>NC_140589.1:321859727-324259727 GCF_964204655.1 Triturus cristatus
AAGGACGGTTATTCAAAATCAATAGCGCTTGAGGCAAAAAATCTCGCCAATTCTTATACTTGTCATCTGTTAATTTGCGCAGTTGGTCTTTTAGCAGGCCATTCAACCTCTCCACAAGACCCGAGGCCTGTGGATAATATGGTATATGAAACACCCATTCAATATTGTTTTCCACACAGAATTCCTGTACCAATCTTCCACGAAAATGGGATGCATTATCAGATTGAATTTGGAATGGCACACCATAATACATCATAATCAATTCCAATGTTTTAATAGTATTCAATTGGGTAGCTTGCTTACATGGAAGGGCTACCAACAGGCCACTGTATGTATCAACAATGGTGCAAACATATTGACAATTCCTACTCATGGGAAGTGGACCAATGTAATCAATCTGCCAAATTTGAGCGGGCAATTTCCCGCGATGTAAATGACCTTTAACAATTTGGGGCACTTTGCGCTGCCTGATATGCTGACAAATGGGACAATGTAGAATAACATTTTTAATTAAATCTAGGGGAATATAAATTCCTCGATCAGCAGCCCACCTGCTAGTGGCTTTTTCTCCAAAGTGTCCTGCTTTCTGGTGGGCCCATTTCGCCAATCCCGCAATATCAGAATCTTGCGTGTCCACCACTGCCTCAGCAATTTTAGATTTCTCATCTGCAATGTTATGAAAGAATTTGTCAAGAGAGTCTATCGGGGTATGAGCATCCACATGGAAGATTGTAACAGTACTCTGTGGGAGCATTTCCCAAATCTCCTGCCATAATTCTTTTCCCCACAATTCTTTGGAATGTATTTTCCAACTATGGGAATGCCAAGTCGGTAACCAAACTGCCAGTCCATTAGCAGTAGACCAAGAGTCGGTGAAAATATGACATGTGCCAGGTAACTCTTGTTTCAGAACTTGATAAACAGCATAGAGTTCAGCAAATTGACTGCTCTTACCCTCACCAGTTGTACTCAGCAATTTTTGTGTGATCGGATTATAGGACACTGCCTTCCAATGCCGTTTCGTCCCTATGAACCTTGCTGAACCATCCGTAAACCAGACATGGTTTCTGTCCTCTGCGGACAAATCATCAAAAGGTTTACCCCACTTAACAGGAGACTCCTGTACTAAAGGTACGGAACATTCACTCTCAGTTTCAGTTGATGGCGCCCGTGCCACCTGCTCATGCAAAGATGCAACTCCTTTTTGTCCCACACGTGCCCTGTCTTGTATATACCATTTCCATTTAATCACACTCGCCTCTTGAGCGTGTCCAATTCGGTGAGTTTTCGGCGAACTCATAACCCACTGCATGATAGGAATTTCAGGTCGCAAAACTATATCATGTCCCAAAGTCAATTGCTCGGTATCCACCAGAGCCCAATAACATGCAAGTAACTGTTTCTCAAAAGGTGTATAACGCTCACCAGCATCAGGTAACTTTTTAGTCCAGAAACCTAACGGTACTCTACTCTTGCCTTGTTTCTGCCACAAACTCCAATTCGCATAAAGGCCTTGTACAGACACATTCAAATCCACATCACCATCACATACAGGTCATAAATCCAGAGCATGCTGAATTGCTTCTTTTGCCAGACTGAATGCATCTTGCTGTGGCTTACCCCATTCAAATGCATTCTTTTTACGAGTGACCTGGTACAAAGGGGCCAATATTTGACTCAAATGAGGAATATGCTGGCGCCAAAATCCAAACAAACCAATGAAGCTTTGGGCTTCTTTCCTATTTCTCGGAACTGCAAAATCAAGAATTTTCTGTTTAACCTGAGGGATCACTTCTCGGTGCCCTTCATGCCAATTAATACCCAAAAATTTCACAGCCTGGGACGGACCTTGTAATTTATCCGGGTTGATTTCCCAACCTTTCTCACGCAAGCACTCAATGACTCTATCCAATTGGGTCTGAACTTCCTCTTGTGATTCGCCTTGGATCAAAATATCATCAATATAGTGACATATCTGAATTTGTGGCTGAACCGGTACCTCAGCCAGATGCTCTGCCACCAGCCGGTGACATATCGTAGGACTATGCACATAGCCCTGAGGAAGACTTATAAACGTCATCTGACGCCCGTTCCACGTAAAACTGAATTGTTCCTGACACTCAGGGGCAATCGGAATCGAAAAGAAAGCATTAGCAATATCAATGGACGCATACCATGTACCTGGATGTTTCTGGATTCTTTCAATTAGGGTAATAACATCCGGTACTGCAACAGTCAAAGAGGGTGTGTGTCTATTCAATTCTCGATAATCAACAGTCATGCGCCAAGAATTATCACTCTTACGTACAGGCCAAACAGGATTATTCCAAGCAGAAGTAACTGGGGTTATAACTCCTGCATCCACCAACTCCTGAATAGTGGTACTAATCTCTTCATGACCACCTGGAATACGATACTGCTTCTGACGAACCACTTTTGTCGCCTGGGGAACTTTTATGGGGGGCATTCTTAAACGACCAACCCGTACAGGCCTGGACGATATATAATGTTTAGTTCCAAATTGGTAACATCCATCATCTATGTGCAAAGTCATTCCTTTCAAAATATCAATTCCAATTATGAATTCTAAGAGTGGCACCACTAATACAGAGTATTCTTTTCTAGGAATTCTACCTATTCTCATTTCAAGTAAGGTTTGAACTGCGGGAGTTTCCTTTCCACCTAATCCGGTAATTGTAAAAGGCTGACCTTTAAACTTTGATTTTCCATGAATAAGAGTGGCCTCCGCTCCTGTATCTACCAATGCTCGGGCCCTTTGGATATTACGATGTCTCCAATAAATATCAATATCTACATAGGGTCTATTATCTCTGTGAGCCCATCTGTGTACTGGAGCTTGACCTATTTCCTAGTCCTTTTTATTGTGTTCTGTGTACCAGGATAAATCAGGATAAAGACTCTCACGGTTCCTAGGTATCGATACCTCCTGTTCATATCCATCTCCATTACGAAATGGATTACTGTTCCCTGCAGTGTACTGCGGGTTTCGATCGGCCAATATGTGTCGATCCTCTCTCCTTCTCAACTCAGGGGATTGATCCCTATCATCTCTACGTCTGATGTTAACATAATCATCTCTCCCCCTCTCTCTTTCCCCCTCTCTCTCCCGGTCTCTCTCACGACGGGGGGACAAATCACGCGCATAACGTCGATCATCACGACGATAAGAGCGCCCACGGCGGTCGTCATCATCGCTACCATCAGAAAAACCACGATCACACTCAGTTGTCCGAACACGCCGGGCACCCTCCTTTCGATCCAAGCCACGTTTGCGAAACATTTCCCACAAACGAGAAGTAGTCTCACCATCAATGTCCTCCTTCCGCACACCATCAGCCATAAGAGCAAAAAACATATCACGTCTAGTAAATTTATTGTCACCAGGAGTACGAGTGTCAGGCCGGGACTGCCGTTCAGGTTTAAACCACTCACCCAACTCACCGAGTTGGCGTACCGATTCCAGCACCACAGATAACATGTTACCAGTCTGATTAATCAATAAAGTCATCATGACCTGCTTATAAGCAACAGGGGAAGAACGAATAATACGATTCCGCACAGAAGATGTCAAGAAACCATCAAGCAACCTGTCAGCAGTATTTAGAAAAATCGCCGTTTTCATCACCTCCTCTTTGAGACGTTGCGCAGCATCGCGCAAAGTATACCACGGCTTGTCATTCAGAGGCCAGTCAGACTCAGTAGGATATTTTTGATTACAACCCTCAGTCGCCAATTGAAGCAAAGAAATTTGACCACCACCATTAAAGTTACGAAAATGATCCTGTACAGTAGAATCCGAACTCAAGGAACAAAACTTCAAACAATCGCCAGCATCCAACATAATGCCAGCAGCGCCCAGTTCATAAAGGCGCACCATCCATGTGAGTAAGGTCTCACCAGCTCGCTGCCGAAATCGCTGCAAAATATCACTAATTTCTTGTTGAGTAAAATCCTCCAAAGAGTCTAAAGCAATACCATTCGGAGCACCGGGAGCCTGCTGCACCTTCCGTCGAAAAACAGGATGAGCCGAGACCGCGGGATGAGCATCACAAGGAGCTCGACCAGTACACGTAGAGGAACAATTAGTGGAAGAAGCATCGACCCCGCTCGAAGGACGAGCGCAATCACGGGGTGCACCATCAGAGGCGCAAGAAGCAGATTTACAAGCACGGCCGGAGCGAGAGGACTCGCGCTTGGCAGACTCCTCACCCGAGGAAGGAGAATCACTCGAGTTCCAGATATTACCATCCCATTCATCAGGATTCCAATCCAGTCCGGCTTTCGCCACGACCAGACGCACCTTTCGCGTCGAGACCCGACCACGCCGATTCTTGTATTTATAACGAGCAATTCGCACAGCCGCCCTCTCGGCAATAGTTTGGTACGTCTCAAGTTTATCAGCAAGCAACTTATTTTGACACCGCAACAAAGTATGAGCATTCTGAATCTCAACAAAGTTCGCTTCCAAATCCTTATGCAAGTCCTGCAACTTCAACAACCTCTCATGCAGAATCCTGTACGCAGACAGAACAATCCAACCTCTGCGCCCCAAAACGGGAAGCTCATCACCCTTAGATACCGGCGCCTTCTGTAAACAAGTAATCACATTAGCCGGCTCCGCCAGCTCCAAAAAAGAATTCCAATTCTCACTCAAACCAGTAGCATCAGCCCACTCACGGGCCAAGGCCTCATAAGGCGTTGAATCCCAGCCGGGAATATCAACGGGCAACTTAAAAGTAGATTTCGACTTTCTAGAAAACATCTTTAAAAAGAAAGAAAAAGAGAAAAAGAAAAAGAAGAAAGGGAAAAGAAAATAACAAACAAGTATATAGAAATAACATACAAACGAAACCACGCACACGCCGAAAGCAAACACGATACAACCACAACGCACACAGGTTTCGTAAACGGTTCGTGACGCCAAATGTTCTGCTTGGGTTTTCGGATCAGATAGAACCCGCTCATCAGAGCCTCACTAACCCAGCCAGAACGTTACCCCCTCCCTAGACCCTATTTACAATCCTGCAACCACATATATCTATCACCTAAGGACAGGGGATTCCTACTATGCATACCCAGACCTCACAATCGGCGGCCTCGCGATCCCATACGGATCCAGACCTTTCTGCCCATACGACAGTATCACAAGTGGCGGCCTCACGGTCCCATACGAACCCAGACCTCTCTACCCAGACGGCAGTCTCAGCATAATCGGCGGCCTCGCGATCCCATACGGATCCAGACCTCTCTGCCCATACGACAGTATCACAGGTGGCGGCCTCGCGGTCCCATACGAACCCAGACCTCTCTGCCCATACGACAGTATCACAAGTGGCGGCCTCGCGGTCCCATACGAACCCAGACCTCTCTGCCCATACGACAGTATCAACACAATCGGCGGCCTCGCGATTCCCTACGAATCCAGACCTTTCTGCCCATACGACAGTATCACAAGTGGCGGCCTCACGGTCCCATACGAACCCAGACCTCTCTACCCAGACGGCAGTCTCAGCACAATCGGCGGCCTCGCGATCCCATACGGATCCAGACCTCTCTGCCCATACGACAGTATCACAGGTGGCGGCCTCGCGGTCCCATACGAACCCAGACCTCTCTGCCCATACGACAGTATCACAAGTGGCGGCCTCGCGGTCCCATACGAACCCAGACCTCTCTGCCCATACGACAGTATCAGCACAATCGGCGGCCTCGCGATCCCCTACGAATCCAGACCTCTCTACCTAGACGGCAGTCTCATACGACAGTTCATCCTATGATCACCATAACATACAAAAAGGGAATCAGTCTCACTATTCATCAGATCACACAAGGATTGCCAGTTCGGGCATAGCCTGTTCTCAGGTTCGAGGGGCTCCTCTTTCCTTTATTCAGTTACCACTTACCTGATCAGGGTTAACATCTGTTCATGTAGCCACAGCTGACTAGAAGAATAGGCTACCCTCTTATACAAGAACACGCATCACATGTTGTTTCACTACAAACTGGATACTTTATTACTCATTACATACACAATCACATAACATTACGATATAACACATAACCTGCAAAGAAAAGTGAAAGATTAAGTTGTACACTCTAATAAGAAAGGGTCGACATCACCTTAGTAGTATGTAGCCCGCACTCAGTGGTCATCTAGGCTCCCCTCTCGTCTGTGCCTCGGCTCGCCTGGAATCACCCTTCTCCGAGTCACTGGGACCTCTTCCTTATCGGCTACTCTCTCCTCTCTGGCTATTCTGTTAGGAAAGCATCTGTCTCTCAGTTCTTCTCCGCCTTCAAGATGGCGTCTGTCTTCCCTGGAATAAGTAGTAGCTTTACTGCTAACGGCTAGATGCCGCCTACGGACTGAACATGTAACTGCCTCAGACTTTCACTAATATAGAGGTGCATTTCCTCATGGAAAATTCCGGCCCGTAACCTGCCGCCCACCAAATTCTTGTACCTCCCCGTACCAAGGACACGTTCCCAGCCGGCCGGCCTGATGTAGTGTCTTTGGCATGAAGAAAAATACAATCCTTCGATAAAGGCCGGCCTGAACCGGTTCTCTCCAAGCGAATAACACCTCATAACTAAAACATTACTCTTGGCCTAGAAGCATCCCAAGCTGCCGAAGCAGAAAGAAAGATGGAGTCTCTCCCGTTTGAGGCCTACCAGGCCTGAATTCGGCACAGCTCCATGAAATACCCTCACTACAGGACAGGTTATCCCTAATACTAACGAATCTATCCCCTAGGCTATGTGTGCAAGCCCTGATCTATGGGGAAGAGCACAGAATCATGTCGAAGTGCCTAGTAAATAGGCTCCATTCACTACTCTAACCCTTAGGCTTGAATGGTAAGAGACTGAAGTCACATTCAATCACTTGTTAACACAAGAAGGCCGAGAAAGTCGAGCAGAACAGTGCCGCATGTGGAATATTGGTTCTGAAAATAAAGCAGTTAAAATACCTACGCCCGAGTGTAGACTCTTTGCTGTAAGGGAGAGGGTATGTGGCAATATGAAGACGTCAGCAGTGGCGTCATTGTCTGCTCCCCCAGCGATCTGGTGGACATAGGCAAAACCGCAAATGTGATGTGTCATGAAATATCAATCAATCAGGGGTTTATATAGCGCGCTACTCACCCGTGAGGCTCTCAAGGCACTGGGGCGAGGAGGAACGGCGGCTCTGGGTCAGTCGAAGAGCCAGGTCTTGAGGTCCTTCTTGAACGTGTGCAGGGTAGGGGATGTCTGATGTTCACCGGAAGCTTGTTCCAGGTTTTCGCTGCGATGTAAGAAAAAGCTCTCCCACCGGTTCTCTTTCTGCGGATGCGGGGAATCTCTGCCAGGGCGAGGTCGGCGGAGCGAAGGTTCCTCTTGGGTACGTGGAAGGACAGTCTCTCGAGGTAATTGGGTCCGATGTTGTTGAGGGATTTGTAGGCGTGGGTGAGGAGCTTGAAGGTGACCCTCTTTTTGACGGGGAGCCAGTGGAGGCCTCGTATGTGTTGGGTCATGTGCTCATGGCGCGGAGTCCCGAGGACGAGTCTGGCAGCGGCGTTCTGGATGGTTTGTAGTTTGCATAGAAGAGTTTTGTTGATTCCGGTGTAGAGGGAGTTTCCGTAATCCAGTCTGCTGGTTAGGAGTGCGTGGGTGATGTTTCTTCTGCAGTCAGGAAAGGATCCATTTGAAGATCTTGCGGAGGATGCGAAGGCAGTCGAAACTGGTGGAGGCGACAGCGTTGATCTGGCGGTTCATGGAGAGGGAGGAGTCTAGGATGATGCCGAGGTTCCAAGCGTGGTCTGTAGGGGTGGGTGGGCTCCCGAGGGCGGGTGGCCACCAGGTGTTGTCCCAGGTGGTGGTGAGAGGTCCGAGGATGAGGATCTCTGGTTTTCTCTGAGTTTAGCTTCAGGTAGCTGTTCTTCATCCAGGCTGCCACGTTCTTCATTCCTTCCTGGAAGCAGAGTCTGGTGTCTTTGGGATTTTTCGTGAGCGAGAGGAGGAGTTGGGTGTCGTCGGCGTAGGATACAATGTTGAGTCCATGCTGTCTGATGATGGCGGCGAGGGGGGTCATGTAGATATTGAAGAGCGTGGGGCAGAGAGATGAACCTTGGGGTACTCCGCAGCTGATTTCCGTGGGTTTGGAGAGGGAGGGCGGGATTCGGATCCTCTGGCTCCTGTCGGAGAGGAAGGGTCAGGTCCAGTCAAGGGCGGTTCCTTGTATTCCTGCATCGTGCAGTCTGGCTGCGAGCGTGCAATGTGAGACGGTGTCGAAAGCTGTGGAGAGGTCGAGAAGGATGAGGGCCGAGGTGTGTCCCTGGTCCAGTAGCATACAGATGTTGTCGGTGGCTGCGAGGAGGGCGGTCTCGGTGCTGTGGTTGCTGCGGAATCCAGACTGAGAGGCTGGAGTGCCCCCAAAACCGTACTTTAGATTTGAAGAAAAGTGAGCAGTAATCAACAGGGAACTGGATGAAGAAACTCCGTGGCATGAAGTATTCTCCTGTGATGTGCTCCTTATCTGAGGACAGAGGAATTTCGGAGCTAGGTGCCACTTAAGGCAGGTGCCTAGTGGTAAGGCGTGGGTTCAAAGACTGTTGTTTTTAGTGACTCTGTTTACATTTTAAATCAAGTGCTGCAAAGAAAGAGATGCCAGTTCAAAAATGAACATTTTTGCACAGTGAGTTACATTTTTGCTCATACAGGGATTAAAATAATTGACACAAGTCACGTGATGAAATAATATTTAAGAACTGGTAAAGAGCAGCGTAGTATTTTCACTATGTTGGTCTGATTGTACTCACGTGCAGACCACATATAACTGCTGGGGTCCTGTTCAGTTGAGAAAGGCAGACCGCGGAAACGCGTCCTGAACTTTTCTGCATGTGGAATATTGGTTCTGATAATAAAGCAATTAAAATTCCCACGCCCGAGTGCAGACTCTTCTATGTAAGTGAGAGGGTGTATGGCAAATCTATCTAATCTATCTAATCTATCTAATCTATCTATCTATCTATCTATCTATCTATCTATCTATCTATCTATCTATCTATCTATCTATCTATCTATCTATCTATCTATCTATCTATCTATCTATCTATCTATCTATCTATCTATCTATCTATCTATCTATCTATCTATCTATCTATCTATCTATCTATCTATCTATCTATCTATCTATCTATCTATCTATCGAATGCCAGTAGGTAGTTATAGTTAGAACCAAGTTTCCATAGGAAATGTGTTTTTTGTTTTGCCAATAACTTCTCCCAGAATATGTTTTTTGTCAAGTGGGGGCTGAGAGAAAAGGGGAGTCCCAAAAAGTGTTTTCTCCATGTTAATTTCCATAGGAAATTTTAGCCAAGGCTACAGCCAGAATTGCTGAACGGAATTACACCAAATTTTGCAAAAAGGTAGCGCTTGGTTCAGAAAGCGACCTTTTTTTTAAAATGGTGTAAATCCGTTCATTAGTTGCTGAGAAATTCAAAAAATAAGAGTCAAAAAATCAATTTCCCATAGGAAACTTTAGCCAAGGCTACAGCCTGAACTGCTGAATGGAATTACACCAAATTTGACATAAAGGTACTGCTTGGCTCAGAAAGCAACCTTTTTAAAAATGGTGTAAATCCGTTCAGTAGTTGCTGAGAAATGTAAAAAAAAAAAAAATATCGATATCTAGAGGCGCAGTGGATCCGCGGACCCTCCCGACCACGAGCTTTATTCTAATTGGTTGTCAACACTCCAAACCAGGAAGTGTTGGCAGCCATCTTGTGAACCGAGTCACAAGAAAACAGAAAGAAAAGAGAAAAAAAAGAAAAGGGGGCAGGGTGGAAACACCCTGACCCCCTAGTCCTGCTCAGGGGGTCCCACAAGGACCCCCAGGGCCCAAAAAAGCATTTTTTTAAAAATAAAATCGGCCAAATTTGCGCTGGGTGTGCGAATCTGGACGAGAAAAAAAACAAAAAACAGCCAGGTCCCAGGGGCACTGAAAAAAATGTGTGGTGGGGGCCCCAATCCCCCCCACACTGCCCCAGGGACCGCCACCTCCCCGGGGCAAGATTTATGAGTTGCAGGGGGGCACGTAGCCACACCCCGGGTCTTCTTTTTTAATGTGTGGAGAGGCCTCCAAGGCCCCCCCCAAGTCCCAGTGGCCGCCACCCCCTGGGGATTTTATTAATTATTTGCTGGGGGGCACACCGCCCCCCTGCTGCCACGGGGACTGCCACCCCCCGGGGCTTTAAAGAAAAGAAAAAAAACACCTGTGTGTGGGGGGGGTTCGAGCCCCCCACACACCCCGGGGACCACCCCCTCCTGGAACCCTCCATGGCCCTGGGGACCGCCACCCCCCTGGGCCGGCTCCTGCAGTGTCCCAGGGAGCCCACCCCGGGACACTGCTATTTGCTATGACAGGGCGGAGCCGCATAGCAAACACTGGTTTGGATTTTGTAAGCGAGAGCAGGTTTCCTGCTCCTTCGGGGAGACCTCTTGTTGTTGCAGCAGCAGAAAAGGGTCTTGCACCAGAGCCTGTGTACTCTCCATGTACATGCATGATGATTGAGTGGCAACAGTTGAGGGTGTTTGACCTCCTTCCCGAAGTATTTGAGGTCATTCTGGAAATCCATCATCCCTCCACGAAAACAATTTACGTCTGCAGATGGGACAAGTTTGTGGTTTCGTGTGCTGCTAAATCTGTTGATCCTCTGTCTGTACCATGTGTCTAAAGTTCTGTTGTTTGTCTTATTCCTTGCCAGGCAAGGCCCTATTTTGGGCACAGTTAAAGGATACCTTTCTGCCATTTTAGCCTTCCTGCGGTTGCTGGATCAACCCTCCCTGTCTGTGACTCGTTTCTTGAAAGGTTTCAGCATATGTTCATCCTACCTCTTTCATTATGCTCCAGTGAGATCTTAATTTAGTTCTCACCTCACCTTTTGAGCCTATGCACACCTGCCCTCGAAGACTGCTGACCATCAAAGCAGTCTTCCTTCTGGCTAAAACATCTGCTGGGACAGTTGCTGGCGCTTTACGTTAATTCTATGAACACCTCCTTTTTCCCGGATAAGCTGGTCCTAAGGGCCCATAACTCAGTTTTACCAAAAAGGTGGTCACAACTTTTCATGTTGGGCAGAACATCACACTGCCTACTTTCTTTGCGCCTCTCATCCTACCATGGAAGAGAAGAAGCATAACCGTCTGGACCCAAAAAGAGCATTGTTATTTTACATGGATCGTACCATGGTCTTGCGGGTGCATGATCAACTCTTTGCTGGATTGTGGGTGCGAAGAAAGGCAAGGTAGTTCCCAAGCAAACCATTTCCGGATGGATTATCCTCTGTATCAAAATCTGCTAAACAATTGTTAAAAAGCAGCCCTCTGAGGGCTTGAGAGCTCATTTCACCAGAGCTAAAGCTGCGACCACTGCAGTAGCTATAGGAGTCCCAGTTGTAGACATCAGTCAGGCATCACTGCACACGTTTGCCAAACAGTGCTACTTAGACAGTCCAATCCAGCATGATTGGCATTTCAGCTGTTTGGTCCTCCAGACTTACTATTGTAATAGTGTGCAGACCCACTTCCAGGGAGAGATTGCTTTGGTATCTATTCTAAGGTAAGGTATTTGAATTTAGAAGTCTCTGTCAGATGAACAAGTTACTGACCTTGGGTAACGCCTATTTGGTAGAGACTCTATCTAGCCACAGATTCCTTACCGATCCTCCCCATCCTGTGAATTATATATCTAGCATTTAAGAGATCCTTCAGGACCTCACCTTGGCACACTGGTCATTCCACCTCAGTTTGGCTCTGTAGTTCTTGTGCGGAAAGACAGTCAAGAACTAAGGTCAGCACTCTGGGGTGGAACCTATATAGGCACCATGCCTCTCACTCCGGTGTGGACGACCCCAGTGATGCTAGTTGGAGCCAAACAACTCCACCTGCCAGCGTGCAGGTGGATTGCTCAAACGTTTCCGGATCCAGTCTGATGCCTAGGGAATATTCTAAGGGAAGGAATCTGGTAGTCTCTACCAGATAAGGCATTACCCAAAGTAAGCAACTTGTTCTTCCTAACCTAAGTATTTTAGGCAATTAATTTTATGGAAAGTGGAGGAGGGGGGCTGTCAGAAAATCCTTGGACAGGTGTCTGTAATTTTTCTCATCCCTCCCATTACCCCAGTGACCTTCTGGCATAGGTTTCAGTCGTGCCCATCTGACTGTATACTGGTCAGTGGCTTTGCTGTTTGCCTAGTACTTGTGGTCTCAGGTCTTACGCCTTGCCCATCGGATTTTGGGAGTTAGGTGTGGTCTTAAGCCATGCCCTGTACCTAGATCTCTTGTCCCTGAGCGAGATGGTGATAACATTCAGAGATACCCAGCAGGATATGGGTACAAAATGAGGCCAGTGTCCATTGTTAGTGCCTAGCAGAGTTTAAGTGGAGGGTATGGCAATCCACTGCCCCAGAGCCTAATGGTCATGTCCAATGGCTAGCATCTGCACCCAGCCCCATATTACCAGAATTTGTATGACCTGGAAAGAAATCTGCATTTCTACTACCAGCAAATAAATGCTGCGAAGTTGCAACCTAGCAATTGGTAACTGCTTCAGTAGTGTTATTGGTGATCTAATGTAACTGTTGAGAGATGTAATGTCACCATTGATCTGTTCAGTTTAGTGCACACAATAATTACTGATTTCGTTTCTGATTACATTGGTGGGTGTCTTAGTAAAACCTTCTGCAGTGCCACTTACTGACAACGCATAAGCTCATTGATATTAATGAAGTTTGCAAAGCAGTAGTTACACTTTTCACTACTAGAGGTTCCTGCATTTGATGCATACCAGGACAGGGATGTCTACTGCTGGATGCAGGCCCAATATTGTCTCTGCCCTCTATTTTCCCCTGCATACATTTGATTTCATGTTTTGCCTGTGTTTCTACAAATGCCGTACAGAAATACGTTCATGCTTTGGTAATGTTTTCTTTGATTAGTGTGGCTTCATATGTATGTTGCTTTTCCCTCAGCTTCTATCACATATGTTTTGCATATAAAGCACAATGAGGTATAGTTCCATTAGATGAATGTGCAGCCTGTGAACAGTAAATGTCTGAAAAAATTACAGTACAGTATAACTTTAATCTTTAATGTAGGGCCCTGGGTGGGATTCCAACTCTTAATTTTATCAAATAAAATGTTTACTGTGGCAATCAACGTGAGGAAAATGATGCCATATCATAAAGAAGAAATTAGTTTGATTATTAACAAAGTGTACAAGAAATGTGTCTTTCATAAGATGATTTTCATGAGGTAACACGGATTTCTGTATTTAATCAGCACCTGTGATAATTTTATCACAAGGAGCAAAACCACCATCAAGAAGCGTATTTGTAATTGCTGCCTGTTAGTAACAATTTAAGTATATGGTACATTGCTTGATACTAATGCTGCATGTTAGCAAATGTACAGGGAGCTGCTGTATTCCTTGCTTAATAGTATACGTTTGTTAATATGTTTACATTTGACTATAATGGCTCTTGAAAATGATTTCCTTAAGCTGTAGAAGATGATTCAGAAAACCTCAGTTTAAATATTTAGCTGCATATGTTTTGCACTCTATGGCTTTCCATTGCTTCATGTTGTACAATTCTTTGTGAGTCTGTTGAAATATAAACTGCAATAAAGCTGTGCTTTGTTTTTCTCAACAGAAGCCATAATACTGTGGCACCTCAAGATGTCTGATCCTATAACGTTGAATGTGGGAGGGAAAATTTACACCACCTCCCTATCTACTCTAACTAGTTATCCAGATTCCATGCTTGGTGCTATGTTTAGTGGGAAAATGCCAACCAAGAAGGACAGCCAAGGTAACTGTTTTATAGACCGGGATGGTAAAGTATTTCGATACATCCTGAATTTCTTAAGAACTTCTCATTTGGATCTCCCTGAGGACTTTCAAGAAATGGGATTGCTTAAAAGAGAAGCAGATTTTTATCAGGTTCAACCATTGATAGAAGCCCTGCTGGAAAAGGAGGTCGAGCTTTCAAAGGCTGAGAAGAATGCTATGTTAAACATAAGTCTAGAGCAGAAGAAACAGACTGTGCATTTCACTGTCCGAGAAGCACCTCAGATATACAGCTTATCTTCATCAAACATGGAAGTCTTCAGTGCTAACATTTTCAGCACATCTTGTTTATTTCTGAAGCTTCTGGGATCTAAACTTTACTACTACTTTAACGGCAATCTTTCATCTGTTACCAGTTACCTAGATGATCCAAACCACTTGACTTTGGGTTGGGTTGCAAATGTGGATGGTCTGCCTGAAGAGGAGTATACACGACAAGACTTGAAGAGACTCTGGGTCATTCCAACTGGCAAGCAAATTAATAGCTTCCAGGTATTTGTGGAAGAGGTGCTAAAAATAGCCATGAGTGATGGCTTTTGTGTTGATTCCTCCCATCCCCATTCTTCTGATTTTATGAATAACAAGATAATTCGACTACTCCGTTACAGATAAAACAAACATAACTCCTCCACCTTCACCTTGTTGAACATCTCTATTTTAAATCAGGTCACCTGCCGCTCCAACATAGGCATTAAGCAGCAGCAGCAACAACTTCCAGAGATGTTATGTTACACAACAGAGTACAATCATAAATTTCAAAATTAACATAATATTTAAGCTGTTTCTCCCAACTCCTTCTACTTTATGTGCTGAATTCCAATCTACCTTTTCCCAGAAGTGGTAGAAGCGTACTCTTACAAACAATTCACTTATGATGTTCTTTGTTTCATGGAAGTGTTTCAAGCTGACCTCAAAAGCAAAAGCTCACAAGACACTACAAAGAAGACCGTGCTGATACTAAATGGTTGTCTTGTTTCTGTGTTCGGACTCTTCAATTTATCCTTCTGAGATAAATGACACGGGTACCTGTTCCAATTAGGTGTTATTTGTGTGTATGCATTTTTCAAATCATGTGTTGACACAGCAGATTATTGAAATGATTTCTAATTATATGTCTCTTGACTATTTATGCTACTTCAAAGACTCGTTTGAGGAATTGGCACCTTATGCACTTCTCACCTTTAACCTTATTATATGATAATCAGTGGCTGGTGGACATTTATGGGAAGGGTGCCTTTCCAAATGCAGGAAGACAAGCTATTTGGTGTCTACTTGCAAACACTGCCTCACATCTTGAAGATTGATTCAAGGGTTTACAGGTTGGGCAACATTGCTAGGGCAGCAAACTACAAAATTGTGTTCCCTAGGATAATATAAATAATTTTGAACATGTTTTAAACTAATGTCTGTAATAAAGTATGTGTTGTTTTGCATAAAAAGAGTAATATTTTTTCGGGTTTATTTTGGCACGTAATCTGTTGTGTACTTACTGTACATTTCTTCAGTAAACTTAGTGTTAACTGAAAATAAAATTTGGATACTTATGTTGAGTTCTATTTGCATTGATTCCCTCTGTGGGAAATAGAAAGTGTTTTGTGTTGTTAAGAGTTGAGCTTCTTTTATCTTGTCAAAAGTTTGTCTTGTATCATATGTCAGATTTTAGGATACCATATACATTTTGACACCCTCTGACTAACTCAGAATACAGTTGTCAGGGTGATGGCTTCCCCTGGTGCGGTGGCTCTGGGCCTAGTATGTCTGAGGGTTACAATGAACCCTGATTATTGCTGTATTTCCAAATTCAAATAGCAGCCAGGGCCCCCTTTCCTTCCATGCACTGGGGCCCATGACACATTCTCCATTTGCTGTGTTGGAAACAGGTTCTTTATTCCAACCGAGAGCCTCATCCTCAGTCCGTAGGAGCATCCACTAAATTACTCCTTTCAGTAATCCTCTGGCCAAATAAAATGACGCCCCTTTGCCGATCAATATGACTACATTGTGTGTAAAAAGGATTGAACGAAATGTATCTGCAATAGCCAGTGCCCAGCTAATGTTTTATGCAAATTGTAGCAGAAACTACCTTTTTGTCTTCTGCTCCTGACATAGATATCTTGTTGATTTTCTTTTTTATTAGCTGTTTTCTGTTGATAGGTACAGTGCATATTTACAAACTACACCTGAATGACATAGCTCGCAAACAGTCCACGCAAGTGGCCCGGCTTAAAGTTCATTCACATGAAGTTATTAATTAAACGTGTTTTCAGCATGCCAAAGCCTGCATTCCGTTTTTTGAAATGTTTACTAACTTTGCAGTGCTAGCCATTATTTATTTTAAGATCAGTGTTCATGTTGTTCTTTTATGAATGTGTACAATTGTATGCTTGAATTCCAGATTTCATCTTTGTGAGGAAGAAAAAGCTTTCGTACACATTCGCCCAAAGGAGCTTTTTTTGGACAAGGGGCAAAAAGAGAAATATTGTAATGTTGAAGAAAACTACTGTAATTTGATTTTTTTTTTGTTGAATAAATGGTTCTGTGTGAAAATGAAAAACACTTGAAATAAAGATTGATGAAAATGTTAATTCATAAAAACTAAATGGGGGATAATGATTTTAATTTGTTTTCAATACAATGACTTATGTTTTTCAGCAGAACTATTCCTAAATGTTCAAAAGAGTTTACACATCTATATATTAATTTTTACGACTTTTTAAACGAGGGTGTGGGATGGCCCAATACATAGTTTTCAAGACACTATTGCGCACCAAGATACCGAACTGGTGCTAGAGGAATCGGAGTGCCGCCCTAAGACAAGCCTTAGTGGTTCATGTTAATCAGAATCTGCCGTCTGTACCTTCAGATACACTACATTTTGATGAAGATCTCATATTTTGTCTATCTGGATCAGCCCTATTGTGGGCCACACACGTGGTAACTGCATCTAACACTAGTATGGATAATTAAACGGTCTTTTTTGGATCAGTTTCAGGCAATGTTCAGAAGGCCTGGTTTGGAATATTCTGCAGCAGAAGCACTTTGTAACATCCAACAAGTTTTTAGGATGTCAGGTCCTATGTCACCAGGTTCAGACAGTTGTCAGTAGTGACCAAGTGGATGCAATGGACCTTGATGACCCCTTTTCGTAGAACATTCAAGGTTGACATTAATGATAAGTTGGTTCACATGCCATGTCCAGCCACTTCGAATGAGGCAAAAGAATCAACCTTGCACATTGTTATTAATTGAACAAATGTAGGAGGGAAAAAAGGCCAATCTTGCAGTACCCAGTGCATCGTTAACCAAGAGCCTTACTGGTCCATAATCTTAAAGAGGCTAAGGTTAGTCCTGTTGAACAGTAGCCAATGCAAATAAGAACTACTCAGGGCGCTCCATCCGATAGCTGGAAACCGAGACTGCAAATGGAAGACCCCTGTCCATATTGTGGCCATTAGGGTCAGTTGATTCAACAATGTCTTGCGCATCCCAACAGGAAGTCTAGACAGGCTTAAGCTATATCCATTCAAGGAAAAAGGGATTGTGTCATAATTATCTTCCTCAGACCACACCTTTAAGTTCCTCTTCAGAGGATTGGTATGCCCTCTTTATTGCCTATTTCTATCCGTTTATCAAGGACCTCCACCTCGAACTCTGGAGATGTATATGGATGTCTTTTGGCCAGACAGGAAGGCTATCAAAACACTACCTAAAGAAAGGTAAAAACCGATGCAGACTTTTGATGGAACTCCAATAACTTCTGGCCTGTAACTGAATGCACCATTAATCTTGGAGAATCCATGTACAAACATCAAGAAACCATTAGTTTTGACCTTATTTTCTCGCCCAGTCATACAGTTATTCTGGGATGGCCCTTGTTATGCCGCCCTATATCAACTGAGTTACTTGAAAAACATCGCTAAGTTTTGAATTTTTTTAATAGGAACTGTTTAAGAAGGTCCAAACCCCGAAACTCAAACAGTTCAGTCTCAAAGAAGAGAGTGTATTTCCTTAGTGGCTTCTTGATTTCAGAGCACTATTCACAAGTTTATGAGTTATTCATCAAACCTAAGGACAGTCTTCTAATGCCACATTGGCCATGTGATTGCGCAATAAAATTTAAACCTGACACTGAATTATCCTTCTGCCATATGCATGCCCTGTCAGAAACAGAGAAGTAAATCCTAAGGGAGTATCTAAATGAAAACTTCAAGAATGGTTTGATTGTAACATGCACTTCTCTGACAGGGGCTTCTCTATTCTTTGTTTCTAAAAAGTATAATGAATTAAGGCCTTTAGTTGACTTTTGTGGACTCAAATATCCCCTGCCTTAGATCAAGGACATATTGGAGGCTGTTTGAGGGGCTCAAATGTTCACTAAATTATTTTTAAGAGGGGCATATCGTTTGCCAAGGATCAAAGAAGGAGATGAATGGAAAACTGCCTTTCGAACTCTATGTGGCCATTACGAATAGCACGTAAATATCTTTTAGGTTGAGTAATGCTCCCACAATCATCCAGAGATGCATAGATAGGACTGCCTCCGATATAGTCAATATCTTCGCATTAATTTATTTTGATAATCTCTTAAACCTTTCGCTGCTAGCCCCCTCACCCCCGTGCTAAGCCTTTTTTTGGCTTTTTGGGGTGGTTTGCGCTTAGGCCCCTGTAACATTTTGTCCGCCTAAGGTATAAGGTATCCACGCCAAATTTGCATCCTTTTCTTCCAACATCATGGGGATTTTAAATGTTCCTAGGATTTGTGGATTCCCCTGGAGGGGACCCGGAAAATAGCCAAAATACAGATACATTTTTTGGGGGGCAGGGAATGGGGAGAAAGTGCTGCAGAAGAAAGCATCTTTTTTTTCCCTGCAAATGGTATCAACAAAGGGTTTGTGGTGCTGAAATCACCATCTTCCCACTTTTTAGGGACAGGCAGACTTTTGTCAGAAAAGCAAAAAAAATTTCACAGTTTTGGGATTTTAGTGGGACTTAGGCTATTTTTTTAGGCTATTTTTACTACTTGTTGTGCTTTCAACCTCATTCCAGTTGGTGGTAGAAATGGGTGTGAAAGCAATAATGGATTCCAGAAAGCTATACATTTTTGAAAAGTAGACGGAATTCTGAATTCAGCAAGGGGTCATTTGTGTAGATCCTTCAAGGTTTTTCTATAGATACTAACAGTTGAATAATTTGTGCCAACATTTTCACCTTTGACTTCTATATATGTCCATTTTTAAAAAACAATATACCATTACATCCACTGGACCCTTCTGGTTGTGGGAAAATATAGGACTTGTAGGTTCACCAAGAACCCGAGGAACCGAGAGCCAATAACTGAGCTGCGTCTTGCAATGGTTTTTCGTTGTGTACCTGGTATATGGCAAATCATTTGGTAAAATATAAAGAGTAGAAAATAGATGTCAAGAACACCTATGTATTTTCAAAATGGGAACGAAATATAATTTAGGAGCAGTAGCTATTTGCACATCTCTGAAATTGTGGGTACCCATACTAGCATGTGAGTTATAGGACATTTTTTGAAATGACTTATCTTTTCACACATTGTCTTACATTTGGAAGGCAGAAATGCATAGAAAGTCAATAGGTAATAACAGTTGCTCTACAAATATGTGTTCCCCTAAGTCTCCCGATAAAAATGGTACCTCATTTGTGCAGCTAGACCTAGTGCCTGCAACAGGAAACGGTCCGAAATGCAACATGGACATATCACATTTTCTAGTGAAAACTGACCCTTTTTCACAATGTGCCTAGCTGCGGATTTTGAACTCTCACTAATTTCTGTTAACCAGAATCCCTTGCACACCTCAAACTTTGTCAAAAAAAAACATTTTCCTCGCATTTCTGTGATGGAAAGTTCTGGAATCTGCGTGGATCCACAAAATTCCACGCACCCCGCATTCCCCAAAGTCTCCAAATAAAAATGGTACCTCACGTGTGTGGGTTGGCCTAGTGCCCGCAATAGGAAAGGGCCAAAACGCAACGTGGACACAACACATTTTTACAGTGAAAACTGGCCGTTTTTTTTGCAATGTGCCTAACTGTGGATTTTAAAACCTTGCTCTGCCGGCACCTAGGGAAACCTAGCAAACCTATACATTTCTGAAAACTACACACCCAGGGGAATGCAGAATGGGTTGACTTGTGTGGCTCCCACCAGGTTCTGTTACCCAGAATCCCTTGCAAACCTCAAACTTTGTAACACATTTACCTCACATTTCTTTGATGGAAGGTTCTGGAATCTGCATGGATCCACAAAGTTCTGCCCACCCCTCATTCCCCAAAGTCTCCCAATAAAAATGGTACCTCACTCGTGTGGGTGGGCCAAGTGCCTGCGGCAGAGAAGGGCCCAAACGTATTGTAGAGACATCAAAATTACCCATCACAAACCGACCTGGTTTTGAAAGGGGAGAACCTGGGTTTTTTGCACCGGGCTCAGCAGCCATCTAGGGAAACCCACATATTTCTGAAACCTGGACACCGGGGGGAGTCCAGGGAGGTATGGCTTGCGTGGTCCTCCCCAACGTTTTCCTACCAAGAATCCCCTGCAAACCTCAAATTTAGCAGAAAAAAACTAACTTTTCTCATATTTCTGTGTAGCAAAGATCACTTGAGCTGACAGATATTTCCTACCACCCAGCGTTCCCCCAGGTCTCCTGATAAAAATAGTACATCACTCGTGTGGGTGGGCCAAGTACCCGTGACAGGCAAAGGCCCAAAACATATTGTCGCGACATCAACATTACCCTTCACAAAACGACCTGGTTTTGCAAGGGGGGTACCTGGGTTTTTGGCCCGGGCACGGCGGCCATCTAAGAAACTTACCAAACCCACGCATTTATGTATGTATGTATGTATGTATGTATGTGTGTTCTTATATAGCGCTCGACTTACCCTTGGGCATCTCGGCGCTTGCATTGGGAACCCGTCCTGGCTTTTCCCTGTGAGATCACCCGTACTGGGCATCCCCAAGGTGAAAGCCAGTCATCCCGCCACGGGGGGGGGGGGGGCCGTAGTGGAGATTAAGCAAGCTATTGCCCAGAGTTGCAGAGTGTGAACCCATGATTCGAGTAGGCACCAAAGTGAGAATTATCGAGTCCGTGGACACTTGGGCTCAGACCCTGCCGCGTCGGGAATTGAACCCTGGTCCTGGGTCTGACCTCTGCTTCAGGGTATGCCTTCTCTAACCAGTGAGCCACACTTCTCCACTTCTGAAAACTAGACACCCTGGGGAGTCCAGGGAGGTATGGCTTGCATGGATCCCCCAACGTTTTCCTGCCCTCAATCCGCTGCAAACCTAAAATTTAGCTGAAAAAAATCCGACAACTTTTCCACACAGCAATTTGAGAAAAATTTGATTTCTTTCAGCTAAATTTGAGGTTGCAGCGGATTATGGGTAGGAAAACATTGGGGGGGGGGGTCCATGCAAGCCATACCTACCTGGACTCCCCAGTGTTTTCAGAAATGTGTGGGTTTGGTAGGTTTCCTTAGATGGCCGCTGAGCCCAGGACCAAAAAGGCAGGTGACCCATTTGAAAAACCAGGTCGATTTTGATAGATGGATGGGCACCTGTGGTTTCGGTCCTGGGTTTGTAGACATGTAGGGGAACCTAAAAAACCTAGACATTTCTGAAAGCTAGACACCAGTGGGAATCCAGGGACGTGTGGCTTGCATTGATCCCTCAACATTTTCCTTCTAAAAATTCGCATGTAAACCTCAAATTTAGCTGAAAAGTCACATTTTCCTATGATATCTTTGTGGGAATGTTGTGGGATCACCGCACGGCAAAAATTTCCTACCACTCAGCGTTCTCCTCTGTCTCCCATTAAAAATGATACCTTACTTGTGTGGATGGGCCAAGTGCCTATGACATGGAAGGGCCAAAAACGTGAAGAGATTGAGGGTGCCCAAAGCAGGTCCAAAAGGGCAGTTTGTTTATACGTTTTTTAGGCAGACGCTACTTTGGGCACCCATACAAGTGAGGTATCATTTTTCTCGGGAGACCAAGAGGAATGCTGGGTAGTAGGAAATGTGTGCCTGTGCAGTGAGCCTACAACTTACCCACACAGAAATGTGATTTTGTTAGTAAATTTGAGATTTATGGGGATTCTGGGTAAGAATACACTGTGGGATCCATGCAAGCCACACCACCAGTCAAGAGTCAGTACAGGCACACCACCAGCCAAGCGCCATCAATCCACACAGACAGCCAAGCGCCATCCACACACCGCCAGTCAAGCGCCATCCAGGTACACAGCCAGACAAATGCTATCAATGCACACAGTCAGCCAAGCAATATCCATGCACACTACCAGCCATGCGCCACCCACGCACTCCGCCAGCCAAGCGCCATCCCCGCTCTCTGCCCGCCAAGCAGGGCCAGATTGGGAACAGCAACCATCCCTAGCAGATTGCTGCACGCACGACTGACCCTGGCGGGGGGGGGGGGGGGTGCTAGTTAAAAGCACCGCTCCCGCTTTTGTTACTGGGGCCTGCTGCTCCCAGTTACAGAAACGCCCCCCACGGTCAGAAAACTGGCCCACAGGGTAAACGTCTGGTGCCTGCTACAGCCAGTCCGGACCTGCAGCCCAGCAGCATCCATGTACACAGCCAGCCAAGCCTCAGTCCATGTACACTGCCAGCCAAGCACCACTCCACGCACACCTCCAGGCAAGCGACAATCCACACACACTGTCATCAAGCGCGAATCCACCCACACCATTTGTATTTGTATGGGACTTATAAAGCGCCGGAATCACCCCCGAAGGAGTATCTCCATGCTGCAGAAAAGGCGAGAGACAGGTCAGAATGTTTAATAACGGAATAGTTCAGCCTTAAGGAGTTTCCTGTAAAGGAGGAGATTAGAGCATTTACACAATTCCTCTGGCAAAGAATTCCAATATTTCGGAGCTAGATAGGCAAAAGTTTCGCCTCCTGTTCGTAGTTTCCTATAACGGGGGACCGCAAGCAGCCCTTTGCCCACTGAATGAAGCAATCTGCTCGGAAAGGTAGAATAAAGTTTTTCCGCCAAGTAGCTCGGGCTCACACCATAAAGAGCCTTGTGGGCTAGGCAGCAAAGTTTAAACTTAATTCTTTGGTGAATTGAAAGCCAGAGAAGCTGCCTCTGCAAAGGCCGGGAAGAGGTTCGAGGAGGCATCTTGAGAGCCAGACGGACGGCAATGTTCTGGATTATCTGCATTCTATTCAAGAGGGATTCATTGCCCGACACTAAGAGAACGTTACAATAATCAAGCCGGCTAATAACCAGGGTTTTAATCAAGGTTGGGTTTTACGCCAAATTTTTTGCATTTAGATTTTTCGTTTTGCAAGGTAGGAGTGTACCAGACTGCATATTTCTTGTGGGTGTTAGTATGTTGCCGTTGCTGTCTATGGCAGAAGTGATAGCCTCGTTGACGACCTTAAGCCTATTAGCAATATCCATAGGTTCTTCAAATGAGGGAGGCACAAAATCTTTACTAAAGGAATCAAGCTTAATTTTGTGCCATTGTTTTCTAAGGTTGTGTGTGGAATAGAGGGAGAAACTATTCATTAGCCCACACACACCGCCAGCAAAATGCCAGCCAAAGGTCAGTACACGCAGACCGTTAGTCAAACTCCAGTTTACACACACACACACACTAACTCTCGCTGGTTTCTAGAGGTTATCTGCCCCGCTTGAGTGCAGATGAGAATAAAAATATCACTGAAACAGGCAAAATGTGTGCCTAAAAAACAGGGACCGGCCTTTGCCTATGGGGCTTCACTCGGGCATGCCCATAAACATATCCCCGGTGCCTAGTGGGCTTTCTGCCCACCCCAGCGGAGGGCAGATAGGGGGCTACTGCCCTGATCTGCCTTTCGGGGGGAGGCAGGAAGCCTTTTTTAGTGGTGGGGGCATTAGCATGTTCATTCTCGGCAGCCCCCACCCCTACATATAAAAAAACACCAAAATCGTATTGAACATGATGACCCGATATCTCCATGAAGTTCCTCTCTATGATGAAGTCAATGTAACCATCCACCCATGCGTACTGTGACACCTGCATGACCACCTGTAATATATCGTTTTGCCGATGTGAGTTTCAATAAAAAGATTTATATAAAAAAAATAATCCCTGGTGCTTAGTGACCTTTCTGCCCCCCCCCCCCCCACGGAGGGCAGATTAGGGACTATTTCCCCTGGGGGGGCAGAAAGACTGGAATTCTACTGAGGGGGGCATTAGCATGTCCATCTTGGGCAGTCCCCACCTCTAAATCAAATTTTAAAAAAATCACTGGCATTTTCTGTCCCGGGGGCGGATTGGGGGCAGACTGTAATTTTGCGGGGGTGGGGGCATTGCCATGCCCATCTTGGGAAGCCCACTCCCCTAAATCAAATTTGAAAGAAATCCCTTGCTTCTAGTGGGTTTTCTGCCCCCCCCCCCCCCCGCACGGTGGGCAGAAAGACAGATTTTGCCCAATTATATTTAGGGGGAGCAAAGGCCCTTGCCCAAGGGGCCGCTCCCCCCTCCCTGGTGTCTAGTGGGTGGATCACTGCTTGGGTTTGAAGTTCAGGGACTTGACTGTGTGGATTATATCTTAAACTCCACGGTTTAACCATGGACCCTAAGGAAGTTTTAGCCATGAACCTTAAAGTTTCAAGCGGTTCTCGATAGTCCATTACCTACTTCAGGTAAGGAAAAAATATATATTCACTGAAAAAACCATAGGTTTCATGCACGTTATAGTTAGGAATTGGCATTTAAAAAACCTTTGAAATTCACTGAAAAAACCAAAGGTTTCAGGGGCATTATAGTTAGGAATTGGCATTTAAAAAACCTTTAGAAATTCACAAAAAAAAACATAGGTTTCAGGGGCGTTCTAGTTAGCTGGACATTTCCCTCGTACAAAACCCTAGAAATTCCCCTGTTATAGTTAGTTCAGCTAACTATAACTCGTGCCCCCGCAATGCACTGCTGATGACGTCACATATTACATCACTCATGACATGGTCAGTGACATCACTGATGACATCACTGATGACATCTCAAATGACATCACTGATGACGTCATCCAGTGACTGTGTGTTTCTGTAAAGTTTAAATATGTTTTATATATTTATAGTGAAAGGCCTATAGAAAAATGAGTGGGTGTATAAGTGTGTGAATGGGTGATTTTCTAGGTGCGTAACTGACTATAAGTGAGTCATTAAATGCATCTTACTGCAGACTAGTGACTAAACTATATGTGTCTGTGTGTTGGTGTATAAGTGGCTGCATGGTTTTGTGAATAGCTATATGAGTGTCTATATGTGTTATTGATTGGTTGTCTGAGTATCTGTATGGGTGCCTGAGTGTTTGTGTGGGTAGGGTGTGTGTGACTCCGTGCATAGATGTGTGAGTGGGTGATTCAGTGGGTGCATGGTTTTAAGAGTGCATCTGTGATGGACTGTATGGTTGGGTGAGTGTATGTATGGGTGTGTTAGTGATTGAATGTATATCTCAGTTGTACATGTGTCAGTAACTACATATGTGAAACGCAGTGTAAGTGTGTGATTTTGGGAGTGGCTGTATGGATGAGTGTGTGCTTGTATCAATAATTGTATAAGAGCGTCAGAATTTGTTAGTATTTTTATGAGTAAGTGAACTTGAGTGTGTTTAACTGTATAGGTGAGTAAATTGGACTGTGATTAATTATTTTCATGACTGACTAGATGTGTCAGTACCTCAATGGATGATTGGCGGTGTGTGAGTGTCTATATAGGTGTATAAATGCATATGATAGTCCTGTACAGAGTGACTGTAAGTATGAGTGACTGTACAGGTGAGTGAGTGGAGATGTATGTAGACCTAAGAGTCAATGAGTGGGTGTGTAGTTATTGGTATTGGAGTATCTATGGTTTTCAAAATGGCCGTCTGAAATGTTGAGTCGGTGTATCAAAGGTTATATTAGGGTGTGAGAAGATGCACTAATTTATCACATGGGTGACGTCATCAGTGATGTCATCAGTGATGTCATTTGAGATGTTATCAGTGATGTCATGAGTGATGTCACTGACCATGTCATGAGTGATGTAATATGTGACGTCATCAGCAGTGCATTGCGGGGGCATGAGTTATAGTTAGCTGAACTAACTATAACTGGGGAATTTCTAGGGTTTTATACAAGGGAAATGTCCAGCTAACTATAACACCCCTGAAACCTTTGGTATTTTCAGTGAATTTCAGAGGTTTTTTAAATGCCAATTCCTAACTATAACGTGCATGAAACCTATGGTTTTTTCAGTGAATTTCAAAGGTTTTTTAAATGCTAATTCCTATCTATAACAGCTCTAAAGATATCATGTTTAATGATTTTCATTGGATTTCTATATTTGTCAAATTCAGTGTGTCAATCACATTAATTATGCTTTTTTGAAATTCTTTTTTATCACCATTTTTTAAATTTATTTTTTTAATTAATTCTTTTAAAAACTTAAATATTATTTGTTTTTATTGGGTTTTTCAAACATTTTTTTTATATTTTTAAAAATATTTCTTTAACTATATGTTCAAAACTTTATTTTATATATATTTTTTCCATGTTTTTGGATCCGCGCACCCTATGCACAGCGTTCTCGATCCCTACGCGTTAGCTTCCGCGCATGGTATGCGTTGGGTACGTGTTTGGTGCGCGATTGCAATGCGACTGGTACGCGACTCCCAGCCTATACGCGACACGTTCGATGTACGTAACGCGACGTTTACGCGCTTCCGCGATGCGTCATCTGCGTCTATGACGCGGTAGGTGCGCGGATCCCGCGAAATATTTAACATTGAAATAAACATATATATATGTATTTCATGTGAATATTAAAAAAAGAGATTTGATTGGTTCATTACACTTCCTGTTCTAACTACTGAAGGACCCCACCCAATTCAATCATTCTTCTTTGACCTTCTTTGGAGGAGCATCTCTTTGCAGAGAAGAATATTTTTTAGACTAAGTTTACACTTAGCTCTAACTTTTTTCAACTAAAAATGGCTTCAGGGCAGCAGGCATCACCTGCATCTCCTCATACATCTGAGGATGAATTTTTGGAGGAGGCACCAAGCAAAGAACGTTTTTCTTCAGTGGTGTGGTATTTTTTTACTTTCCCGAGGGGCAGAATAAGACCAATGCCACCTTGGTCACATGCAAGATTTGCAAAAGAGTGCTGTCGCGAGGGGATCCTAACAAGAAATACTCGTGCGGCACGGCTAGTATGATGAAGCACCTAAGGACCCTTCATCCAAACAATCTTGCACAAGAGGAGTGTAAACGGATGAGAAACACTCCTGCTCCTGCGCCTTCCACCTCATCGCAGCCGAGCACTTCAAGAGTGCATCTATCAGCCCAAAACTTGGACATCCGTCCTCAATTTCAATTTTTAAAAGTGCTCTGCACTAAGTGCAATGCGACTTTGTGCTACGGTGAGCAGTCGATCGATCTGATCTGCCGCCGGCAAGAAAGTCACATATGCTATTTTTTTTTTTTTTATTGTTCCCTGAAGTTCATTGTTAGGTTCCTCCTGTTTTTTTTTTTTTTTTGTTTTTTCCCAATGATCCAAAAAAATCACATAATTGTTGGAAAAAACAAAAAAAAAAAAAGAAAAAAAAAAGTTCTTGTAAGAACTAACTTTCCTGGTTTAAAAAAGAGCTACATTTCTTTGTTAGTGTGTGAAAGTTTAGATGAATGTATGTGTAGTATGTAATTGACAGAATGAATGCATTTGTAGCGTATGGTGAATGTATAAGTGCAGAACTATGAGGAAGTGCTGCAGCATCACACAGTAACCTCTTTAACTGCAGTGTGCTGTAGTACTTCCAAAGCACAGGGATGCAACATATGTACATAAATATGTTGCAAATCTATGCTTCTCTCCGCACGGCTGCTTAAACTGCAGCCATGTGGTGACACAGGCACCCTTGCACCATAGTGCAAGGATATCTGTGTCATGTGCTGTTTGGTTTTGTGCAGGAAGACACACCTTCCTGCACAAAAACAATCAGTAAAGGCATTTTTCTCTTACAATGTATGCTGAGCATTGTAGCATGCATTGAAGATATAAAAATGTGGAGAAATGAAAACAATTCTCCTTGTTGTGCTTTCCTACACCAATTTTAGAATGGTGCAGCATTCACACACATATCGAGATTTATAATTTTGATAAATCTAGACATGTGTCTTGTTCTATGAGTATTCAGTGCAATCATGCACAACAACACTTATAGAACACCCTTTCAACGCAAAGTGGTGTGCATAATGAGGTTATATTTACGTGGAGTATAGAAAGTGCACAGAGTGCCTTTTCCTCTGTGTAAATATGAAAGAGTGTCTTGCACAATAACTATGTTACAAAAAGTGACATATTTCCGGTTTTAAAATTCCTTGCGAATGATAGAAGGTAGGCACAGAGTTTTGTCTGCAAAGATGTTCAAAGAAGAATGATTGAAATGATGTGGTCCTTCAATAGGTACAATGGGAAATATTATGAACCCCTCAAATCTCTTTTTTTGCAGGTCACATGATATCTGATTATGGTCAGATTTCAAAACTACATAGGTATAAACCGAGTGTTTTTAGAAACGTGTTTCAACTTTGTAGCTTCTTGCAGACCTCCTCATTCTGCATATTGAGACTTAGTTAAACTTACCTTCACAGTAATAGGAATAATAAATGGTATACATTTTTTTCAGATTTTCATTGCAATCTAAATTCATTTAAATTGCTTATTTTAAAATTTGGATCTGTGAAAGAAAAGGAAAAAAAAATAATAACATGTAATAATACATTTTTTACAACGCAGCATAATTTCCACAAAGTAATTTGTTTGCCTTTTTTGCTGTTCTCAGAATATATTGATTTTCACTAAAAATAGTGATTTCAACCGTACTCATCACTTAACAGCGGGCAAAAAAAAACAATCAGAAAGATTGTTAAAAAAAACCAACATGCTATTCTCAGCAAAATACCACAAGATACAAATCACAGATATATAAAATGCTTACGGCTAAAAAATCTTTATAAGTTTAACTTACAAAATCTGTAAATGTTGCCGCTTTAAAATATTCACCGAATCTGAGGATACCTTTTTGGAGAAAGCACCACGCCCACAACGTTTTTCTTCAGTTGGTGTGGAATTTTTTTACTTTTCCCGAGGGGGAAACAAAGACCAATGCCACCTTGGTCACGTGCAAGATTTGCAAAAGAGTTCGGTCTCGAGAGGATCCTAACAAGAAATACTCGTACGGCACGGCAAATATGATGAAACACCTAAGGACCCTTCATCTGAACAATCTTGCATGAGAAGAGTGCAAACGGATGAGAAACACTCCTGCTCCTGCGCCTTTCTGAGTTTCTTTTCTTTTTATTTTTTTTTCTGGCATGATTTCTCTATTTTTACGTTGAAAAACAGTATCTGTAAAAAAGAATTACAAATAAATGTATATTAATAACTTTCAAATTTATACTATTCCATTACTGTACAAACACATTTTATATGAAAACTGACTAGGAAACTATAGCCCTGAACCACAAGTGTGACGATGGTTAAAACACTACATGCATAGTGCATACTACTTTGAAGCAGTTCAGGCTCTAAAGCCTACCTCACTAAAAGACTACATGCTAACTGACTGAATGATTACAGTACTATAAGGAGACACACTGGGTGAGTGACAGGGTGTTTGCTAGAAGTGTATGAATACTGATTGGGGAATTGAAGGTGTGAAAGACAACTGTGTAGGTGATTAGAGGACTGCATCCATAGTGAATAGGCATTTGATGCAGTCTATGTGCTAAGGCCTGGCTCACTGCATGAGTACTTGGGTACTGACGGAATGATTAGAGTACAGCAAGGAGAGTGCCTGGGTGAATTTATAAGTGGTTGGCTTTTGACACAGTGAATGGATTAGTACTTGGTACTGCATGGGTCACTAGAGGAGTGCAAAGGGAGTGACAGGATGTTTGCTGGACTGTATGGATACTGACTAGGGAATTGAAGGTGTGAAAGACAAGTATATAGTATGTTAGAAGACTGCATGCATACTGCATAGACATTTGAAGCAGTCTATGTGGTAATGTATGGTTCACAACATGAGTACTTGGAAACTGACTAAATCATCAGACTACTGCTAGGACAGTGCCTGGGTAAAACTTTTACATTTTCAGTTCTGGCACAGTGAAGAGAATAGTGCATGGTACTGCACTTTAGTGCCAAACCCTGACTCATTTTATCAATGCATAAGCAAAGAATAGCTTCTAAAGCTACTAAAACTCGACAACATGACCGGTTTTAAAACAGTTATCTGTCAGCAAATACACGATGTTACCAAATGCTTCTATCACAATCCTTACCCAAATGCACACAGACTCACAGTGTGTTTTTAGACAAGAAACACTATCCTAGGAGTTTACCAAATCTCATTCACTAGTCTAGAAGAGGTAAGGGTACTGCACACAATCTACATATTTAAGTACAGCACATTAGTGTCAAAGCATGACTCATTTAATCAACGCATAAGCAAAGACTGGCTTCTAATGCTACTAAAACTTGACAACATGACAGGTTTAAAAAAAGTTATCTGTCAGAAAATACACGATGTTACAAAATGCTTCTCTCACAGCGGTTCCCAAATGCACACAGACTCAGTGTGATTCTAGACAAGCACCACTATCCCTAGGAGTTTACCAAAACTCATTCACTACAGTGGAAGTGATAAGGGAACTACACACAATCTACATATTTCAGTACTGCACTTTTGTGTCAAAGCCTGACTCATTTAATCAAAGCATAAGCAAAAACTGCCTTCTAATGCTACTAAAACTTGACAACAAGACATGTCAGCAAATACACGATGTTACCAAATACTTCTCTCACAGTGGTTCCCAAATGCACACATACTGGTGCGCTTACGGTGCGGGTAGGGTCCGCGGATCCTCCCCGGCTATGGATATCACTAACTTTTTACTCTAATTTTCTCAGGAACTAATGAACAGAGTCACACCATTTATGCAAAAGGCATGAGTCTGAACTGAGGACTACCTCTTTGCCAAATTTGGTGTCATTCCGTTCAGCGGTTCGGGCTGTAGCTGCGACAACAGATCCTATGGGAAATTGCATGGGGAAAACACATTTTGGGACCCCCCTTTTTTCTCGGCCCCCACTTTATGAATCACCACGAAACTTTCAGGGTAGGAGCGGAGCGGCGCTGGCCAAAAGTTTGGAAAATTTTGCGAGGATTCATCAACCGGCCCCAGACTTATTGGGAATAGAATGATGCGGATTTCCTATGGAAAATAGGTCCTAACTATAACTATCTACTGGCAACCACCAGTAGATAATATAAATGTGAATATATATATATATATATATATATATATATATATATATAATCTACTGGCGGTCGCCAGTAGATAGTTATAGTTAGGACCGTGTTTCCATAGGAAATCTGAAAATTCTATTTTGAATAACTTTGGCACCGGTTGATGAATCCTCGCGAAATTTTCAAAACTAACGGGGCGCTCCGCTCAGCTCTTACCCTGAAAGTCTCGGGGTGATTTGTCAAGCGGGGGCCGAGAAAAAAGGGGAGTCCCAAAACACGTTTTCGTCATGTTATTTTCCATAGGACCTTTAGTCGAAGGCACAGCCCAAACGGCTGAACAGAATTACTTGAAATTTGGCAGAGAGGTAGTCCTCAGGTCAGGCATGTGCCTTTTGCATATATGGAGTCAATCTCTACAGTAGTTCCTGACAAAATTGCAGTTAAAAGTACGTAAATATCTATATGCGCGCACAGTGCCGTGCGCGAGCGTAATTCTGATTGGTGGTTACATGTCAGTCAACATTCGAATCGGTCGAAATCAGGAAGTGTTGTCCGCCATTTTGTTTGTTTTGGGTGCGACACTGAAAAAGAGAGGTGGCGAACGTGAAAAGGGGGCAGGGTAGAGAGTTCCTGACCCCCTAGCCTTTGTCAGGGGGTCCCTGAAGGACCCCGAAGGGTGAAAAAAACATTAACATTTTTTTTTTAATCACGGGGTGCGCGCACGGTGAAAAACCTTTAAAAAATATATATAATAATACATACATAACTTAGCATTTAAAAAACCATACAAATTCACTTAAAAAACCATAGGTTTCACACACGTTATAGTTAGGAATTAGCATTTAAAAAACCTTGCAAATTCACTTAAAAAACCATAGGTTTCACACATGTTATAGTTAGGTGGACATTTCACTCGTAAAAAACCAATGAAATTCCCCCGTTATAGTTAGTTCAGATAACTATAACTCGCGCGACCGCCACTCTATCACAAGGATGATGTCATCAGTGATGTCATGAGTGATGCCACTGACCATGTCATGAGTGATATAATATGTGACGTCATGAACAGTGGATTGCGGGCGCGCGAGTTATAGTTATCTGAACTAACTATAACGGGGGAATTTCATTGGTTTTTTACGAGTGAAATGTCCACCTGACTATAACATGTGTGAAACCTATGGTTTTTTAAGTGAATATATATATATATATATTACCTACTGGCGGTCGCCAGTAGGTAGTTACAGTTAGGACCTATTTTCCATAGGAAATCCGCAAGATTCTATTTGGAATAATGTTGGTGCCGATTGACGAACCTTCACGAAATTTTCCAAACTTTTTGCCAGCTCCGGTCCGCTCCTATCCTGAAAGTTTCGTGGTGATTCATCAAGCGGGGGCCGAGAAAATAGGGGGGTCCTAAAACGCGTTTTCCGCATGCAATTTCCCATAGGACCTGTTGACGCAGCTACAGCCCGAACTGCTGAACGGAATTACACCAAATTTGGCAAAGAGGTAGTCCTCAGTTCAGACTCGTGTCTTTTGCATAAATGGTGTAAATCTGTTCAGTAGTTCCTGAGAAAATTAGACTAAAAAAGATAGATATAACTATGGCCTCGGAGGATCCGCGCACCCTATGTGCACCATAAGCGGACCCTTCCCGAACCGAGAGCGCACCTTCCCGATCACGCGCTGAATGCTAATTGGCTGTCGAGTGTCTGTCTACATTCGAAACCAGGAACTCTTGGCAGCCATTTTGTACCCCCTGAGGCCCCCTTTTAAAAAAAAAAAAAAAAATCGGTGAAATGCGCGTAGGGTGCGCGGATCCGGCCAAAAGAAAAAAAAAACACGAAGCGCGGGCTTCCGCGCTTCGTTAATAATTAGCCCCCGGGTGGGCCAAATCACGGGGGTAAAAAATTCGATAATTAATAGGGGGAGGGGGGCTGCATCGCACCCCTCCTGGAGCCTTCGAGGGCCATGGGGACCGCCCCCCCCCAGTGCCGGCTCCTACAGTGGCCTGAGGTGCCCACCCCCAGGACACTGTTGTTTGCTATGAGAGGGCAGGAGTGTCTCGCCCTCCCATAGCAAACTTCGTTAGGACTTTGAAAGAGAGAGCAGGGAAACCTGCTCTCTCTTTCAAAATCCAAACGATATTGCTTTTCCACACGGGGAGCTTCATGTCAGCAGCTCCCCATGTGGAAAAGCAATGCCGGCTCCCGAAGGACGCGGGGAGCCGGCTGGGACCGTGGGGGCGTTGGGGCTCCCCCCATGGACTCCAACATTTTTTCATAAGCCCCGGGGGATGGGGTCCCCGGGGATAATAAAAATTAGTAATAGGGGCTATTTATTTTTTTACGGTAAAATTAGGAGTCGCGCATCCTAACGCGTTGGGTGCACGGTTCCTCTCGCGTTGGGTGCGCGGTTCCTAACGCGTTGGGTGAAATTTTTGGGAGATAAACATGAAGCTTAAGTGTTTTGTTCTTGAGTGGCTCTAAAAAGAGCCGTTGTGTTCATTGAGAGTTTTTGGTATTTATAAGTAAGTACCTATACAGAGTCTAAAGTTGTTGAGGAAGACTCTGTTTCCTTCATCAGTAAAGTGTACTCCATCTCTCCTATACATCTCTTGCATATGAAAGCGCAGATTGTTATTGTAAATGGACCCCATTCTATAGTCTCGGAGAAAAGCAGAAACAGATGTATTCACATGTTTCCTAGCTTTCTCAATTTGTGGACAAAAATGATTGGACCTGTTCCATTTCTGCCTTTGGCATATGTTGGAATACACAAAGGCAGTTTTGGGAAAAAGTGAAAACAATTCTGCAAAGGTGTCCTTCATAAGCATTTCCAGACCTACCCCAGTCAAAGTGTCTAGGTCATTGCCACCACAGTGCACTATTATGAGGTCAGGGTGTTGGATATGCATAAAGGTTTTTACCAATGGCATCAATTGGTGCCACTTTAACCCTCTCTGTCCAATCCATTTAATGTCTACATTTGGCACACCTAGGTCTTTGTGAATGCCTTTTTTTCTGAATACCTTTGGCTCCAGAAAATATAGCTGTGTCCCACAATCCACACTCTAAGCATCTTGAAGGGAGGTCTGGATGCACTCAGATGGTCTCTGTAAATGAAATGGCAGTTTCAAAAGTAAGATTTTTCTAAAATGGTGGCTAAGATGCAGTTTTGAAAAAAGACAAGAAATCATTGGTTGTTTGACAACCATCTACACTGAAAGGTAGGGTGTATGTTTCTGTTTTTTAAACGCATGATTCTTCTTGGTTAACAAAAAGTGTGTGAAAGGAACATTATATATGATAAGCTGATATGTTGAAAAGTCAAGCACACTTGCTGTTTTGATTAGCAACATTGTGTGCTGAACTTGTGACCTGTGTGCTCAGTTCAGTGTTCCATGATCTGTTCCTATGGTAACAGGCAGAAGGCAGATTGGGGTAGGGTTCAAATTTATGTCCTTTGGAAAGGGTTGAAATGTTTAACCAATAGAAATGTGTGTTTGCTTTTGAATTTATGTGGGAAGGAATGTGATTTGATGTTTACATGTATGTGTGGAAAATGAGAGGGGAACTTTGCCATTCTTTGGTTTTGCTGACATGTGCACAGTGCAGAGATTCTGTGTAAGAAAATCTGGTGTGTGACTGATATACATCTTAATCTACAAAACAAATTGAAAGGTGAGTTATTTAGTTGTGAGGGGATGTATGTGGTCTATTTTGATTTTAATCAGACTAATGTATTTCTCCTGCTAAAGTGCAGGGAGTATTTTTTTTGTCTACAATCTTATTGACAGTGTGTGTGCATGTAGAAACCATTCTGTGATAAGCATTTGTGTTTTTCATGTGTTTGCAGACAGATGACTGTGCTGTTTTTATATTTTGGTAGAATTAGAGACCAGTGATTGTTTATGAATTTGCAAAATGAGTCATGTTTCTACACTAAAATGTAGTACTCGTAGATTAAGAAATGTGTTTTGGTAAACTCCTAGAAATAGTGTTGTTTGTCTCGAATCACACTGTGAGTCTGTGTGCATTTGGGTAACCATTGTGAGAGAAGCATTTGGTATCATCATATATTTGCTGACAGATGACTGTTTTAAAACCTGTCATGTTGTCATGTTTTAGTAGCGTTAGAAGCCAGTCTTTGCTTATGCATTGATAAAATGAGTCAGGCATTGACAGTAAAGTGCAGTACTGAAATATGTAGATTGTGTGGCAGTACCCTTATCCCTTCCAGAGTAGTGAATGAGTTTTGGTAAACTCCTAGGGATAGTGTTGCTTGTCAAGAATCACACTGTGAGTTAGTGTGCATTTGGGAACCACTGTGAGAGAAGCATTTGGTAACATTATGTATTTGCTGACAGATAACTGTTTTAACCCCTTCAGTGCCCATGACGAGCTGGACTCGTCATGGGCCGCGGTGGCGCTGTGCCCATGACGAGTCCAGCTCGTCATAGACCCCGCCCGCTAATGCAACGGCCGGCACTGGGCGGGGAAAGGGGCGGGCACTGAAGGGGTTAAAACCTGTCTTGTTGTCAAGTTTTAGTAGCATTAGAAGCCAGTCTTTGCTTATGCTTTGATTAAATGAGTCAGGTATTGACACTAAAGTGGAGTCCTGAAATATGTAGATTGTGCAGTACCCTTATCCCTTCTAGACTAGTGAATGAGTTTTGGTAAACTCCTAGGATAGTGTTGCTTGTCTAAAATCACACTGTGAGTCTGTGTGTATTTGGGTAAGGATTGTGAGAGAAGCATTTGGTAACATCGCGTATTTGCTGATAGATAACTGTTTTAAAACCTGTCATGTTGTCAAGGTTTAGTAGCTTTAGAAGCCAGTCATTGCTTATGCATTTTGTAAAATGAGTCAGGCTTTGACACTAAAGTGCAGTACTTAAATATGTAGATTGTGTGCAGTCCCGTTACCCCTTCCACAGTAGTGAATGAGTTTTGGTAAACTCCTAGGGATAGTGTTGCTTGTCTAGAATCACACTGTGAGTTAGTGTGCATTTGGGAACCACTGTGAGAGAAGCATTTGGTAACATTATGTATTTGCTGACAGATAACTATTTTAAAACCTGTCATGTTGTCAAGTTTTAGTAGCATTAGAAGCCAGTCTTTGCTTATGCATTGATAAAATGAGTCAGGCTTTGTCACTAAAGTGCAGTACTTAAATATGTAGATTGTGTGTAGTCTCCTTACCCCTTCCATAGTAGTGAATGAGTTTTGGTAAACTCCTAGTGATAGTATTGCTTGTCTAGAATTACGCTGTGAGTGTGTGTGCATTTGGGAACCACTGTGAGAGAAGCATTTGGTAACATTGCGTATTTGCTGACAGATAGCTGTTTTAAACCTGTCATGTTGTCAAGTTTCAGTAGCATTAGAAGCCAGTCATTGCTTATGCATTGATAAAATGAGTCAGGCTTTGACACTAAAGTGCAGTACTTAAATATGTAGATTGTGTGCAGTCCCCTTACCCCTTCCACAGTAGTGAATGAGTTTTGGTAAACTCCTAGAGTTAGTGTTGCTTATCTAGAATCACACTGTGAGTCTGTGTGCATTTGGGAACCACTGTAAGAGAAGCATTTGGTAACATCGTGTATTTGCTGACAGATAACTGTTTTAAAACCTGTCATGTTGTCAGGTTTTAGTAGCATTAGAAGCCAGTCATTGCCTATGCATTGATAAAATGAGTCAGGCATTGACAGTAAAGTGCAGTACTGAAATATGTATGTTGTGTACAGTACCCTTACCCCTTCCACAGTAGTGAATGAGTTTTGGTAAACTCCTTGGGATAGTGTTGCTCGTCTAGAATCACACTGAGAGTTAGTGTGCATTTGGGAATCACAGTGAGAGAAGCATTTGGTAACATTATGTATTTTCTGACAGATAACTGTTTTAAAACCGGTCATGTTGTCAAGTTTTAGTAGCATTAGAAGCCAGTCTTTGCTCATGCATTGATAAAATGAGTCAGGCTTTGACACTAAAGTGCAGTACTTATATATGTAGATTGTGTGCAGTCCCCTTACCCCTTCCACAGTAGTGAATGAGTTTTGGTAAACTCCTAGGGATAGTGTTGCTTGCCTAGAATCACACTGTGAGTTAGTGTGCATTTGGAAACCACTGTGAGAGAAGCATTTGGTAACATTATTAATTTGCTGACAGATAACTGTTTTAAAACCTGTCTTGTTGTCAAGTTTTAGTAGCATTAGAAGCCAGTCTTTGCTTATGCTTTGATTAAATGAGTCAGGTATTGACACTAAAGTGGAGTCCTGAAATATGTAGATTGTGCAGTACCCTTATCCCTTCTAGACTAGTGAATGAGTTTTGGTAAACTCCTAGGATAGTGTTGCTTGTCTAAAATCACACTGTGAGTCTGTGTGTATTTGGGTAAGGATTGTGAGAGAAGCATTTGGCAACATCGCGTATTTGCTGACAGATAACTATTTTAAAACCTGTCATGTTGTCAAGTTTTAGTAGCATTAGAAGCCAGTCATAGCTTATGCATTGATAAAATGAGTCAGGCTTTGACACTAAAGTGCAGTACTTAAATATGTAGATTGTGTGTAGTCTCCTTACCCCTTCCATAGTAGTGAATGAGTTTTGGTAAACTCCTAGGGATAGTGTTGCTCGTCTGTGCATTTGGGAACCACTGTGAGAGAAGCATTTGGGTACTTCATATGTTTGAATACACATAACTGCTTTAAAACTTTCCTGTTCTGAAGTTTTGTTAGAATTAGAAGGCAGTCATTGCTTATGTATTCACCCAGGAAGTGTCCTTGCAATACTGTAAACATTCAGTTAATATTCAAGTAGTAACTGAGTGAGGCAGTCCTTAGCACATGCATTGATTCAAATGCGATCCGCTATGCATGCAGTCCTTTAACTATCTACACAGTTCTCTTCCACAACTTTAATTCCCCAGTCAGTATTCATACACTTCAAGCAAACACCCTGTCACTCCCCATGTACTCCTCTAGTGATCCATTCAGCAGCATATACTAAACCATTCACTTTGCCAAAACCCAAAGACTTGGGCCTTACAACATTGACTTCTTCAAACCCCTATGCAGTATGCATACAGGCCTCTAGTCACCTACACACTTGTCTTTCACTTCTTTAATTAACTAGTCAGTATCTATATACTTCAATAAATATCCTGTCACTCATCTTGTACTCATCCAGTGACTGATCCAGTACCATGTACTAATCTTTTTACTGCGCCAAAACTGAAAAACTTAAAAGTTTTACCCAGGCACTCTCCTAGCAGTAGTCTAATGATTCAGTCAGTTTCCAGGTACTCATGTAGTGAACCATGCATTAGCACATAGAGGGCTACAAATGTCTATGCAGTATGCATGCAGTCTTCTAACACACTATACACTTGTCTTTAATAGCTTCAATTCCCCAGTGAGTATCCATGTACCTTCAGCAAACATCCTGTCACTCCCCTTGCAGTGTTCCAGTGACTTATTCAGCACCATGTAGTAAAGCATTCACTGCGCCAAAACTGAAACACTTTCATCCAGGTATGCTTCTTGCAATAGTCTAATCATTCAGTCAGTACCTATGTACTAATGGAGTGAGGCAGGCCTTAGCACATGGATTGATTCAAACGTGTTTCCAGTATGCATGGAGGCCTGTAACTACCAACACAATTGCCTTTCAGACCTTCAATTTCTCTGTCAGTATCTATAAACTCCAATAAACACTCTGTCACTTTAATTGCACACCTCCACTGACTCATTTGGCAGTAAGTACTAACCTATTCACTGCACTAGAATCCAAAATCTTTTTTGTAGTACTCTAATGATTCAGTCAGTAGTCAGGTAGTTTTGCAGTGATTCTCTAGCCACCTACATACTTGTCTTTCACACCTTCAATATCCCAGACAGTATTCATACAGATCCCGCAAATTTTCTGTCACTCTCCTTATACTTCTCCAGGCGACCCATTCAGCACCATGTACTAATCCATTCACTGCACCGAAAGGGAACCACTTATACATTCACCCAGGTAGTCTCCTAGTGCTTTAATCATTCAGTCAGTACCCAAGTACTCATGCAGTGAGTCAGCTCTTAGCACATGAATTGCTTCAAACGTCTATCCAGTATGCATGCAGTCTTCTAACCACCTACACACTTGTCTTTCACACCTTTAATTCCCCACTCAGTATACATACAGTGCAACAAACACTCTATCACTCACCTTGTACTCCTCCAGTGACCCATTGGAGGAGTGTGGCTCAATGGTTAGAGCGGCAGACCCTGAAGCAGAGTTCTGGCCAGGGACCAGGGTTCGATTCCCGCCTCGGCGGGGCTTGGGCTCAATTTCCTCAGACCTGTCTATTCTCGCCTCGGTGCCTATTCTAATCACGGGCCCCACGCTGCAACTCTGGGCAATAGCTTGCTTAGCCTCCACACCGGCCCCACCAGCGCTAAGGATGCCTGGCTTCACCCTGGGGGTGCCCAGGAGTGGACACTCCACAGGGAAAACCAGGAGGGGTTCCACAGCGGTATGAGTATCAGCGCCAGGAAACCGCAAAGGCGACACCGCAAGGTGGCCGTCTGGTGACAGTGCGCTCTATAAGTACCTTGACATTTACATTTACATTCACACGATGTACTAATCCATTCATTGTGCCAAAAGTCAACGATTTATAAATTCACCCAGGCTCTCTCCTTGCAGTACTCTAATCATTCAGTCAGTACCCAAGTACTCATGCAGTGAGTCAGGCCTTAGCACATGAATTGCTTTAAATGCCTATCCACTATGCATGCAGTCCTCTAACCACCTACACACTTGTGTTTCACACCTTCAATTCCCTATTCAGTATTCATGCACTTCTAGCAAATACTCTGTCACTCCCCTTGGAGTCCTCTAGTGACCCATTCAGCACATGGAGTAATCCATTCACTGTGCCAAAACCCGAACACTTATAAACTCACCAAGGCACTCTTCTTTTAGTACTCTAATCATTTAATCAGTATCCAAATAGTATTGGAGTGAGACAGGAATTAACATATGGATGGATTGAAACATGTGTCCCGTATGCATGTAGGTCTCTAATCACCTACACACTTGTCTTTTACACCATCAATATCCATGTCAGTATTCATATACTTCTAGGAAACACCCTGTCACTCACCCAGTTTTTTTCCTTATACGATTGTAATCATTCAGTCAGTTAGCATGTACTCTTTTAGTGAGGTAGGCTTTAGGGCCAGAACTGCTTCAAAGTAGTGTGCACTATGCATGTAGTGTTTTAACCATCGTCTCACCTGTGCTTCATGGCTATAGTTTCTTAGTCAGTTTTTATATAAAATGTGTTTGTATAGTAATAAAATAGTATAAATTTGAAAGTTAATAATATACATTTATTTGTGATTCTTTTTTACAGATACTGGTTTTCGACGTTAAAATAGAGAAATCATGCCTATAAAAAAAGAAAGAGAAAAGAACAGAGACAAGAGAATTACTTGAAGAAAAGTCAACCACAAGTATTGAATGTACAAGATAATGTTGCTAAAAAGAAAAAATCTTCTGGTAAGATCACAAAGCAATTTATTAAAAATGTATTGTAGGAGGAAACAGAATGTACAGAACACTGAATCCACTGAGAATGTTTCAACTACAAAAATATTCAAAATAAGAGGAAAAGCAAAAAAACAAATGTTCAGTCAAACGAGACAAAGTATGCTAAAAGAAGGCAAAATCAGTATAAGGAATTACGAAAAAATATATTTTTCAAGAGAGTAGTACATAATTTGCTGAAAGATGTGAAGAAATATAAAAAGAGAGCTCTATTGTATAAAAAGAAGAAGCATATTGAAAACATTCTTGAAAAGGCTTTTGAAGTAAAAAGGAAACTATTTATTTTAGTATTAAACAGAATTCGATCACTAGATAAACCAATCAATTTAATGAAGGCCAAAAGTAGGAGGAAAAGAGTAATTAATAGAAACAAAAATTGTGATTTTTTTTGGAAGAATGGAAACACAGTTCCAGTTCAGAGCCTTTCTTTAATGAAGAGAGTTATTTACAGAGCAAAAAATTACTGTTTGCAGTTGACACCAGTGGTAGAGGTTATGAAGTTAGAGATGGTTGTCCAATTGAGAAAGAGAAAATGGTTGAAAGAAATGCAGAAGAAGTGATAGCTGATGAAGTTCTAGGGAGGCGTCCTAAACACCCTGTGTATACATGGGATTGCAGTAGTATTTGTAGTGTTCGACAGGAATCTATTGATAAATTATGTAGTTTTTTACGAGCATATACTAAAAAAAGTGTTAAACAAAAGATTAAGGTGTTGCAAGGACTAGACCCTTGCAGAGTGAGAAAAAATACTGGTTTGCAAAGTCATTCTCTGGCTTGTCTTTCTAGGAAAGTTTGTGAAAGTGTTTTTCACCATTTCAGGATGCTGGCAGTACATCATACTCAAATGCGGAAGTTAGTGAGAAGATTGTATTATGCGAAAAGTCCAGCACTAAAGTTAAATGAGTTGAACAGTGCTCTTTTGCGTGGCTCAGTATCAGATGTGAAGAAGGTTTGTGAGGATATTGAGTTTTGTTACTTTGGTCCTCAGCTAGAGAGTGCAGAAACTGTCACATTAGGAGAAGAAAATGTTGAAGCTAATGTAGAACCTGTGATTACAAAAAGTTTTGAGGATGAAATCACAAAGTTTAAGGTAATTTCAGGTGAAAGACCAAATGTTTCATGTATTTGTTGTCGGCGAACTCACTATAAAAATCAGGCTGGGGTGTCAATCTGTATTTAAAAAGTGAAATAGAAGATAATGATAAGTGGATGGAATTTGCAACTTATTTGTTGGTAGAGGATTGTTTTGATTTGGGATCTGAGCAGCGTATTTGCAAATATTGTTATAACAAATTAGATGAGAATAAAATGCCTGCTAGAGCTGTTCATAATAATCTAGAGTTGGTTGCTATTCCTCCAGAGCTGATAGATTTAAATACTTATGAGTCTATTCTCATTCAATGTGTTCACCCGTTTCAGGCTATTGTTCGTATGGAGCCTAAAACAGGTAAATTACCTCCATCAGTTGCAAAGGACTGAAAGGAAGAGTTGTGTATTTAGCGGTAGATTTAAGGAAAAATATTGAAACTATTGGTGTAGACCATGCAGAAAATGAGCCACTAGTCCTTCTAGTTAATGGTGTTCCTACTAAGAATAAGAAAATCTGGCAGAAGATACTGAAACAATAAGTCGACAAATTGAAAAAGTGGATATGTCCAGATGTGAAGAAATCTATGAACATTACAGTGTACATCCACTTCATTCCAAAGAGGTGATGGGGAATATGATTGAGTTGTTCCAAATGAAAAAAGCAACAGGAAGTCCCATGAGTGTATGGGAAGAGAGTTTGGAAGCTCGTTGTTTCCCGCAGTTGTTTCCAACAGGAAAAGGTGGACGTTATGATGAACGTCCTGTGCAGATTCCTGCATCTGAATATCGGACAAGATTATATGCAGAAGATCCAAGATTTCGACAATGTATCCCTTATATGTTTCATCTTCTGTTTGAAAGTGACTTGTCTGGACTTTCATATGCAGTAAATAACATTTTAAAAACTGGAATGCATCTGCAAAATGTAACTGCAAAGGATTTTATGGATAAAGTGCATCAGAGAGCATTTAGAATCTCAGTTGATTAATCTGATGGCATGTCAGCGTGGGACTAATGAATATTGGTACCGTCGTCATGGAGAACTGAAATGTATGCTACGGAACTTGGGAACTCCTACATGGTTTGTTACACTAAGCTGTGCTGAGTATGCTTGGGATGATTTACTTGAATTTCTTCGAGAGGAAAATTCCAATATAAAAAATATTGAATTCAAGACACCTGGAAAATTGTGCTCATTGGATCCTGTTAATGTATGCAGATATTTCAATCATAGATTTGAAGCTATAATGTCTTTCATCTGCAATAAAAAGAATCCTCCTCTTGGAGAAGTTGTGGATTTCTTTTGGAAAAAGGAGTATCAAGCAAGAGGTGCTCTTCATATACATATGTTGTTATGGATCAAGGATGCCCCAAATGTGGAACAGATTCAGATGAAACTGTTTTGTCTTTCATTGAAGATTATGCCACATGTGTTGTACCCAATAGCAAAGAACATAAAAACTTAAAACAACAAGTCTTACGATTCCAAAGCCATCGATGTGGAAAATACTGTTGACAAAAGTACAAGTCAAAGGATAAGTTCTATACCAAATGTCGTTTTGGATTTCCACGTCCTGTATTATCCAAAGGAAGAGTGAACAGTTTTATGTCAGCTATGCGACATACCATCACAAGAAAGTCTCCGAAAAATACCTACAACTTAAAAAGAAGTGGAGAATCAAAATACATAAATGACTACAATCCAGTTATTTTATCCATGTGGAATGCTAACATGGATATTCAGTATGTTGCGGACAATTCCATTGCTGTTGCACGATATGTAACGTCCTACATTACTAAATCAGAAAAGACGGAACTGAAAGAAATGTGGGAAGAGATTTATCACGAGAAGACTCTAAGCAAAAAATTATACAGTTTCAGTTTGAAGATGTTATCGCATCGTGAAATTGGAGCATATGAATGTTCAGATCGGTTTTCATCTGCAAGTCTATATTCTAAAAGTAGAAGAATCATTTGGGTGAGTCTAGGTCTTGCAGGAATGCCAAATCGGGTACTAAAATCTGTTTTAAGAAATTGAATATTTAGCAGAAAAAGAACCAGAAAGTACAGATATTTTGAAAACGAATATGTTGGACACTTATTACCCAAATCGAAGTCATCATCTTGAGAACATTCTATGAAGTGCTGCAAAGCTACACTTATAAACGGAATACTACAGAGAACATCAATGATGGAAAATATGCAGTTATTGGTTCTGAAGGATGTCTGGTGAAACAAAGGAAAGGAAATTTAATTAATCACAGGAAACTGAGTTGCGACACTGCTGATAAAAGGGAATTTTACTATTTAGCCCTTTTGCAAATGTTCAAACCATGGCGTTCAGAACTGGAATTACTTGGAGATTTTCAGAGCTATGAAGATTCATTTAATGGTTGTAAAGATAGCATACAATGCAGTGCTTTTGCAAATTATGTGAAAATGTTGAATGACGAAATTGATCAAGAAGCTACAATTGCAGCTGAGATTGCTAGAGACAGTTCTCAAGACAGTCAAAGTTCTGCTGCACTGAGTCAAGATCCACTAGGACAACCAATTATTGAAAATGAAGCAGCAACTGCCATGAATGAGGTGGAAACAGCAATGTATCAAGCTCAAGAAGATGTAATACAGTTAGGAAACTTGGAAGAACAACTAAATGTTGAACAGAAACAAATATATCAACAAGTAAAAGAGCAGATTGACCATGGATTACTTCATGAAAAGAAAGGGTGCTCATGTACATCATTTTAACCTATCCGAATGTATGTGAGTGGTCAAGCTAGAACAGGAAAAAGTTTCTTAATTAAAGTAATTACAATTTATCTGCAGAAAACAACTGAGTCACATTTGTCTTGTGTTGTCACTGCTCCAACTGGGTTGGCAGCACATAACATTAAAGGAATTACTTTACATCGTTTACTAATGCTACCAGTAGAGCATGAGAACACATTGGAATACCACACTGGAGAAGCTTGTTGTGAAGTTTCAAGAGTGTTGTGAAGTTTCAAGAGTCTTGAAGAAAATGAAACTTCTCATTTTTGATGAGGTGAGCATGGTCTCAAACTTGATGCTTGCCTTTGTGCATTTAAGAATCTTAAAACAGAGTATGACGTGTTATTTGGAGGAAAACACGTCATAGTTTTTGGAGATCTATTGCAACTGACCCCGGTAAAAGGACAACCGGTATTTAAAACACTTGCACATGAAGATACCAGAAAGTCTCTTGGTAGTGTTGGTAATGTGAACATTTGGACAAATTGTGAATACAAAGAACTGACAACAAATATGCGACAGGCAAATGATGCTGAATATGGAAGTATTCTTCAAGAAATAAGAATTGCAATGTCTTTCCAAATGAAAATGTAGTTCCTGCAAAAGTGTACATGAAAATTGCTGAAAATAAATCAGTGATATGTTTAATGCCAACACTGCGCGAGTGTTCCATATTCAATTAAGAAATATTGAAACTAGAAAATAAAGAAATTATAAAAATTGAAGCCATCGATAAAATAGAGCATGAAGGAATCACTATTATTTTGACGGGAAAGTTGAAAACAAAACTGGATTCTTTAGAAAAAAAAATATCTAAAACAGCTGGTTTAGAAAAGACACTGTATGCGTGTGTAAACTGTCGGGTAATTTTAAGGCGAAATTTGGATGTAGAGTGGATGGGTAAAGTGGTAGATTTTGTTAATTATCAGAAAAAAGAAGGAATTGAATTTAAAAAAATTAAATTTGATCAGATTGAAGAAGTTAAAGAAGTTGGTCGTTGTTCAGTTCGTTTTTTGCTTGTTAAATATTTATATGTCCCTAGGAAACAATTTCCATTTTCTCTGGCATATGCAGTGACTATTCATAAATCTCAAGGATTAAGTGTAGACAGTGCATTGGTGAACATTGGATCCACTGTATTTAACCCCTTCGCTGCGGCGCGAATTCCGCCGCAGCGCTGGGGGGGTTTGGGGGCAGCACGGTGGCGCGGTGCTCATGACGGAACCGCGCCGTCATGAGTCACGGGCGAGCTGTGCTCATGACGGCGTGGTTCCGTCACGACTCCGCCCACTCTCTAATTCGCCCGCACAGGCGGGGAATTTGAGCCGCGTGGGAGGAGCGGCCGCTCCATGACGGAACCACGCCGTCATGAGCACACGGTGCCCGTGGCTCATGACGGCGTGGTTCCGTCAAGGGCACACAAGGGGTTAAAGAAGGTATGGCATATGTTGCTTTGTCGCGAGTCAGAACATTATCTGGTTTGTTTTTGATTGATTTTGATGAGACAAAGGTTATTGCAGATGCAAACTGTGTAAAAGAGTATAATAGGTTAAGAAGGGTGTATGCTCCAAATTTAGGTCAATATCCTGTATTTGAAAAGCGTGTGGTTGGTCAAAAAAGAAGGTTTGAGAGTATCTGTTCTGAAGGTGTTGAGAAGGGAATAGAACAAGATAATGTTGTGATTGCAAGTAAAAAGAAATTGGACACTGTTGAAGAGGTTGTTGGTTATCAGTTTGAAAATAGTTCAGGTGTCAACTGCTATGCTAATGTAGTGGTCAATGTTGTTTTTTATCTTGAAGGTTTGCAAGAACAAATTATGCAGAATCGGCAACAAAGATTTTGTTGTCTGTTGCATTCTGTTTTTGAAAAATTGACAACAGATACAAGTAAAATACAATCTGTTTCAGATGTTCGTAATCTTTTGGATGTGTGTTCTGGTTCTACACAATTTACACAAAATATCCAACAAGATGCTCAGGATTTTTTAATGTATATGCTTACCATTTTTGAAAATGAAGGTGTAGAAATAGAAAATATTTTTGGCCTTTCTTACAAATGGGAACATCGTTGTGAAAATTGCATGTATACATGTTCCACTAATGTAGACACTGAAAGATTTCTGTATTTAACATTACCAGACTGTAAATCAGTTTCTTTTAATAAATTAGTTAAAGGTGCAAATCAAAACATGGAGTGTAGCCAATGTAAATCAGAAATGTTATCCACATTATTTTTAAGAAAATATGGACAATACATAATATTAATGATGCAACGTTGTACAGCTGATGGAAGAAAATTGGATACTTTAATAAAGCAATTTGTAGCAACACAAGTATCAATATCAGGAAGGACTTTTGTAGCAATTGCAATAATTTTCCAAGATGGTCCTTCCACCACATCTGAACATTACACTGCCTATCTAAAATGTGATAAAGGCTGGACACTTTGTAATGATTCCCAGTTGGTTTTCAAACAACGTTTGCCTAGGGAATTACCAAATTCCTACCTAATATTTTTAAAGTCAAAGTTTTAGGAAGATAATTCACTCTCTGAGAAATCTAGTATTATCATTTAATAGGACTACCATTGGACAATTTACATAAAAACGAGTGCAAAAATACCATTTGGCCTCAAGGAAAGGTATATGTTTGAATTATGGACTTTTTTGTGCTCATTGGCTTGGTGAATATTTTTAAGCGACAACATTTACAGTTTTTCCAAGTTAAACTTATAAAATTTTGTTAGCCATAAGCATTTTATATATGTGTGATTTGTATCTTGTGGTATTTTACTGAGAATAGCATGTTGGTTTTTTTTAAACAATCTTTTTGATTGGTTTTTTTTTTGCCCGCTGTTAAGTGATGAGTACGATTGAAATCACTATTTCTAGTGAAATTCAATATATTCTGAGAACAGCAAAAAAGGCAAACCAATTACTTTGTTGAAATTATGCTGTGTTGTAAAAAATGTATTATTACATGTTATAACTATTTGTTCTTTTCTTTACAGATTCTAATTCTAAAATAAGCAGTTTACATCAATTTTCATTGTAAAAAAAATCTGAAAAAAATGTATATCATTTTTATTTTCTATTACTATGAAGGTAAGTTTAAGTAAATATAAATATGCAGACTGGGCAGATCTGCAAGAACCTACAAAGATTGAACAATTTTTTAAAAACGCTCTGTTTATACCGATGTAGTTTTGAAATCTCTCTGTTACCGAATATTATGTGACCTGCAAAAAAACAGATTTGAATGGTTCATCATATTTCCCATTGTACCTATTGAAGGACCACAATCATTTCAATCATTCTTCTTTGAGCAACTTTGCAGACCAAACTTTGTGCTTACCTTCTATCATTTGGAAGCAATTTTAAAACAGAAATATGTCACTTTTTGTTACATAGTTATTGCACAAGACACTCTTTCATATTTAGAAAGAGAGGAAAAGGTGCTCTGTGTACTTTTTCTACTCCATGTAAATACAACCTCATCATACACACCAGTTTGCATTGAAAGATTGTTCTATAAGTGTTGTTGTGCATGATTGCACTTAATACTCATCGAACAAGACACATCTCCAGATTTATCAGAAATCATAAATCTCGATATGTGTGTGAATGCTGCTCCATTCTCTAATTGGTGTACGAAAGCACAACAAGGAGAATTGTTTTCTTTTCTCCTCATTTTTTAAATCTTCAATGCATGCAAAAAATGTTCAGCATACATTGAAGAAGAAAAATGCGTTTTCTGATTGTTTTTGTGCAGGAAGGTGTGTCTTTCTGCACAAAAACAAACAGCACATGACACAGATATCCTTGCACTATGGTGCAAGCGTGCCTGTGTCACCACATGGCTGCAATTTAAGCAGCTGTGCAGAGAGAAGCATAGATTTGCAACATATTTATGTACATATGTTGCATCCCAGTGCTTCGGAAGTACTACAGCACACTGCAGTTAAAGAGGTTACTGTGTGATGCTTCAGCACTTCCTCATAGTTCTGCACTTATACATTCACCATACGCTATTAATGCATTTATTCAGACAATTACATACTACACATACATTCATCTAAACTTTCACACACCTACAAACAAATATAGCTCTTTTTTTAAACTAGGAAAGTTAGTTCTTACAAGAACTTTTTTTTTCTTCTTTTTTGTTTTGTTTTTTTTGTACTTTTTGGAACAATTTTGTTATTTTTTTGTTTTTATCAAAAGGAAAAAAAGACAACAGGAGGAACAAAACAGTCAACTTCTGCAAAAAAAAAATAAACACAAGTTTAGCACTTGTGATTTTGCTGCGCTCGCCATAACATAGCAGTTTGTTGCATTTAATGCAACTAATTTTTAGTTTTCCAAATTCTGGACGTATTTCCGGGTGAGTGGTCAATGGTGATGCTGCAGAAGTGCTTGCCACTGCTGGCTGAGGCTGCTGAAGGAGTCTTCTGCATTCCTGCTTGGCCAGGTTCACGGGATGCAGAGTCTTCAGGTGTTTTAACATACTCGCAGTCCCACAAGAGTATTTTTTAGATGGATCCCCTCTGGAAAACACTCTTTGACATATTTTACATGTCACTTTAGTTGAGTTAGTTTTATTTTGTCCTTCAGGGAAGGAAAAAAAATTCCACACCACAGAGGTGTATCTTTCTGGGCTTGGAGGTTCCACAACAAATTCCTCATCGGACGAATGGTCTGAATCTGATGGTGGCTGCTGTCCAGAAGCCATTGTCTTCAGATTATGAAAACTTGCAGCTGTGGAAATCTTCCCAAAAAAGTTTCTTCTACTTCTAAGGTGTGAGATGTTCCTCTAAAGAAGCTCAAAGAAGAATGATTGAAATGGGTGGGGTCTTTCAATAGTTAGAATAGAAAGTGTAATGAACCAATCAAATCTCTTTTTCTGAGGTCACATGGGATCCGCGCACCATGCGCAGAGGCGGCACGCACCGTGCGCGAATCCGCGAAATCGCATTTAAAAGGAATATAGGATTAGAAGTAAAAATATATTAATTTTATGAGTTGTTTACATTATGTGTTCAATTAATATTCACATGAAATACATATATATATGTTTTTTGACATTTAAAATATTTCGTGGGATTTGCGCACCCATCGCGTCAAACACGCATATGACGTTTCGCGGAAGCGTGCGAGCATCGCGTAACGTGCTTTGTACGTGTCGCGTATGGGTTTGGAGTCGCATACCAGTCGCATAGCAATCGCGTACAAAAATACGTACCCATCGCATACCGTACGCGGATCCTACACTACAACCGTAAAATGGCGACTATGTTCCGCGCAGGGATCGAGAAAGGTGCGCATAGGGTGCGCGAATCCCCCAAAAATTGTAAAAAAAAATAAGTTTTACAAATATAGCTTCAAAAATGTTTTACAAATATAAAAAATCATTTTAAAAATTAACAATTTAAAAAAAATCATTTAAAAAAATTATTTTTTTAATTTTTAAAAGAATTAATTGCAAAAAACATAATTAAAGGAATTGACACACTGAAATATAAAGATTTAGAAATCCTATGAAAATCATTAAACATCATAGCTTTAGAGATAAGTTATAGATAGGAATTAGCATTTAAAAAACCTTTGAAATTCACTTAAAAAAACCATAGGTTTCAGGGGTGTTATAGTTAGCTGGACATTTCTCTCGTACAAAACCCAAGAAATTCCCCCGTTATAGTTAGTTCAGCTAACTATATCTCGCGCCCCCGCAATGCACTGCTGATGACGTCATATATTACATCACTCATGACATGGTCAGTGACATCACTGATGACATCACGATGTCATCTCAAATGACATCACTGATGACGTCATCCAGTGAGTCTGTGTTTCTGTAAAATTTAAATATGTTTAATATATATAGGGAAAGGCCTATGGAAGGATGAGTGGGTGGTTTTTTCAGTGAATTTCTAAGGTTTTTTAAATGCTAATTCCTAACTACAACGTGTATGAAACCTATGGTTTTTTCAGTGAATATATATATATATCTGCTTCCCGTCTGCCAATGCAGGTGCCCGCAACGGCTTGCTATCCGTCAAAGTATTTCGGTTTCACTTCTCCACTCCATAGAAGATTGCGGGACACCGTAGTCCTGATGTAAGTATGTTATTGATAGTGAGAATTACTTCTTAGCCTTTTTCTGTGATTATTCGTCAAACGGAGCCAAAAAACAAAAAATTCTCTTCCTTTCAGACCTCTGACTTTACACCCTAGTGACGGGCACTGTGTAATATATATATATTATATTTCGGTTTCACTTCTTCCCTAAACCATAGAAGATTGCAGCACACCATGGTTTTAGCTACATCCGTAGCCTTTTTTTAGTTCAAAGTGACATGCCTCTCATCTGCAACATAAAGTAAGCCATAAGATTAGCATAGATCACATACTCCAAGAACAAGCTGGGATGTGTGCATGAGATAACCCATGACAAAAATATATATAATCATTGCTGCCACCAAAATTGCAAATATTAATTCATATACTTTAGTACAATTTTAAGAAAAATTAATTAGGATAATATCCAATAAATGAAAGCATGGGAACGAGTGTAAACATCAATAACAGACATGCCTATTGGCCTAAAACATAGACATTGTTAACAGACTACAAGAATTCATGGCTTAACATCTATCATATTTGGTGCTACTTGCATGTATAGCATATTTCATGGAAAACGTGTAGTCTGTTATCAATGTCTATGTTGTAGGCCAATATGCATGTATGTTATTGATGACTACACTCATTCCCATGCTTTAATTTATTGGATAATATCCTTCTTAATTTTCATAAATATTGCACTGAGGTATATGAATTAATATTTGTCATTTTTGTGGCCGCAATGATTATATATATTTTTGTCACGGTTTATCTCATGCATGCAGCCCAGCTTGTAGAATGTTTTCTATGTTAATCTTAGTGCTTCTTTATGTTGCCAATGAGAGGTGTGTCACTTTGAACTCGGAAAAGGCTATATATATATATATTCACTGAAAAAACCATAGGTTTCACACATGTTATAGTTAGCTGGACATTTCTCTCATACAAACACAATGAAATTCCCCCGTTATAGTTAGTTCAGCTAACTATAACTCGCGCCCCCGCAATGCACTGCTGATGACGTCACATATTACATCACTCATGACATGGTCAGTGACATCACTCATGACATCACTGATGACATCTCAAATGACATCACTGATGACATCACTGGTTACATCAACCTTGTGAATGTCTGTTTTTCTGAAAATTAAATATGTTTTATATATGTATATCTCAAGGTCGATGGAAGAATAAATGGGTATATAAGTGTCTAAATGGATGATTTGTTTTTGAAAAATTGATTGTATAACTGACTGATTAAGTGTATCTTAGTGAATACATGGCTTAGTGAGTAATGTTTAAATATGTAAATATCTGTATCAGTCTCTCACTTTGTGTATACGTGGCTGCATGGGTTGGTGAGTTGTTACATGGGTGTCTATATAGGTTATTAGTTGATTTTTTGAGTATCAGTCTGAGTGTCTGCATGGTTCGGTGGGGGGTATTACGTAGTGCATAGTTGCATGAATGAGTGACTCACTGTTTGTATGTGTTGAAGACAGCATGTCTGCAGGACTGTATGGGTGGATGAGTGTGTGTATGGGTGTGTTAGTGAGTGAATGACTGTCTCTATAGTGTCTCTATGAGTAACTACATATGTTTTAAACTAGTATATGTGACTATTGGTGTATATAACTGAGTATATGTGAGAGTGAGAGATTGAAAGAGTTCCTGTATGAATAAGTATGTGTTTCTATAAGTGTTTGTTTAAAAGACTAAGTATGTGTAAGTTCCCGTAGAAGTAAGTGTAGTGGTGTGTGTATAACTGTATATGCAAGTAAATGTATGTTTGATTCTTTATTTTCATGAGTGACTATGTGTGTCAGTAACTCTATGGATGAGTGGCGTTGTGTAACAGGATGTATAGGTGTATGAGTACATATGATGAGTGAGTACATGTATGAGTGACTGTACAGGACTGTTGGTGAATGAGTGGATGTGTATGTGGATCTTAGAATTACTGAAGAGGTTGTTGTAATTGGTATTGGTATGTCCATTGTTTTGAAAATTTTAGTCTCTATTTTTGAATGTGTGTATCAAAGGTTATATTAGGGTGAGAGGAGGTCTGCCACTCTATCAGAAGGTTCATGTCATCAGTGATGTCATCAGTGATGTCATTTGAGATGTCATCAGTGATGTCATGAGTGATGTCACTGACCATGTCATGAGTGATGTAATATGTGACGTCATCAGCAGTGCATTGCGGGGGCGCGAGTTATAGTTAGCTGAACTAACTATAACGGGGGAATTTCATTGGTTTTGTATGAGAGAAATGTCCAGCTAACTATAACATGTGTGAAACCTATGTTTTTTTCAGTGAATTTGCAAGGTTTTTTTAATGCTAATTCCTAACTATAACGTGTGTGAAACCTTTGGTTTTTTCAGTGAATTTGTACGGTTTTTTAAATGCTAATTTTTGAATTATTTAATTAAAAAAAAAAATGTATATTAAAAATAAAATTCCTATGTATTCATTTATATATTATCTGTATCTTTTCATTTGTTTTTGCTTTTTAAAAAAAATTTAAATTAGGATAAAGTTGAACAGTTTTTTTAATTTTTGCAAATAATTTTTCTCCACTTTTTTTTAATATAAATTCTTGGAGTGCGCGCTCTGAGCGCGCTCCTAGTACAATTTCGTAAGTTTTTTATGAATACCGTCGTACGTTATTTACGTACGCATATATACGTCATAGTGCACGCTGGGAGCGCGCACCCAGTACGTATGCGTACGTACGTACGCATGCGTGCGTGTGTGCGTCCTACGCACTCCACGCGGTTTACTTCCGCATACGCTTAAATTACACGCAACAACGTTCGCGTATACGCGTGTTCAACGTATGCGCGCTATGTACGCGCATATGGCGTATGCACATGCGCTCCTACGCGTTCGCGCATGCGTAATCACGAGGTGCGCGCTCGGAGCTTGCGCAGTGCGCGCACCTCGGGTTATATGCTTAATAAAACAACACTTCTTATTGGTTATCATTACTTTCAGTTTCTGATTGTTTCAACACCACACCCAATCCCCTCATGGCAAGTCATGTGATCAAGAATCATCACTTTTGATTGGTTTGAAGTACTTTCAGTTCCAGATTCTTCCCAAACCACACCTATTCCCCTCATTATTAGTTCTGATTCCTTTGGAGAAGGAGCTATTCTGTTGTTGAGATACAATGGCTGAACAGCAACCATCTTCAGACAGTGACCAGGACACTCTTGAGAGGCAGAGGAGCAGGAAGCAGAAAGACAGCTTTATATGGCTCTTTTTCACTTTTCCAGAGGGACAAAAAAAGGTAAATGCACCTAAAGTTACATGTGTACTTTGTCAAAAAGTCTTGTCACGTGGGAATCCTAACAAGAAGTATTCTTTTAGCATTCACACTATGTTGAGGCATGTTGACAAAATGCATCCAGTGACTTTATATCGAGCTTCTGGAGCAAACCCTCCACCTGCTCAACCGACGACATCTGCAGCAGCTCAGCCGAGCACATCTTCGGCAGCTCAGCCGAGCACTTCTTCTGCAGTGGTGCCTTTGCCTTCTTCCACACCTCGTTTTGGACCACCTTGTTTTGCGAGGTTGTCCACACGCTGCACTGATTGCGGTAAACTTATTTCTGTGTGTGAGACCAGTCTTGATCTCCTTCAGAGAAAATTTGATGCGCATCAGTGCAGTAGGCCATAGATGTTTTTTCTTTTTTTTCGTTTTTCTCTTCCTGTTTCCCTCCATTAACTCAAGGGCTCTTTTAAGAGCCACTTAAAAACTAAACCCAAAAAATTTTTGGGGGGGATTTTTTTTTTTATTTTATTTTTTTGGGGTGCGCGAACCCTGCGCGCACCCAAGGTTTTTTTTTTATTTTTCTTTTTTTTTTTTAAATTTAATGTACAAAAAGAGGTGAAGAAATGGAAGCATGAAAAGGGAGGATTGAGAAATACTAATATTTTTCACTTATTTTTTCTAAAAAATAAATTTTTTTGAAAAAATTTTTTTTAAAGTATTTTGCAAGGGAACAGATTTTTTTTTTTTCTTTCCAGTTCTGCAAAAAAAGAAAAAAAGTATTAATATTCAATCATACATTACAAAAAGCATTACATGTTTTTACATATTTTACAAAGCAATTTTTTGCCCTTTTTTTGCTGTTTTCAGAATTTGTTATTTTTCACTTAAAATAGTGAAAACAAATGTATTCATCATTTAACAGCGGGCAAAAAAAAAACAATCTGAAAGATTGTTTAAAAAAAGCCCTAAAACTTTCCTCACTAAAATATACCTTGTTAGAAATATTACATATATATTACAAGTACTTTTCTAGATGAATACAAATTTTCTAGATAAACCGTCTTTAAACCTTGTCGCAAAAGCACACATGCCAAAATAATTTCTGTCAAAGGAGTCCACAATTGTTTTTATTACTTTTCCTTTAGGCCAAATAGTAATTTCAAAATCCTTTTTAAGTGATATCTTCAATTATAATCCTTTAAAATTACAAAAAATGCTTTGTTCAGATGCAATTTTTAGTTTTCAAAATTTAGGTTTCAGAAAAATTAAATAAGAATTGGGTAAATCATAAGGCAAACGTTGCTTGAAAATCAATTGGGAATCATTACACAGTGTCCAGCCTTTTTCACATTTAAGATAAACTGTGTAATGTCCAGAAGTTACAGTAGGTCCTTCATGAAAAATTATTGCAACTGTAACAAAAGTTTTTCCAGAAATTGATAATTGTTGTCCTGTAAACTTCTTTATTAAAGTTTCCAATTTTGAACCATCAGCTCTACAACGTTGCATCATTAAAATTACATACTGACTATATTTCTGTAAAAATAACGTGGAAAACATGTCAGATTTGCATTCAGAACATTCCATGTTATGATTGGCATCTTTAACTAATTTACTAAAAGTCACTGATTTACTCTCTGGTAATGGTAAAAATATGAACCTTTCTGAATCAACATTAGTACTACATGTGTTCATACCGTTTTCACAGCAATGTTCCCATTTGTAAGAGACACCAAATAAGTTTTCTACTTCTACTCCTTCATCTTCAAGTACACTCAAAATATATATTAAGAATTCCTGTGCATCTTGCTGGACATTTTCTTTAAACTGTGTAGAACCACAACATACATCTAAAAGATTTCTAACATCAGTAGCACTTTCTATTTCAGTTTTATCATTACTCAGCTTCTCATAAAGGAGACTCAGCAGAGAACACAATCTTTTTCCATGATTTACTATTATCTGTTCTAGCAACTTTTCAAGATAAAATACAACATTCAGCACTACATTTGCATAGCAGTTGACACCAGAGCTATTTTCAAAATGGCAACCAACAACGTCTTCAACACGGTCCTTTTTCTTTTTCCTTGCTATCACATCACTGTCCTTTTTTTTTGTTGTGTTCATCCACATTACAGATATTTTCAAATCTCCTTTTCCGAGAAACAACATGTTTTTCAATCACAGGATACTGACCTAAATGAGGAGCATAGGTTCTTCTTAATCTATTATACTCCTTTACACAGTTTGTATCAGCACTAACTTTTGAGTCATCAAAGTCTATCATAAATAAACCAGATAATGGTTTTACTCGTGACAGAGCAACATATGCCATACCTTCTTTGAACACAGTAGAACCAATGTTTACAAAAGCACGATCTACAGTCAATCCTTGAGACTTGTGAATAGTTACAGCATATGCTAGAGAAAATGGAAACTGCTTTCTACGCACATATAAGTCTTTTACAAGCATGAAACGAACTGAACAACGACAAATGTCTTTAACTTCTTCTATCTGATCAAATTTTATTTTTAAACATTCAATTCCATCTTTTTTCTGGTAATTAATAAAACCCACAACTCTTCCCATAGCTCCATTCACTAAACCTTTTTCTACATCCAAATTTCTCCTTAAAATCACTCTACAATTCATGCAAACATATAGATTTTTTTCTAATCCAGCTGTTTTGGAAATGTTCTTCTCTAGTGAATCCAATTTATTTTTCAGTTTGCCTGTTAATGTAAAAGTAATTCTTTCATGCTGAATTTTGTCCTCTGCTTCCATTTTCTTAATCTCTTCCTTTTCCAATTTCAAAAGTTCCTCATTGAATATTGAGCACTCACGTAGTGTTGGCATTAAGCAGATTACAGTATTTTTTTCTGCAATGTTCTGGTATATTTTCTCTGCAACTATTTCTTCATTTGGAAATAAATTATGTAGCAACCGACTCTGTAATGCTTTTTTGGCAACTTCTGTGAATAGTCCAATTCTGATATCTTTCAGAATACTTGCATAATCTTCGTTGTTTGCTTGTCTCATATTGGTAGTGAGTTCTTTGTACTCAAAGAACGACCAAATATTCGCATTACCAATGCTTCCTAATGACTTCTTCGTGTCTTCATGTGTCACAGTATTAAACACTGGTTGTCCTTTAACTGGAGTGAGCTGCAGAAGATCCCCAAAAACTATGACGTGTTTACCTCCAAATAACACGTCCTAGTCTCTCTTAAGAATTTGTTGCATTCTTAAATGCACAAAGGCAAGCATTAAATTTGAAACCATGCTCACCTCATCAATAATGAGAACTTCATCTTCTTCAACACTCTTGAAACTTCGAAGCATGCTTCTCCAGTTAGCTTGTGGTATTCTATTTTGTTCTCATGCTCCACTGGTAACATTAGCAAGCGATGTAAGGTAATTCCTTTTATGTTATAGGCTGCTAACCCAGTTGGAGCAGTTACCACACAAGACAAATTTGAAGCTGTTTTTTGCTGTAGGTAGCTTCTGATGACTTTTATTAAGAAACTTTTACCAGTTCCAGCTTGTCCACTCACATACATCCTTATTGGTTCAAATGATGTGCATGAGCACTCTTTCTTTTCATGTAGTAATCCATGATCAATTTTTTTGGTGACTTCTTCATAAATTTCTTTTTGTTCTTCATTCAGTTGTTGTTCTAGATTTAGTAAGTCGATTGAATCTTCCTGTGCTTGATTCATAGCCATTTCTACTTCAGTCATGGCTACTGCAGCTTCATTTTCTATGATTGGTTGTCCTAGGGGATCTTGACTAAGTGTTCCTGAACTTTGGCTGTCTTGAGAACTGTCTCTAGCTACTTCAGCTGCAATTTTTGCTTCCTGTTCATTTTCTTCATTTAACATTTGGACATAAGTTGTGAAAGTACTGCATTCTATGCTGTCTTTGCTAGCATTAAAAGAATCTTCATAGCTTTGAAATTCTCCCAGTAGTTCGTCCTCTGAACGCCATGGTTTAAAGAGCTGTAAAAGAGCCAAGTAGTAAAATTCCTTTTTGTCAGTAGTGTCGCAACTCAGCTTCCTGTGATTTATCAAACTTCCTTTTGTTTGCTTCACCAAACATCCATCCTCACCAATGACTTTATATGTTCCATTGTTGATGTCTTCTGTGGCTTTCCGTGAATAAATGTAGTTCTGCAGCACTTCATAGAGACACATGTTCTCAAGATGATGACTTCTTTTTGGGCAATATGTGTCCAACATGTTTGTTTTCAAAATATCTGTACTTTCTGGGTCGTTCTCGGCCAAATATTCAATTTCTCCAACAGATTTCAGTACCCGATTTCTCATTCCTGCAAGGCCTAAGCTTACCCAAATTATTCTTCTGGATTTTGAGTAAAGACTTGCAGATGATAACCTATCTGAGCATTCGTAGGATCCAATTTCTCGATGCGATAACATCTTTAAACTGAAACTGTACAGCTTCTTACTGACAGTCTTCTCGTGAGAAATCTCTTCCCACATTTCCTTCAATTCTGTTTTCTCAGATTTAGTGATGTAAGATGTGACATGCCGAGCAACAGCAATAGAATTGTCTGCCACATACTGAATATCCATGTTAGCATTCCACATGGATAAAATGACTGGGTTGAAGTCATTTATAAATTTTGACTCTTCTTTTCTTCTTAGGTTGTATGTATTTTTGGGAGATTTTCTGGTTATAGTATGTCGCACAGCTGACATAAAACTGTTGACTCTTCCTTTTGAAAGAACAGGTCTAGGAAATCCAAATCGACACTTTGTGTAGAATTTATCTTTGGTCTTGTACTTCCGTCGACAGTATTTTCCACACCGATGACTTTGGAAACGTAAAACTTGTTCTTTTAACTTTTTCTCTTCTGTGCTTTTAGGTATAGCACATGTTGCATATTCTTCAATGAAAGATAACACTGCTTCATCAGCATCTGTTCCAAACTTTGGGGCATCCTTGATCCACAACAGCATATGAATATGAGGAGCACCTCTTGCCTGGTACTCTTTTCTCCAAAAGAAATCCACTACTTCTCCAAGAGGTGGATTTTTTTTATTGCAGATGAAGGACATCATAGCCTCAAATCTATGATTGAAATATCTGCAAACATTAACCGGATCCAATGAGCACAGTTCTCCAGCTGTCTTGTATTCAATGTTTTTAATGTTTGAATTTGCCTCTCGTAGAAAATCCAGTAAATCATCCCAAGCGTACTCGGCACAGCTTAGGCTAAGAAACCATGTAGGAGTTCCTAAATTCCGTAACATGCATTTTAATTCACCATGGCATCGGTACCAATATTCATTTGTCCCACGCTGACAAGCCATCAGATTGATCAGTTGTGTTTCCAAATGATCATCTCGGTGCTGCACTTTCTCCATAAAATCCTTAGCAAACACATTTTGTAGATGTACTCCACTTTTTAAAATGTGATTTACTGCATAAGATAATGCAGACAAGTCGCTTTCAAATAAAAGATGAAACAAATAAGGAATACTTTGACGAAATCTTGAATCTTCAACATATAGTCTTGTAGTCCGATACTCAGAAGCTGGAATCTGTTCTGGGCGTTCATCGTATCGTCCACCTTTTCCTGTAGGAAACAGCTGAGGAAAACATCGAGCTTCCAAGCTCTTCTCCCATACACTCACAGGAGTTCCTTTTGCTTTCTTCATCTGAAACAGATCAATAGTGTCTCCCATAACTTCTTTTGAATGGAGAGGATGTATGCTAAAATGTTCATACATTTCTTCTTCCTTTGACTTGTCCACTTTTTCAATTTGACCAGTGGGTGTTCCTGTGTCTTCTTGTAAATCTTCTTCTTCTTCATCTATATAAATTGATTCATACCATTTATTATTCATTTTCAAATATAAATTTGCTCTTTGTACTTTCCGTACATCTACCAGCTCCTGCCAAATCTTCTTATTCTTTGTAGGTACACCATTAACCAGAATTACTAATGGTTCACCTTCCAAAGTATCTGCATCAATAGTTTCCATATTTTTTTTCAAATCCAAGGGCAAATACACCACTCTTCCTTTTAAACCTCTCAGTAAATCAGAAGGAGGTAATTTACCAGTTTTGGGCTCCATACGTACTATGGTCTGGAACGGATGAACACATTGAATGAGTATAGACTCATGTGTATTTAATTCACAAAGTTCGGCAGGAATAGCATCCAATTCTAAATTATTATGTACAGCTCTGGTCGGCATTCTATTTTCTTCTAACTTGTTATAACAGTATTTACAAATACGCTGATCTTCACCCAATTCAAAACACTTTTCAAGAAATATATATGTTGCCTCAATGGAGATCTGAACTTACTCGGTTTTTTATTATTATATGTGGCCCTATAATTGTAATTTTTATATAAGTGTATTTTGTCTATGTACTTTTATGGTTATTTTGTACTAATAACCGAATAAAGATTAACTTGACTTGATATGTTGCAAAATCCTTCCACTTATAATTATCTTCATTTTCACTTTTTTTATACAGATCAACATTCCTTGTTTGAATTTTATAATGACTTCTGCGGCAACAAATACAAGTAATATTTGGTCTTTCATTAGAGGTGATAGTAAATGTTGTCATTTCATCCTCAAATTTTTAGTAATAATGAGTTCTACATTCTGTTCCTCATTTTCCTCATTTACTGTGTCCTTTTCTGCACTTTCTTGTTCTGGACCAAAGTAACAAAACTGAATCTCATCAGTAACCTTCACTACATCTGATACAGATCCACGGAACAGAGCATTATTCAACTCATTCAACTTTACTGCTGGACTTTTAGCAAAATACAATGTTCTCACAAACTTTCTCATTTCAGTATGATGAACAGCCAGCATCCTAAAATGATGAAAAACACTTTTACACACTTTTCTAGATAGACAAGCCAGAGAATGTCCCTGCAAACCAGTATTTTCTCTCACTCTGCATGGATCTAGTGTTTGAAGCACCTTCATCTTCTGTTTTACACTCTTTTTAATATATTCTCTTAGAAAGTCACGTAATTTATCAATAGATTCCTGACGCACAGTACAAATACTACTACAGTTCCAAGTGTACACTGGGGCTTTTGGACGTCTCCCCATAGCCTCAGCAGCCATTACTTCTTCCTCATTTCTTGGGACCATTTTCTCTTTTTCCATCACACAACCATCCTTAACTTCATATGCTCTACCATTGGTGTCAACTGCATGCAACAAACTATTACTTTGAAGATAACTCTCTTCATTAAAAAATGGTTCAGTACTTGAACTGTGTTTCCATTCTCCCAAGAACACTTTACAAAAGTTACTTTTTTTCACTTCTCTTTTCCTTTTGCTTTGTGACTTCATTGCATTCACTAATTTATCTAATCTACGCATCCTATTCAAAATTAGAATAAAAAGTTTTCTTTTTATTTCCAAAGCCGTACTGACAATATTTTCAATAATTTTTTTTTTCTTTTAAATTTTGGTTTTTTCTTATATTTTTTCACATCTTTTAGCAAATTTAACATCACTCTTCTCTGAAACATTTTTCGACGAATGTTTTTAAAATCTAATTTTCGTGTTAAATCACTTTGACATACTTCTGATTGTACATTAGCTTTTTTTTTTTTTGCTGTTGACTGTGTTGTTGCTTTGTACATAAAACACTGTTTGTTTTACAGTTATTTTTGCCATTTTTTTTGTTTTTTGAAAATCTTTTTTAAGAAATCTCTGCTCTGCTTACCAGTAGACTTTTTCTTTTTGCCATCACCAGCTTCTCCTCCTATTTTTTTTTCCCCAGTTTTGTCCAGATATACTTGTTGTTGCTTTTCTTTCCTCTTTCTTGTCGTTAAAGGCATTGCTCAGCAATACCTGCAAGGAACTTAAAAAAAAATCCTTTTTGTAATTATAATTCATTAAAATATTTTTTTTTACTTTTCATTAATTTCAAATGTTTTTCCATTTGTCTCTCATTTGTGATTTACTAATTTGTGCACAGTGCTAACCACCACAGTTGAAAAAAAACAAGCTGCCCCTTTCCTGCAAGTGCATGTTTTACAGAACAACTGCAACACAAATTATATCTGTGGCCACAATTCCTGTGCGCACACAGCCTCATGGTGTGCTTCTAAGCAGAAAACAGAATTTGATTTGCAAATTCAAAGCACATTTACTACTCTGGTAGATCAAGTGATAATTGCTGTTACAGCCTTACACATTTTCCTTGTAGATCACAGAGGCAGAAAAGAGCACATTTCCTAACAGCTACTTCATACCATAAGCATCTGCAACCTGGGTGAGTGTTTAGAGTAGAGCAAAGAAAATGAGGCCTTGGTGACGTTGAATGTGTTTGCATTACACACAGTCCTGAGTAGTACGCATGGGAGTGTTGGAGAAGCTGCTGCGTGTGTGCCAAGAGTGTGTTTCTGCAGACTATGTATTGTCAGCTGCAAGAGAGATGAGCAAGGAGATTTCCAGAACTGCATGAAGACTGCAGGGATGTATGTAACAGTGCATGTGTGCTAAGGGATAATTTGTGTAAACACAACAGGCTGCCCCTTTCCTGGGACTGCATTTCTTACTGAACAACAACTTCACAAATTAAATCTCTGCCCACAATTCCTGTGCGCACACAGATTCATGCCATCATTTTAGGCACATAACACAGGCTGCCCCTTTCCTGGGACTGCAATTCTTACTGAACAACAACTTCATAAATTAAATCTCTGCCCACAATTCCTGTGTGCACACAGAGTCATATCATCATTTTAGGCACATAACACAGGCTGCCCCTTTTCCTAGGACTGCATTTCTTTCAGAACAACAACTTCACAAATTAAATCTCTGCCCACAATTCCTGTATACACACAGACTCATGCTATGTTTTTTGGAACAAAACAGTGTTCCTGAATAGTACCAAATTACTGTTACAGCCTGATACATTTCCCTTATCATTTACAGAAGCAGAAAACAGCACATGTCCTAACAGCTCCTTAAGACCATGACCATGTGTTACAGGGTGAGTGATTAGACTAGATCAATTTAAATGAGGCCTTGGTGACGTTGGATGTGTTTGCATTACACAGTGCTATCTGAAACAGCACACAGAGCTGAGTACTACACATGAGAGTGTTGGAGAAGCTGCTGCATGTGTGCCAAGAGTGTGTTTCTAGACACTGTGTATTGTCTGGTGCAAGACAGATGAGCAAAGCGACTTCCAAAACTGCATGAAGACTGCAGGGATGTATGTAACAATGCATGTGTGCTAAGGGATAATTTGTGTAAACACAACAGGCTGCCCCTTTCCTGGGACTGAATTCTTACTGAACAACATCTTTACAAATTAAATCTCTGCCCACAATTCCTGTGCGCACACAGACTCATGCCATCATTTTAGGCACATAACACAGGCTGCCCCTTTCCTGGGACTGCATTTCTTACTGAACAACAACTTCGCAAATTAAATCTCTGCCCACAATTCCTGTGCGCACACAGAGTCATGCCATCATTTAGGCACATAACACAGGCTGCCCCTTTCCTGGGACTGCATTTCTTTCAGAACAACAACTTCATAAATTAAATCTCTGCCCACAATTCCTGTGTGCACACAGAGTCATATCATCATTTTAGGCACATAACACAGGCTGCCCCTTTCCTAGGACTGCATTTCTTTCAGAACAACAACTTCATAAATTAAATCTCTGCCCACAATTCCTGTATACACACAGACTCATGCTATGTTTTTTGGAACAAAACAGTGTTCCTGAATAGTACCAAATTACTGTTACAGCCTGATACATTTCCCTTATCATTTACAGAAGCAGAAAACAGCACATGTCCTAACAGCTCCTTAAGAACATGACCATGTGTTACAGGGTGAGTGATTAGACTAGATCAATTTAAATGAGGCCTTGGTGACGTTGAATGTGTTTGCATTACACAGTGCTATCTGAAACAGCACACAGAGCTGAGTACTACACATGAGAGTGTTGGAGAAGCTGCTGCGTGTGTGCCAAGAGTGTGTTTCTAGACACTGTGTATTGTCTGGTGCAAGACAGATGAGCAAAGAGACTTCCAAAACTGCATGAAGACTGCAGGGATGTATGTAACAATGCATGTGTGCTAAGGGTTATTTTCAGTTTTGAACATATGGCATCTACATGTGCCTTTGCTATTTTGAAAGGGAAATCTACCCTGTTGGTTTCAAATTTTTTAGCTTGTGTCTCCAATTTGCGATTAACTGATTTCTGCTGCGTGCTAACCACCACATTTGAAGAAAACAAGCTGTCCCTTTCCTGCAAGTGCATGTTTTACAAAACAACTGCAACACAAAATACATCTCTGGCCATAATTCCTATATTCACACAGACTCATTCTGTGTTGGTAGGCACAAAACACAGGCTGCCCCTTTCCTGGGTCTGCAATCCTTACAGAACAACAACTTCACAAATTAAATCTCAGACAACAATTCCTATATGCACACAGACTCATACTGTGTTGGTAGGCACAAAACACAGGCTGCCCCTTTCCTGGGTCACCAATTCTTACAGAACTAATGCTAATTTCAAATGTGCTGCCATTTTCCTCTCTTTTCTTTCAAAGTGATTTCTGCTAAATCCTAACCATCACAATTAAAAACAAGCTGTCCTTTTCTTTCAACTGCAAGTCTTACTTTTCAACAGCAACACAAATTAAATCTCTGTCAACAATTCTTCTCTGCACACAGACTCATGGTTTGATGGTAGGCACAAAACAGTATTCCTCATTGTTACCAGTACACATTAACTTATGGTGAAAACATAGTCCTTAATATCTTACAAGTTCAAGACAGTTAAATATCTCCCAAACCTCAAAATGTAAAACATAACTTTTGTAGAAGATTCACAATTCTAATATTTATCTCAAAAATCACCACATACTTTCCCTCTCAAACTCATAACCCACCTTTAAAATTAGTTAGTTGTTTAAGAAATGTGCCACTCAAACAGCAGACTATCAGAGTCAGAATATCAGAGCTCTACACCTCTCTCCTCTCTGCAGAACCAGTAAATGGCAATGTTTCCCTCTCTTTTTTCACACATATACATGTTAATTTCAAATCTCAGTGCTTCCCCCTTTTTTTCAAATGAAATCACACATTTCTATTGGTTGAAAACTTGAACCCCTTTCCAAATGTACCCTTCCCCCTTCTTGTCTCCTGCCTGCTACCATAGCAACAGCTCATGGAACACTGCTGTGAGGAGAGAGGTCAGAAGTTCAGCATACAATGTTTCATATCCAAAGAGCTAGAGTGCTTGACTTTTCAAACCTAACAGCAAATCCATAGTAATGTTCTGTGGTAACACATTTTTCTGAACCAATACAAAACATGCTTTTAAAAATTTAAACATACAGCCTAGTTTTAACTGTAAAATGGTTTGAATCTGCCAATGAGTTCTTTTTATAAAAAAAAGTATGTGTGCCTCCATTTTACAACTGTCTTTCATTTCATATTGCCTTTCGACTGAAAGACAAGTCCTGAGTGCATCCAGATCTCCTTGGAAGATGTTCACAGTGTGGATTGTAGGTCACAGCTATGTCTTCTGGAGTGAAAAATTTGCAGAAAAAAGAGGTATGGTGAGAGACCTTGCTTTGCCAAATGTAGACATTAAATGGATTGGTCAGAGAGGATTAAAGTGGCACCAAATTAATGCCTTTGGTGAAAACCTTTCTACATCTCCCACAGCCTAACCTTATTATTGTGCACTGTGGTGGAAATGACCTAGGCACTTTAACTGGGGTAGGTCTGGAAATGCTTATTAAGGACACCTTTGTGCAATTGATGTCACTTTTTCCACAAACTGCCTTTGTATATTCTAACATATGCCAAAGGCAAAAGTGGAACTGGTCCAACCAACATTGTCCGCAGATTGACAAAGCAAGGAAGCACGTCAACAAATCTATTTCTGCTTTCCTCAGAGACTTTGGTATGGGTTCTATATACCACAACAACTTGCGTTACAACATGCAAGACATTTATAGAGGAGATGGTGTACACTTCACTGATGAAGGCAACAGAGTCTTCCTCTAGCACTTTAGACTCTGCATCGGTACTTACTTGTAGGTACCGAAAAACACACAATAAACACAAGGGCTCTTTTTAGAGCCACCTTATATCTTTTCACTTAATTGCAATTTTTTATTATTATTTTTTTATTTTTAAATTTTCGGGTGCGCGCTGGGTGCGCGCACTCGGCGATATTTTTTTTCAAAATATTACATTTTTTTTTTGCCCTACAAGGTCCTACTGTGACCCCCTTACAATGCCTAGTGGGTCAATATCTCCCCACTCTGCCCCCTTTTCACGTTCTCCCCCTTTGTTTCTCACCCCCTCTTTATGCGAGAGACAAAATGGCGGCTGCCGCTTCCTGATTTCCACCGATTCGAATGTTTACTGACATCTAACAACCAATCAGAAGTGTGCTCGCGCACGGCAGGGTGCGCGCACAGGACTTGCTCAGTGCGCGCATGCTGCGCGCGTATAGATATATTTATTGATTTAAATGCTATTTTCTCTGGAAATACTGAACAGATTTACACCAAACCTGAAAAAGGCACTTCATGGACCTTATGGTTACCTCTCTGCCAAATTTCACATAATTCTGTTCAGCCGTTCGGGCTGTAGCTGCGACTAAAGTCCCTATGGAAAAATGCATGGGGAAAACGCATTTTGGGACCCCCCTTTTTTCTCGGCCCCTGCTTGACGAATCACCCCGAAACTTTCAGGGTAGGAGCGGAGCGGAGCGCGCCATTAGTTTTGAAAATTTCGCGAAGATTCGTCAACCGGCGCCAAAGTTATTCAAAATAGAATTTTGAGATTTCCTATGGAAACTCGGTCCTAACTATAACTACCTACTGGCGACCGCCAGTAGGTAATATATATATATATTCACTGAAAAAAACAAAGGTTTCACACACGTTATAGTTAGGAATTAGCATTTAAAAAACCTTGCAAACTCACTGAAAAAAACATAGGTTTCACACATGTTATAGTTAGCTGGACATTTCTTTCATACAAAACCAATGAAATTCCCCCGTTATAGTTAGTTCAGCTAACTATAACTCGTGCCCCCGCAATGCACTGCTGATGACGTCACATATTACATCACTCATGACATGGTCAGTGACATCACTCATGACATCACTGATGACATCTCAAATGACATCACTGATGACATCACTCATTAACTCAAGGGCTCTTTTAAGAGCCACTTAAAAACTAAACCCAAAAAATTTGTGGGGGGGATTTATTTATTTATTTATTTTTTGGGGTGCGCGCACTCTGCGCGCACCCAAGGTTTTTTTTAAATTTTTTTTTTTTTTTTTTAAATTTAATGTACAAAAAGAGGTGAAGAAATGGAAGCATGAAAAGGGAGGATTGAGAAATACTAATATTTCTCACTTATTTTAAAAAAAAAAAAAAAAAATTGGGAAAAATGTGTTTTTTAAAGTATTTTGCAAGGGAACAGATTTTTTTTTTTTTTTCTTTCCAGTTCTGCAAAAAAAGAAAAAAAGTATTAATATTCAATCATACATTACAAAAAGCATTACATGCTTTTACATATTTTACAAAGCAATTTTTTTCCCTTTTTTTGCTGTTTTCAGAATTTTTTATTTTTCACTTAAAATAGTGAAAACAATTGTATTCATCATTTAACAGCGGGCAAAAAAAAAAAAATCTGAAAGATTGTTTAAAAAAAGCCCTAAAACTTTCCTCACTAAAATATACCTTGTTAGAAATATTACATATATATTACAAGTACTTTTCTAGATCAATACAAATTTTCTAGATAAACCGTCTTTAAACCTTGTCGCAAAAGCACACATGCCAAAATAATTTCTGTCAAAGGAGTCCACAATTGTTTTTATTACTTTTCCTTTAGGCCAAATAGTAATTTCAAAATCCTTTTTAAGTGATATCTTCAATTATAATCCTTTAAAATTACAAAAAATGCTTTGTTCAGATGCAATTTTTAGTTTTCAAAATTTAGGTTTCAGAAAAATTAAATAAGAATTGGGTAAATCATAAGGCAAACGTTGCTTGAAAATCAATTGGGAATCATTACACAGTGTCCAGCCTTTTTCACATTTAAGATAAACTGTGTAATGTCCAGAAGTTACAGTAGGTCCTTCATGAAAAATTATTGCAACTGTATCAAAAGTTTTTCCAGAAATTGATAATTGTTGTCCTGTAAACTTCTTTATTAAAGTTTCCAATTTTGAACCATCAGCTCTACAACGTTGCATCATTAAAATTACATACTGACTATATTTCTGTAAAAATAACGTGGAAAACATGTCAGATTTGCATTCAGAACATTCCATGTTATGATTGGCATCTTTAACTAATTTACTAAAAGTCACTGATTTACTCTCTGGTAATGGTAAAAATATGAACCTTTCTGAATCAACATTAGTATACATGTATTCATACAGTTTTCACAGCAATGTTCCCATTTGTAAGAGACACCAAATAAGTTTTCTACTTCTACTCCTTCATCTTCAAGTACACTCAAAATATATATTAAGAATTCCTGTGCATCTTGCTGGACATTTTCTTTAAACTGTGTAGAACCACAACATACATCTAAAAGATTTCTAACATCAGTAGCACTTTCTATTTCAGTTTTATCATTACTCAGCAGAGAACACAATCTTTTTCCATGATTTACTATTATCTGTTCTAGCAACTTTTCAAGATAAAATACAACATTCAGCACTACATTTGCATAGCAGTTGACACCAGAGCTATTTTCAAAATGGCAACCAACAACGTCTTCAACACTGTCCTTTTTCATTTTCCTTGCTATCACATCACTGTCCTTTTTTTTTTTGTTCTGTTCATCCACATTACAGATATTTTCAAATCTCCTTTTCCGAGAAACAACATGTTTTTCAATCACAGGATACTGACCTAAATGAGGAGCATAGGTTCTTCTTAATCTATTATACTCCTTTACACAGTTTGTATCAGCACTAACTTTTGAGTCATCAAAGTCTATCATAAATAAACCAGATAATGGTTTTACTCGTGACAGAGCAACATATGCCATACCTTCTTTGAACACAGTAGAACCAATGTTTACAAAAGCACTATCTACAGTCAATCCTTGAGACTTGTGAATAGTTACAGCATATGCTAGAGAAAATGGAAACTGCTTTCTACGCACATATAAGTCTTTTACAAGCATGAAACGAACTGAACAACGACAAATGTCTTTAACTTCTTCTATCTGATCAAATTTTATTTTTAAACATTCAATTCCATCTTTTTTCTGGTAATTAATAAAACCCACAACTCTTCCCATAGCTCCATTCACTAAACCTTTTTCTACATCCAAATTTCTCCTTAAAATCACTCTACAATTCATGCAAACATATAGATTTTTTTCTAATCCAGCTGTTTTGGAAATGTTCTTCTCTAGTGAATCCAATTTATTTTTCAGTTTGCCTGTTAATGTAAAAGTAATTCTTTCATGCTGAATTTTGTCCTCTGCTTCCATTTTCTTAATCTCTTCCTTTTCCAATTTCAAAGGTTCCTCATTGAATATTGAGCACTCACGTAGTGTTGGCATTAAGCAGATTACAGTATTTTTTTCTGCAATGTTCTGGTATATTTTCTCTGCAACTATTTCTTCATTTGGAAATAAATTATGTAGCAACCGACTCTGTAATGCTTTTTTGCCAACTTCTGTGAGTAGTCCAATTCTGATATCTTTCAGAATACTTGCATAATCTTCGTTGTTTGCTTGTCTCATATTGGTAGTGAGTTCTTTGTACTCAAAGAACGACCAAATATTCGCATTACCAATGCTTCCTAATGACTTCTTCGTGTCTTCATGTGTCACAGTATTAAACACTGGTTGTCCTTTAACTGGAGTGAGCTGCAGAAGATCCCCAAAAACTATGACGTGTTTACCTCCAAATAACACGTCATAGTCTCTCTTAAGAATTTGTTGCATTCTTAAATGCACAAAGGCAAGCATTACATTTGAAACCATGCTCACCTCATCAATAATGAGAACTTGCATCTTCTTCAACACTCTTGAAACTTCGAAGCATGCTTCTCCAGTTAGCTTGTGGTATTCTATTTTGTTCTCATGCTCCACTGGTAACATTAGCAAGCGATGTAAGGTAATTCCTTTTATGTTATAGGCTGCTAACCCAGTTGGAGCAGTTACCACACAAGACAAATTTGAAGCTGTTTTTTGCTGTAGGTAGCTTCTGATGACTTTTATTAAGATACTTTTACCAGTTCCAGCTTGTCCACTCACATACATCCTGATTGGTTCAAATGATGTGCATGAGCACTCTTTCTTTTCATGTAGTAATCCATGATCAATTTTTTGGTGACTTCTTCATAAATTTCTTTTTGTTCTTCATTCAGTTGTTGTTCCAGATTTAGTAAGTCGATTGAGTCTTCCTGTGCTTGATTCATGGCCGTTTCTACCTCAGTCATGGCTACTGCAGCTTCATTTTCTATGATTGGTTGTCCTAGGGGATCTTGACTAAGTGTTCCTGAACTTTGGCTGTCTTGAGAACTGCCTCTAGCTACTGCAGCTGAAATTTTTGCTTCCTGTTCATTTTCTTCATTTAACATTTGGACATAAGTTGTGAAAGTACTGCATTCTATGCTGTCTTTGCTAGCATTAAAAGAATCTTCATAGCTTTGAAATTCTCCCAGTAGTTCGTCCTCTGAACGCCATGATTTAAAGAGCTGTAAAAGAGCCAAGTAGTAAAATTCCTTTTTGTCAGTAGTGTCACAACTCAGCTTCCTGTGATTTATCAAACTTCCTTTTGTTTGCTTCACCAAACATCCATCCTCACCAATGACTTTATATTTTCCATTGTTGATGTCTTCTGTGGCTTTCCGTGAATAAATGTAGTTCTGCAGCACTTCATAGAGACACATGTTCTCAAGATGATGACTTCTTTTTGGGTAATATGTGTCCAACATGTTTGTTTTAAAAATATCTGTACTTTCTGGGTCGTTCTCGGCCAAATATTCAATTTCTCCAACAGATTTCAGTACCCGATTTCTCATTCCTGCAAGGCCTAAGCTTACCCAAATTATTCTTCTGGATTTTGAGTAAAGACTTGCAGATGATAACCTATCTGAGCATTCGTAGGATCCAATTTCTTGATGCGATAACATCTTTAAACTGAAACTGTACAGCTTCTTACTGACAGTCTTCTCGTGAGAAATCTCTTCCCACATTTCCTTCAATTCTGTTTTCTCAGATTTAGTGATGTAAGATGTGACATACCGAGCAACAGCAATAGAATTGTCTGCCACATACTGAATATCCATGTTAGCATTCCACATGGATAAAATGACTGGGTTGAAGTCATTTATAAATTTTGACTCTTCTTTTCTTCTTAGGTTTTTAATGTTTGAATTTGCCTCTCGTAGAAAATCCAGTAAATCATCCCAAGCGTACTCGGCACAGCTTAGGGTTAGAAACCATGTAGGAGTTCCTAAATTCCGTAACATGCATTTTAATTCACCATGGCGTCGGTACCAATATTCATTTGTCCCACGCTGACAAGCCATCAGATTGATCAGTTGTGTTTCCAAATGATCATCTCGGTGCTGCACTTTCTCCATAAAATCCTTAGCAGACACATTTTGTAGATGTACTCCACTTTTTAAAATGTGATTTACTGCATAAGATAATGCAGACAAGTCGCTTTCAAATAAAAGATGAAACAAATAAGGAATACTTTGACGAAATCTTGAATCTTCAGCATATAGTCTTGTAGTCCGATTCTCAGAAGCTGGAATCTGTTCTGGGCGTTCATCGTATCGTCCACCTTTTCCTGTAGGAAACAGCTGAGGAAAACATCGAGCTTCCAAGCTCTTCTCCCATACACTCACAGGAGTTCCTTTTGCTTTCTTCATCTGAAACAGATCAATAGTGTCTCCCATAACTTCTTTTGAATGAAGAGGATGTATGCTAAAATGTTCATAAATTTCTTCTTCCTTTGACTTGTCCACTTTTTCAATTTGACCAGTTGGTGTTCCTGTGTCTTCTTGTAAATCTTCTTCTTCTTCATCTATATACATTGATTCATACCATTTATTATTCCTTTTCAAATATAAATTTGCTCTTTGTACTTTCCGTACATCTACCAGCTCCTGCCAAATCTTCTTATTCTTTGTAGGTACACCATTAACCAGAATTACTAATGGTTCACTTTCCAAAGTATCTGCATCAATAGTTTCCATATTTTTTTTCAAATCCAAGGGCAAATACACCACTCTTCCTTTTAAACCTCTCAGTAAATCAGAAGGAGGTAATTTACCAGTTTTGGGCTCTATACGTACTATGGTCTGGAACGGATGAACACATTGAATGAGTATAGACTCATATGTATTTAATTCAGAAAGTTCGGCAGGAATAGCATCCAATTCTAAATTATTATGTACAGCTCTGGTCGGCATTCTATTTTCTTCTAACTTGTTATAACAGTATTTACAAATACGCTGATCTTCACCCAATTCAAAACAATTTTCAAGAAATATATATGTTGCAAAATCCTTCCACTTATAATTATCTTCATTTTCACTTTTTTTATACAGATCAACATTCCTTGTTTGAATTTTATAATGACTTCTGCGGCAACAAATACAAGTAATATTTGGTCTTTCATTAGAGGTGATAGTAAATTTTGTCATTTCATCCTCAAAATTTTTAGTAATAATGAGTTCTACATTCTGTTCCTCATTTTCCTCATTTACTGTGTCCTTTTCTGCACTTTCTTGTTCTGGACCAAAGTAACAAAACTGAATCTCATCAGTAACCTTCACTACATCTGATACAGATCCACGGAACAGAGCATTATTCAACTCATTCAACTTTACTGCTGGACTTTTAGCAAAATACAATGTTCTCACAAACTTTCTCATTTCAGTATGATGAACAACCAGCATCCTAAAATGATGAAAAACACTTTTACACACTTTTCTAGATAGACAAGCCAGAGAATGTCCCTGCAAACCAGTATTTTCTCTCACTCTGCATGGATCTAGTGTTTGAAGCACCTTCATCTTCTGTTTTACACTCTTTTTACTATATTCTCTTAGAAAGTCACGTAATTTATCAATAGATTCCTGACGCACAGTACAAATACTACTACAGTTCCAAGTGTACACTGGGGCTTTTGGACGTCTCCCCATAGCCTCAGCAGCCATTACTTCTTCCTCATTTCTTGGGACCATTTTCTCTTTTTCCATCACACAACCATCCTTAACTTCATATGCTCTACCATTGGTGTCAACTGCATGCAACAAACTATTACTTTGAAGATAACTCTCTTCATTAAAAAATGGTTCAGTACTTGAACTGTGTTTCCATTCTCCCAAGAACACTTTACAAAAGTTACTTTTTTTCACTTCTCTTTTCCTTTTGCTTTGTGACTTCATTGCATTCACTAATTTATCTAATCTACGCATCCTATTCAAAATTAGAATAAAAAGTTTTCTTTTTATTTCCAAAGCCTTACTTACAATATTTTCTATAAAAAAAATTTTCTTTATAAATTTTGTTTTTTTCTTATATTTTTTCACATCTTTTAGCAAATTTAACATCACTCTTCTCTGAAACATTTTTCGACGAATGTTTTTAAAATCTAATTTTCGTGTTAAATCACTTTGACATACTTCTGATTGTACATTAGCTTTTTTTTTTTGCTGTTGACTGTGTTGTTGCTTTGTACATAAAACACTGTTTGTTTTACAGTTATTTTTGCCATTTTTTTGTTTTTTTAAAATCTTTTTTAAGCAATCTCTGCTCTGCTTACCAGTACACTTTTTCTTTTTGCCATCACCAGCTTCTCCTCCTATTTTTTTTCCCAGTTTTGTCCAGATATACTTGTTGTTGCTTTTCTTTCCTCTTTCTTGTCCTTAAAGGCATTTGTTTTTCACTGTTGCTCAGCAATACCTGCAAGGAACTTAAAAAAAAATCCTTTTTGTAATTATAATTCATTAAAATATTTTTTTTTACTTTTCATTAATTTCAAATGTTTTTCCATTTGTCTCTCATTTGTGATTTACAAATTTGTGCACAGTGCTAACCACCACAGTTGAAAAAAAACAAGCTGCCCCTTTCCTGCAAGTGCATGTTTTACAGAACAACTGCAACACAAATTATATCTGTGGCCACAATTCCTGTGCGCACACAGCCTCATGGTGTGCTTCTAAGCAGAAAACAGAATTTGATTTGCAAATTCAAAGCACATTTACTACTCTGGTAGATCAAGTGATAATTAGTGTTACAGCCTGACACATTTTCCTTGTAGATCACAGAGGCAGAAAAGAGCACATTTCCTAACAGCTACTTCATACCATAAGCATCTGCAACCTGGGTGAGTGTTTAGAGTAGAGCAAAGAAAATGAGGCCTTGGTGACGTTGAATGTGTTTGCATTACACACAGTCCTGAGTAGTACGCATGGGAGTGTTGGAGAAGCTGCTGCGTGTGTGCCAAGAGTGTGTTTCTGCAGACTATGTATTGTCAGCTGCAAGAGAGATGAGCAAGGAGATTTCCAGAACTGCATGAAGACTGCAGGGATGTATGTAACAGTGCATGTGTGCTAAGGGATAATTTGTGTAAACACAACAGGCTGCCCCTTTCCTGGGACTGCATTTCTTACTGAACAACAACTTCACAAATTAAATCTCTGCCCACAATTCCTGTGCGCACACAGATTCATGCCATCATTTTAGGCACATAACACAGGCTGCCCCTTTCCTGGGACTGCAATTCTTACTGAACAACAACTTCATAAATTAAATCTCTGCCCACAATTCCTGTGTGCACACAGAGTCATATCATCATTTTAGGCACATAACACAGGCTGCCCCTTTTCCTAGGACTGCATTTCTTTCAGAACAACAACTTCACAAATTAAATCTCTGCCCACAATTCCTGTATACACACAGACTCATGCTATGTTTTTTGGAACAAAGCAGTGTTCCTGAATAGTACCAAATTACTGTTACAGCCTGATACATTTCCCTTATCATTTACAGAAGCAGAAAAACAGCACATGTCCTAACAGCTCTTTAAGACCATGACCATGTGTTACAGAGTGAGTGATTAGACTAGATCAATTTAAATGAGGCCTTGGTGACGTTGAATGTGTTTGCATTACACAGTGCTATCTGAAACAGCACACAGAGCTGAGTACTACACATGAGAGTGTTGGAGAAGCTGCTGCATGTGTGCCAAGAGTGTGTTTCTAGACACTGTGTATTGTCTGGTGCAAGACAGATGAGCAAAGAGACTTCCAAAACTGCATGAAGACTGCAGGGATGTATGTAACAATGCATGTGTGCTAAGGGATAATTCAAGTCAAGTCAAGAAGGCTTTATTTCGATATAAATATATCTTAAAAGCATACATACACAAGGTACACATTAAAATATTAAAAGACATCAGTGCATTAAAAGATAGACAAACATTTCAGAACCGCTACTGGTGTCAATAATTTAAATAAAAGCCAAAATATTTAGATAAAAAACAAATTAAACAAGATCGGAAAGCCTAGTTGATCTAATGCGCCAAGCCCAGCCTAGGAACTTGGCTAACCCACAAGCAAAAAGGGGCCGCGGGTCGTTTTTTAATATTCGCATGGCCTCTGTGTGGAGCCTGGTTCCAAGTTCTCTGCAAAGGGGCTTGAGCCATCTGCTTCGGGGGGCTGCATAAGCCGGACATTCAAACAGTAGATGGGGTACAGACTCAGGCCTATTTTCACAGAAGGGGCAAGAGGATGTTGTCTGCCTTGGAACCTTCCACCTAGATGTCAGATCACCGACGGGGAGTAAACCTACTCTGAATTGGAAGTACAAAGCCCTATCTTTGCGGTTTGAAATAATGTCCAGGTAGGGTTCGCAGAAATACACTTCCTCAATCAGGAGAAAATCCATAGATGTCCTACACAAATTAGCATCACTATTTCTAGTACCAGCTACCCAGGCCCAATAAATCTTTTTCAACTCTAACTTAGGAGGAGCAGTTCTATTGGTCCAATTTTCGCCGAGGCCGAGGTTGAAGAGAAGACGCTTGACTTCCCTCAACCAGGGAATCTTGGCCCAGGCTAATGAACCCAGCACGTCGGTTAGGCCGTCTGCGTAGCTGGATAATTCTGGTGTTCTCCATATTCTTGCCCATAGGAGGAGAGGGCGAAGCTTTGCTTGATCGCTCAATGGGCGAATTCCTGTATCTAGAAACAAGGGGAGGTTTGGGGTGCTATAGGGAAGCCCCATTAGATCTTTAAGGAATTTATTTTCCGAACGGGAAAGAAGATCTACCTTTTGGACCCCCCAAAGTTCGGCCCCATATAGGGCGGCGCTAACAGCCCTAGCCTTGTAAATGTCCAGAACAGCAGCGATGGGTTTTAAGGATGAAGCGCGGTGTTCCTTGAGCAAGGCACCCACCACCCTCTTATGTGTCAGCAACATCTTTTGAAGGTGGCAATTCCAGCTCATAGAGTCACAGAGTCGGACACCCAGGTAATCGAACTCTGAGACTCTCTCCAGCGCGACAGAATCTAAGGTCGGTGGTTTAGCCAGTTTTTTAGGGGGATTGAGGACCAAATACTTGGTCTTTGCAGTGTTAATAACCAACCCTCTTGCATCACAGAAGGACTTGAAGTTAGTTAACAAACTCTGCAAACCTGCCGGGGATTTTGAGATCAGGAGGGTATCATCTGCAAATAGAAGGGTAGGTATTCTTCTACCAGCCAGGGATGGTGCGTCTGCTGGATGTTGGAGCAGGTGCTCCACCACTCCATTAACATATAAGGAGAACAAAGTAGGAGCAAGAACGCATCCCTGGCGTACCCCTCTATTTACAGGGATACATGCTGTTTTTTGCCCCTGACTACCCCACCTAATCTGTGCAAAGTTGTCCACGTGAAGATTTATTAACAGGTTTAACAGGTAGGGTGGGATACCCAGTTCGTTTAGCACTCTCCAGAGTTGGCTACGGGGAACTAGGTCAAAGGCAGTCCGCAAGTCTATAAAGGCAAGGTATAGACTGCCCTTGGCCAGAAGAACAACCTTCCAATAGAGCATCATTAGTCGAAAGGATTGCTCTATTGTCCCCGTGCCTGCTCTGAACCCTGCCTGGAAATCGGAGAGAATGCCCTTGTCCTCGACCCACTGCAATATCCTGGTTAAATCTACCTTTCCAGCCACCTTTTGTGAGGTATCTAAAAGACTTATTGGACGGTAATTAGCTGGGTCGTTCCGACAGCCTTTCTTAAAAATAGGGACGACCTCAGCACCCTTCCATGAAGTCGGAAAGGTTGCCCCTTCAAAATTGGAATTTAATAGGGCAGAAATGAGTTTTCCCCAATGTTCTGGGTTGGCGCGTAACAGGTCTCCGGGAATACCGTCCAGACCTGCTGCTTTATTGGGGACCAGATTGTTTATTGCCCCCTCCACTTCCTTGGGTGTAAAATGAAGCTCATCCTTAAATTGGGCAGAGTCGTAAGGGTGGCGGGCACTCAAGCTAACCCCCGCTTCCTGGGTCATTGAGTAAAGTTTGGTGAAGTGTTCAACCCATGCTAAGGGATAATTTGTGTAAACACAACAGGCTGCCCCTTTCCTGGGACTGCAATTCTTACTGAACAACATCTTTACAAATTAAATCTCTGCCCACAATTCCTGTGCGCACACAGACTAATGCCATCATTTTAGGCACATAACACAGGCTGCCCCTTTCCTGGGACTGCATTTCTTACTGAACAACAACTTCGCAAATTAAATCTCTGCTCACAATTCCTGTGCGCATACAGAGTCATGCCATCATTTTAGGCACATAACACAGGCTGCCCCTTTCCTGGGACTGCATTTCTTTCAGAACAACAACTTCATAAATTAAATCTCTGCCCACAATTCCTGTGTGCACACAGAGTCATATCATCATTTTAGGCACATAACACAGGCTGCCCCTTTCCTAGGACTGCATTTCTTTCAGAACAACAACTTCATAAATTAAATCTCTGCCCACAATTCCTGTATACACACAGACTCATGCTATGTTTTTTGGAACAAAACAGTGTTCCTGAATAGTACCAAATTACTGTTACAGCCTGATACATTTCCCTTATCATTTACAGAAGCAGAAAACAGCACATGTCCTAACAGCTCCTTAAGACCATGACCATGTGTTACAGGGTGAGTGATTAGACTAGATCAATTTAAATGAGGCCTTGGTGACGTTGAATATGTTTGCATTACACAGTGCTATCTGAAGAGGCACACAGAGCTGAGTACTACACATGAGAGTGTTGGAGAAGCTGCTGCGTGTGTGCCAAGAGTGTGTTTCTAGACACTGTGTATTGCCTGGTGCAAGACAGATGAGCAAAGAGACTTCCAAAACTGCATGAAGACTGCAGGGATGTATGTAACAATGCATGTGTGCTAAGGGTTATTTTCAGTTTTGAACATATGGCATCTACATGTGCCTTTGCTATTTTTAAAGGGAAATCTACCCTGTTGGTTTCAAATGTTTTAGCTTTTGCCTCCAATTTGCGATTAACTGATTTCTGCTGAGTGCTAACCACCACATTTGAAGAAAACAAGCTGTCCCTTTCCTGCAAGTGCATGTTTTACAAAACAACTGCAACACAAAATACATCTCTGGCCACAATTCCTATATTCACACAGACTCATTCTGTGTTGGTAGGCACAAAACACAGGCTGCCCCTTTCCTGGGTCTGCAATCCTTACAGAACAACAACTTCACAAATTAAATCTCAGACAACAATTCCTATATGCACACAGACTCATACTGTGTTGGTAGGCACAAAACACAGGCTGCCCCTTTCCTGGGTCACCAATTCTTACAGAACTAATGCTAATTTCAAATGTGCTGCCATTTTCCTCTCTTTTCTTTCAAAGTGATTTCTGCTAAATCCTAACCATCACAATTAAAATTAAGCTGTCCTTTTCTTTCAACTGCAAGTCTTACTTTTCAACAGCAACACAAATTAAATCTCTGTCAACAATTCTTCTCTGCACACAGACTCATGGTTTGATGGTAGGCACAAAACAGTATTCCTCATTGTTACCAGTACACATTAACTTATGGTGAAAACATAGTCCTTAATATCTTACAAGTTCAAGATAGTTAAATATCTCCCAAACCTCAAAATGTAAAACATAACTTTTGTAGAAGATTCACAATTCTAATATTTATCTCAAAAATCACCACATACTTTCCCTCTCAAACTCATAACTCACCTTTAAAATTAGTTAGTTGTTTAAGAAATGTGCCACTCAAACAGCAGACTATCAGAGTCAGAATATCAGAGCTCTACACCTCTCTCCTCTCTGCAGAACCAGTAAATGGCAATGTTTCCCTCTCTTTTTTCACACATATACATGTTAATTTCAAATCTCAGTGCTTCCCCCTTTTTTTCAAATCAAATCACACATTTCTATTGGTTGAAAACTTGAACCCCTTTCCAAATGTACCCTTCCCCCTTCTTGTCTCCTGCCTGCTACCATAGCAACAGCTCATGGAACACTGCTGTGAGGAGAGAGGTCAGAAGTTCAGCATACAATGTTTCATATCCAAAGAGCTAGAGTGCTTGACTTTTCAAACCTAACAGCAAATCCATAGTAATGTTCTGTGGTAACACATTTTTCTGAACCAATACAAAACATGCTTTTAAAAATTTAAACATACAGCCTAGTTTTAACTGTAAAATGGTTTGAATCTGCCAATGAGTTCTTTTTATAAAAAAAAGTATGTGTGCCTCCATTTTACAACTGTCTTTCATTTCATATTGCCTTTCTACTGAAAGACACCTCCTGAGTGCATCCAGATCTCCTTGGAAGATGTTCACAGTGTGGATTGTAGGTCACAGCTATGTCTTCTGGAGTGAAAAATTTGCAGAAAAAAGAGGTATGGTGAGAGACCTTGCTTTGCCAAATGTAGACATTAAATGGATTGGTCAGAGAGGATTAAAGTGGCACCAATTAATGCCTTTGGTGAAAACCTTTCTACATCTCCCACAGCCTAACCTTATTATTGTGCACTGTGGCAGAAATGACCTAGGCACTTTAACTGGGGTAGGTCTGGAAATGCTTATTAAGGACACCTTTGTGCAATTGATGTCACTTTTTCCACAAACTGCCTTTGTATATTCTAACAAAATGGCGGCCGCCGCTTCCTGATTTTCACCGATTCGAATGTTTACTGACATATAACAACCAATCAGAAGTGTGCTCGCGCACGGCATGGTTCGCGCACAGGACTTGCTCAGTGCGCGCACGCTGCGCGCGTATAGATATATATATTGATTTAAATGCTATTTTCTCTGGAAATACTGAACAGATTTACACCAAACCTGCAAAAGGCACTTCATGGACCTTATGGCTACCTCTCTGCCAAATTTCACATAATTCTGTTCAGCCGTTCGGGCTGTAGCTGCGACTAAAGTCCCTATGGAAAAATGCATGGGGAAAACGCGTTTTGAGACCCCCCTTTTTACTCGCCCCCGCTTGACGAATCACCCCGAAACTTTCAGGGTAGGAGCGGAGCGGAGCGCCCCATTAGTTTTGAAAATTTCGCGAAGATTCGTCAACTGGCGCCAAAGTTATTCAAAATAGAATTTTGAGATTTCCTATGGAAACTCGGTCCTAACTATAACTACCTACTGGCGACCGCCAGTAGGTAATATGTATATATATGTATATATGTATATATATTACCTACTGGCAGTTGCCAGTAGGTAGTTATAGTTAGGACCTATTATCCATAGGAAATCCGCAACATTCTATTTAGAATAACTTTGGCGCCGGGTGCCGAATCTTCGCGAAATCTTCAAAACTCGTGGCCCGCTACGGTCCAGCTCCTATCCTGAAAGTCTCGGGGTGATTCGTCAAGCGGGGGCCGAGAAAAAAGGGGGTCCCAAAACATGTTTTCCCAATGCAATTTTTCATAGGGACCGTTAGTCGCAGCAACAGCCCGAACTGCTGAACGGAATTACACCAAATTTGGCAGAAAGGTAGACCTTGGTTCAGAGTCGTGCCTTTTGCTTAAATGGTGTAAATCCGTTCAGTAGTTCCTGAGAAAATCAAAATCACATATATATCTATGGCCGCGCTGGATCCGCGCACCCTGAGCCCTGAGCGCACCCTCCCGATCACAAGCTGCATGCTAATTGGCTGTCAACTGTCTGTCAACACTCCAAACCAGGAAGTGTTGGCAACCATTTTGTGCCTCGGTAGATTGTGGTAAATAAAATATTACGCTCTCAGAATTTTTATTATATAAATAAGATCATGCATAAAGCAAGAGGCTGAGTCTGTGGTATCAGGTTCAAAAAGGGCTTTATTCCAATAACTCGAGTCAAAGGGAGAATATTACCATCACCAAAAAAGGATCTGGAAAGGGACTCAAAAGTATTCTCAATATTCTCAAAACATTATTCACAGAGTACAGTATATATACATTTCTCAATTGTACGTAAGCAAAAGAGCAAGAGAGAATGAGATAAGAGCATGTGGGCGTGAAGGTGGGCGTCCATGTGGGCGTCCACTTGATGATAATGGGTAATTTGTCATGTGTGGGTGGATACCTGGAGAATCCTGCAATGTCAGCAGAAATATTTGGCAGAGATGCGTGCGCAGTCGCATGACGTGTGATTGACGTGCAACTAGAGGGAGAAAGGGACTTGACATTTAGCTCTACATGTGGAGACAAAAGTCTGGGGTTATGTCAACCTAATCCCAAATCATATCTAATATCCTATGTTTAAAGAACTGTGTTATCCAAAAAGAGAGGTCTCTTAGGATAGAATCTTATTCTATACTGACTAGTGCGTGTACAAGCGTCTAAGTGTCTACACTAAATGCGAGGGGGTAGGAATATTCCATGGTAACAGGGCTATGAATTACTTGCATGAGGACAGCGAGGCCTGGCCCCTTTGCACGGTAGCTGGAGGAATGTTTACCTAAACTGCTAGACAGGAATGCATCGGATGAGGGGCGGAGGAGATAATCTTGAAGGTGAAATACAGTTCTTGGCAGGCGACGGGCTGGATCAGGCACCGTTAGCCGCGCAGGGAGTGAGACAAAGTTCATGGTCACAGATGCAGGCTCAGACTGGAGCTTTCAGAGGCAGAAGGCAGGAAAAGGCTTGATGACAGAATTCGGGCCTACTCGCCTGAATCTGTAAAATGTGGAAAGTCAACCACATAAAGTCGGTGGCCTTTCATACTTAGGAAAGGAATATCTGACCCATTCATGGTGGATCTGAAAGAGGACATATTGACGGTGGACGCACATATATTTGCGTCTTCAAAACTGGAGCAGGAGGGAACATACATGTACGTATAGCATGTACATGGAGCCGTTGGGGTCTACGATAGGGGACATAACTGATCACAAAATTCATATTTCCTCATTCCCTCCTTGTCCCCTTCGGACCCTTAGGAGATATCGATCTTCATCAATCCATCGATCTGTTCATATAGCATCATTTGTTCTTCTTTCTTCTTCCGGGATCTCGAACGAAAACTTGGATGTGGGATACACGAGGTGGCACACAGACCACAAATCGCTGGCCCACATTGTAGACATAAGCAGCAACTGAATAGTATGAGAAAGCCAATACCTAGGAAGGAGAGCATTCTCCATCCCCAGGCTGACAACACGCCCCAGAACCAACCGGACCAAGTCCAGGTGCCTGGATTCTGGTGTATCTGGCTTACAATCTTATGAAGGCGGGTTATGGCTTTATATACTGACGGCGAATTTTCTGGTATGAAAATGCAACAACTTGATCCGATGACCCTACAAGCTCCGCCCCTATCAGCTAGGATGACGTCAAGGACAAGACGATTTTGAAGCACAACAATCCGCATAGCAGACTGCTCTTCTGTTAAATTGCCTAAGGCGGAGATAGTTTCGTTCACTACTGCTTCAAGGGTTCTGGTTAATCTACGTATCAGCTTACTATTAGTGACTGTACCTATATAGGGGAAGAAACCTTTATTGAAATCTGTGTATTTTTCCCATGCTGTTTCAGTGTAATCGACAATTGGGAGATCTCTCTGCTGTCTATTGTGTACTAAATGAGTATTTCTATGATAATCAGGAGGAGCTAGGAAAACAGGTGGTAGGAGGAATGCTATGTAACAGGTACCATCCCAATCTAGAGGTAGGCGTATATATGCGGTCTGGCCACATATAAAGTAGGAATGACGAGAAGCTCTAAATGTAGACTTGCCTTGATCACTGAATTTTATTACAGTGGTGCATTTACTATGGCCCATGTGTATGGAGCCATTCTTTCTTATATATAATTCCCCTTTTACTGGGAATACGGACATGGCGGGCAAGATTGGTGTAGCTTCAGATTCAACGTTCAGGATCATGAGGTTAAGTGTAAAATTACCTAATCCATATACTTCATTTTCTAGATCAGTTCCTGTTCTTTTGGGAAGTCCCTCCTTGTTAGGGTAGCAGACTTTAAGCAAAACTAAGTTCAGGTTTCCCCATACCCAGTTGTCTTGATAAACTGCGGAATTCGAATCTAGGGAATTAATCAAACTAAACCATGCTCCACAGGAGCCATTGTGTGTGAACGGATAGGGAAAGAGGGGCAAAACTCCCTTATAGTTCTGATAGGGGGGGAGTCGGCCACAGACCCAGCAGTCTGTAGCATTGCTAGTCTGATGTGAATGGTGCAGCATCTGAATAAAGGTATTGTTGCGTAAGGCAAGTCGATATGATAGCTCATAGGATGGCAGATCACTAAATGTGTGCTTTATGGTATCATTAGTGGAGGAGTGTAAAAGTGAGGCAATAGGAGGAAAAATAGCATGTAGTATTAAGCTGATACATATTATCGTGATGCACATCTTGCTCTTTTTTATCAATGTTATTGTCCAAGATCTTATGCAAGCCAGAATACATGTTCAACCGCTTCACCACCTAGTGGACTTAATTGATCAAACGGGTTCTGACCTTTTAGATCTAAGTTTAGCTTTGTGGAAACTGCTGGGGAGTCTCCTCTAGAAAATGGTGTTCAAAATCCAAAATCCAAGTTCAAAGTCTTTTTCCTTTGTAAAAGAGTGGTGAAGGTGCAACCATTCTTTCCGCCCTTTGACTTTAACGGCCGTCCCCGTGGTCCAGAGCACTGACTTTGGCGCCTTCCATCCAGGAGCGATGGAGTATTCTTTGACCTGGGTGTTGTCAGGGAAGGCGGCAGCAACCTGCGAACAACAAGAGAGTAGTGCAGACATCAAGGAAGCCAGGTAATCTGTCAGCATCAGTAATCTTTTAGGCATTGGAGTGCCCCACATATTTGGTGGTTTACCAAAGACCACTTCATAGGGAGATAAGCCTGTTCTAGAATGAGCTACCATTCGCATGTAAAAGAGAACCATATATTCTGTAAGCTGTCTAGCATTGCTTTCTCTCCTAAGTGTGCAGGACTATGTGCGGTATTTATGATTATTTGTACCATTGAATCAGGAAGAAACCATGTGGATTTGCCCTTTGTCATCCAACCCTGATCAGTCAGTACCCCTCCTTGTTCCGATCATTTCTTTAATTCGTCTACAGTAGCATGTGTCTGTATGTCTTGTACATCCTTGGAAGGATCCCTAACTGTCATGGCTTTGGACAGTGATAGTATCTGTGATTTTGTCATGTCTAGTGGGGTCTGAGCTGTCTGTTTAGCTGTTCGGTCTGCCAGATCATTGCCTTGGGAAATGGTATCTGTGGCTCTAGTATGTGCTTTACATTTTAGGATAGCTATGGCTGTTGGTAAATGTATTGCTTCCAGTAGGGCTTGAATAAGGGGGCCATGCTGTATCTTGGCCCCATGAGAGGTCAAGAAACCTCTTTCTCGCCACAGAATCGGTGTAAATGTTTACTCTCAGGTGCTTAGCTCTTATGCACTCTTGTGTCAGGGCAATGAGCTCTGCTGCTTGTGCTGACAATATGTCTATTCTTTTAGTCTCTATTATTACAGTATCAGTAGTCATATGCTGCCACTAATTCTCCCGCCCCTGTCCTCATGCATGAGCCGTCAACTTATAGTGTTAGGTCGGGGTCTGGGAGTGCAACGTCTGTCAAGTCTTGTCTTGGTTTAGTCACGGTATGTATTACTTCAACACAGTCGTGTGGTGAAACGCTTTCTGTACTGGAGGGCAAAAGGGTAGCAGGATTCAGTATGTTGCATCGTCTGATCTCTATGTGTTGTTGAAATAACGTTGGCTCATAGCCTGTCAGTCTAGCTACAGTCAGGTGTTGTGTTTGTGTCCGGTTCAAGAGAACCTCTACTGCGTGTGGTACTTGTACTGTCAGAGGGTGGCCCAGCACTATCGAGTCACTTTGTCTTATGGCTAAGGCCGTTGCTGCAACTGATTTTAGGCACGCAGGCAAAGCCTGTGCTACTGGGTCTAATGTACTAGAAAAATAAGCACAGGGCTCGTGTTTTCCTGCATGATCTTGTGTTAGGACAGATAGTGCTGTTCCATCCCGCTCTGTCACAAAAAGCATAAACGATTTGTTGTAATCAGGGTTTGCTAAAACTGGTGCTTGACATAAAGCTCTCTTTAATTCTTCAAATGCCACAGTGTGTTCTTGTGTCCAAGGAAGGACTTTAGTAGAAGCTGTATTAGGGGCTTGGACTAATACCCCTGAAAGATCACAATAAAACATGAGAAAAAGGGGAAAGCACCATACCTATTTCCTCTGCTTAATTTCTAAGGGGGCTAATTACTAAGGGGCTTAATTTCTTAAGGGGCTAGCGGGAAGCGAACCTCCTCAGGGGCCAGCAGAAAGCCAATATTCTCCTCCTTCCCCCCCTTTTTGACAGGAGGAAATCTGAAACAGATTTCACTGCTGTCAAACACTATCAAACCCTGTGTCTTGTCAACACTATTAATCCCTGTGTGTAGCTACTGGGCGTAAGCAAAATTATAGGAGATACACAGCGTATTTGAAACGGCGAGAAATCCTTCAAATTAATGTACAAACCTCATTGTGTTAGCTCATAAGCTGGCCAAATGACATCTCATATGCAAATGTCCCTATTACATGAACCTACACCAACCTGAAGTCAATATTAATGCTAGGAGGCCCTAATAGGAATGCTAAATTACCTAAATATTCGGAAAACCAAGTTTAAGAACAGTTGTTAATGTTGATAATTAATAATTCATCTGCTAAAAAAATCAGTCATTTTGCAATAATTTCCACCTATACAATAAACAGCCTAATTTAAAAACAAGTCAACTTATGGGGCCACCACTTACAAGAATGAGCTTACTAAAGCAAACTTTAAAAAGGAAATCCTGTCAGATATTTTCTCATTACCCTAAATACCGAGCCTCATTTGTCACTCTGGGGTGGCAGTCCTTATTTAAAACAGGCCTTTCAAGAGGTAAGATGCGAGTGCACAGATCATAATGGTTCCTTAATGTCCAATCTGGAAACATATGACCGAGGCTGCCTGTCTATAAGAGAAAGGCAGTCATGTGATACATATTTAAGTCTTGCATAACTATTTTCTTCTTTTATTCATCACCAATACCAATTAGACATGCACTGATAACGTGTTGTCCGCTATTTTGACAGCATGATAAAGGTAATATCATGTCTGTGAAATTTAGTAATTGTGAACAAGTTCCAGCCAAGCGCTGCGCAAAGATTTACGTCGTCACGTCCATCTCCGTAACGCCCAGGAGAACTTGTATTAATGCCAAACATACTGGTCAATACAACACAAAAACAAAACATATATAAAATACATATGCCAAGCCATCAGTATACCAAGCACAGAAAGCATAGACAATTACACTAACATATATAAATGAGCAGCGATGCGCAATTACAGTACCTACAGCTCAGAGGCGAACATTCTGGCCTGCTTAATTTGTCAGGCTTATAATCAATAACTGATTTACCTGCCCTTTACACCCCCATCTGAAATCACCGTGTCAAGTCTGACACACAGAATCAGCAAGAATAATCAAAAACGAAGAACACACGAACCTGTTTGTTTTTTCATAAAAATGAGCTATGCATCTTCGTCAACACAATGTACCCTAATGTCCCAGACGAAGACGCACCTCTCATCTCTCCTCACAGACTTTTAACCACTGGATCATTTATCCAATGCAACTGGTGGCAGCTTGTGGCCACAATAAAAAAATGTCCGAATTCGAAAATCGTTTTTATATAGGCATATAGCCCTTAAAATTCCAAGCAAGAGCAACATTTTACTTTCTGGCCAGAAGCAATATAACATTTGCTAAAAAATAAAACAAATCTTCTCCATAGACATTTCCCCTGGGCACTGGTTTAGTACAGAATAGACCAAGGGAATCTTTCTCGACTTACATTTCTCAGCTGCCCTGTCTTATCAGAGAAGCTAAAAATAGCCCCTCAGCGCGGCCTGAGCCTGGGCTGCCAGCCAACTTTTTTGTTGTTCCGGCTGCAGGCATTACACAGATGCGATGTCAGAGAAGCTTTCTAAGCAGTGCCTCTGTTCTGCTCCTCTCACCGGCCCCCACCTACACTGGCTACAAGGTCAGAATCTGTCTCCGATTTCTGTATCACATACTGCTCTACACAGCCCCCACCTTCTCCTCACTCTGAAGCTGTCAAAGACAAAAAGACTACTCAATTCCATAAAAACTGCAATAATTCGCCCAATTGAAAAATTATTTTTATATACAATTTGCTCTCAGGGGGTCATAATCTTACCGTCTTGACCCAGCACATTGGCTCACTGGACCACCAAGAACACAAACCTGGATTCTGGAACAATTTTGCAAATTCGAAATACCCACAATTTTTCTCAAGCTAAACTTTTCACTAATTATTTTTCATTAACACTTTGTACATTAGGGGTGTCATCAAATCACAGGTGTTGCTCCTTCTCTAGCTACACCCCTCTCAATTTCCTATTGACAACGTAGTCAAATGTTGGACCATGTAAACACCAGCTATGCGCTGTTCATTTGGTGGGTGGCTCAAGAACCTTTGGGCTACTATATCATTATTATATGTATCGTGGTACTTGCGGTGGCACTCTAACTGGTCTTTCTACTGGGGCCACTCTTGCTAGGTCCTCTGAAAGGACGGGATAAATACCAGCAACGTCAGTATTTCTTTCTCTGTCAGCCTGCGCTCATTTTACCTGCTCCACTTCCTCCTGTAACATCTTTTCCTTGGCTTTTCCAGACTCCAGTCTACTTCTCTCTGCTTCGTGAAACACTTACTCTGACCTCCTATGTGACTCCTTGCGCCAAAACTCAATGGCATCCTTCCAAGCTGGTCTACATTTTCTCTTTCATAAGAGTGTTTCGTTGTCTATCTACTTGTTCTGCTTTTACTCGGATACCTTCCTCAACTAACACGTTTTCTCGGGCTTTGTCTGAATCCTCCCTACTTTTCTCTTCTTTTCTGAGCGCTTACTCTGTGCGTCTATGCTATTCTTTACGCCATAATTCAATGGTATCTTTCTGTTACTGTCTGGCTATCTTTTTCCATAATTCTTCTTCTACTCTCATGATGCAATCTGCATCCCATGTCCCAACTGCGGGCCACCTCTGACTTTCTGGTAAATCCTTGGTGTAGTCCACCCATAAATCAAGAAATAATACGGCATCTAGGCCATGCTTATGATACATAAAGTACCCTGGAGTGTCCCTAGGTGGAATGGGAACAGCTTCTTCGAGTACCCCTTTTCTAGTTTTGATCTGTCTTAATTTTGAAAAGAGCGGCATTTTTAGACCTTATTACTTGAACACACTTAATACAATAAACACAATAATGAACAGTCATTCACACCACAATATGTAGAACGTATTTAAAACATTTAACATTTAACATTTAACGAACAACAATGGCCATTAGGGAACTAATCACTTAGCATAATACTCGACACTAACTAGGTGATTCTGAATTATATACTAGACATACTAGATATACTGCTAAACAGTACAGATACACTGCTGAAACAGTGCAGACCGGATTTGTGTACCCAAACCCGTCTTGACCGGCACAACCTATGTGCACGTCAGAACGCCTCCCCGGCAATGGTACTCACCGGGTAGCTCGGAACGGAAGGCCTCGGAACTGAACTGGACTGGACTGGACCGGACTGGACTCGACGCGGAACTTCGGAACTTCGGAACTTCGGAATCTGGTGGGCCTCTGTATACCTCGGACACAGCTCTCTCGCAGGTGGGCTCTGGGTAGGACAATCTGCGTTCCTCACCGCCTCGTATGGATGCCTGGTCGCAGTCTGTCCCCTTCGTTGGCCTGAGGGAGTTGGCGGGAAGACCCGCGACGTGCGCGCTTGAAGTCCGTCACGGCTATGGAAGGGGGCAAAACTGGACCTTCATCTCCGGCGTGTGGGGAAAGAGATTAAACTGTTCGGGCGCCATTATGTGGTAAATAAAATATTACGCTCTCAGAATTTTTATTATATAAATAAGATCATGCATAAAGCAAGAGGCTGAGTCTGTGGTATCAGGTTCAAAAAGGGCTTTATTCCAATAACTCGAGTCAAAGGGAGAATATTACCATCACCAAAAAAGGATCTGGAAAGGGACTCAAAAGTATTCTCAATATTCTCAAAACATTATTCACAGAGTACAGTATATATACATTTCTCAATTGTACGTAAGCAAAAGAGCAAGAGAGAATGAGATAAGAGCATGTGGGCGTGAAGGTGGGCGTCCATGTGGGCGTCCACTTGATGATAATGGGTAATTTGTCATGTGTGGGTGGATACCTGGAGAATCCTGCAATGTCAGCAGAAATATTTGGCAGAGATGCGTGCGCAGTCGCATGACGTGTGATTGACGTGCAACTAGAGGGAGAAAGGGACTTGACATTTAGCTCTACATGTGGAGACAAAAGTCTGGGGTTATGTCAACCTAATCCCAAATCATATCTAATATCCTATGTTTAAAGAACTGTGTTATCCAAAAAGAGAGGTCTCTTAGGATAGAATCTTATTCTATACTGACTATACTGACTAGTGCGTGTACAAGCGTCTAAGTGTCTACACTAAATGCGAGGGGGTAGGAATATTCCATGGTAACAGGGCTATGAATTACTTGCATGAGGACAGCGAGGCCTGGCCCCTTTGCACGGTAGCTGGAGGAATGTTTACCTAAACTGCTAGACAGGAATGCATCGGATGAGGGGCGGAGGAGATAATCTTGAAGGTGAAATACAGTTCTTGGCAGGCGACGGGCTGGATCAGGCACCGTTAGCCGCGCAGGGAGTGAGACAAAGTTCATGGTCACAGATGCAGGCTCAGACTGGAGCTTTCAGAGGCAGAAGGCAGGAAAAGGCTTGATGACAGAATTCGGGCCTACTTGCCTGAATCTGTAAAATGTGGAAAGTGAACCACATAAAGTCGGTGGCCTTTCATACTTAGGAAAGGAATATCTGACCCATTCATGGTGGATCTGAAAGAGGACATATTGACGGTGGACGCACATATATTTGCGTCTTCAAAACTGGAGCAGGAGGGAACATACATGTACGTATAGCATGTACATGGAGCCGTTGGGGTCTACGATAGGGGACATAACTGATCACAAAATTCATATTTCCTCAAGATCCTGCCATAAAAAATAAAAAAATCGAAGTTTGGGCTTTAATAATTAGCCTCCGGGGGGGGCCAAATCCCGGGGGCAAAAGTTTTAAATTTTATAGGGGGCCCCAGAGGGGCTCCCCAGCCCCGGGGACTGCCACCCCCTGGGGCTACAACATTAATGGGTGGGGGGCTCAGCCAACATCCCCCCAGCAAAATAGATGGGTGGGGGGCTCAAAGGTCCCCCCCAGCCCCAGGGACCGCTACGCACTGGGGCTTTCAAAGATATGGTTGGGGGGCTCAAAGGCCCCCCGAGCCCTGGGGACCACCACCCCCCGGGGCTTTGTATGTTGTGGAGGGGGGCCGCGTGGCCCCCCTCCTGGAGCCCTCGAGGGCCCTGGGGACTGCCACCCCCCAGGGCCGGCTCCTGCAGTGTCCCGGGGTGCCCACCCCCGGGACACTGCTATTTGCTATGGCAGGGCGAGAGCCGAGGCCCCGCCCTGTCATAGCAAACTTGGTTTGGATTTTGAAAGAGAGAGCAGGGAAACCATTTTGCTTTTCCACATGGGGAGCTGCATCTTTGCAGCTCCCTGTGTGGAAAAACAATGCCCGCTCCCGAAGGACACGGGGAGGCGGCTCGGACCGTGGGGGCATTGGGGCACCCTCCACAGTCCCCAATGTTATAAATGAGCCCCAGGGTATGGGGTCCCCGGGGAGAATAGAAATTAGTGATAGGTGCTATTTATTTATTTTACGGTAAAATTATCGCGTTGGATGCACGATTCCGCTTGCAGCCCCCGGTTTGTATGCGTTAGGTGCACGATTCCTCTCGCGTAGGGTGCGCAACTCCTAACACGTCGTGTGCGCGACTGCAAGCAAAAAAAAATGAAATATTTTTGAGATAAACATCAAGCTTATGTGTTTCGATCTTGAGTGGCTCTAAAAAGAGCTGTTGTGTATTGAGAGATTTTGGTACTTATGTGTAAGTACCTATACAGAGTCTAAAGTTGTTGAGGAAGACTCTGTTACCCTCATCAGTAAAATGTACACTGTCTCTCCTATAGATGCCTTGCATATTAAAACGCAGATTGTTGTTGTAAATGGACCCTATCCTATAATCTCTGAGATAAGCAGAAACACATTTATTAACATGTTTCCTAGCTTTCTCAATCTGTGGACAAAATTGATTGGACCAGTTCCATTTCTGCCTTTGGCATATGTTCGAATAGACAAAGGCAGTTTGGGGGAAAAGTGACATCAATTCTGCAAAGGTGTCCTTGATAAGCATTTCCAGACCTACCCCAGGCAAAGTGCCTAGGTCATTGCCACCACAGTGCTCAATTATGAGGTCAGGGTGTTGGAGATGTAAAAAGGATTTAACCAATGGCATCAATTGGTGCCACTTTAACCCTCTCTGTCCAATCCATTTAATGTCTACATTTGGCAAAGCTAGGTCTTTGTCAATGCCTTTGTTTTCTGCATACCTTTGGCTCTAGAAAATATAGCTGTGTCCCACAATCCACACTCTAAGCATCTTGAAAGGAGGTTTGGATGCACTCAGATGGTCTCTGTAAATGAAATGGCAGTTTGAAAACTACGATTTTTCTAAAATGGTGGATAAGATACAGTTTTGAAAAAAAAAGAACAGATTGGTTGTTTGAGAACATTCTAGTCTGAAAACTAGGGTGCATGTTTCTCTTTTTTAAAAGCATGTTTCTTATTGGTTAACAAAAACTGTTTGAAAAGAACATCATATAGGATAAGCTGATATAGTGAAAAGTCAAGCACGCTTGCTATTTTGATTAGCAACACTGTGTGCTGAACTTGTGACCTGTGTGCTCAGTTGAGTGTTCCATGAACTGTCACTATGGTAACAGGCAGAAGACACATTGGGTGTAGGGTTCAAACGTATGTCAATTGGAAAGGGTTGAAATGTGTAACCAATAGAAATGTGTGTTTGCTGCTGAATTAATGTGGGAAACAATGTAATTTGATATTTACATGTATATGTGTGCAGAATGAGAGGGAATCTTTGCCATTCTTTGGTTTTCCTGAAAGCAGTATGATACAGAGATTCTGTATAAGAAAATCTGGTGTGTGACTGACATACTTCTTAATCTACAAAACAATTTGAAAGGTGAGTTGTTAATTTGTGAGGGGATGTATGTGGTGCATTTTGTTTTTAATAAGAGTAATGTGTTTCTCCTGCTAAAAGTCCAGGGAGTCGTTTTTCTTGTCTAGAATCATATGGTGAGTCTGTGTGCATTTGGGAACCATTGTGACAGAAAAATGTGGGTAGTTCATGTGTTTGCTGACACATAACTGCTTAAAAATGTATCCTGTTTGCATGTTTTGGTAGAATTAGAAACCATTTCATTGCAAATGAGTGAGGCTTCTACACTAATGTGCAGTAGTAAAATATGTGCAAAGTGTGCAGTCACCTTACCTCTTGTAGACTAGTAAATGTGTTTTGGAAAATGCAAGGGACAGTGTTGCTTGTCTAGAATCACACTGTGAGTCTGTGTGCATTTGGGCAACCATTGTGAGAGAAGCATTTGGTTACAACGGGTATTTGCTGAGAGATAACTGTTTTAAAATCTGTCATGTTGTCAAGTTTTAGTAGCATTAGAAGCCAGTCATTGCTTATGCATTCAGAAAATGAGTCAGGCTTTCACAGTAGTGTGCAGTATTGAAATATGTAGAATGTGTGCAGTCACTTTACCCCTTCCACACTAGTGAATCTGTTTTGGGAAAGTACAAGGAATAGTGTTTGTCTAGAATCACACTGTGAGTCTGTGTGCATTTAGGAACCATTGTGAGAGAAGCATTTGGGTATTTCATGTTTTTGCAGACACATAAGTGCTTAAAAACCTATCCTGTTCTCATGTTTTGGTAGAATTAGAAACCAGTTATTGTTTATGTATTTTCAAAATGAGTCAGGCTTCAACACTAAAATGCAGTGCTAAAATATGTGGAATGTATGCACTCATCTTGCCCCTTGTAGACTAGTAAATGTGTTTTGGTAAAAAGCAAGGGATAGTGTTGTTTGTCTAGAATCACACTATGAGTCTGTGTGCATTTGTGAATCATTCTGAGAGAAGCATTTGGCAATTTCATTTGTTTGCAAACACATAACTGCTTAAAAACCTATCCTGTTCTTATGTTTTGGTAGAAATAGAAACCATTTATTGTTTATGTGTTTGCAAAATGAGTCAGGCTTATACACTAATGCGCAGTAGTAAAATATGTGGAATGTGTGCAGTCACATTACCTCTTCAAGAATAGTAAATGTGTTTTGGTAAAATCCAAGGGATACTGTTTGTTGTTTTTCTAGAATCACACTGTGAGTCTGTGTGCATTTAGGAACTATTCTGAGAGAAGGATTTGGGTATTTCATGTGTTTGCAGACACATAACTGCTTAAAATCCTATCCTGTTCTCACATTTTGGTAGAATTAGAAACCAGTCATTGCTTATGTATTTGTAAAATGAGTCAGGCTTCTACAATAATGTGCAGTAGTAAAATATGTGGATTGTGTGCACTCCGTTTACCCATTCCAGACAAGAACATGTGTTTTGGTAATATGCAAGGGATAGTGTTTGTTGTCTAGAATCACACTGTGAATCTGTATGCATTTAGGAACCATTCTGAGAGAAGGTTTTGGGTACTTCATGTCTTTGCATACACATAACTGGTTAAAAAACTCTAAACATTCAGTCAGTACCCAAGTACTCATGCAGTGACCCAGGCCTTAGCACATGGATTGATTCAAACGCCTATCCACTATGCATGCAGTCTACTAACCACCTACACACTTGTCTTTCACACCTTCAATTCCCCAGTCAGTATCTATACACTCCAGCAAACACCCTGTTACTCCACTTACACTCCTCCAGTGACCCATTAAGCACCATGTACTAATCCATTCACTGCGCCAAAACCCAAACACTTAAAAGATGCACCCAGGATTCCAAGTACTCTAATGATTCAGTCAGTACCCAGGTACTCATGCAGTGACCCAGGCCTTAGCACATGGACTGCTTCAAACGCCTATCCACTATGCATGCAGGCCTCTAACCACTTACACACTTGTCTTTCACACCTTCAATTCCCCAGTCAGTATCCATACATTTCCAGCAAACACCCTGTCACTCCCCTTACACTCCTCCAGTGACCCATTAAGCACCATGTCTTAATCCATTCACTGCGCCAAAACACAACCACTTATAAATTCACCAAGGCACTCTCCTTGCATTATTCTAATCATTTAGTCAGTACCCAAGTACTCATGCAGTGAGCCAGGCCTTAGCACATGGACTGCTTCAAACGCATATTCACTATGCATGCAGTCCTCTAACTACCTACACACTTGTCTTTCACACCTTCAATTCCCCAGTCAGTATGTATACACTTCCAGCAAATACCGTGTCACTCCCCTTGTACTCTTCTAGTGACCCATTCAGCACCATGTACTAATCCATTCACTGTGCCAAAACCCACACCCTTAAAAGATTTATCCAGGCACTCTCCTTGCAGTACTCTATTGATTCAGTCAGTACCCAGGTACTCATGCAGTGACCCAGGCCTTAGCACATGGACTGCTTCAAACGCCTATCCACTATGCATGCAGGCCTCTATCCACCTACACACTTGTCTTTCACACCTTCAATTCCCCAGTCAGTGTCTATACACTCCAGCAAACACCCTGTCACTCCCCTTACACTCCTCCAGTGACCCATTCAGCACCATGTACTAATCCATTCACTACGCCAAAACCCAACCACTTATAAATTCACTGAGGCACTCTCCTTGCACTACTCTAATCATTCAGTCAGTACCCAAGTACTCCGGCAGTGAGCCAGGCCTTTGCACATGGACTGCTTCAAACGCCTATCCACTATGCATGCTGGCCTCTAACCACCTTCACACTTGTCTTTCACACCTTCAATTCCCCAGTCAGTATCCATACACTTCCAGCAAACACCCTGTCACTCCCCTTGCACTCTTCTAGTGACCCATTCAGCACCATGTACTAATCCATTCACTGTGCCAAAACCCAAACACTTATAAATTCACTCAGGCACTCTCCTTGTAGTACTCTAATCATTCATTCAGTACGCAAGTACTCATCCAGTGACTCAGGCCTTAGCACATGGACTGCTTCAAACGCCTATCCACTAAGCATGCAGTCCTCTAACCACCTACACACTTGTCTTTCACACCTTCAATTCCCAAGTCAGTATCCATGCAGTTCCAGCAAACACCCTGTCACTCCCCCTGCACTCCTCTAGTGACCCATTCAGCACCATGCACTAATCCATTCACTGTGCCAAACCCCAAACACCTATAAATTCACCCAGGCACTCTCCTTGCAGTACTCTAATGATTCAGTCAGTACGCAGGTACTCATGCAGCGACCCAGGCCATAGCACATGTACCGTTTCAAACGCCAATCCACTATGCATGCAGGCCTCTAACCACCTACACACTTCTCTTTCACACTTTCAATTCCCCAGTCAGTATCTATACACTCCAATAAACACCCTGTCACTCGCTTTGCGCACCTCCAGTGACTCATTCAGCACCATGTACTAATCCATTCACTGCGCCAAAACCCAACCACTTATAAATTCACCCAGGCACTCTCCTTGCACTACTCTAATCATTCAGTCAGTACACAAGTACTCATGCAATGAGCCAGGCCTTTGCACATGGACTGCTTCAAACGCCTATCCACTATGCATGCAGTCCTCTAACCACATACACACTTGTCTTTCACACTTTCAATTCCCCAGTCAGTAACTATTCACTCCAATAAACACCCTGTCACTCCCCTTGCACACCTCCAGTGACCCATTCAGCACCATGTACTAATCCATTCACTGTGCCAAAACCCAAACACTTATACATTCTCCCAGGCATTCTCCTTGCAGGACTGTAATTATTCAGTCAGTGAGTAAGTACTCATATAATGTCCTAGGGCATAACACAAACACTGGTAGAAACCTTTGTCCATTACACATGCAGACCTGTAAGCACCTATTTAGTTATGTATACACCTTGAATTACAATTTCAGTTAGTGAAGAGAAAATAAAGTGGTTAAAAGGTTTTTATATAGAATGTGTTTGTATAATAATTGAAAAGTTTAATTTATAAATGTATTAAATTACATTTATTTATGTTTACTTTTTACAGATATCGTTTTTCATCATTAAAATAAAGTTATCATGCCTGAAAAATCAAGAAAGAGAAAAGGACAGAAAAAGGAAAATTATTCCAAGAAAATTCAACAAGTATTGGATGACCAACATCATGTGGCTAAAAAGAAGAAGTCTTCTGGTAAGACAACCAAGGAATTCATTAAAGAACTTTCAAAGCCTACAAACAGTGTGCGGAATGTGCAAACTAATGACAATGATTCGACTAGACAAAAGAAAATCAATAACGAAAAGAAAAAAAGATAATTTACATGCAAAAGATTCAAAGTATGGTAAAAGAAGGCAAAATCAGTACAAAGAAATACGTAAAAATTATTTTTACAAAAGAGTGGTTCTTAATTCGCTGAAAGATATGAAAAAATATATTAAAAGAGCACAATTTTATAAAAAGAAGAAGCATATTGAAACCATTGTTGAAAAGGCTTTTGCAGTAAAAAGGAAACTATTTATTTTAGTTTTAAACAGAATTCGATCACTAGATAAACCAATCCATTTAATGAAGGCCAAAAGTAAGAGTAAAAGAGTAATTAACTGAACTAATTTTTGTGATTTTTTTGGGGGTGAATGGAAACACAGTTCAAGTTCTGAGCCTTTCTTTAATGAAGAGAGTTATTTACAGACGAATGATTTGTTGCATGCAGTTGATACCAGTGGTCGAGCTTATGAGGTTAGAAATGGTTGTCCAATTGAGAAAGAGAAAATGGTTCCCAGAAATGCAGAAGAAGTGATAGCTGATGAAGTTCTAGGCAGACATCCTCAAGGCCCAGTGTACACTTAGGATTGCAGTAGTATTTGTAGAGTATGACAAGAATCTATTGATAATTTATGCAATTTCTTACGAGCATATAGTTAAACATCTGTTAAACAAAAGATTAAGATATTGCAAGGACTAGACCCTTGCAGAGTGAGAACAAATACTGGTTTGCAAGGTCATTCTCTGGCTTGTCTTTCTAGGAAAGTATGTCAAAGTGTTTTTCACCTTTTCAGGATTTTAGCAGTACACCATAATCAAATGCGGAAATTAGTCAGAAGATTGTATTATGCAAAAAGTCCAGCACTAACGTTAAATGAGTTGAACAGTGCTCTTTTGCGTGGATCAGTATCAGATGTGAAGAAGGTTTGTGATGAAATTGAGTTTTGTTACTTTGGTCCTGAACAAGAGAGTGCAGAAACTGATACAATAATAGATGAAAATGTTGAAGAGAATGGTGAACATAGTAGTAGAACATTTTTTTAAGATCAAATGACAAAGTTTAAGGTGATTTCAGGTGAAAGGCCAAATTATTTTTGTATTTGTTACCGGCAAACTCACTATAAAAATCAGACTAGGACTGTTGATCTGTATTTAAAAAGTGAAAGAGAAAATAATGATAAGTGGAAGGAATTTGCAACTTATTTGTTGGGAAAGAATTGTTTTGATTTGGGTTTCTTACCAGCGTATTTGCAAATATTGTTATAACAAATTAGATGAGAATAAAATGCCCGCTAGAGCTGTTCATAATAATCTAGAGTTGGTTGCTATTCCTCCAGAACTGATAGATTTAAATACCTATGAGTCTATTCTCATTCAATGTGTGCACCCGTTTCAGGCTATTGTTCGTATAGAGCCTAAAACAGGTAAATTGCCTCCTTCAGATTTAAAGAGAGGATTAAAAGGAAGAGTTGTATATTTACCTCTAGATTTAAAGAAAAATATTGAAACTATTGGTGTAGAGAATATAGAAAATGAACCACTAGCTATTCTAGTTAATGGTTTTCCTATTAAGAATAAGAAAATCTGGCAAGAGTTAGTGGATGTTAGGAAAGTGCAAACGGCAACATTGTATCTGATAAAAAATAATGAGTACTATAGAAATGTGTATGTAGGAGAAGAAGAAATAGATTTAGCAGAAGATACTGAAACGTCAAGTGGACATGTCCAGATGTGAAGAAATCTATGAACATTACAGTGTACATCCACTTCATTCCAAAGAAGTGATGGAGAATACTATTGAGTTATTCCAAATGAAAAAAGCTAAGGGAAGTCCCATGAGTGTATGGGAAGACAGCTTGGAAGCTCGTTGTTTTCAGCAGTTGTTCCCAACAGGAAAAGGAGGACGATATGATGAGCGGCCTGTGCAGATTCCTGCATCTGAATATCGGACAACAAGATTGTATGCAGAAGATCCAAGATTTCAACAATGTATTCCATATATATTTCATCTTTTGTTTGAAAGTGACTTGTCTGGACTTTCCTATGCAGTCAATCACATATTGAAAACAGGAGTACATCTGCAAAATGTTTCTGCAAAGGAATTAATGGATAAAGTACATCAGAGAGATGATCATTTAGAATCTCAGCTGATTAATCTGATGGCATGTCAGCGTGGTACTAATCACTATTGGTACCATCGTCATGGAGAACTTAAATGTATGCTAAGGAACTTAGGAACTCCTACATGGTTCCTTACCCTAAGCTGTGCTGAATACGCTTGGGATAATTTACTTGAATTTCTTCGAGAGGCAAATTCGAATATAAAAAATATTGAATACAAGACACCTGGATAATTGTGCTCTTTGGATCCAGTTAATGTATGCAGGTATTTCAATCATAGATTTGAAGCTATGATGTCTTTTATCTACAATAAAAAACAATCCTCCTCTTGGAGAAGTTGTGGATTTCTTTTGGAGAAAGGAGTATTAAGCAAGAGGTGCTCCTCATTTACATATGCTGATATGGATCAAGGATGCCCCTAAATTCGGAACTGATTCTGATGATACTGTTTTGTCGTTCATTGAAGAATATGCCACATGTGCCATACCCAAAAGCACTAAAGAAAACAACTTAAGACAACAAGTCTTACGATTCCAAAGCCATCGTTGTGGAAAATACTGTCGATGAAAGTACAAGTCTAAGGAAAAGTTTTATACAAAATGTGGTTGTGCTGTTGTTCATTATGTAACACCCTACATTACAAAATCAGAAAAGATGGAATTGAAAGAAATGTGGGAAGAGATTTCTCACGAGAAGTGTCTAAGTAAGAAATTATACAGTATCAGTTTGAAGATGTTATCCCATCGAGAAATTGGAGCGTATAAATGCTCAGATCGGTTATCATCTGCGAGCCTGTACTCCAAATCAAAAAGAATCATTTGGGTGAGTCTAGGTCTTGCTGCAACACGAAATCGAGTACTTAAATCTGTACAAGAAATCGAATATTTAGCAGATAAAGATCCGGAAAGTACAGATATTGTGAAAACAAATATGTTGGGCACATATTATCCAAATAGAAGTCATCATCTTGAGAACATATGTCTCTATGAAGTGCTGCAAAACTACACTTTTTAAACGGAATACTACAGAAAACATCAATGAAGGAAAATATGCAATGATTGGTTCCGAAGGATGTTTGGTGAAACAAAGGAAAGGAAATTTCATTAATCACAGAAAACTGAGTTGCGACACTCCTGATAAAAGGGAATTTTACTATTTAGCATTTTTGCAACTGTTCAAACCGTGGCGTACAGAATTGGAATTACTTGGAGATTTTCAGAGCTATGAAGATTCCTTTAATGCTTGTAAAGATACCATAGAATGTACTGTTTTTCCAAATTATGTGAAAATGCTGAACGATGAAATTGATCAAGAAGCTACTATTGCAGCTGAGATTGCTAGAGACAGTTCTCAAGACAGTCAAAGCTCTGCTCCACTGAGTACTGAGTCAAGATCTACTAGGACAACCAATTGTTGAAAATGAAGCAGCAATCACCATGAATGAGGTGGAAACAGCAATGCATCAAGCTCAAGAAGATATTATGGACTTAGCCAACTTGGAAGAACAACTAAATGTTGAACAGAATGAAATATATAAGCAAGTGAGACAACAGATTGACCATGGATTTCTTCAAGAAAAGAAAGAATGCACATGCACCTCATTTCAACCTATACGAATGTATGTGAGTGGACAAGCTGGAACAGGAAAAAGTTTCTTAATTAAAGTAATCACCAGTTATCTGCAGAAAACAACGGACTCACATTTGTCTTGTGTTGTACCTGCTCCAACTGGGTTGGCAGCACACAACATTAAAGGAATTACATTGCATCGTTTACTTATGCTACCTGTGGAGCATGAAAACAAATTGGAATATCACAAGCTATCTGGAGAAGCTTGTTATGAAGTTTCAAGAGTGCTGAAGAAAATAAAACTTCTGATTATTGATGAGGTAAGCATGGTCTCAAACGTAATGCTTGCTTTTGTGCACTTAAGAATGCAGCAAATTCTTAAAACAGAGTATGACGTGTTATTTGGAGGAAAACATGTCATAGTTTTTGGAGACCTATTGCAACTTACTCCCGTAAAAGGATAACCAGTATTTAAAACACTTGTGCATGAAGATGCCAGAAAGTCTCTGGGTAGTGTTGGAAATGTTAACATTTGGTCATATTTTGAGTACAAAGAACTTGTTACAAATATGCAACAGGCAAATGATGTTAATTATGGAACTATTCTACAAGATATAAGAATTGGAGTACTGACAGAAAATGGCAAACAAGCTTTGCATAGTCGGTTACTTTGCAATTTGTTTCCAAAAGAAAATATAGTCCTGAGAAAATATATATGAAAATTGCAGAAAACAAATCTGTACTCTGCTTAATGCCAACACTGCGTGAGTGTTCTATATTCAACGAACAACTTTTGAAGCTGGAAAATGGAGAAATAATAAAAATGGAAGCCATTGATAAAATACTGCATGAAGGAATCACTGTTATTTTGACAGAAAAGTTGAAAACAAAATTGGATTCTTTAGAAAAATCAATATATAAAACTGCTGGTTAAGAAAAGAATCTATATGCATGTATAAACTGTCGGGTAATTTTAAGGCATAATTTGGATGTAGAAAAAGGTTTAGTTAATGGAACAAAGGGCAAAGTTGTGGATTTTGTTAATTGTAAGAAAAAGATGGTATTGATTTTTTTAAATTAAATTTGATCAGATTGAAGAAGTGAAACAAATTGCTTGTTGTTCTGTTCGTTTTTTGCTTGTTAAAGATTTATATGTCTGTAGAAAACAGTTTCCAGTTTTCTGGCATATGCAGTGACTATTCATAAATCTCAAGGTTTAAGTGTAGACAGTGCTTTGGTGAACATTGGAAGTACCGTGTTTAAAGAGGGTATGGCATATGTTGCTTTGTCCCGAATCAGAACTTTATCTGGTTTGTTTTCGATTGATTTTGATGACACAAAGGTTACTGCGGATGCAAACTGTGTAAAAGAGTATAATAGGTTAAGAAGAGTGTATGCACCCAATTTAGGTCAATATCCTTTATTTGAAAAGCGTGTGATAGGTCAAAAAAGAAGGTATGAGAATATCTCTAGTGAAGGTATAGAGAAGGGAAAAAAACAAGATAATGTTGTGATTGCTAGTAAAAAGAAAATGGACACTGTTGAAGAGATTGTTGGTTATCAGTTTGAAAATAGTTCAGGTGTCAACTGCTATGCTAATGTAGTGGTCAATGTTGGGTATTTTTCTTGAAGGTTTACAACAGCAGATTATGGAGAATCGGGAAAAAAGATTTTGTTCCTTGTTGTATTGTGTTTATGAAAAATTAAGAACTGATAAAAGTAAAATACAAAGCGTTTGTGATATTCGTAATCTTTTTGATGTATGTTCTGGTTCTACACAATTTACACAGAATATCCAACAAGATGCTCAGGAATTTCTAATGTATATGCTTACCATATTGGAAAATGAAGGCATAGAAATTGAAAATCTTTTTGGCCTTTGTTATAAATGGGAACATTGTTGTGAAAATTGTATGTTTACATGTAGCACTAACATATACACTGAAAGATTTATATATATGACATTACCAGACTGTAAATCAGTGTCTTTCAGCAAATTAGTTAAAGCAGCAAATCAGAACATGGAGTGTAGGCAATGCAACTCAGAAATGTTATTAACATTATTTATACAAAGATATGGACAATATATAATTTTAATGATGCAACGTTGTACAGCTGTTGGAAGAAAATTGAACACTTTAATGAAACATTTTGTAGCAAGTCAACTATCAATATCAGGAAAAACTTTTGTAGCAGTAGCAATAATTTTCCATAATGGTCCTTCCACAACATCTGGACATTACACTGCCTATTTAAAATGTGATAAAGGCTGGACATATTGTAATGATGCTCAGGTGGTTTTTAAACAACGTTTGCGAAGCGTATTACCAAATTCCTACCTAATATTTTTAAAGCCAAAGTTTTAGGATCATAATTCGGCCTCTGAGGCATTTATTAATATGTATTATTACGATTACTGTTGGCCAATTTAAATAAAAAGTATTTCAATAATACCATTTGGCCTCGAGGAAAGGTGTATCTTTGAAAGTCGGATTTTTTCTTGCACATTCTCTCAGTGTATATTTTTAAGTAACAACATCTACAGTGTTTATAAATTTAAAATAGAAAATTTTCTTAGTAGTAAGTATTTTATATATTTATGATTTGTATTATATGGTATGTTATTGAGGATGTAGTCTTGTTTTTTTAAACAATCTTATTGATTGTTTTTTTTTGTCCGCTGTTATGTGATGAGTACGATTGAAATCACTGATTCTAGTGAAATTCAATATATTCTGAGAACAGCAAAAAAGGCAAAGAAAATAATTTGTAAAATGTTAAAATTTTGCTGTGTTGTAAAAAATGTATTTTTATATATTATAACTATATTTTGTCTTCTCTTTCACAGATCCTAATTCTAAAATATGAAATTTTCAGAAATTTAGATTATAAAAAAACAACTGAAAGAATTGTGTAGCATTTTTTATTTCTATTACTGTGAAGGTAAGTTTAACTAAGTATTAAAATGAACAATGGCCTGTGTTTGCACACAGGTGAAGAAAGGGGAGATGGACGGAGTAGATATGTGTGGAAAGATGCTCTGTGGACGTTTTAAGTTTCAGGATAAAGTTAACATGAATATTGAGTATCGCTGGGAGCCAACTAACCCACCAGATATGTGCAGAAAGTGCCAAAGAGTTCCATTGCATAGAGGTATAAAATAGGACATGGCTTCAGAACACCTCTCTGCAACGCACCTGTATGGTATTCAATAGAGAGACATGGTGGACTAGTAGGGCCCAGGGACTTTCAGGATTAAAACAGACAACATTCCTTAACTTAAAACACATCACAGGGTGTGTTTTCACATGTCACATCAGGCCCATCCCTTCCCTTCCCTAATCTATAAACATGTCCTATCAGTTTGCCAAAACGTAAGTACTTACAAATGTATCTTGTTCTTTGTTTGCAGTACTGAAATTACTCTACTTATTACTCATATAGTTAAGGATAGGCCTAGCCATTAACCCTAGTACAAATGAATTTCTTTATATACTCTGCAAGCAGATCTGCAAGAAGCTAGAAAGTATTAATTCAGTCTTGAAAACACCCAGTTTATACCTGTATAGTTGTGGAATCTCACTGTCATAGGATATCGTGTGCCATAAAAAAAAAAAAGATTTGATTGGTTCATCAAATTTCCCATGGTACCTATTGAAGAACCGCAGTCATTTCAATCATTCTTCTTTGAGCATCTTCGGAGACATAACTCTGTGCTTACCTCCAATCACTCTTGTGCAATTTTTCAAACAATGAACTAGCAATATGTTCTTATTGTAACAGTCTGTCAATACCTAAGCACTTAGGCGACAAATTTAGAAGTATCCTGTGCCAACAACATGTCACTTTTTGTAACGTAGCTATAGTTAGTCCAAGGCACTCTTACATAGTTACAAAGACAGGAAAAGGCAGTCTGTGTACCTTTTCTTCTCCATGTAAATACGACATCATCATACATACCACTTTGCGTTGAATGGGCGTTCTATAGATGTTACTGTGTGTGTTTGCACAGAAGACTCATAGAACAAGACACATCTTCAGATTTATCAGAAATTATAAATCTGCACATGTGTGTGAATATTGCAACATCCTCCAATTGGTGTAGCAAGGCACAACAAGGAGAATTATTTTCATTTCACCTCTTTTTTTCTCTTTCAATGCATGCTGCATTTCACGGCATACATTGAAAGAGGAAAATGCCTTTACTGATTGTTTTTGTGCAGGAAGGGACACCTTCCTGCTCAAAAACAATCTCCACACGATACAGACATCCTTGCAAGGGTGCCTGTGTCACCGCATGGCTGCAGTTTGTGCAGCAGTGCAGAGGGAAGCACAGAGTTGCAACCTATTCATATACATATGTTGCATCCCTATGCTTCGGAAGTACCACAGCACACTGTAGTTTAAGAGCTTACAGTGTCATGCTGCAGCACTTCCTTATAGTTCTGCACTTATACATTCATCATACACTACACATACATTCAACTAAACTTTCACACACTAGCATACAAATGTAGCTCTTTTTTAACCAGAGTAGTTACTTCTAAAAAGAACTTTATTTTTTATTTTTTGTAGTTTTATATTTTTTTTTTTGATTTTTTGAACGTTTTTTTTGGGTTTTTTTAAAAGGAAAAAAAGTCAACTGGTCGAACAAAAACATGAACTTCAAGTGGAAAAAAAAACCTTTAGCACCGATGATTATCAATTGCTCGGCAAACCAAATCAACAGATTGCTCCCCATAGCAGAGCAATCTATTACACTTAGTGCAGTGTATTTTTACTTTGGCAAATTGGGGACGGATGTCCGGGTGTTGGTTGGACAGAGACATCCCCAAAGTGCTTGCTACTGCCAGCGTTTGTGGTGGGTTCTCCCGGAGTCTTCTGCACTCCTCACGTGCTAGGTTTACCGGATGTAGGCATTTTAAGTGTTTTAACATGCTTGCGGTCCCGCAAGAATATTTTTTGTTAGGGTCGCCACGTGACAGTACAGCGCTACAAATTTTGCAAGTGACCTTAGTAGCATTCACTTTTTTCTGTCCTTCTGGAAACATAAAAAATTTCCAGACGATGGAAGAATACCTCTGAGGGCGTGGAGGTTCCTGTACAAATTCTTCGGTGTCTGAATGTTCTGAATCATATGATTCCTGTGGTCCAGAAGCCATTGTTTCTCAATGCAAATCCAAAATAGGTGTGCAATCACCCAAAAATGAGGTTCTTCTCAGTAGAGTCTAAGAAGAATGATTGAAATGGGTGGGGTACTTCAATAGTTACAATAGGAAGTGTTATGAACCAATCAAATCTCTTTTTTTCTGGTCACATGGGATCCGCGCACACGCAGCACGCACCCAGCGCGACTTCGCGAAATTACATTTCAAAGTAATATAAGTTTATTAAAAGTAACAGAATATTATTGTTTAAAATAACTCAGATAATGTCTTGCTTTAGTATTTATAATAAATACATATATATATATCTTTTTATGCATTAAAAAAATTTAGCGGATTCGCGCACCCAGCACGTCAAGTACGTATATGACATCACGCGGAACCGCGGGAATGTCGCGTAACGTAATACGTATATGTCGCATATGACTTGAAGTTGCGTATCAGTCGAATAGCAATCACGCAGGATAATGCGCACCCATCGCACATCCTACGCAGATCCTACACAACTTTCCTAAAATGGCGGCTAGGATACCGCGCAGTAATTGAGAGTGGTACGCTTTGGGTGCGCGACTCCAAAAATATTTTAAAAAAATATTAATAAATCTAAAAAATATATTTAAAAAAACAACTTCAATAAAAAAACATATTTTATCAATTTATATTAAAATTATGTAATTTAATTTCAAAAATAAAATATCTAAAAATAAATAGTTTAAAAAAATGTAGTAAATCAGTATCAAAAAATAAATATAACAATTAATACATTTAAAAATTGTAATTTAATAAACTTTGAAATTCACTAAAAAAACATAGGTTTGAGGCACATTATAGTTTGGAATTAGCATTTAAAAAACCTTTGAAATTCACAGACTAAACTTAGGTTTCAGGCATGTTATGGTTTGGAATTAGCATTTAAAAAACCTTTGAAATTCACTGAAAAAAACCATAGGTTTCAGACTTGTTATAGTTAGGAATTCGCTTTTAAAAAACCTTAGAAATTCACTGAAAAACCATGGGTTTCAGGGGCATTATAGTTAGCTGGACATTTGCACTCATACAAAACCATTAGAAATTCCCCCGTTATAGTTAGTTCAGCTAACTATAACTCGTGCACCCGCAATGCACTGCTGATGACGTCACATATTACATCACTCATGACATGGTCAGTGACATCACTCATGACATCACTGATGACATCTCAAATGATATCACTGATGACATCACTAATGACATCATCCTTTTGATAAAGTGGCAGACCTCCTCTCACCCTAATCTAACCTTTGATGCACACACTCAAAAATAGAAACTAACATTTTCTAAACAATGGTCATACCAATACCAGGTACAACAGCCTATTCAGTAATTCTAAGATCTACATACACATCCACTCATACACCAACAGTCCTATATAGTCACTCATACATGTACTCACTCATCATATGTACTCATTCACCTATACATCCTGTTACACGCCGCCACTCATCCATAGTTACTCACACACATAGTCACTCATGCTAATAAAGAATCAAACATCCATTTACTTGCATATAGAGTTATACACACACCAGAACACTTACTTCTACAGAAAGTTACACATACTTACTCTTTTAAAAAATCACTTAAAGAAACACATACTTATTCATATAGGAACTCTTCCAATCGCTCACTCTCACATATACTCACTTATATACACCAATAGTCACATATACTAGTTTAAAACATATGTAGTTACTTATAAAGACACTATTGAGACAGTTATTCACTCACTAACACACCCATACACACACTCATCCACCCATACAGTCCTGCACACATACTGTCTTCAACATATACAAACAGTGATGTACTCATTCATGCATCTATGCACTAAGTTATACCCTCCACTGAACCATGCAAACACTCATACTGATACTCGAAATTCCAAGTAATAAGCCATATAGACACTCATGTAGCTACTCACCAACCCATGCAGCCGCTTATACACAAAGTAAGAGACTGATACAGATATTTACATATTTAAACATTACTCAGTAACCCATGTATTCAGTAAGATACACTTAATCAGTCCGTTATATAGAGTCAGTTTTACAAAAACAAATTCATCCATTTAGACACTTATATACCCATTTATTCTTCCATCGAGCTTGAGATCTACATATATAAAAAATATTTAATTTTAAGAAAGACACACATTCACTGGATGATGTCATCAGTGATGTCATCAGTGATGTCATTTGAGATGTCATGAGTGATGTCACTGACCATGTCATGAGTGTTGTAATATGTGACGTCATCAGCAGTGCATTGTGGGCGCGCGAGTTATAGTTAGCTGAACTAACTATAACGGGGGAATTTCAATGGTTTTGTATGAGTGAATGTCCAGCTAACTATAACGCCCCTGAAACCTATGGTTTTTCAGTGAATTTCTAAGGTTTTTTAATGCTAATTCCTAACTATAACATGTCTGAAACCTATGGTTTTTTCAGTTAAAAAAAAAAAATATATATATATATATATATATATATATTACCTACTGGCGGTCGCCAGTAGGTAGTTATAGTTAGGACCACGTTTCCATAGGAAAACCTCAACATTCTATTTTGAATAACTTTGGCGCCGGTCGACGAATCCTCGCGAATTTCTCAAAATAGGTGGGGCGCTACGCTCCGCTCCTACCCTGAAAGTCTCGGGGGGATTCGTCAAGCGGGGGCTGAGATAAAAGGGGGGTCCCAAAACGCGTTTTTCCCATGCATTTTTCCATAGGACCTTTAGACAGGGCTACAGCCCGAACGGCTGAACAGAATTACTAGAAATTTGGCAGAGAGGTAGTCCTCAGGTCAAGGAAGTGCCTTTTGTAGGTTTGGTGTAAATCTGTTCAGTAGATTCTGAGAAAATAGCCTTTAAATCAATATATATATCTGAGCCCGCTTACGGTACGCTTACCGTACGCTTACGGTAAGCGTACGGCGGCGTGCGCGAGCGCGATTCTGATTGGCTGTTAGATCTTAGTAAACATTCGAATCGGTCGAAACCAGGAAGCGGCGGCCGCCATTTTGTGTATTTCACTCTGAAAAAAAAGAGTGAAAACAAGGAAAGGGGGCAATGAGGAGAGTTACAGACCCCCTAACATTTGTAAGGGGGTCAAAGAAGGACAGAAAAGTACAAAAAAAACATTTATTGATTTAAAAAAAAATCACGGGGTACGCGTACGGTAAGCTTACGGTAAGCGTACGGTAAAAAAAAAAAAAAATAGATAAATGAAAAGCAGATTTAAGAGTTTAGAAATTAGGGAGCTCTAAAAAGAGCTGTTGTGTTTATGAAGTCATTTTTTTAGTGGTACCTACAAGTAAGTACCGATGCAGAGTCTAAGGTTCAAGAGGAAGACTCTGTTCCCTTCATCATTGAAGTGCACACCATCTCCTCTATAAATGTCTTGCATGTCATAACGCAAGTTGTTGTGGTAAATGGCACCCATACCATAGTCACGGAGGAAAGCAGAAACAGATTTGTTGACGTGCTTTCTTGCTTTGTCAATCTGTGGACAGAAATGATTGGACCAGTTCCATTTTTGCCTTTGGCATATGTTGGAAAACACAAAGGCAGTTTTAGGGAAAAGTGTAAACAGTTGTGCAAAGGTGTCCTTCATAAGCATTTCCAGACCTACCCCAGTCAAAGTGCCTAGGTCATTGCCACCACAGTGCACTATTATGAGGTCAGGGTGTTGGATTTGAATGAAGGATTTCACCAATGGCATCAATTGGTGCCACTTTAACCCTCTCTGACCAATCCATTTAATGTCTACATTTGGCAAAGCAAGGTCTCTCACCATATCTGTTTTCTCTGCAAACTTTTCACTCCAGAAGACATAGCTGTGCCCTACAATCCACACTGTGAACATCTTCAAAGGAGAACTGGATGCACTCAGGAGGTGTCTTTCAGTAGAATGGCAATAAGAAAAGAAAGACAGTTTGGAAATGGAGGCATACATATTTTTTTAAAACAAAAAGAACTGATTGGCTGTTTCATACCATTCTAGAATAAAAACTAGGCTGTATGTGAAAATTAATAGAAGCATGTTTTGTATTGGTACAAAAAAATGTGTAACCAAAGAACAGTACTATGGATTTGCTGTAAGGTTTGAAAAGTCAAGCACTCTTGCTCTGTGGAATTGAAACATTGTGTGTCGAACTTCTGACCTAACTGCACACAGCAGTGTTCCATGAGCTGTTGCTATGGTAGCAGGCAGAAGTCAAGTTGGGGGAAGGGTACTAGGCAGAAGTCAAGTTGGGGGCAGGGTACTTTTGGAAAAGGGTTGGTTTTCAACCAATAGAAATGTGTGAATACATGTGAAAAAAAGGGGGAAGCACTGAGATTTGAAACTTACATGTATATGTGTGGAAAAATAGAGGGAAAGTTTGCCATTATCTGGTTCTGCTGAGAGGAGAGAGGTGAACAGAACAGAGATCCTGGCTCTGATAATCTGCTGTTTGAGTGTCACATTTCTTTCACAACTAACTAATTTTAAAGGTGAGTTTACAGTTTGAGAGGGGATGTATGTGGTAACTTAAGAAATGAATAATAGAAATGGGAATTGTTTTTGTTGTAGTTACACATGGTGGTTTCATAATGTGTCAGTGTGTAAAAGTGATTTACACTTGCCCCGAAAAAAAAAAGAGCAGTAAGTGTGCTTTCAAATTGGCAAAGAAATTTCGTTTTGGCACTAATGTGAAAACATGACTCTGTGTGCATAGAAGAATTATAGGCAGAGATTTATTGCGTCTTGCTCTGGTGATTTCACAGTTGCATTAGATGGAAAGGGGGAGCGAATTTTTGGGGGAAGAAGCAGAGGCTTAGCACACACCCATGTCCTTGCCGTGTATAGTCATGCACAGTATTTACAAGCGAGTGGGGTTTTCAGGTTTAAGTCTGTAATGCAAATACATTCAGCATCACTAAGGCTGGTTGCCCTTGGTGGAGTGTAGGCAGTCACAGAGAATGCACATGGTGGTGGTCTGAAAAAAAAACAGCTTGGACACGTCCAATTAAATAAATCAAAAATAGTGGTTTCATAATGTGTCAGTCTGTAAAAGTGATTTCAAATTGTAAAAAGAGATTTTCACTTGGCCCGAAAAAAAAAAGAGCAGTAAGTGTGCTTTCAAATTGGCAAAGAAATTTCGTTTTGGCACTAATGTGAAAACATGACTCTGTGTGCATAGAAGAATTATAGGCAGAGATTTATTGCGTCTTGCTCTGGTGATTTTACAGTTGCATTAGATGGAAAGGGGGAGCGAATTATTGGGGGAAGAAGCAGAGGCTTAGCACACACCCATGTCCTTGCCGTGTATAGTCATGCACAGTATTTACAAGCCAGTGGGGTTTTCAGGTTTAAGTCTGTAATGCAAATACATTCAGCATCACTAAGGCTGGTTGCCCTTGCTGGAGTGTAGGCAGTCACAGAGAATGCACATGGTGGTGGTCTGAAAAAAAAACAGCTTGGACACGTGCAATTAAATAAATCAAAAATAGTGGTTTCATAATGTGTCAGTCTGTAAAAGTGATTTCAAATTGTAAAAAGAGATTTTCACTTGGCCCGGAAAAAAAAGAGCAGTAAGTGTGCTTTCAAATTGGCAAAGAAATTTCGTTTTGGCACTAATGTGAAAACATGACTCTGTGTGCATAGAAGAATTATAGGCAGAGATTTATTGCGTCTTGCTCTGGTGATTTCACAGTTGCATTAGATGGAAAGGGGGAGCGAATTTTTGGGGGAAGAAGCAGAGGCTTAGCACACACCCATGTCCTTGCCGTGTATAGTCATGCACAGTATTTACAAGCCAGTGGGGTTTTCAGGTTTAAGTCTGTAATGCAAATACATTCAGCATCACTAAGGCTGGTTGCCCTTGCTGGAGTGTAGGCAGTCACAGAGAATGCACATGGTGGTGGTCTGAAAAAAAAACAGCTTGGACACGTGCAATTAAATAAATCAAAAATAGTGGTTTCATAATGTGTCAGTCTGTAAAAGTGATTTCAAATTGTAAAAAGAGATTTTCACTTGGCCCGAAAAAAAAAAGAGCAGTAAGTGTGCTTTCAAATTGGCAAAGAAATTTCGTTGTGGGACTAATGTGAAAACATGACTCTGTGTGCATAGAAGAATTATAGGCAGAGATTTATTGCGTCTTGCTCTGGTGATTTCACAGTTGCATTAGATGGAAAGGGGGAGCGAATTATTGGGGGAAGAAGCAGAGGCTTAGCACACACCCATGTCCTTGCCGTGTATAGTCATGCACAGTATTTACAAGCCAGTGGGGTTTTCAGGTTTAAGTCTGTAATGCAAATACATTCAGCATCACTAAGGCTGGTTGCCCTTGCTGGAGTGTAGGCAGTCACAGAGAATGCACATGGTGTTGGTCTGAAAAAAAAACTGCTTGGACACGTCCAATTAAATAAATCAAAAATAGTGGTTTCATAATGTGTCAGTCTGTAAAAGTGATTTCAAATTGTAAAAAGAGATTTTCACTTGGCCCGAAAAAAAAAGAGCAGTAAGTGTGCTTTCAAATTGGCAAAGAAATTTCGTTGTGGGACTAATGTGAAAACATGACTCTGTGTGCATAGAAGAATTATAGGCAGAGATTTATTGCGTCTTGCTCTGGTGATTTCACAGTTGCATTAGATGGAAAGGGGGAGCGAATTATTGGGGGAAGAAGCAGAGGCTTAGCACACACCCATGTCCTTGCCGTGTATAGTCATGCACAGTATTTACAAGCCAGTGGGGTTTTCAGGTTTAAGTCTGTAATGCAAATACATTCAGCATCACTAAGGCTGGTTGCCCTTGCTGGAGTGTAGGCAGTCACAGAGAATGCACATGGTGTTGGTCTGAAAAAAAAACAGCTTGGACACGTCCAATTAAATAAATCAAAAATAGTGGTTTCATAATGTGTCAGTCTGTAAAAGTGATTTCAAATTGTAAAAAGAGATTTTCACTTGGCCCGAAAAAAAAAGAGCAGTAAGTGTGCTTTCAAATTGGTAAAGAAATTTCGTTTTGGCACTAATGTGAAAACATGACTCTGTGTGCATAGAAGAATTATAGGCAGAGATTTATTGCGTCTTGCTCTGGTGATTTCACAGTTGCATTAGATGGAAAGGGGGAGCGAATTATTGGGGGAAGAAGCAGAGGCTTAGCACACACCCATGTCCTTGCCGTGTATAGTCATGCACAGTATTTACAAGCCAGTGGGGTTTTCAGGTTTAAGTCTGTAATGCAAATACATTCAGCATCACTAAGGCTGGTTGCCCTTGCTGGAGTGTAGGCAGTCACAGAGAATGCACATGGTGGTGGTCTGAAAAAAAAACAGCTTGGACACGTGCAATTAAATAAATCAAAAATAGTGGTTTCATAATGTGTCAGTCTGTAAAAGTGATTTCAAATTGTAAAAAGAGATTTTCACTTGGCCCGGAAAAAAAAGAGCAGTAAGTGTGCTTTCAAATTGGTAAAGAAATTTCGTTTTGGCACTAATGTGAAAACATGACTCTGTGTGCATAGAAGAATTATAGGCAGAGATTTATTGCGTCTTGCTCTGGTGATTTCACAGTTGCATTAGATGGAAAGGGGGAGCGAATTATTGGGGGAAGAAGCAGAGGCTTAGCACACACCCATGTCCTTGCCGTGTATAGTCATGCACAGTATTTACAAGCCAGTGGGGTTTTCAGGTTTAAGTCTGTAATGCAAATACATTCAGCATCACTAAGGCTGGTTGCCCTTGCTGGAGTGTAGGCAGTCACAGAGAATGCACATGGTGGTGGTCTGAAAAAAAACCAGCTTGGACACGTGCAATTAAATAAATCAAAAATAGTGGTTTCATAATGTGTCAGTCTGTAAAAGTGATTTCAAATTGTAAAAAGAGATTTTCACTTGGCCAGAAAAAAAAAGAGCAGTAAGTGTGCTTTCAAATTGGCAAAGAAATTTCGTTTTGGCACTAATGTGAAAACATGACTCTGTGTGCATAGAAGAATTATAGGCAGAGATTTATTGCGTCTTGCTCTGGTGATTTCACAGTTGCATTAGATGGAAAGGGGGAGCGAATTTTTGGGGGAAGAAGCAGAGGCTTAGCACACACCCATGTCCTTGCCGTGTATAGTCATGCACAGTATTTACAAGCCAGTGGGGTTTTCAGGTTTAAGTCTGTAATGCAAATACATTCAGCATCACTAAGGCTGGTTGCCCTTGGTGGAGTGTAGGCAGTCACAGAGAATGCACATGGTGTTGGTCTGAAAAAAAAACAGCTTGGACACGTCCAATTAAATAAATCAAAAATAGTGGTTTCATAATGTGTCAGTCTGTAAAAGTGATTTCAAATTGTAAAAAGAGATTTTCACTTGGCCCGAAAAAAAAAGAGCAGTAAGTGTGCTTTGAAATTGGCAAAGAAATTTCGTTTTGGCACTAATGTGAAAACATGACTCTGTGTGCATAGAAGAATTATAGGCAGAGATTTATTGCGTCTTGCTCTGGTGATTTCACAGTTGCATTAGATGGAAAGGGGGAGCGAATTTTTGGGGGAAGAAGCAGAGGCTTAGCACACACCCATGTCCTTGCCGTGTATAGTCATGCACAGTATTTACAAGCCAGTGGGGTTTTCAGGTTTAAGTCTGTAATGCAAATACATTCAGCATCACTAAGGCTGGTTGCCCTTGCTGGAGTGTAGGCAGTCACAGAGAATACACATGGTGGTGGTCTGAAAAAACAGCTTGGACATGTGCATTTAAATAAATCAAAAAAAGTGGTTTTATAATGTGTCAGTCTGTAAAAGTGATTTCAAATTGTAAAAAGAGATTTTCACTTGGCCCGAAAAAAAAAGAGCAGTAAGTGTGCTTTCAAAATGGCAAAGAAATTTCGTTTTGGGACTAATGTGAAAACATGACTCTGTGTGCATAGAAGAATTATAGGCAGAGATTTATTGCGTCTTGCTCTGGTGATTTCACAGTTGCATTAGATGGAAAGGGGGAGCGAATTATTGGGGGAAGAAGCAGAGGCTTAGCACACACCCATGTCCTTGCCGTGTATAGTCATGCACAGTATTTACAAGCCAGTGGGGTTTTCAGGTTTAAGTCTGTAATGCAAATACATTCAGCATCACTAAGGCTGGTTGCCCTTGCTGGAGTGTAGGCAGTCACAGAGAATACACATGGTGGTGGTCTGAAAAAAAAACAGCTTGGACACGTGCAATTAAATAAATCAAAAATAGTGGTTTTATAATGTGTCAGTCTGTAAAAGTGATTTCAAATTGTAAAAAGAGATTTTCACTTGGCCCGAAAAAAAAAGAGCAGTAAGTGTGCTTTCAAAATGGCAAAGAAATTTCGTTTTGGGACTAATGTGAAAACATGACTCTGTGTGCATAGAAGAATTATAGGCAGAGATTTATTGCGTCTTGCTCTGGTGATTTCACAGTTGCATTAGATGGAAAGGGGGAGCGAATTATTGGGGGAAGAAGCAGAGGCTTAGCACACACCCATGTCCTTGCCGTGTATAGTCATGCACAGTATTTACAAGCCAGTGGGGTTTTCAGGTTTAAGTCTGTAATGCAAATACATTCAGCATCACTAAGGCTGGTTGCCCTTGGTGGAGTGTAGCACTGTGGACATGGGCTTTTTAAAAAATCTGAAAAGTGGTTTCATAATGTGACAGTTTGTAAAAGAGATTTTCACTTGCCCAAAAAAAAAGAGCAGTTTGTGTGCATTCAAATTGGCAAAGAAATTTCGTTTTGTGACTATTGTGAAAAGAAATGTAGTAATATATTTAAATACAATAACAGATTTTTTTTTTAGTTTTTTTCAGGTATTGCTGAAGAACAGTGAACAAAATTTAAGATGCCTACAAAATCTCGAGTTCAAAAAACGCTAAAAAAAAAACAATATTTGAAGACAACTGGAGGACCAAAGTTAGTAGAAGATGCTGATGTTGGGAAAAAGAAAAAATCTTCTGGTAAGCAAAAAAAACAATTCCTAAACAAAATATTTAAAACAAAGAAAAATGTACAAAATGTCTGTTCTCGGAAAAATGTAACAAAACATAGAGAACAGCAAAAAATTGAGAATTTAGTTAATGCAAATATACCTTCTGCAATTGAAAAGTTTAACATAAACAGAAAAACAGCATTTAAAGAGATACGTAGAAAAATGTTTCAGAGAAGAGTTATGTCCAATTTGATAAAGGATATAAAGAAATATAAGCAAAAGGCTAAATATTACAAGAGAAAAAAAGAAATTGAAGCCATTGCAGCAAAAGCATTAGAATTAAAAAGGAAACTATTCATATTAATTTTGAATAGGATGCGTACATTAGATAAAATGGTTAATGTACTGAAATCACAAAGCAAAAGCAAAAGAGTAGTGAACAGAACAAACTTTTGTAAAGTGTTTTTAGGAAAGTGGATGCATAGTTCAAGTAGTGAACCTTTTTTTAATGAAGAGAGCTATTTTCAAAGTAATAGTTTGCTGCATGCAGTTGACACCAGAGGTCGTTCATACGAAGTAAAAAATGGTTGCATAATGGAGAAGGAGATAATGGTTCCAAGAGATGAGGTACAAGTGATGGCAGATGAGGCAATGGGGAGACGTCCTAAAGCCCCAGTGTACACTTGGAATTGTAGTAGTATTTGCACTGTGCGTCAGGAATCTATTGACAGATTTCGAGAGTTTCTAAGAGAATATAGTAAAAAAAGTGTAAAACAAAAGATTAAGGTGCTTCAAAGTCTGGATCCATGCAGAGTGAGAGAGAATACTGGTTTGCAGGGTCATTCTCTTGCTTGTCTATCTAGAAAAGTGTGCAATAGTGTTTTCCATCATTTTAGGATGCTGGCTGTTCATCATACTGAAATGAGAAAGTTTGTGAGACGGTTGTATTTTGCCAAAAGTCCAGCAATAAAGTTAAATGAATTGAATAGGGCTCTGTTCCGAGGAACGGTATCAGATGTAGAGAAGGTTGTTGATGAAATTCAGTTTTGTTACTTTGGTCCTGAACAAAACAGTGCAGAGAAGGACACAGTAAATGAGGAAGAAGTGGAAGAGAATGTAGAACCCTCTGTAAGTAACACATTTAATGATCACATAACAAAATTTGCAATAGTCTCTAATGAAAGACCAAATTTTACTTGTATTTGTTGCCGCAGAACTCATTATAGAAAACAAACTAGGAATGTTGATCTCTACAGAAAGAGTGAAAATGAAGATAATTATAAGTGGAAGGATTTTGCCACATATATATTTCTAGAAAATTGTTTTGAATTGGGTGAAGATCAGCGTATTTGTAAATACTGTTATAACAAGTTAGAGGAAAATAGAATGCCGACCAGAGCTGTACATAATAATTTAGAATTGGATGCTATTCCTGCTGAACTTTCTGAATTAAATACATATGAGTCTATACTCATTCAATGTGTTCATCCGTTCCAGACCATAGTACGTATGGAGCCCAAAACTGGTAAATTACCTCCTTCAGATTTACTGAGAGGTTTAAAAGGTAGAGTGGTGTATTTGCCCTTGGATTTGAAAAAAAATATGGAAACTATTGATGCGGATACTTTGGAAACTGAACCATTAATTATTCTGGTTAATGGTGTACCTACAAAGAATAAGAAGATTTGGCAGGAGCTGGTAGATGTGCGGAAAGTACAAAGAGCAAATTTGTATTTGAAAAAAAATAACAAATGGTATGAATCAATTTATATAGAAGAAGAAGAAGAAGAAGAAGATTTACAAGGAGACACAGAAACACCAACTGGACAAATTGAAAAAGTGGACAAGTCAAAGGAAGAAGAAATTTATGAACATTTTAGCATACATCCTCTCCATTCGAAAGAAGTTATGGGAGACAATATTGATCTCTTTCAGATGAAGAAAGCAAAAGGAAATCCCGTGAGTGTATGGGAGGAGAGCTTGGAAGCTCGATGTTTTCCCCAGCTGTTTCCTAAAGGAAAAGGAGGACGATACGATGAACGTCCAGAACAGATTCCAGCTTCAGAGTATCGAACTACAAGACTATATGCTGAAGATCCCAGATTTCGACAAAGTATTCCTTATTTGTTCCATCTTTTATTTGAAAGCGACTTGTCTGCACTTTCTTATGCAGTAAATCACATTTTAAAAAGTGGAGTACATTTACAAAATGTGTCTGCTAAGGATTTTATGGAGAAAGTGCAGCACCGAGATGATCATTTGGAAACACAACTGATCAATCTGATGGCTTGTCAGCGTGGGACAAATGAATATTGGTACCGACGCCATGGTGAACTAAAATGCATGTTACGCAATTTAGGAACACCAACATGGTTCCTTACCCTAAGCTGTGCCGAGTACGCTTGGGATGATTTACTGGATTTTCTACGAGAGGCCAATTCAAACATTAAAAACATCGAATACAAGACAGCAGGAGAACTGTGCTCATTGGATCCGGTTAATGTTTGCAGATATTTCAATCATAGATTTGAGGCTATGATGTCCTTCATCTGCAATAAAAAAAATCCACCCCTTGGAGAAGTAGTGGATTTCTTTTGGAGAAAAGAGTACCAGGCAAGAGGTGCTCCTCATATTCATATGCTGCTGTGGATCAAGGATGCCCCAAAGTTTGGAACAGATACTGATGAAGCAGTGTTATCTTACATTGAAGAATATGCAACATGTGCTATACCAAAAAGCACAGAAGAGAACAAGTTAAAGGAGCAAGTTCTACGTTTCCAAAGTCATCGGTGTGGAAAATACTGTCGACGGAAATACAAGAGCAAAGAAAAATACTACACTAAATGTCGATTTGGATTTCCTAGACCTGTTCTTTCAAATGGAAGAGTCAACAGTTTTATGTCAGCTGTGAGACATACTATCACAAGAAAATCACCTAAGAATACCTACAACCTTAAAAGAAAAGAAGAATCTAAAAATATAAATGACTACAACCCAGTCATTTTATCCATGTGGAACGCTAACATGGATATACAGTATGTTGCTGACAATTCCATTGCTGTTGCTCGATATGTAACGTCTTACATTACGAAATCAGAAAAAACAGAATTGAAGGAAATGTGGGAAGAGATTTCTCACGAGAAGACTGTCAGTAAGAAGCTGTACAGTTTCAGTTTGAAGATGTTATCGCATCGAGAAATTGGATCCTACGAATGTTCAGATAGGTTATCTTCTGCAAGTCTCTACTCGAAGTCAAGAAGAATAATTTGGGCAAGTTTAGGCCTTGCAGCAATGAGAAATCGGGTACTGAAATCTGTTGGAGAAATTGAATATTTGGCTGAGAATGACCCAGAAAGTACAGATATATTGAAAACAAACATGTTGGACACATATTATCCCAAGAGAAGTCATCATCTGGAGAACATGTGTCTCTATGAAGTGTTACAGAACTACATTTATTCACGGAAAGCTGCAGAAGACATCAACAGTGGAAAATATAAAGTTGTTGGTGAAGAAGGATGTTTGGTGAAGCAAACCAAAGGAAGTTTGATAAATCACCGGAAGCTGAGTTGCGACACTACCGACAAGAAAGAATTTTACTACTTGGCTCTTTTACAGTTGTTTAAACCATGGCGTACAGAGGATGAACTACTGGGAGAATTCCAGAGCTATGAAGATTCTTTTAATGCTTGTAAAGACAGCATACAATGCAGTACATTCTCAACTTATCTGCAAATGTTAAATGAAGAAATTGAACAGGAAACTACAATTGCAGCAGAAATAGCTAGAGACAGTTCTCAGGACAGCCAAAGTTCAGGAACATACAGTCAAGATCCCCTAGGACAACCAATCGTTGAAAATGAAGCATCAATAGCCATGAATGAAGTGGAAACGGCTATGAATCAAGGTCAAGAAGAATTTATAGACTTAGAAAATTTGGAAAGACAACTGAATCAAGAGCAGCAACAAATTTATGAAGAGATCAAAAACAAAATTGATCACGGATTTCTACATATCAAAAAAGAGTGCTCATGCACATCATTTCATCCAATCAGGATGTATGTAAGCGGACAAGCTGGCACTGGAAAAAGTTTCCTAATTAAAGTCATCAGAAGCTACCTAAAGCAAAAAACGGATTCTACTTTGTCTTGTGTGGTTACTGCTCCAACTGGGTTAGCAGCATATAACATAAAAGGAATCACCTTACATCGTTTGCTAATGTTACCAGTGGAGCATGAGAACAAAATACAATTCAACAAGCTAACTGGAGAAGCATCCTTGGAAGTTTCAAGAGTATTGAAGAAGATGCAAGTTCTCATTATTGATGAGGTGAGCATGGTATCGAACTTAATGCTTGCCTTTGTGCATTTAAGAATGCAGCAAATTTTGAAGACAGACTATGACGTGTTATTTGGTGGAAAACACGTCATAGTTTTTGGGGATCTTTTGCAACTTACTCCAGTTAAAGGACAACCAGTGTTTAATACTGTGACACATGAAGACACGAAGAAGTCATTGGGAAGCATTGGAAATACAAATATTTGGTCCTTCTTTGAGTACAAGGAACTTACAACTAATATGAGGCAAGCAAACGATGAAGAATATGGAAGTATTCTGAAAGATATCAGGATTGGAATACTCACAGAAGTTGGGAAAAAAGCATTACAGAGTCGGCTGCTACATAATTTATTTCCAAAGGAAGAAATAGTTGCAGAGAAAATATACAAGAATATTGCAGAAAACAAAAGTGTCATCTGCTTAATGCCAACTCTACGTGAATGCTCAATATTTAATGAGGAGCTTTTGAAATTGGAAAAGGAAGACATCAGGAAATTGGAAGCAGTGGACAAAATTGAGGATGGAAGAATTACTGTCACAGTAACAGGCAAACTGAAAAATAAATTGGACTCACTAGAGAAGAACATCTCCAAAACAGCAGGATTAGAAAAAAATCTATATGTTTGCATGAACTGTAGAGTGTTTTTAAGGAGAAATTTGGATGTTGAGAAAGGCTTAGTGAATGGAGCAATGGGAAGAGTTGTGGGTTTTATTAATTATCAGAAAAAAGAAGGAATTGAATGTTTAAAAATAAAATTTGATCAGATAGAAGAAGTTAAAGATATTTGTCGTTGTACAGTTCGTTTTATGCTTGTGAAAGACTTATATGTACGTAGGAAGCAGTTTCCGTTTTCTCTAGCATATGCTGTAACTATTCACAAGTCTCAAGGATTGACTGTAGATTGTGCATTTGTGAACATTGGTTCAACTGTGTTCAAAGAAGGTATGGCATATGTAGCTTTGTCACGAGTCAAAACATTATCAGGTTTATTCATGATAGACTTTGATGACTCAAAAGTTAGTGCTGATACAAACTGTGTAAAGGAGTATAATAGATTAAGAAGAAGCTATGCTCCTCATTTAGGTCAGTATCCTGTGTTGGAGAAACGTGTAGTTTCTCGTAAAAGGAGAAATGAGAATATCTGTAATGAACATATAGAGAAGAGGAAAAAAAAGAGGAGTGATGTAATTGCAAGCAAAAAGAAAAAGGAAAATGAAGAACAGGTTGTAGGATGTCATTTTGAAAATAGCTCTGGTGTCAACTGCTATGCAAATGTAGTGCTGAATGTTGCATTTTATCTGGAAAGTTTGCAAGAGCAGATAATAGTAAATCAGGGAAAAAGATTCTGTTCAGAGCTGAGTCTCCTTTTTCAAAAGCTGAGTAAAGATAAAACTCAAATAGAAAGTGCTACTGACATTAGAAAACTTTTAGATGTATGTTCAGGACGAACACAGTTTTCTCAAAATGAACAGCAAGATGCACACGAATTTTTGATGTATTTTCTTCAGGTAGTGGAAGAAGAAGGAGTTCCCATTGACATTTTTTTTGGTCTCTCTTATAAATGGGAACATAGTTGTGATAATTGTTATAATATATGTGGCTCTATTGTTGATAATGAAAGGTTTATTTATTTGACATTGCCAGAGAGTAAAACAGTCACTTTTGCAAAATTAGTTAAAGATGCTAATCATAGCATGAAATGTGGTGAGTGTAATTCTGACATGTTATCAACATTAATTTTAAGGGAATACGGACAGTATGTAATTTTAATGATGCAACGGTGTAGAGCTGATGGATCAAAATTGGATACTTTAATAAAGAAGTTTACAGGACAGCAATTATCAATTTCAGGAAAAACTTTTGTAACTGTTGCAATAATTTTCCATGATGGACCTACTGTTACTTCTGGACATTACACAGTTTATCTAAAATGTGAAAAAGGCTGGACACTGTGTAATGATTCCCAATTGATTTTCAAACAACGTTTGCCTTTTGATTTAGCAAATTCCTATCTAATCTTCCTGAAACCTAAATTTTAGAGAGACTTGGCAAGATCTGGACAAAATAATTTTACCATTTTACTGGATTACCATTGCAATTTTGTAGAAAAAATATTTTTAAAATTATCATTTGGCCTAAAGGAAAGATAACCAATTGTAATGTGGACTTTTTTAATTTTTAATGCAATTTTGAAAAACCAATAATTTAGAGATAATCGGTAACTTCTGCACATTTTAAATTTTGGAATGCTATTGAACTGCCATTGGAAATTTTTTTCAAAAATGATTTAAAAAATTACTATTTGGCCATGTGGAAAAGTAAGCAATTCTATTATGCACTAAATAAATTATTCAAAAAATTTTCGTGAACCAAAATGTTACAGAGAATCGGTGAGATCTGGACAGATTAAACTTTAGAATTTTAATGGATTTCCCTTGGAAATTTATTCCAGGAAAAAAAAAAAATACTATTTGGCCTAAAGGAAATAAAATCAGATGTATTTTGGAGTTATTTGAGATATAATATTGTGATTATACTTCTCAAACAAACATATCAGACGGTATTTTAAAGAAAAAAGTATTGTTTTTAGATGATATTTTTTTAGAATAATATGCATTTCTGTAATGATAAGTTTAAGTGAGAAGAGATTCTGGGCTTTTTTAATACAATCTTTGTGATTGTTAATTTTTTTTGCCCGCTGTAAAATGATGAATGCAATTGCTTTCACAATTAATAGTGAAATGCAATTTATTCTGAAAACAGCAAAAATAAGGCAAAAATATTTTTTGGTAAAAAATGTAAATATGTGTACTGTATTATTAAATGGTTTAAAAATATTAATACTTTTTTCTTTATTTTCAGATCGATATAGAAAATTTTCGGAAACTACAACCATTTTAAAAACTATTTTTTAAAAAAACAAATGAATAAATGAGTGAGTATGGTAAGTCAATAATAAAAATTGTAGTCTCTCAAGGACTTTATAATGTGATAAATGATTTTTAGTGTTTTTTTTTTAAAAATAAAAAAAAGGTACGCTTACCGTACGCGTACGGTAAAAAAAAAAAAAAAAAATTTTTAAAAACAAGTAAAAAAAAGATGGAAGATAAGGTTGGCTCTTAAAAGAACCGTTGTGTTCATGCAGGGACAGAGGAAAGGAAGCATGGGAAAATCATTCAAAGCTACAAATGTGCTGATCTATTTTGTTGTTCACTAGGGAAACACTGGTCTCCCTATGACAAATTAGACCTTTACAAAATGTGCAATGAATATCAACCTTCCGAAATCGAAGGTTCATTTCCAGAGGGCCAGCAAAAGGAGATTCTCCCCCCACAGATGAAGGGCTCACCTGACCTGCAGAAGAAGGAGTAAGCCCTGCAGGTGATGGTCCAGGCTGAGCTGCTGTGGATGTACTGGCTCGTCTTTCTGAAGAGTTACCTCCAAAAAGATGACCATGTGTCCTTCTGTGTACATCCTGGAGGTGTCTCTTCATGGTGTGATTCCCAAAGGAATACTTCCTGTTAGGATTACCTCTAGAAAGTACACGCTTACACAGCTTGCAAGTAACTAAGGGTGCATTCACCTTTTGCTGGCCTTCTGGAAAAGTAAAATAATCCCAAACATAAGAAGGCTTTACTTTCCTCGCTCTCTGCCTCAAGACAGTGCTGCTGGTGCTAGCCTCACTCTCAGAAGAGCTCTGCTGTTCTGCCATCGTATCCCAAAGACAAACCAGCTCCTTCTCCCAAGGGAGCACAAGCAGAAATGAGGGGAATGGGTGTGGTGTAGGAGAGTTCTAGAACTGAAAGTACTTTCAACCAATCAAAAGTTGTGTTTCATGATCACATGACCTACCGTACGCTTACGGTACGCTTACGGTACGCTTACGGCAAAAAGTACGCGTGCGCGTAAAAAAGACACGCGCTTCCGCGCATGCGCATAACAGTCACTCCCCGGCACTTCCGCGTAACGTGCGCGTGTGGCGTAAGCGCGCACGCGTCCCACGCGCAGTACGCGCGGTTACGCAAATTGCGTAACTATACGCAAGCAGCGTAGATAGATTACGGACGTTGCGTAAACCGTACGCTTACCGTGAGCTTACGGTACGCGTACTAAAAAAAAATAAATAAAAAAAAAAAAAAATCTGGTAATAAATTTTACATGTTTATTTTAAAAAATATATTAAAAAAAAAATTTAAGGATTTTAAAAATTTAAGCATAGTCTTTATAAAATGAAAGAAAATTAAATTAAAAATATGTTTGAAAAAAATGAAGAATAAAAAAAAAAATTAGCATTTAAAAAACCTTGCAAATTCACTGAAAAAACCATGGGTTACACACACGTTATAGTAAGGAATTAGCATTTAAAAAACCTTGCAAATTCACTGAAAAAACCATGGGTTTCACACACGTTATAGTTAGGAATTAGCATTTAAAAAACCTTAGAAATTCACTGAAAAAACCATAGGTTTCACACACGTTATAGTTAGGAATTAGCATTTAAAAAACCTTAGAAATTCAGTGAAAAAACCATAGGTTTCACACATGTTATAGTTAGCTGGACATTTTACTCGTAAAAAACCAATGAAATTGCCCCGTTATAGTTAGTTCAGCTAACTATAACTCGCGCGCCCGCAATGCACTGCTGATGACGTCACATCAGTGATGTCATGACTGATGTCACTGACCATGTCATGAGTGATGTAATATGTGACGTCATCAGCAGTGCATTGCGGGCGCGCGAGTTATAGTTAGCTGAACTAACTATAACGGGGCAATTTCATTGGTTTTTTACGAGTAAAATGTCCAGCTAACTATAACATGTGTGAAACCTATGGTTTTTTCACTGAATTTCTAAGGTTTTTTAAATGCTAATTCCTAACTATAACGTGTGTGAAACCTATGGTTTTTTCAGTGAATATATATATATATATATATTATCTACTGGCGGTCGCCAGTAGATAGTTATAGTTAGGACCACGTTTCCATAGGAAATCCGCAACATTCTATTTTGAATAACTTTGGCGCCGGTCGATGAATCCTCGCGAATTTCTCAAAATAGGTGGGGCGCTACGCTCCGCTCCTACCCTGAAAGTCTCGGGGGGATTCGTCAAGCGGGGGCTGAGATAAAAGGGGGGTCCCAAAATGCGTTTTTCCCATGCATTTTTCCATAGGACCTTTAGACAGAGCTACAGCCCGAACGGCTGAACAGAATTACTAGAAATTTGGCAGAGAGGTAGTCCCTAGGTCAAGGAAGTGCCTTTTGTAGGTTTGGTGTAAATCTGTTCAGTAGATCCTGAGAAAATAGCATTTAAAAGCATATATATATGTGGGCGGAGCCTAACCACACATCTCATCCTGAGATCTGATTGGCTGTCAGCACTTCATCCAAGAAGTGTTGGCAGCCATCTTGGGACCAATATACATGATAGCACCTCATTAAAAAGCATTGCAGTTAATAGAAGGTTTTAAGACTTTAGTTACATTATAAATCATTTGTTGATGGTACCATACTCATTTTAGGAATTGTGGTATGTTCTAAGGTGATTTCACCATGTGAAAAAGCCTTCTGCTGGGATATCATGATTGAGAGAAAAATATTTTCTCATGCTTTTACCACAGAGGTTTGGAAGGTGATCTATAGGCTAAACTGAGAGCTTATTTTCTGTAAATTCACATTATCTTTCTCAGTCATGTGAGAATGAAGTCTGACATTCTCAGTAAAACATGTACATCCAACAAGGGCAGAGACTGTCAGTTGATTCCTTTGTGTTCTACTGCAGCTTCCCAGAGTGTTCCAAAGAACTACTAGAGCGCTAACAGTCCTACTTATGATAAACGTATGGCACACCTGAAGCCATCTTGCTTGGATTAAAGTGGTAACTCTTAAAACATTTAATTTAAAAAGGAACAAAATGAGGGGGTTCATTTTTCAATAAAAAGTATGATTAGTGCTGCAGAAAGAAAAATTAGGGCACATTTTGAGTGACTTCTCAAATCCTCTTCTATTTCATTAAAAAATTCTGACATGCAGACTGAAACATGCACTTTCAATACCAGCAGCAGTTTTCCCTGGTGAGCAGTAGCGTTACTACAGTGATCTAATGAGCAAAAAGAGTGCTAACATTCTGAATTTATGGCAAATGTGTGACACATCTGAATGCCTTCTTGATGGAATCAAAGTAAAAAACTGAAAGTATTTCCTACTGAGGAGACTGCAGTAAATGAGGAAATTAGGAAACTTCATAACAAATAAGTCTCCCAAGATGGCCACCAGAGACAAAAGAGCCCAAATGTAGCCCAAATATCACCCAGATGTAGCCCAAGTATAGCCCAATGACAGAATGTCCCAGAATGTTCTTAAAAACAACTAGAGCGCTTACTGTCTTCATTATGACAAAAGTATGGCACACCTGAAGCCATCTTGATTGGAATAAACTGGTAACACTTAAAACATTTAATTTAAAAAGGAACACCATGAGGAGGTTCATTTTGCCATAGAAATTATGATTAATGCTGAAGAAAGAAAATTAGGGCACATTTTGAGTGACTTCTCAAATCCTCTTCTATTTCATTAAAAAAATTCTGACATGCAGACTGAAACATGCACTTTTAATACCAGGAGCAGACTTCCATGGTGCAGTAGTTTTACTACAATGATCTAATGAGCAACTAGAGTGCTAACATTCAGAATTTATGGCAAATGTGTGACATATCTGAATACCTTCATGATGGAATCAAAGTAAAAAACTGAAAGCATTTCCTACTGAGGAGACTGCAGTACATGAGGAAATTAGGAAACTTCATAACAAATAAATCTCCCAAGATGGCCACCGGAGACAAAAGAGCCCAAATGTAGCCCAAAATCACCCAGATGTAGCCCAAATATAGCCCAATGACAGAAGTGTGCAAAACACTTATTATTTTGTGTTTTTGCAGTGTTATATAGTGCAGACTTGTCAGGTATTGGAGTGCTTTACATGAGCATTGGTTACATCACACAAGAACACATTCATTTTGGTTGTAGACATGGGGAAACTAAGTGATTTGACCAGAATCACAGAATGTCGAGCTGAAGCAGAAACTTCAACCTGGTTTCCCAGTTGCAAAGTCTGCAGTTCTGGAAGTAACACCACATCATCTCCCCTAAGTGCAACATTTAATCAAGTGGTCAACTGGATAAAAAAACATAAAGATAACAAATAATTTAAAAGTGCTTTGTCGCTATTTGAAAACTCAGAAAATATGTCCTTATTTTAGCCTTTTAGAGCACTAACCATAATTTTGATGCCAATAAGACCCTCTCATATATGTAATTTCTAAAGGAAATGCTCTAGGTATTACAGTTTTGATTACATCAAGATGATGTCAGGCGTTCCACACTTTTGTGATAAATATAGAATGTTAGCAATCTAGTTGTTCATTAGGATACTGTTGAGAGGCAGAGGCCAGGGGCACGGACTCTGAAAATTGAAGGCAGGTAGGAGGGTGCAAGGCAACAATTTAACCACACTGAGCAGGCAGGAAGGGCCGTGGAAGCACAACAGACTATGGAGGGCAGTGGAAAGGGGGGCAGGGGCAACAAACCAACAATACAGGACTTGCAAGAGAGGCTGTTGGAGGCAAGATCTATTACGGGTCAAGGAAGCTAGGGGCGGTCCCCAGATCCCCGGGAGCCACCACAGAACTGAGCAGGAGAGTGAGTCAGGGACAAAAGGGGCACCTTAATTTGAGCCGGGGTGCCTAGGAACGCTTGCTCCAAAAATGAAGAAAACAGACATATGAGACATGGAATTGGAGGCAGAATACAATGGCAGTTTAATGAGAAGATGCAACTTCAAAGAAACCGCAGAATAGAGACATAAAGTACAAAATACAGAATCCAGATAATCATACAGCTGTCATGATATTCTCTGTATCTCAATTAATGTACTGACAGAGAGAGAGAGAAAACACATCTATAAATGCATCATGAGAAACAAGTTACACCAAGGAAAATGTTACCTAGGAACACTCACGTTTACTCTTAGAGCAAGCATTCCTGCAATTACAATACAAAATCTTTTAAATGCAAAAGTAAAGAGAACAATGGTTAAACATAACATGACATTTCATATAGGTAAAATAGAATAAGATACTTCAAGCAAAGCAGAGCAAGACATTTTAAGCAAAGGAAGACAAGAGCTCCCAGCTCTTGGGGAAAACCTGCACTGCCTGTTAACCTACATACAGACGGCGAGGTAGTCCGTCGATATCTGTGGGTGCTCCCTTTTTATATCATTTTGTGGGCTCCTTTGCACGCTACATCTACCTACGTATGCTACCCAAAAGCTTCGTCTGCAGATTTTACCAGACATTTCGTCATTTACCCACTTAATGCTGACAATGGACTGGGTGAAAAGGTCAGTCTCTCAGGCCAATCGCTTATCGTAAGTTCCATAGAGCAAGCAGAAAATAATGGGTATTGTACGGGAATTCAATATATTCATGTATAAAATCTCCTCAGTTCTCCTAACTTGACGCTCTGCGGTTGCCACTTCCTTAAAAGCGGGAAACCTGCCCAGGAAGCAAGTACCAGTCCAGGATGCAGCCTACTGTATGTCGACAGCTTCAGGGGGATGTTGAACTTTGATACCGAGCACGGAGCACTCGGGTAGGGTGGGGGCTACTGGTTTGGAGCAGAAGGCCTCGCAGACCTGCCTTCAGACTGCTATACACTAAAATTGCAGAGCTATGGTCAATTTAACAAAGAGGCCTACATATTGAACAGAAGGGCCTACACAGGGGTTTTATACTGGCTGAGTGGTAAGGATGTCTCAGGATAATTATATAGCAACACAGGACCCGCTGGTCAATTTAATACGGCCTGCAAATGCAGCTGGCAGGGCAAGGACAAGGGTCTCATACTTCAGGTGTGGACAGAACGGGCCAGGGGCCCCCTGTGATACAAAATCTACCCTCCTTCAAGCCTGTGGCAATGTAATAGACCATTGTGGGCAGAAGGAAGAGGCAATGGTAGTACAACCATACATGCCAACAGACCCGATTCAGCCAGGAAACGTCCAATGTTTTTAAGCTCAAATGGGCTTTATTTGATCTGTCTCCTGTCTACAATATCCTCTTTTTCAATGTAACTCAAAGGGGAAAATCAATACCCCAGTTTTTTTTCAAAATCTCCCTCTTACCAAGTTCAAAATGTTTGCAAGTATGGTACATTGGATCATGGAAGGAAATGGGATAGGGACATGGACTTGGATAACAGAGGACAGGAGGGACATGGAGAGGTGCACCAAACTGACCCTGCAGGTCAGGCATCAGGGTTTGCAGCAGCACAATACACCACACGGGAGTGCAGCACAACAATCCATAGAAAGCAAGAGGGAGGGGACAGGACTATGCACATGGACAACAGAGAACAGAGGGGCAAGAGGCAATGGTAGCTAGCTGACCATAATGGACAGACAGGAGAGAAAGCTGCAGCATAACAGACCATAAAGGGCAGGAGGGACGGATCAGGGGCATTACAATGGAACAGACAAGCCAGGAGGGAGGGAGTAGGGCTGGGGGCAAGGGGGCAGGGCAGGAGCAGCAAGATAGCCATGGAGGTCAGGCAGGATGGGCACTAGAAGCAAGACACACCATGAAGAGCAACAGTGAGACTGTGATGGCATACACACAGACCATGGAGGGAAGGTGGGAGGGGGTCAGGGGCAGCTAACTGACCACACAGGGAAGGTGGGAGGGGCCATGGCAGCACAGAAGACCATGCATGGCAAGTGGGAGGGTTAGTGGCAGCACAATGGCTATGATGGGCAAGAAGGAGGGTGGAGGGGCATGCACAAAGGACGATGGAGGATAGAAGGGAGGGTCAGGACCTGTGCACAGACAAGAAAGTTCAGGGGAAGGGACCTCACAACAGACCACACGGGGCAGACAGGAGGAGCAGCTGCAGCACAACAGACCAGGGAGGGCAGAAGGATGTGGCAGTACAATGGACCATGTAGGACAGGAGGAAGAGGATAGGGGCATGGCATGTGGACAGGCAGGGTGGAGGTGACAGGGACAGGTTACAGTCATCTGACAATGCTAGGCAGGTGGGAGGGGAGTGGCAGCTCAACAGAACACTCAGAGTAGATAGGAGTGGCAGGTCCATGGGACATGGTGGGCAAAAAGGATGGAGCAGGGGCATGCACAAAGACATCGGAGGGCAGGGGGAAGGAGAATAGGGGCAGCAAGCTAAGCACAGAGTTTAAGCAGGAGGTCAATGATGGGGCATAGAATTGGGCAATGGAGGGCAGGAGGAGTGGACTGGTGCATCATACTGAGGGCAGTGGCAGCACATCAGACCATGCATGGCAGGAGGGAGGAGGCTAGTCCATGGATTCACACAACAGAGGATAGGGAGGAAGGGGATGGGGCAGCAAGCTAACTGTTCAGAGAAGGCGGGTATTAGGAACTTTATTGTTTTTAAAACATTGTGTCTGTGCGAACTACTTAAAATATGAACAAGTATGCAGCATAATCTCACTTTTCTTCAGGAAGAAGAGGACGTTTGTGACTGTGACTCCGGGCTCACTTGGCAGAAACACCCCCTGACCCTCCACCCCCTATCGCAAAATGTAATGCCCGTGAAAAGGGTAGGTGAACACAGTGTTATATAGAACATAGTCCTGAGAGCACGATTGAAAATGAAAACTAGATATAGTGTATGGTATAAACTATGCACCAAAAAGTGTGATATAAGATGAACCGGGCGTGAAATATAATATGCAATACATTGTGCGCAATGACAGATTCATTGGAGAGCGCGAGATAGCACAGGCACTAGCGCGTGCTATGCGATATGCGCCTTGGAGTGTAATATGCACAGGGCAGTGTTGTGTAACCTAACTAGTCTCTAAAGTTGTAATATAAAATATGTGCTGGGGAGTGTAAGGTTGCATATGCACTGTGACAAAGATATGGATCCCAGATTGTAATATGTATGGCATAGCACTGTGCGTTATAACATAGGCATCGAGGAAGGCACGTTAGATGGGGCAATATAACCCGTGCGAAGACAAGTGTGGCATGACATATTCACGGGGTGGTGTTACAGTGCACATGGGCTAGAGAGTGTCATAGCATATGCACTAGCTAGTGGAATACAACACAGAGGTGTGTGGCACACGGCAGGCAATGGTGGGTGTAACACAGCATTGGGCTCTGTCAGGAGCGCGCTGTGACTCTCAAGTGATGTTCGTCCCCTTTCCAGAGAGTAAAATAAAAAGTATTACACATCCGGCAGTGGATGTGTGTTTTATTAACCGTGAGGGGGGTTTCTTGCATAGTTTTGGTCGAATTTTTGTCGAATCCCCTTTGAATGGCTTGGTGTGCATGTGTATTAAATGTGCCCGTCAATAGCTACCCAAGTTTGTATAAATAAACGACAAGGGTGTCTACCGGGATTAGGCACGGTAGGGCATCAGACATGTCAGAGCTTCACTAGTGGTGTAAATACATTCCACGTGGATTCATTGCATGCATAGTCGCCTTTTAATGAATATCACGCAAATCGTCATGGTGATAGGTACGTACGGTTTGTCCAGCATGTCCTAGGTGTGTCTATAAATATATATTTTTTAAAAATAATAAAAAACAGTGGCCGGCCCTGGGGATTGGGGTCAAAAAAATATAATTAGGAGACTGGCCCTGGGGGATGGGGTCATCAGGGCCAATAAATTAGAATAAGAAGGGGAACCAAACAGCCCCCCTTCTTAAAAAACTAAAATAAATAAAAGACTGGCATCGTGCAGGAGGCCATGCCCCCTCCGTGCAGCACTCTGCAAACGCGCCCCCAACAGGTATCTCCAGTATGCGCCAGGGAGCTGCGCTGCAGCCAGGTGTTCTGAGGCCAAGTCCCTTTTTACACCTCTCTGCAACGCAGCTCTGTGGCGCTTACTGGAGGTACCTAGTGGTCTAGTTTGACCCTAGGGACCCTTAGGATTCAAGGGGGCTTAATCTCTCAACTTAGAACAGCCACAGGGCGCGTTTACACAGTGGTGAAGGGAGGGGACGGGGCCTGAGGTGACGTGTGCAAACACGCACTATGGCACGTTTTAAATTGGGGATATAATTTCCCTTCAATACTGAGGGCCCCTGGGGGCTAACTAGCCCACCAAGTGCTTCCAGTAAGCGCCACTGAGCTGCATTGCAGAGAGGTGGTCCAGGCCGTGCCACTTTTTACACCTCTCTGCAACGCAGCTCTGTGGCACTTACTGGAGGTACCTAGTGGGCTAGTTGGACCCCAGGGACCCTCAGGATTCAAATGAACTTAATCTCCCAACTAAAAATGGACACAGGGAGTGTTTACACAGTGGTGAAGGGAGGGGACGGGGCCTGAGTTAACATGTGCAAAAACGCCCTGTGGCCTGTTTTAAGAGGTAGTTTTAATCCCCATGCCCTCTTATATTCTAGGGGCTTACAGAGGAGGTCATGCTAATCACAGGGGGACCCCAACGCATAATGTTCCCTAGTGTATGTAGGTGTTTTCACTGTATTCTAAGTGTCTTTTAACATAGCACTGGCTCTAGGACTGGTTAGTCAGGCTCAGTTACCACCAGTATCCGTCTGAAAAAGTTGAGGGTACAGGATGATTTTGCAACAAGGCTTCTTTCTGCTCTTCTTTTTGTTCTTTCTGCACGTTATCCTTCTTCCTGCACTTATCTTCGTATTTGAGGACTTCTGTTGCTTCTTTCTGCACTTCTTTTGTTTCTTTCTGTGCATTTTTTCTTCTTTCTTCACATGTCCTATCTCTGTAGGCATAGTTAGAAATTAGCATTTAAAAAACCTTTGAAATTCACAGAAAAAACCATAGGTTTCAGGCACGTTATAGTTAGGAATTAGCATTTAAAAAACCTCAGAAATTCACTGAAAAAACCATAGGTTTCAGGGGTGTTATAGTTAGCTGGACTTTTCACTTGTACAAAACCATTGAAATTCCCCCGTTATAGTTAGTTCAGCTAACTATAACTCGGGCGCCCGCAATGCACTGCTGATGACGTCACATATTACATCACTCATGACATGGTCAGTGACATCACTCATGACATCACTGATGACATCTCAAATGACATCACTGATGACATCACTGATGACATCATCCTTGTGATAGAGTGGCAGACCTCCTCTCACCCTAATATAACCTTTGATACACACATTCAAAAATAGAGACTAAAATTTTCAAAACAATGGACATACCAATACCAGTTACAACAACCTCTTCAGTAATTCTAAGATCCACATACACATCCACTCATTCACCAACAGTCCTATACAGTCACTCATACATGTACTCACTCATCATATGTACTCATACACCTATACATCCTGTTACACAATGCCACTCATCCATAGAGTTACTCACACACATAGTCACTCATGCTAATAAAGAATCAAACATACATTTACTTGCATATACAGTTATACACACACACCACCATACTTACTTCTACGGAAACTTACACATACTTAGTCTTTTAAACAATCACTTATAGAAACACATACTTATTCATACAGGAACTCTTTCAATCTCTCACTCTCACATATACTCACATATATACACCAATAGTCACATATACTAGTTTAAAACATATGTAGTTACTCATAAAGACACTACTGAGACAGTCATTCACTCACTAACACACCCATACACACACTCATCCACCCATACAGTCCTGCACACATGCTGTGTTCAACACATACAAACAGTGAGTCACTCATTCATGCACCTATGCACTACGTAATACCCCCCACCGAACCATGCAGACACTCAGACTGATACTCAAAAAACCAACTAATAACCTATATAGACACCCATGTAGCTACTCACCAACCCATGCAGCCACTTATACACAAAGTGAGAGACTGATACAGATATTTACATATTTAAACATTACTCACTAAGCCATGTATTCACTATGATACACTTAATCAGTCAGTTACACAATCAATTTTTCAAAAACAAATCATCCATTTAGACACTTATATACCCATTTATTCTTCCATCGACCTTGAGATATACATATATAAAACATATTTAATTTTCAGAAAAACACACATTCACTGGATGATGTCATCAGTGATGTCATCAGTGATGTAATTTGAGATGTCATCAGTGATGTCATGAGTGATGTCACTGACCATGTCATGAGTGATGTAATATGTGACGTCATCAGCAGTGCATTGCGGGCGCCCGAGTTATAGTTAGCTGAACTAACTATAACGGGGGAATTTCAATGGTTTTGTACAAGTGAAAAGTCCAGCTAACTATAACACCCCTGAAACCTATGGTTTTTTCAGTGAATATATATATATATATATATATATATATATATATATATATATATTCACTGAAAAAACCATAGGTTTCACACATGTTATAGTTAGCGGAAATTTTACTGATAAAAAACCAATGAAATTCCCCCGTTATAGTTAGTGCAGGCAACTATAACTCACGCGACCGCAATCCTCTGCTGATGCTAATACTGTATTTAGACACTTATTTGCCCATGTCTTCTTCCATACATTTTTAGCTATACATATATTACAAATATTTTTTTTTCATAAAGACACATATGTCATCAGCAGAAGATTGCGGTCGCGTGAGTTATAGTTGCCTGCACTAACTATAACGGGGGAATTTCATTGGTTTTTTATCAGTAAAATTTCCGCTAACTATAACATGTGTGAAACCTATGGTTTTTTCAGTGAATTTGCAAGGTATTTTAAATGCTAATTCCTAACTATAACGTGTGTGAAACCTATGGTTTTTTCAGTGAATTTGTACGTTTTTTTAAATGCTAAGTTACTTTACGCCATTCGTGGCGTGCGCGCCCACTTAACGCAGTTCGTTCCGTGCGCGCACGGTGCGCTTCGCGCACCGTGCGCGCACAGTGAGCACGCGGTGCGCTTCGCGCACCGCGCGCCCACTTTACGCAGTTAGTGCCGTGCATGCACGGTGGGCACGCGGTGCGCGTAGCGCACCGCGTGCCCACGTTACGCTAGATGGGCCATGTACGCACGATGCGCTTCGCGCACCGTGCGCACATGGAGGACATATGATGCACTTCGTTTTGAAAGGTAATATTTTAATTTTTTGTATATTTTATAAGCCATGCACAAATGGTGCCCTTCGGGCACCATTTGCACACGGGGTGGAGAGAGTGTGGATAATTTTTTTTTTTATTATTTTTTTTTTAAATATTTTAGTTTATCTCAGGTGTAATAAGCCATGCACAATTGATGCCCTTCGGGCACCAATTGCACACGGGGTGGAGAGAGTGTGGATAATTTTTTGTTTTTTTACATTTTTTACCGTACGCGTACGGTAAGCGTAATCGGCGAAATTACCGAAAAAAATAAAAATTCCGTTTTTGGCCTTGGGGGATCTTTGGGGACTCCCTCAACATGGCTATGTGTGTGGGAGCTGTCTAAACAGCCCCTTTACATGTTTTTGGGCTTTATATTTTAAAAATCACTCTCAGTGCGAGAGAGAAAATGGCGGCCGCCGCTTCCTGGTTTCGGCCGATTCGAATGTTTACTTAGATCTAAGAGCCAATCAGAATCGCGCTCGCGCACGCCACCGTACGCGTACGGTAAGCGTACCGTAAGCGCACCGTAAGCTGGCTCAGATATATATATTGATTTAAAGGCTATTTTCTCAGAATCTACTGAACAGATTTACACCAAACCTACACAAGGCACTTCCTTGACCTGAGGACTACCTCTCTGCCAAATTTCTAGTAATTCTGTTCAGCCGTTCGGGCTGTAGCCCTGTCTAAAGGTCCTATGGAAAAATGCATGGGAAAAACGCGTTTTGGGACTCGCACTCCCAGCACATGTCACCTTCCGGCATTAATCATGGAAACGAACCTCGGCATGTCAGGAAACATGGGAGTGCGAGTTCAAAGCTTTTGGGCATTTGGATAAAAAAATGATTTACACGGCGCCCTGCCGTGGAACTCGCACCATCTTACGAATGAAAAGAGGCTGCGCAACATTGAACTTTGCCCCGTTGCGATCAGCGCAGCAGATGCGGATTCAGTCAACTTACCTGACATCGTGGAGCCCACTAAAGGTGTCTTAACTTAATTTAATGCTGCAGAAATTTAAAACTGGCACGGAACCCACTGTGGGTGTTTCAATTGCATTTCCCAGGACCACAAGTCCCTGCATGCACCAGACAGAGACAGCGTAATGAACGTGGCCCACTAAAGGCAGCAGGTGCAAGCAATGAGGAAAAATCCACAAGCCAGTTTTCAGCAGGTGCCCAGGAAGAAGAGGCTGCTGCCTCGAAACGCGTAGGCAAATGAAATAAATGTTTCCTGACATGCCGAGGTTCGTTTCCATGATTAATGCCGGAAGGTGACATGTGCTGGGAGTGCGAGTTCAAAGCTTTTGGGCATTTGGCTAAAAAAATGATTTACACGGCGCCCTGCCGTGGAACTCGCACCATCTTACGAATGAAAAGAGGCTCCGCAACATTGAACTTTGCCCTGTTGCGATCAGCGCAGCAGATGTGGATTCAGTCAACTTACCTGACATCGTGGAGCCCACTAAAGGTGTCTTAACTTAGTTTAATGCTGCAGAAATTTAAAAGTGGCACGGAACCCACTGTGGGTGTTTCAATTGCATTTCCCAGGACCACAAGTCCCTGCATGCACCAGACAGAGACAGCGTAATGAACGTGGCCCACTAAAGGCAGCAGGTGCAAGCAATGAGGAAAAATCCACAAGCCAGTTTTCAGCAGGTGCCCAGGAAGAAGAGGCTGCTGCCTCGAAACGCGTAGGCAAATGAAATAAATGTTTCCTGACATGCCGAGGTTCGTTTCCATGATTAATGCCGGAAGGTGACATGTGCTGGGAGTGCGAGTTCAAAGCTTTTGGGCATTTGGATAAAAAAATGATTTACACGGCGCCCTGCCGTGGAACTCGCACCATCTTACGAATGAAAAGAGGCTGCGCAACATTGAACTTTGCCCCGTTGCGATCAGCGCAGCAGATGCGGATTCAGTCAACTTACCTGACATCGTGGAGCCCACTAAAGGTGTCTTAACTTAATTTAATGCTGCAGAAATTTAAAACTGGCACGGAACCCACTGTGGGTGTTTCAATTGCATTTCCCAGGACCACAAGTCCCTGCATGCACCAGACAGAGACAGCGTAATGAACGTGGCCCACTAAAGGCAGCAGGTGCAAGCAATGAGGAAAAATCCACAAGCCAGTTTTCAGCAGGTGCCCAGGAAGAAGAGGCTGCTGCCTCGAAACGCGTAGGCAAATGAAATAAATGTTTCCTGACATGCCGAGGTTCGTTTCCATGATTAATGTCAGAAGGTGACATGTGCTGGGAGTGCGAGTTCAAAGCTTTTGGGCATTTGGATAAAAAAATTATTTACACGGCGCCCTGCCGTGGAACTCGCACCATCTTACGAATGAAAAGAGGCTGCGCAACATTGAACTTTGCCACGTTGCGATCAGCGCAGCAGATGCGGATTCAGTCAACTTACCTGACATCGTGGAGCCCACTAAAGGTGTCTTAACTTAATTTAATGCTGCAGAAATTTAAAACTGGCACGGAACCCACTGTGGGTGTTTCAATTGCATTTCCCAGGACCACAAGTCCCTGCATGCACCAGACAGAGACAGCGTAATGAACGTGGCCCACTAAAGGCAGCAGGTGCAAGCAATGAGGAAAAATCCACAAGCCAGTTTTCAGCAGGTGCCCAGGAAGAAGAGGCTGCTGCCTCGAAACGCGTAGGCAAATGAAATAAATGTTTCCTGACATGCCGAGGTTCGTTTCCATGATTAATGCCGGAAGGTGACATGTGCTGGGAGTGCGAGTTCAAAGCTTTTGGGCATTTGGATAAAAAATTGATTTACACGGCGCCCTGCCGTGGAACTCGCACCATCTTACGAATGAAAAGAGGCTGCGCAACATTGAACTTTGCCCCGTTGCGATCAGCGCAGCAGATGCGGATTCAGTCAACTTACCTGACATCGTGGAGCCCAATAAAGGTGTCTTAACTTAATTTAATGCTGCAGAAATTTAAAACTGGCACGGAACCCACTGTGGGTGTTTCAATTGCATTTCCCAGGACCACAAGTCCCTGCATGCACCAGACAGAGACAGCGTAATGAACGTGGCCCACTAAAGGCAGCAGGTGCAAGCAATGAGGAAAAATCCACAAGCCAGTTTTCAGCAGGTGCCCAGGAAGAAGAGGCTGCTGCCTCGAAACGCGTAGGCAAATGAAATAAATGTTTCCTGACATGCCGAGGTTCGTTTCCATGATTAATGCCGGAAGGTGACATGTGCTGGGAGTGCGAGTTCAAAGCTTTTGGGCATTTGGATAAAAAAAAAAATATATATATATATATATATATATATATATATATATTCACTGAAAAAACCATAGGTTTCACACACGTTATAGTTAGGAATTAGCATTTAAAAAACCTTGCAAATTCACTGAAAAAACCATAGGTTTCACACATGTTATAGTTAGCGGAAATTTTACTGATAAAAAACCAATGAAATTGCCCCGTTATAGTTAGTGCTGGCAACTATAACTCACGCGACCGCAATCCTCTGCTGATGCTAATACTGTATTTAGACACTTATTTGCCCATGTCTTCTTCCATACATTTTTAGCTATACATATATTACAAATATTTTTTTTTCATAAAGACACATATGTCATCAGCAGAAGATTGCGGTCGCGTGAGTTATAGTTGCCAGCACTAACTATAACGGGGCAATTTCATTGGTTTTTTATCAGTAAAATTTCCGCTAACTATAACATGTGTGAAACCTATGGTTTTTTCAGTGAATTTGCAAGGTTTTTTAAATGCTAATTCCTAACTATAACGTGTGTGAAACCTATGGTTTTTTCAGTGAATTTGTACGTTTTTTTAAATGCTAAGTGACTTTACGCCATTCGTGGCGTGCGCGCCCACTTAACGCAGTTCGTTCCGTGCGCGCACGGTGCGCTTCGCGCACCGTGCGCGTACAGTGAGCACGCGGTGCGCTTCGCGCACCGCGCACCCACTTTACGCAGTTAGTGCCGTGCCCACGTTACGCTAGATGGGCCATGTACGCACGATGCGCTTCGCGCACCGTGCGCACATGGAGGACATATTATGCGCTTCCTTGTGATAGGTAATCTGTTGAAATTTTTTGGGAAAATTTTCTGTGCTCTGATAAGCCATGCACAAATGGTGGCCTTCGGCCGCCATTTGCACAAGGGGTGGAGAAAGTGTGGATAGTGTTTTTTTTATTTTTATTTTTTTACCGTACGCTTACGGTAAGCGTACGGTAAGCGTACCCCGCGAAATTGCCGAAAAAAAAATAATGCCGTTTTTGCTCTTGGGGGATGTTTGGGGACTCCCTCAACATGACTATGTGAGAGGGAGTTGTCAAAACATCCCCGTAACATGTTTTTGGCCATCATGTTTGATACATAACACTCAGTGCGGTAGACAAAATGGCGGACGCCGCTTCCTGGTTTCTGCCGATTCGAATGTTTACTAAGATCTAAGAGCCAATCAGAATCGCGCTCGCGCACGCCACCGTACGCTTACCGTAAGCGTACGGTAAGCGTACCGTAAGCGGGCTCAGATATATATATTGATTTAAAGGCTATTTTCTCAGAATCTACTGAACAGATTTACACCAAACCTACAAAAGGCACTTCCTTGACCTAGGGACTACCTCTCTGCCAAATTTCTAGTAATTCTGTTCAGCCGTTCGGGCTGTAGCTCGTTCTAAAGGTCCTATGGAAAAATGCATGGGAAAAACGCGTTTTGGGACCCCCTTTTATCTCAGCCCCCGCTTGACGAATCCCCCCGAGACTTTCAGGGTAGGAGCGGAGCGTAGCGCCCCACCTATTTTGAGAAATTCGCGAGGATTCGTCGACCGGCGCCAAAGTTATTCAAAATAGAATGTTGAGGTTTTCCTATGGAAACGTGGTCCTAACTATAACTACCTACTGGCGACCGCCAGTAGGTAATATATATATATATATATACACACATATATCCACCGCATCATAAATCTTCGTGTAAAGGGGCCACAGACCCTGGCAGGGCGGCTTCAGTGTAACGGGCACGAAGAAGCCCGTTTAAACATAAACTGCACTTCTCTTCACAAAGAAGAAGTCGACATCCCATTTACAGAATTTCATGTGCTTTACTTTCTTTGGACTATGCAGCAGTTCACTTTATAAACCTTACGCGTTTCAACTCTCTTGGGAGCCTTGATCACAGGTAGGTAAACCTTCTCCTTTTTAAACTGACCATGTGACTTTTCTTCAAGAAACCACCTTTTTATTCAGTAGTTCTGGGTTGTGTTCCTTCTATGGAATGCGCAATGCAAACTATGAAGCCATTTATTCAATTCAGCAGCATAATTGTTATTATTTCAGTCCGATATTTCAAAGCTGCAATATTTAATGTATTATTTGACAGTCCCAGTGTGCATAAAATAAAGCTTACATGGCTGGTGTTCCTGCTTTTGCTTTTACTTCTCCTATTGTGTACATGAATACCTTCAAATCTGCAAGCAGGGACGAGTGCTCCTACTTGCTCCCTTTCCCTAGTCCGATTTCTTGCTGGGAATATCCTGTCTTCTTTCTTTTTCAGAGGAGGGTGGGTCAGAAAGGAGCCTGGCCCAGCCTCCTCCCAAAACAAGAAAGTAAGCTTTATTTTATGCGCACTGGGACTGTCAAATAACACATTAAATATTGCAGCTTTGAAATGTTAGTAACTCCTTGGTACCGCCTTGTCTTCATTTGTAACCTCCCATGAGGACTGGCTCTTTTACTTCTGTTGTTACATTGTCTGTGTTATTTAGTCTGTAAGCACGATTTCATTAGTGAATTTTGTCTTACTGCAGGCATGACATGCGTGCTTTCACTTTCCATGCAGTCACGACAATGGCGGCTGCTTCTTTGGAATGCCATAGGTCTTGCATTTAGGAGGGTTTGAGCTATTGGAATTATAAATTACAATAGCTTAAACTCTCGCAAATGCAACACCTATTGCTTTACATATATTTTTGGGGTGTGTTGTTTTCAAGTGCCACATGCGCAATTGCACTTAATAGAGGCTACGCCCCTTTCTTTAGATACGCCTCATCTAGAGAAAGGGTTGTCGCCTCTATTAAGTGCAAGCGCGACATGGAAGGTTGGAAACAAACAATATTTGCAATTCAATAGGTCTGGTATTTGCGAGAATTTAAGCTCTTGGCATTTACAGTGCCAATAGCTCAAAGTCTCATAAAAGCGAGACCTATTACATTGCAAATGCTTGCTTGTAGAGTTTGAGTGTGCTGTGCACCCACAGAATCTGCTCGCTTTATTTCTTCTTTGCAAATGTTGCTAGGATATGATTTTACCTTAAATAAATGAAAAGACAAGAGGTGTTTGGCAAAACAAGAACAAGTTGGTTGAATTAGACACAGCGGCCGGGAGAGTCTCGGTGGAGTGTGTCTGAAGAAAGTCTCTCATTGTACAAGTTTCGGCTAACAATATATACATCTCATGATGTGCAATAAAACAATTCTGCATTCTTGAAAAAGCATCTCTGTCATAAATTAACAACTTTGAGCATCTGACAAGGAAACAGATGGCGCTTAACCTCGGGGAGAGCTAGGGTGGGCCAGTGTGTATGTGTCCAGATGTCTGGTATAGGGAGCGCATGATCACTATGTGTGGTGTGCATGTCGTGTCCTGATTGGATGAGTGTTCATATGTACATGTGGCATCTAGCGTTGTGGTATTTTTGGGCAACGCACACCTTTAGCCAAACGTGTTGTATTAGGGCCAGTGTCCTCAGACCTGTTTGTGGTGCAAATATCTACGTGTGGGATTTGGATTGATCAGGGTTTTCCCTGGGTGCGTGTTTGTCTTTGGGCTAATTGAGACCTCACCTGTGACCTGTCACTCAGTAGGCGTGGGTTGGGCAGCAGGACAAGTCTAACCACGTATCTCTGACTCAGGGTCATTAGAACTTCTGAAGATAATATGGCAGTCATTCATATCATTTTTACTGACATTCTTATCATCGTGCATACAGTTGTCACAGTGTACATCAACATTGTCTTTACTGATATTGACATAGTTATGCATGCCTAGATCATGGCGTACATCGATATTGTTTCTACTGGTAACAACATTGTTGCGCATGAGTGGATTATGGCATACATTGACATTGTTACTCCCGGTATCGACACTGCTGTGCCGGCATAGGTTATGGCTTACATTGATCTTGCATTTATGGGTATTGACATTGTTATGAGGGCACAGGTTATGGCATACATTGACATTGCATTTATTGGTATTGCCGTTGTCGGGCCTGCACATATCACAGTATTCATTGATATTGTAATCACCCATTCCAACACATATATGGTGCGCGTTGTTTATGCTGAGTATCTAATGCTTCCTGCTCAATTTGAAAAACTTTTTCCCTGAAGAAAAATGGTTGCAACTGTAAATTTGTTTCCCTTATGAAACTTACTGCATGGTGCTTGTTTCCCAGAGTGTGTCTAGTGTTTATATTGCAAGGCTTGTTTCCCATTGTTGTTGTTGCCCAATTTAATATGGCCACTGTAGTAACAGCTGCCCAAATCAAAATGGCTGCCCACCATTTGTCATTAGTATTACAAAATGGCCGATCCTGCAGATTTTGGTGCCCAAATAATAATGGCTGCACCTATGTCTATTGCTGCCCAAATCCAGATGGCTGTGTGGAGCTTGCCATTTGCAGAAAAAATGTCCGCTTGTGTTTCTTTGTTTGTCCAATACGCCATACGCATGCAGTTTACATTGAGCTTATTCGCTTCACAATGAATGCATGCCGCTTCCGGCTCGCTTGACTGGTGTTGCCTAATCAAAAGTGGTAGCATGGCACTTCTGTTCTGCCTGCCTGTTCCAGACTGTTCAGCCTCATCAGTTTAAGAGTTTGCATCCATCTATGAGCACTTCTCCTCAGATGCAACCTTGTATAATGGTTGGGGTCGCGGTGTTGCGCCGTCTTTACTGGAAGTGTAGATACTGCCTCTGCACCATGCATTGTAGCATGCTGGTCCTTGTGACAGATCAGCTCATCGCCAATTCTTTTTGTAGTGACTTCTCAAACACTTCTTAATTAAAAGTGTTTATTGGTAGTAACCAGGCACGGTAACAACATCATAGGTCTTCACAGCGTCTTGCTTATCTCTTGATACCCCTTCCAACTGTCCTGGAATCTTACTCTCAAAGAATTCGTAGGTGACATCATAAAGGCTGTTCATCATGCCTTGAGCCCTACACCATACAATACGGTACTAATAATTTCAATGAGTACATCTGTGGTGCAATTCGTAATATTATAATGTGATTTTATTTTTACAAACAAACTTTATTCGTTTTCTTATTTCTTCTCACAGCAGCCAAAGTAAGGCCCACTGAGCCATTGATATATGCACAGGATACAATATGGCATACATACAAGAAACACATTCCCAAATATCTAGTAAGTGAACCGTCGAAAAGAAGGAAACTGAAATGAACCAACTAATGAAAAAGAACAAGCTGCTGTTGCGAAGCAAAGATAATAAAATCTAGGTAGTATGCTCATGCCCCTGGATACCCTCTCCGCCCTCTTCTTTTTCATCTACTCTATGTCTACTGGTTCTCACCATAGGCTATATATGAGGCAGCACCGATCTAAAAGTGCGGTCGGTGTTGTCGGTCGTGCCAACACTATTCCCCTATAATCTGCCCATCGTTGCCATATACGTGCATGTTTATGGGGGCACCCCCAGGCCTTGAATATTGGCTCATTTAGTCCCATACAGAAGTCCAGACCTCGCTTCCAGACCCCCAATAAGGGGGGAGACTGGGCCTTCCATGCACAGGCTAAGTCACGCTTGGTCAAGGTCAGGCCCAAGTACAGTAGGTAGCGTTTGTATCTGTTGCCCCCAATGTCCTCTGAGATGTGTAGCAATGTGAGCCGTGGTGTACACTGTAAGGTCCACCCCAGTACCTCCCCAGAGCATCTATGAACAACTCTCCAGAACCTGTCCAACACCGGGCATGCCCACACCGTGTGAATAAAAGTGGCCTCCTCTCCCCTGCAACGCAAGCATGCCGGGGAAGCAATGAGTCCGGCCCTATAAAGCTGCACCCTCGTATAGTATGTTCTATGTAGGTATTTCAACTGTATAAGGTGTTGACGCGAGGAGATGGCAGCCGGCCTTGGGGATGCTAATGCTTCCCGCCAACCATCGTTGTCAATTGGTCCTATGTCTGCTTGTCACGCCTCTCGCAGAGAGTCTAGTGTGGATGAGCTGTGTGTGATCAGTGTCTGATAGATCTTAGAAATGTTATGTTCCTTCAAATCCTCCGCTGACCCTCAAGAGGGTTGAATTCCAGCAGGGCTGCAAGCTCTTTAAGGTGGGGGGTGGGCTAGTGCATGGCGGAACTGTAGGTAACGATAGAACTGGGTGCGCAGCATAGAATACTCCTCCTGCAACTCCAAAAAGGATTTGAGAGTGATAACATCCCCTAGGGTGGAGATCCCTATTCGATCCCAGGCCTGAAAACCCTGTAGGCTCTGTAGTTGTGGAAGCATGCAATTGGACCACAAAGGGGCCGCTCCGTTGAGTCATTTCTGCCAACCGATGCGGCGGTCATAATGTGATTTTTAACTAGTACAGCATACAACAGTAGGTGGTAAGCGAACACAAAAATGGTTATGTTTTGGTATAGAATTTACAAGTGGCAGAAAGGGGAGGACATTGAAGGGAGTGGAAGATGTGGACATCCTCACAGCATGCCAGTTAGGAACAAGCACTGGTGGCACGGCCAAGTGGCCCTACATTTAAAGCTCTATGCTGTTGTTCACAGGCACTTGATGCAGACTGAGACCAGTCTCCCTCAGTGAAGTGCGCCAGAACTATTAAGCTAACATTGTAAGTCAATCAATCAATCAAACATTTGTTTAGCGCACTACATACCCGTGAGGGTCTCAAGGCGCTTGGAAGGGGGGGGGGCTGCAGAGGGATGTACTTGAAACCGTACACCACCACCAGTAAAACAGAGGCAGGGAGTTGCTGCGGAGAGTGGCATTGGACAGTGAAGGATGGAATGGGAGAGAATGGACTCAAACTGGGGGGATAAGGAGCTCTCCCTGGAGGAAATAAGCATTAATATGAAGGAGGGTGGGGGGTAAATTGTGAAGAACCATGAGGGGTGCTCAGTTGATGCTACTGTAGTGAAAGAAAAACAGTGGTAAAGAAGAGGGAAGCAAAGATTAAGGAAGCAGTGAAGTGCTCAGAAGAAGGCATCCATAATTGGGTGAAAAGGATGGAGACCATAGATGGGATGGGAAGGAGTACATGGGTGCAGAAGAGACAATGGAACGTAAGGCAGAAAGATGGAAAGTACACCTGTGAGCTGAAGTGAAGAACGGAGAGTGGCAATGCTGCTCTACTGAGTTTGCAGAAAGGGAACAGGCTGGAATGCAGGCGGAAACAGGAGCTGACAGAGTTTTTGCAAAAACTCCAGGGCCAGAATGCAGGCATGGAGAATGAGTCCCAATGCTCCATGAAAAGTAATAAGAAAGCCATAATCCCAGAGCTACTGGCCTGTTAGCACTAGGCCCGTGTGCCACTTCACCCATTGTATTAAAGTAGTTGTCTATAGCCATAGCTTCTTCTAAAAAGTGCATGTAAGGCCCACAACCATTGACAACACAGTAACCCTACAAGAGAACCCCCCAGTAATAATTGTAAAGTCACTGCATAAAAGAAAGCACACTGTTCTGCACCACTACATTTTAAGGAGTACAATGTCCTCACTTTTAAGCACATGTTCACTTCTGTATCATGATTGGGGGAATATATGTAAGGGAAGGAATGAAAGAGAGGAGTACACAAACTAGTCCAGTATTCTTTAAAAACGCCACCTACCATGTAATTACTCACATATCCCTTTGGGGACGAAGTCCCCAATTCCCATTATGCATGTAAACATATCTTCAAAATCATACTCATGGCAAGTTCTGCCCTCTGTCATAGCCTAGTGTGTGTTAAATTCTACATTTGCAAAACCTTTCTTAATGATGCTATTTGTTCTGTCAATTTGTCTTTCAGTGAAATCCACTTCTGACCAATGGCACTTTGTTTTAGAATTTACTTTTTCATAGGATTACGCCACTTACTGTCAAGGGGGCTTTAAGTCATGTAGTTTTATGTAGAGTTCCATGGCACAATGTGCTCCAAAATGCAGTATTTCTCTGGACAATTGTAAAGTAAGACACTACAGAGTGGTGAGGTTTGAAAGCTTTAATCCTCACTGGAAAACCAATAAGAAGGTGCAAAGCAGCACACCTTCTCCTGCCCTTTTGCTTGGCAGGCTCCACAGGAACTCTCTGTTTCACAATCTAGAATTCCCTATTACGAGGGAGCGGCACAAGCAAACATATTTGAAAGATGACATTAGAAGAACACATCTTCCCCCTTTATGAATACATATGAATAAAAGAATAAACATTGCAGGATTCTTAAATTACACATTAAGAATACAAGTTTACAGATAATATATTTAACATAACCCTCCCTCGAAGAACAATGAAATGCTAAAAATAAATAAAAAATAAATCTTATCACTTGCTTCATTGCATTCATAATCAGATAACCATTTAGATTTGCTCCTCACTCATTTCCCACTTTCCTTAGTTTTAACATTAACCCTGTTGGATTACACACATTTCCCCTCAGTACTGCTGTTACTTACACTTCCATATTTTCTTCCACACCTTGCATGTCAGCACTTCCTTCTCTTATACTTCCTCCGTCTCACTCACATCATCTTCATTACCTTCCTCACTTACTTTTGCACTTCCTTCACCATCATCCGAGTCTACGCTTACTCCTTGCTAATCAGACTCTTTATTTCTTACTATTTCATGGTTAACAACAACAATCCTTTTTAAAATCCAAATAATTCCATGACTTAACACGCAACTCTCAAAGGTTCACAAAATTGTCTCTGACTCTTCTTAACCTTGCAAGGTTTCCTCACCTTGACCATCATGCCAACGTCCACTTTGGTATCCTTAGTGTTTGTCCTCAAGTCATATTGCTCCCTATAGTTTAAATTAATATGCCAAACTTTCCGCCTGATAGCCTCCATGGAAATATTTGTTTTGACAGAACGCAAAAGCCATTCTAGATTAGCCTTCGTCCTTGCTTCCCTACTTCTCATAGCTTAAAAAGGTGAAACACCCAAAAATCATGAGTAGCTGTCCTGTACGCCCAAACGGTCTTTACCACTTGAACTTCCCAATCTTCTTTATTCTTCACAGCCAGTTGCACTTCATTTTTAATTACCCTGTTGAAGCGTTATATCATTCAGTTGCCACTGGGACTATATAAAGATGTGGCCTTATGCTTAATTCCCACCAATGCAAAATAATCCTGTGCCTTACCAGACATGAATTACACACCATTGTCTGGTGAGGCCCTAATTAAGGAATTTCTCATCTAGAAACCTCAAAATAGCATCAGAATCAACCCCTTCCACAATTTTAATGGTAGGCCATTTCGAAAAGGTATCAGTCAAGGTAATCACATACTTTTGTCTCTCTCCTGTGGGACCCATGATATATATAGTCACAGTTTCCCATGGACCACGCAGAACAACTGGGTTGTAATGTTCTTAGGTCAGTCAGTCAAAAAGATTGTTTGTTTAGACCATTGGTCCTTGCTTAAACATATATGAACATATTAATTTCCCATTAAAAACCATCTCAAAATATAATCTGTATAAAAACCATATGAAAAAATTCCAATTCCATTAAAAAAAAATTGAAATATAATCTGTATAGAAATTGTATAAATTCCAAATCCATTAATAAAAACGAGTATACAGTCCATCATAAACTATAGCGATAGGAAAACTCCAGTTCTCCACATTATTTAAAACTTTTTTAACTTCAAGCATAAACCTCCCTATTGTGCATGCTACATCAATAGAGTGCATTTCAGTTAACAAGTCTTGTGCCTTTGTACGGTTTGTAACATCATATTTTAAAAAGATTGGCCGTAAACACAGTTTTCGTGCATCTAGGACTTTTAGACTGTTTAGTAAGATGTACAAAATGTCACATTTTGTGCCTAGGTTAAAGGTACACTTTCCTTTGTGGTCTATCATAGCCCCTTTAATCATTTCATTACCATAACATGGATTGATTCTGATTCGTACCTTCAGTAATTCTACCCTGAGCCAACAATTGAGAAGTATATCTATATATGAGCACTGCTGATCATTTTGCCATGGCGTAATCATAAAACACACAGATCTTTTCTCTTCTAGGAACTGTCAGTCATGGTCACATGATATTTCTTTCCTTAATGTCCTAAGTCCCTTCTTACATGTGGTAGTTTGTAAATTCTGCTGGTACAAGTCAACTTCCAATTCCCTGCACACCGTAACTACTGTTTCCCTAACCCCCATTGCCCACTTAATTTCACTCTGTAAAATCTCACATTTGCACCAGTGTGATCCTTTTTGATCCTCTCCACAACCCAGGCATTGACAGAATCGTATTAATGCCATACTTGCCATTTTCTCCCATGATAACATTCCGGTTTCTATTCTTATTGCCTGGATCATGGGGGATCTGGGTAGGGTCAATAACTTTTTTACACATTTTCCTTCTTAAGCATCCCACTCCCTCTTACCACTTATAAATAGCAATTCAGCACCATATAAGAACTCAGGAGGCACTATAGCCATATAAGCTTTCAGAACAGGTCTATCTGACATTACTCCATAGTTGTTAGTACATATTCTCAGGCCACTTACCAAAGTTAGGGCCCGAATTCTCAATGCATTCAGGTGTGTTTTTCATTTCATAGATTTCTCAAACCACATTCCTAAGTATTTATACTCCTTAAGTATCTCCAATTTTGTCCAGCCTAGGAACCAGCTAAAATTCTTCCTCTTCTTTACCAAAACTCAAAATATTATTTTTTTCCAGGTTTATTTTTAATTTCTTATGGTTACAGTTATCACTAAACACACTTGAGCTTTCTTTGCAGACCTATCTCTGTTTGGTCTAACATCACCAAGTGCTCTACATAAAGTAAGCATACAATATGTTTCCCATCTACTTTTGGGCTGGCACCCCGTGCCGTACTTAAAATAACTGGCAAGTCTGCTATAAATGAGAAGAAAAGCAAAGGGGCCAAGACACACCCCTATCTTAGCCCATTTCCAATAGATATATTCTGTGACAGAGTCCCCTCAGTAGCCAGGAAGATCTGAACCCAAATATGGCTGTGTAGCCCTTGTATTATGGTCAGGAGACCCTTAAGGATGTCCAGGACGCTTAGCCTCTCCCATAGCTGTTCTCAGTCTACCAAGTCAAAAGCTGCCCGGAAGTCAACAAAGCAGCTGAACATACTACCTCACTGCACCATTGACTTCTGTGCCATAGCCCACAGCGCAAAGCAGTGATCAATTGTGGAGTAGCCCTCCCTTAAGCCACCCTGTTCTGGAGGCCCAATTTGGTTACCTTCGGCCCACTACTTAATTTTTCCAAAATTATTTTCGCAAATACCTTTTTACTGACATCCAAAAGATTGATTAGCCTGTAATTTTTGGGTATAATTCTGTGTCCCCGTTTATGGATAGGTCTAATAATTGCTCCTCTCCAATTTTCGGGCATTATCCCTGAGTCAAGAATGATATTAAACATTTTCGTGAAGAATTCTGCCCACCAATCTAGTCTAATTTTTATAATCACTGATGGGAGATCATCAGGGCCAGCTGCTCGGGTTAGTGTTAACTTTGATATGATTCATCTTACATTACATACTGTAAAGAGAGATGAGTGTTAATGTTCTTAGAGATTTACCAGATTTGGTGCAGGCACAACAATCCCTCACCCTTCTTTCCACAAACCAGTCTAATCCAGGCCACCAAAACCACGTTTTAACTTTTTGTTTAGTCTTAACAATTCCGGTATGTCCTTCATGGCATAGATTGACCAGTTTTTTCTTTACTCTATATTTGGAAGAACTTCTCTTTCTCCTCTTCTTACTGTGTTATCTTCAACTGCCAGTTCGCTTTTTACTTTCTAACAATGTCTAAGATTTGCAGTTAGTTCAGATTTATTTGGCCAACCTGATCTAGTGTACTACACCAATTTCAGCAATGTGGGATAACGAACACATTCCTCCATCTTTTCCTCTTCTTAATACAAGCTAATCCTTGATCTGAAATGTAAGCTATCCTTGAATCCTCCCATTCAGACTCTCCTCATTCCTTTATATCCAAAGGCATCCTAGACAAAAAATCAGCTGTAACATTACTTGTGCCTGGAACATATTCAACAGAATAAATAAAATCTTGCAGCCTAATTGACATTCTTGCGATTCTCACTGAAGCTCTAAACATGCCTTCGGTGGTCAACAATTTGTTGAGGGGTTTGTGATCGGTCCTCACAACACATGCTTTACCCCATACGAAAGGTCTAAAACATTCCACAACCTTACACATGGCAATTTTACCTTTTCTATAACAAAAAACGTTTCTTCAGTAGCTGACAAGGCTCTTGATGCAAAAGCAATGGTTCTTTCTTGTCCCTTGACATCCCTTTGTGTCAACACCCCCCCCAGCCTTTTGTCACTTGCATCAACAGTAATATTTTCAAGATCCAGATCAAACTTTTTAAGTGATGGTGCATTAGCAATAGCACTTTTAATTGACTCGAATTCTTGTTGGCATGCTGGAGCGCAACAACATTTAAACTTGCCTTTTAATAATTGCCGCGCATTGTGAATTTTGCTGGAAAACCCTTTTACAAACTTGGAGTACACCTCCACTAGAGCCAAAAATGATCTTAATTCCTCTTTACTAGAAGGTGTTGGTGCTTTACTAATGGCCTCAAGTAATTTTGGTTTGAGGAGATTCTCTTCGCACTCAAAACATGGCCTACATATGAAACAAAACTCTTCGTAAATTTGCATATAGAAAATTCAACAGTAAGATTCTTGTTGTTACGAATCTCTAACACACTCTTCAAGGCCATATCATGTTCCTATTTAGATTTTCCATATACCAAAATGTAATCTTGGAAACATTTTACATTTTTCACTTTGTCTAGAAGGTGATGCATTAATCTCTGAAAAACTGCAGCTTCAGACACCAATGAAGGGGTATTCTCTTGCACTGAAAACATCCCATGGGCGTGATGAACGCAGTGTATTTCTTACTGTCCTGTAGGAAAATGTGATGGTACGCTGCTGATAGATCCAAAGATGTAAACCAACCTACACCATCCATAGAAGCAAACATCTCAGAGATTTTAGGCAATGGAAATTTGTCCATTACAACACTGTTGTTGAGATAGCGTAAGTCGATGACTAGCCTAATCTTGCAATTGCTGCATCTGGCAATCACAAACAGAGACAACCATTCAGATGACTCTATTAGTTCAATGATACCCGCATTTAATAATTTGTCAAGTTCTTTCTGTACTTCACCTCTTAACAATTCAGAAATATTCATTGATTTGTGAATTTTAGGTTGTGCAATCTCTGCGATGTTCAAAATTCGTGAGATTCCCAATTTTCCCTGATAACACGTTTACATTTCTCCAACATAACCTTGCCTATTTCTTCTCCATCATCTACCACCATTACAGGTTCAGAACAATTGGGATTTAATATCATTCTAAGGATGCCCTGATCATGCCACCCCAATACAGATGGCCCTCTCCAAGCAATATACAACTTCCCTTGACTTTCCCTATTCTTAAATCGGAAGTGTACTGACCTGTACCATAAAATCTTAATCCTTTCACCTGAAAAACCTTCCAGTCTAACATTAGTAGGAAGTAATTTCTCTCCAGTGTGGTTCACAAATTGGTTTTTCCATACCTCCCCACTAACAAAGATATATGGTAAACCCGAATCAGCGTACATATGTATTTCCACCCCTGCAATTTTCATTAAACAAATAGGTTTATTTCTCAATTTATCATCACCTCTCACATTCAATACAAATGAATCTTTTGTGCTAAACACGCTATTGGTACTCTCCTCTACCCTTGAGTCCTCATTGTCCTCTAGACACTTAACTTTGGAGCCCTTCTTTGACTTGCAAACTTTAGTATAATGATCCATTTTTTCCACAATTGGCTCATTTCACTTTGAGCTCAGGGCACGATTTACTGTCCGCCAAATGCAACTTGCTGTTACATCGATAGCACTTTAAAACTTCTTTTCTTGGTTTTGCGAATACTTATAATTTTTCCCTGACACTGAATTTTTTCCCCTATCAATGGGTCTTTTTGACATACTATTTTTTTCTTTTCCCTGGATTTTGCTTACTACCTTATCCGGTCTATCCCCAGTTTCACCTTTGACTTCCTTCATACTACGGCTAGACATCCCTGATTCCCTTACTATGGGCAAGATGTCCTGCAATTCTGCATCACCGTTAATCCATAGTCTTTCTTGGATTGCAGGATCTTTAATATGCATTACAACTTAATCACAAATTAGGGGCGTGGCTACGGCGCGAGGCGGAATGGCTGCCTCTTGAGGGAGCTCCGTCAGCCAGACCAGAACATCCGACAAGTACCAGCGTATATGGCACGCCTGTGTCCCAAAAACGACATGAGGGGTGTTTGAATCCCACCTGCAACGATCGCTTTGCCCCTGGAGGTCCTGCGACCCACGGAGCCCTCCGGATGCGCTGTCGGACTTGCCGATTGGCCGTTAGCAAGATGGCGCTGGCCCGTTGCTGAGAAGGGAGAAGAGACCACTGCGGAGCTGTGGACGAGCGGCACGAGTTGTTGATTGCCTGGGGCCCGCTTTCGCCAACCTGTGGTCCCACCTGATGAATTGCGGTCATCGGAGCTGTGCCACCGTGAGGACTTTGTGTTTACCGAGGCTGGAGGGGCCGATCCTGACGTGCGTGCGCTGGAGGCCTGACGCCGCCGCCAGAGTGCTGAAGGGACATCGGTGGGTGCCGCACACGGAACCGGCTTGAGAGGGAGCGCAGGCCGCCGGAGGCATCATTGGAAGTGCGGTGAGTGGGGCTGGCACCTTGCGCAGCGCTGGAGGCGGGTTGGGCTCGGAGGCCTTGCCTGAGCGCCTATGTGTTTTCATAACGCGGGCGTTGTTGGGTGGGGCTGAGGCGGACTGACTGGCTTGGGCACGGTGCAGGGGGTGCGCTGCCACTTACGTGATGGGAAGATTGCCTCAGTTTGGTGCCCCGGGTGTGGTGGTACTTGATTGCGGCCCTGTAACACGACCTGGCCTGCCACTGCGAGCGGGGGGCGTGGGGTCCGACCGATGCCGCTAGGCTGCGGGGAGTGGGCTGTGCAAGATCCCCAGACACATATAGGGGTGCTGGTGTCGTGTTGAGCCTCTAGTGTGACTGCATCTTTACCATTGTACAGAGGACTTCATTCAGCAGGATAAGTGGTGCAATACAGCAGTGCCCCTGATGAGTGGTGGAGTGCTGGAGACCTCTGCGCCTGACTAGGTCCTCTCAGAGCACATTGTACAGGGTGCATGAGTACTGGGTCTGCTTGGGACCGCCTGGGTGGACACAGCCACCGGCGGCAACTTGAGACTCTGCTGACACGCTGACTATCAGTTGTACTGGGAGATACACACTTGCTGGTGGTGGTGTTGGCTCGACTGTTCTGTGGTGCGGACCCATGGTTGCCCCGTTGGGGTGCTAGCTGGTGAGAATAGCTTTTTTGAACATCTGAGAACCGTGTACACTGAGCGGTAACACTGGAAAAGAGCCCTGCATTTGGCCCGCGCACCCCCTCCACTATGGGGAAATCTGATCCTAAGCATCTTTACCATTGTACAGAGGACTTCATTCAGCAGGATAAGTGGTGCAATACAGCAGTGCCCCTGATGAGTGGTGGAGTGCTGGAGACCTCTGCGCCTGACTAGGTCCTCTCAGAGCACATTGTACAGGGTGCATGAGTACTGGGTCTGCTTGGGACCGCCTGGGTGGACACAGCCACCGGCGGCAACTTGAGACTCTGCTGACACGCTGACTATCAGTTGTACTGGGAGATACACACTTGCTGGTGGTGGTGTTGGCTCGACTGTTCTGTGGTGCGGACCCATGGTTGCCCCGTTGGGGTGCTAGCTGGTGAGAATAGCTTTTTTGAACATCTGAGAACCGTGTACACTGAGCGGTAACACTGGAAAAGAGCCCTGCATTTGGCCCACGCACCCCCTCCACTATGGGGAAATCTGATCCTAAGCAACTGAAGCTGCAGTTTGAAAACAAGCGCAATACGCATGCTAACGAGGCCGCGAGAGACCAGCCATTGACACAAGGTGGAGCAGAGGTAGTGGAGGACTCAGAGGATGACATCAGGACCATTCTGCTGGAGCTTCGATCTGGGATGAAATCCATAGATGGCAAAATAGACACCCTTGCAACCAGTCTAGATGCAGTGAAGTAGAAAGTGGACACACATGAGCATAGGTTGGATGTCCTGGAGAACAGAATATCGGACACGCAGGACTCGCAGGCAGAATCCCAGACTCAGATTTTACAAATGGAAAAGGTGTTGGAGGTAATTAAAGCAAAGAACGAGGATTCAGAGGCGCGATCTAGGTGCAACAACCTTCGTATAATTGGCCTGCCAGAGTCCACCGCCATTGCCAAAATGGAGACATTTGTAGATGGGCTATTGTGTGACCTGTTTGGCTCTGTGTTATCCCCTGTTATGATTGTGTAGAGAGCGCATCGAAACGTGGGCCCTAGACCTAAACCGGGTGCCCCACCTCGCCCGATACTTGCCCGCCTACTGAACTATGCTGATAAGGATGCCATCTTGCGGGAGGCCAGAGCTAGGAGCCCAATAAACTACAAAGGAGACAACCTATCTTTTTTTCCAGATTACACCCCTTCGGTGCAGGCTGCGCACAGGGAGTTTGTACCGGTGAAGAAGCTCCTTCAGACTACCTCTGTACCATATGCTATGCTGTACCCAGCAAAATTGAAAATCTCTCATGAGGGACAGGCGCATTTCTTTACAGAAGTCGGCCCTAAAGTTCTCGAAACATATCTGCAAGGCTAAACCCAGGCAGGGCATGCTGGGGGGTCCGTCGCCCTCGCCGAATCTCGAGGACACAGACTGATGATGTTTTCACTGTAGTTTTTGATGGTCATGTGTGGCTTCTTGCGGGACTGGGGGTGGTGATGGATCTAGTTGTTTGCTAAATGTTGTGGATGGGAAACTGGTTCCCGTTCTTTCCTATTTCTTTCAGTGTTTGCATGTAGCGCTTGGTTAACACTTGCTCAGCGCCTAGAGCGCTTTTTGATTTTGCGATTGATGGCACACAGGTGTGCCGTATGGTTTAAGTCTGGCAAACTCACCATCAAGTGAGTGTTTGTTGCTGTTCCCTCCCCCGAGCGGATGTTCCCCTTTGGACGAGTTGTATGGTCATTGGGATAAAAGTGCGGGAGGGGGGTTGGACATGGGCTCGACCTAATTGGGAGGTTGGAGTGGGTGGGGGGTAGTGGGAGGGATGTTGGGGAAATGTATTGGTTTTTTTTGTGTGAATATTGTTTGTTTATTGGTTGGAATGAGTGCTGATCTGCATGGTATGTTGGAAGCATGTGTAGCCGAATCCACCCTCCTATCTTGGATATCGCAGATTGCCGGGTGGACATGGATTACCCAGCTGAAATATGGGTGAGAGATATAATCTCTTGACATGGAATGTGAGGGGTCTCAATTCTCCAAAGAAAATACGTCAGGTGTTGGCATATCTAACTCGACATAACGTTCATATTGCTCTGTTACAAAAACGCATCTAAGTAGACAAGTGGGGCGCTGCATCGCTGGTAGGTGGGCGGGGTATGAACTTGCGTCGTCCTATTCATCATATGCAAGGGGGTCGCTGATTCTGATTAAATGGGGCACAGCATTCAAGCCAGACAGGACATATGTGGATGGAGAGGGGCGATGTGCAATGGTGCAGGGAAAACTGGGCGGCTCATTGGTGACCATAGTTAATATGTACGGGCCCATCTCAGACGACCCGGAGTGCTTCTTGCGTAAGTATGCGAAACTGAGGGAATGGCCGGAATCGAACATTCTATGGGGGGAGATCTAAACACATACTTGAACCCCGATCTGGATAAGTCAAATCTACTGACACACCGAACTCCCAGAGTGGCCCAATGTGTGCGGTGTGCTATGTTGGAATTTGGATTGAGTGATGTTTAGAGGGTGCGTAATGCAGTAGTAAAAGAGGGCACACATGCAACACCATCGCACAACAGTTGGTCGAGATTAGATTATTGGCTGCTAGGCGGAGAGGCATCTGACTGGGTGCTGGAGATCACGAATCTGCTGCGCACATTATCAGATCACAATCCGGTTCAACTAGACATCAAAGTCCCGACGGCCATACGACGCCCCTTCACGTGGCGCCTGCGGTCGGAAGCATTGCTTGATCCGGTATATGAGGCCACAGTGCGGGATGCTATAGAGCAATATTTCCTTCTCAATAAGGGATCTGTGGATAGTGCCTCCACTCTTTGGGAGGCTTTTAAAGTGACAATTCGGGGGGGGTGCATCGGTACCGCAGCGGGCATACTGAAAGATATCAGAGATCAGCTCTCTAAGGTTGAGGCTAAACTTCAGACATCAGAGCGACATTCTACAACGGCCCCTTCAGCAGATACTCTGGCCAGGATACACGAGCTGATTCTGGAATATGGCACACTAGCTGAATCGGAAATACGGTATATTTCGCGCAGACACACGGCGGGCAGAAATGGAGAGAGGGGGAGGCCGGGCCGTACGTTGGCAAATAAGATTAGGGCCCGTATGGAACAACCCCATGTCGACAAAGTCACAGACTCCCAGGGGAAGGAACATTATCACCCGATTGATATTACCGAACAATTTCGTAGCTTTAGTGCAGATTTATACATGACTAGAAGGGAGGCGACAGCTGATGAGATGGCTAGCTATCTGGAGGATGTGGCCTGTGCCTGGCTGTCAGATGCCCACACGGAGTATCTGAGTCTGCCGATCGACACGGAAGACATCAAAGCTGCCATTATGGCTCTTCCCAATGGGAAGGCGCTGGGGCCAGATGGCCTTACATTCGAATTTTATAAGACATACGCAGATCTAGTCGCCCCCTATCTGTTGGAAGTATATGCGGAGGCACATGATTCGTGAATACTACCGCCCTCGCTCCGGCAGGCATTGATCATAACGCTTCTCAAGAAGGACAAGCCCCCAGATAAATGTGATTCTAAAAGACCACTTTCACTAATCAATATAGACGCCAAAATACTAGCCAAGATTCTGGCCGTTAAGTTACAACCCCTGATGTCCTGCCTGGTTTTACCAGACCAGTCGGATTTTATACCAGACCGCTCCACGTCACATAATCTGCGGACTATTTTCTCCATGTTTGACATACTGGAGATACGCATGTCTGCCGCGATGGGCCTGCTGGACGCAGCCAAGGCGTTTGATTCGGTGCAGTGGAAGTACATGTTTTCTATTCTTCAGCGTATGGGATTCCCGCCTCTATTTATACAGTGGATCAGGGTGTTGTATGTGGAGCCTTCTGCTAGAGTGCGTGTTGGTGGATTGACATCGGACCCATTTGATATTCAGCGGGGTACGAGGCAGGGCTGCCCTCTGTCTCCGCTACTCTTTGCGATTGTGCAAGAACCGCTGACGTGTGTTATTAGACAGAGACATAGAGAAACAGCCCTGAACTTTAACTATCACCCAGTCACCATCTCGCTGTACGTGGACAACATGGTGTTGTTTCTTCGGGAACCCTCGCGTTATTTGGATCAACTTCTCCGAGAGTATGTAAGATTCGGTTGTCTGTCAGGTCTAGTTGTAAATTGGGAAAAATCCGTGGTCATTCCGTTGACTGAGTCTATGACTCAACCTGATATGGAATACCTGTTGATATGGTCAGTGGACCCAGTTAAGTATCTGGGTGTCTGGATCCACCGAGATCCTGACAGTTATCTGCGAGAACTATGGGAGGGCATACACCAGACTAGACCAGCAGGTGGTTCTGTGGATAGCGCTACCGCTCTCTTTAGCGGACCGTATCGCCCTGCTTAAAGTGGTGGTTCCTGTATTTATTCACGAATATCCTGAGTGCATTGACAAAGGGGTTTTTTAAAACGCTCAATGGGACCCTACTTCGGTTGGTCTGGGGAGTTAAGCAAGCCCAGGTGAATTGGTCTGTCGTCACTAGCGATTATGATAAAGGTGGATTTGGGGCACCTGACTTCTATGTATACTATCTTAGTGCACAGGCCCAATACGTGTATTACTGGGTGAGACCACATGCGTTCACTCCACATGTGGCGGTGGAAGAAGGGGACGCTAGCCCAGTTCCGTTGCGCAGTATGATCACACAGCGGACACGTGGCATTCCGAGAACAGAAATCAATGCGGTGGACTCGACATTGGCGGTCTGGCAGGAGATTGGGCGTCTAGCGGGGAAACTATCTATATATGCACCAGCCATGCGCATAGATCACTACGGGGCACTGTCAGTGACACAGGAGGTGCAGTCGATGCGACTGCTTAATGAGGCGGGCTTTCAGTTGATGCAGGATCTCTACCCGGAGATACGCTGGATAATTTACAATACATAAGTAATCCCACGTTATTGTTTTGCTTTGTGATACACAGACTCAGACATGCCATTAGGGCCCATTACGACACTTACCCTCTTGAGCCTCCTACACTGAGGTCCCTACAACATTTGTCTCTAGATTATACAGGCACATAAGAGAAAAGTGTACGGGCCCGCCAGACAGAAGCTGGGAGAGATGGAATGCCTGTTTACCCGATCCGATATTGGAGAAAGATTGGAAGTATATATGTGAATTAACGGGCATGCTTGTCAATGGGAACTTACGAATTATACATTTTAAATACATACACAAGGTGTAGTACATGCCGGCACGCCAACATCGTTATGGGTTGCGAGAATCTAGCAGTTGCGCTCGCTGCGGCCAGGCTGATGCTAACTTTATGCACCTTGCTTGGGGCTGTCGCGGGGTGGCCGATTTCTGGAAGTCTGTTGTGAGAGATATAAAGGACATGTTGGGGGCAGAACTACAATGCACTCCACTAGACTGCTTTCTGTCTTGCGTTTCGCAGATACACGGCATGTGTGGTAGATTTGTACGTCTGGCGCTGCTCATGGCTAAACGAAGAGTGGCTATCACGTGGGGCGGGATTCGCAGACCAAAAGTGGATCACTGGATCAGAGACCTGGTCTACTGCAAAAGTAACATGGAAACTTACGCAGAAGAGTTGCCTACAGTTTCTAGACCAAAGGATATATGGGAGCCCCTGCGACAATTTCTTCAGAAACGACCGGCTGCGGCTGAGCAGGGGGGCGAGAGTTAGACGCTGTGAAGAGACGTGGTGTACGATTTGGGTAGGCAATTTGGGTAAATGGTGGCCCGATGCTCTAACATTTCAATGCGGTATTGTAGATATCACACAAGTATGATGTGTGGATGGTTTTGTGATAATATTATAATTTGTTTCTTTTTTTGTTTTGTTTGTGTTGTATTTTTTTGTTGGATTGGTGGGGATGTTTTTATTTCTCACTATCTATGTATAATGATGATACGATACATGATGGCATTGTTGATGTGTATGTTTTAATTTGTTTATGGAAATAAAAAATTAATTAAAAAATGACACTTGATCACAGATTAATTGCTCTTGTAGACTTTCAAATTTACAATCAAGTGAAAGCATTGCTCAAAGCGGCCACGTAATCATTCACATTCTCATTCGGACTATGCTTCCTTTTCAAAAATTTGTATCTGATAATGCCGATGCACACATTAGGTGCAAAATACTTATCAAATGCAGCCATGGCTGCATCAAAGACATTGAGATCGCCAACACCCAAAGTATTTGGTAATTGCTCAAATACTTTAAAACCCCTAGGTCCAACTGAGTGAAGAATATATTTGGTTTTGTTCTGGTTTAATTTTCCCATCGAGATTAATAGTGTGTACAGGAGGCCTGTGCACATGTAATGGTAGTCTGCAGAGCAAATTCTGCATATCTGAAATTTTATTAGATATTTGAAAAAAACACACCACAACAGTATTCGAACAAGTCATCTATGGGAACACTCCAAATGTTGCATGTTCTTTGTGTTTACTGTAGATCAATTGCCCAGCCAACACGTGTTTTGTCGGACTTCTTCAGGGCTAAAGGATTTACAATGGCATGATATCAGACACTGTAACACATTACAGGAATAAGTGCAAATGGCAGGCGACACGTGACTCTAGTTCAACAACACCCATGGTGACATACCCTCAATCGTGGCGATCATCCCTGCAAGGCGGCATGGTCATACAGACAGGGTGAGAGCCCGTGCAGTGAGAGGGTGTCTAGAAGACCAAATATATTGACAACAGAGTTCTATGAGAGCACCCATCTAATGAAGTCAATTTCGAAGGTGACATCTATCAAAACCAGGGCATGACTGATAAGTTAGACACATTGTCCTAATATACACAGTAAGTTAACACATCTATCACTGACAGTAGGCCACATTGTCTAGTGATCACTATATATTAACATTTGCGGTTTGTGGCGTAATAGCAAAGTTTAGAAAGTTGCTACAAATAGCGGGAAGAATATACATTAGAGTGGATAGCAATACAGAGGCTGGCTGAGTGCAGAGGGAAAAAGGGGGGGACGCAAAGGAGAGAAGAAGGAAAGTGTCAGAGAAGTTCAACGTGGTCGTCCACGCTAAGAAGGCAGTTGCACTCTAACCTATTGGACACAGAAGTTGTGTTGTAAATGATCTGTAAGTACAAGAGTGTATGGAAAAGCAGTAAGTCATCGGTCAAGGTTAAGGACTCGATAGTATCTGATACGCATGTTGGTGGAGAAACAAAAACGAGGAGGGGAGCTCACCTCTCCGCCTGTTGTAATTCCGTCCCGGCTGATCTGGGACAATATCTCCAGAGATTTGGCGTTAATTTGATGAGCCGTATAAGGTAAATGTAACTAGGGACAAAGAAGGAGCAGCATGTAAAACAAGGAAGTATGGCGAGGTGCCTATTGTGTTAATACCCCGCACCTCATGCATGGACAAAATTAAAACCCTGGGGTGTTAATTAGCACAGACCGAACTAAGTATGGCAGAAAACACAAAAAATAATATGTAAAGGGAATACCACGGCGAGTCCACTGCTGAATGGTAATGTAAATGGAGGACGAGACATGCGCTTGCTCTGAGTTATCACCACAAATGCTCTCGGATGGCAGATACATCCAAGACTTTCGGTAAAAACGTAAGGCAGCGTACGATATAAATGTCTAGAAATTAAGGTTACACCCAGTTAAGGCTTAAAATGCAAACAATGTGCAAGTGTGTGACATGGCAAGAAAGAGGTGAGTATGTACCTCGATCTGTAATAAATGGCAAACTAAGTTCGCGTAAATTAAAGTGCACAGACATATCGTGCCACCATAAGTGTAAAATAAAACGGCAACCACGCAGAATGTAAACTAACAAAGTTTTTACCTCTGAGGTATAGCTTGGAGAGATGTGCAGCGTACATGTATGGAAGGAGCAGGGTAGTGCTTGTTTCAGGTAGCGTGGTTCTGTAGAATTCAAACAGGAATCAGCTATCTTGCAATAGTCAGTGTATGACCAATGTACAGGATAAAGTCGGTGAGAGTCCTTACCTCTATGAAGTGTGCAGACAGGCAGCGAGTACGCTGCTGTTTCGGTGGACCTGGGCCATAACCGGAAGTATGGTTACCTCGCAGGTCCGCATACTTATAAAAAACTAATACAAAAATGCTGCACGTCAAACTCCAGTCCTGGTCCAGGAAGTAAGTGGGACAGTAAGTGGGACGTGAGCGAATACTGACAAGTAAACAGTTACCGGTAAAACCCTCCGTTGCGCTTATGTGTATTTGGCTAAGTAGAATAGTTAGGAAAGTAGAGCTGGAAATGGTGAGGATAGAGTGAGGATAAAGCTTCTTTTGTTTACATAAGAATATACAGATTTAGCATAACGACAATTTGGCAAGTATGCCACATGGTTAATTTTAGTTACACAAACATGGTCATGAGCATGATTTCTATTGCTTGAGGCAGGAGAGAACGACTATATGTGTAAGTTACAATATCAAATCCAAACAAGGGGAAACCGCCTGTTTGTGTGAGTTACAGATTCAAATTCAAATTAAAAATGACACACAGTTGCAATATAAAATTCTTAAATCACAGGCAGCGATGGAGCTCGTTCATCTTCTTGGGCGCAGTGTTCAACTAGATTAACAAATTACATGACATAACATGGGATTCAGAAGTCAAGTGCAATGATAAACAGTTAAATGGGGTTGTACGCGGGGCGATGGTCAAAACATCATCAAAGCTGGCCCCACTGTTCAAATTGTGCATATCTAGGTATGTCCTGGCTATGCTTTCTATGTACCAGTCTCCTAGAAAAAAGTGTAATTCATGGTCTGTGTTGAGCTCGAGCTCAACCGCTTTCAGACACATGATCCAAGTAACTTCTGCGCGACGCAGTGTGAGATCCCTATGACCGCCCCTCTGGTTAGGTTGGACTTGTTCTATTCCAAAGAATGTAAATTGTTTATATGGGCCTTGCTCTTTGCAGCTCATGGCGTGAGTCGCCATGGGGCATCTAACATCCCCTTGCTTGAGTGCCCGTGCGTGTTCACTGATGCGATCCTTAAGCATCCGAATAGTACTTCCCACGTATTGTTTCTGCCATTTACAAACAATTATATATACGACATAACGTGTCATGCAGTTGATATTTTGCCTGATCTGGTATTTCCGGGCCGTGGAACCCTAAAGTGTTATGTGTAGCCCATCTGCAAACACAGCAGCTGCCACATTTGTGAACACCAAGTGTACGTTTCGTGAGCCAGTCACTGTCCTTGGTGACTTTGGGGACAGTGGGACTTAGGATGGTTCTCAACGTAGTGCCCCTCCTGTATGTGATAAGGGGTGTATGAGATGTGAATGTATCAAGGGACTTGTCTGCTTTTAAAATGTTCCACTGCTTCTGCATGCTTTTAGTGAGAATGTTTGCCATGTCATTGTGGTTGTTAATAACTCTCACAGGTTGTGTCGATGGGTTTCTTGTCTGTTTCTCTTTTAGTGTCTCTGCTCGTGGGAGTTTCATGATGCGTCTTTCAGCCCTATCTAGGGATGTTCGCTGATAGCCTCTGGCTCTGAACCTAGTTTTCATGGAGTGAAGGCAGGAGATAAACTCCTTCTCATCACTACAGTTCCTCCTTGCTCTGGTGAATTCTCCATATGGGATAGCCTTGATTTGGTGTATTGGGTGTGCGGTGGTGGCATGCAGAACAGTAGTGCATGCCGTGGGCTTGTGGTACAGTTTTCTGTGTATCAACTCCTCTTGGACGTATAACTCTACGTCCAAGAAAACTATGTGCGTTCTGCAGTGATGATGGGTGAATTGTACTCCTAATGTGTTGGTGTCTAGGTATTTCAAAAACTCTTGTAGTTCTGCCTCTGTCCCTGATGAAAGTAGCAGACAGTGGTCTATGTAATGGCCCCAGTATACAATGTATTGGTTGAATGGGCTACCCTTGTCACTCCAAATCCATTTGGCCTCAAAATACCCCATGAAGAGGTTGGCAAAGGAGGGCGAACATTTAGAGCCCATTGCCACCCGCGTGTTTGCTTATACCAGTGACCCTCAAACATGAAGCAATTATTGTTGAGTATGAGTTCTGTCATGGATAAAAGCATTCTGGTGTGTTGCCATTGTGTTGCTGGTTTCTTGCTCAAATGCCTCTCCAAGGCCTGTAAGCCCATATGTGGATTGATGTTGGTGTAGAGGGAGACAACATCAAGTGTGGCTAAGATGATGTCATTCTGCCAAGTGAGATCAGTGAGTAAATATGTTTGGTGTTCCGTATGTACGCAGGAAGATTTTGTACCATAGGCTGTAGAAACATATCCACGTATTCTGCTAGTCTCTCCGATGGGCCCCCTGTGCATGATACGATAGGTCTTCCTGGAGGAAAGGGAAGGTTCTTGTGTACCTTGGGTAGAGTGTACAATACTGGAAATCTGTGTCTCTGCACTCAGAGATAAAGGTAGTCATCTTTGCTGAGGAGACCCTTTGCTTGCCATGTCCTCAGATGCTTAGTAATAAGAATGGTGAGAGGCCCAATGGGGTTGGTAGCAAGGGCTTGATAGCAGGTGTTGTCTCCTAGTTGCCTTAAAACCTCCCCATTATAATCTTGTTTATTCATGACCACAATGTCCCCCGCCCCTTGTCTGCCTCTCTAATGCTGATGGATTTGTCTGTGGAAAGGAGTGTAAGGGCTTGTCATTCACCTTGTGTTAGGTTGTCCAGGTAGAGTCTCCTGCCTGGTCTCATATTTGATTCATGTTTGTCAATGCCTCTTAAGACCAGTCTGTAAAAGGTGTCTATGGTGTTACCCCCAGTTAGAATGGGCGTCCACCTGGATTTGGATTTGAGTCCACTGGCTATCGAGTAGTCTGTGTCTACATTAAGTTCCATAAGGAGGTGGCTCATGTCCTCTGGTGTCTCTTCCTGATTGATAATGGAGAGTAATAGCTGGGTGTCATACACATCTTGTATGCTGAGTACATCCAATACACCACACACCAGGAAGTTTTTAGTCTGTTTATTGTCAATGCGATTATTCACAAACATTTTCTTCAATTTTAAATTTTTAATGAGCTTAAAAAGATCAATTTTTGCTTTGCAAGCGTCCCCTTTCTCGCCAGGGCAGTATCCTAAGCCTTTCTTCAGTAGAGATATCATGTTATCAGTAAGGGTGTGCACAGGCATCCTGTACAAATAACTTGGTGACCTTGTGTCTCCTTTGGGAGGTTTAGGGTTATCCTTCCACCTGTAGCACCATATCTAACTAATAAGTTATGTATACTCAGGTACACACGAGTAGGCGCCATCGCATACCGCGTATGACCCGAAACCTTTTCTTGTTTCAAACCCATTAATCCATTATTAAGTGGTAGGGGCAGCCTCAACGTACATAAACACTATACATCCGTAATGAGGGTTCTGTGTAGGGTTTTAAGTATGCAGGAAGAATGGCGCTCTAAACTGGAAGCGGTAAGTAAGGCAAATACAACAAGAGAAAATGATGCGGTGCTACTAGGTCAGAGGAAACCCCAATAACCCCTGAAGGGAGTGGCAAGGGCCCACTCTGTAAATGCAACAAAGGTCCTGTGCACACGTTAGGTAAATATAAGTAAATGTCTGTATGAGGAAACACAATGTTATGGTAGGAATGGAGACATGTTCAACACCAGTAGACGGTTTTCGTTTGGGTAAGATATATTTGAACCTTCATCTTCAGAAGGAGAACATCAAAGATAAACCAGCCGACACGTGTTTCGTCAGTCGGGCAGTGTACCCGTGACACTTCAGGGCTGGGAATAAACAAATAATATAGTACAGTACAGGATAGAATAACCAAAAGCGATTCAGGAGAACAAAAAAACAACAAGGAGGTGTACCGGCGCAGAAAAACACCTTGTGTGTGTGGAAACCCAATGAAAGAAGTGGAAAGAGCATAAAAGCAACAACATAAGTGACTTCACACAATTAATAGAACTGAACCTGTGGTGTCTTGAGTATATTGGGAATAGGAAGGAAATAAATATATAAAAGAATATAAATGCGGAGAAAATAATAAGTCAAAAATTCTTGACTTGAAGAGGTTAAATATATTTCATATGTTGTCATCACATAGCGAAAATCCATCGGAGCAAACGTGGTGAGGTGGCAGGTGAGTGCGTGAATAATAAAAACAAATTAAATGCATTTGCTAGTCGCTTGTAAAATAAACACCGGAGAAGCCTAACACCATAAGGGTAATAAATAAACACTAACACAACCGTACTCGAACATTTCAACAGATCCGGACTGAAAGGCATTCAGGGTAGAATATTTCAGTCATGTCCATACATAAATACCATTCAAATCAGAGGGATAAATGTTGTTTAGGCTGCAACCCAACAATTACGAATCATCAGCCATTGTAGTGCAAACAGTACGATATAATTGTCCCAAGCTTTGTAAACATATACAGGAACGTACAGCAAGTTGTTAAGGACGAATAAGAAAGGGAGATATAGAAAAAAAAGGGGGAGATCCGTGTAAACTAATGAGGGTAAACATGCGGCTGTTGGTAAGTGTAACGGGATGAGAAAAAAGGGGGTAAATAAATACCTGAAATAGCGCAACACGCTCTATGTCTAGAAGAAGAGAAAAATTCAGGGAATACGGTCATGAAAAGTGGAGAGCAGGAAGCCTATTAAAAAAAACAAAAGCGAGGAAGCACTAGGTCGTGTAAAGTCAAGGGGAAAGCCCACTCACCATGAGACCGGTGATAATTCCAACCCGGCCTTAACAGGTTCTGAAATACAGGAAGGGCCAGTAGCATGGAATCGTGAAGGGAACCACAGGCGGCCAGATCAGTCACTTCCCTGTGTGTCCAACAAAGAGGGATGATGGGCTGGTTCAACCGTCACCGGAGTAATCTGTCGGACAGAAAAGGGATCGAAATTAAGTAAATTAGGGTGTGATCACAGCATAAGGCCACGTAGCGGCATAAAGCCATCTTCAGGAGTATTAAGAACGCGCTTACCTCGTGAATCTGAGACAAGATGGGTATGTTGTTCTTTCTGGGTATGGAAGGAGCAATGAATGATTAAAAAGGGAAAGCGGGGCGGGGAAAAAAGTCCGAAAATAACTAGAGCGCTAACCTGGCACTGGTAAAGGACAGGAAGTAGGACAACAAGGTGACTGTAGAGAGAGGAAAAATCTAACGAGCAGAGTTGAAGACAGATGAGGATAGTGGTAAATAGTGGATAGTAAAAAAGTTTCAATAGATAAAAAAGATTATTCCAACGGAAGCAAAACAACATTTAACATAGCATGGTTGTTCCGACAATATTAGAGTATTGAGGTCAATAGAGGCAATCACATTGCCTGAAAAGTTATTGGGAGCATATTATGGTTGTCTAAACAAAACAGAGTAAATAATTCAAAAAACCTCTCACAGTAAGCTAAAGTTATCATTTCTTTGCAGATTCAAGGGAGCTTGAATTGCTAACTGGGTAAACAAAAGGAAAATAGAATACAACACAAAGGCTACATGTGGCGACTAAATGGATAGATACAGGCAATTGGTAACAACCGTAAGACATCGGGTGATCATGTGCCTAAAAGGTACTGGAGCTTGTGATCAGAATTCTGACCATGTTTGACAGAGTGAAGACGCATAATCCAGGTGGCCTCTTGTCTTCTTAGTCTAAGTTCTCGATTACCACCTCTTATGTTAGCCTCCGTGACATCAATTCCAAAGAAATTGAATCTCTTATGGGGGCCCTGTGTGGGACAGGAAGCCACATGTAATGCCATAGGGTACTGTGTATCTTGTTGGTATCTTGTTGGTGGATTGCTCTAGCTTCAAATATATCTTACCCAAACGAAAACCATCTACTGGTGTTGAACTTGTCTCCATTCCTACCATAACATTGTGTTTCCTCATACAGACATATACTTATATTTACCTAGCGTGTGCACAGGACCTTTGTTACTATACATCCGTAGCCTATGATCAGACCTTTTAGGGAACTACATGAATATAGATAAAGTAGCAGAATAGCCCTTCCAGAACCTAGCGAAAGGCGACACAATGACAGCAAGTGTGCCCAGTTAGGAACTATGTGACAGATTGGCAATCTTCTTTGAGGATAAGATCAGCAATATTATCGATGGCCTAAATTTGGGTAGTATGCCCAGAATCACCTTCTGCTAGACGTGCTGGGGTGGAGAAATATTAGGGATGTTTTTAGTTTGTTTATTGTCAATGGGATTATTCACAAACATTTTCTTCAATTTTAAATTTCTAATGAACTTAAAAAGATCAATTTTTGCTTTGCAAGTGTCCCCTTTCTCAATAGGGCAGTATCCTAAGACTTTCTTCAGTAGAGATATCATGTTATCAGTAAGAATAAGGGAGGACAGGTTAATAATGTCAACCCCATGTCTTGTGTGTCTACCAATTCTTCTTGTCCCCTGACATTCATCCTGATATCGTTTGTGCCCTGCTCTCTTCCCTCTCCTAGTTTTCCTTGCTGTTCTCCACGGTTGGACTGCACCCTGTTGCTGTTTTTTATGCGCTAGACTTCTTTTAAAAAATAGTTTTCTGATCTTTCAAGATTGGAGGTACCTGGAATGTTGTCTAGTTCACCATCACTGAATATTGGGACACTCAGGGAAGTGGAACTCGAGGAGATGGAGATTGTTTGATGTCTACCTGTTCTATTTTTATCCCGGTCATTGATTAGGATTTGGTCGTACTTTTTAGAAAAAGTAAAGACCCTCCCCCCTCTATAGTCAATCTCGTCTCTCTTAAGTTTCTTGGCTTTGCGTTGTTTTATGTCCTCCTGGTGCTTGGCTAACACTTCAGTGAGGATAGCGTAATTCTTTTCAGTTGCTTCTGGTAGGCCAAGGTCTCTAATTTCTCCCTCTAACTTGTTGATCTCTATCTGAGGGGCTGCTACTTTGCGATCTGCGTTCTCAATCAGTAGGCCTATCAATGTTTTTGAGTTGGAGGTCAGTGCTTCTTCCCAGAGTTTTAACAGGTCATCATCCAGCTCGTCATAAGTGGGAAATATTTGAGCTCGTAATCCTCTGGGTATTCTATCTAGTCGGAGATACTGCTTCAGGGTGATGCCATCCCACCATTTGCTGTTCTCATTCTTTTTAAGTTTTTCTAATTTTATGAATTTATCCCTCATTTCGTGTTTGATTTGTATTCTTGATACTTGTTACTATTATTATTATCATTGCTTATAGAGCGCAACTGACACCGGACGGATAACCTGGCGCTATGATACGGTGTATAGCTGAATGCGGAAAGACTGTGCCCTCTGCCCGTAGAAAATTAGCAGGATGCCAGAGAGCACACTCAGGGATAGAGCCAGGTTTTATCCTTTTTCTGAACTGCAGGATATTATCTATTTGTCTAATATCAGGTGGAAGTTTATTCCAAAGGCGGGAAGCTGCCGTGCAAATTTAACTTTCTTGACTCTGTGCATCCTCACCAGATTAGCTGATGCGGAGCGAAGCGCTCGTGGGGGGGCATACCATGTAAGTTTCTCCTGCAATTATTTGGGCCCATGCAGGGCGTTGAACATTATGCAGAGTGCCTTAAATTGTATCCTCTGCAGGACTGGAAACCAGTGCAAATCTGAGAGTGCCTGGGAGGCGGAGGAACGACGTGGTCGCCGTAGTGCTATTTTGGCCACCATGGTCTGTATTCTCTATAATCTCTCAATCAGATATTGTAGAGAGTCTAGTAGCAGAGCATTACAGTAATCCAGTCTGCTGAGAATAGTGCTCCGAACTATCAGCGTTCTGGCCTCTATAGAGAACATCGGAAACATTTTCTGAAATGCTCTAATCAAAGTAAAGCAACTTCCAACTATTTTGTTGACATGTTTTTCTAATGTCAGTTTGTTATCAAACGGAACTCCCAGATTGCGTACAGCATTACTCGGAGCCAGTGAAGTAGTAGAGGGTGTTGGCCAGAAATCAGACGGGAGTGTAGGGGAGATTCTACCTACTGCACAGTGTAGAATCTCTGTCTTCTTAGAGTTAAATTGAAGAGAGTTCTCCCTGAGCCAGGTTTCTATGTCCTGCAGACATGCATGAAAATCTGCTAGGGACACTGATTGCTCACCCACTAAAGACAGGATGAGCTGGGTGTCGTCTGCATAATTCACTAAACTAACATTATGAGATCTAATGATGGCAGGTAGAGGGCTCATATAAACGTTAAATAGGATGGGACTAATTGCCGTGCAGTATGTTAGAGAACTTGGACCAAAAAGGGGGAGAACTACTGCTTGTTGTCTAGTGGATAAATATGAATAGAACCACTTGAGTGCAGTGCCCACCACTCCCACCTTTTTAAGCCTGGACAGGAGAATTCCATGGTTTACCGTATCAAATGCGGCAGACAGGTCAAGGAGAACCAATATGACTGACTGTCCCCTGTCTGCACACATCCGTAGGTCATCCATAACGGTCACCAGGGCCGTCTCCGTCCCATGGCCTGGACGAAATCCAAATTGCACCTTGTCCAGAATATTATTTGTTTCTAAGAACTGGCAGAGTGCTTTGCTGACCACTCGTTCCAAACTTTTAACTGGATATGGTAGAAGAGAGATGGGTCTGTAGTGCTTCAAACAGGCTGGATCGAGTGATGCTTTTTTTAAAAGGGGCGTCACCGACGCCTGTTTCCAGTAGGCCGGTACAGAGCCATTCATCAAAGATTGGTAACAGATTTGCCGTAATGCCGGAAACAGTTCAGGGGCCAGCTCCTTCCAGATTTTATGTGGCAGTGGATCCAAAGGACACCCCGAGGATACTCCCATGGCCATTTTCTCGAAATCCTCTGCAGAAAGCGTGTCAAAATGGTCTAGGGAGTAAGATTTCTCCACCCCAGCACGTCTAGCAGAAGGTGATTCCCTGGGCATACTACCCGAATTTAGGCCATCGATAATACTGCTTATCTTATCCTCAAAGAAGATTGCCAATCTGTCACACAGTTCCTGACTGGGCACACCTGCTGTCACTGTGTCGCCTTTCGCTAGGTTCTGGAAGAGCTATTCTGCTACTTTATCTCTATTCATGTTGTTCACTAAAAGGTCAGATCATAGGCTACGGATGTATAGTGTTTATGTTCGTTGGAGCTGCCCCTACCGCTTAATTAATGGGTTAATGGGTTTGAAACAAGAAAGGGTTTCGGGTCATACGTAGTATGCGATAGCGCCTACTCGTGTGTACGTGAGTATACAGAACTTATTAGTTAGATACGGTGCTACAGGTGGAAGGATAACCCTAAACCTCCCAAAGGAGACACAAGGTCACCATGTTATTTGTACAGGAGGCCTGTGCACACCCTTACTGATAACATGATATCTCTACTGAAGAAAGGCTTGGGATACTGCCCTGTCGAGAAAGGGGACGCTTGCAAAGCAAAAATTGATCTTTTTAAATTCATTAGAAATTTAAAATTGAAGAAAATGTTTGTGAATAATCCCATTGACAATAAACAGACTAAAAACATCCCTGTATGTGGTGTATCGGATGTACTCAGCATACAAGTTGTGTGACACCCAGCTATAACTCTCCATTATCAATCAGGAAGAGACACCAGAGGACATGAGCCAGCTCCTTATGGAACTTAATGTAGACTCAGACTACTCGATAGACAGTGGACTCAAATCCAAATCCAGGTGGACGCCCATTCTACCTGGTGGTAACACTATAGACACCTTTTACAGACTGGTCTTAAGAGACATTAACAAACATGAATCAAATAGGAGACCAGGCAGGAGACTCTACCTAGACAACCTAACACAAGGTGAACGACAAACCCTTACACCCCTTTCCACAGACAAATCCATCAGCATTAGAGAGGCAGACAAGGGGGGGAACATTGTGGTCATGAATAAACAAGATTATAATGGGGAGGTTTTAAGCCAACTAGGAGACAACACCTGCTATCAAGCCCTTGCTACCAAGCCCATTGGGCCTCTCACCACTCTTATTAATAAGCATCTGAGGACATGGCACGCAGAGGGGCTCCTCAGTGAAGATGAATACCTTTATCTTAGAGTGCAGAGACTCAGATTTCTGGTATTGTACACTCTACCCAAGGTACACAAGAACCTTCCCTTTCCTCCAGGGAGACCTATCGTATCATGCATAGGGGGCTCATCGGAGAGACTAGCAGAATACGTGGATATGTTTCTACAGCCTATGGCACAAAATCTTCCTGCGTACATAAGGGACACCAAACATATCCTCAGCTTACTCACTGATCTCACTTGGCAGAATGACACCATCTTAGCCACACTTGATGTAGTCTCCCTCTACACCACCATCAATCCACATATGGGCTTACAGGCCTTGGAGTGGCATTTGAGCAAGAAACCAGCAACGCAATGGCAACACACCAGAATGCTTATATCCATGACAGAACTCATACTCAACAATAATTGCTTCATGTTTGAGGGCCACTGGTTTAAGCAAACACGGGGGTGGCAATGGGCTCTAAGTTTTCACCCTCCTTTGCCAACCTCTTCATGGGGTATTTTGAGGCCAAATAGATTTGAAGTGACAAGGGTAGCCCATTCAACCAATACATTGTATACTGGGACCATTACATAGACGACTGTCTGCTACTGTGGTCAGGGACAGGGGCAGAACTACAAGAGTTTTACAAATACCTAGACACCAACACATTGGGAGTACAATTCACCCATCATCACAGCAGAACGCACATAGTTTTCTTGGACGTAGAGTTATACGTCCAAGAGGGGTTGATACACAGCAAACTGTATCACAAGCCCACGGCATGCAATGCTGTTCTGCATGCCACCAGCGCACACCCCATACACCAAATCAAGGCTATCCCATATGGAGAATTCACCTGAGCAAGGAGGAACTGTAGTGAGGAGAAGGAGTTTATCTCCTGCCTTCACTCCATGAAAACTAGGTTAAGAGTCAGAGGCTAGCAGTGAACATCCCTAGATAGGGCTGAAAGGCAAACCATGAAACTTCCACAAGCAGAGATACTAAACGAGAAAGAGAAAAGAAACCCATCAACACAACCTGTGAGACTTATCACCAACCACAATAACATGGCAAACATACTCACTGAAAGCATGCAGAAGCATTGGAACATTTTAAAAGCAGACAAGTCCCTTGATACATTCACATCTCATACACCCCTTATCACATACAGGAGGGGCACTACGTTGAGAACCATCCTAAGTCCCACTGTCCCCAAAGTCACCAAGGACAGTGACTGGCTCACGAAACGTACAATTAATTTCCACAAATGTGGCAGCTGCGGTGTTTGCAGATGGGCTACACATAACACTTTAGGGTTCCACAGCCGGACGGGAGGGAATACCAGATCAGGCAAAATATCAACTGCATGACACGTTATGTCGTATATATAATTGTTTGTAAATGCCAGAAACAAAACGTGGGCAGTACTATTCGGATGCTGAAGGATCACATCAGTGAACACGCACAGGCACTCAAGCAAAGGGATGTTAGATACCCCATGGGGACTCATGTCATGAGCTGCAAAGAACAAGGTCCATATAAAGAATATACATTCTTTGGAATAGAACAAGTCCAACCTAACCAGAGGGGCGGTGATAGGGAACTCACACTGCGTCGCGCAGAAGCTACTTGGATCATGCGTCTGAAAGCGGTTGAGCTCGAGCTCAACACAGACCATGAATTAAATTTTTTTTCTAGGGGACTGATACACAGAAAGAATAGCCAGCACACACCTAGACATGCACAATATGAACAGTGGAGCCAGCTTTGGTGATGTTTTGACCATCGCCCCGCGTATAACCCCGGATAACTGTTTAGCATTGCACTTGACTGACTTCTGAATTCCATGGTATGTCATGTAATTTGTTAATTTAGTTGAACACTGCGCCCAAGAAGATGAACGAGCTCCATCGCTTCCTGTGATTTAAGAATTTTATATTGCAACTGTGTGTCACTTTGAATTTTAATTTTAATCTGTAACTCACACAAACAGGTGGTGTCCCCTTGTTTGGATTTGATATTGTAACTTACACATAAAGTCGTTCTCTCCTGGCTCAAGCAATTGAAATCACGCTCATGACCATGTTTGTGTAACTAAAATTAACCATGTGACATACTTACCAAATTGTTGTTATGCTAAATCTGTATATCCTTGTGTAAACAAAAGAAGCTTTATCCTCACTCTATCCTCACCATTTCCAGCTCTACTTTCCTAGCTATTCTACTTAGCCAAATACACATAAACACAACGGAAGGTTTTACCGGTAACTGTTTACTTGTCATCAGTATTCGCTCACGTCCCACTTACTTCCTGGACCATGACTGGAGGTTGACGTTGCAGCATTTTTGTATTCGTTTTTTATAAGTAGGCGGACCTGCGTGGTAACCATACTTTCGGTTATCGCCGCAGGTCCACGGAAACAGCAGCGTACTCGATGCCTGTCTGCACATTTCATAGAGGTAAGGACTCTCACCGACTTTATCTTGTACGTTGGTCATACGCTGACTATTGCAAGATAGCTGATGCATGTTTCGATTCTACAGTTCCCTGGAACGAGCACTACCCAACTCCTTCCATACACGTACGCTCCACATCTCTACAAGCTATACCTCAGAGGTAAAAACTTTGTTAGTTTACATTCTGCGGGGTTGCCGTTTTATTTTACGCTCGCGCCCCTGCACAGCCCGCTTATGGTGGCACGATATGCCTGTGCACTTTTATTTACGCTAACTTAGTTTGTCATTGTCGAGGTACATACTCACCTCTTTTTTGTCATGTCACACACTTGCGCGTTGTTTGCATTTTAAGCCTTAACTACTTGTTTTTGTATCACCACCAACATGCGTATCAGATACTATTGAGTCCTTAACCTTGACCGATGACTTACTGCTTTTCCATACACTCTTCTACTTACAGATCATTTACAACACAACTTCTGTGTCCAATAGGTAAGAGTGCAACCGCCTTCCTAACGAGGACGACCACGTCAAACGTCTCTGACACTTTCCTTCTTCTCTCCTTTGTGTCCCCCCCTTTTTCCCTCTGCACTCAGCCAGCCTCTGTATTGCTATCCACTCTAATGCATATTCTTCCCGCTACTTGTAGCAACTTTCTAAACGGTGCTATTACGCCACGAACCGCAAATGTTAATATATAGTGATCACTAGACAATGTGGCCTTCTATCAGTGATGGATGTGTTAACCTACTGTGTATTTTAGGACAATGTGTCTAACTTATCAGTCATGCCCTGGTTTTGATAGATGTCGCCTTGGAAATTGACTTCATTAGATGGGTGCTCTCATACAACTCTGTTATCAATATATTTGGTCTTCTAGACACCCTCTCACCGCACGGGCTCTCACCCTGTCTGTATGACCATGTCGCCTTGTAGGGATGATCGCCACGATGAGGGTATGTCACCATGGGTGTTGTTGCACTAGAGTCACGTGTCGCCTGCTATTTGCGCTTTTTACTGTAATGTGTTATAGTGTCTGATATCATGCCATTGTACATCCTTTAGCCCTATAGAAGTCATGGGTTTCCACCCTGATGAAACAACTGTTGGCTGGGCAATCGACCTACAGTAAACACAAAGAACATGCAACATTTGGAGTGTTCCCATAGATGACTTGTTCGAATACTGTTGCTGTGTGTTTTTTTCAAATATCTAATTACATTTCAGATACCCAGAATTTGCTCAGCAGACTACAATTATGTGTGCACAGACCTCCTGTACAAATAACGTGGTGACCTTGTGTCTCCTTTGGGAGGTTTAGGGTTATCCTTCTACCTGTAGCACTGGATCTAACTAATAGGTTCTGTATATTCACGTACACACGAGTAGGCACCATCACATACCGAGTATGACCTGAAACCCTTTCTTATTTCAAAGATTAATAGTGTCTAGGAAATGTTGGAAGTAAGACTTCCAGTCAGGCTATTTCATATAAGTTCACCCTGCCATCAGGGCAAAATGCTTGGGGAGGAGTCAGCAAATAATTCTGGGTACTCATTGTTACGCCTACACTCACCACTCAACAGTGAAAACAATTTTACAACGCTGCTAACTGTGCAGATTAAAATAATGGTAATGTAAATATGCTACTATTAAAATATGGAACACTCTATTAATTACTGACAGCTGCGCGTCACAGTGAATCAAGAAGAAACATTATGCGCACTTGTGAAGTACCTTAAGAGTCTTAATAACAAGCAGTGTGTGTCAACGATTCCACACCAGAAAGGCAGACACGCTCCTTCAGAGTTTTCCAATATAGGCTGTGTGCATAAGCAAAATTTACAACAGTCACCGACACGCTCCCGCTCAGCTTTCCAATATATGCTGTGCGCATCAGCGAAGTTTATAATATCGCTTTAATTCACATAAATGAAATGCTTCCTAGAAAGCTGTGCGTGCATGTGATCTCTCAGAATGAGCGCTGCACACTGAAGTGGGATGCAAACAAACATGCTGAAGCAATTGTATTTGCTAGGAGACATGCAGAGCGGCGCTTGGACGTGTTTGTCACAGGAGATACTGTTGCTAAGAGACAGAAGCTTGCATCGTCTCAGTAATTCCCCATTGCTGTCACATTCCTAATCACCTGGCTATGTCACCACAACGTTGACGAAGGAGAAGGTTGCTGAAGATAAAATGAGTCTAATAAAAGCAAAGGCAGTAAGACACCGTAACGCTCATTGCTTGCCTACAATGGCCAAAACCAGGAAATATTCCATGTCAAGCAGAACACCCTTGGAAACACGAGGCTCAAAAATTGCCTCCGAAGGTTTCCAATGGAGACCACCCTTCAGAAACACGAGGTTCGATAATTGCCCCAGAAAATTTCCAATAAAGTAAAAATAGTTGCGGCTTGATGAGTGCCTCCCACTTTTCGCAGTATAGGCCCAAAAATTCAAACAAAGTTGCAGCATACTTTAAACAAACAATCCGCCATTGGACTTTTTGTTGTGGTTAACTAAGCCGACTTTCACTGCAGGGGCAAATCCTCATAGAATCACTTCCTTCGCACACATGGCTTCGTGGTGTTCCACCACTTGTCGCAACTTCGTAAAGTAAAACACTACAAAGTAGTGTTTTTTGAAAGCTTTAATCCTCACTGAAACACCAATAAGAAGCTGCAAAGCAGAGCACCTTCTCCAGCCCTTTTGCTCGGCCGCCGGCTCCTCAGTAATTCTCTGTTTAACAATCTAAAATTCCGAATTAAGATCAATAATATGCTCCGTGCAATTGTATTTGTGAGGACATGTCAAGAAGTTAACTACAAAATCAATAAAGTTTATTTAAAAAAAAAAAACTAGAATTCCCTGTCATCAGGGAGCGGCACGAGCAAACATACTTAAAGGATAACATCAGAATATTACAACAATTTACATAAATTTCCCTAAAGTGCTCTTTAAGCCTTCTTAATTCTCACCAGTGTTTCTGACCCAATACATTTCAGAATACAACATTTCCTTGATTCAAATAAGAAATAAACATTGGGGAATCCCCACCATCTGTCTCTCTGACCCAGCTCCCTAAATGCTGCAATATGCTTTATGGTGTACACAGCAATCGATTGCCATCACCCTCATTTTGGTTTTGAAAAGTTGACAGGTATAAGCATATGACTCGGTGCACTTAGGATCCTATTACAGGACTGGAAACTTCGGATCATGCATTTATTTTCTCCCTTTAACCAAAGAGCAGCCATTATGCAACAGTAATACACCAACGTGCAAATGCAGAACTACAATGACTCTGATTCTTCAACTAAAAAACCTACAAGTCCCATCAACATGATTTTGCACCAGTAATGTTATGTTATGTTATTTGGCACTTATAAAGTGCACGGCTACTCCACAGAGTGCCCTGGCGCTAAGAAGGACCCAGAGAAACAGACCACAAACCGACAGGAAGATCTCTACTGAAGTTGGTAAAACCAGGTGTTTAGATTTTTCCTAAAACTAAGGAGATCCTGTACCTGTCTTAAGGAAAGCGGCAGGCTGTTCCAAAGCTGTGAGGCCACCACCTGAAAGGAGCGGCCCCCAAGCGAAAGCGAGTAACATCATAGATATTAGTATAAACAGTCCTAACAATCATTCCTACGCCTATTTCTTGTTATTCGATGATTATGAATTTATTTTAATCAGATTCAGATTATTATTGCCTTTATATTGTGAAATCGTATAAATATTTCTTGAAGATATTTCTACGGAGATCATGGCTACGTGGATATTTTTCCACCCATCGCTGAATATCGGGTACTCGCAGATTGAGCTTGTCCCTCCTGTGCTTTGTAGCTGGGTATGTTTAAAAAAAATATATATCTTTATTAAAAGTTGTGGCAGACATTTACAAAAATCAGTATGTATCCTCCGTCTTCATGCGTTGATGAGTAACAAATCTGCGTACACAATAGGGTTAATAACCCAGTCCTCTTACAAGTATACACAGCAATCCAATTAACATATATAATCGTTCCATCTCTATGTATATTTCTTTGTTGCAATCCAACCCACGGGTATCTACTATGATACATTTCTCCAAACTTATAAGCTATCGGTGTCTACCAGTTCCCCTTGTAAACTCTCCCCCCCTCTTAACTAAAACTCCCCCCACCCCCCTCTATGTCCGGTGTACGGTCTCAGGTGGTTTTTCCTTGTCATTTATCCTCCCATTTCGTTTCCATTCAATGCCCTTTATATCAATGATGGCTGGTCCACCCTGTCCTTTGAGTTTCATCCGGTTCACTACCTAACTGTGTGTTTCCCCCAGTATCTTCTCGGTCTGCATCTTCACGTTCCGCCTCCCCACTCACCAACTCTCCCATCATTGCACTCCAGGCCTGTAAGTCGTCTTCTAACTTTTTGACTCGTCTAGTCTGCTGCATTCGAATCACCTCAGCTGTTGCCCATTCCTTCATGTCTCTTACCCATTGTGTCAATTTAGGAGGTCTGCGGCTCAGCCACAAAGTGGCAATCCGTCTCTTCGCTAGCACTAGTCCCAGGAGGACAAACTTTCTGCTAATGTTTTTATTCTCAAGTCTGGGCAGCAAATTCAGCAACACTACCTGGATCTTTCCTGCTATCTCCCAACCTGTTACTCCCTGTAATGCTGTCTGTACGTCGGTCCAATATCCCTGAAGCGTCGGGCTAGCCCAGACCATGTGAATGAATGTAGCTTCTATTTCCCCACCTCTAGGACATAACCCCTAACGTTCTGGGTAAATCTTATGCAGCAGCTTGGGGGTCATATACGTTTGATGTACGTAGTGAAATTGGATTAACTTGGACCTCGTGTTCATGCTTACTTGCTTAATTCCTTCGTGGATCTTGACTCAGTCCCTTTCAGTAATATTTTCATGTGTCAGTTCTTCCCACTTGGCTTGAATTAGCAGTACCCTGACCGCCCTATCATCCCTTATCGGCCGATAACGATGGGAAATCAATATGCAGCCCTTGCTTATTATTAACAAGGTCTGTAACACCTTTGAGACAAATCGCTCATCCGGGAACATAGGCCAAAGTTCCCTCGCCAATTGCGCTATCTTCCCATATTGTAGGAACTGGCCTGGACCTAACTCAAAGATTTCTATTGCCTGTTCACAAGTAATATACTGTGTGTTGTCGTAAAGGTCGCCCATAGTCAGACACCCCCCTTTCCTGCCACCTCCGCACTGACATTGATGCGGAGATCTGTTGAAAAGGTCGTATGACCCACAAAGGCATGTCCAGGGCATACAGGGCTCTCGTATACACACTTCGAGAAGGGGGACAAGGAGCAAAAGGTAGGAAGGGGAGGAGGTCCTGTACCGGTGCTCCTGGAGTCAATACACTAACAAAATAAGGTAACAGTTCCTAAAGAGAACAGTGCCAATATGGTCTACTGTAAGAAGGGGGGAGAGGGAGATTGTGGATGAGGTTCGAGAATGATCGTGTGATGGAGACCAGATACTCCTGGGTGGTACTAGAAGTGCCCTCACACACCCTTGCGGGTGCAAAGCATCATCATCGGGCGGTGCTCCTCGTGGGGGTGGCACTGCAGTCCCTCACGGGCCCTTGGAAGGGCTCTCTGTCGGAGATCTTTTTGTGGAGTCGCCGTAGTTGTGCGTGCGGGTGTGTGGGGAAAGGAAGAGGGCGGTGTAGTGATGGAGCTAAAAAGACCTAATGGTACCCTAACAATTTATTAGTGGGTCCAGTGGATCTACTAAAAGTAACGGGGGATAATGTTAAATAAACATTCTGAGTAGGGGAGAAGGATGTAGGTACGTCCCACTGCTCTCGACCCGTTGGAGTGAGGGTTAAAGTGAGAGAGAGGGAGTAAAAGTGGTGGTCAACATGTTTCGCGCCGCTTGCGGTCCCTAGTGGATCCTAGCGCTTCGTCAGGACCAAAGTGGTGACTATAAAGAAAGAGGAAGGGATTCAGAAAAATAGGGGAGTATCCTGTAATCCCAAAAGTAAAGGAGGAAGGAACACGGATTATTCGTGTCCTTGACGTCGAACCCGCAAAAGTCTGGATCCAAGCTGTGCCGGCGACTCTGGAGGCACCCTAGGTTACCGCAGTGGAACTTCCGAGGCAGATCTGTAGCCTCAGCCCCAGATGATCAATACCCGGTACAGCTTGGACCCAGACTTTTGCGGGTTCGACGTCAAGGACACGAATAATCCGTGTTCCTTCCTCCTTTACTTTTGGGATTACAGGATACTCCCCTATTTTCCTGAATGAGGGCACTTCTAGTACCACCCAGGAGTATCTGGTCTCCATCACACGATCATTCTCGAACCTCATCCACAATCTCCCTCTCCCCCCTTCTTACAGTAGACCATATTGGCACTGTTCTCTTTAGGAACTGTTACCTTATTTTGTTAGCATACAGGGCTCTCTTCAGCACTCTCCGGCCCACCAGTTCCCACATATCCGCCACATGACGAACAATATATGGGCATGTCGAAAGCACCTGCGCTCCCATCTTTAACAACTCAGGCAACTCCCTGTCTCCCAAGCTTCCCGCCAGCAGGGCCTTCTCCCAATTCTCATCCCCATCCAGCCAGTGTGTTGCGTGTTGCAGTTGCGAGGCCGCGTAATAGTATTCCAAACACGGGACCTCTAGACCTCCGTTTTGCCATGTTCTTTGTAAAGTGGTCAAATTGACCCATGTGCGTTTGAGTCCCCAGAGTAGATCAGTTAGCAGCCTGTCCAGTGTAATAAAGAAGTGTCGGGGATCTTAAAGAAGGAGTACTGCATCGCGTACAAACATCTAGGCAGGACCACCATTAAAATCAAAGCTATCCTCCCCATAAGTAACAAAGGCAGCTCCCGCCAAAAACACACCGAACCTCGCAGCTCCTCCGCTACTCTACCCATGTTGAGCTCCAAGTATTGGTCAGCTGGTTCTGCCAGTTTGACCCCCAAATATCGAGGTGCAGTCCTCACCCACGGGAGCCCCACTACCGGCAGTTCCTCGCTTGGGTGCAAGGCCAATCTCCCCAATGGCACCAGCTTAGACTTTCCCGGGTTTTGCTGCAGGCCGACACGTGACCAAACCTCTCCAGGGCTTCCAACAGAATCGGAACTGCACCGGCCAAGTCCCGGACATACACCAAGGTGTCATCCGCATAAATGGACACCACATGATTAGTCTCACCCAGCGCAATACCGAAGGCCTCCAACCCTATTTGTAAACCCGCCACCAGGGGTTCCATTGCCATGGCAAAAAGTAATGACGATAATGGGCACCCCTGCCTGGTACCCCATTGCAACCGAAAGGCCCATGATACCAATCGTCCCACTCTGATCCTAGCACTGGGAGCAATGGGTGCCGAATATAATAACTGCACCCACCGCAAGAACTGTGCCCCCACCCCCATCAGCCGCAAGACCTCCCAGAGGTACACCCACCCAACCGAGTCAAACGCTTGTTCGATATCTAAGAGTGCCAAAGTGCACTCCTCCTGGTGAAGCATGGGTGAGTGCCAAATATGTGCCAATCGCTGTAGATTAAGGGCTGTGCTACGTTTGGGGACCGAAACCCGCCTGGTCGGGATGAATCAGACGCTGCATGCATGGTTGCAGTCGTGTCACCATGATTCCGCTGAGGACCATCAAATCAATATTTAGCAGGAATATAGGTCTATATGACCCCGGAAGCTGAGCGTCTCTATCCGCCTTAGGGAGCATGACCACCACTGCTTCGCTCATAGAGGACGGGAGTGCCCGGTGGTGGAACACCTCCTTATATACCTCCATGAGGCGGTCTACTAGAATGTGCACACATTTCTTATAGAATTCGGCTGGTAGGCTATCAGTCCCCGGACTCTTAGCCGATTTCAGGGACTAGATACCCCCCAGTATTTCAGCCTTCGAGATCGGTTCATCCAGCACTTGGCTGGCTTCATCCTTCAAATGAGGGAGGTTCAGAGTAGTAAGGAACCTCTCCGTCTCCTCTGGGAACGGAGTGGGGCGCCCCACGTATACTCCGGCTAAATGGTCCAGGATGCCCTGCTGGCTGAACACTGTATGCCCTTCCGTGGTTTTCATCTGTACGATAGGAGATGTCGGCCTCTCGTTGCATATCAGTCTCACCAGCAGTGCCCCAGAGCAGTCTCCCTCTGCGTTTAAGCGCTGTCGATATGCGGTAAAGTGGAACTTCCAGAGGGGGTACAACGCCGCCAATAATTCCTCCTGTGCCTCCCGCCACTCATTTAAGCAGTCGGGCACTGTAGGCAGCACCTCTTCCAGCTCAGCCAACCTCCTCCTGGTAATCGGAATGTCCAGTTCGAGCTGCTTCCGAACCCCATAGGTTGTGCTGAAGCAGAACCCACGTACCACCACTTTCATTGCCTCTCACTCCGTTGGGAGTCGCCATGTGGGGACTGCCGTTCTAGGTCTGCTCATACCTAGGGTTCATAGCAACAGAGAATGATCTGATATATATCTCGGGAGGTACACTATCTCCTCCACCATGGGCATCAGAGTCTGCGACAAGAGGAATTGATCCAACCTGCTAAACGAATTGGTGGCAGGTGTGTGACAGGAAAACACCCTGGACTTCTGGTGCCGACCCGCCATGCATCCAATAGGCACAACTCCCTCATCACGTCCCACAACGCCCCAGTCATTCCGGGCTTGGTATTCTCCCTGGGGGGATTCACGGTCTAACGTCCCATCCAGGACACAATTAATATCCCCCCAAAAAACAATGTCCCCACCCAGGTAGGGAGTCGCTTCTGTAAATACCTCGTAAGAAAAGGAGTGGGCATCCAACTTAGGGGCATACACATTTATCAAACACATCTCTTGACCATCCAAACTACCATGCAGTATAACATAACGTCCCTCAGGGTCAAGTGCGTTATATAGTTGTTTGAAATGGGGTCCCAGGAGCCACCCAGATCAGCGCCCCCCTTGCAAATCCCAAGAATGAAGTGGCATACAGTTACCCCCGCCACCTGCTCCTAATGTATGATAGCGTATCACCCCAGACATGCGTCTCCTGCAACCCTGCTATGGCTATTTTATACCGTCTTAGGTAGGAGTACACCCTTCTATGTTTCTCAAGCGTCGTCATCCCCCGTATATTCCACGTAAGGAGCTTCATCAGGGAGGGAGCCATAAGCCCGCATAGCTGGCGTCCTACTTCTATTCCCATCCCGCCAGTACAATATCAACCTGAGCACTCTTTAGTGAATCCCAACCCAGACATTGATCCCTTGAACTTCCCCAAGAACCTTGAATATCAATGAAAGTGAATTTAACTCCCCGGATCTCCACACCCACTGGCAGTGCAACACAACTATTCCTCCTGTCAACATAGCGAGTGAACAGCGCCATCGTCTGCCCCATACCACCCCCTCCAAATTTCCAGTTGAAACATTAGTACAATGCAACAATCCCTCCAGTACACTATACAGCACATAGCCTGCTGGGCCATGCCCAGCGTAAATCCGTCCACACAAATGCCACCCAAGCGACCAATTCCCACACCGGGTGCAAGGACTAAACTTCCAACTCCCGAAGCGGGATCCCGCTGCTAGTGAGGGGCATGTCCCTCTCCCCGCGGCAAACATCCCTAGCTTGATCCTCACCGACTATTATGAAAATGCAAAAAAGAATACTTTAACACGGAGTAACACAATTTGTGCAAGTCACTTATCTGAGTGTCCATAGTCCTGGCCCAGTAATCCGATCCCATTCAACAATTCAGCAAACATTAGTGTCCAGAATTACCCCACATGAGGCCAGGTGAGAGTCCAGCTACCCCTCTACTACCTGCAAGGTCCCATCCTCACACACTCAAACTCTTCCAGAGGCACTAGTGTCTTTCAGTCGCATGTCTCCAGCCGTTATACGCCACCGTCCCGTCCGATCTGTAGATTCCACCAGCGGGCCCGACTGTGTCCTCTGCCCCTTCTGTGCCTTCCAGTCTCCTGTGTTATCCATCCAGTCTGAAGCCTCCCCCACTGATCCGAAGAACAGTGTCCTACCCTTGTGTTGCACTCGCAGCTTGGCTGGATATAGAAGGCTGTACTTCTGTCCAATCCCGCATTCGTCTCTTCACTGCCAAGAAGGTGCGTCGTTGGTCCTGCACCCTTTGCGTATAATCCAGGAAAATTTCAATATGATGTCACTCATAGTGCAGGTTTGACTTGGCACGGGTGGACTGCAGGAGCATATCTTGATCCCGGTAATTAAAGAATCGAGCTATGATGGCCCATGGCGGTTCCCACGGGTGCGGGGGAAGGACCAGCACCCTGTGGGCCCTCTCGATATTGAAGAACTTTGACGGTTTGCCAGGAGCCAGAATCTTCATTATCCAATCTTCTAGAAATAGTTCTGCAGAGAGCCCCTCCGCCCTTTCCTGGAAAACCCACGAATCTGAGGATGTTTCTTCGTGAGCACCTTTCCTGGTCCTCGACGCGCTCTTCTTGCTTAATCACCTTTCTCTGGAGCTTGACAACCATGTCTCGTAGGGCCTTGACCTCCGTCTGGAGAACCTCCACATTTTGTTCTGTCGTGGTGACCCTATCGGAGACTTTTCGTAGGTCACATCTGAGGAGGTTAACAATAATTGCCACAGCATCAATACTGGACACCTAGACGTCTGTTCGGCCACTAGGATGTCACTCAAGGAGGGCTCTCGTGTTTCCCCCCTTGCTGCCATCTCAGCGTCTTTATTCCTTTGTGTGTCTCGTTGATTAGGGCTGTGGGGAAGGGGCTGCGCGTAGTTCAAAATGTTATTAGCTTGCGCTCTGGCACCTTTTTCTTCACCATGATGCGTGAGAGCGTCTTGATCCCTCCGTGTCGCTCAGCACCAGCGCGCCCCAAGGCCAGCACCCACGTGCTCCTCACATTGTAGCACTCCAGCACACCTACCACACTGGACCGCGACCAACCCCCACAGGCGTAGTTTACTTGGTGCTCACTCAGGTGTCTGTTACTCTGGGTCTCCACCAGTGGCCGCCAGTACCATCCGGCCATGCCTTGCCTCTCCACCTGCAGATATATGTCCCGCGCCGTCTAAAACCAGGTACAGATGCGGGGAAGTATAGACTGTCCCCATCTGCCCAGCACGTAGTATCTGGTCCTCACTTGCTCAGCACCTCTTCTCCGGCAGCCAGGACCACGGGAGACCGCAATAGGTTACTGCGGGTTTTTATCTTGAAAAAAGTGTGATTACAGATGAAGCCCCTCCGGGGCCCCGAATCTCTGCCTTACACCATAGTTTAGTGTTTTTCAATTGTGTGTCCGTAAGTATACAGACACCACTCAACGCCACAACACACCTTAGCGAGTGTGTTGTATATTCACATTCACGTGGCGTGATTTTTGCCACTCACACTCATTTCACCCGGTCCTGACAAAAGCCAACTCAATTGTTTTTCTGGGTTGAAACATGTAGACCAGTATTCGACAACTAGGAGTAAATCCCTCCATCAGTTGCGCCATTTGATTTTAACTGTATCCTGGGCCACCTCTAATAAATATATTAGGCAAGGATTCCCAGAGATATTTTTAATTCACACTACTTCGCACAAATACACCATACCCGCTCCGCTGTAATCAGGCGTTGTAGCACAACCCGGGGGGCATTCGGCCACCCAGTTGGGACCCCAATATTGAAGCATGACACCAACTAGGTTTGTGTGTGAGGGGTCTTTTAAAAAGACCTAATGGTCCCCTGACATTGCTTATCACAACAGTGAGTCTTGTAAATTTTCTTTACAGTGGGTTCATCCACATTGTTTTGCTAAGTATAGACTGTCCTGAACTCCCCAGCACGTATTATCCAGGCCTCACTTGCTCAGCACCTCTCCCTCTGGCGTCACCAGGCTCAACCAGCTGTCCACCCTGGAATTACAGGCAGACTCCCAGCGATTCCTCCTTCAATCCAGGAATAGCAGTCCCTCCATATGTAGCCCCCCAGCGTGCACATCTAGTTGCATGTATGGGACACCAGCCTCCGACCCGAGGCAAGGCCGCAAAGCAGGCAGACATGTGAGTCCCGTGTCGCACTGCTGCAGGCCCCCTCCTGGCATGCATCCAGTTGGGGGACTCCATCACTCACTTTTTGGGCACCCGGAGCGTCCTCCCGTGCCTATGGCTCGGGCTCTGGGTCCCCGTGCCGCTGCCAGGTGCCTACATGTCACTGACCTTTTTAAATGCCCCCAGTGAGCATACTTCCACTCAGGACCGGGCCTCTCCTATATGCGTATATCCACTATGGAGGGCCCGGCCTATCGCAGAGTCTCTGGGGCTGTGCACGCAGGCCACAACAGCCCTCAGTCCGCTCACCAGCCTGCCCCTCTGAGTTCCGATTGTTACCCTTCCGTCACCGATACGCCCCCTCCTGACCTGCAGAAACGGGCAATAGAGGGCACCCGGTCCGGGCTTTCACTGCGGTCCGTCCTGGCCGCTGCGTCTTTCAAGATGGCGGCCCATACAGAGTTGCCTGATCTGTGGCGCCGCACTCTCGCCTCCGTTGCTTCTCCCGCGATGAGGCCGGCTCAGGCGGTGGGCGGACCGGTGTCTAATACGGGGTGAGGTTGGTGACCGTCTGGCACCTCAGGATTCTGTAGGATATTGCCATGGTAGGATGGAACTCTACAAAGCACGTCCTTGTCGGCCATCTTGTTGGCCACGCCCCCCATAGCTGGGTGTGTTGTATGCCTTTTTTCTTGCCCACCCACCTGTTCTAATGCATATCCTTCCAATTCCGTGTTGGTGCCATTTTCTCAATCGCCTGACACATAGCTGGAAGCACTGCTTTCTTCTCCTCCCTTCTGCTTGTCTCGCTTTTCTAGCACCATTCTTGGCCTTCTCTCGATCAGGCTCCCCAGAAGCAATTCCTCACAGACTGGCCCCTTCCTTGCTGTTCCTTGCGGCTGTTACCAATGCAGCTAAGATTTGATTACCAGGATTTGGGGTTAGACCCTTCCAGTACGTCTTTTCCTTCTGACCTTTTAAAAGATACGTTTGAATCTGATGAGTAGTACATCCATGCTCCTAAGACTGGGTCTCTTTTGCAAAACGGCAGCCTTTATTCTCGTACAAGCAGAATGTCCTAGACCTTCTGTGGATGGTTGTGTTGCAGTATTGAACCTAAACTCTTCACCTTTGTAGGGAAATCCGTTAAACACCCAAAAAAAGAAAATGGGCAGGGCCTGACGGACTATCAAGAGAAATTGCTAGATCTTACTTGACCCCAAGATTTTAGACTTCACCTTTGCAGCTGAAGAACAAGGTTTCGACATTGACCCAGACGTCCTAGCAGTCTGGGCATAGAAATATATGACTTTGTTAGGTAATGTGAATTGCCTTCTCTGACCTGAGAGGCGCAGGCCCATTCTTTTAACTATCAACTCCAAGCTCTACACACACGGCACAAATCAGGCTGCTTCACCCGCTGGGGAATTACTGTTTGTAGACCCATTTCTGAAGGAAGTGCATAGATTTGTGAGCGCATTTACCTTTTAAGACAAAGCACAGGCATCCTTAAGGAAGTTTTTCCAACAAAAGCTTTTTGCTAGTGACAGCAGGGGTAGGAGGCGCTTTGTTGCCTACTCTCCCGTCCAGCCCTTCTTTAGATGTTTTTCTAGAAGTTAATGCAACTAAAATGATTATCACTGTAAAGATGTGTTCTTCCCTTCCGAGTCTAAAGCCATCACAGGGTGGGGATATCGGAGAATCGCCCGCAGAGGACCCTCTAACTTCTCCTTCACAGCTGATATTTCAGTTTTCTTCCCATTAGAATTGGGAGGCAAAATTCGACTCTTTTACCTAAATTTGGTGCTTGTTAACGTTGTAGTCTTCAGAGCAAGATGGCACCTTTAGTGAGGCGCTGGTTACCTGCTGCTCCCCTTACCTTGTGTCTACCAGTAAGTGTATCCGCGGCCATCTGGAGTATGTGACCAGGGTGCATCAGAGGTCGGTCCCTGCTGAGTGGACCTGGAGGGTATCCTTGTGGCAATCGAAGCTTTTTTCTTGGCTTTGTGATCACCGCGACCATGAAAGTGATTCCCATTTCAATGTCTCTTTTCTCTGTCCCGGCAGCCCCGCAGGAACATGGAATGCCCGGCCCAGAAATGAAGAGACCAACACTAGCTAATTTGTCAGTTGCTCCCACCCCCTCGACAGCATGCTGCAAACCCAATAAGGTGAGGGGGGAAAGGACAGGAGAGCACAGGCAAGCAAAAACCTGACAAATCTGAAAATGGGACAAAAGGAGCAGAACGGCTTGGAAAGAGTGGAGTACATGGGGACTCCGGGTTATCACAATTCTGATTGTAAGTCTGTTCTCGCAAGATGGTAACTAGGCCCTAGTGCCCGATATTGGAGGGTATAGCATTATTCCTGGAGTTAGTATTGGGGAAGGAACATTGCCCCGGAACCCTCTAAGCGGGGATAAACCCCCTCCATCGCCTCCCCACGTTACCTTGGCTAAGGCTGAAGCAGTGTTGGGGGATACAATTCAAACCCCAAAAGGTCAACAGCAGTTTAATGGGGCAAGCATTTGTCTGAAATCTACTGAGAAAGTACAGCTAGAGGAACAAGAGTATCCGGACTCCTGGTAATTGGGGGGAAGGTTTAGCAAGTTACTGAAACCGACAGATTAATCAGGGAATACCAATGGCTGGTGTACAGAGCTGGAATTAAGAGGGTGATCTGCAAGCTATCTCCAGGTCCCCGGATATAGGGGAGAAATTCTTTACTTTGACCGATGACTCGGACCTCTCCAACCAGTGTGATACTGTATCATCCTCAACTGATTACCTGGCTTTTTACTCTTCATCCAGTAGTGCCCCAGATAACCCTTCATGTTTAATACAGCACAAAATATTGGGGAAATAAAATAAGAAAGAGAGAAGAGTTTTCGGGACAAGAGCAAGAGGGGACTTCAATGGAGAATTTGTGATGGGACTATTCTGCAACCCAATTGGTATATCCCATAGAGAAGTAAGGGGAGGTCCCAAATAAAAACGCGAAACTCTCTGGGAGCATGACAGTTGGTCCATCAATGGTAGAATCGCTCCTTAGAAATGACTAATGCTAAGAAGCAGCTTATAACGGCAACCTGAACCATTGTAACATCAGTAATGAACATGTTATGGAATCACTATGGTTTTTTCAATTGATGGTTAAACATGTGTATATGGACCAATGGTGAAAAATGAAAATGCTAATAAAATCTGTTTAAAAAAAAAAATCAATGGTAGAATCAACATTGGCAGTAATCCTTCAATCTTTAAAACAACTGCAAGAAGAAATGCATAGCGCAAGTCGCCGTGTGCGACTGGCGTCAAAAAAGCTGCATGGAACAATCAAGAAAGTAGATAAAACCTGCTCAGACATTTCAGGAAGAATCACTGTGGTGGAGGAGCGGACAGAATGTCTAGAGACTAAAATGAACACACTGAAAACCCAGAAATCCTTGCAGGAAACAGTCATGATGGATGTTTTTTGGAGAATTGAAGATCAAGAAAACAGATTATAAAGGAACAATCTGAGATTCTTGGGGATCCCCGAGGGGTAGGACACTAGAGTCTATATGGTCAATTTACTGAAAAGAGCTTTCCAAGAAAAGTCTAACTGGAACTTCGACTTGGAAATTCTACAGACTCATTGATTTCCGCTTATGCGGTAGAAGCAGCATTCTAATGAACTTGAGAGGCCTTGGTCTATGTTCGTTTGTTTTGAGAATGTGTTACACCAAGAAATATATGATTAGGCTCACCCAAATGCAAAGAGAGAGTTTGAGGCGATCTCATTTTTTTGTCAGACCTGACTTTGTTCATGCCACCGTAGAAAGGTGATGGCAGTTACGGCGCTATTTAGCCCATTACAGAAAATAGGGACCGAAGTATTTTTTTCAAAACCCTGCCCTGTTAAACGTCATCTATAGGGGCTACACTGAAAGTTTCACTTCTGAAATTCAGGCCCAGGGATATCTAAAAGACCTTAGGGGAGGGTCAGGTTCTGCCTCTAGCAAGTAAAAAAACATAAGCCTGCAGGGAGCGAATTCTGTGCACAGTTGCCTCTACCCCCTCTATGACTGAGGGTCTGGGGATAAAACTGCATTCCACATGCGGTGTCTTCACGGCGTGGCTTGGAGCCGGATAATGGCGGACACCTGAGCCTTCAGCTCTGCGCCGGCCCACCTCTTATCCTACGTTTACTGGACAGGGATGACCTCCTACCGTTTACAAAGCATACCCTAGACCTGGGGTATTCATGCACGGTTCCTTCAGGGACGGACACGGTGCGGCACCTGAGGAGGCTGGAGATTGCTAAGTCCTCGCCTGTCTGCTAAAGATGGCGACCACAATGGGGTTATGTGTCCCAAGCCAGATGAGCGGCCTGCAGCGACCCCTCTATACAAGCTGGGACTATACCCAGAGGAAACAGAAGAAGCGACAACAGCAACGAGCGAGGCCGACCTGCTCACCTCTGGTGCTGGGACAGCTGCAATGCATCAGACCGAACGGGGGAGACAACAAGAGCCGGGTCAGCCTGCAGCTTGAGGCAGAGTCCTGGAGCCCCGCAGGAGGCAATGGGAGGCAATGGGAGGCGAAGGGATGCTGCGGAGTCCCCGACCTCACCTTGTCGCTCTCTCCTGAGAGCGTGGGAAGAATGCTGCTGACTGGCTGAGGGCAGCCGCAGACACAGTGCAATACAGGAACGCCAAGCTAAGCTCATATTATACTGATGTGTGAGAAAGGGGCTGCCAAAGCACGATTGCCGATAATAGGAATCACGTCGGGAGAGGACTGGTTGGGGGAGAAAGTGTCTGACCCTCAAGCCTCACGAGGAAGAAATTTGGAGCCTAAATCGGGCCCAGGTGGGGAGGGAAATGGGATTGGGGCATTGGCGTGGAGAGAAATGCCCAGGACCTGAATTGAATTGAGAGGTGATGACTCTCTGAAAGCTCTTCTTCTCAAATTTATTAAATTAGCCCAGATACGCCCTGGGGACTGTGACTCGGCTGCCCTTGTAAGCTTTGCTAAACACGGCTGAAAGGGGATCAGTGCCTGATGGTCACAGTTCCCCCGGCTGGATGACTCTGGCCCAGATCGGGGCCCAGAGAAGCAAGGTTGCCCCCAAGTACCAATAGACTAAAAATATTAATGTGAAATTGCATGGGCCCTGGAAGCCAGTGGTGGATCATGGAGGTGACGGAGATGCAGTGGTTCCTTCTTTAGTGCAGAAGAAAAGACTGAATTGGAGTGAGCCCCAATTAAAGGGCCTGATACCAAGCCACTATTTCAGTAACCTGATTGGAACAGCTGTGGTTTCCTCATCTCCCTCCAGTGCTTTGCTTGGGGACTTACCTTCATGGGCTGGGTGACAATGAGACACAAGGGAGATTGAATTAGCCTTTAGCTTACCTTACTGGACACATCCTGGAACCAGACCCCACTTAGTGATACAGCTGACGGACAGTTGAGCCAGCTGCGAGATCAAAGTTGCCTGATCTGCAGAGACTGATAAGAGTAGGGGCCACACCTCTTGGACAATATGGGCAAAACTTGAGGGAGACTAATAGGAATACCCCCTGTGGGGGACGACACCTTCTGCAACCAGGGGACAAGCCATGAGACCGTGGAAGACCTTGTCCAGTCACAACTAAGTAGAATACTTGAAGCAATAGCAGACATCAAGGCCACTGTACATCAAGATATCAGCACGGTATGAGTGGGGCTAGGCCTGCTGAGAGCGGAACATCAAAAACTCTGAGTTATTAAAACTTTGATCTCGGATCTCCAGCCCACGCAGTTGATGATGGCGCAGCATATTACAGACCTAAATGACAGAGTACAAACATTGGAGTACCGGGAAGAAGATGCGGAACAGACAGAACAACATGCGAATGGTGGGGCTCCCTGAGGGAGTGGAAGGAGTCAGTATGATCGACTACCATGAATCCTTGTTCAAATCTATGGTTGCGCCAGAAGGACTACTGACCTCTTATACGCCGGAACGAGCGCATCGTGTCCCGGCCCTCCGGCCGGTGCAGGGCTGCCCACCCCGCCCAGTGGTGGCAAAACTCCTTCATAATAAGGACAGGGATGTAATCCTGCAGAAGGCACGATCTGAGGGATCGTTTGCAATAGATAACTGCAACGTTTCTATATTCCCGGATTACACGGCTGAAGTTCAACAAAAACGGGCCTCATTCAAAGAAGCTAAGAAGGCCCTCCGGGCAGAAGGCCTCCTATATTCTTTAATATTCCCCACCAGGCTACGGATAATCTTAGATGGAACTCGCATTTCTGTGAGGACCCTAAGCAAACCTGGAATTGGTTGGCAGCATACAGAGCAGGACAACCGCTCCCATGGTCTAGCTCAAGAAGAGAAAGAGAGCTCAGAGAAGTCCCCAGGGAGGGCCCTCCAAGAAACTGACCCCTTCCCAAACTGAACGAGAAAGAGCAGCTGCCCTTCAAGCAGTGGCTGAGATTGTAGGGTCTCCTTCTGTAAAGACAACACTGGCTGTCCCTGGTCCTTTACCTAGCCCCCTACGGATGACTTCACCTCCGACAGGTGCAGAATTTCTGATATTAGTGTTGATGAGTTTACAGTTTGGGCAGTTGGCCGTTGAGAACTACTCTTGGGTTTGAAAGTTTCGTTTACTATGCACTGTTTGCTACTAGCTGTAATTGTATTGTTCGCAGGGCAGTGTGAGCGTTTTCTGATGGTGCAAATAGTGAGGGTGGAGGGCTGGGGAGGAGGGGGGACCTGGCTTATGTGACCTTACATGGCGACTACTCCTTGTATACTGAAATTCTTATCATGGAATATTAGAGGGTCATACAAAGCCAAGTAGTGAAGTTAGCCATAGAAGGAGGGGACAGTTATTTGCTACTTCCTACTCTGCCTATGCACGAGTGCTGATCTGGATTAAAGCAGGAGTCCCATTCGAACCATTAGACACCATAGTTGATAAAGAGGGCCGCTACGTGTTGTTGATGGGGAGGCTGTTGGGTCGCGATATTACCCTGGTAAGTATCTATGCACCAAATCAGTAGCAGGTACCATTCTTACATTCCTCTTCTGCATCATTAGCATCTTTGGGTTCCAACTCCCCCCTCCTTGGGGGAGATTTTAATTCTGTAGCAGATATCACCATGGTGCGTTGTTTTCCCCTTTGCCTGGGGCTCCCACCCATAAAATATCAGAGGGACTCAGAGATTGGCTGGAGCATTGGGAGGGAATAGATATATGGAGGATGCAGCATTAGGGAATCGGGGATTACTCATGTTATTCTCACATTCACTGTATACACACAAGACTGGATGCATTTATGTGTTCACAGAGCCTCAATTAATCTATAGCACTGATCATAGTCCCCTTCTGTTGAATTTCATACACGTGGGGATGTGCCTGCTGGTGTCCGTGTGGAGACTTGACCCCTCAATCTTAGAACATGTCTGCTTCCGGGAAGCCCAAGGAGAGGTCATAGATGGCTACTTTTCTGTAAATACGGGTACAGTATCCTCAAGGCAAATGGAGCGGGAAGCTCTCAATGTAGTGGTGAGAGGACATTGTTTGGAGCAGGGGATAAGGATACAACAGGTAGTGCATAGGGAACTTAAGGAACTAGAAGACCGGCTACGCGACCTGGATAATGCCCGGGGATCAGAGGCATTCAACCATGAAATCTTTAAAGAGACACGAGTGCCCTACAACGCTGCGTTGGAAAGGCTCAGATGTTGTGATTATACAGGTTATCTCAGTAAAGTGCTGGAAGAAGAGGGACGCCCAGGCAGGTTATTGGCATGGCTCATTAAGCCGGAGTCACATGGGTCACCTATCAGGCATATTCGATCTGATACGGGGGTCTCCGTATATGCGCCAGAACCCATTAATTCCCTGTTCCAAGACTACGATAAAAGTCGATATGACTCACCCTTGCCTATTTTACCAGGAGCCAAGGCGGCTTTTCCTGGCCCTGCTGAAACTGCAGTAATTGGACCACCAAGCACAAGAAGCATTGGAGTGCCCGGTAACGAGCTGTGAGATACGCTGAGCCATTAAGGACGTGGCCACGGGTAAGACCCTGGGCCCAGATGGCCTCCCAGCAGAGTTCTACTCAGTTTATATTTCAAAACTAACCCCCGGCGTGAGGCCATGTACATATAATCTCTGCGATTGAGAATGCTGCCTGGTTCCACGTCCGACGCAGTTGTGATCCCCCTCCCTAAAGTAAGCATCCAGGGGGCGCATACCACGGTCTATCGTCCCCCTCTCAATGCTTAATATAGACTTTCAAATCCTAGGTATAATATTGACTTTCTGCCTACTGCCATATATACCCACCCTTATACATGAGGACCAAAATGGGTTCATTCCGACTAGAAATACATAATCTAATCTGCGGAGACTCTACTCTGTGCTATACCATACAGACCTGCAGGCCTTCCCACAAGCAGCATTGCTGTCAGTAGACAGCAATGCCAGAGAAGGCATTTGATACGATTAGATAGGATTTCCTATTTGCAGTCATGAGTAAGGTGCGCTTCGGGAGGAATGGATTAAATGGGTTAAACTTTTGTATGCAACCCACACAGCGCAAGTAAAAACTGGCAGAATAATATCTTCGCAGTATGAGACTTTTAGAGGGACTAGGCAGGGAAGCCCCCTCTCCCTGCTCCTATTTGCATTAGCTATTGAGCCGTTGGCGGAGTTGTTCAAGGAGGGTGGAGGGGCTTGGGATTAAAACTCGAAAGCCCAGAACATATTCTCTCCCTGTCCACGATGACCTGTTGATTTTCTTGGGGGACTCTTCTGAGGTTACTGCTAAGGCACTTGTTCTCTTGAGTGATTTCGGGCCCTTTCTGGCCTAAAGGTTATTCAGGCCAAGACATACTTGTTTCCTGTACACTGAGATACACCTCGCCCACAGGGACTCCCAGCTGATCTTAATTGGGTTCCAACTACCTTCAGGTATTTGGGGATACAGGTGTTTCACATCTTGGAGGACCTGAGAGATTTTAACCTTTGAAAGGCATTTAGGTCACTTAAAGCATATGTCCCTTTCTGGCATTAGTTACAGTTGCTGATCATGATCGGATTCCATTGGTCAAAATGATCATGCTGCCCTGCCTTTTATACCTTTTCATCAACCTGCCGACGTTGGTACCCTCGCACTGGCTTCGTCAGTTGGACACCTTGCTGCGAGAGTTGATGTGTGATAAAGGCCACCACAGGGTGTCCATGGAAACAATGCAACATCCAGTGGCGGAGGGGAGACTAGGCGTACCCAATTTTGAACTTTATTTTTTGGCCTCAGAGATCGAATGGATCACCCAGTGGTTAGATGAGACAAGACAAGAGGAGTTAGGAGTGGTGAGCTCCTCTTCCCACATAGGTGCCTTGAATTGCAAAACTCGGCGGTTGAAACCCACTGCCCGACCCTGTTTTATCGAGCACGGCTTTAAAATGCTGGAAGAGATGCATTGTCAAGACATCAGGGACCCCCCTATATGACCCTGAGGTGCCACTGGTGGGCCTTCCACGCAGTGATCCTCTGAGGTTCTTCACAGCCACTCAATTAACAGCTTGGACTGAAGCGGACCTGGTAACGGCAGGGGGCTGCTATAGACAAGAGGCTCTTGTTCCCTTTACTGATCTAATGGTGGATACTGGGTTACCGACTGGCCAATTCCTCAACTATGAGGCCTTGGTTTGCACATTGAAAGCACTTTGCGGTGGAGGCTGTGAGGAACCCAAGACACATACAGTACTGCAATACCTACTAATTCTAGGCATGGCGAGACACCTAGTGAAATGGTTTCATAACTCACTGATAGACATGACTCACAAACCCCTATCTAAGCTGCGCCTGAAATGGGAATCGATTCTAGAACAGGAGCTCCCTGACTCTGATTGGAATAAGAGCATAGCCTACCCCAATTTAGTCTCGAGGAACTCCAGTTCAAGTACCTTCATATGACTTCTATGATCCCCCCACAGACTAACAGTGGCATATAGAGGTGAGCCCAACCACTACCCTTGCCGCAATGTGGCAGACGCAGATTTCATCTATATGACATGGGACTGCTCTGCGTCCCTTCTGAGAGGGTGTCATGGCTGCCCTTGATACCGCACTGGGGTGTGCCTTAGACACCACCATAGAAGTTTGCCGGCTGGGACTTTTTCCAAAACCACCTAAAAGAAAAGTGGGAACAAGGTTCATAGACCTGGCACTGGTATAGGCCAAAAGGAGAATTGCCATGGCCTGGAAGTCAGGGGTTGGGCCAGTGGTGGGGACTTGGGTGAAGGCTGTAACACAATGGGCAGATGCTGCGGGAAGAGCCCTCACAAGGGAGGAAGCCCGAGGAATACAGCAGCACCCCATAGCGGGACTGTGGGCTGAATTACTGAACACCTGGGAGCACCCGGGAGGGGTCTCGTCTGAGAACACTGCTACTCTGGAGGACGAAGAAACAGTGGAGGGCACAGCTAACACACCCTAAAGCACCATCAAGTAGAATTGGAGAGAGCCTGTCCCCAGACCATCATACTCCTTGTTACTGGACATAGAATACGGCCCCAGCCATATGCTTGAGACTAACTATGAGAACCCCCTCACCCACACCCTCCTCCCTCTAACCACTTCCCCGTTTCATTAGCTCATACACCCCCTGCACCATTTCTCTAAGTTCACACTGTTTATAGTTTGCTAAATGGCTTTCCTTTAAAGAGTCTTACTTGATGAGGCTAACAACCCTTACAAGCATGGCTACATGAAGGTTTGAAGATGTGATTATTTGATGCATGCTATGGGGATCATTGTCAACATATAGGATATGAGAGATTGCTTGGATCATGTTACTATATAGATGGCTTACTCCTCCTAACTCTATAATAATCAAAAACCGACAATTATTGCAAACGTTTTATGTTTATTTCTTATGAGCCCAAGAACGGGCGAACTGCATATCACTGTTGAAATATTCTCCAGAAAATTATCAAAGTCGAGATGCTTATAAAAATGTTACATGCAGTGTCATGTTTTCTACTCCTCTCTTTTTTCCTACCTTCTCTCAGGGCAGTGGTAGGAGGTGTCAGCACTCTATGGTGTCATTATTCAGGCATGTTGCCTGATTGCCCATTTTGTGGTGGGGGTGGGAGGGGTGCGGAGGGTAGGTGGGGGCCAGGGGGTGGTTGGGTCTCGTACTGGGAGGTTGAGGGCTTGGGGGGCACTACACAAGTGAACAGACTAATATTGCAGAAATGTGTCATTACAGGGAAAGGTATGTATATGCTAGATTTTAGGTATGGGGGAATTCAATTGGATGGCAAAAATCAAGTTTAAAGACGAGTACATTGAGAATTGCAACTATCAATATGCAGGCTTAATGACAGGAAAAAGAGGTCTAGAATTGCTTTTGAATTGCAAATGTTAAAGGCTGACATTGTTTGTCTCCAGGAGATGCATATTGCAGGGTCACAATTACAGATGTTAGATACTCTTAGGTTTAAACTAATTGGTGGGACAACACAAGGGACACAGATATGTGGTGTGGCAATTTTAGCTTGTAAATCATCTGAGCATTTAAAAAAGTTTGTACAGATAGCAATGGGAGGTGGTTTATTGCAGAATATCAAGTTGCTGGAAAAAATCCACCTTTTGCTCTGCCTATGGGTGCATCTCAGATGACCCTGGGTTATTTGAGTGGCTCTCTAATAAACTTGCCCTCTGGTCTTTACCCATTATTTTGTGTGGAGACCTGAATATTAATCTGCCTGTGAATTGGTCCCGTGAAGATAACTATAGATACACCAGGAGGCAACACAAAGTATTTCAGTCTCTGAGAGGGATGTGTAAAGATCATGGGCGGAAAGATGTATGGCAGACAAAGACACCCGTGGGAAGTGGATTTACTTTTTTTTCAGCGCCACATCAGATGTATGCGCTATTAGAGTTTTTTTGTCTCCCATACATTGGCGCAAGATATTGAAAGTTACCCAAAGGTCATGTCTGATCATAACTCTTTGTATTGGAAATAAAGAGCGGGGGATTTGTCAAGAAAGGGAATCACTGAAGCTTTAAACGTGCTCTTTTAATTAATGAAGAATACTTGTTACATATGAGGAAATGGATTCTGATATTCCTTAAAGAGAATATAGGGAGTCCCCCGTTCGGTGCAGTTTGGGACACTTTGAAATCAGGGATACGGGGGGAGACATTGCAGTTTACATTAAATAGGGGAAAGAAAGAGAAACAAAGAATGCAGGATCTCTATACTGGACTGGTGGTAGAAGAAAGGAAGCTAATTGTGGCTACACAGCAGAGAGATAATGTACTTGCGGCTCAAATGGGGGTAGCTCTTGCCAAAGCAGCGATTAATTAAATGACAGTAATAAAAGCAGCTAATACATTTATGGTATGAAAGGCGAATGTTTATGAATGCAGCGAGCAGATAGGACATTATCTGGCTACTAGAGCTAGGCAAGGGAGGGGGGCAATGCGATATGCAAGAAATAAGAGATCCTTGCCAGGGCATGGTTTCTGACCCCATAGGTACCAGGATGGCATTTCAGACATATTATCAAACCCTATATACAGAAAGTATTAAAGGAGGGGAAACAATTGTATATTCGTACCTGGAATCGGTCTCTTCTACTAAGTTCAGCGAAGACGAACGGGAGGGTTTGGAGGGGTCTCCCTTGCGGGAAGAAAGCTTGATCGCATTGGGTAGCCTCCCCGCCGGAATAGCCGCTGGTACAGACTGCATACCTACAGCAGATGCATACTCGTATTTTTCCGTTATTATGGAATACATGAGAATTTACAGTGAAGTTTCCATTTTCTAGCTGACTTAATTCACATCCTGAACTGTGTATGGTTTTCCAATGGTGTTGTGACACCACTTGATTTGAAAATTTGCTAGAAACATTGTAAAGGACAGGGCCCCGGAGGAGGGGCAACACTTCTTCCATTTTTGGTTCCTATGTTTGGCTCCTTTGGGACACAGTTTGATTTATTTGCCTTTCAATCATGACTGATTCTTTGAGGATTTACAATAGTCTTTTTTTGGATGTATGGCTCTATGCTACATTCGTCAGCAGATGGACTGAGCTTTACCTTGCCAAACCAGAAACATTCTCCAGTTAGATTATCGCTCTCTTTGGCTGGTGGTCAATGCCCATAAAGACTTTAAGATTCCCATCCCTGGATTAGAGTAGATTATTTCTGTTAGATTTGGAGAACTGTCCCTCTACCTCAATGGTAGTTGGGCTCTGTATGTCTGTATTCTGAAGCCTGACTTTCTTGCATAAATGCTAAAAGCTTTGATTAAAACGATTGTTTTCTTGATCGAAATGTTGAAAAGATTATTTATCATTATGAATTTTGGATCACTAATACAATAACTTGAACTAAATTTGGTCTGTGGCTTTTATTTGTGTAAAATGTTACTTCATTGAACTGTGCAACCTTCTGGGAGACTGGAGAAGGCGTAAATGAAAAGTTAGTGACAAAATGTGATAGCGTCTAGAAAGTCACCCCTCCTAGCATCTTAAAAAGATTCCTCGAGATTAGTAGATGCAGTGTAGTTTAATCGTAGGAGGGCCCAGTGCAGTTGGAAAAGAAGAATACGATTTATTTCATAGTATGCATCCACACAATAAGATAAGAGTGGAAGAAAAGATGATGATATAAAATGATGGCCTCTGACCTCCTGGTCAGGGAAACTGCTCTCCCCTCGCGCAGCTCTGTCATTGCGCCTCTGCTCCCAGCACCTTCTGGCCTCCAGGTAAGGTGTTCAAGGCCCTCCTCCACATGCAGACTCCTGCCTGCGCCTCATCCCTGGTGGTCCAGAGGGAGAGCCTTGCTCTTCTGCCGGTCCGCTTTGCCAGCCTTTCTGTTTGTTTTCCCTGCTTTAGTCTGTCTGTGCCTTGTTAGTCTTTCTCTGCCTAATTGACCATTTGTGCAGTTTCTGCTTCTTTGTCTCTTATGCCTGGTTGTCTTTTAGTGCCTGTGTCTCTTGTGCCTGTGTCTTTTTGTGCCTTTGTCCCTTGTGCCTCATTGTGTTGTTGTGCCTCTGTCTCTTGTGCCTTGTTGCCTTTTGTACCCTTTTGTCTCGTTGTGCCTTTATCGCCCGTTTTTCACTGCTGCTGCTTTCGCTCCCTTTCTTGCCGCTGCTGCCCCCACTGCCCCTCCCCCCTGCCTGTTTCTGCTCCCGCCTCCCAGCTGCTCTCCCTCCCCCCGACCCCTACTTAATGGTGGCTGCTGTGTGACAGCGTGGGCAACACCTCTGACCTCCTGGTCAGGGAAACTGCTCTCCCCTCGCGCAGCTTCGTCGTTGCGCCTCTGCCCCTTCTGGCCTCCAGGTAAGGTGTTCGAGGCCCACCTCCAACCGCAGGCTCCTCCCTTCGCCTCATCCCGGTGGTCCAGTAGGAGAGCCTTGCTCTTCTGTTGGTCAGATTTGCCAGCCTTTCTGTTTTTTTTCCCTGCTTTTGTCTGTCTGTGCCCTGTTTGTCTGTCTGTGCCTAATTGATTGTTTGTGCAGTTTGTCCCTTTGTCTCTTGTGGCTGTGTCTTTTTGTGCCTTTGCCCCTTGTGCCTCATTGGGTTTTTGTGCTTCTGTCTGTTATGCCTTGTTGCCTTTTGTACCTTTTCGTCTCGTTGTGCCTTTATTGCCCGTTTTTCACTGCTGCCGCTTTCGCTCCCTTTCCTGCCGCTGCTGCCCCCGCTGCCCCTCCCCCCTGCCTGTTCCCATTCCCGCCTCCCAGCAGCTTTCCTTCCCCTCGACTCATTCTTAATGGTGGTCGCTAGGCGAGAGGGTGAGCAACACTTCTGACCTCCTGGTCAGGGACACTGCTCTCCCCTCGCCCAGCTCCGTCGTTGCGCTTCTGCCCCCAGCTCTGGCCTCCAGGTAAGGTGTTCGAGGTCCTCCTCTACACACAGGCTCCTGCCTACGCCTCATCCCTGGTGGTCCACTTTGCAAGCCTTTCTGTTTGTTTTTCCTGCTTTTGTCTGTTTGTGCCCTGTTTGTCTGTCTGTGCCTAATTGACCATCTGTGCAGTTTGTGTCTCTTTGTCTCTTGTGCCTTGTTGTGTTTTTGTGCCTTTGTCTCTTGTGCCTGTGTTTTTTTGTGCCTTTGTCACTTGTGCCTCATAGTGTTTTTGTGCCTCTGTCTCTTGTGCCTCTGTCTCTTGTGCCTTTCTGCCTTTTGTGCCTTTTTATCTCGTTGTGCCTTTATTGCTGTTTTTCACTGCTGCCGCTGTCACTCCCTTTCCCATCCACTGCAGACCCCACAGCCACTCCCTGCTGCCTGTTCCCGCTCCCGCCTCCCAGCTGCTCTCCCTCCCCCCAACCCATACTTATTGGCGGCTGTTGCGCAACAGGTTGAACAAGACCTTTGACCCCCTGGTCAGAGAAACTGCTCTCCCCTCGCGCAGCTCTGTCGTTGCGGCTCTGTCCCCAGCACCTTCTGGCCTCCAGGTACGGAGTTTGGGGCCCTCCTCCACATGCAGGCTCCTGCCTATGCCTCATCCCTAGTGGTCCAGTGGGAGAGCCTTGCTCTTCTGTTGGTACGCTTTGCCAGCCTTTCTGTTTGTTTTCCCTGCTGTTGTCTGCCTGTGCCCTGTTAGTCTGTCTCTGCATAATTGACCATTTGTGCAGTTTCTGCTTCTTTGTCTCTTGTACCTGGTTGTCTTTTTGTGCCTTTGTCTCTTGTGCCTGTGTCTTTTTGTGCGTTTGTCACTTGTGCCTCATAGTGTTTTTGTGCCTCTGCCTCTTGTGCCTTGTTGCCTTTTTTACCTTTTTGTCTCGTTGTGCCTTTATTGCCCATTTTTCACTGCTGCTGCTTTCGCTCCCTTTCCCATCCGCTGTTGCCCCCGTGGCCCCTCCCCCCATGTCTGTTCCCACTTCCGCCTCCCAGCTGCTCTCCCTACCCCTACTTAATGGCGGCTGCTGTGCAGCCGTGCCGCTGGTGTGCCAAAGGCAAGCCTGGCTTTGCCCATACGTGACCAAACCGCGACCAGTGCCAGGGACTCTGATCCTCCACCACTACGACTCAGCAACCCTCCATGCACTCAACCCCGGAAGAAACAATAACTGCCAGCTGTTGACGCTGAACACCACCCAAGGCCAGTTCTCCTTCATCCACCTCCGGACCCCTACAAGTACTGCCAACTCACCGGACGCCAGTGAGCCCAAACCTCCCTACACAGACATCTGGGACCTCCTCAACACCCTCTCGCCTGACGTTGCCTTCCTCACAGAGACCTGGGCCAACACCAGCTCTGCACCCGACATCGCAACCGCTTTTCCTGGCAGGTACAAGATCCAGAGGAAAGACCGCCCCAACCACCCTGGAGGTGGACTCGCCATCATACACAAAAACATCCTCTGACTCTCAACCGCCAGCTCGAACGACTCCTTGCCCCCCCCACCTGGAACTCTCGCCTACAGACCTCCCAGAACTCGCGCCCCATTCACCATTACCATCGCAGACCCCATCGCACCCCACGCCCTCACCTCCATGGACTACACACTGCTCGGAGACCTGAATTTCCACCTCGACAACCTCAGCAACCCGAACTCCACGGCAATCCTGGAGAACCTCGCCAACATCGGACTGAAGCAGCTTGTCACCACCCCCACTCACAAGGCAGGACACACCCTCAACCCCATCTTCACAGGAGGAAACAACATTTGCTTCAGCCACACCACGCAAACCCCTCTGGACGTACCACTACGGCGTCCACTTCTTCTCAAAACCAACCGCACCCATCCAACACCATGCCCCGGTACAGAAACTAAAGCAAGATCACCGAAGAGCACCTCAATTCTGTCCTCAGACGCACTCCTCCACCCACCACAACCAACGCCAACTCTGCAGCCAACGAACTCCACAGATGGATTACCAACTGCACATACATGATCGCCCCCTCCAGAACTCCGACAGACAACGCACCACGAAAGCCACCTGGTTCACCACGGATCTTCAAGAATCCAAGAGCACATGCCAACAACTGAAGAAAGCATGGTGGAACATTGAAACCCCAGAAGCACGCACTGCCTACAAGACAGCCATGACAGAACACCACCAACTCATCAGGTCCACGAAGAGGAACTTCAACCAGGACAGAATCCTCTCTGACACCCGCAACTCAAAGGAACTCTTCAGCATCATACAATTCACTAAACCCACCAGCAAAACCCCTGATGTCAATCCCTCCGAGGACTTTTTCCACAAACTCAACTCCTTCTTCCATCATAAGATTAGGACTCTCTACGACAACTTCGATGTACAGGAACAAGGCACCGACACAGCACCAGCCACCAGCAATGCCACCCAGCCCACCATCACTGCCTGGACCCCTGTCACCACAGAAGACACCGCACAGACGAGGAGGAGCATACACTAAGGAGCTCCCACCAACCCCTACTTGCCGCACATCTTCCATAGAGCCGCCTCCACCATAGCACCTGAACTACGACGCACAATCAACTGCACCCTCGAAACAGGCACATTCCCCGACGACTGGAAACGTACAGAAGTCAAACCCCTCCTCAAAAAGCACTCGCAGATCCTACGGACCTCAAGAACTACAGACCCATATCTTTCTTCCCCTTCACCGCCAAAGTCACTGAGAAGATCGTCAACAACCAGCTCACAAACTTCAGAGAATCCAACTCAATCCTCGACACTTCTCAATCCGGATTCCTCAGCAATCACAGCACCAAGACATCACCAGGCACAGTTTCCAGGAAGGAAAGAAGGATGTCGCATCTTGGATGAGCAGCAGTGGCCTGAAGCTGAACTCAAAGAAAACAGAAGTCCTCGGATCCACCACCTCCGCGTGGGATTCCACCTGATGGTCTCCTGCCATCGGCTACCCTCCCACACCCACGGACCACGTCCGCAACCTCTGCATCATACTCGACTCTTCCCTCACCATGAGCCGACAGATCAATGCTGTATCTTCCACATGCTTAAACACCCTCCGTATACTCCGCAAGACCTTCAAGTGGATTCCCCCCAGAATCCAGAAAGACCGTCACCCATGCACTCATAAACAGCAGACTGGACTACGGGAATGCCCTCTATGCCAGAAACAACAAATCTCTACTCCACAAACTCCAGACTATCCAGAATCGCCGCAGCCAGACTTGTCCTCAGCATACCATGACAAGATCACATCACCCAGCACCTATGAGACCTCCACTGGCTCCCCGTCAAAAAGAGTGACTTTCAAGCTGCTCACACACTCCTACAAATCCCCCCACAACACCGGACCCCAATGCCTCATGAAAGAATCTCCTTCCACGCCCCTAAGAGAAACCTCTGCTCTGCTGACCTCGCCCTGGCTAAAATCGCTTGCATCCGGAGAGCCAGAATGGGAGGAAGAGCCTTCTCCTACATTGCGGCCAAGACCTGGAATGAACTCCCCCTCAGGATCAATAAAACCCCCACACTGCAAGCATTTGGATGATTCGGAGCTGCCCCATTTCCCCCCCCCCCAACACCTTGAGTCCCTTACAGGTGAGTAGTGCACTTTACAAATCACTGATTGGTGATTGAAAATGCTCTAAGAACAGTCTGTCTTTTCCAGGATTTGGATTTTTTTCAAACCTTAAGATCAATGTGATCAAGAAAGAACTTTGCAGAGTCCTGGCAAAGGACAAAGCAAGGGTCCCTGTGGGTTGTGTGCGGTGTGTCCACAGACTCAACATTCTAAAACAGTGGATACTGGCACAGATAGACCTTGGGTGCAAAAGAGGTTCACGAACTGTAACAATGACAAACTGATTTATTTGATAACTTGTCCCTGTGAATACCAATATGTGGGCATGACCACCCGTAAGGTCAAATCAAGAATTCTAGAGCACAAGAGCACAATCGGGTGCAAAAAACAGGCTACTAGACTGACAAAACATTTCATAGACTTTGAACACAAAGCTGAAGATTTCACATGGACTGTTCTGGAACAACCATTCATCCTGACTCACATTATCGATGTGTTCAAATTTCTGTTCATTAAAGAACAGAGGTGGGTCTTTAAACTACAGAGTGACAAGCAGGGGCTCAATGACGAAATACCATGGACTTCTGTATAACTGTATTCGATCCATGAGATCTCACGCCTATATATGTAGTGTTTAATGAACAGGTGACACAGTCAGTCCTACTGATGTATATATCATGACATGGGTTCAAATAGCAGTGTGAGCTGTACATGTACTGTAATTGATGCAATAACATGTTACATACCAGCTCTTGTTTGATTAACAGCTCGGTTTATTTTTAGAGTAATCCCTCGACCATACTTGAACATGACAAGCCTCTAGGTCCATGCGCAAATTCCACCTTCTATATGGAGAGTTTGTTGTGATCTCCATTTTAAAAGGGTGTTGCAATTTTGCAGACATCTATATATTTACACAATACATTCACAATTATGGCCCTAGGTATGCCACATTGTTTTACACATAATTGACAGAGGGCCACATGTATATTTACATTATAGTATGAGATCCACGCTAGAGTTTCAGCGCAGTTTTATGATTTGCATTTATACATCAGCGATCGACGTAGAGATTAAGACTGTGAACTACATTTCCCATGAATCCTACGCTATTTCGCATAGATGGTTCCGTCTTCCGCATTGGCTTTTAATATGAGACTCACGCAAGATGCAGTGATCCAGTATCATTGTTTACATACACACTAGAGAAAGTGACGATTGTGACTTGAATAGAAACTACAATTCCCACAATACTAACGTAGATTTGTAGTTTTCAGAAAACTGATGTCATCCAAATGGGCATCCCGGCGGGTAATGCGCAACAGCTGTGAAGGAATTACACCATAAAAATTGAGCCTTCCTGACATCGGTACCTCCTCCAACAGCTCAGAAGTAGCCTGGGGTATCGACGGACAGGTAAGTGCGGGCGCACCTGCGGTGTTTATTCATTAACGGCACTATGCGGCAGCAAAGCGCTGTGCGTTTGTTTGGAGCTGTAGCGTCTGAGTGCACCGGTTAGTTGAGATCAGGCTCTTGAGCTGCCCAGTTACTTCAGGCAGCCAAAGCAGCATTGCTGAAGATTGAGCACGCCTAGGTAATCGGTGTTTCCGCTAGTAAGAGCTTCAGCGCAATATTAATCTTACGCTCTCCAGAACAGAGAGACCTTTAAAAACTATTATAGTGCCCTCATGTACTCCACAACTGGACACACTACTCAGCAGTCCTGACAATAGAAGCGTTAATATTTTGTCTTAGACAATATCTTGTTTGAAAACAATACTTTAACATAGCATGTACTTTCGTATAGCGCATGTATCACCTCAAAGTCTCAAGGCGCTGAATAACAGATGTATATTGTTACCCGACTCAATGGTACTCATTTTATTGACCTCAGATGGATGAAAGGCTGAGTGGACCCGCCAGGATTAGAACCTGTGACCATGAGATCGAGCACAGGCCCCTCCAGTGGATGCATTTGTCGACTGCGCCACCAGACCGGGCATACTTTGTCTCAAACGATACTGGATACAGCCGTGCACCACGCTCTTTTTACAGATTATGTTCTCACTACAAATAGGTTAAACCACAGTTTTTAACGTGTTTGTGTTTTTGAATAAGTTCTAGCTGTTTAATAGTTTCCTGTTCTCACATTTGTAAATAAATCATGATACTGGTATCGCCCTGTAAGGAGGACGACGGCGCAGCCAGGCGGAAGGTGGGTGAAACGGACAACGACGGCGAAACAACGCCGGAAACAGCCTGCGGTCTAGTTGCGCTCGGAACGCGCACCGTCAGCACGCCTCAGCCAATGGAAAATAAGAAGGGCGGAACCCGGAAGGAGAGCGTCCAGAGCAGCGCGGAGGGAGAGCCAAGCCGAGGAGAGAGGACAACGGAGCAACGGACGACCGGAGGAGACGTTTTCGACGATCCACAGAGGAGAGCGGGACCTGAGACGGCCGGAGAACCAGACGAAGGAACCACGGAGGCCGCGACAACAGGAGAGGAGGAGTACACCGCGCATAAGCCCGGCAGCCTGCGAGAGGGACAGGACGCCCCGGGTCCAGCTGCCACGGCCCTGTTCCCGGGTCGTGGCCACAGGCAAGTGCCGCTCAGAGGGTCTTTTTGGTGGGGCAGCTGGGGTGTCTGCAAAGAGTGAACACAGCCACACTCGACTAGAATCCGCAAACCCCCTCACACCCCTCTCACCCTTACAGTTCCTTTCCTGATTCCCATTTTACCCTTTACCCCACGACGTTCTGGTGACGGTGGCACGATCACGTAGTAGGAAAGAGAGTAGAACCTAACCCGAGTGTTTCTTTCTTCCTTTTGCGCTTCCCCGGTTTTGGAGTCCCCGAGAAGAGAGTGGAACCAGAAAGAGGGACGAGAAGGCCAATACAAACCACAGAAAAGAAAGGAGCGGTAGCTGGACTAAACTGGCTCAATCCTGATGCTGTGGTGTTAATGTGCAGAGGCTGCTCTTATTTGATCCTTCAGTTATTTTCAGTTAATACAGACGACATCCTTTATACTGTGGCTTATTGATATTAAACAGTATCCCCAAGATAACTCCTATACTGCCTGGTTTCCGTCTATACCTCGAGTCTGGCCCTCGGCATCCTTAATTAATTTATTTAATTAATTTAATTTAATTTAATTTAAAACATTTATGGAGCGCGGCTGTCACCTGGCAGGTATCCTGGCGCTGGTAGCTTACTCCTGGGTTAGAAGCGATGGGAATTGATTAAGGGGGGGCGGGGGTAGAAGGCTGGGGGAAGAGCCATGATTTTATTTGTTTCCTGAAAGGTAGGAGCTGTGGAATTTGGCGAATGTCGGCAGGCAGACTGTTCCAGAGCTTGGCGGCAGCTACTCTGAAAGATCTTCCCCCGATCCTGGCCTTCTTAAATCTGGGTACTTTCACAAGGCAGGCGGTCGCGGATCGTAGCGTTCTGGTAGGGATGTACCAAGAGAACAGATGTTGAAGAGGTCTTGGTCCTGAACCGTGTAGTGCCTTGAAGACCAAGCAAAGGGCCTTGAAGGCAATTCGTTGCTTCAAGGGAAGACAATGCAACTCGGCCAAGGCAGCGGTGGCCGAGGATCTCCTGGTCCATCCAAGGGCCAGTTTGGCTGCTGCCGACTGGACTCGTTGGAGTCTGTCTAACAGTATCGAAGGAGATTCAAGCAGGAGGGCGTTGCAATAGTCGAGGCGACTCAGAATAGTGCACCTGACTATCAATGCTCGGGCTGGAGGTGGTAATAATGGCAGGATTTTGCGCAGTGAGCGCATAAGGGCCGAGCAGGTGGCGACTGTTCTTGTTACCTGCGTTTCCATGCTAAGTTTGTTATTTAGCATGACGCCCAAATTGCGAACGCTGGCAACAGGTAGCGGATTGTTTGGGTTCTCCGGGGGCCAGAACTCCGCAGGCAGAAGGCGAGGGATACGGCTCGCAGGACAGAACAGAACCTCGGTTTTCGAGGAGTTGAATTGGAGGGAGTTCCGATGTAACCAGCCTGCGGTGTCTCTTAGGCAGTTGTGGAAGGCTTCCAAGGGAATGGAATCTTCGCCCTCCCAAGAGAAAAGGAGCTGGGTATCTTCCGCATAGTTTACTGTAGTCATATTATGGGATTTGATTAAAGTGACCAGTGGTTTTAAGTAAACATTGAAAAGGATCGGACTGATAGAGGAACCCTGGGATACACCGTGAGGGACTGGGGAGAAGGCAGATTGGAAAGGAGGGAGGGATGCGGCCTGTTTCCTATCTCTGAGATAAGAGTGAAACCAGAGCAGGGCCGTACCATCAACCCCAGCCTCTCTCAGCCTCTCAAGCAGGGTCACGTGGTTGACAGTATCGAATGCGGCAGACAGGTCTAATAAGATCAAGGCCACGGCTTGGCCCCTGTCTGCACGCACTCGAAGTTCTTCCATGGCAGTAAGCACTGCTGTTTCGGTGCCATGGGCTGGACGAAATCCGAATTGGAAATCGTCCAGAACGTGATGCTGCTCGAGGTGGGTTTAGAGGCAGGTGCTGACCCATCGTTCTACCACTTTCGCCGGAAAAGGCAGAAGTGATATGGGGCGAAAGTTGGAAAGGCATTCTGGATTCAGAGTTGGTTTCTTCAGTAGCGGGGTGATGAGCGCTTGCTTCCAGGGGTTGGGAACGAGTCCACAACCGAGAGATTGATTGCAGATCCTCCGGAGGGTGTGGAATAGCTCGTTCCCGCATGCTTTCCAGGTTTTCGGGGGCAGAGGGTCAAGGGGGGATCCCGAGGTAATGCCCAGTGCCAGTTTCTCAAATTCTGCTTCAGGGATCTGGGGAAAGGCCAGGAGACTTTCCCTGGGAGGACATGCTGAACTTGGAGGATCAAGGTTAGCGGAACCAGGTCCGGGGGGGGTTGGAGTGTTATGTGATGGGGAAGTTGCCAGGTTGTTAATGATGGTCTCGATTTTGTCCGTGAAAAACTGTGCGAGATTGTCACAGAGGGTCTGAGATGAGGGAATAGATTTCTTGGCGCAGTCAGGATGTGTAAGGTTATCCAGAATCTGGAATATGCTTTTTGGACTGTTAGCTGCGTTAACTATAGTGGAGCAGTAGTAAGTCGATTTGCTCTCTGCAATGGCAGATTTGTAGTCACGGAGCATATTTTTCCAGAGGGTTTTATTATTGTCACAGTATCCGTGTCTCCACTTTCTCTCGGCCTGTTTACAGGCTGATTTAAGAGTTTTCAGGGAGTCATTGTACCAGGGAGCAGGTGCTCTACCTTTGGGTTTGCAGTGTTTTAATGGGGCAACAGAGTCCGTGATGGAAGTTATTCTCGTGCTGAAGGCTCTGTAGCTGGTAGGAGAGAAACTATCCTCCACATCAAAGACTTTGGTGGTGGCGCTGAGTTTTTCTAGGGCTTTCCAGTTTCGGTACGTAAATTCAGATAGAGAGCTATTGTTGGGCTTTCTAATTGTGGTGCTGGTAATGTAGAGTTTGATGAGTGAGTGGTCCGTCCAGCTCATAGGCAGAATGTCGCCTACTTGTGTTAGATCAGGGCTCGAGAAAATAAGGTCGAGTCGATTGCCTGCAGAGTGGGTGGGATCCTTAATCAGTTGGTGAAGCCCCACGCTGTCACAGGACAGCAAGAGGTTGTCTAGACCTGTATCTAGGCTGCCGTTTGGCCAGAGATTGAAGTCTCCTAGAATAACTAGTTTGTTGTGGGAGGTTGCCATGTTTGTAAAGATAGTAAGAAGAGCTTGCTGTTGCGGGATGGAAAAAGCCCCTGGAGGTCGGTAACAGATGATCACCGTGAAGGTGACTCCTGGGTGGCAGTTTATGGCCAGACCAAGGAGCTCAATCCCAGGCACTGGGTCTATGTCTATGGTGTTTATTTGCCATGAGGCTCGGGAGATAATGCCAACTCCGCCGCCGCGGCCTTTGGGTCTGGGGAGATGCAGGATGTTGAAGTTTAAAGGGCAGGCAGATGCTAAATCGATATCACAGTCGGCATGTGTCCAAGTCTCAGTTAGGAAAAGGACATCTAGATGGTGGGATTCTATGAGGAGATTGATTTCAGTGGCATGCTTAGGTAGGGATCTGACGTTCAGCAGACCTCCTACGATTAAGCCCTTGTGGGTGAAGTCAGGTAGGGGAAAAGCTGTCTCTTCAAAGGTGAGCTTACCTTCGTGTGCAGACCCTCGTAGATTAAGCAATGCATCCCGGGTGTAACGTGGGGACTGTGGGCCGAAATGGGCATGGTTGGTGGTGCTAGTCGCGTCCTCGTCGCGGACGAGCGCAGACGAGCTTGCCTTAAGCGTGCCTTCGGCGCGCAATCGGCGTGCCCGCTGCGCTCGTCCGCTGCGCTTCCGGTATTGGCACATGATTTATAGTGGCAACGAATGACGTGGGAGGGGGCGTGGCCAGCAAGAGATGGGCGTGACTGTAGTCTCCCTCGGCGTGCAATGGCGCCAAAGAAACGAGCGATTCCGTTCAGACAGCTAATATTCAGCTGCTCGGCGAGTCAAGGGTGAGTGCCAAAGTAATAATCAATGTGCAAATAAGCAGGTATTTTAAAAACAGGACACAACAGGTTAAAATGCAGCAATAACGAGCTCCCAGCTTTTCGCCTCAGGAGTAACGCATACAATGGAGCAGCGCTAGTGCTCAGCGCGCTCTATTTATCTCTGTGGAGGGGGCGTGGCCAGCAAGAGATGGGCGTGACTGTAGTCTCCCTCGGCGTGCAATGGCGCCAAAGAAACGAGCGATTCCGTTCAAACAGCTAATATTCAGCTGCTCGGCGAGTCAAGGGTGAGTGCCAAAGTAATAATCAATGTGCAAATAAGCAGGTATTTTAAAAACAGGACACAACAGGTTAAAATGCAGCAATAACGAGCTCCCGGCTTTTCGCCTCAGGAGTAACGCATACAATGGAGCAGCGCTAGTGCTCAGCGCGCTCTATTTATCTCTGTGGAGGGGGCGTGGCCAGCAAGAGATGGGCGTGACTGTAGTCTCCCTCGGCGTGCAATGGCGCCAAAGAAACGAGCAATTCCGTTCAGACAGCTAATATTCAGCTGCTCGGCGAGTCAAGGGTGAGTGCCAAAGTAATAATCAATGTGCAAATAAGCAGGTATTTTAAAAACAGGACACAACAGGTTAAAATGCAGCAATAACGAGCTCCCGGCTTTTCGCCTCAGGAGTAACACATACAATGGAGCAGCGCTAGTGCTCAGCGCGCTCTATTTATCTCTGTGGAGGGGGCGTGGCCAGCAAGAGATGGGCGTGACTGTAGTCTCCCTCGGCGTGCAATGGCGCCAAAGAAACGAGCGATTCCGTTCAGACAGCTAATATTCAGCTGCTCGGCGAGTCAAGGGTGAGTGCCAAAGTAATAATCAATGTGCAAATAAGCAGGTATTTTAAAAACAGGACACAACAGGTTAAAATGCAGCAATAACGAGCTCCCGGCTTTTCGCCTCAGGAGTAACGCATACAATGGAGCAGCGCTAGTGCTCAGCGCGCTCTATTTATCTCTGTGGAGGGGGCGTGGCCAGCAAGAGATGGGCGTGACTGTAGTCTCCCTCGGCGTGCAATGGCGCCAAAGAAACGAGCGATTCCGTTCAGACAGCTAATATTCAGCTGCTCGGCGAGTCAAGGGTGAGTGCCAAAGTAATAATCAATGTGCAAATAAGCAGGTATTTTAAAAACAGGACACAACAGGTTAAAATGCAGCAATAACGAGCTCCCGGCTTTTCGCCTCAGGAGTAACGCATACAATGGAGCAGCGCTAGTGCTCAGCGCGCTCTATTTATCTCTGTGGAGGGGGCGTGGCCAGCAAGAGATGGGCGTGACTGTAGTCTCCCTCGGCGTGCAATGGCGCCAAAGAAACGAGCGATTCCGTTCAGACAGCTAATATTCAGCTGCTCGGCGAGTCAAGGGTGAGTGCCAAAGTAATAATCAATGTGCAAATAAGCAGGTATTTTAAAAACAGGACACAACAGGTTAAAATGCAGCAATAATGAGCTCCCGGCTTTTCGCCTCAGGAGTAACGCATACAATGGAGCCTTACACGCCCATTTGTGGCAATGTAGGTGTTCCTGAGCCATTTTTACCACTTAAATGTTATTACTTATTTTTTGCCATCTTGCTGTTCTATACAGAGTCGCACATTGCAGGTTTTGGAATATAGAAGTAAATGATATGTCAGACTTGGGGAGAAGCTCTGCGTCTGCTTATCATTGCTAGTTTTTTTCTTCTTGTCCATAGAGCGGGACTCAATTCCTGAGCTGTCGCCAGGTGAGGTGAGGTCCATTCCTCGTAAGACACGGTGAGCATAATCTTACACATGGTATTGAATCGTATATTCACTACATATATGTGATCTGATGGTGACTTTTGCACCACGTCTACATTGGTAAATAATATGAACACTAGACCTATTTTTCTGTTTTCTCAAAAGCATTTCTTTTTTCAGGTGCCATCAGCATCTTGTGAACTACGGAGGATTTGAACACCTGAACTTCAGGTTACATGGTTGTATTAGCTCCAACCGTTTGTATTATCATGTTTCATTACTCAGTAGCAATATATATTTTTTTGCGGTCCTGAGGAAGGCATAGGATTACTTACAATCCGGTTGGCTGAAACATGTAGACCCAGTTATTACACCTCTGCATTTATTTTGTTAAAACTGCCTTTGCACTGCTTTTAATTTGGATGACAAAAGATACCTATTAAATCCTTTTCTCTTGCTATCCAATTTTAATTTCATTTTCACTTCCATGCACTGCGCACATCACTCGTATATTCAAACTCTTCCTCACGTCTGGTAGATCCTACAGAGCTCCCTATCAAGATCATACTGTTTTGAAAAACATCCGCGAGCTCCCCTCTCTTACTGAGAGGGTCGTAGCCCCTGGTTGCACTAGTGTGTGACCAGGAGGAGATCCCAGATGATGAAGCATGTCACTTCGGTGAGTGATGGGAATTCTTCCTTTTTAAAGGATTTCCTTTTTTAAGGATTTTCTTGGTTAATGGTTTTTCCTCTAATAACAGGATTACAGGTATTTAGGTCTAGAGTTGCTTAAGGGTCTGTTCTGACTCATTAGATCCGTGGATTTTTGCGTTGTTTTCATAGGACAAAGCAACCCAACACTGGATTGCTTGTTTGTGGGTCTGTTGTCTGCGTATATTCAAGCAATCGTCAAGGGCCCTTTACACTACATGCGTTGCAGTGCCTGAAGATAATACATCTTTGCAAAGGCCTCTCAATGGGTAGTCAATTCCGTTATTTCATTTTAGCTAAAATGGAAGCTTCCTTTGGTGTGCTGTAAGAAAATGTGTTATTAGTTGCGATAGACATGAGTCCTTCACCAGTCAGTCAGTCAGAAAAATTTTATTCGGTTTTTGTTCTAAAACCATAAAAGTTACATAGACATAAAAACAATTTGAGTGAAAGTACATTTACCAGTAATAGGTCCAATTTCTTACATTGGTGGGTTTGACCGGGAGTGCCTGGCCCCTAAAGCTTTCCATACGCGCCTAAAAACCCTTGCACATGGGAGAGACAGTTAAGAAGATCCTGGATGCTGGGCAACACCGACGGAAAAATGCCCACCTGGAAGGAAAAGCCACCTGATGCCATGCAAGGATGGAATAAGGACTTAAGGTCTGATTTAGATGATGGCAGTTTTCCTGCAGGAAGACCGCCAAGCTGTCTGCAGTCCCGCCCATGGTATTACAACAGTAATCCAAGGCGGGAGGAGCAGCGGTGTCGTGATGGAGAGTATGTTCAGCTCAAGGAAGAGCCTAAAGAGCATCCGGCCGCCGTGACATCGCCTTCAGCACGTCTGCACATGGTGTGGTAAACACCAGGTTGTGCATGCCACTCAGTGCACGCATGACTATGCACTTTTCGGGGAGCACATCATGTGCCCCTTGCACGCACCCCTATGGGTAGATATGCCTGAGGGCCCTGTTGGGGGCCCCTTTACAGGCCTTTCTGTCAAGCATTTCATGGCGGGGTCCCCACCATGAAATGCTTGGACGAAAGGCAGGTCGGAATCTGCTCGGCGGTGCTGAGATTCCTGCCTGCTTCCACCACTGCTGTGGGATCGTGAATCCTGGCAGCAGTGGCGGTCTTGTGGCAGTCTCACCGCCACCCTCGTGATCGGGCAGAAACGCCCCAAATGCTATGGCGGCTGTGAGACAGCCATCCACAGGAACAGCGGTCCCATGACCGGCAGCATCTAAAACAGGCTCTCTAATTTCACCTAAGGACCATTTGAAGGAAGCGACCAGCACTCTGCAGCCTGGGGATTATGGCAAGAAGGGTGGTCTGCTTACTGGTTGCCAAGGGGCTGTGCAAGATGCCCCCGTTAGCAGAAGAGGAGCACCAGACATTAGGCAGAGGACAAGGCTGGCAAGGGGAGCCAGAAAATACAGCTCCTCACAAAATGTTCAGACACCTGTCAGGCCTCACATCGCCCCTGTCAGTTACGCCACCTTTTGGCCCCGGCGATAGAGGTCAGGAGGCAGAGACTCACATGCATACACGCACTCACAAGCAGGCACTCACATGCACACACTTGCTGGAGGAACACATTAGGCCACCCAGCAGCCTAGAACCACCCGACTGGTTGCCCCATGGTCGCACGAGATTTGGAAGTCTCTGTGGGCATGTCGGGGGCCTAAAATTATAAATAGCCACGCCCAATGCTATGCCTTGCTTGGCAATCCATCCTCCAAGCAGCAACAAACTTTTCCTTACCTGAATTTGTGGATTCCGGACTCTAGCAACCACATCCATCCAGGCAATCCAGCTTCTTCCGACACAGCAATTCTCAGAGCCACTGTGACCATTGCCCAGCTGCAACACAAAGAAATAACGCTAAGTACAAACTTGATTTAATGCGCTTAGCACTCATTCTGCATAAAAGACAGTCACTCACTCAAAAGGCTCAGGATTATGAAAACTACCGATTTCCAACTTATTAAGACTACCTGGGAAGGGTTTCCCTTGTCATTGCCACACAAGTGGGGCCATACATTATCAGTCAATGGTGAAGTGCAGCATTTTCATCAATACACTAGGCCATGCAATATTAGATGAAGTGTGTGTGGCATCTGAGACTTCCTAGTCTCTGATGTCATGGTGCAACAGTGCCATGGTTACGCACTGTGACTATGTTGTATTCTGTTTATAGTTACCTTGGTGTTAGAATGTATGTCTTCAAATGCTGGAAGCTGTTATCCTGACTGGCTGTGGCCTGGATGGGTCTTCCTAATTTCTTCATAGAATAAACCTGGATTATTTGTCTACATTGTTGTATCCAGCTTCATCCTTTTTAGCTGCATGAGGATTTTACACTGGCGTAGTCGGCAGCTATGCTTGTATGAAGAGTGTTTGAGATGATAGTGTGATTGGAATACTCATAGTGAGAGAGAGCAAATCAAGTGAGGGAGAATATGTCCTTTAAACTCCTTTGTATAATCATTCCAACTGAATTTCCGCTCTGAGGATGAGTGCTCAGCTCCCTCTGCTGCCCTTGAATCTGCCTCAAGCCGAGCTGGGACTTCAACTTTCAGAAACAGCCCAGAGTTTCGACCCCTTGTTAAGACTAAGGGAGACAAGGAACCAGGTATCATTGCCTATACTCAGCATATCACAACCATTTCTCAGCTAGGTTCTGTTCATAATGGCGATTGATTTCTCTCTAGGATTTCGTTACCCTAAGGGTTGCGCAGTCGACACCTCCAGGGTCCTGATTTGGCACATCAGTGGACATCCCCGAGGGCAGTCACAGGCAGAATGAAAGTGAACACTCGTGCAGATTCTCTTTGCCTCCTTTCATTGTTTTCTTTCCCCCTCTGCGCTTTCCCCTGGTGAGCAATGGGAAGGCTCATCAGGGTCAGCGCAGTTTCGGCATTTGTTGGATTATTCCTCTCGAACATCTCTCGTGTTGGGTAAGGTCGGTGCCAAAATCATTCTTATTTGGAATTACACTGAAAGACATGACAACACCGAAGGGAAGGCAGTGTTTGTTTTGGGCGGGTGGGGGGGGGGGGGGAATGGGCAGGCACACCAGCCTCCTTGCCCACCCAGCTTGCAAGCAGGGGGCTGGGCATTGCAAAAGGAGGATGTTCCTACTTGGCAGCAAAGCATGCCCCGGCGCCGCATGGCACTAATAGAGAGGTGCTGTGTACAAGGAGCCGACAGGGTCATGGGGGCCTTGGGGCTCCTCCCTACAGTCCCCAAAGGTTTGTACAGCTGTAGTTGCACCGGGTGGGACAGGAGGGTCATTAAACAAAAGAAACAAAGGAAATATGGCAAGATTGCACAATATAAAGAAGAGAGCAGGTGAATCCGCTCATTAACTATTCACCGCACCTGGCTAGAGCGCCCCTTAATCGTTGTTTTGCATACTAGCTAGGGTCTGCAGTGCCCCAAAATGGCCAAGGGCACTGCAAACAGTTGGCTGTGTTTTGTGGGGGCTGCAGTAGGTACAGCAGCAGCAGCCACCAGGAATGGTTTCCCAGAAGTCACCCTACCTCTCCCAGGGAACTGAACCCCTGACCTCAGATGGTGATTTGAAGCATTCCCAGGGCTGGAGCATTTTGCTCTTGGGCTCTTTTGTGCGTGGACCCTTTGTATTGTGTCGTATGGATGTATTTGCGGCCTGTATATTGTGAAGAAAGACTTAAACACACAAGTTGCTTTTTATTCAAATGCTTTATGATGATCTGGCGATTGAACAATTAATGTTTAACGTTACAATGAAGGCCTATGACTAATAGTACTGGTTCCATTGATTTTAATGATGATGCCAGGTTAACACCTGGCCCGACTCTGTTAATGTAGAGACACCCTTATAAGGCCAGTAGGCCTGTCTTATATATACTGACACCCAAAATAATGTGAACCGGGTTTGAGTATCGGCGATGACACTCAGCATCCTGCGATTCTGGGCAAATCACTTAATCTTCCCGTGCCTAACAAAAATGAATGTGTCCTTCTGTAACGAAACTGGTACTCATGTAAAGCGCTCTGATACCCAATTTCCCAGCTCTAGTTCGCACCATATAAAACTCCTAAAAAAAAACCTCCTAAAAAAAAGACTTCAGTTCCAGTGCTGGAGCAGAGTTTTCTGTTGAAAATTCATCGGGTTTTGAAGCTTCAGTTGTCTAAACGTGGTAAAAATAAAATTACTAATTTTAATTATTAATTATTTGTTTTGTGTAAATGTTTTATTAATCAATATGTATGTATTAACAAGAGAAAAACCGACACGAGGGAACGCTTACGTGTTGCTATTGACAATGTGCATGTTTTATTAAATAAACGTTGCTGAGTGCTGTTTATTTTTAAGCACGAAACGCTTTTGAATTAATGCTTTTCTTGTGTTGCTAAAGCTAGATAATTGCATACACATAAGGGTATTAGTGGGGTTAACACTGTTTAATCACTATGCTGTGGTAACGTTGTTTTGTCTCTTTTAATTAAGATGGTCTATTGTGGCCTATTGTGGCCTACTAAAAGATGGCTGACTTTTGAAGCCTGGTTTCGAGTGAGAATTTGTGATGGAAAAGGCCTTGCTGAATATGGACGCGAGTCATCTGTCCACAGTCCTTGCCTGGTTAAAACTTTCCGTGAGGACAGCAGCAGATCTGGGCATGTTTCCAGATGCATTGGGACAGCAGCCTTGGCAGCCTTGGAAAACAAAGGAGCTTTAAAGAAAGACTCTAAACTCTGAGCTCACCAGAGGAAATGTGTGGAAGTTGAGAAGAAACATTTTAAGATTTAGTTCCTGTTCTGTCTTTTTATTTTTGTGACTTTTTCTGAGTGGAGATTTTTCAAAATGTAGCGATGCTACATCCTTTCCTTCTCGCTCTGCTCAGCGGTTCGGCGGATGAAGAAAAATTAAATGGTTCTTTCCTTTGTCTGAATTATTATAAATATACTAGACTAGAGAGGGTTCCATCCCATTGCGTTTTGCGTTTTGCTTTCTTTCCAAACCTGCGTTGGTGAGGATCGATGCTGAGAGGACGGTGACTTGGGAGATTTCTACTGAGAGACTTGTCCTGATGACCCATTCTGACATTTAGCTAGAATAGGTAATTATGAGAAAATGATTTATTCTGATTAATTTCTTTTGACTAATTTTAGATAAAGAATCATAATTTTAAATACGGTGTTGGTGATTATTTCTTGTCAATTATTGAGTACTCTATTTGATTATTGATGTATAGATTGTTTAGATTATGACAATTGCAATAGCTAGGTCTTATCGACCTCGGTGTAGATGTGGGGTTTAGGAGTTTAGGAGTTTTCTTTCCACAGGATCAATGCTGGTAGAGTATTTGAGTGTATGTTAGTGAAATGGGCCCTAGTGTATGGTGAGTGTATGTGCGTGTAACTGTGAAATTACTCTATCCGTGGAAGTAGGGAGATTTTGTACACCCCAATCTGCATCAAGTTCCTGGTAGCAGAGTGATGATGGTTATTGATGATTGTCTTGATCTGATTAGATTGCTTGTATATTAGCTTATTGATTATTGATTGATGTTGGTATATGTACTAATACTATATGTTGGAGTCGTCATGTTGAGTTATATGTAGTGCTTCTGGAATTTGGGAGCTAGTAGCAGTTCCGTAGTAGGGCAGAGGGAAGTATATGCTGCTCTCGGGAAAGACGGGATTGTTGGTCCTGTACGTATGCAGGAAAATTCACATTGTCTGGATTCGGAATCAGTGACATTGTTATATGTTACTATTAGAGATATTTCTGGTATATAAGGAGTGCGTATGGTAGTGAAGGTTATCTGTGAAACTCTGGTTTTAAGTCCCAGGGATCCGTAAGGTTCGCCGTTAAAGCTTATCGCGGGAGAAGTAATAGGTATTCTCTGAGCTTGTTTGAGAAACTGGGTAGAAGTAAGCTACTTGGTTGGTGTGTGTTATAATTCTGTAGTGGAGCAGATTGTTCGCTGTTCTCGGGAAAAGCAGGATTCTGTGTGTATGTACTATATTTTCTTGTATGAATGTGCGTGAATGTTTATACATTTAGTTGATTGTAAGACTCTTTGGACAAGTCCTAGAGGAAACAGTTAATGAATGTATGTTAGAAGGGCAGAGTAGAGGGATGTGCTACTGTGTCAACGAGAGGTTTCTTGTGAAATAGATTTCCTTTATTATTCTTTGGTTAGCGAAGCGGACAATGGAGATGTTTATATGTTGTAACTAATAGATTTTGTAGAAATTTGACACGAAGTCTACTGAGAAATTTTGTAAAGGAGGGGTAGACGACTGACAGGAGACAGGAGCGAGAAACTGCAGCGACTTCTGACGTCAAACAGTTCGCGCTCTCATTGGATATTAGATCAGAATAGTGCTCGCGCTGAGATTGGTGCGTTGGTGTGAGCCGCGCAAGGATTGGTGGAGCTATTCTAGTGACGTAACGTTCCAGGATTGGTGCGTTAGTGTGAGTCGCGCTGTTATTGGTTGAAAAAATCATATTGTGTAGTTGTATTACGGAAGGGATTAGAAAGTTTTGGTAAGCGTTAAAATGTATTACCAAGAAGAGAAAAAGAAAAAATCTTTGTTCAGAAAGATTAAAAATTGGTTCGACAAGGATAAAGATGTTAAAACGAGAGAGGGTGAATTGTTACCTCCATCGAAAACGCCTGCATCCTTCATGGCTGCGAGATATGGGTATCATACCTGTATATGGTTGGAGAATTGGGTTAGGTATACCAAAGAAGATGGAGTTTTAGCATTTCCAGAACATGGTTCATTTAATCTGGCCGTGTTGAAAAATTTACGGGAAAAGATGTTATGTCTTGACCCAAGACCAAGACCGACACAATTCGAGGCTTTAGTGGAATGGGAAGAGGAAGTAGAAGAGCGAGAGAAACAGAGGTCTGGAGGCAACTATAGGTATATGTTCGGGAGGAGACATGGTCGTGAAACTCATCATGATCGAATGACAAGATGGCGAGATGCTAGTATGTCAGAGGGATTATATCCTGTGAGAACAGTTGAAGAGGGAGCAGAAAGGGTTCCTGAGGCAGAAGTGAGAAGATATGGAGTTAATGAATATGAGGATGAGGTTTTAAATGACATGATTTACAAAAGACCACCTCCATATAGACCGGAACCAGAATAGAGTACACCAATTGTTTCTCCGATAAGAGATACGCATTGTATCATTGAGACAGAAAATGTGACACCTGAATTAAGAAGTGGTAATCCTTTCAGGGAGAGAGAGAATAGAAGCAGTGGCGAAAATACGAGAGAATTAGCCAGAACTACATCGGAGTTGACTGAAAAGATCAAGGAACTGACAAAAAATCTAGATGCTGTTACGGTACCCGTAACTATAGGTCCGGTTATGCCTGTTTTTGATAAGCAGAGGAAGGGTGAGAATGGTTTGGTTATTCCATATGTTGGGAATAGATTGACAAGTTTGGCTGGTCCTTCAGGAGATTCAGGAAAAAGGGCAGGAAAATTCAGACATGACACCTGTAATGAAGGATTAGAGGAGTCTAATTCAGGACTGGATGCTGGTGAAGCTAGTTGTTCAGGGATGCCGATTTTAGAACCGCAGAAGAAAGTGGTTCCAGTGAGAAAATCTACTGAAATAACAGCTGAGGATTTGAATGAATGGATGAAAGTTCTTCAAAAGAGGGATAAAGATTCACAAGCAATTGATGTTGCTAGGTTACGTGTAGAATTAGAAGAGCTGGTTGCAGGGACAGTTCCAACAGAAATTCTAAAAAATCATCATGATGGTGAATTATTATTCATGTGCAAGAATATTACCTGGAGAGCGAGAAATACACATGACAGATTAAGAGCAATAGCAAATGACTATGGAGTTGACATTGATGAAGTGAAAGTTTTGCAGAAGTCTTACAGGATGGATTTCACAGACAAGGATATAGAAAATTTGAATGGTACTGGTAGAACAGGGCAGATTAAAGAGATGATCGCTTTATTGCGAAAATGGGGTGATGTTGAAAAGTGGAAGGATAGATGGTACAAAAAGAGAGAAGAATCAGGGGATAGGACTTATTCAGCATTTCCTGTAAGAGAAAAGGAAAAACCAGTGGATACTTATCCTATGAGAGAAATACCTGGAGGAGGATATGTACATGTTCCATGGACCAGACAGGATATTTTGTCATTTACGAATGATTTCCCTCGATTGAGAGAAAAGCCCGTCGAGTGGTACAGGCAGGTAGACAGGTTTGTGAAATTGTCAAAAGTGCTGTGGATTGACCTGAATAGTCTGTTTGATATAATTGTTCCAGCAGACTTGTGGGCTGAGTGTAAAATAGTTGTGAGTTGGCCTACTGAGGAATATCCAAGGGATCAGAGAACAGGAGCACCAGATCCAGAAGTAATGAGAAAGTATGAGCAGGTGATTGTATACCTGAAAAATAAAGTACCTCCAAAAGAAACAGACTGGGTTAAAATAGATCGAACACATCAGGAAGCAAAAGAATCAGTTCATGCTTTTTACGAGAGGCTGATACTGGCATTTAAACAATTCAGTGGAGATGAACACCTGGGTGACAAGGATTTGAGTCATTTTGTATACAGATTTGTATATGGCCTGAGACCTGAGATTAGTGAAAGAATTCGTGAGCATACTGTGGATTGGCAGAGTAAGAAAATAGATGAGATTCTGAGACATGCAAAATACTTCAGTGATGAGATTGAAGCAAAACAAAGAAAGCTGAAGGAGAAAGCAATGTGGGCACAGGTGAAAGTTGCGGAAAGACAGGAAGCACAGTTGGTGGAACAGGCGAATAATCCAGGAAATAATGCAGGTAATAGACCTAGGTATGCAGGGAAAGGAAAGGGGAATCTTGAGGAAGCAAAAAAGAAGTTCCCATGTCACAACTGTGGCCAACTGGGACATTGGAGATCAGAATGTACCAATCCACCATTAGTGAATAATGAGGGAAACTCCTTGAATCAACAGGTACAGAACGAGGGGAAAAATCAACAGCAGCAACAGCAGAAAGTTGTGAGACAGCAGAGTCAAGAGCCAAAACCGCCCTTGCCGCAGAATAGAGGAGCACAAAAGTATAATCCGGATTCGGGATTCTACAATGATGAGCAGGTAAACAAACCAAGGCGTTCTAACCAGGTACAACAGTACTTGTTAAAGAATGAAGGGAGTGAGTCTGAGGGTGATTATTGACGGTGCCGAAGAGAGGAGGAAGGGTGCATACTTGGTGCAACTCTAGAAATAGACCAGACAGGACCATTTGTGGATGGAAAAATAAATGAAGAAGGTGTTACTTTTTTAGTAGACACAGTGCGACAAGATCAACTGTCAGGTCAACAGATATTAGAAATCTTCCTCTCTCGGATGAAGCAATCCAAGTAGTTGGTGTAGCAAATACACAAATCAGAACACGTCTTACTGAACCAGTAAGAGTACAAATAGGGAAATTTTCAGACATGCACAGATTTATCGTCTGTGACACAAGTCCAGTGAACCTGTTAGGTAGGGATCTACTATGTAAGATGAATTGTACAATTTTTTGTACACCAGATGGAATAGCTTTTGAAACACCAGATGAGGATGTTTTGTACCGAATGACTCTAGAAAATAGAGAAAGTGAGTTAATTGGTGCATATGCTGTGTTTGATCCAGAGGATTTGCCTCAAGAGCTGAGATACACAGTAAAAAGGACAGTTTGGGATTTTACTGGAGAGGATGTGGGATTGATGAATAATGTAGCTCCTGTGAAAATTTCAGTGAAAGAGGGAATTACTTATCCTAACATTCCTCAGTACAAAATGACACCAGAAATAATTGAGGGAATAACTCCTATAATTGAGAAAATGATTCAGCAGGGAGTTCTGAGAGAACTACTGAGTAGTCCGTGTAATTCACCGATAATGGGGCTAAAGAAGCCTAATGGGAAATTCAGGATCGTACAGGATTTGAGAAAAGTTAATCAAATTGTGGTGGCATGTTGTCCTATTGTGCCAAATCCATCAGTGATTTTGTATCAGATTCCACATGATGCTGAGTGGTATACAGTGATTGATTTGTGTCATGCTTTCTTTTCAATTCCATTGCATCATGACAGCCAGCCGATTTTTGCATTTAGATTTGGCCAGCGTATTTTAGCATGGTGTCGTATCCCACAGGGGTACACAGAGAGTCCTTCAATATTCAATCAGTTATTGAAAAAGTCATTGGAGAGTTTGATCATGCCTGAAAACTCAGTATTAGTGCAGTATATCGATGACTTACTTGTGGCATCAAAGACACGTGAAGCTTGTGAAGTAGATACTATAGCTTTACTGAATCATCTGGCAGATGGAGGGTTAAAAGTATCTCCAGCTAAATTGCAGTTCTGCAAGAAAGAGGTGCATTATCTTGGACACAATATTGAGAAAGGTCTGAGAAAAGTGACTGATGACAGGATCAAAATTATCAGGGAAATGAAAGCCCCAAAGACCCAGAGGGAAGTGAGAATGTTCCTGGGAATGGTGGGTTATTGTCGTCAGTGGATAATTAATTTTTCGCTGATAGCAAAGCCACTGATTAAGCTGACTAAAAGTGAGATGACAGACCCATTGGAACTAGATGGGGAACAAATGGCAGCATTCGAAGAGCTGAAAAGCAGAATGTGTGAAGCCCCTGCTTTGGGTACGCCTGATTATGAAAAGGAGTTTGAATTGTACTGCAGTGAGAGAAATGGATGTGCACTTTCGGTGTTAATTCAGAAGCATGGATTACTGAGAAGGCCTATTGCGTACTTCTCATCGACACTTGACCCTGTAGCTGTGGGTTTACCAGGTTGTCTGAAATCTGTGGCTGCAACATGCAGAAGCCTAGAACAGAGTGAGGGAATCATAATGGGATATCCTGTAAGGGTATTCGTACCTCATAATGTGGCAATTCTTTTGACAAAAAGCAGAACTCAGTACATGTCACATAGTCGGTTGACTAAATATGAAAAAGTCATTCTGGGAGCATCAAATGTGACTCTTGAGAGATGTGTGAATGTGAATCCAGCGACATTGTTGCCGGATATTGAAAATGTGGGTGTGAAAACAGAAGATGATCACAATTGTTTGGATGTGCTTGATTACTGTACAAAACCGAGACCAGACATAAGGGATCTTCCCTTGCATGAGAGTGATCATGTGTTGTTTGTGGATGGATCATGCCTGAGGAATGATGAGGGTGTGCTATGTGCAGCATATGCAGTGTGTAAGGTTTCAGAAGTAATGGAAGCATCATCATTGAAAGGAGTGAAATCTGCGCAAGTTGCTGAATTAATTGCATTGACAAAAGCTTGTGAAATTGGGAAAGATTTGAGAACGACTGTGATGACTGATAGTCAGTATGGATTTGGAGTTGTGCATGACTTTGGCCAACTTTGGCTACAAAGAGGTTTCTTGACGTCGAGTGGGACTCCAATAAAGAATGCTGAAATGATTGGGAAATTGCTTGAGGCGATACAGCTGCCTAAAGAATTAGCAGTTGTGAAATGTGCTGCCCATGGACAAGGAGACGATTTCGTGACAGTTGGCAACAGATACGCAAATGACATTGCACAATACTGTGCAAGAAATAATCAGTCTATTAATCGGGAACGAGAGAGTGAAATGTCTTTTTGTTCTGTGATGTTTACTAATGTCTTAGAGACATGGGATGAAGTGAAACAGTTGCAGGATGAGGCAGAGGAGGAAGAAAAGAAAGATTGGATTAAGGCAGGTTGTGCCCCGAGAGAGACAGACCATGTTTGGGTCTATAGAGATGGCAGACCAGTAATGCCCAACTCCATGCTGTCAGCAATGGCAAGGATGTATCATGGCCAGGGACATTTGGGGAGGGATGCGATGATTAGGTCCTTCAAACAAACCTGGTACAATGCAAAGTTCAGGACAATTGCAGAGAGTATCTGTCAAAGATGTTTGATTTGCCAGCAATTTAACACTGGGAAGAAGACAGTGGTGAGTCTGGGAACAATAGGCAGAGAAGGAGGTCCTTTTACAAGAATGCAGATTGATTTCATTGAAATGCCCCAAGTGAACAGACTGAGATATGTACTAGTGGTAGTCTGTTTGTTTTCAAGATGGGTTGAGGCCTATCCGACTAGGAGAAATGATGGAGTAACAGTGGCAAAGTTACTGTTAAGAGAGTTGATTCCTAGGTACGGATTTCCAGTAACGATTGAGTCTGATAGAGGTGGACACTTCTATAATGAACTCATGAGTTTGATTTGTGAAGCATTAAGCATACAGCAGAAGCTACATTGTGCATACAGACCAGAGGCTTCTGGTGTTGTTGAGCAGATAAACGGCACAATTAAGAACAGGATTGGTAAGATGTGCTTAGCCACTGGTATGAAATGGCCCGATGTTTTGCCTCTAGTGCTGATGACTATCAGATCTACTCCAGATAGAACTACTGGTTTAAGTCCGCACGAGATAATCATGGGACGTGCAATGCGACATGCATATGTACCTGTCAATAAGTTGATGACAATAACTGATGACATGATTTTGGATTACTGTAAAGGCCTGGCTGACGCAGTCCATTCTGTGTTTCACCAGATTGGAGAAGAAGCTACTACACTTGAGAAGAAGCAAGCTCATGATCTGAGTCCAGGGGACTGGGTGAGGATTAAAGTGCACAGAAGAAGAAATTGCTTGGTTCCAAGGTGGGGAAGACCAAGACAAGTCATTCTGACTACGACGACTGCAGTGAAGTGTGCTGGTGTGAAAAACTGGGTGCATGCGAGTCATACTCTGAGAGTTCCAAACCCAAAGGATGGGACTGGTAGAGAGTATTTTGAAGAGTCAGATTCCAGTGATAATGAAGACCCAGAACCAGTGAAAAAGAATCAAGGTGCAGGAAAAGAAGCCTTTCCTACAAGTTCAAGAGAACCATTGAGAATTTCAGAAAGGAGATCTGATTCTGAGAGAGAGCCTGAAGTTCCAAAAAGCAGTGGAGGAAAAAGAAAAGAAAAGAGCAGTTCCACAAAAATTACTCCTGAATCAGAAGAGGAGGAGATTGAAGAACCACTTGAGATTATTTCTGAAGAAGCAGGGTCAGAAGAAGATAGAGAGGGACAGATTGCGGAAGACCCCCGAGGAGGTGTAGGGAACACTTCTAATAAGCTAGGTGAAGGGACAAGTAGACAGCAAGAAGATTGCGTGTCGGAGACCCGAGGAGAGAAAGAAGTAGGGAAGTCTCAAATAGTGGTGAAAAAGACTGTGGAGCGAAAGAAAACTGCTGAAGAACAAGAGCAAAAGAAAACTGCTGAAGAACAAGAGGCATTTGAAACAGAATCGGATGAAAGTGAAAGTGAAAAATCAAAGGGTCGAGTTCTGAGAAAGAGAACTTGGATTGGAGAAAGAAATAATACAGAGATAAGACCGAAAAAGGTCATAAGAGGAGATTTTTGGCCTAACAACAGAGTAAAGAGGCTGAGATACAGACTGATAAGAGGAAATACATCGAAAGCTGAACAAGTGAATGAAGTATCGAGTCAAAACGAAGTAAAAAGGAAGGAGCAAAAGGAGTCAAGAGAACCTGAGGAAATAAAGAGAATTAGAAGACCCAACCAAAAGTACAGATCACCGGAATGGTCTTATGTGGCACTGTCTGAAGAAGGAGAAGAAGAAACAGTGACTCGAGATAATCCGGAGGGGATCTTGAGAAAAGTGGTTGAGGAAAAGGAAGAATCTGTTGGAATCTTAAAAGTTATCCTGACTGACATTGGAGAAGAATCAGATGCACAGGATGTTGTTGATGATCTGATACAGTTTGATGTTGCTGAAGTAGAAGGAGTGAAAAGTGATGAATATCCAAATTGAGTGAACTGAAGAAATCACTTGGAAAAAGTGGAAAGGAGAAAGTCTGAAATTCAGCTGTCTGAAGTAATCCAAAGTTTGAGAAATTACAGTAGTGGAGTAGTAGAGGCTAAGTCAAAAGACAAGGTCAAAGTAGTAAAATGGCTAACATAGAGAATAATCAAAGTAGATGTGTCTTCTTAAAAATATGGTGTAGAATGTGCTGCTGCTGTACTGGATTATTAATGCTACTATGGGGTATTTTAGCTTTATTAGTTACATTTAGAGTTTCAATAGGTACATTTGGAATACATACTGAGAATGAGACAAATATAGAAAAGAATTCGCAAAAAGTAGTTCCAACTAGAATTAGTAATACTTACATGCATAAAGATAGGTCAATTAATGATTTTTCTAGTAATGTTTTTTCAAAGTTGTTATACGAATATGTGAAAACAATGGAAGTGAGGGATTGCTACGTTTGTATGCAATTACCTGCATCCGTTTCAGAGGGTGTTACTTATCACCATTTACCAGCTACGTATGGAATTTCTTGTAGTGTATTAAGTAGTGTTTTTTATTTGTTAGAGAAAATAGATTATAAGATGTCTAACAAAGATAGTATTTTTGGGCACTTGCCAATGAACAAAGAGCTGAATCCAGCTAAAGAAGCTAACATTTTTGGTGAGATTTTTATTGAAAAAGAAGAATTAACATTAGATTACATTTTTAAGAATAATTTAACTTGTAGTTTGGAAGAAGAGGAGAAAGCTTTCCTGAACATGGTGGAGGAGAGGAGATTGAGCATGCATGAAAAGGCAGGGAAATATAAAGTGAGTGAGACAATTTGGGACATTGAGATGGGAAAAGAATTGAGAAATGGAGCTAGTCCAACTTTAGCTTTAGATGCACCACAGAAGGGTAAGCTGTGCATTACAAGAGGGAAATCCCAATATGATACGTATTTTGTTGGGACTAGTGAATGTCATGATACATACTTCATTGCAACAGGATGAAGTTTCAGAGGTGGAGAAGATACAATTTTTCCAGGAGTGTATTATGTTTGTGGGAACAAGGCTTATTACAAGTTGCCTGACCATTGGTATGGCACGTGTTATGTGGGCCTGGTTTTTCCAAAGATTTTTCATATAGATAGAATAGAAGATGTAGAACATATTAATTTACTAATGCGCTTCAAGAGGGAAACTTGGTTTGAAATTGTGGGTGACATTTTTGGAGCTTTAATTCCAGCAGTGGGAATTTCTTTAAATGCTAATGGGATTCGGAAACTGTCAACAGTGGTGGATCGCTTATCGACAAATACCGCTGGAGGGTTTCTTTTGGTGAATACGGAATTAATTGCCGTGCGTGCTATGTCTATGCAAAATAGACTTGCTCTTGATATATTATTGGCTAAGGAGGGTGGAGTTTGTGGAATGCTGAAAGTTCAACATTGTTGCACTTACATTCCAGACGAAAGCAAAGACCTGAAGGTCTATATAAAAAATATTACTGATTTGCATGAAGAATTAATACCACTTGAAGCTGAAAGTATCTGGACTAAAATAGCTAATAAGGTGATAGCTGTTAAGAGTTTTATTGCAAAAATAGGTAGTACTATTATAGGTAAGATATTGTTTCCTTTAACTTGTATAATTGTTGCTTTATTGATATTGAGATTGGTGTGTTTGTGTTGTAAAAACAGGGGAGGGAAAAAGAAGTTAATTAAAAGAAACAATGAAAAGAGAAATAAAAGGTTGAAAAGAGAACCACAAGAAATTGAATTAGAAGAATTAAGGGAGAGTGTCTACTTAGAAACAAAGAGGGATGATGAAAGAGTGTCTGGTGTGTAGTGTTGTGTAAGGAGGAAAAAGACATTTCAAATTTCTCCTAAAATGGGACTAAATTTCACTAAATTTTTTTTTGTGGATTATTTGGTGATAAAATCACCAAAGGGGGGATTGCTGGAGCAGAGTTTTCTGTTGAAAATTCATCGGGTTTTGAAGCTTCAGTTGTCTAAACGTGGTAAAAATAAAATTACTAATTTTAATTATTAATTATTTGTTTTGTGTAAATGTTTTATTAATCAATATGTATGTATTAACAAGAGAAAAACCGACACGAGGGAACGCTTACGTGTTGCTATTGACAATGTGCATGTTTTATTAAATAAACGTTGCTGAGTGCTGTTTATTTTTAAGCACGAAACACTTTTGAATTAATGCTTTTCTTGTGTTGCTAAAGCTAGATAATTGCATACACATAAGGGTATTAGTGGGGTTAACACTGTTTAATCACTATGCTGTGGTAACGTTGTTTTGTCTCTTTTAATTAAGATGGTCTATTGTGGCCTACTAAAAGATGGCTGACTTTTGAAGCCTGGTTTCGAGTGAGAATTTGTGATGGAAAAGGCCTTGCTGAATATGGACGCGAGTCATCTGTCCACAGTCCTTGCCTGGTTAAAACTTTCCGTGAGGACAGCAGCAGATCTGGGCATGTTTCCAGATGCATTGGGACAGCAGCCTTGGCAGCCTTGGAAAACAAAGGAGCTTTAAAGAAAGACTCTAAACTCTGAGCTCACCAGAGGAAATGTGTGGAAGTTGAGAAGAAACATTTTAAGATTTAGTTCCTGTTCTGTCTTTTTATTTTTGTGACTTTTTCTGAGCGGAGATTTTTCAAAATGTAACGATGCTACATCCTTTCCTTCTCGCTCTGCTCAGCGGTTCGGCGGATGAAGAAAAATTAAATGTTTCTTTCCTTTGTCTGAATTATTATAAATATACTAGACTAGAGAGGGTTCCATCCCATTGCGTTTTGCGTTTTGCTTTCTTTCCAAACCTGCGTTGGTGAGGATCGATGCTGAGAGGACGGTGACTTGGGAGATTTCTACTGAGAGACTTGTCCTGATGACCCATTCTGACATTTAGCTAGAATAGGTAATTATGAGAAAATGATTTATTCTGATTAATTTCTTTTGACTAATTTTAGATAACGAATCATAATTTTAAATACGGTGTTGGTGATTATTTCTTGTCAATTATTGAGTACTCTATTTGATTATTGATGTATAGATTGTTTAGATTATGACAATTGCAATAGCTAGGTCTTATCGGCCTCGGTGTAGATGTGGGGTTTAGGAGTTTAGGAGTTTTCTTTCCACAGGATCAATGCTGGTAGAGTATTTGAGTGTATGTTAGTGAAATGGGCCCTAGTGTATGGTGAGTGTATGTGCGTGTAACTGTGAAATTACTCTATCCGTGGAAGTAGGGAGATTTTGTACACCCCAATCTGCATCACCAGCACCACTCCCTGCACCCCAATCCACGTCAGTGCCAGGAGAGGAGCTCTTACCTTAACTGTCTTTAACTTCGAGTTGACTTCAACTCAACCTCGATGAAACAGTGCACCAATGCCACAGCGGCGCAGTTTATAACCAATCCTTCATAGTTGGAAACCTAAAACGGGGCAAAGCTCATACATTAAATCAGCTCTTTGGATCTGATTCTGATAATAATGACTATGATGAATGGGACGAATTTGCATCTCAATACAATGAGAATCAGAATGGCAAACTACAGGATTCCAGTGACTGGAGCACCACTTCAGGCACTGAACTTGTCTCTCCTCCTGGTACTGCCCCTGAGGAGATTGCCTCTCTTGCTGGGGTCATGAGGCAGGCTTCTAAAGCCTTTGACCTGCAGCCCACTACAATGAAAGTCAGAACTAATGTCTTTGCTGAGGTTCTTCAGCCTGTCCAAGCACTTATTGAACCTGTCTTGCCCTTCAGTGAGGCCTAAACAGCTCGTCTCTTAGGCACTTGGGTAAAGCCATGTTCTGCCCTCCCTCCCCTGATAATAGACAGGGAGTCCATCACCATAGACAGCACCAGGCGATCCTGACTCCTTGACACAATACCCTATGTTTGAGAGCTTGGTGGTCCAGACATCCACTAGCGCAGTCAAACCCAATGCCTTTCCCATGACTCCTCCTGCAAACTTTTGGCAAGTGCATGTTTTCATCAGCTAGTCTTGCTTTGCGCTCGGTTAAAGCCTTCTGCCTTCTAGGCTGCTACGGTCATGTCTTATGGGATGCAGTTGGTCAAATTTGTCGGCAGTCCCATAGGGTCTACATGCACCTTTAGCCCAAACTATACATAATGGCTGGGATGTGGCAACATTTATTATATGGCCTGGATTTTATATAACTGCTCAAGTCAAGCTACGGACACAAGTGGGGTGCTTCGGTATTACGCCTTGATGTGGTCTAAAGGCTTCTGTGGGGATGTCTAGTCAACTTTGATGAACATACCATTTGATGGCTCTCGTCTTTTTGGTGAGAAATTGAACTCATCCAGCGCTTGTGCCACTGTGCATTCCTTGGGTCTTTCTACCCCTACCAGACAATTTCCTCTGCAGTTTTGCCCCTTTCATGGCTACACTAGGAGTTTTCAATACCACCATCACTGGACCCTGCCGCTGGCACAAAAGCCTGCTCAAACATTTTGTGCCTGAGGCTCCAGCCCCGAGAGACAACATTCAGGGCATCAGGGCCAATATACAGCTCAGTCTCTCCCCCTCCCACAAACACCAACACAAAACCACATTAGTGTGCCCTCTTCAATACACACCTGCCCTGTAAGAGGCAGGATCAGACATTTCCATGGCCTGCAAGACGCATGTGTCTTCCAACTTGTCAAACAGAGCGTAGCCCTTCCATTCCTTTATACTACTCTGCACTTGCCGCCCTCATCAACGTGGCTGATGGAGGAAGATGCCTATTTTGCAATAGGCAGTCTCTTTGCGTAGGAAAGTAGGATCTTTCTGGCATAGATACCCCCACTTCTTGCCTAGTGTCAGTGTGTTTTGACTATAGTTCACTGGGATCCTGCTAACCAGGACCCCAGTGACAGAGCTCTCTCCTCTAAATTCCATGGTAAGTACTTTGTACACTGCACCATTGGCATACTGGGGTACCATTATAAGTCCCTAGCATATGTGTAGGAAAGTAGGATCTGCTTTTATGGTTACCCCCACTTTTTGCCTGGTGCAATGCTGTTTTTGACTAGTCTGACTGGGATCCTGTTAACCAAGATCCCAGTCTCTGTGCTTTCTCCCCTACATTGGTTCTGGTAAGTACTTAGGTACATCCCAGATTGGATTCTGGTGCACCCTTATAAGTCATTAGTATATGGTACTGAGGTACCCTGGGCATAGGTACACCAGGGGTCCCCCATGGGCTGAAGCATGCATTATGCCAACCATGGGAGACCACTCAAACTGAAGCTACAGGCCTGCCATTGCAGCCTATGTAAGTTGGTGCTAGCACCACTCACGACAGATATAGTTTTCCCTATATCTAAGGTCACTGCACTTAAAACCTATACGTCACCCCTAAAGCAAGCCTTTCAGTCCCTAAAGGCAGGGTGCTTGGTTCTAAGTGTGAGGGTGCCCCTGCATGAGCAGGACACCCCTACAATGTTCGGAGTCCATTCTCCCGGGTTGTAAGTGCATCAGCCAGTACGATACATAGAGTGACCATGCGTTATTACGCTATGACCATCTCTAAACTGGTTGGAATGAACCCTGTCATGTTTGATACCAAACATGTTGGAATCATACCCCCTCAGTGCTCCTGGTACCAGTCTTCTAGACCCGGACAGCACAACATGGCTGCTGCCCACCAGAGACTTGATTCTGCCCTCCTGCTCTGAGCCAAGCTCGAGCAGAGGAAGGCAGGACAGTAGGTATCCTGTCGGTTCCCAGACTCATGGAAAGGCTCGATCTTATGCCCAATTTTTAAGAAAGGAGATCCCTCCCTTCCAGCTAATTACCGACTCATTGCCTTATTAGATTTTTAGGCTAAGGTATATGCCCGGTGTCTTCTTAGGTCGCTAGAAAAATAGGTAGCGGAAAATAACATTTTACCATACTTTCAATCTGGGTTCCGATCTTCGGCCTCCACAATAGACAATATCACCGCCCTAGCCATCCTGAGTCAACAAGCAGCGCAAAAAAATCAACTCCCCCTCTATTGCTGCTTTATAGACTGCAGCGCCGCCTTCGACAACGTGTCATATAACACTTTATGGAGGAAATTTGACAAGTGGGGGATTCTACAGAGTCTGCTAGGAGCCCTTATCTCCTTGCATAATGACACATGGGTACGAGTCAGAACTGGCCCAACGATAGTCTCTGCAAAAATTCCAACTTCAGACGGCCTAAAGCAAGGATGAGTTCTTGCTCGCCTCTTGTTCAACCTTTACACCGCCGACCCGGGGAGATTTCTGGAGAAAAGCAGTCCCCTTCCGCCAAAACTGGGCCTCGCAAAAATGAATCTGCACATTCTGCAATACGCTGATGATATTGTTATAATGGACCAGGCAAAATCTGGCCTCCAAAGAGCCTTGGGTATGCTCCACAAATACAACACTGCTAACGCTCTAAAAATTAACCAGGATAAGTCCAAGGTCTTGATTTTCAGCCGTAGCAAGAAAAAGAAAAGTTTAACATAGAACATTGGGCCCGCAAAGATCAAAACAACATCAAAATACAATTACCTGGGGGTCTGGTTTAGCGAGTCTTCCAGATCATCAGTCCACTTGGCCGCCTTGAAAAAGAGAGCTGGAGCAACTACATACAGCCTGACTCGACTCAACCATTCCCTGAGTAGTCCTTCTGCCGAACCCATTCTGAAGGTGATTAAAGCCACTTTTCTCCCTGCCTTAAGTTATGGGCACCAGGCCTTCTCTGGCGCATGCTCGGCCAGTCTCGACCACACCCAGGTTTCCATTTATAAAAAAATGTTCCATCTCCCGAATTACATCCACAGGGCAAAACTACGACTGGAACTAGGCCTTCAAAGACAATTGATTTTCTGTGAGACTGAAACCCTGAAATACTATATAAGGACATTAAAAGCAGCAGATAACATGCTTAAAACCCGGTTAAGAGAAACTTCTGCCAGCTCTGGGAATTCATGGAACCGACAACATGTAAAAGCCATAAGAATGCTACATATTGACGAATCATTACTAACTACTGACTATATTCCATACACAGTTTGGAAAAGGGTTATCAATAAGCAGGTTAGACAAATTTCCTACTAGATGGACATTCAGATCCTAAAAACAACAATTATCCTGCTTCTCTTGAATGACTCATACCTCCCTGGGGTACCTCAACCTTACCTTCTGGGTAGTCTGAACGCAGTGGCCCGTAAAAATATAATGTTCATGCGTCTCCTAGGTTTGCGCTCCACTGCCTTCAACTGATGGGCTCCAACAAGTGAGGAGGGGGCTTGCAGACTGTGCAACTACAGGTCTGAATCATGCTATGTTATGTTATGTTATTGAGTTTTATAATGCCCACAGCTACTCCTGGGAGTGTCCCGGTACGAGCCTGAGAGGTGCAGGTGGAGGAAGCGATTATAAAAGAAAAGATTTGAGCTTTTTCTTAAGCTGCCTCAGATCCCGGATGCTACGCAGAGAAAAGGGCAGAGAATTCCAAGCCGTGGCTGCCCTAACGGCCAGGGACCATCCCCACATTCTTTATAGGCGCACACGGGGTATCTATGCAAGCAGCTGAGATGCGGACCTCAAGTGTCTGGCAGGTGTGTAAAAAGCAAAGCGCTTCCTAAGGTATTCGGGCCCATCAGCATGCAAAGCACGATGCGCTATGACCAGGGCCTTGAACTTAACACGTTTCGCGACAGGTAGCCAGTGCAGATGTTGCTTGACGCTCTTTCTAATGGGAATATTGAGCACAAGCCTAGCTGCCGCATTCTGGACCACCTGCAGTTTTCTGAGAGTATAATCAGGAAGGCCCATATACAAACCATTAGCATAGTCGACGCGAGAAAGGATCAGTGCCCGGGTCACTGTTTCCTTCGCTGTTCTCGGAAGCAGTGGAAGGAATTTCTTAAGGGACTTTAATACCCCAAAACAGCTCCTGGCCAATTTTTTTATTTGGGTCGAGAAGGACAACTGCTCGTCGAACCAAACACCCAGATTTTTTACTGGAAGGCCAGAGGATGATGGCATAGGATAGTCAGGTGGCCATAGAGATTCTCTGAACCGGGGAGTGGGGGGGGGGGAACTTTCCGTAGAGAAGGATTTCTGACTTATCCTCATTACATTTGAGCTGAGCATCACAAAGCCATTGAAAAATAGCTATCAGACACTCTTTCGCCTTCACAGTAGAGAACTCCGATTTACCCCAGGTGAACAAAAGACGGGTATCGTCGGTATCATGGTTGCATCTTCTGTGCTATTGTCCCACCCTCCCAGAAGACTTCTTTAAAACCCTTATATTTAAAAAGGGGCATCAGTACATGTTGGGAGGCATCTGCTCTCTGCTTTACTTCCCCAGATATTCAAGTGCTTGCAAGGTCTGGAAAATATGTGAGACTCTTAGACAATCTGCTTTCACCCTCTCCTGCCCCTGCCCTACCGGTTTACCATAAAAACTTATCACAGACTTTTTTTGCACTTTTCCCTAGCGTCTCTGTACCAAATTATTTTATCCTTGGTTTTGGAAACCTGTCACATGATTACAATAGTACCTACAAGACTGCCACATCATGTGTATGAATTTAAATTTGATGGTTTGCTTCGTTTTTGCTTTTTAACGTGGTAACAGCGCTATGATGACATTTTATTGCAATGGTTCTAATTAACTGTGCTAATTTAATGAACTAAACTTAACTTCACAGGAAAGGGAGGGGGGGTTGCCAGCGCCACTCATTCTGCTTGAGTGGCACATTTGGTACCCTCCTTGCATAGTCCAGTTAAAACCAGCTAAGGGAGCTGTTGACTCCTACTCTGGCTCGAAACTGAACGAAGGACATGGGAGTATCCTCCCCACTGTCCAACCCTGGGAGGTAACCCTGAATCGTCCCGACCCTTTCTTTAGGGTACTTAAGGGCTTACCTGCAGTTGGGTCCCTAGATTTGTCGTGGGATTCTATTCAGCTCCAACTCTAACTTTGACCATCTGAACATTCTAGCTGAGTCATGCTGACTGAGCCATCCATTACTTTGGGACTGAGACTGCAACTGAGAAGACTCCGTCTGCTCCTGCCCTCGTTATTCTGCATACTGCTGCACCATCAGTGCCGAAGCTCCATACAGGTTCCGTCCTGAGCCTGTGGACATCTAAAGACATCCAAAGGAATCTGCCTTGGAGGGAAGGAGTCACTCCCCTGCATCTTCAGGCTCCGCAACAAGATCGACTGGTGTGCCGAACCTGGGCTCCCACGGACTCCAAAAGGCTCGGCAACACAGGTGGTGGCTCACATTCCCTCGAGGCCTGAGTTGTTCTTAAGTCGCGTTGAGACCAGCATTCCTCGTAGAACATCCTGAAACCAAACCCATGTGTACCGCGTCACAGCATTGCTTAATCACACGCTAACTGCATTAGTTACCTCGACCAACTCGTATCAACAGAGTTGGACGCATCAAGAGGTTCTGTCGATGAGTCTGTCCCTGCTATAACTGACCCATGCCGACGCGGTTGGTTGGACAGACGGACTGTGTTGTCTTCAGCATCACGGTGGCTTGGGCTGAGCTACCGATTTGGTGTGCACGTACTTGAAGCCTCTTCATCAACTGACCTGTTTCACTGAACTTGAGTGGAATTCGTCTTCCATGCTTCCTGGATATCCTGGTGTGGCATAGACTCTGTACCCTCTGCTTTCAGGTACTTTTTGACACAAACCTGCGTCCGAGTTCCAACAGACTCTTTCATCCTTCTGCAACAGCGGTTTCGTCCTGAAGTCCTCGACAGTGGTTGTCGGTATCCTGAATCCGAGGGTTTCCCGGTGGGGTGGCTCCTCAACCTCCTGTCTTCCACGGGGTCTGTTCGGAGTCCACTGTGTCTGCAGAGCTACCATTGCAGTCTGCGTAAAATGATGCTTGCACCTTTCACTTTAGATATAAGGTTCTCCTTATATCCTGGTCACTCAACTTTTAACCTAAAAGCCACCCTTATGATAGGTCCTTCAGTCCAAGGGCAGGGTGCATGATTTTAAGTGTGTGGGTACCCCTGCACAAGCAGAGGTGCCCCTACAAATCCTGGACTCCATTCTCCGGGCTTTGTAAGTGTGGGGAAGCCATAATGAGGTATGTAGTGGACACTGGCAAGTTGAGATGTCCAACTACTTAATGGCTGCTCCAAACCTGGTCATGTTTGGTATCAAACATGTTGGAATCATGTAACTACGCCGATTCCAGTGTTAGTTGCATGATACCATGTACTGGGGGGCTCCTTAGATGACCATCCCAATACCTACCTGTGTAGCCTTACAGGGTCTGCCTGCCAGCCTGCGCTGCCAACCCTAGACAGTGTCCGCACCCCCGCTGATGAGCTTAACTCAGGTAGGAGAAGCTGAACAAAGGATTTCCTGTGAATGAGGTGCGACCACCTCTCCTTCAGAATTAGGTGAGGTGGGCGCACTTCCGAGCGCCACCAGACTGCACTGAAGGGCACATTTGGTGCCCTCCTTGCATAAATCAGTTTAGCCCAGTTCAGTAGCCCTTGGCTCCCGCTATGGCGCAAAACTACCCAAAGGGCAGCGGAGTGTCACCCCACTGTCCAGTTCCTCCCTAGGGATGTGCCCAGAGCTCCTTCAGCTGGCTTCTTGATTCTGACATGTTGAATCTTGGCTCTTTGGAGTTTCTGACTGGCTAGGCAAGCTGAGTAGCATCCTTGACCCCCTTCTGATAGATGGGTCACCAGAGAAGAGGTCCTTTCCGTGGCATAGCTAGGATTTTGTCGCCCGAGGCTCCTTTATTTAAATAAAGTAACTTCAATTTTAAGAAACCCTTTTGTGCCTCTCTGCCTCATTCTGTCAAGGTGACCCACCTCTTCATGCTCTCCATTTTTGCCCTCACCCCCAGGGTGAAAAAACAATCTTAACTCTGCAGTAGTACCACCGTTCACTATTACTTTTGAGGTAACTTCAAAGAGATTTATTATAGTTCTTTCCGTCTCATCGTTTCAGAATCGAAGTATTTTCAATATTATACACTACAAAGCCAAAGTTGTTGCCTATTTATCTTATGCATATAAAAACAACCATTGGCAAATCGAATAGTCCTGGCTTGTACGTGTAACATTACTTTTTGTATTATATATGAGGATGCAATGATAGAAGCAGCAACATACCAGACTTTTAGTATAGCTGTTGTAGTCCACGCCCTTAATTACATCGGCCACGCCCCTTTGAGAGACCACTCCGGAAGTTGTTTATCCCACTTAAAGCCCTGGTTACCAACAATTCTTCGGGGGTGAAACCATGAATTTTCCATCGTCGCCAAATTGTAGTGTAGAAAGAAGTATAGTCGCAAGCAACAGAAGTAGAACTCAACAGGTTTATTTGTATGGTCGAGATTATTTGTCAATTAACAACGCCCAAGAAAAGCAAGCAGTAGCATCTGGAAACGCTGCTGTCCAAGCCGATCATCCAGTTGGAATGTCACCACACCAGGGAACAAAATACACAACCAAAAGTAAACATGTATGATGACAGGTGCACTTAAGGAACGCGTGCATATGAATAATAAAAAAAAAAGCCCCAATAAAACACAGGGATAGATAGTACATGACTCCAAACCCAAAGATGTTAATGGCGGGCTCTCTCGTTGTTGTTGTATCTTATCTATTAGAAAAGGGTGCGATACGAGTGCGTGTTTTGTTGTTAAAACGTTAGGCTGCAGCAAGGGGGTGTAGACCGGCACTGGCCGCACCCCATAATCGCCCCGTAATAACTTTGCTGCTCCTAACATGGCTGCCCTTAGGCTCAGCTTTTGAGTCGAGTGACGCGCGCTCCAGTGCCTGGTGGTTCCCTGACAGGGACTGTAAAAGAGTCTGCCTGTTAGTTGTCCTATGTCTATTTTGGCGTCGTGCAGCTGCGTGCCGAGTGTTTCTATCTACGCCAGGGCAGGCGTGGGGGAAAGTGCGCGGGAGACCCTGGTGCTCTGTGGCCATGTCCTCCTCCAGGACCCATCCAGAGAAGTTCCGGGTGAGTGCGCTGCTCAGCCTGCGGTCAGACATAAGGCCCTTCACGTGGGGTGAGCTTCTTATGTCTACTACCGGTGCCGCTACTAGTACACTTAGGAGGGGTATAGCAATCCAGCAGGAAAATAAACCACTGTAGTCGAGCTCCCTGCAGCATGAGGTGCTCCGCTACCCAGCAGCGCTCATTGCTTTACATGTTGCTAGTAGTTCCATTATTTTTGCCCATAGGTTAGTAAAGTCAAAATGATAACTCTGAAATGTAATGCACCAGTGAGGAATAAACTACAAAGTTAAAGGAAGTGGACAAACTGCACAGTCCGCAAATCAGTCTAAAAGTTGTTGTGATGATGTGTGATTCTTACATTTGTAACGAGGGGGGCTCTGACTGACATACAGCTGCGATAGATTGAAATTAATGTCTTTTTTTTTTTAATTTTTTTTTTTAAATACTGGTTACGTCGCAAAGCCAGTTACCATGCAATAACACCTAGCAGGCCATCCCAGCGCCCTTAAGCTTACCAGTGAGTTCAAGTTTTACAGATTTTAAACCTTGCAGGAGAATACTTAAAATATATAGGATTTTTATTCAATTTCAATTATTTTTATTATGATTTGAAACCGTGAAGATTTCCGCATAAAAACATATATCCAGTTTATCAATTTACCCATCACTTAAAAGGGGAAAATTCTAATTACATATAAAGGACAGTTCGACAGTATATGATAATTAGACAAAGTGGAACAGTAGGAACAAAAAATTAATTTCAAGATCCGTTCAAATGGGGGGGCATGGTCAACTGCCGATGGGAATGGCCGCATGCTGCTGCCGCCCAAGGTGCGGACAACATTTGGGGTCAATTGCAGGTTCTAGTGGAGAACCGTTCCAGACACCGTCTCCACCAGACGCGGCCACGCCGGCAGGAAGTGTCGCTGTGCGGCGTAGGAGCGCAATGTGACACCGCGCATGAGGCCTGGCCTGCAAGAGTTTCGGAGGGGACGATCGAGCGGCCCCCTCACCCTGAACGGAGTGCGACGATCCAACGCCTATCAATGAAGCACTACGGCGGGTTCGTGAATGCAGCGGTGGAGGAAATAACCAGACTCTGACTTTTGCTGCCCCTTTTGTGCTGCCGCATATCCAGAGAGCCGTAAGGCCACCGACCCGGGCAAGACCTTCCCCGCAGCCTCCCAGTGCCCGAAAAGACTCCTGTCCTGCAAACCACAGCACATTTGGGGGCGATCTGGTGGGTGGTCGTCACCTTCTGCGAGGAGGCCTGCTCCAGCACTGACAAAGCCCCAGAGTATTGCAAGGCCGCTCTGAATCACGCGATACCCCGCATGCAGCACTGGGCTCCCGGTGGGGTCCCGCCGATCTACTAGCTGCTTGTTGAGTGTTGTGGCCTAATAGTGAATCACCGGTGGGGCCCATGGGCGTCTGTGATCTGGCAAGGGGTTAAAGGAGCTACGCAAGCAACCATTGTATAACACAAGGGGGAAGGTGTGCAGTACTATCCTGGCTGGTGCATTGCCCTGAGACTGGAACACTTGTGGATTCCCTTGGGCTTGAAGGACAGAGGGTTATTGGCCCAGTGAGCCGCATATCGCAACCGAGTTCCCCCGAACAGGGCCTCGTGGTGAGTGACCTGTGCCCCCGGTTGCGACTGAGGGGTGCTTACCAGTGCTTCAGCGGCGCGGGGCTGAGGAGCCAGTTGCCAAATCCGACCGGCCAAGTGGGGGACACCACGGCATGCGTCGGTGAGTAGCTGTTGCTTCCTAGCCTTGCATCGTCACCCCTCCCACGGAGCTGGTATGGCGACGGGCCGCAGTGGGCGAACTGCAACGCAGGCTTAGCTGGAAAAGTTTGCATGGCAAAAGACTCAGGAGGAAAGACCAGGCAATGTCGTTGCCCATGGCGAGGACTCAGAGCTTTCCAACTAAGATCTCCTAGCGGCGATTACCACCGTGCGGACCTCTCTTGAGAACCGAATTGACACTGTCGCCACGGAAGTGGCCCAAATGAGGGAAGACAGGAGAAAAATGGCTGATCATGTGAATACTATTGAGAGCACAACTACAGAACTGGTAACTGATACAACCCTCCTTAAAAAGCAGGTTACCGACCTGCGCCCTTCCCATGAGGCGATGGCCATACAACTCGACGAGTACGAAGGCAGAATGAGGCGCAATAATGTCTGAATCCTAGGCATTCCGGAACGGGCGGAGGGGCCAGCTGCTGATCTTTGTCGAGGAGCTCATCCTGCAGCGTCTCCAGCCAAGAGGCCTCTCCAAGTGCTTTTCCATTGAGCGAGCCCATCGTGTGCCAGGGGGTAGGCTGAAACCGGGAGCCCCCCCGTCCGCTTCTTGCCAGAGTATTTAATTATCGCGACGTGATCCTGCAAACTGTGAGAGCGGCCCCCCCCACCCCATTGGCAGTTGAAAACAGTAAAGTATCATTCTTCTCGGACTTCACCTTAAGGTTCCAGAAACAATGCCGGAGTTTCCTGGAGGTGAAACGAACTCTCCGAGACCAAGAGATCAAATATGCCATGTTATTCCCAGCGAACTCCGAATTGAATCGGATGGTAAATTGTGGTTTTTCACTAGACCTGAGGATGCCTGGGATTGGCTTGACGGCTGGCATGTAGTTGGCAAGAAATCACACAAATCGACGCCAATAGCCTGAGGTACTAATGAGTGGTGTCAGCAACGACGGTCCCCGCCTCCCTCTGAGTCGGGTTCCCAAAGCCCTACGGGATGATAACGAGCAATTGACCTCTGAGGAGGTCTGAATGGTGCTTTTTTTTTCTGTCTCTCATGGCCTGTTAGGGCTAAGTGTTGTATTCCTGCTATGGTTCCTTTTTTGGGTTGCCTGATGGATATACTGGTATGTCTTTGATCTTCTGATGTCCCGGCGATATCTGGCGTTCAGGCCTTAAGTTGCTTATTCTATGTATTTTGAACTTCACTGAAGTAGGTTTCACCCTCGGGGGTGTTTGGGCCGGGGCTAGCTTTCTGACCTATTATTTTATGCCCTAGGGAGTGGGGTTGTACACGTTCCCGAAGTTGATAAGGGTGGGCGACAGGCACTCTGCAAGTTGGGGGTGGCGGGTGGTTCCATGCTCGTTATGCAGGGAGGCAGGGTGGGGGGATGCAGGTTCGTTCCGGGAAGGGAGGGGGGGGGTTGTTAATTATGTTTCTTTTGTGTTCTATATCTCTACAATGCGGGGTTCTCCATTCTCACAATTGGTTTTGATGTTATTAGTACATATAACATCCAATTAAGCGTCTTCTGGTCCTCTACAATACTCTATTCTGTGGCGGAGGGGGGCCCCGGGGACCCTCTGACAAGCGAGTTCAACTGGCTTTACTTTTTTTTCCACTGACTTGACTTGATGACTCCTGGCTTAACTCAATTTGTCCACGTGGAATGTTAATGGCATTGGGGACAAGATTAAGAGGGGTATTGTATTACAATATATTAAGCGACATGAGCTCGACATGGTGATGCTGCAGGAGACGCACTTAGTTAGAAACTCCTGTAGGGCCCTGAATAGAAAAGGTTACTGAATGGTGGTTCACTCCTGATTCACCTCGGGCTCCAGGGGGGTGAGGAATCTTCTCCGGAAGGGCTGCCGTTATGTCATTCATAACACCTGGACTGACGCTCAGGGTAGGTACTCAGCAGCCATGGGCTCCTGGGAGGGATGGGTCCTTAATGTTGTCTCTGTATATGCCCCCCCAGGGTTACAACGACTGACGTTCTGTGACATAGGTACCCTACTGTTGGAATAGCCATTGGGGGTGTTAGTGTTGGGAGGAGATTTTAACCTTACAATGGATGGTTCTCAGGACCGTCTCCCACCCTGGGAGGACCTGCTGAGAAGCTCGCATCTATATGAGTTCGCTAACGCCTTAGGGATTGTGGACATTTGGAGGTGGTTTACCCCGCTGCACACACGTTTCCCATTTCAATCAGGGGCACATGGTAGCCAATCTCGACGAGACTACATATTCACACACGCCCAGGATATCCATGCCTTCACAAGCTCCAATTGCCTGGCTCGTGGGAACTCCGACCACTCCCCCATCCTTACGACTTTTGGCGTACAACGGGCAAGGTGCCCTGGTACCATTACTATACAGCCATGGGCGTTAAAAATACCGCATATCAAAGAAGCTTTCCGTAAGGATACTGAATATTATTTTGCCGAAAATGTGGGCTCCGTTGACTTGGCAGTCAAACTATGGGGAGCTTTTGGACCAGTCATAATGGGCAGGGTATTGTCATTAATGGTGGGACAAGGGGCTGAACGATCTACGAGGGTGGCTGAGCTGGAAGCGGATATATCGGATCTGGAGGAGTCGGTTGCACGAGACCCCAACCACGCTGCTCAGCATAGCCTTACGATCAAGAGGCAGGATTATAGACAGCTTCTTTTGGAGGAGGCCACAACGCGTTCTCTGTCTTCCCGACATAGGATCTATGAGCAGGGTGAGCGAACAGGCAAGCTCCTGGCATGTCTGGAACGCAAGGAGCAGGCTACCAGATGGGTACACACGATAGCCAGCCCAGAAGGTACGCTTCTCACTGACCCTCAACTAATTACTGACACCTTTGCGGCCTATTTTGAGGAGGTTTACACAAGTTCGCAGACATCTCAAGCCCCGATGTCGGCCGATCTCCTAGCCACTATTGATGTGGTCAGCATCTCCCCACAGGACAGGGAGGCCACAGAGGTGGTCATCACGGGGACGGAGATTCAAAAGGCCATACAAGATGTCCGATCGATGGGTCCCAATGGGCTTCCCGTAGAGCTTTTTAAACCCATGACAACATTATTAGCGCCTCATTTGTTGAATCTATATAATGAATGTTTTGCGTCGGGACTCCTCTAGGCAGATATCCGTACGGCTGCTATAGTAGTCATTCATAAACCAAACCAGCCGGTTGAAGGTTGTATATTTATACCGCCACATCTTCCTCCTGACGGTCGAGGCTAAGATCCTGGCCAATCAACTCCTCCCTTATATTACCGACTTGTTTTATCCGGATCAGTCCGGATTCATGCCAGAGAGAAACACGGCCCGGAGTCTGCGACGGGTGCACGGGGCCCTCGGTGGGATTAATACCAAAGAGGAAGATGCGATCCTACTATCTTAGATGCCTCCATGGCGTTTGATACCATAGAATGGGACTTTCTCTTCTCCGTGTTGGCACGCATGGGGTTCGGACCGCTGGATATGCTGGATTAGGCTACTGTATACATAACCCTCCGCGCATGTCGTCGTTCATAATCATCGCTCTGCCACTTTCATCCTCCGCCGTGGCATGAGACAGGGTTGTCCTTTGTCTCAATTACTCTTCGCCCTAGTCTTGGAGCCACTGGCCGTTTGGGTCTGGGGATACGGGGGCTCAAATGGACAGCGGACCACGAGGACCGCATCTCGTTATACGCTGATGATATTCTCCTATATCTGGCCTCTCCAGCGCGATCTCTGCGACGGGTGCTCCATTTCTTTCATATTTTAGGTTCCCACTCTGGATACAGTATAAACTGGTCCAAGCCCAGATGTATGTGTTATGGGGCGATTTCCCCCATCGAGTCCTCTGGGTTACGAGATACCGGTGGCTCCCCGTGGCTTTCTTTACCTAGGCATTTTTATCACCCCAGATGTTGATCTCTTTTTCGAACAAAACTTGCTTGGGTCTCTATAACGTCTCAAATCTGATACCCTACACTGGCGATCTCTCCCTCTCCTGAGACGTGCGTCCCTGTTTAGGATACTCGTACTTCCACGCTTTCTTTATGCATTGCAAAACACCCCCAACCCTATCCCAGATTCTTATTTTTCCCAAATCGATGGTGTATTGCGGGGCTTATTGTGGGAAGACCGTATGCCGCGGATTGCAATGAACAAGCTCACTATGGGATGGTATGACGGGGGCATAGGATTACCAGATTTACGACTTTATTATCAAGCGTCCCAGCTTACTGCAGTCAATAGATGGGTGTTCGGCCCCCACGATAAGCCCAATTTTCGAACAGACCATTGGCCTATGGGACGGGGCGGCTATAACGGGGCGCTTTACACCAATCCCCGTAAACTTAATTTAACCGGCCCCACAGCCCATACGGCTGAGACTTGGCACGAGGTCACCAGAAAATTGGGTTGGCATAAACGTCTGACAAAGGCGACTCCACTTTGGGAGCCTGATATCCTGGGCCACCTCAGTCAATGCCCGGGGTTTCACAAGTGGGATAAAATTGGGATATCCAAGGTTGGGTACATGTGGGTGAGAGGGAAATTGGCCACAATTGCTGACCTCCAGACAAAATATCAATTGGCACAATCCGAGACCTTTAGATATTTGCAGATTAGTCATGCTATTTCACCGCTCTCGGACTCTTTCCCCCCCCCCCCCCCCCCCCCCCCCCGAGGACCGTTTTGTTATTGGACCCCATGAACCACAAGGCCATCTCACTTACTTATAAGAAACTGGTGAATAACCATGCAGATCCGATGCAGAAATTGAGGGTTGGCTGGGAGAAAGACCTGGGAAGTATAGAGGAAGAGGACTGGCGAGACGCACTGGCCTCCCCTAGGGAAGTGGCCATTCCCATGCGTATGCGGCTCCTCCAGCTGAAAATGCTCCATCGGGTCTACTTTGACGCTAAGCTCCTGTTTAAACTAGGTAGACGTCTGGACCCAGTCTGTCTCCAGCGATATAATCAAGTCCACATATAACCTTTGTCCACATAAGGGAATGCCCACAAATCCAGTGTTATTGGGAAAAGATTACCTGCCAACTTGAGAGGACATGTGACAAACCCCTAAAGCTGTCTCCCCAACTCTGCCTGCTTAATATTTGCGGGGCGACTGACCTCTCCCAGGCTGAACAGGCTTAGGCCTCGATGGGCTTCACCATCGTGAAGTGCAACATTGCATAGAAATGGGGGGTGGACACGGTCCTGTTCTTGGGTGATTGGGCAAAGGACATGAATACTGCAATGATTGCAGAGAAGACAGTGTTTAAGGGACGAGGATGCCACAGGAAATGGGACCATAAATGGGGAAAATGTAATAAGTACAGAGGGGACATCTGCATCTCCCCTACGGTGGAGCTGCGGAGAGAAAGGCGAACACTGATTGCTCAGTTGACAGCAGAGGTGGTGTCTTCTCCTCCTCCCGATTAGCAGATATACGGCCACCAGGCCTCCATCATTTATTGTACCATGATCTGTAGCTTTTCAGATAGCAATGTATCTTTGTGGTTGGTTGGACACTGAATGGAGGCAGTGAACTGCAAGGATCCTTGCTTAATTTATATGTGGATATAAAAGTGAAAAGCAATGTATTGGAGAAGCTACTATGGTAAAGATGTATGATTTGTACCGCTACCTTGTTGTTGAAAATAAAAAGTTGTACAAAAAAAAAGCCGTTCAAATACAAATATTTCGGGGCTAGGCAGATCAGATTAAGCACTTTGGTTTTTAGACGACTTCAACTGTGCATTTGCTAAAATATGTTTATAAAGAGATTGCTATACAAATTTTAAAAAACGTAGTATATGTGCAATAACTAGCAGCAACAAAGAAAAGGAGTAAAGTGCAAATGCTCAAGTATCAAAATATTACACTAGTAAATGATTGGTTGTGCAAAAAGCATTCGTAGCAGCATGTGGGGAGACAAAAGTACAAATACAAGGTTATTATAAAATTCTAAATATGCATAATATATATACAATAACTAGCAGCAGACCCAGCTTAACACAGAGAAAACTAATAAATTGCAAGTGCTCAAGTATCAACATCTTAGGATAATAACTAATCAGTTGTGAAAAACGGCAATCATAGCAGCATATGAGGGGACAAAAGGTCAGATACAGAGCTATAGCATTAGCATCAAAAGACCTTGTTAAAATGCGACCGTAGCATAGATAGAAACAAGCATAAACAGTACAATAACATTTTTGTGGTTGTAGCCTACCAATAATGCTACCCAAGAATATTCATGAAAAATCCATTAAGTACAATACTAATGGTGCCCATCCAGCCTATTGAAAATATGCGGGGCAACCAAGCACTTCTCTAAAATGTATTCAGGAATTGTTTAAAAAGCTAAAGATTTTAAAACAAACAGTTTCAGAGGGAGGGGCCAAAAGACATTTACGGGCCTCCTCACCTGTGTCGATATTGTACTTTAGAAAAAAAGGTCTCCTATATCTATGTCGTAATGGTTGTAATACAGGACAGACAAAACATGATTTAAGTCTTGTACACATGTGCCACATAAGTGACAAAGTCTTTACAGCTTCGGGAGACCCTCCCTAGCGCCCGTTACTCTGATTGAATTTACTCCGTTTAAGAATTGTAACAAAATTACTCTACGTACTCCATGTTGAAGATTCCATAAGACGTAGGGTTGTGGTCTTTTATAAATACTGCTCCCCACTGTGAGATCATTATTCGGACGCTGTGCACCCAATGCTGAATCTCTTTTTTGGGATACGCCATAGATTGTTTTCTTAATTCTGATTTTCAAGACTTGTTTGGGGAGAGCACCTGAACAGACCCTTTCAAGATCAAATAACTTTACCGCTTTCTGGTAATTCCTAAAAAGGATGCTCTTCCCTTCAAGTTATTAAAAATGTCTTCACACATTGCTACCTGCAGTGGGTTCTCAAGGCTGTTCAATAATGTATTACCCCAACTTAGGCACGCAGCCATTGAGAACACATAAGTGGAGAGTAACCCAAAATCAAGCCGAATCGCTGCTATAGGTGCTGCAGAAAAATATATAGGAGAATAACTATCTGGCCCCATATGATGCTCTCTTCACTTTAGATAGTAACGTTACGAAACATCTATGGGCGGCTTTAAAAGAAACATTTTATTTATTTGTTTACTGGTATTGGCAATATTCTTTCTTTTAAAATGGAAAACAGTATACACAATTTACAAATGAGAATGACATTGACTAAATAACTAGTGCCAGTTCTCTCTTCTGTTCTTTGCTACGTTCTTAGTACTTTACGTTAAGTATTTTTGTATATAATTATGAGTAGTGATTATATATAATGTATGAACTGTGACTTGTGGGAAAAATGACACACAGACAATGAAAAGTCATACTATGAAAAAGATGATCTACAGTTAAAATCTAGGTAGCGGTGTGATTTAGGGTGGTTTACATTCACGTTAGGTAGGTGTGGGATGACGTCTGCACAGATAACCTCGTAGGGTGGACTAAATCAGTTAAAAGATACATTTTCTCCCTGATGAAGCTGGACAATTTCGATGGTATATAAATGGCACACTCTGTTCAACCATTGAGAATGTTATGGTACCTTCTGTTTTCCTTAAGGCAGTGATTTTGCTGTAAGAGAAGCTAAGCAGAAGGTTCTTGAGTTTCATTTGGTGAGGTGTGAGAGTGTCAGGTTAGTGAGAGCAAGTACTCCCAAAAGGAAGAAATTCCAGATAAGGGAAGATCTAAAGAATAGAGGAGTGTTGGGACTCAGCTATGGACTGTTGTGTGTTAACATAGTTTAGGAATGTTAAGAAAATGTAGAATCTTAAGAAAGGCTGTTGAATTGGGAGGTGGTGGTGGTGCAGTTCAGAACACAAAATCTCCTCCTGCTTCCACGGACGGAATGATTCCTCAGTCACACACACATACACACATCACACGCTTGTGGGGCCCATAACACCAACATTCATTCACATCAAACTATCCGTGCCTTACAGAGGAGAGAGATCCTGATCCCGAACTACAGCTATTCACTTTGGATAGAGGAAACACATCTATTGACTTACTCTAACAGCACCTCCATCCGGAGGTCAAATAGATCATTTAGTTGGTTTGGAATTTGATGGAAACACTTTAACTCTCATATTAATCAATGAAATATTACAAGAAATAATCACCCGACACAGTTCTTCAAATAATGATTTTCTTTATCTAATTAATTTCCAAGTTAAATCCTAACAATGCCATATTATCTTTTGTCATATTTACCTATTCTGGCTATTTGTCGTTTTCTAAGTCGGCACCAGTCCTCAGAAAGATCATCAGTATTCTAACGTCCCGTCCTCTTATGTCAGCATGGGGTGTCGCATAGAGTAGCATCGATCAGGGTGCGTCTCAAGCTCCAGGGATGGTGACCATTTCCCTCTCTAGACTACTAATATTTATACCAAAATTTACATATAATAGTATCATTTTCTTTATTTCCAGGCCGCTGATTGGCTGAATTCAGCCCCGTCCCAATACTTTAAGAAACATTCTCAAAATTTCACACACGGATGATGAATAAACTAGGCGTATGGGAAAGGCTGTTCCCAGGTCAGGAAAGTATCAGTCTGTTGTGAATAGGTGGCTTTTTGGTTCCCAAATGGCAACGATTCTTCCATGTTCAGGGACATTGGCATCTCGCCCAGAGTAGTCTTCATGGACATGATTCGAAAGTTCATGGAAAGGCCACGATGAAGTCAGTGCAGGCGCCTTCCTCCATTGCTTAATGTATGAAGTCATGTACTTTAGTGAGGATTCAGTCGGCAGCCATCTTTTAGTAGGCCAAAATAGTCAACTTAAGTAAAAGAAACACAAAATCGTAATTAATACATAGAAATGACTTAAACAGTGTTATTCCCTTACTAATACCCTTATGTGTATGCATTTATCTAGCCATATGCAACATTTAAAGCCGTTAATGCTGGTTTATTTAAGCACAAATCACGTTAACACGACTTAAGCCGAACATATAAATTTAATATGCGTACAAACTTAGTTTACTTATTATTTTAGCCATGCAAATGCATTCCCACGTGTATTCTCTTGGTTAATAGAGTTGATTAATTCAATAACACCCCACTCAATTATTCATTAGTATTAGTATTATTCATTTTAGTATGACTTATATAAATGGATTGGGTATACTAAATTTTTTTTATTTTACCCGCTCCATCAATCCCCCCTTTGGTGATTTTATCACCACAAAACCCACAAAATTTCAATTTTCCCCTTTAACAGAAATTTGAAATGTCTTCTTGCTTAATTAAAATTCTGTTTCCCTTTCGTCTGCTCTCTTAGTTTTGTCATACATACTCTCCTTCCATTCTTCCAATTCTATTCCTTTCCCTCTTTTTGTAAATTTCTCGTTTTACCTTCTTTTTATTTCTTCTATATCTACAACACATACATCCTAATCTAAGTATTAATAATATGAAAATCACACAAATTAATGGAAATATTTTCCCTAAAATAGTACTACCTAATTTACCTAAATAAGCTTTAATAGCAGCCATTTTATTACTAATTCTAGTAATACACCTCCAGTAGTTTTATTTCATCATGCAATTCTGTAATATTCTTTATATAGACTTTTTAGATCTCTGCTTTCGTCAGGAATGTAAGTGCAACAATGTTGAACTTTCAGCATTCCACAGACTCCACCCTCTTTGGCCAATAAGATATCAAGGGCAAGTCGATTTTGCATAATCATAGCATGCATGGCAACCAGCTCAGTGTTAACCAAAAGAAATCCACCAGCGGTGCTTGTTGACAAGCGATCCACTATGGTTGACAATTTCCGAATATTATTTGCATTCCAAGATACTCCCACTGCTGGTATCAAGGCTCCAAAAATATCACCTACAATTTCTAACCAGGTTTCTCTTCTGCTACGCATTAGTAGGATATTTGGTCAACTATTTTCTACTCTATCCATGTGAAAAATCTTTGGAAAGACCAGGCCGACATAACATGTGCCATACCAATGGTCGGGCAACCTGTAGTAAGCCTTGTTCCCACAAATATAGTACAGTCCAGGGAAAACTGGATCTTCTCCACCTCTAAATCCCCATCCGGATGCAATGAAATATGTATCATGACACTCACTTGTCCCTATATAAACATAATCATATTGGGATCTTTCCCTCATGATGCATAATTTGCCTTTCTGGGGTGAGTCTATAGCTATTGTCGGTTTAACTCCACCCGGTGTCTCCTTTTTCCCATCTATTTCCCAAATGTTTTCCTCCTCTTTATGTCCCTTATTCTTGTGTATTTTCAATCTTCTTTCTTCAACCATATCCAAAAATGTTTTCTCTTCTGTTTTCAAACTGCAAGTTAAATTGTTCTTAAAAATATATTCTAGAGTTAGTCCTTTAGTTTCTATAAAAATTTCTACTAATACATTAGCATCTTTCGCTGGATTTAATTCTTTATTCATGGGCAATCGTCCAAGAATATTATCTATATTAGACAAATTATACTCTTAATTTCCCTACTTGATAAAATATACTAGTTAAGACGCTACATGTTATTCCTTAAGTTGCTGGGAGGTGATGATAATTCACCCCTTCTGAAACAGATGTAGGTAATTGCATACATGCGTAGCAATCCCTTACGTCCATTGTTTTTACATATTCATACAATAATTTTTAAAACACATTACTAGAAAAATCAGTTATTGACCTATCTTGATGCACATGCTCTGTGCTTGTTCTAACCGGTATTACCTTTTGTGAGTTTTTCACTATATTAGTCATATTCTCAGTATGCCCTGCTAGTGTATCTAAAGTTACTTTGAAAGAGATCAAAAGAGCGAGTTCGCTCCAAAGAAGCATTAATAGTCCTGTACAACAGCAACATGTCTTGCACCATCTTCTCATGAAGGTACATCTACTCTTGTTCTCATCTATGTTAGCCATCTTGTTAGAATTAAGTGTCTTTTGACCTAGCCTCTTCTACTCCTCCTCTTGTAGCTTTCCTACAAGATCTAAGGTTTTATCAGGTGATCCAAATACTTCAATTTCTTATTCAATCCTGTGTATTCCTACAAGGATCGATTTAAATTACTCAGCTCGGCCTTTCGTCGTTTTTCACTTCTTTCTCGTCATCCACATGCAGGATTTCCTGATCTTCTGCTTCTTCTCCGATGTCGGATAAGATAACTCTCAGGATTTCCCCTGTTTCTTCTTCTTTTATCAATCTCAGCAAAGTCTCCTCTGGATTTCCTTGATTATCTGCCTCTTCCCTTGTTCAGGCAGTGCCACATATGTCCATTCAGGTGACTTCTACTTCTGGTTTGGTTTTCTTGCTCGTTTGTTTGCTTCTGACACTTCTGTTTCTCCCTCTTTCTCTGGATGCTGACTGGTTACTTCATTCACTTGTTCAGCCTCTGAGGGTTTAACTCGTGTCAATCGATATCTCAGCTTCTTAATTTTGTTTGGCCAAAGATCACCTTTAGCATTTCTTCTTGGTTTGCCGTTTCTTTCCTCAATCCAAGTTCTCTTTCTCAGAACTCGACCCTCTGGTATTTCAGTTTCACTGTCCTCCGATTCTGTCTCATTTGATTTTTCTTTTTCAGAAGTCTCCTTTTCCACCTCTTGGGTTGGCCCTACTTCTGTCCCTCCTTGGGTCGCCGACACGCAATCTCCCTGCTGACTACTTGTCCCTTCACCTAGCTGGGTGTTGCAGTTCCCTACACCTCCTCTGGGTTTTTCCGCAATCTGTCCCTCTCTTTCTGTGACTGTCCCTTCTTCTTCTTCCAGTATTTTCTCAGGTGGAACTTCTTCTACTCTCTCATTTGGTGTAAATGTTACTTCTGACTGGACATTCTTTTCTTTTCTTCTTTCTGTGTTCACCACTGGCGTTTTGCTCATCTCCAGAATCTGAAGTATCTGAAATCTGCAATCTTTTCCTCAGAATTTCTTCTCTGGGGGTCTGAACTAGTCTTGGCTCATTTTCCCCCCTTTCAGGATTTTCTTTTGACTTTATATTCTCATTGCTTGACTCATCACTTGATTCTGATTCGTCAAAGTATTCTTTTCCAATGCCGTCTGCTAGATTTGGAACTCTCAAAGTGTGACTTGCATGTATCCAGTTTTTCAGTCCAGCACACTTCACAGCAGTTGTTGTGGTCAAGATGACCTGTCTTGGCCTTCCCCACCTTGGAACCAGGCAATTTCTTCTTCTGTGGACTTTTATCCTCACCCAGTCCCCTGGGCTCAAATCATGGGCTGGTTTCTTGTCAAGTGTGGTGGCATCCGCTCCAACTTGGTGAAACACAGAATGAACTGCGTCAGCCAGGCCTTTACAGTAATCCAAAATCATGTCATCAGTTATACTCATCAGCTTGTTGACTGGTACAAACACGTGTCTCATGGCGCGTCCCATGATGATCTTGTGTGGACTCAAACCTGTGGTTCTGTCTGGAGTAGACCTAATGGTCATCAAAACCAGAGGCAAGACATCGGGCCATTTCAAACCTGTGGCTAAACACATTTTCCCTATTCTGTTTTTGATAGTACCATTCATTTGCTCGACCACACCAGAAGCCTCTGGTCGGTAGGCACAATGCAGTTTCTGTTGTACACCCAATGCTTCACAAATAAATTTCATGATCTCATTGTAGAAATGTCCTCCTCTGTCTGATTCTATGGTTATTGGGAACCCGTACCTTGGGGTGAATTTCCTCAACAATAGCTTGGCCACTGTGATTCCATCATTTCTTCTGGTCGGGTATGCTTCCACCCACCTAGAGAACAGACAAACTACCACCAACACATACCTTAGTTTGTTAAAAGGGGGCATTTCAATGAAATCCACTTGCATTCTGGTGAAAGGTCCTCCCTCCCGGCCTATGGTGCCTAGACTCACCACAGTTTTCCTTCCAGGGTTGTACTGCTGACATGTCAGGCATCTCTGACAGAGACTTTCTGCTATCAACCTGAATTTTGGATTGTACCAGGTCTGCTTAAAAGCCCTTATCATGGCATCCCTTCCCAGATGTCCTTGGCCATGATACATCCGTGCCATGGTTGACATCATGCCATCAGGCATTTCTGGTCTTCCATCCCGATAGACCCACACATGATCCTTTTCCCTGGGTGCACATCCTGCTTTTACCCACTGCCTCATCCTGCAACTGCCTCACTTCATCCCATGTTCCCACAACGTTAGTAAACATTATGGAGCAAGAAGACATTTCCCTTTCTTTTGACCGATTAATTGAGTATTTGTTTCGGGCACAATACTGAGCCATGTCATTGGCAAAACGGTTTCCGGTAGTGATGTAATCACTACCTTGTCCATGAGCAGCACATTTTACCACAGCCAATTCTTTGGGCATTTGTATTGCCTCAAGCCATTTTCCAACCACTTCTGCATTCCTTATGGGAGTTCCACTTGAGGTCAGGAAACCTCTTTGCAGCCATAATTGGCTGAAGTCGTGGACAACTCCGAAGCCATACTGGCTATCCGTCATCACAGTCACTCTCGCATTTCTCCCAATTTTGCATGCCTTGATTAATGCCATTATTTCTGCTACTTGAGCGGATTTAACTCCTTTCAAGGGTGATGCTTCTATAACTGCTGAAACTGTGCATACTGCATAGGCTGCGCTCAACACTCCTTCATCCGTTCTTAAACAGGATCCATCCACAAAAAACACATAATCCCTTTCTGGCAGTGGCAGATCTCTTATATCAGGTCGAGGTTTTGTGCAATAATCAAGCACATCCAGACAATCATGATCAACCTCTTCTCTTATCTCCACTCTCTCTGCATCAGGCAAAAGTGCAGCTGGATTCACATTCACACATCTTTCCAGACTCACATTGTTTGCACCTAGAATGACCTTTTCATACTTAGTCAGCCGACTATGTGACGTGAACTGTGTTCGACTCCTTGTCAAAAGGATCGCCACACTATGGGGTACAAACACTCTTACTGGATACCCCATCACGATTCCCTCACTCTGCTCTAGGCTTCGGCATGTGGCCGCTACTGCTTTCAGACATCCTGGCAGACCTATCGCCACTGGATCTAACATTGACGAGAAATATGCCACTGGTCTCCTTTGCCTTCCATGTTTCTGTATTAACACTGAAAGTGCGCATCCATTTCGCTCACTACAGTATAGCTCAAACTCCTTTTCTTAGTCTGGCATACCCAGCGCAGGGGCTTCACAAAGACTGTTCTTCAACTGTTTAAATGCTGCCAATTCTTCTTTGTTCAGTTCAAGGGGGTCTTTTACCTCACTTTTTGTCAATTTCACCAATGGTTTGGCAATCAGGGAAAAATTACTTATCCACTGACGACAGTAACCAACCATTCCTAGGAACATCCTCACCTCTCTTTGGGTAATTGGAGCTCTCATTCCTCTAATGATTCTGATTCTGTCTATGGTTACTTTTCTCAGGCCTTTTTCAATATTATGACCCAAGTATGTTACTTCCTTCTTACAATATTGCAATTTGGTTGGAGATACCTTCAGCCCTCCATCTGCCAAATGATTTAACAAAGCTATGGTGTCTGTTTCACAGGCCTCACGTGTCTTTGACGCCACCAATAGGTCGTCAATGTACTGGACTAAAACTGAACTTTCAAGTATAGTAAGACTTTCCAGGGAATTCTTTAACAACTGATTGAAAATGGAGGGGCTCTCTGTGTACCCCTGTGGGATTCGGCATCATGCCAAAATACGGTTTCCAAACCGAAATGCAAAAAGCGGCTGGCTGTCATGATGCAACGGAATGGAAAAGAAAGCATGACACAAATCAATTACTGTGTACCATTCTGCATCATGTGGAATCTGATACAAAATTACTGAGGGATTTGGAACAATTGGACAACATGAGACGACAATCTTGTTAATCTTTCTCAAATCTTGCACAATCCTGAATTTCCCACTTGGCTTTTTCAGTCCCATGATAGGCGAATTACATGGACTGCTCATTATCTCCCTCAACACTCCTTGCTGGATCATTACTCAATCAAAGGGGTTACTCCTGCTATTATTTCAGGTGTCAGTCTGTACTGTGGAATGTTTGGGTAAACGGCTCCTTCCTTTACAGCAATTCTCACTGGGTCTACATTTCTCATCAAGCCTACATCTTTCCCAGTGAAATCCCAACTTGCTGCTTTTACTGTCTGTTTCAATTCTGGGGGCAATTCATCTGGATTGAATACTGCATAGGTTCCAGCAACCTCACACTCTCGATTAGCTATGGTCATTTTGTGCAGAACATCTTCATCTGGTGTTTCAAAGGCTACTCCGTCTGGTGTACAGAATATGGTGCAATTCATCTTGCACAACAAATCCCTTCCTAATAGATTCACAGGACCGGTGCAACACACCACAAATTGATGCATGTCTGAAAATTTCCCAATTCTGACCTTTACAGGATCAGTAAGGTACGTTTTAATCTGGGTGTTAGACACACCAACTACTTGGATTGTTTCATCCAAAAGAGGAAGATTTTTCACATCTGCTGATCTGACAGTGGATCGTGTAGCTCCAGTGTCTACTAGAAAAGTAATGTTTTCATCATTAACTTTCCCATCCACAAATGGTCCTGTCTGATCAATTTCTAGAGATGCGCCAAGTACGCACTCTGCTTCCTCTTTTCGGCACCGTCAATAAATCTCTTCTGGCTCACTTTCGTCATTTTGCAGCCAATACTGTGACACAGCGCTCGCGCGTTGCGGTTTGTTTACCTGTTCTTCATTGTAGAATCCTGTTTCTTTGCTATACTAATGTGTGCTCCGGCTCTGTGGTAAGGGCGGTTTTGGCACTTGATTCTGTGGATTAACAGCCTTCTGCTGTTGCGGTGGTGGGCCACTGCCCTCACACTGCACCTGTGGATTCAATGACGGATTTTCATCATTAGTACCTGGTGGATATTTACACTCGGATTTCCAGTACCCTAATCTTCCGTAATTGTGACAAGGGAACCTTTTCTTGGCTTCTTCTATATTACCTTTTCCCTTTCCTGGACCAAATTTTGATTTAATGCCTGGATTATTAGCTTGTTCTATCAGCTGAGCTTCCTGTCTCTCCGCCACCTTCACTTGACCCCACATTGCCTTTTCTTTTAGTTTTCGCTGCTTTGCCTCAATCTCATCACTAAAGTATTTAGCATGCCTCAGGATCTCATCTATTTTCTTGCTCTGCCAGTCCACGGTGTGCTGCTTAATCATATCCCCAATCTCGGGACGCAGACCATACACAAATCTGTACACAAAATGACTCCGGTCCTTCTCTCCCAGACTCATCCCCACTAAACTGTGTGAAAGCCAAAATTAGCCTCTCATAGTATGCGTGGACTGACTCTTTCGCTTCCTGATGTGTTCGCTCTATTTTAACCCAGTCTGTTTCTTTTGGAGGCACTTTGTTTTTCAAGAATGCCATGACCTGTTCGTATTTCTTCATTACCTCTGAGTCTGGGGCTCCTGTTTTGGGATCTCTCGGGTATTCTTTGGTGGGCCAATCTATGACTATCTTACATTCTGCCCACAAGTCTGCTGGCACTATTATATCAAACAGACTATTCAAATCAATCCATTGCACCTTTGACAATTTCACAAATCTGTCTACCTGTCTGTACCACTCGACTGGTTTTTCCCGTAATCGAGGGAAGTCATTTGTAAATGACAAAATGTCCTGTCTGGTCCATGGCACATATCCCCCTCCTGGAATCTCTCTCATAGGGAACTCCATCACCACCTTCTCCTTTTCTCTCACAGGAAACGCTGGATATGTTCTGTCTGAGGTGTCATCACGCTTCCTATACCACCTGCTTTTCCATTTGTCCACGTCTCCCCATTTCCTCAATACCGTGATTATGTCCCTAATCTGCCCTATCCGTCCTGCAGCGTTCAGATTCTCTGTCTTTTTCTGTGAAATCCACTCGGTATGGCTTCTGTAAAGCTTTTACCTTGTCCATGTCCATTCCCATTTCACTCGCTATTTCTGCTAGCCTGTCATGTAAATTCTTCGCTCTCCAAGTGACACTTTTACAGAGGAACAGCAGTTCCTCATCTTGGTAATTTTTCAGCTTTTCTGTGGGGATGGTCCCTACAATCAACTCTTCCAATACCATCCGTAATTTTGCCACATCAACGGTATGAGATTCTTTTTCTTTATCCTGCAAGCCTTTCAGCCATTCATTCAATTCTTAAGTAGTTATGCTCACTGATTTCTCTACATTCCCTGGTTCTGTCAATCTCTGTGGTTCTAATATTGATCCTCCTACCATTCTGCTTCTCCCGGCAGTATCAGAACAATACAATGGGTTCTTTGACACATGCAATTCACCTTTACCCATAGTATGTCCCCAGGAATTCTCTTTTGCTCTCATCAGGGGCTGTTCTTCCTGTCTATTGTTCACATACGGGACCGTTAGTCCGTGCTCACTGTCTTTCTGCTTCTCAAAAATAGGCATAACAGGACCTATGGTCACAGGAACTGTAACTGCTTCTAGATTTTTCGTCAATTCTCTTATTTTCTCTGTCAGCTCTAAAGTGGTTTTTGCTAATTCCCTAGAATTTTCACTCTCGGCCCTATTTCCCTTCTCTTTAAGTGAATTTCTTCTCTTTACTTCTGGGGTCACAACTTCTGTTTTAATGATTCTCAGAGTTTCCCTCACTGGTGTACCTGCGGTTGGCGTTTCCGGTTCCTGCCTGTATGGAGGTGGACTTTTGTAAAACATATCATCTAGGACATCGTAGTCCGTTTCGTTAGCCCCATACCTCCGGGTTTCTACATGGATTTTTCTTTTCTAGGCATTTCCTTCTTCCACTTTCTCCTTTGTTCTAACGGGAAACAATCCTTCAGTCATACTAGCATCTCGCCACCTTCTCATTCGGTCACAATGAGTTTCACGATCGTTTGGCCGTCCTACTGCCATTTCTCTGTTTCTCTCGCTCATGCATCTCATCTTCCCACTCTGTCAATGCCTCAAACTGCGTAGGCCTAGGTCGCGGATCTAAGCTCATCATCCTCTCTCGTAAGTTCCTCAATATTGCCAAATTAAAGGACCCATCCTCTGGAAATGCTAAAACTCCGTCTTCCTTTGTATACTTTGCCCAATTGTCTAACCAGATGCAAGTATGGTACCCATATTTCGCAACCATTAAGGATGCGGGGGTTTTCGCTGGGGGAAGTAACTGTCCTTCCCTAGTCACAATCTCTTTGTCTTTCACAAACCAATTCGGCATTTTACTAAATAATGATTTTTTTCTTCTTTTCGGGTGAATGATAATACATTTTCCTTTCTTTCATGAACCCTTTTAATCCTCCCTACCACAGTACAATCCTTAGTCCAATAGCAATGCGACTCTCACTCCTGCACCAATCCTGGCGCGTCTACGTCACTGTCACAATTTCCAATCCTTGCGCGACTCACACTAACGCACCAATCCTGGAGCGTCTACGTCACTGACTAACTGTCCAATGCCAGCGCGGTCCACTTGACGTCAACAGTCGCTGCAGCAGCTCCTGCTCCTGTCTACAGTCTACCACTCCTTTACAAGACTACTCGGTAGACTTTGTTTCGATTTTACAATACTTGTTAGTTACAACATACAAACATCTCCATTGTCTGCTTCGCTAACCACAGAATAGCAAAAGACCTTTCCCACGAGAATTCTGTCTTCCCGAGAGCAGCGCTTACCTCTGCCCTACTACAGAATAATTACGTCCGTTAGCAAAGTAGCGCATCCCTCTACTTCACCCTTCTATCAAGCATCAATTAACTGTTTTCCTCCGGAATTAAAACATAGGTGGAAACGCAATGCTCCTGAGAAATAAAACCAGAGTTCCGCAATCAATCCGAATGCTATTTTATTCACGCACTTTTACACAAGAAAATACCGTTCATTCACACAGAATCCTGCTTTCCCGAGAACAGCGAACAGTCTGTCCTACTACAGAATTATAACATACGTTAACAAAGCAGCGCTTACCTCTACTCTGTCCTTCTAACAAGCTCAGAGAACACCTGCTACCTTTCAGTAATAAGCGTTATCGGCATACCAATTGGTTTCCTGGTACTTAAGACCAATATTTCACAGGTAACCCTTTGCTATCATACGCACTTCTCTCACACAGAAATTGTCTCTAATGGCAACACACAGCGATGTCACCGAATCGAACCCAGACAATGCGACGCGCAACTTCAATTGTCACACGTTTTCCCCGTATACCTACGGGCAACCACAATCCCGTTTTTCCCGAGAGCAGCACTTACCTCTGCCCTACTACGGAACTGTCACCGACTTCTTGCATCCCAGAAGCCATACAGACTACATAAACTCAATACGACTTCAACATATAGTGTTAATACATACATCAATACCAATCAATAATCGATAAGCTATATATATATATATATATATTCACTGAAAAAACCATGGGTTTCACACACGTTATAGTTAGGAATTAGCATTTAAAAAACCTTTGAAATTCAGTGAAAAAACCATAGGTTTCACACACGTTATAGTTAGGAATTAGCATTTAAAAAACCTTAGAAATTCAGTGAAAAAACCATAGGTTTCACACATGTTATAGTTAGCTGGACATTTTACTCGTAAAAAACCAATGAAATTGCCCCGTTATAGTTAGTTCAGCTAACTATAACTCGCGCGCCCGCAATGCACTGCTGATGACGTCACATATTACATCACTCATGACATGGTCAGTGACATCACTCATGACATCACTGATGACATCTCAAATGACATCACTGATGACATCATCCAGTGAATGTGGGTTTTTCTGAAAATTAAATATGTTTTATATATGTATATCTCAAGGTCAATGGAAGAATAAATGGGTATATAAGTGTCTAAATGGATGATTTGTTTTTGAAAAATTGATTGTTTAACTGACTGATTAAGTGTATCATAGTGAATACATGTTTTAGTGAGTAATGTTTAAATATGTATATATCTGTATCAGTCTCTCACTTTGTGTATAAGTGGCTGCATGGGTTGGTGAGTAGATACATGGGTGTCTATATAGGTTATTAGTTGGTTTTTTGAGTATCAGTCTGAGTGTCTGCATGGTTCGGTGGGGGGTATTACGTAGTGCATAGGTGTATGAATGAGTGACTCACTGTTTGTATGTGTTGAACACAGCATGTGTGCAGGACTGTATGGGTGGATGAGTGTGTGCATGGATGTGTTATTGAGTGAATGACTGTCTCAATAGTGTCTTTATGAGTAACTACATATGTTTTAAACTAGTATATGTGACTATTGGTGTATATATGTGAGTATATGTGAGAGTGAGAGATTGAAAGAGTTCTTGTATGAATAAGTATGTGTTTCTATAAGTGATTGTTTAAAAGACTAAGTATGTGTAAGTTTCCGTAGAAGTAAGTGTGGTGGTGTGTGTATAACTGTATATGCAAGTAAATGTATGTTTGATTCTTTGTTAGCATGAGTGACTATGTGTGTGAGTAACTCTATGGATGAGTGGCATTGTGTAACAGGATGTATAGGTGTATGAGTACATATGATGAGTGAGTACATGTATGAGTGACTGAATTGGACTGTTGGTGAATGAGTGGATGTGTATGTGGATCTTAGAATTACTGAAAAGGTTGTTTTAACTGGTATTGGTATGTCCATTGTTTTGAACATTGTAGTTTCTATTTTTGAATGTGTGTGTCAAAGGTTATATTAGGGGAAGAGGAGGTCTGCCACTCTATCACAAGGATGATGTCATCAGTGATGTCATCAGTGATGTCATTTGAGATGTCATCAGTGATGTCATGAGTGATGTCACTGACCATGTCATGAGTGATGTAATATGTGACGTCATCAGCAGTGCATTGCGGGCGCGCGAGTTATAGTTAGCTGAACTAACTATAACGGGGCAATTTCATTGGTTTTTTACGAGTAAAATGTCCAGCTAACTATAACATGTGTGAAACCTATGGTTTTTTCACTGAATTTCTAAGGTTTTTTAAATGCTAATTCCTAACTATAACGTGTGTGAAACCTATGGTTTTTTCACTGAATTTCAAAGGTTTTTTAAATGCTAATTCCTAACTATAACGTGTGTGAAACCCATGGTTTTTTCAGTGAATTTGCAAGGTTTTTTAAATGCTAATTTTTTTTTTATTCTTCAATTTTTTCAAACATATTTTTAATTTAATTTACTTACCTTTTATAAAGACTATGCTTTAATTTTTAAAATCCTTAAATATTTTTTTTTAATATATTTTTTAAAATAAACATGTAAAATTTATTTCCAGTTCTTTTTTTTTTTTTTTTTATTTTTTTTTGGTACGCGTACCGTAAGCTCACGGTAAGCGTACGGTTTACGCAACGTCCGTAATCTATCTACGCTGCTTGCGTATACTTACGCACTTTGCGTAGCCGCGCGTACTGCGCGTGGGACGCCTGCGCGCTTACGCCACACGCGCACGTTACGCGGAAGTGCCGGGGAGTGACTGTTATGCGCATGCGCGCAAGCGCGTGTCTTTTTTACGCGCACGCGTACTTTTTGCCGTAAGCGTACCGTAAGCGTACGGTAGGTCATGTGATCTTGAAACACAACTTTTGATTGGTTGAAACTACTTTCAGTTCTAGAACTCTCCTACACCACACCCATTCCCCTCATTTCTGCTTGTGATCCCTTGGGAGAAGGAGCTGGTTTGTCTTTGGGATACGATGGCAGAACAGCAGAGCTCTTCTGAGAGTGAGGCTAGCACTAGCAGCACTGTCTTGAGGCAGAGATCGAGGAAACAAAAGCCTTCTTATGTTTGGGATTATTTTACTTTTCCAGAAGGCCAGCAAAAGGTGAATGCACCCTTAGTTACTTGCAAGCTGTGTCAGCGTGTACTTTCTAGAGGTAATCCTAACAGGAAGTATTCCTTTGGGAATCACACCATGAAGAGACACCTCCAGGATGTACACAGAAGGACACATGGTCATCTTTTTGGAGGTAACTCTTCAGAAAGACGAGCCAGTACATCCACAGCAGCTCAGCCTGGACCATCACCTGCAGGGCTTACTCCTTCTTCTGCAGGTCAGGTGAGCCCTTCATCTGTGGGGGGAGAATCTCCTTTTGCTGGCCCTCTGGAAATGAACCCTCGATTTCGGAAGGTTGATATTCATTGCACATTTTGTAAAGATCTAATTTGCCATAGGGAGACCAGTGTTTCCCTAGTGAACAACAAAATAGATCAGCACATTTGTCGCTTTGAATAATTTTCCCATGCTTCCTTTCCTCTGTCCCTGCATGAACACAACGGTTCTTTTAAGAGCCAACCTTATCTTTCATCTTTTTTTTACATATGTTTTTAAAAACTTTTTTTTTTTTTTTTTACCGTACGCGTACGGTGCGCGTACTTTTTTTTTATTTTTTAAAAAAAACACTAAAAATCATTTATCACATTACATTGTCCTTGAGAGACTACAATTATTATTATTGACTTACCATACTCACTGAAAAAATATTTATTCATTTCTTTTTTTAAAAAATAGTTTTAAAAATGTTTGTAGTTTTCGAAAATTTTCTATATCTATCTGGAAAAAAAGAAAAAAGTATTAATATTTTTTAAACATTTTATAATACAGTACACATATTTACATTTTTTACCAAAAAATCTTTTTGCCTTATTTTTGCTGTTTTCAGAATATATTGCATTTCACTATAAATTGTGAAAGCAATTGCATTCATCATTTTACAGCGGGCAAAAAAAAATACCAATCACAAAGATTGTATTAAAAAAGCCCTGATTCTTTTTTTAATTAAACTTAACATTATAGAAATGCATAATATTGTAAAAAAATATCATCTAATACCAATACTTATTTCTTTAAAATACCGTCTGATATGTTTGTTTCAGAACTATAATCACAATATTATATCTCAAATAACTCCAAAATACATCTGATTTCATTTCCTTTAGGCCAAATAGTAATTTTAATTTTTTTTTTGGAATAAATTTCCAACGGAAATCCAATAAAATTCTAAAGTTTAATTTGTCCAGATCTCACCGATTCTCTGTAACATTTTGGTTCACGAAAATTTTTTGAATAGTTTATTTAGTCCACAATAGAATTGGTTACTTTTCCACATGGCCAAATAGTAATTTTTTAAATCATTTTTGAAAAAATTTCCAATGGCAGTCCAATAACATTCCAAAATTTAAAATGTGCAGAAGTTACCGATAATCTCTAAATTATTGGTTTTTCAAAATTGCATTAAAAATTAAAAAAGTCCACATTACAATTGGTTATCTTTCCATTAGGCCAAATGATAATTTTAAAAATCTTTTTTTTACAAAATTGCAATGGTAATCCAGTAAAATGGTAAAATTATTTTGTCCAGATCTTGCCAAGTCTCTCTAAAATTTAGGTTTCAGGAAGATTAGATAGGAATTTGCTAAATCAAAAGGCAAACGTTGTTTGAAAATCAATTGGGAATCATTACACAGTGTCCAGCCTTTTTCACATTTTAGATAAACTGTGTAATGTCCAGAAGTAACAGTAGGTCCATCATGGAAAATTATTACAACAGTTACAAAAGTTTTTCCTGAAATTGATAATTGCTGTCCTGTAAACTTCTGTATTAAAGTATCCAATTTTGAACCATCAGCTCTACATCGTTGCATCATTAAAATTACATACTGTCCGTATTCCTTTAAAATTAATGTTGAAAACATGTCAGAATTACACTCACCACATTTCATGCTATGATTAGCATCTTTAACTAATTTTGCAAAAGTGACTGTTTTACTCTCTGGCAATGTCAAATAAATAAACCTTTCATTATCAACAATAGAGCCACATATATTATAACAATTATCACAACTATGTTCCCATTTATAAGAGAGACCAAAAAAAATGTCAATGGGAACTCCTTCTTCTTCCACTACCTGAAGAAAATACATCAAAAATTCATGTGCATCTTGCTGTTCATTTTGAGAAAACTGTGTTCGTCCTGAACATACATCTAAAAGTTTTCTAATGTCAGTAGCACTTTCTATTTGAGTTTTATCTTTACTCAACTTTTGAAAAAGGAGACTCAGCTCTGAACAGAATCTTTTTCCCTGATTTACTATTATCTGCTCTTGCAAACTTTCCAGATAAAATGCAACATTCAGCACTACATTTGCGTAGCAGTTGACACCAGAGCTATTTTCAAAATGACATCCTACAACCTGTTCTTCATTTTCCTTTTTCTTTTTGCTTGCAATTACATCACTCCTCTTTTTTTTCCTCTTCTCTACATCTTCACTACAGATATTCTCATTTTTTCTTTTACGAGAAACTACACGTTTCTCCAACACAGGATACTGACCTAAATGAGGAGCATAGCTTCTTCTTAATCTATTATACTCCTTTACACAATTTGTATCAGCACTAACTTTTGATTCTTCAAAGTCTATCATGAATAAACCTGATAATGTTTTGACTCGTGACAAAGCAACATATGCCATACCTTCTTTGAACACAGTTGAACCAATGTTCACAAATGCACAATCTACAGTCAATCCTTGAGACTTGTGAATAGTTACAGCATATGCTAGAGAAAACGGAAACTGCTTCCTACGTACATATAAGTCTTTCACAAGCATAAAACGAACTGTACAACGACAAATATCTTTAACTTCATCTATCTGATCAAATTTTATTTTTAAACATTCAATTCCTTCTTTTTTCTGATAATTAATAAAACCCACAACTCTTCCCATCGCTCCATTAACTAAACCTTTCTCAACATCCAAATTTCTCCTTAAAAACACTCTACAGTTCATGCAAACATATAGATTTTTTTCTAATCCAGCTGTTTTGGAGATGTTCTTCTCTAGTGAGTCCAATTTATTTTTCAGTTTGCCTGTTACTGTGACAGTAATTCTTCCATCCTCAATTTTGTCCACTGCTTCCAATTTCCTGATCTCTTCCTTTTCCAATTTCAAAAGCTCCTCATTGAATATTGAGCATTCACGTAGAGTAGGCATTAAGCAGATGACACTTTTGTTTTCTGCAATGTTCTTGTATATCTTCTCTGCAACTATTTCTTCCTTTGGAAATAAATTATGTAGCAGCCGAGTCTGTAATGCTTTTTTGCCAGCTTCTGTGAGTAGTCCAATCCTGATATCTTTCAGAATACTTCCATATTCTTCATCGTTTGCTTGCCTCATATTAGTTGTAAGTTCCTTGTACTCAAAGAAGGACCAAATATTTGTATTACCGATACTTCCCAATGACTTCTTCGTGTCTTCATGTGTGACAGTATTAAACACTGGTTGTCCTTTAACTGGAGTAAGTTGCAAAAGATCTCCAAAAACTATGACGTGTTTTCCACCAAATAACACATCATAGTCTGTCTTCAAAATTTGCTGCATTCTTAAATGCACAAAGGCAAGCATTAAGTTTGATACCATGCTCACCTCATCAATAATGAGAACTTGCATCTTCTTCAATACTCGTGAAACTTCCAAGGATGCTTCTCCAGTTAGCTTGTTGAATTGTATTTTGTTCTCATGCTCCACTGGTAACATTAGCAAACGATGTAAGGTGATTCCTTTTATGTTATATGCTGCTAACCCAGTTGGAGCAGTAACCACACAAGACAAAGTAGAATCCGTTTTTTGCTTTAGGTAGCTTCTGATGACTTTAATTAGGAAACTTTTTCCAGTGCCAGCTTGTCCGCTTACATACATCCTGATTGGATGAAATGATGTGCATGAGCACTCTTTTTTTACATGTAGAAATCCGTGATCAATTTTGTTTTTGATCTCTTCATAAATTTGTTGCTGCTCTTGATTCAGTTGTCTTTCCAAATTTTCTAAGTCTATAAATTCTTCTTGAGCTTGATTCATAGCTGTTTCCACTTCATTCATGGCTATTGATGCTTCATTTTCAACGATTGGTTGTCCTAGGGGATCTTGACTGTGTGTTCCTGAACTTTGGCTGTCCTGAGAACTGTCTCTAGCTATTTCTGCTGCAATTGTAGTTTCCTGTTCAATTTCTTCATTTAACATTTGCAGATAAGTTGTGAATGTATTGCATTGTATGCTGTCTTTGCAAGCATTAAATGAATCCTCATAGCTTTGAAATTCTCCCAGTAGTTCATCCTCTGTACGCCATGGTTTAAACAACTGTAAAAGAGCCAAGTAGTAAAATTCTTTCTTGTCGGTAGTGTCGCAACTCAGCTTCCGGTGATTTATCAAACTTCCTTTGGTTTGCTTCACCAAACATCCTTCTTCACCAACAACTTTATATTTTCCATTATTAATGTCTTCTGCAGCTTTCCGTGAATAAATGTAGTTCTGCAACACTTCATAGAGACACATGTTCTCCAGATGATGACTTCTCTTGGGATAATATGTGTCCAACATGTTTGTTTTCAATATATCTGTACTTTCTGGGTCATTCTCGGCCAAATATTCAATTTCTCCAACAGATTTCAGTACCCGATTTCTCATTGCTGCAAGGCCTAAACTTGCCCAAATTATTCTTCTTGACTTCGAGTAGAGACTTGCAGAAGATAACCTATCTGAACATTCGTAGGATCCAATTTCTCGATGCGATAACATCTTCAAACTGAAACTGTACAGCTTCTTACTGACAGTCTTCTCGTGAGAAATCTCTTCCCACATTTCCTTCAATTCTGTTTTTTCTGATTTCGTAATGTAAGACGTTACATATCGTGCAACAGCAATGGAATTGTCAGCTACATACTGTATATCCATGTTAGCGTTCCACATGGATAAAATGACTGGGTTGTAGTCATTTATATTTTTTGATTCTTCTTTTCTTTTAAGGTTGTAGGTATTCTTAGGTGATTTTCTTGTGATAGTATGTCTCACAGCTGACATAAAACTGTTTACTCTTCCATTTGAAAGAACAAGTCTAGGAAATCCAAATCGACATTTAGTGTAGTATTTTTCTTTGCTCTTGTATTTCCGTCGACAGTATTTTCCACACCGATGACTTTGGAAACGTAAAACTTGCTCCTTTAACTTGTTCTCTTCTGTGCTTTTTGGTATACCACATGTTGCATATTCTTCAATGTAAGATAACACTGCTTCATCAGTATCTGTTCCAAACTTTGGGGCATCCTTGATCCACAACAGCATATGAATATGAGGAGCACCTCTTGCCTGGTACTCTTTTCTCCAAAAGAAATCCACTACTTCTCCAAGGGGTGGATTTTTTTAATTGCAGATGAAGGACATCATAGCCTCAAATCTATGATTGAAATATCTGCAAACATTAACCGGATCCAATGAGCACAGTTCTCCTGCTGTCTTGTATTCAATGTTTTTAATGTTTGAATTGGCCTCTCGTAGAAAATCCAGTAAATCATCCCAAGCGTACTCGGCACAGCTTAGGGTAAGGAACCATGTTGGTGTTCCTAAATTGCGTAACATGCATTTTAGTTCACCATGGCGTCGGTACCAATATTCATTTGTCCCACGCTGACAAGCCATCAGATTGATCAGTTGTGTTTCCAAATGATCATCTCGGTGCTGCACTTTCTCCATAAAATCCTTAGCAGACACATTTTGTAAATGTACTCCACTTTTTAAAATGTGATTTACTGCATAAGACAGTGCAGACAAGTCGCTTTCAAATAAAAGATGAAACAAATAAGGAATACTTTGTCGAAATCTGGGATCTTCAGCATATAGTCTTGTAGTCCGATACTCTGAAGCTGGAATCTGTTCTGGACGTTCATCGTATCGTCCTCCTTTTCCCGTAGGAAACAGCTGGGGAAAACATCGAGCTTCCAAGCTCTCCTCCCATACACTCACGGGAGTTCCTTTTGCTTTCTTCATCTGAAAGAGATCAATATTGTCTCCCATAACTTCTTTCGAATGAAGAGGATGTATGCTAAAATGTTCATAAATTTCTTCTTCCTTTGTCTTGTCCACTTTTTCAATTTGTCCAGTTGGTGTTTCTGTGTCTTCTTGAAAATCTTCGTCTTCTTCTTCTTCTTCTATATAAATTGATTCATACCATTTGTTATTTTTTTTCAAATACAAATTTGCTCTTTGTACTTTCCGCACATCTACCAGCTCCTGCCAAATCTTCTTATTCTTTGTAGGTACACCATTAACCAGAATAATTAATGGTTCAGTTTCCAAAGTATCCGCATCAATAGTTTCCATATTTTTTTTCAAATCCAAGGGCAAATACACCACTCTACCTTTTAAACCTCTCAGTAAATCTGAAGGAGGTAATTTACCAGTTTTGGGCTCCATACGTACTATGGTCTGGAACGGATGAACACATTGAATGAGTATAGACTCATATGTATTTAATTCAGAAAGTTCAGCAGGAATAGCATCCAATTCTAAATTATTATGTACAGCTCTGGTCGGCATTCTATTTTCCTCTAACTTGTTGTAACAGTATTTACAAATACGCTGATCTTCACCCAATTCAAAACAATTTTCAAGAAATATATATGTGGCAAAATCCATCCACTTATAATTATCTTCATTTTCACTCTTTCTGTAGAGATCAACATTCCTAGTTTGTTTTCTATAATGAGTTCTGCGGCAACAAATACAAGTAACATTTGGTCTTTCATTAGAGACTATTGCAAATTTTGTTATGTGATGATTAAATGTCTTACTTACAGAAGGTTCTACATTCTCTTCCACTTCTTCCTCATTTACTGTGTCCTTCTCTGCACTGTTTTGTTCAGGACCAAAGTAACAAAACTGAATTTCATCAACAACCTTCTCTACATCTGATACCGTTCCTCGGAACAGAGCCCTATTCAATTCATTTAACTTTATTGCTGGACTTTTGGCAAAATACAACCGTCTCACAAACTTTCTCATTTCAGTATGATGAACAGCCAGCATCCTAAAATGATGGAAAACACTATTGCACACTTTTCTAGATAGACAAGCCAGAGAATGACCCTGCAAACCAGTATTCTCTCTCACTCTGCATGGATCCAGACTTTGAAGCACCTTAATCTTCTGTTTTACACTTTTTTTACTATATTCTCTTAGAAACTCTCGAAATCTGTCAATAGATTCCTGACGCACAGTGCAAATACTACTACAATTCCAAGTGTACACTGGGGCTTTAGGACGTCTCCCCATTGCCTCATCTGCCATCACTTGTACCTCATCTCTTGGAACCATTATCTCCTTCTCCATTATGCAACCATTTTTTACTTCGTATGAACGACCTCTGGTGTCAACTGCATGCAGCAAACTATTACTTTGAAAATAGCTCTCTTCATTAAAAAAAGGTTCACTACTTGAACTATGCATCCACTTTCCTAAAAACACTTTACAAAAGTTTGTTCTGTTCACTACTCTTTTGCTTTTGCTTTGTGATTTCAGTACATTAACCATTTTATCTAATGTACGCATCCTATTCAAAATTAATATGAATAGTTTCCTTTTTAATTCTAATGCTTTTGCTGCAATGGCTTCAATTTCTTTTTTTCTCTTGTAATATTTTGCCTTTTGCTTATATTTCTTCACATCCTTTATCAAATTGGACATAACTCTTCTCTGAAACATTTTTCTACGTATCTCTTTAAACGCTGTTTTTCTGTTTATGTAAAACTTTTCAGTTGCAGAAGGTATATTTGCATTAACTAAATTCTCAATTTTTTGCTGTTCTCTTCGTTTTGTTACATTCTTCCCAGGACAGACATTTTGTACATTTTTCTTTGTTTTGAATATTTTTTTAAGAAATTCTTTTTTCTGCTTACCAGAAGATTTTTTCTTTTTCCCAACATGAGCATCTTCTACTAACTTTGGTCCTCCAGTTGTCTTCAAATATAGTTTTTTTTTTAGCGTTTTTTGAACTCGAGATTTTGTAGGCATCTTAAATTTTGTTCACTGTTCTTCAGCAATACCTGAAAAAAACTAAAAAAAAATCCTTTATTGTATTTAAATATATTACTACATTTCTTTTCACAATAGTCACAAAACAAAATTTCTTTGCCAATTAGAATGCACACAAACTGCTCTTTTTTTTGGGCAAGTGAAAATCTCTTTTACAAACTGTCACATTATGAATCCACTTTTCAGATTTTTTAAAAAGCCCATGTCCAGAGTGCTACACTCCAGCAAGGGCAACCAGCCTTAGTGAAGCTCAATGTATTTGCATTACAGACTGAAACCTGAAAACCCCACTCGCTTCTAAATACTGTGCATGACTATACACGGCAAGCACATGGGTGTGTGCTAAGACTCTGCTTCTTCCCCCAAAAATTCACTCCCTCTTTCCATCTAATGCAACTGTGAAATCACCAGAGCAAGACGCAATAAATCTCTGCCTATAATTCCTCTATGCACACAGAGTCATGTTTTCACATTAGTCCCAAAACGAAATTTCTTTGCCATTTTTAAAGCACACTTACTGCTCTTTTTTTTTTCGGGGCAAGTGAAAATCACTTTTACAGACTGACACATTATGAAACCTTTTTTTTTAATTTATTTAATTGCACTTGTCCAAGCTGTTTTTTTCAGACCACCACCATGTGTATTCGCGGTGACTGCCTACACTCCAGCAAGGGCAACCAGCCTTAGTGATGCTGAATGTATTTGCATTACAGACTTAAACCTGAAAACCCCACTCGCTTGTAAATACTGTGCATGACTATACATGGCAAGCACATGGGTGTGTGCTAAGACTCTGCTTCTTCCCCCAAAAATTCGCTCCCCCTTTCCATCTAATGCAACTGTGAAATCACCAGAGCAAGACGCAATAAATCTCTGCCTATAATTCCTCTATACACACAGAGTCATTTTTTCACATTAGTCCCAAAACGAAATTTCTTTGCCATTTTGAAAGCACACTTACTGCTCTTTTTTTTTTCGGGCCAAGTGAAAATCACTTTTTACAATTGGAAATCACTTTTACAGACTGACACATTATAAAACCACTTTTTTTGATTTATTTAAATGCACATGTCCAAGCTGTTTTTTCAGACCACCACCATGTGTATTCTCTGTGACTGCCTACACTCCAGCAAGGGCAACCAGCCTTAGTGATGCTGAATGTATTTGCATTACAGACTTAAACCTGAAAACCCCACTCGCTTCTAAATACTGTGCATGACTATACATGGCAAGCACATGGGTGTGTGCTAAGACTCTGCTTCTTCCCCCAAAAATTCGCTCCCCCTTTCCATCTAATGCAACTGTGAAATCACCAGAGCAAGACGCAATAAATCTCTGCCTATAATTCTTCTATGCACACAGAGTCATGTTTTCACATTAGTCCCAAAACGAAATTTCTTTGCCAATTTGAAAGCACACTTACTGCTCTTTTTTTTTTCGGGGCAAGTGTAAATCACTTTTACAGACTGACACATTATGAAACCACCATGTGTAACTACAACAAAAACAATTCCCATTTCTATTATTCATTTCTTAAGTTACCACATACATCCCCTCTCAAACTGTAAACTCACCTTTAAAATTAGTTAGTTGTGAAAGAAATGTGACACTCAAACAGCAGATTATCAGAGCCAGGATCTCTGTTGTGTTCACCTCTCTCCTCTCAGCAGAACCAGATAATGGCAAACTTTCCCTCTATTTTTCCACACATATACATGTAAGTTTCAAATCTCAGTGCTTCCCCCTTTTTTTCAAATGTAATCACACATTTCTATTGGTTGAAAACCAACCCTTTTCCAAAAGTACCCTTCCCCCAACTTGACTTCTGCCTAGTACCCTTCCCCCAACTTGACTTCTGCCTGCTACCATAGCAACAGCTCATGGAACACTGCTGTGTAGAGTTAGGTCAGAAGTTCGACACACAATGTTTCAATTCCACAGAGCAAGAGTGCTTGACTTTTCAAACCTTACAGCAAATCCATAGTACTGTTCTTTGGTTACACATTTTTTTGTACCAATACAAAACATGCTTCTATTAATTTACACATACAGCCTAGTTTTTATTCTAGAATGGTATGAAACAGCCAATCAGTTCTTTTTGTTTTGAAAAAAATATGTATGCCTCCATTTCCAAACTGTCTTTCTTTTCATATTGCCATTCTACTGAAAGACACCTCCTGAGTGCATCCAGTTCTCCTTTGAAGATGTTCACAGTGTTTATTGTAGGGCACAGCTATGTCTTCTGGAGTGAAAAGTTTGCAGAGAAAACAGGTATGGTGAGAGACCTTGCTTTGCCAAATGTAGACATTAAATGGATTGGTCAGAGAGGGTTAAAGTGGCACCAATTGATGCCATTGGTGAAATCCTTCATTCAAATCCAACACCCTGACCTCATAATAGTGCACTGTGGTGGCAATGACCTAGGCACTTTGACTGGGGTAGGTCTGGAAATGCTTATGAAGGACACCTTTGCACAACTGTTTACACTTTTCCCTAAAACTGCCTTTGTGTTTTCCAACATATGCCAAAGGCAAAAATGGAACTGGTCCAATCATTTCTGTCCGCAGATTGACAAAGCAAGAAAGCACGTCAACAAATCTGTTTCTGCTTTCCTCCGTGACTATGGTATGGGTGCCATTTACCACAACAACTTGCGTTATGACATGCAAGACATTTATAGAGGAGATGGTGTGCACTTCAATGATGAAGGGAACAGAGTCTTCCTCTTGAACCTTAGACTCTGCATCGGTACTTACTTGTAGGTACCACTAAAAAAATGACTTCATAAACACAACAGCTCTTTTTAGAGCTCCCTAATTTCTAAACTCTTAAATCTGCTTTTCATTTATTTATTTTTATTTTTTTTACCGTACGCTTACCGTAAGCTTACGGTACGCGTACCCCGTGATTTTTTTTAAAATCAATAAATGTTTTTTTTGTACTTTTCTGTCCTTCTTTGACCCCCTTACAAATGTTAGGGGGTCTGTAACTCTCCTCATTGCCCCCTTTCTTTGTTTTCTCTGTTTTTTTTCTGAGTGAAACACACAAAATGGCGGCCGCCGCTTCCTGGTTTCGGCCGATTCGAATGTTTACTAAGATCTATGGGCCAATCAGAATCTCCTTCGCGCACGCCATGTTTCTTCCGTACGCTTACCGTAAGCTTACCGTACGCGTACCCCGTGATTTTTTTTAAAAATCAATAAATGTTTGTTTTGTACTTTACAGTCCTTCTTTGACCCCCTCACAAATGTAAGGGGGTCTGTAACTCTCCTCATTGCCCCCTTTTCTTGTTTTCACTCTTTTTTTTTCAGAGTGAAACACAGAAAATGGCGGCCGCCGCTTCCTGGTTTCGGCCGATTCTAATGTTTACTAAGATCTAAGAGCCAATCAGAATCGCGCTCGCGCACGCCACCGTACGCTTACCGTAAGCGTACGGTAAGCGTACCGTAAGCGGGCTCAGATATATATATTGATTTAAAGGCTATTTTCTCAGAATCTACTGAACAGATTTACACCAAACCTACAAAAGGCACTTCCTTGACCTAGGGACTACCTCTCTGCCAAATTTTGAGTAATTCTGTTCAGCCGTTCGGGCTGTAGCTCGTTCTAAAGGTCCTATGGAAAAATGCATGGGAAAAACGCGTTTTGGGACCCCCCTTTTATCTCAGCCCCCGCTTGACGGATCCCCCCGAGACTTTCAGGGTAGGAGCGGAGCGTAGCGCCCCACCTATTTTGAGAAATTCGCGAGGATTCGTCGACCGGCGCCAAAGTTATTCAAAATAGAATGTTGAGGTTTTCCTATGGAAACGTGGTCCTCACTATAACTACCTACTGGCGACCGCCAGTAGGTAATATATATATATATATATATATATATATTACCTACTGGCGGTCGCCAGTAGGTAGTTATAGTTAGGACCCTGTTTCCATAGGAAATCCGCAACATTCTATTTGGAATAACTTTGGCGCCGGTCGACGAATCCTCGCGAAATTTTCAAAATAGGTGGGGCGCTACGCTCCGCTCCTACCCTGAAAGTCTCGGGGGGATTCGTCAAGCAGGGGCCGAGAAAAAAGGGGGGTCCCAAAACGCGTTTTCCCCATGCATTTTTCCATAGGACCTTTAGACACAGCTACAGCCCGAACGGCTGAACAGAATTACTTGAAATTTGGCAGAGAGGTAGCCATAAGGTCAAGGAAGTGCCTTTTGCAGGTCTGGTGTAAATCTGTTCAGTATTTCCTGAGAAAATAGCATTTAAAAGCATATATATATGTGGGCGGAGCCTAACCACACATCTCATCCTGAGATCTGATTGGCTGTCAGCACTTCATCCAAGAAGTGTTGGCAGCCATCTTGGGACCAATATACATGATAGCACCTCATTAAAAAGCATTGCAGTTAATAGAAGGTTTTAAGACTTTAGTTACATTATAAATCATTTGTTGATGGTACCATACTCATTTTAGGAATTGTGGTATGTTCTAAGGTGATTTCACCATGTGAAAAAGCCTTCTGCTGGGATATCATGATTGAGAGAAAAATATTTTCTCATGCTTTTACCACAGAGGTTTGGAAGGTGATCTATAGGCTAAACTGAGAGCTTATTTTCTGTAAATTCACATTATCTTTCTCAGTCATGTGAGAATGAAGTCTGACATTCTCAGTAAAACATGTACATCCAACAAGGGCAGAGACTGTCAGTTGATTCCTTTGTGTTCTACTGCAGCTTCCCAGAGTGTTCCAAAGAACTACTAGAGCGCTAACAGTCCTACTTATGATAAACGTATGGCACACCTGAAGCCATCTTGCTTGGATTAAAGTGGTAACTCTTAAAACATTTAATTTAAAAGGAACAAAATGAGGGGGTTCATTTTTCCATAAAAAGTATGATTAGTGCTGCAGAAAGAAAAATTAGGGCACATTTTGAGTGACTTCTCAAATCCTCTTCTATTTGATTAAAAAATTCTGACATGCAGACTGAAACATGCACTTTCAATACCAGCAGCAGTTTTCCCTGGTGAGCAGTAGCTTTACTACAGTGATCTAATGAGCAAAAAGAGTGCTAACATTCTGAATTTATGGCAAATGTGTGACACATCTGAATGCCTTCTTGATGGAATCAAAGTAAAAATCTGAAAGTATTTCCTACTGAGGAGACTGCAGTAAATAAGGAAATTAGGAAACTTCATAACAAATAAGTCTCCCAAGATGGCCACCAGAGACAAAAGAGCCCAAATGTAGCCCAAATATCACCCAGATGTAGCCCAAGTATAGCCCAATGACAGAATGTCCCAGAATGTTCTTAAAAACAACTAGAGCGCTTACTGTCTTCATTATGACAAAAGTATGGCACACCTGAAGCCATCTTGATTGGAATAAACTGGTAACACTTAAAACATTTAATTTAAAAAGGAACACAATGAGGAGGTTCATTTTGCCATAGAAATTATGATTAATGCTGAAGAAAGAAAATGAGGGCACATTTTGAGTGACTTCTCAAATCCTCTTCTATTTCATTAAAACATTCTGACATGCAGACTGAAACATGCACTTTTAATACCAGGAGCAGACTTCCATGGTGCAGTAGTTTTACTACAGTGATCTAATGAGCAACTAGAGTGCTAACATTCAGAATTTATGGCAAATGTGTGACATATCTGGATACCTTCATGATGGAATCAAAGTAAAAAACTGAAAGCATTTCCTACTGAGGAGACTGCAGTACATGAGGAAATTAGGAAACTTCATAACAAATAAATCTCCCAAGATGGCCACCGGAGACAAAAGAGCCCAAATGTAGCCCAAAATCACCCAGATGTAGCCCAAATATAGCCCAATGACAGAAGTGTGCAAAACACTTATTATTTTGTGTTTTTGCAGTGTTATATAGTGCAGACTTGTCAGGTATTGGAGTGCTTTACATGAGCATTGGTTACATCACACAAGAACAAATTCATTTTGGTTGTAGACATGGGGAGACTAAGTGATTTGACCAGAATCACAGAATGTCGAGCTGAAGCAGAAACTTCAACCTGGTTCCCCAGTTGCAAAGTCTGCAGTTCTGGAAGTAACACCACATCCTCTCCCCTAAGTGCAACATTTAATCAAGTGGTCAACTGGATAAAAAAACATAAAGATAACAAATAATTTAAAAGTGCTTTGTCGCTATTTGAAAACTCAGAAAATATGTCCTTATTTTAGTCTTTTAGAGCACTAACCATAATTTTGATGCCAATAAGACCCTCTCATATATGTAATTTCTAAAGGAAATGCTCTAGGTATTACAGTTTTGATTACATCAAGATGATGTCAGGCGTTCCACACTTTTGTAATAAATATAGAATGTTAGCAATCTAGTTGTTCATTAGGATACTGTTGAGAGGCAGAGGCCAGGGGCACGGACTCTGAAAATTGAAGGCAGGTAGGAGGGTGCAAAGGCAACAATTTAACCACACTGAGCAGGCAGGAAGGGCCGTGGAAGCACAACAGACTATGGAGGGCAGTGGAAAGGGGGGCAGGGGCAACAAACCAACAATACAGGACTTGCAAGAGAGGCTGTTGGAGGGAAGATCTATTACGGGTCAAGGAAGCTAGGGGCGGTCCCCAGATCCCCGGGAGCCACCACAGAACTGAGCAGGAGAGTGAGTCAGGGACAAAAGGGGCACCTTAATTTGAGCCGGGGTGCCTAGGAACGCTTGCTCCAAAAATGAAGAAAACAGACATATGAGACATGGAATTGGAGGCAGAATACAATGGCAGTTTAATGAGAAGATGCAACTTCAAAGAAACCGCAGAATAGAGACATAAAGTACAAAATACAGAATCCAGATAATCATACAGCTGTCATAATATTCTCTGTATCTCAATTAATGTACTGACAGAGAGAGAGAGAAAACACATCTATAAATGCATCATGAGAAACAAGTTACACCAAGGAAAATGTTACCTAGGAACACTCACGTTTACTCTTAGAGCAAGCATTCCTGCAATTACAATACAAAATCTTTTAAATGCAAAAGTAAAGAGAACAATGGTTAACCCCTTCAGTGCCCCGCCCTTTCCCCGCCCTGTGCCGGGCGTTACATTAGCGGGCGGGGTTCATGACGAGACTATCTCGTCATGGGCACTGAAGAGGTTAAACATAACATGACATTTCATATAGGTAAAATAGAATAAGATACTTCAAGCAAAGCAGAGCAAGACATTTTAAGCAAAGGAAGACAAGAGCTCCCAGCTCTTGGGGAAAACCTGCACTGCCTGTTAACCTACATACAGACGGCGAGGTAGTCCGTCGATATCTGTGGGTGCTCCCTTTTTATATCATTTTGTGGGCTCCTTTGCACGCTACATCTACCTACGTATGCTACCCAAAAGCTTCGTCTGCAGATTTTACCAGACATTTCGTCATTTACCCACTTAATGCTGACAATGGACTGGGTGAAAAGGTCAGTCTCTCAGGCCAATCGCTTATCGTAAGTTCCATAGAGCAAGCAGAAAATAATGGGTATTGTACGGGAATTCAATATATTCATGTATAAAATCTCCTCAGTTCTCCTAACTTGACGCTCTGCGGTTGCCACTTCCTTAAAAGCGGGAAACCTGCCCAGGAAGCAAGTACCAGTCCAGGATGCAGCCTACTGTATGTCGACAGCTTCAGGGGGATGTTGAACTTTGATACCGAGCACGGAGCACTCGGGTAGGGTGGGGGCTACTAGTTTGGATCAGAAGGCCTCGCAGACCTGCCTTCAGACTGCTATACACTAAAATTGCAGAGCTATGGTCAATTTAACAAAGAGGCCTACATATTGAACAGAAGGGCCTACACAGGGGTTTTATGCTGGCTGAGTGGTAAGGATGTCTCAGGATAATTCTATAGCAACACAGGACCCGCTGGTCAATTTAATACGGCCTACAAATGCAGCTGGCAGGGCAAGGACAAGGGTCTCATACTTCAGGTGTGGACAGAACGGGCCAGGGGCCCCCTGTGATACAAAATCTACCCTCCTTCAAGGCTGTGGCAATGTAATAGACCATTGTGGGCAGAAGGAAGAGGCAATGGTAGTACAACCATACATGCCAACAGACCCGATTCAGCCAGGAAACGTCCAATGTTTTTAAGCTCAAATGGGCTTTATTTGATCTGTCTCCTGTCTACAATATCCTCTTTTTCAATGTAACTCAAAGGGGAAAATCAATACCCCAGTTTTTTTTCAAAATCTCCCTCTTACCAAGTTCAAAATGTTCGCAAGTATGGTACATTGGATCATGGAAGGAAATGGGATAGGGACATGGACTTGGATAACAGAGGACAGGAGGGACATGGAGAGGTGCACCAAACTGACCCTGCAGGGCAGGCATCAGGGTTTGCAGCAGCACAATACACCACACAGGGCATGCAGGACGGGAGTGCAGCACAACAATCCATAGAAAGCAAGAGGGAGGGGACAGGACCATGCACATGGACAACAGAGAACAGAGGGGCAAGAGGCAATGGTAGCTAGCTGACCATAATGGACAGACAGGAGAGAAAGCTGCAGCATAACAGACCATAAAGGGCAGGAGGGACGGATCAGGGGCATTACAATGGAACAGACAAGCCAGGAGGGAGGGAGTAGGGCTGGGGGCAAGGGGGCAGGGCAGGAGCAGCAAGATAGCCATGGAGGTCAGGCAGGATGGGCACTAGAAGCAAGACACACCATGAAGAGCAACAGTGAGACTGTGATGGCATACACACAGACCATGGAGGGAAGGTGGGAGGGGGTCAGGGGCAGCTAACTGACCACACAGGGAAGGTGGGAGGGGCCATGGCAGCACAGAAGACCATGCATGGCAAGTGGGAGGGTTAGTGGCAGCACAATGGCTATGATGGGCAAGAAGGAGGGTGGAGGGGCATGCACAAAGGACGATGGAGGATAGAAGGGAGGGTCAGGACCTGTGCACAGACAAGAAAGTTCAGGGGAAGGGACCTTCACAACAGACCACACGGGGCAGGCAGGAGGAGCAGTTGCAGCACAACAGACCAGGGAGGGCAGAAGGGTGTGGCAGTACAATGGACCATGTAGGACAGGAGGAAGAGGATAGGGGCATGGCATGTGGACAGGCAGGGTGGAGGTGGCAGGGACAGGTTACAGTTATCTGACAATGCTAGGCAGGTGGGAGGGGAGTGGCAGCTCAACAGAACACTCAGAGTAGATAGGAGTGGCAGGTCCATGGGACATGGTGGGCAAAAAGGATGGAGCAGGGGCATGCACAAAGACATCGGAGGGCAGGGGGAAGGAGAATAGGGGCAGCAAGCTAAGCACAGAGTTTAAGCAGGAGGTCAATGATGGGGCATAGAATTGGGCAATGGAGGGCAGGAGGAGTGGACTGGTACATCATACTAAATTGAGGGCAGTGGCAGCACATCAGACCATGCATGGCAGGAGGGAGGAGGCTAGTCCATGGATTCACACAACAGAGGATAGGGAGGAAGGGGATGGGGCAGCAAGCTAACTGTTCAGAGAAGGCGGGTATTAGGAACTTTATTGTTTTTAAAACATTGTGTCTGTGCGAACTACTTAAAATATGAACAAGTATGCAGCATAATCTCACTTTTATTCAGGAAGAAGAGGACGTTTGTGACTGTGACTCCGGGCTCACTTGGCAGAAACACCCCCTGACCCTCCACCCCCTATCGCAAAATGTAATGCCCGTGAAAAGGGTAGGTGAACACAGTGTTATATAGAACATAGTCCTGAGAGCACGATTGAAAATGAAAACTAGATATAGTGTATGGTATAAACTATGCACCAAAAAGTGTGATATAAGATGAACCGGGCGTGAAATATAATATGCAATACATTGTGCGCAATGACAGATTCATTGGAGAGCGCGAGATAGCACAGGCACTAGCGTGTGCTATGCGATATGCGCCTTGGAGTGTAATATGCACAGGGCAGTGTTGTGTAACCTAACTAGTCTCTAAAGTTGTAATATAAAATATGTGCTGGGGAGTGTAACGTTGCATATGCACTGTGACAAAGATATGGATCCCAGATTGTAATATGTATGGCATAGCACTGTGCGTTATAACATAGGCATCGAGAAAGGCACGTTAGATGGGGCAATATAACCCGTGCAAAGACAAGTGTGGCATGACATATTCACGGGGTGGTGTTACAGTGCACATGGGCTAGAGAGTGTCATAGCATATGCACTAGCTAGTGGAATACAACACAGAGGTGTGTGGCACTCGGCAGGCAATGGTGGGTGTAACACAGCATTGGGCTCTGTCAGGAGCACGCTGTGACTCTCAAGTGATGTTCGTCCCCTTTCCAGAGAGTAAAACAAAAAGTATTACACATCCGGCAGTGGATGTGTGTTTTATTAACCGTGAGGGGGGTTTCTTGCATAGTTTTGGTCGAATTTTTGTCGAATCCCCTTTGAATGGCTTGGTGTGCATGTGTATTAAATGTGCCCGTCAATAGCTACCCATGTTTGTATAAATAAACGACAAGGGTGTCTACCAGGATTAGGCACGGTAGGGCATCAGACATGTCAGAGCTTCACTAGTGGTGTAAATACATTCCACGTGGATTCATTGCATGCATAGTCGCCTTTTAATGAATATCACGCAAATCGTCATGGTGATAGGTACGTACGGTTTGTCCAGCATGTCCTAGGTGTTTCTATAAATATATATTTTTAAAAAATAATAAAAAACAGTGGCCGGCCCTGGAGATTGGGGTCAAAAAAATATAATTAGGAGACTGGCCCTGGGGGATGGGGTCATCAGGGCCAATAAATTAGAATAAGAAGGGGAACCAAACAGCCCCCCTTCTTAAAAAACTAAAATAAATAAAAGACTGGCATCGTGCCGGAGGCCATGCCCCCTCCGTGCAGCACTCTGCAAACGCGCCCCCAACAGGCATCTCCAGTATGCGCCAGGGAGCTGCGCTGCAGCCAGGTGTTCTGAGGCCAAGCCCCTTTTTACACCTCTCTGCAACGCAGCTCTGTGGCGCTTACTGGAGGTACCTAGTGGTCTAGTTTGACCCTAGGGACCCTTAGGATTCAAGGGGACTTAATCTCTCAACTTAGAACAGCCACAGGGCGCGTTTACACAGTGGTGAAGGGAGGGGACGGGGCCTGAGGTGACGTGTGCAAACACGCACTATGGCACGTTTTAAATTGGGGATATAATTTCCCTTCAATACTGAGGGCCCCTGGGGGCTAACTAGCCCACCAAGTGCTTCCAGTAAGCGCCACTGAGCTGCATTGCAGAGAGGTGGTCCAGGCCGTGCCACTTTTTACACCTCTCTGCAACGCAGCTCTGTGGCACTTACTGGAGGTACCTAGTGGGCTAGTTGGACCCTAGGGACCCTCAGGATTCAAATGAACTTAATCTCCCAACTAAAAATGGACACAGGGCGTGTTTACACAGTGGTGAATGGAGGGGACGGGGCCTGAGTTAACGTGTGCAAAAATGCCCTGTGGCCTGTTTTAAGAGGTAGTTTTAATCCCCATGCCCTATTATATACTAGGGGCTTACAGAGGAGGTCATGCTAATCACAGGGGGACCCCAACGCATAATGTTCCCTAGTGTATGTAGGTGTTTTCACTGTATTCTAAGTGTCTTTTAACATAGCACTGGCTCTAGGACTGGTTAGTCAGACTCAGTTACCACCAGTATCCGTCTGAAAAAGTTGAGGGTACAGGATGAATTTGCAACAAGGCTTCTTTCTGCTCTTCTTTTTGTTCTTTCTGCACGTTATCCTTCTTCCTGCACTTATCTTCGTATTTGAGGACTTCTGTTGCTTCTTTCTGCACTTCTTTTGTTTCTTTCTGTGCATTTTTTCTTCTTTCTTCACATGTCCTATCTCTGTAGGCATAGTTAGAAATTAGCATTTAAAAAACCTTTGAAATTCACAGAAAAAAACCATAGGTTTCAGGCACGTTATAGTTAGGAATTAGCATTTAAAAAACCTCAGAAATTCACTGAAAAAACCATAGGTTTCAGGGGTGTTATAGTTAGCTGGACTTTTCACTTGTACAAAACCATTGAAATTCCCCCGTTATAGTTAGTTCAGCTAACTATAACTCGCGCGCCCGCAATGCACTGCTGATGACGTCACATATTACATCACTCATGACATGGTCAGTGACATCACTCATGACATCACTGATGACATCTCAAATGACATCACTGATGACATCACTGATGACATCATCCTTGTGATAGAGTGGCAGACCTCCTCTCACCCTAATATAACCTTTGATACACACATTCAAAAATAGAGACTAAAATTTTCAAAACAATGGACATACCAATACCAGTTACAACAACCTCTTCAGTAATTCTAAGATCCACATACACATCCACTCATTCACCAACAGTCCTATACAGTCACTCATACATGTACTCACTCATCATATGTACTCATACACCTATACATCCTGTTACACAATGCCACTCATCCATAGAGTTACTCACACACATAGTCACTCATGCTAATAAAGAATCAAACATACATTTCCTTGCATATACAGTTATACACACACCACCATACTTACTTCTACGGAAACTTACACATACTTAGTCTTTTAAACAATCACTTATAGAAACACATACTTATTCATACAGGAACTCTTTCAATCTCTCACTCTCACATAGACACATATATACACCAATAGTCACATATACTAGTTTAAAACATATGTAGTTACTCATAAAGACACTATTGAGACAGTCATTCACTCACTAACACACCCATACACACACTCATCCACCCATACAGTCCTGCACACATGCTGTGTTCAACCCATACAAACAGTGAGTCACTCATTCATGCACCTATGCACTACGTAATACCCCCCACCGAACCATGCAGACACTCAGACTGATACTCAAAAAACCAACTAATAACCTATATAGACACCCATGTAGCTACTCACCAACCCATGCAGCCACTTATACACAAAGTGAGAGACTGATACAGATATTTACATATTTAAACATTACTCACTAAGCCATGTATTCACTATGATACACTTAATCAGTCAGTTACACAATCAATTTTTCAAAAACAAATCATCCATTTAGACACATATACCCATTTATTCTTCCATCGACCTTGAGATATACATATATAAAACATATTTAATTTTCAGAAAAACACACATTCACTGGATGATGTCATCAGTGATGTCATCAGTGATGTCATTTGAGATGTCATCAGTGATGTCATGAGTGATGTCACTGACCATGTCATGAGTGATGTAATATGTGACGTCATCAGCAGTGCATTGCGGGCGCGCGAGTTATAGTTAGCTGAACTAACTATAACGGGGGAATTTCAATGGTTTTGTACAAGTGAAAAGTCCAGCTAACTATAACACCCCTGAAACCTATGGTTTTTTCAGTGAATATATATATATATAATGCCAAAAATCATCAAACCAAAACAATAAAAACCATCATCTCTCTACCAGAAATACTGGTGCAGTTCAGAACACAAAATCTCCTCCTGCTTCCACGGACGAGATGATTCCTCAGTCACACACACATACACACATCACACGCTGGTGGGGCCCATAACACCAACATTCATTCACATCAAACTATCCGTGCCTTACAGAGGAGAGATATCCTGATCCCGAACTACAGCTATTCACTTTGGATAGAGGAAACACATCTATTGACTTACTCTAACAGCACCTCCATCCGGAGGTCGAATAGATCATTTAGTTGGTTTGGAATTTGATGGAAACACTTTAACTCTCATATTAATCAATGAAATATTACAAGAAATAATCACCCGACACAGTTCTTCAAATAATGATTTTCTTTATCTAATTAATTTGCAAGTTAAATCCTAACAATGCCATATTATCTTTTGTCATATTTACCTATTCTGGCTATTTGTCGTTTTCTAAGTCAGCACCAGTCCTCAGAAAGATCATCAGTATTCTAACGTCCCGTCCTCTTCTGTCAGCATGGGGTGTCGCATAGAGTAGCATCGATCAGGGTGCGTCTCAAGCTCCAGGGGTGGTGACCATTTCCCTCTCTAGACTACTAATATTTATACCAACATTTACATATAAAATAGTATCATTTTCTTTATTTCCAGGCCGCTGATTGGCTGAATTCAGCCCCGTCCCAATACTTTAAGAAACATTCTCAAAATTTCACACACGGATGATGAATAAACTAGGCGTATGGGAAAGGCTGTTCCCAGGTCAGGAAAGTATCAGTCTATTGTGAATAGGTGGCTTTTTGGTTCCCAAATGGCAACAATTCTTCCATGTTCAGGGACATTGGCATGTCGCCCAGAGTAGTCTTCATGGACATGGTTCGAAAGTTCATGGAAAGGCCACGACTAAGTCAGTGCAGGCGCCTTCCTCCATTGTTTAATGTATGAAGTCATGTACTTTAGTGAGGATTCAGTCGGCAGCCATCTTTTAGTAGGCCGAAATAGTCAACTTAAGTAAAGAAACAAAATCGTAATTAATACATAGAATTGAATTAAACAGTGTTATTCCCTTACTAATACCCTTATGTGTATGCATTTATCTAGCCATATGCAACATTTAGAGCCGTTAATGCTGGTTTATTTAGGCACAAATCACGTTAACACGACTTCCGAACATATACATTTAATATGCGTACAAACTTAGTTTACTTATTATTTTAGCCATGCAAATGCATTCCCACGTGTATTCACTTGGTTAATAGGGTTGATTAATTCAATAACACCCCACTCAATTATTCATTAGTATTAGTATTATTCATTTTAGTATGACTTATATAAATGGATTGGGTATACTAAAATTTTTTATTTTACCCGCTCCATCAGTGGTTGCAGCATGTATTGAGAAGTCCTGCTGTTTACTGTATTCTGTAACTTGAATAAACTCTAACCTGTTGATCTCCGACTTTATATTGGCAACAAGTTGTTAACTCAGCAGGATGAGCAAGAGATCCATGCGTGATTCCTATATCCGGTTTAATTAATCTCAGTACCAGTCAGAGAATCCCCTGCAGCTCTGTTCTTAGTAGAGCGCCTAAGGCAGTGTTCATCTATTGCCACCGAGACCCTGGGGCTCTCAAAAGTGTGCAAATATGCCAGAAAAACGTACTGTAATTAAAGCACTTCTCTCTAACTAAGGTTCGAGGCATTCTTCGCGCCCTGAACTCGAGTGAGGTGTTTATGGCATTCAATGCTACATGCAGCCTATATTTATGACATCGTGCTTCATGTCCCAATGTTGTATGCAGAACATGCCGCTGCCATCCTTAATTGGGGCATGCAGAAAGAACTGGAAAATACTGCTTATCGACCTACGATAGAAACGCCTCTTTTTCGGCTATATTAAGTGTTGCGCACGTTCACGCCACATCAAAGTGCCCCTGCCATATTTAATTCGGTACCATGCATGCTAAAGCTTTTTATGGTTTAATTCAAACAACCTGGCTCAGTTCTGGGCTGCGCAGAGCCCGGTTATAAAATCAAAGCATTGAGCTGATAAATTGACGAACACAACTCCCAGCTTGCCCACCCTTCCTCCATTTAACCCTGTTCTGAACTTGGAAAGTTTTTAGAATCGCTATTCACCATTGCTACTCCGAGGCCCATGGTACCCCGTCTTCTGGTAACGGTAGCAAGAGCAAATATCTGGGGTACTTAAGCTCACGGAACTCGTGTGTCAATAGGGACAGAATGGAAGCTAGACCTCGCGAAAGTATGCACCTTTTCTGGCAAGTGTAAATTTTATTTTTTTCCATTCCCAGGATGTGCCATAAACGAGTTAACCAGCCCGTGTGTGGGGGTATTTGGTGGGTTCCCCAATGTGCAAGGGTGTTTTGCATGGCGGAACCCAAAGCTGTCAGACGCCCTCTCCTAGACTTCAGTTGGTAGGCACATGGATCTGGTACTCCCAACAAAATATGTGCAGGAAATCCAAGTAATTGAGTCTCAAGATGATGGTCGATTTCATCAAGTACTTGGGTCCAGTAGTTCTGAATTTGGGGACATTCCCACAGTAGGTGTACCAGTGTACCTCTTACCACAGTTTCTCCAGCAATCTATGCTAGCTGATGGGTTGATCTTGTGCATTCTCTCCGGCGTGTAGTACCAGTGAGTTTCAACTTTCGTGAGCGTGTCTGTCAGGGCCATATTACTAGGAGTGTGGCGTGCTCTGTGACAGATGCCTTCTGACTCCTTATTGCTTAGGGATCTCCCTATGTCCTTTTCTCATCTACCCCGTCCTGCTTTATATGTGTGTTTTGTGTGTTCGGCAACATATGTAAGTCGGAGATCATTTCCTTGTCTGAGGACTTTGACAGAAGCCATCTCTCATAGAGAGTGAGGTCATTGTGCGGCATCTTTTTTTTTTTTTTCTTTTTTTTGTGGCTTCATGACCCAATGTCTAAGTTGTAAGTACCTTAAACAAACTGTTTCTGGAATGCCGTAGTCTGTTTTGATTTGTTGGAACAAGAGTATCCCCTCAACATTAAAAAAGTGACACATGGCGCGACACTCGGTGTGACGCCACAATATAAACTTGGTATCCCCTACTCCTGGCTCGAAGTCCGGGTTGTCAAATAGTGGGGTTACAGGCGAACGTAACGTCGTAAGGTTGTGTTTAATGTTGGTCTGGTCCCACGCCGTCATTGTTGTCTTTGTGATGCCAGATAAGTAAAGGCTCCGTGGTCTGTGGGCTTTCTTTAAAAAGGGGATTTTCATCAATGATATACCCGCCACCGCCCTATCTTGGTATAGCCAATGGTTCTCTGATTTTGTTCGATTCCATTCCACTAAATGCCTTAACTGTGCTCCTTGATAGTACAGCTGGAGATCGGAGATTGCCAGCCCACCCTCGCCAGTTGATAGAAAGCTAAGGCTCTCTTTCATTCATGTTTATGACCCTGCCATATGAACTGCCTGATCTCAGTTTGTAGTTTGGGAATCATGCCCGGTGGTGGGAGCAGTGGAAGTGTCTGGAACAAATAATAAAGAATTTTGGGTAGGGTTATCATCTTAATAACTGCTATTCTGCCCAGGCAAGAGATTGGATGGTGTTTCCATCTACGTATATTGGTACGAACTTGCCTGAGTAGGTTGGTATAATTAGTGGTGGCGGTAGTGTGTGTAGACGCGGCTGTTTGAATTCCCAGGTAAGGAATTGTGACGTGTGACCATTGAAATGGGTGTTTTCCCCTAAGTTGTTCAACCATCTGAGGGGGGACAGAGATGTTAAGAGCCACAGATTTCCCTACATTGACTTTAAATCCGGATGCCCTGCCAAAATGTTCTAATTTTATGAGAAAGGCCCCTAGTGATGTATCCGGTTTGTTAAGGGTCTCTAAAACGTTGTCCACATAAAGACTTATGGTATGTTCATCCCACCCAAACTGGACTCTAAAAATCTGTGGATGTGTCCGCACTCTGTACGCCCAAGGCTCCATGTATAGTGCAAATATCAGGGGTGACGAGAACATCCCTGTCTTGTACCTTGGGCAATCTGGAGTGGGGCTGAACTATGACTATTGACTATCACATTCGCTGTGGGAAAGCGATCTCAGTTTAGAATCCGAGTGCGAAATCATTCCCCAAGGCCAAAATGGGACAAGACTTGTTCCAGATAGGGCCAGTGTACTCTGTCTATTGCTTTTTCAGCATCTATTGTCAGCATCATATAACTGTCTGGTAATCTGAAAACCTTATCTACTATGTGAAGGACCCTCCCCGTGTTATCACTGGTCTGTCTCTGGGGTTTGAAGCCAGCCTGATCGGGGTCGACTAAGGCTGTGTGCCAATATACCTGTATATAGCTTTAGGTCTATATTGAGCAACTCGATGGGCTGGTACGAACTGCAGTGTGTTTTATCTTTCCCTGGTTTGAGAACGACCGTTTTAACAGCCTCAAGCATGGAAGGTGGAATAGCACCTGGTGTAGAGAATGAATTAAAAAGCCTGGTCAATATAGGAGCAATCCCTGGTCAGAAGGTTTTTATAAAAGGCCGCAGTGAAGCCATCCAAGCCTGGTGAGTTGGCCAGCTTTAGCCGGGATATTGCTGAATTCACTACCTCAATTTAGATTTCCTCCTCGATTGCGATTTATCCCCCCCACATAAAGAGTTGCGCAGTCGGAGGGCTGCGTGTTCAACTCTGTCCAAGTCTAATGCCACTACAGGGATGTGCAATTCCTATAGCCTGACGCCCTGGACATATTGCTTGGGGTCAAGAGCAACACGTTTTCATGTGTATTTTGCCTTAGGGGCAAGTAGGCCCAACCCCCTGCAGCACAAAACCCTTTGGCTGCCAGTTTGCAGTACCACATTATGGATCATGGAAGGGCACTGTCTGCAGTAAAGGTAATATTTTTGTCCATATTAATGCTGTTCAAACTTGTATTTATGATTCATTAACCCCTTCCATGCTCATGACGGAACGGTTCCGTCATGAGCATCGGTTGAGCTGTGCTCATGACGGAACCGTTCCGTCATGGCCCCGCCCGCGCTCGAACCCTTCAGCACCGCGGAGGAATCCGCGCAGCGCTGAAGGGGTTAATTGAAAGCCTTTATTATTAGGGTGTGCACTCTAAGTAAATATAAGCTCAGACTGCACTACTGACAGTGGTTCCAGTATAAAAATGTATACACACATTTTCAAAGTTTAGCAATATGAGTCTATGTATAATGCTCCCAGAATTCTTTCTCATTTGCAGAAGCTTGGAAGCAAGATTGATTATTTATTTGCTTTCAAAATAAAATGTTAATTAAAAAAAATGAAAGCAGGAAAAAAATACATTTTGCTAAACTACTGTAAAATTTCAGGTACCATTTCTTTGCAGCATCATTAGTAACATCTGTTGATGCATGCTAGTAGTTTCCAAAAGTCTGTGTAACCAGTTTCAATAAGATTATGGGAAACAAAAATAAACGAGCATTGGCAAAGCCAGTAGGTCTGAAATTGGTGGTCAGCTTTTTAGTTTTGTCAATGTGTGACTTGTGGTGGCATGGTTTTTGTAATACCTTATTGGTGTGGGAGCTGCTGGGCCCTCACCATTATAACAAACATTGGCAAAAGCAACAATTGTTTTTGGTCTCAAAAAGTACACACTGCCACAGTAGTTACTGGCACTGAACAAAATTACTTTGAGTGCCGATATGCTCCTTGTGAAAGAGCAGAATGCGGTCACTCGCAGTGAAGCCAGCTGATACAGGGAGAGACTCAGCATTTTAATAAACGCAAAAGGTCATGCTCCATTCCGGACCAAATTAGGGGAGGAATTATTAAAGAACGTCTCAAAAGTGCACCAATGGTATATGTCCTTGCATTAAGTGCAGCTATACGGCTTTCTTGAATTCCCAAGAATTTGCAGAAGTAGGACAAGAAATAGTACTCCTAAAAAATATTTGTGAACTGCGTTTTAGCATGAGCAAATATGCATGTGTAGATTTGCTCATGTGAAAATCTGAGTGTTTGCGAGTTCACTTTCCCTCCAACCGTTTTTTTCCCAACTCTGGAAGAAGGTTTTCGTCAGCCATTGTCAGGAGTACATTTCCAACATTTCTCAGTATGAGAAAAGATTAGACGAGTTGTTGAAAACCCTTTAAACATGCAAGGTAGTAGGTTTGCACAGACTCAAAAGGGCATTCTAACCCTGGAACTATTGCTTCCCACTATCTTCAGCCCTAGTATGTAGATCTGCAGAAACGTGGCAACATAAGGGGATTGCAAGTATTCAAACACTATGGTTTGAGCTCTGGCATAATCAGAGAGGCTGTATCGGAGCTCTTATACAATGAGATTACTGCCATAATTTGTCAACTCCCTACATGGCACCAAAGGGACAAGTGGATTTTGTTACAAGACAAGTAGATTTATGAAGCAATCTGCCCCATGTACAAGTAGCTATATTATTAAATTCCACACCCCTGCGCTAACTGTTTGCATAATGCTGAGAGTTATCACCATACCCTGGGAGCCCCAGTCCTCTGATGTATGCTTTCTAGTTCCCTGACTTGTAGGGATAAGCTCTCTCTCTCTTCTCCCTCCTCACCTTATTGTCTGCCGCCGATATCGCTATAAATTCGCCGCGTACCACCGTTTGAGTGCCCCCCTCAGGATGGATATTTCGGTCTCTGGGGTATCATTGTAAGAAAAGTAGTCGTCCAATGTACGTTTAATTTGATCCACTACCTCTTTGCACTGGAGTAAAGTCTCTCAGTCGCCACTGTCTGCAGGAGTGAGTCTGGGGCGGAAGCGACACCACTGTCTCCACCGCCGCATGATCTGAAACAGTAGCTGTAAGTATTTCCATGTGAGCTGCTAAAGTGTATACTTCTCTAGTTCCCAGTAGATAGTCCAGCCTGGCATATGTTTTGTGGGCATTGGAATAGTAGGAGTATTCCTTTGCATGGGGGTGAGATGCCCTCCAGAGGTCAATTAGCCCTCGTTCCCACAGTCAAACATGCCCCTCCTTGGACATTGCACCTACTTGCCCTTGTCGTGGTGCTGATCTATCTGCTGTGTTATTGAATACTAAGTTAAGGTCCCCCCCCAGTAGTATGTTATGCTGGTCTGTGGCAAAGACCTCTGATAGTGCGGTTTGTAAGAAACCCCCGACCCTCGTTAGGGGCATAAATCGTGCCCACTATTAATCTCTGGCCTCCAACTATAAAGCAGTAAGTAAGCAGTCTGCCTTTGATCTCGGCTGCTTTCTGAACCACCCTACCTTTTTGAAGGGCCGCGAAACCAAGACGGCCACCCCGCCATTTTAGTTACCTGGAGGAGAACAACTGGATGGGGAATGCCCTTGCTTTGAGCCTGTAACAGTCCTTGACTAAAACGTGAGTTTCCTGTAACAGGCAGATATCTGCCTTCGTCTCTTCCTGATATGATAGCACTGCACAGCGTTTAATCGGGTTATTGAGTCCCCTCACATTAAGTGAGAGAGTTTTGAACTTGGAGGATTACATACTCCATGTTCAAACGTGCCCTTAGCCTGCACCTTCTTTTCCCCACAAGTTTCTACTGGGCTACCACCATATCACTCGTAATCTCAAGTGCGTGTGTAGTGTGCTTTGTAATTGGGTTGCAAGATGAATGGAGGCCTCCTAACGTTGCCCCCAAAATAAAAAGAAAATAATAACGGAGAACAAAATAAATATCCCATAATAACATGAACTAATTTACCCAACTTGAAGCTCGAGATCAGCCCAGTGGCCATACAAGGCCACTCTGTAAAGGATATGGGGTCCATGTTGTAGCCAAGTTTTCGCAGCTGTCCCTGCCACTCGTTAAGAAAAACTCCATGGTGAACCCCCACTAGATGTGCTTAGTTGTCCTCCGCTTTCGCCAATGCAGACGGGATAAATTCTAGGGTCGCTTGCTGCCTCTTTGCGATTTTTGCTGGGTCTGGTTTGTTCGGGTTCTGACGACGACCTTGTCTCCGCCAGCATGATTGCTGTTCCCCCACGAGCCGAAGACACCCGATCTCTGTCCCCATGTTCACCAGGTGGTTCCAGTCCCAGCAGCCGGCACGCCTCCATCAGCGAACGCTGCTGCCGGAGTCTACCCTCCCAATGGAAGATAATTCTAAAGGGGTGGCCCCAGGAATATGCAATGTTCTGGTTCCGCAGGTAAGTAGTCACTGGGTGAAAGTCTCTCCGCTTTAGTTTGAAAATCATACATGCAGACTAGAATAACTGCCGGAGAAGCTTTGTCAAAGCGGTGAGCTCCCACCCTATGTGCTCTTTCCATTTTGAGAACAGTGTCGTGCGGGTTACCCAGTATGTGGTTGAAATGGTCTCTCACAAACTCAAAGAGATCACTTCCCTCTGCTTTTGACGCCACTCCTCAGATCCGCACGTTGTTCCTTCGGGATGGATTCACAAGATCCTCCAGATGAGATTGTAAGTCTGTGTTGTTCTTGGAGACGGATGATCTCTTGACTCATGGCCTCTGTCTCTTCCTCCCGATTATCCCCTTTGTCTTCCAATGCTGCCACCCTGTCACGGAGCGCATCCGTGTCCCTTCTAATCTCCTTAATTTCTGATGTCGGGTCCTTCTTGACTGTTTGGCAATCCTCCTTTAGGGACAAAAAGAGGGACTCCAGAAATGCCCGGGTCACCGGCTTTTCCACTGTGTTAGTCACTGAAGTGTGTGGCACTTCCCCCATTGGCTGCTGTTCGGCCATTTCACCACCCGTGTGGTTAAAGAATATCTTTAACTGGGCGGTCTTTCTTCACCCTGCCAGACCCCCACCCTGCCAGATGACATTGTGATTCCACCCACTTCAGGCCGAATTGGGGGGTCTCGCTCCTTCACCTCTCGTGCCTGGGTTAAGCTGCCCCTAGTGCTTCTAGGTCCTTAACCCTGGGACGGACCCCTGTTCCCTGACCACAACCTCCTCTGTAGTGGTAGTAGGATGGAGAGGTGGGTCAGCAAGGCCTCCTGTCTCAGGTCCCCAGGCCACCAGACTATCGCTGCCACGTGCGCCGGTCGCTCTCCTCCAGGGCCGGACTGGCCGCAGCGGGCACCGGGCATTTTTCTGATGGGCCGCCAGAGTGGGGGCTGGTTTTTGGCCCCTGGGGGCCGTTCTCGTTACCGGGGGCCGGGCATATCAACCCCCGGTAACAAAATCAGCCGAAACCGGCCCTAGAAAACTGCTCGACTGCACCCCCTTCCCCTGCAGGGGTAGCAGGACGAGCAGTTTGCCTGGAACGGTTTCGGTTCCCAGTCCGGCCCTGCTCTCCTCCGTTATCTAGACTGTCCTTTGCTTAAACCCCTGGCCTCAGGCGTGTGACTGTTGCAGCCTCAGGGCCTCCTATTAGTCTCTGCTGGGGCCGCCTTGGGTAGGTCCGGTGAGCCCAGGCCCCACTCGCAGACGAGGACCAAATATGTCCAGTTATGGCTCGATCTGTTAACTAGGCGGGGCGCCTCCCCAGCTCCTCTGCTAATTGTCTTGTGGGCTCGGGCTGCCGCACCCTCAGTCCTCACCTCAGTGCTCCTCTCTGGGTGGAGCGAAGATTCCCCGGACGCCCCCAGACCAGCTCTCAGTGCCCCAGGCCCTGCTGGGCCTCTGCCACTTCGGCCCCTCTGCCTCACTTGTTCTCTTCTCCACAGGCAACTGTGGCTGCCTGGGGGCCCCACCAGTCCGCTGTTCACCTCTGGCTTAAGTACGGTGTTGTCTCGTCATGCCAGAGCATTAGGAGCGTCGCACGTGGCCTGTGCCCCTCTCCAAGCTCCGGCGACGTTTTCCTCCGGCCGCACCACCCTCCGGGCTTTTCCGATGTGGTTCATAGGGATCCGCCGCCCATGTCTCGTCGCCTCCTCCGCAGAACCCTTCGTGTAACGCCCCCGGCGCCTGCCGTGATTCCCAGGATAGGGCGTGGCCTCCAGCGTTTGTTTCGGCGGCACACGGTCAACAGCTGCCGATCGCTGCACCGGTGTCCGTTGTCTCCTAGCTCCCCAGTACCGGGCACTTGTGCACCGGGAGCTTATCGATTCTTCGGCGTTTTCAGGGCTGTGTAACGCCGAAGAAAGTGCTTTACTACAGCGGCGGTTGTGAGAGACAGCAAGGAGCGTCCTACCTCGCCGTGATCTTGGCCACGTTCCCTGCTAAAGCATTTGAAAGTGGTTTATAATGAATAATTGAAATGGTTCGACACTCCTTTCAAAATGGTATTAAATCTTATTTATGATAATTTAGCACAAGTTGATAATATGCCATGCATGACTTCAATAATTCACATTCTCCAATAGCTGAGGTTTGAAGATAATTCTTTATTCATGTTCACATTCTTCTTTTTGTTTTTTTTGTTATAAAGAAAGGATAACCACAGTAGCCAACGCGTTTCTGCTGGACTTCTTTAGGGCTCTATTCAGAAATAAGTTCCTATTAAAGATAGTATTCATATGGAACTGGTAAAGTTTCATGAAAGGACTTAGATTGTCCTTGTGCTAAATGTATGAAAAAGGGGCACTTTGTCAGGGTGGGGTGCTCATATCTGAAAGCAAAATTGACTCTAACTAAATTATCCCTCCACTAGTGTCCTTGAATTTGATAAGAAGACTTTTGTGTATGCTAGTGATAAACTAGGTAGAAGTAAAAGTTATGGCAGACTCTGGATCTCCAATCACCTTGTTCAGCGAAAAGAAATTGAAGCGGTAATGTAATTCAATTGAAAAGTTCTGTTATCTGGCCTATTGGGTATGGAGGCAAGCCAATCGAGGTGGTGGGAGAGTTTGAAGCAGACCTTAATTTAAAAAACAATATAACACCAGGCGGTTTTTCTGTGACTAAAGTCGATGCTTGTTTATTGGGTTGGCACGACCAATAGAATTTGGTAATATTGCTAGATCCCAACAATCCTGCTCAAGTAATACTGAAGAAAGATTATGTCCACATTTTATCTATAAAAAAAAATATGGGAGGAAGGTTATCCTGACCACTTTCTAATACCACAGAGATGCTATCCACACTTATAGGAGGTAGGGAATTTAGTTTGCTCAATGTGGCCTCGGCATACCACTAGATATTATACTTCCTTCATAACCCCAGAAGGCTTGTATCAATTCAATCGCCTGCCCTTCAGGCTAGCGTCGGCCATATTATAAAGGGTAGTGGAAAGTCTGTTTAAAGACATAGAAGGTGCTGTTGCATTCCAGGATTATGTGCTAGTTTTTTGGAAAAGATCAGTTGCAACATGATGAATACATCTGGTGCTTTCCATTTTAGAGAGCAGAGGGGATGACGCTCAGTGCTTGAAAAATGTAAATTCAGCACTCCCATCATTGATTATTAAGGCTACCAGTTGTCAGCCAAGGGGGTCGAACCAAAAGCAAGCCTGGTTAAGGCCATTGAAGATTTCAGTCTACCAGAATACAAAGATCAATTACGATCTTTCATGGGATCAGTTGAATTTCATAATAGATTCATTCCCAGTTGTGCAGAAAAACCATATCTTATGAGAAATCTTTTAAAAAAAGAACACCAAATGTGAATGGAGTGGAGAGTGTGCTCAAGAGTTCTTTCTGGTTAAAAGTTAGGTAGTGCATGCATTGAAATATTCGAAAGTATAATCATGACTGATGCCAGTTAATTTCATAAATGGCCCCGGGGAGGAGGTGGTCCCAAGGGCTTTTATAAAGTCTTGAAGGGGGGGGCTCCATTTGCTTCCACTCCTTTATACTGGTAATGCCTGCATGCCCCCGGGATTTGGCCCACTGAGGGGGAGTGGGGGGGCTTCCTTACAAAGATGCTCGTGAGCTTGTACTTTTTTAAAAATTTGCTGCAGGTCCACCCGCTATTTTGCAGCAAAATTGATATAAATTTTTGTTTTAACACTCAGCCTGTGGGACCCTAGCACCAGTTCTAGGGCGTCAGGATAGTCCTATCCTTCCTCTCTTTTGTTTATTTTGAAAAAACAAAAAAAAATTGTGGTACTCAGCTCAAGCCGAGTCCCAAGATGGCTGCCAACACTTTCTGGTTGAAGTGTAGGCAGCCAATCAGATTTAAGCACGGGGACTGTTTGCTCCGCAGAAGAACCATATCCCTGTAATTACAAATTTGTTTTCCAGTTATCTCTAACCTAGTACTACAGAACAGATTTACACCAAATAAGTGAAAGTGTGGTCTGTGTAACCAAATATGCCTTTCGCCCAAAGTCAGTGTCATTCCATACTGCTGTTCAGGCTGTAACCTTGTTCAAAGGTCCTATGGGAATTAACATAGGAAAATGTATTTTAACCCCTTGTGTGCCCATGACGAGCTGGACTCGTCATGGGCCGCGGTTGCGCTGTGCCCATGACGAGTCCAGCTCGTCATGAACCCCGCCCGCTAATGTAACGGCCGGCACAGGGCGGGGAAAGGGCGTGGCACACAAGGGGTTAAAGCCCTCACACCATCTTTTTTCAGCTCCTGCTTGCCGGCTGAAACTTTCCAATCACAAGCTGACGTGAGGAGAAATTTGTGAAGATTTGTCAACCGGCGCCAAAGATAGAGGCAACAGAAAAACTTATTATTATAAAACACGTTCTACCTATAACTACTTACTAGAGCCATAAAAAGGAAGAATGTGGTTAGGGGGCTGTGGGTGACTGCCCGCTTTTGGGGTGTCTGTGGCCTCGCACATAGAAAGGGGTTGGCAGCCCTCTAGAGGTTAGGTGTCTGCCTGGCCGAAGGACTAGGTCCTGCAGCCAATATCCCATTGCGCATATGGGGTGTAGATCGCAAACCTATTGTAACAATGTATTACTTTGTGGTAAAAAAATACAAATTCACAGAAAAAACAAAGGTTAAAGTGCATTTTACATGTGATGAACATAGTTAGATTTAACTTGAGTTTTTTTTTATTTTTAAAAAAGCACATTCGAAATTCACTGAAAATGTACTACCATACAAAAAACCCTGAAATTTAGTCAGTTGTATGTAACTGACATAAGTATAACTTGCAGTGGTGTGACGCTGCTTATGAGCTCACATATTTCATCATTGATGACACCTGAAAGATATGGTGGTGCAAGTTATACTGACAGCACTATTTTCGAGTTGTGAACAATGGCAAGGTCCCTGGCACTTGTGTTTGGTTGATTTTGAAGGGTAATTTTGTATCTCTGAGTTTCTTCACAAATGTCTGCTGCATCGTTAACGTGCAGAGTATTGTTGGTAAAAAGCAGTGTAGGATCTCTATGCTCTCAAGGTGGCCCAACCAATCGAGATTCAGGGGGAGACCCTTCGTTTAGCATTTGTTGAATAGATTTTGCTCAGAAGTTGTTGGTGTTTAAAGTAGCATCTAAATGTTTGGCGAACTATAGTGCAGCTGTGAGGGAGTGTGGCCAAGTGAGCTGCCTTGAGTAAGCTCCTCACAGAAGTCAAGGCCCATACTATCCATAAATTATCCATCTACAGGGTACATATGTGCTATTTTCAATGCTGCAGGATCAACAAAAATCTAACTCTGCAGAGGGGAGTGGGAAAGACTATCCTGGCTGGTGTCATTGGCAGCAGAACGGTGAGTACTTTTCGAGTTTCTGGAGCGGTGAGGTCAGTCCTCAAGATGACCATGTCGCTCTAGCTGCAGAGCCGGAAAAGGGAACAGACAGCAAGTACCCGTCCGTGATCGTAGTGGTGACCGTACTAGACTAGGCGGTGCCCAGGGTCTAAAAGCGCGTAGTGGGTGCCAGAACTGCAATAAGGATGGTGAACTACAGGGGCAGAGGGGGGGGCGACCGCAGGCCATAAGCTGGCCTTGGAATGATCCTGGCAGGGCAGCAGACTGTGTGGGCGGACTCAGCTTCTTCCTACTACAGAGAAGATGCCCCTAGAACTCGGGCATGTCCTACACTAGTAGTCCTTTCGGACCCCTCCCCCCTTGGTATATAGATACTGCTGCCAGCAATATAGGGCATGGATCCCCACCTGGCGGTTACCGATCTCCATGTTGCAAGATAGGGCACACATGCAAAGGCTTCAGGAAGAGTTAATACACTATTTAAGACATAACAACAATTCCATGGCTATCAGGGGTTCAGAATGGGCAGCAATGAAGGTGGTTATGAAAGGGCTAATAATCTCCACTGTCGTCACCACAAAGAGAGGACGCCTGAGAGAGTTTAAAACACTAGAACAGAGACTAGGGGCCCTTCAAACCTGACCAACTCCAGGGGACACAGCAACTAACCAGGAATACGAAAAAGCTGAAATTTTGTGGAACAAGCAGACCAAGAGGAATTACATAATGTTCAACACCGTCCGCTGGTAGGAGGATAGGTCTAGAACGTTACTGGCATGGCTTCTCTGTCATGAAATTGCCTTTGTCACTATTACTGCACTGCAGAAGGAGCAGTGGGTCACAGTCCATACGCAGCTGCAAATCAATGAGGCTTTTGTAATTATCACACAATGCTTTACAGTCAAACGCCTGTTCCGCAGGAAGAGAATGGTTACCTGGTGCAGCGTTCATAGTCAAGACGTAAACAATCGCACAAACAGAATGAGTCCCTAGCGACACTGGTCAAGCAGGTGGAAATCAAGGTGGCAGTAGCCGATCTGATTACATCAAAAACTCCTTGACCAAATGGCCTCCCGGCAAAGTGGTACCAAACATTCCCAGGGATATTGTCTGAAAAGCTCATGGCGGTATATCCGGAATCTCTCTAGCGGATGAACACACCAAGATGATGAGAGAGGCAGCCATTCTCTTATTGAAATAGGGTAAAGAACTGATGGATTGTCAGGCATATAGACGCTTGTCTATTCTACATTCTCAGTAAAATGTCGGCAAAGCGCTTGAAAGGTGTTATTATGGACCTGGTGCATACCGTCCAGAAAGCATTTCCAGGCTAGCTGCATTAAATATTAGACGTTTGGCCAATGCGCTGGGTGAGGTGGAAATTGGTCACGAAGATCTTGCTTTAGTATCGCTAGATACTAAGACAGTGTTCTCTTGTGATGCCTGTTTGCTACCGCGGAAACAATAAATTTAGATCAGAAGTTCATAAGACTGGCCTCACTCTTGTATACAAAGCCACTGGCCGGGGTCAAAATTAATACATATATATCCCCCAAGTTGGAGCTGGAGAGAGGCTTTAGACAGGGATGCTCTTTATCCCTCTTGCTGTTCACCTTTGCCGGTGGTGTGCAGGTTGAGGCAGGTTATGGATGCTTGGCCTATCAAACAGTGGACGCAGCAGCATGTTGTGTCCCTGTACACAGATGATACACTTGTATATGTAACAGACCCAACACACTCCATGGGGGTTTCTCCTAACTGAATTGGATCACTTTGGCAGGCAGACTTGTTTGAAAGTTACTATGAAAAAACCTCCCTATATCCCTTTAGAATGCCTAAAGCGTGTGCCCCATCTACATTAATACAAACAGCCATACCTTGTGTGAAAATGTGCCTTTTCAGGGGCACACCAGTGCAGGGTTCACCCTTAACTTTTTCTACGGGTCCTTAGACTAACAAAGAGATTGGCACTGAAGCTGGAATTCAAAATAACAAGTTTATTAATCACTCATGAATGGGACTACATCAGTACAACACCCTCAGGTGCTGTAGGAGGTAGTACATGGAATACAGAAACCATGGGCCTTTTATACACAGTTTGTTGCAGAGTAAGCATGTAGTTACAAATAGAAGGTACAGGCCCACACAGGAATAGCTATCGACTAACATGGGCAGATGGATATCACTTAGGCAGCAAAGTGGGCGGGAAACGGAACTGCTTACATCAGTAGGATATGATAGACCGTTACATTCTCAAACAGGTGCATCCTAGCAGCTACAGGCCTTTCTGAGCTCATTCATTGCTCTGGCTCAGTACAGAAGGAGTTAACTAAGGTTGATGACTAGCAGAATAGAAAAGCAGGCAACAGTGAAGACGGCAGAATCGCAATGCTAACAAAATGGATGCTGCAAACAAGATGGCTTCAGCTCATGCTAACAGCAATTATTTTCGATTTCCACACTTGGAACATCGAAACAATATATGGAAATAGCTGCTACAAGTGAAGAAAATAGGTGGCTGGAGATTAACTCGATGCAGTCATTTTCAAATCTATGTAAGAATGTAGTTTGCTGGTTGACCTGGCTTCTATCACTAAAACCACTGTGCTGGCCCAGGGACTTTCAGAGGTTTCAATCACCCCCAATCACCCCCAGCTTTGATGCACCCCTTAACTTGGTCAGATTGTCGATAGATTTTGGTCTTGGTGATCGGTACACTGTCCCCAGTGTCCACAGCCTGGGTAGACCAGTGGGTCTGACCAGGGGTTGGGGAGAAGAGCTCAGCATACTGTTGCAGGACAAGCTTGCAGTCAGCCTGCTGTTGGGCAGTGTCGGTTTCTGAATAGATAACACTTTCAACTGACCCATATAAGGGACTATAGAGGAGGTCACTTTCTATCTCCTGATCTTTTTCAGTGACCAACAGCATGGACCCATCCGCCTTGTCATAGTAGAGTCTCAGGCCGTTTACATGGATCACGGTCTTGGTGTTCCTGCTGGTGCCCAGGTCTACCAAGTAGGTAACCTCACTCTTTTTCTGAAGGACAGGGTAAGGGCCACTCCATCTGTCCTGGAGGGGCCTCTGTGCCACAGGCTCAAAAACCCAAACCTTCTGGCCTTGTTGGAACTCCATCAGTGCAGCCTTTTGGTCATACCACAGCTTCTGGAGCTGTTGGCTGGCCTCATGATTTTTGGATGTCTTTTCCACGTACTGTGCCATCCTGGAATGAAGGCCTAGCCCGTAGACCACCACATCCTATTTAGAGTCATGGAGAGGCTTCTCCCAACCTTCTTTTCCAAGTTCAAGTGGTCCCCTCACAGGATGGCCTAACAGAAGTTCAAAGGGGGAAAACCCTTCTCCCTTCTGAGGCACTTCCTGTAAGCGAAGAGCAGGCATGGCAAGAGGACACCACTTCTCTTTTTGAGTTTTTCAGGGCCCCCATGATCATGCCTTTTTAACGTCTTGTTGAATCTCTCAACAAGGCCATTGGTTTGTAGGTGCTACGCAGTAGTGAATTTGTAGTTCACGCCACATTCATCCCACATGTTCTTCAAGTATGCAGACATGAAGTTGCTACCTCTGTCTGACACCAATTCCTTTGGAAACCTACCCCTGGTGAAGACACCAATGAAGGCCTTGGCTACTGCAGGAGCTGTAGTACTCCTAAGGGGAATTGCTTCAGGATACCTGGTAGCAGGATCCGCTACTACCAGTATGAATTTGTTTTCTGAGGCTGTGGGTGGTTAATGCTTTGGTTACACGATAACTAAATATTTGCTCCCACAATCGGCTAGCTCCTCAAATTGCTATATTATTGTAGAGGTATAGGGACTAACATAACGGAATTACTTTTTGTGTCATGGTAAATGATGTTTCATTCAATCCTCGAAATAATTAAGACTCCACTTTTAAATAAGTCTGTTTTTTTTAACTGATTTGTTGAAGACAAATCATTTGTTTGTTCCGGTGAGAAAGTATTAATAATGTGTTATAAACAATTTACAGAGTGTTTCTTTTATAACCTCAATTGTAAACTGTTTACATTGACGTTTTATATTTTTCTTTTGTACTAGCCGATAACAACTGTCTGTGATGCAGATGAAGACCCAACATCCAGGTCTTTATACGGTAAGTAGCTCTTATTTTCTGGTTGCTGAATGAATAATCTTTCAAATGAATTGTGCTTGGATATCGTTAGTTAATTTTTTGTAAAATTCTGGGTGTCTTAATTTTTGAGTAGGTGTTTTGTTCAAGTACTTCGTTAGGGACTAAGTAGTTTGTAGAAAGACTTTCCTATCTCCCGTTTTTGTACAAACAAAATAAAGTCGGTGCTGTTTCTATTCTCGCAAGATTCCCACATTCAAATTGGAAAAAGTACAGACTGCTAACTGTTGAAATCCCACAACTGCATTCCTGCTGTTAACAAGCAGAATGCTAAAATTCAGCATCTACTTTAGTATTCAGTTACAGTAAATAGTGTCTAGGGCTTATCGGCACTGCTCCCAACTCTATTCCCAGTCCCTATCATATTGTTATAAAAATACATTCAACCACATATTGAGCTCTGGATTAGTCCAAGAGGCTCTATTTAGTTGAATACCCCCAGAAATTGTCTCCCAGTAATTGTTTTCCTCCTCCTCCAGTTCATGAGCTCCTCCATCTTTTGAGCGTATGCCCCTAGCATGCTCAAACATGCCAACATTTCATCTTCTCAATAGCCCAGTAAAGATCTGGAGGTACTGGTGATGTCAATCTCACTCGAAGCTTGACTTTCCCCTTACCTTGAATAGAACGATTACCTTAATTGTTTACTAGTCAGAATTCTAATCCAGTGGTACTGAAAACACGTACATGGTTGTTAGGATAAGAAGTGCTCACCACCAGCGCTCAAAGTTTCATGTAGCAGGATCCTGCTCAGTCGCCTTGTGGCCTTTGACTCAGTCGATCATTGTATACTGTTAAGTTGTCAGAATAAATGCATAAACATATATGTCTGTTCTAAATGGTTTACTCCTTTTCTCTACAGCCACATCCTATCCACAAAGTGGAATATGTAACCTTTACATACTGAACAGTAATTGTCTTTTGTGACTTTGTTGACTCAAACACTGTGGTTTTACAAGATTGGCGACCATTTGTATATTTAGGGCATCGATCTCAAGCTGCACAAGGGAGAGGTGCACGTCATTAACTGTCATGAACTGTGTCCTGTATATCAGGGACTTGAGCACTAATCCACCTTCTCCAGAAGCTAGTCGAAAGGGCTATCTATTCATGGTGCTGTACCCATCTTATACCGTCTACCTGTCGGATTAGTGATCATCCTGACAGTGTTTCTTTCATGATTTTAGTATAGCAATGGAATCTATTCTGGACTGCCAGCAAACAAATCGAACAATCCTAGAGCTAGTGCAAATCTATGCTGCCTACCTCATTTTTGGTTTAATGTTCGTTCACAGTATCTCTCCAGCATTGAAGGCCTCTGTATGGCTTGCAAGAAAAGAACCACATTGGATTCCAGATGGTTTGTCTGACTCTCAAAGCTGTCTTATGTCCTACTAGCTTGCTGTTGCACTTTATGTTAAGCCGACCACAGGGTAAGGGCAGACTCTAAACCTTGCTTAGTGTATTTACCAAACAAAGCATGATAATTTATAGGTCAAAACCTCCCAGACAGCACAGCTGTCTTTAGCAAACCAGACATCTTGGGGACATTCGGAAAGCTTCGCTGGAAATAATTCAACCCTTTGCTTACCATTGACTTTGTTGTTTTTAATTGATATTTGCTGGCTTTATTTGGTTTAGGCTGTCTAGCTTGAGTTTGTCCATGATGAAGAGCATTCTTTATTTAGTGTATCCTTCTGAATGCTTTCTGTAAACAGACCTTTAAAACCTGTTCTTATCTTGTCCCATTTGCTGTGCATTCAAAGACAAAGGTCAGGTTCTGTCTTCCAAGGGATATTGGTGTTTACTTTTCTTTCTCTGACTTCAAAGTGAGTGGGTGGGAAAAGAGGGGGATAAGGGGTAGCAGTGCTCAGTCGTAGGCACCTGACCACAGAAGTGGTTGTAGCAGAAAGTTTGGATGGGGCAGAAGTCTTGGGGGTAAAAAATAAGCCTTAAGCCCTCGTGCCTGATAGTAGTGGTAGATTACCCCCACCCCGCAATCAGCCCCCACCTCCCCTGGCCTACCCCTCTATTCAATGACCTCCTGTATGGAAGTGATCAGTAACCTATGCTCTAGATACCAACATGTTATGGTGGTGGGAGACTTTAACTATCACTGGGACCAGGTACCAAGAGACCCCAAGGCCAGTATATTTGGAGAAGAGATGAGCTTGCTGGGGCCCCCACCCACGATAAAGGCCATAATCTGGACCGGATCTGGCCAATTCTGCCTTCTGTAAAGTTGTTGGAGATTGAGCCATGTAGTTAGTCAGATCACCATCTAATCAGACTCATGATCCCATTGCCTAGCCAACCAAAGTACTAACCCCCAGAGCAGAGGATGGTTCAGAACTGGAATAACATAGAGGAAGCCAAGCTAAAGGAGGCACTAAAAGAAGCCATGCACCCAGGGAGTCATGGAAAGGACTAGGATCAGGAGAGCGAGAGGTTCACAAGAAGGTTGACAGAAGCAATTGAGTTGACCAGCTTGCCCCTAAGCGGAGCGAAAGAGTAAGGACTAGAGATAAGGGTGCACCCTGGTAAACAGATGAATTAGGGGAAGGAAGCAAATATTATGCCAATTTGAAAGAAAATGGCGTAAGCAATATGATCCTGAGGCCTCCGTGGAAAATGAAATGATGTTAGCCTTATATAAAAAGGCCATCATTGCAAGGAAGTCAGCATTTTATGAGCTAAGTGTGGGGATTTCTTTAAGATAGGATGTTAAGTTGGTTGCTAGGATAGAATGTTGTCCTATGAAGTGAAGTTAGTCTGAAGAAACTGCTGAAGCAAGCTGGAGGTATCTGTTACTTTCGCCTGCTGATAATAAAGACCATCAACCTTACCGCTGCGTTGGATGAATCTTTACATTGGCGACGAGTGAAAGTGTGCGCAGGGGGCACATTTCAACTACCTCCACCACTGGATTTTATCCCGTATGTATTTCAAATTTACAAGGAACCCAGCGTTTTAATGCGTGTGAAGCTAGCTTGGACTGTTTGCTTATGAATGAGAAGTGTATTCTCACAACAAGCGTATTTTGGAAGAGCTTTCTAATTTATGGAGCATGAGTGAACTTTTAAATGAGCGCGTTATCTCAAGCGCTGCCAGTGTGGTCAAGCTGCCTACCTGTGACCTGCTGGATGTAAGTGTCAACCTACAATTGCCTCAAGACACATTTCCTACTGTGGGTTCAAGCGTGGCAAATTTCAGGACTTTGTGACCTTTGGAGTGCAATTGAATCGGCACATTTCTAATTTTATTTGCCGAGGGTCGAAACATGGCAAATTTAGAAACTTTGAGACCTTAGGAAGGCAAGTGATTCGGCGTGCCACCATCACGTGTACATGTAATTTGGCAAATCTGACTGGCGTTAACAAAGGATAAACGTTCATACCGTTGAAGTTAATTTGCATCTTTCGAAGCTCCGAACGCTGCGGACAGCTCGCCTGCATTTTGCTTAGCTCCGAACGTGAGCGCCCGAGTCCATCTTCATCCCCTGGTAACCACGCTGTAGATTGTGCCCAACCAACCATAGCAACAAGCGTGAGCGTCATTGGAACCACGTATTTCATGCGCGGCGGCCATTTTGAATTGGGAAGAAAGCTCATACTTACGAGAGCAAAGAAAAAAGATTTAAATATGAGTAGTTTGCTGTTTTCGTGATTTAAGAAATAATTCTACACGCATCTTCAACTACCTTGACATTGATTCATTATGTTAGTTTGTTACTTCAAAGGACTTTAACATACTCTTTCTTTCTAGGTAAAAAATACATTCACAAAAGGTTTAAATACGAGTAAATTGATATTTTTATGATTTAAGAACTATTTCTACACGCATTTTCAACATACTTTAACTGAACTCCCATAATTTGTATTAACTCAAATTATATATTCTGTGGCATTGACAATGAGTGATCAGAGCATTGCAGCTCCTCCTTCTTTTTTACCTACTCCTGGTGATCCGCCTATCCCTTGGAAAGAATGGAAAAAGTTATTTTTAACCTATATCCTAGCAACAGGTGCAGACAAGTATGGCCCTATACGTAGACAAGCCATTTTACTACACCATTTGGGTGTTGAAGGGCGTCGTCTTTATGAAGATCTTCCCGAGATTTCTTTGGGGGTAGGGGAGGGACATCCCATAAATGTTTATGACATGAGTATGCAAATGTTGGGAAAGAGGTTTGTTTCTAAGATCAACACTGTGTTAGAAAGACATCAATTATTTTGTCGTGTACAAAAGGTACATGAGGATATTGCAACTTATGTTGCTGCGTTAAGGGGATTATCATTAACCTGTCATTTTGAAGGTTTGGCAGATTTGTTAATACGTGATCAAATAGTTAGATGCACCAATAATAAAAGAGTAAGAGAAAAGTTGCTCATTAAAGACCCCACGTTGGAAGAAGCAGTGCAAATAGCAAAGGGACTAGAACATACTGATCTGTGGATTAAGGAAATGGATAAATGTACAAATTCAATTGTATCTAAAAGTGCTCCGGAGAGTTTAGTGCCAAAAACATCAAATTCTAAAGAATTAGAGAACCAAGCAAGTGTTAATGAAACCAAATCCGTAAAACCCATGGGAAGAGTGCAACCTAAGTCTGTTGGTAAGCCTTCTGATGTTGCACAATCCGGAAACTCAATTTCACGAAACAATACGCGCGTCTTCAAGTGCTACCGTTGTGGTGCACCAGGACATATTGCTTCCAGCGCCAGGTGTATGGCTAGAAATGCGATATGTAGAGCGTGTGGGAAAAGAGGTCACCTTGCCAAAGTATGCAATTTCAAAACCCAATACGTGCATGAAATTGATGACACTTGTGAAAATGTCCAAGAGTTTGTTCTGTGTAGATGGTTTCTCCATCCTAGGAGATTCTTCTAACAATATTTGTGGCATAGACATTATTACCGAAAGTACTGATAAATTGGAGAAACCACACAGTATTGTAAGCTTTGATATGAATAATGTGAAGATGTTAGTTGACTCAGGCAGTTTATACACTTTATTATCAAAGGACATGTACCTTAAAGTATGGGGAGACATGAGCGATTTAGAATCCTGGTGTAAACCAGATATTAAAGCAGTGGGTTATGGGGGCAAAACCATTGACATTGAAGGATTGAAGTGGATGGTAATTGAATTTGCTGGAAGGAAAGTTTATGGACGAGTTTATTTGACCAAACAAGGTTCTAATTTGTTAGGATGGCGTCACCAAAAAGACCTTGAAATAGTTTTAAATCCAAATGCTGTTGAACCTGTAAAATCTACAGAAGTCCATGTTGTGGATAATTATGACACCAGCATCACTGATAAATTTCCTAATGTTTTTTCAGATAAGCTGGGGAGACTAAAAGATTTTGCCCATAAAATTATCTTAAAAAGAAATGCAGTCCCAGTAGTTCATAAAGTGAGGAATGTTCCACATTTAATGAGAACGCCTCTTAAAGATGAACTAGACAGGTTGTTGAGAGAGGGTATTATTGAACCCATAGAAGCTTCAGAGTGGTTGGCACCCATAGTAGTCGCACCCAAGGATGGTGGTGCCAAGATTCGTTTGTGTGTTGACTTGCGCGACTTAAATAGAAACATTTGGGTCGACAGGCAACCTCTACCCAATATCTCGGAGATGTTGACAGCTATGGGTGGAGGTGTGATTTTTAGTGTCATTGATATGTCAGCAGCATACTATCAAATTGACCTTGATGAAGGATCAAGGCACCTTACTTCGTTCGTTACGCCACTTGGTGCGTTTCGTTATCGCAGGATATCATTTGGTTTGGCGTCTGCCTCTGCAGTATTTCAGAGAGTTATGGAAAGAGTATTTGCCAATATGAAAAACGTCTTATGTTTTCAAGATGATGTATTGATAGTTGAAAACAATAGTGATCATCATGATGAAGTGCTTCATAATGTTTTAAAACGTATGGAAAGTCATGGCTTAACGATAAAAAGAGAGAAGTGTCAATTAAAAAAAGTAGTGTATCTTATCTAGGGCACGAGATATCCTTAGAAGGGATAAAACCAAAAAAAAGTATTGTTTCAGCTATTACAAATGCTCCCATTCCTCTTAGCAAAGATCAACTCAAATCTGTTTTAGGATTAGCTGAATACTGTTCTAAGTTTGTAAATGGATTCACGGAAATTGTTGAACCGTTAAGGTTGTTAATGAAGAATGGAGTCACCTTTGAATGGGCACTTCAATGTAAATGCTAGGACTTTCATCACCACTGATGCAAGTGCTGTGGGAATTGGGGCTGTTTTATCCCAAATATATGATTGGGTAGACAGAATCATTGGATTTGCCTCTAGAAGGCTCCAAGGAGCTGAGGTATCATACTCAGTGATTGAAAAAGAAGCCCTAGCACGCTGTTGGGGCATCAAGCATTTTAGGTATTTTGTGTGGGGATTGCCTTTTAAAGTCCGTACGGATCATAAACCATTGGTGCATCTGTTTAGAGGGGGAAGAGGTCTTGAAGGGAATGTAACCCCCAGGATTTCTAGGTGGATATTGTCTGTGCTTGAATATAATTTTGAGATGGAGTACATGAAGGGATTAAAGAATGTAGTTGCAGATTGTTTATCCAGAATGCCTGTGGATGTAGTTGAAGAAGATTTGAGCGATAGTGTGGAGGCAATCGAATGTAGTGAGGAACAAGCTTTTGATAAAGAGGAATGGAATTCTGCCATGTTGAATGATGGAACTCTTCAAGAAATTATGAAGTGTGTATCAAATGGTTGGAATGAGGTTAGCAGTCAGGATGCACGTTTTAGAAGCTATTGTAACGTGGAGAGTGAATTGAGTGTGTCTGAAGGTAAGTTGTGGAGAAGAAGTAATTTAGTACCACCAGTTGGTTTGAGGAGCAAGATAATGAACATAGCTCATGAAGGGCACTTGGGGAGAAACATGACTAAGAGACGGATCCGTCAATCTTTCTGGTGGCCAGGGATGGACAGAGACATAGAAGAGGGTGTTAAAGAATGTCATGCATGTGCGAGAAGTGATAAAACAAAGATAGTGAGGCAACCTCCACTAGCTTGCGTGGAATTCCCAAAACGTCCTTGGGAGAGATTAGCAATAGATTTTCTTGGTCCGATATCTAGACTTGGTTCACGTAACAAATTTTTCATGGTTCTTGTAGATTATCATTCTAAGTGGTTTGTTGTGGAATCTACTGACTGCATTGATACAGAAAGAGTGATTGGATTTATGGAAAGGACTTTTATGAATGAGGGAATACCTAAGGTCCTTGTATCGGACAATGGAGTTCAATTGGTCTCTAGAAGAATGAAGGATTTCCTTTGCAAATTGGGTGTTATCCACGAGAGGGTTGCTATATTCAGACCGCAAGCGAATGGGTTGGTTGAAAGAATTAACCGGTTGTTAATGGATAATATCCTAGTTTCATTAACTAATGGATTGTCGTGGTCTGAGGAACTTAAGAAGTTAGTGTGGTCTTATAGAGTGACGCCACACTCAGTTACGGGTGTTTCTCCATGTGTTTCCCTCAAGGGACGTGAGCCTGGTGTAAAGGAAGTTCCTGGATGGCTTAAAGATAAAGAATGTGTGTGGGTCAACCGTGCTGCAGTTAGAAAGAGCGAGGAGGAACAACAAGAGAGCGCAGCGAATAGTTATAATATGAGAAAGGGGGTGAGAGACACTGATATAAAAGTTGATGATTGGGTTGTTGTGAGGAGAGGTGGCATTGTGATTAAAGGGGAAAGCAAATTCACCCAACCTGTACAAGTAAAAGCAGTTAAAAGAAATGTCCTTATTTTAGCAGATGGATCTCCTTGGAGTTCTGGAAATGTTTCTAAATGTCAAACTCCTTGAATTGTTGCAAAAAATGTATTACTATTTTTATGTTCCTTATGTTAGTTGTATTTGTCATCTAAATTGTATTTTATGTAGGGGGGAAGATGTGTGGGGATTTCTTTAAGATAGAATGTTAAGTTGGTTGCTAGAATAGAATGTTGTCCTATGAAGTGAAGTTAGTCTGAAGAAACTGCTGAAGCAAGCTGGAGGTATCTGTTACTTTCTACTGCTGATAATAAAGACCATCAACCTTACCGCTGCGTTGGATGAATCTTTACACTAAGAATCGGGGAGGTTCTGCTTAATTTTAAGGAAGCTATGGTAACTCCCTTCTGAAGAAATTAGGGGCAGACCCTAAAACCCTGAAGAACTATCGGCCCACATCTAGGCTCTCCTTCCTAGAAACAATAGTGGAAGAACATGTACTCAGCACTCTCTCCCTATTCTTAGAAGAACATCGGCTGCTTCACGCGCGGCAGGCGGGCTTCAGGGCTCACCATTGTACGTAATTGGTGATGCTCTCAGTGCTGGATGAACTGAGGCTAGCAGCGCATAAGAAGCAGCTTTGGTGCTGATCCTACTGGATCTCACAGCCGTTTTGACACGGTGGACCATGCACAGTTGCTGAACCGTATTCAAAAACAGGGAATCATAGATGTGGCTTTTAAGTGGATTTCCTCTTTTATGAAGGATCGGACACAAAAGGTTCAGCTGGGTGGCCATGTATCCAGCAAAGAAGCACTGTTATGTGGAGTCCCCGCTGTCCCCACTGCTTTTTAACCATTACCTCCAACCACTGGTGGCAGCACCAGCTCAAATGGACTACCAAGTGTTCAGTTATGCGGATGACATAACTGACACAAGCACAGTTTAGAGCACAGGACATCCTCCTGTTCACTAATAACTGGTTGACTGCTAACCTGCTTAAAGTAAATCCAGACAACACTGAGGTCCTATTAGTCTCCACAGGTGGCAACCCCTGGTCAAACTCTCCTGGCCACAAGAGTTAGGTGTCACCCCTACACCGGCGCCCGATGTAAAGAGCCTAGGCATTAAACTGGATAGTAAGCGGACACTGACAAACAGGTGATGACAGTGGTAGGGAATTGCGTAGGCATTCTGAGGCAACTTCGGAAATTGGTACCCCTTTTATCCTTCTCAACTATGCGAACTGTGGTGACGGCACTGATTGTGTTGTGAATGGACTACGGTAATACGCTATATATTGGGCTACAGGACAAGTGGCTAAGTAAACTGCAGGTAATTGTGAACAATGCAGCAAGACTTATTTTTAATCTCCCAAGGCACTCACATGTCACACTGTTACTGCAACAACTGCATTGCATCCCAATTAAGCAGAGGAGGAGGTTTAAGGGCCTGTGTATAGCACATACTGCCCTGTACGGAGCGGCACCAGATTACATCAAAGACCGTCTAAACAAAGATGAGCCGGGACGATGCCTACGTTCGTCCAAGGCAAGTCTGTTGTCTTGCCCACGGTTTGCAAAAGCTACCATGGGCGGACAAGCCTTTTCAGTTTTGATTCCCGAGCTATTGAATAAGCTGCCGGAGATTTGCAGGGGACGCCACTCTCCTTCCATTTAGGAAAAAGTTGAAAACCTTTTTATTCACACAGGCTTTTGGAAAAGATCCGCTCTAGCAGAGTGGTACTGTGCAGATAACTTCTGAGGTTGTTACAGTTCTCTCACACGCACTAAGAGACCATTGGTGATTATGCCCTACACAAATGAGATCTAACATAACAAAACATTTATGTGACAATCTTTCTGTGAAAAGCTTTTTTTCTACCACATAAAGTTTAAATGTCAGTAGTGAATTGTGCAGACATTTCAGAGTATATCGGAATTTGGAATGTGCAAATAGAGTAATAGTTTTGTAATTCTGAAGTGTGGTGAAAACAAACATTTTAATACTATCAAAACAAATCAATAAACTAGGTGATTACATTTCCACACAGTATCGTTTGTGCGCTGCATACTTTTATCAGTTAAACGGTATGTCAGTGCGTATGTGAAGCTCTTTTCAACTGTAAATATGTTCTCTGTAATGGGAGTGCGCTACCACACCATGCATACTACACTTTAGGCCGCTCCATGCCATTGCACTCCACTCTGCACCACTCCACGCTATTGGACTCTACACCACTTCACTCTATGCCTCACTTCTCTACTGGTACGCCTCTACTTTGTCCATGCCCTCTGTGCCTGCGCCACTGCCCTCTGTGCCACTCCAGAGTAGAACACCCCACTCTAAACCGCCACGCCACCCTGTGCCGCGCCACCCTGTGCCGCGCCACCCTGTGCCGCGCCACCCTGTGCCGCGCCACTCTGCGCCGCGCCACTCTGCGCCGCGCCACTCTGCGCCGCGCCACCCTTCAGACTGCGCCGCGCCACCCTTCAGTCTGCGCCGCGCCACCCTTCACTCTCCGCCGCGCCACCCTTCACTCTCCGCCGCGCCACCCTTCACTCTCCGCCGCGCCACCCTTCACTCTCCGCCGCGCCACCCTTCACTCTCCGCCGCGCAACCCTTCACTCTCCGCCGCGCAACCCTTCACTCTCCGCCGCGCAACCCTTCACTCTCCGCCGCGTAACCCTTCACTCTCCGCCGCGTAACCCTTCACTCTCCGCCGCGTAACCCTTCACTCTCCGCCGCGTAACCCTTCACTCTCCGCCGCGTAACCCTTCACTCTCCGCCGCGTAACCCTTCACTCTCCGCCGCGTAACCCTTCACTCTCCGCCGCGTAACCCTTCACTCTCCGCCGCGTAACCCTTCACTCTCCGCCGCGTAACCCTTCACTCTCCGCCGCGTAACCCTTCACTCTCCGCCGCGTAACCCTTCACTCTCCGCCGCGTAACCCTTCACTCTCCGCCGCGTAACCCTTCACTCTCCGCCGCGTAACCCTTCACTCTCCGCCGCGTAACCCTTCACTCTCCGCCGCGTAACCCTTCACTCTCCGCCGCGTAACCCTTCACTCTCCGCCGCGTAACCCTTCACTCTCCGCCGCGTAACCCTTCACTCTCCGCCGCTTTACCCTTCACTCTCCGCCGCTTTACCCTTCACTCTCCGCCGCTTTACCCTTCACTCTCCGCCGCTTTACCCTTCACTCTCCGCCGCTTTACCCTTCACTCTCCGCCGCTTTACCCTTCACTCTCCGCCGCTTTACCCTTCACTCTCCGCCGCTTTACCCTTCACTCTCCGCCGCTTTACCCTTCACTCCATGCCGCTTTACTCTACTCTGAAACACCGGTTCGCGCACACGTTCTGGTTACTTGCCTGTTGCTGTAGAATATGGAGCCAGATTACAGAACAATGGTACTACCTAATTTTGGAGTGTAAATATTCTTATGAAGAGGAAAATTACAACTGTTAAACTAGTCTATAAAGATACTGAGGACTTAATCAGGTTACAAAACGACCGGACGTTATGGAGTGATATGACATAAGCACTTGTGTCAGCCAGCGGCTTATACACCAAATGACGAAACACGTGTTGGCTACAGGATCGCCTCAAGTGGTTACCTGATTCATTTGAAGATAACTGAATTCATGTGAAGAAGAAGGAATAAAAGACGAAGAAAGAACACTCTGTTTTGTACTGACCTCTTTTTGGACATTAGTTGCTCAGGGGTTATATTTTTTTGTTTAAGTTGAGGACCACTGTTCATTTATGATTTGCATGAGGGTACACATAGGTTTGCGCAACTGATAAACTTGCCACACAGTGTCTGTACAATGCTTACTGGGCCACATGGTCTACAAGAGCAATAACGTGTAGGTTAGTCTAAACCATCCTTTTTTCTCTGGAGATCTGTGTCCCAAGCCTTGATTAGTTGAACGCAGAATATTCACCGACCAAATGCTGGTGATGATTTTGTGCTTTGGGTCGATGATTATTCTACGTTCCACTAATCAAATCCTTCTTTGAATATACTGACTGGACTGATACTCTCATATAAATGGTGATGACCAACGCATATAAAGAGAAAATGCTATCAGAACTATTTTAAACTGGGCGAAGAGACCAAGTGATTTGCAGGACTGCGCACAGAAATTGCCATAACTCTGACAAAGTCGGTATGAATGGTTTGGCCCAGCTGACCGATCTAAAACTTTAAAGAAAAATAAAAGAAGAATTTACCACATGAATGCGTGCCTCCTTTGCTATATTACTTATGTCTCTTCTACTAAATTGGCATTGAAAAGAGAACACGCCACTATCATTGCTTACTGAATATCCCTTAATTGGGACTGATATTTTTGTAATACAAGCGCTTCTGTTCCCATCTGTTTTTCTCTTTATTAATGTACCCCATTATTAAGTGGTCCAGTGTTCCCATACATGGATTTCTTAGGTGTGGGAATACCAGACCTGATTTTACAAGCTGACAAATCCAGCCAGTAAAGTCTCTTGATTTCGGGCTGCAAACCTATTCCTACCCCTGGCCCAGCCTGACACACTCCCATGGCACAGGAGGAGCCCTGGCGCCCTGCTCCTTACAATACCAGCTTCAGTTTACCACCTCTTCAGAGCAGGTGGTAAGTGGAAGCGGATTCATCCAAGTAATGTGTACACCATATTCAGATTTAGACCAGGTAATTCACTCCAACACTATCCATGCTGTCATCTAATCTCTGTAGCACAACTTTGGTACTAATAGGATAACAAAGGTATTATCCTTGCATTTTTCATTTCACCGAGACACTACCCCTGCACTTATGCAATTACCAATGCTCTACCTATGTACTCATGCAAGGCATTTCTGTTGCATTCAACCTTTTACACAAGGCACTACCCATGTACTCATCTAAGCAACCAGACATTAGCCATGCACTAATAAAGTAACTCTGGGACTACCTATGCACTCATCCTATCACGGAGGTACTACCCATGCACTCATGGAATCAGACAGGCACTACTCTTGCACTCTAGCATTCACTTCGGTAGTACCCATGTACTCATCCATTCACTCAGGCACTACCCATGCACTCATCTAATAACTCAGGCATTACTCTCGCACTCCTACTTGCACTCATTCATCAAATGATCCAGACATTAACCTTCCACCAAACCGTCCACTCAGGCACTACTCATGCACTTATCCATTCACTCAGGCAGTACCCTTAAACTCATGCTGTGCAGTCAACACTGAGGGGAGCACAAATTGTGCACTGCATGTACCATGATGCAAAGGAGAAAACTTTTCTGGGTTTTGATGTAGTGTCTGGCCATACCTTTTTCCCTGCCCAAACTGTTTTTCATGACCTCCTCTACCATTTATCATACATTCCTAATGTTCCTTTTTGTAAAGTTGCAATTCAGCCCATTGATTACACTTTATCCGGCCCCAGCCAGAGATTACGGCTCAAGCGGGAGAGTACGCTCCTGGTGTGGAGAGTACGCTCCGGGTGCGGAAATTCCGGCCAGAGTGCGGACGTAAAGTTAGGAGTCGTAAGTGCATTCTGTGAATACCAAAAATCGTAAGTGCCTTCTGTGAATACCAAAAGTAGTAAGTTTAGGATTTTGTCTCAGATTAGTTCTGTGAATCTGCCCCCTAGTCTTTTGAGAATTCGTATTTTACCTGCATTAAAGTCAGAGAGCTCCTTTGCAAAAGTTTCAAACCTATTTAGAGGAAAAAATGCATTTACTGATTTTCTAAAAATGTAAGCAGTTGATTAAGGGAATGGTCAGATGTGTGTTTGAGAAGAAGAATGTGGGAAAAAAATCCCAAGAAGCAATAGGGGTATAAAATAAATGTTGGGCTTTGTGTTTTACCAAAAGTGACGACCGGAGGCCACACTTGCTTCAAAAAAAGCAAAATGCTGTTACTAGCAGTGTAAGAGGCTGGCTTAGTATATGGTGCACACTTAAGTAAGTGAAGCACCCTGCACTTATCCAGACAACCCTTATGGTGATTTTAGTGGTCTTAGAAAACCTTAGAAAGCTCTTGAAGTGGTAGCTGTGGAGAGCAGCCTTAAGGCTTAGTCCAGAAGGAGTGTTAAGCAGCTTGTTTCACCAGTACTAATCAAGTAATGTAGGTGAAACAAAAAAGAACTACACAGTGTAGTAATAGTAATATTTACTAAACACTCTCACTAACCTATTGGTATATCTCCCACCCAGAGATATAAACACAATACACCAAATATGTTAAAAAGAGAACTGGTAAGTAGCACAAATACACAGTGGTCTCCAGGGGAAGATCAAACCATATACCGATAAAGTGGAATGCGAACTCCGACCGAAATTGAGACTTGACTTAGAAGAGCTGGGGACCCAAGGAATCACCCAAGGTAAGTACCCAGGAATCCCACGGGGGCTGTGTGCAGAGTGGAAACACAGCTGCATACTCAGTGCAAGTCAGTGGGGAAGTTGTGGTTGCAGTTTTGCAGAAGGACCCTTTCCAGAGTACCCTGAAGAAACCCCGTAGAAAACAGAAGGTTGAAGAGTCACCCCACCTGTGGATACCCCAGGAACCACGATACCTACACCAGGGAAGCTGGGTGCATAGTTGCGAAGTGATGTCAGAAACCACCGTGGACCCAATGGAGTACTTCAGTGATGATGCCGCTGGCAAAGAAGGTGAAAGAGTCGGGTGGAATCCAAGGGTGGATTCTTGAAGAGGAGTACCTGCAAACCGAGGGGACAGAGTCTATGCCACTCAGGAGTGACCAGGAGGCACAGAAGACCAATGATCATCAATAACGGAAGATGCAAGAGGATCGATGGTTACCTTGTTGCTGCAGCTGTGAGGACCAGGCAACACTGTGGAAGACCAGGAGCCCTTCACTAGCTGTCCCTCGTCGGAAGTTGAGAACCAGGGGGTCGGTGTCCGGGGTGGAGCACCAACAAGCCTTGGCAGCATCAACACATTTGGGAAACGAAGAAGGTGCAGTGTCGGGACCAGCAAGGTCCAAGGGACTTGCTAAGTGCAGGAGAGTCAGAGCAGGCCCCGAGCAAGCAGGGGAGCCCACAGGAGCCAAAGAAGACCTGCAAGAGTACCTCGAGTAGCTCAACAAAGATGCAGTCCCATGGTGCAGAGGATGCGGTGAGGACGAAGATCTTGGCAGGAAGAGATGCTGGAGGCTGGAGCTTCACGAAGCCCGAAGATCTCTGGAGAAGAGTCGACAAGCCTTGGCAACGACAAGTCGGCGCGGTGCACACGGGTGCTGTTCCATTAGTTCCGACGAGGGATACTGGCCTCGGACTCGGTGAAAAGACAGTATAGTCCTCGAGGAAGTTGCAGAACCACCACCTGTGTTGCTAGGCCTTTCAAAGTCCGGAAGATGTCAGGAGCAGCAGACCTATCGACTCTGTTGCGGTGCTTGCAGATGCAGAGGAGTGACTCCTTTACGCCAAGGAAGATTTCTTCGGTGTCTTTGATGCCCACAGGCCTGGAGAAGAACCTGGATGAAGCACAGACACATACGACGCAGAAGCCTGGCAGGGGGACGAGACCATGAGCAGCAGGAGTCTTCCCAGATGCTATCGGTTCCCAAAGCGAAGTCCGAAGTTCCCATACGGTAGAAGTGGAATTTGTTTCGGACCTGAATCTTGTTCCGTGACTAATCTCAAAAGCCACCCACAAGTAAGCCTTTAAGTACCCAAAGGAAAGGGTTGCGACGATTCAGGGGTCCCTCGCAGGGGAGTGGCTGGAAACAGGGGAGGATACTCCATGTCCCTTGTCCAGTTTCGCACCAGAGCAGTAACCAACGGCTCCCTGAACTGATTTTAACTGGAGTATGCAAGGAAGGCACTAAATGTGCCCTACAGTGCAGTTTGGTGGCGTTGGCAAGTGCCCCTACCCCAGCATAATACACTAAGTCCTGTCTGAGAAGTGGTCACACTGCCTGTGACAGGAAACGTATTGTTCTACCTTCCCCTGCTCGAGCCTGGCTCAGTAGCAAGAGGGCAGAATTGTGTCTATGGTTGGCAGTAGCACTAGCTTGCTGTTACACCTGAAAGGCTGGCACCGGGAATGGGGGGGGGGGTGTTCTTGGGGAGCCCCCCAGTACATGGGGTCCTACATCCAACACTGGAATCGGTGTTGGGCTAGGATTCCAACATGGTTGATACAGTTTTCGGTGCAGCCAATATATAGTTAGACATCTCGTAATTGACTTAATGTCCACTCTATGTATAACATTGCTGTCTGCACAACGTCCGGAGAATTGACTCCTGGGTTTGTAGGGGGTGGTGCTCATGCAGGGTACCCTCACACTTCTAACCAAACACCCTGCCTTCAGGATTGAAAGGCCCACCTTTGGGGTGACTTATAGGTTTTAAGTGCTGTGACCTCAGATATAAGGAAAGGTATATCTGTTGTGAGTGGTGCTAGCACCAGCTCACTCAGGCTGCAATGGCAGGCCTGTAGTCACAATTTGAGTCATCTCTCATGGGTGACATAATCTATGCTGCAGCCCACGGGAGACCCCTGGTGTACCTATACCCTGGGTACCTTAGTGCCATATACTAGGTACTTGGCAGGGTATACCAGTAGCCAATTAGGAAGGTACCAAAGTACTTGCCATAGTCCAATTTAGGGAGAGAGCATAGTTACTGGGGTCTTGATTAGCAGGATCCCAGTCAGATTAGCCAAAAAACACCAGGAAAAAGTGGGTGTAACCATGAAAGCAGATCCTACTTTCCTACAAGCAGTCTTCTCATGCCCGCACGTACAGGATAAGTAGGGCCAAGTCCTTCACCTTGCAGGCTGGGGCACTCTGGTGCTTAAAATCAGAGTTCTTGTAGGGTGACCAGAGTCCTTGTTCCAGGGAGTTGGGGGAGAGCTTCTCCTCAGCTTCTCTGCCAGAGGACCAGGTTTTTTTTCTTTTTCCCTCTCCCTCTCCCAAGACCAATGATGATCTGATCTCCAGAACGTTGGAGCCCCATGAAATAGTAGTACATGTGTAGTTGCTGGTACAGGGCCTGGGGCCTATTCCTGTACTATGCCCCACATCGCTATAAAGCACTGTTACCATCTTATGGTAAGAGCAATCTAATGAATCACTATTCCATAGGGTTTGTTTTTGTAAACTGGCAATAGACTTTCTATTGCAAGAGAACTGCTTGCAAGTGTTTGTTAAAATTGATGCGCCTCCCCTGCATACCAGTAGGAAACCCATCTAAACTTCTTCTGTTTCTCTGTGACTGTCTGACTAACTGAAACTACCCAGGCAGTTGGCCAGTCCCATTTAAAAGGGAGGCCCACACTAACCCTTAGTATAAGCATGGAATCTTCACTGGTTCCTACCACTGCCCAGTGGCCATTTGATTTTCAAGCCGCTTTTCCCCACTCACATTCTTCAGAAAACAATTCTCCCCATCTTCCTATTAGTGATGCTCCTGCATCTAAGCTCTCCTCCAAAGACCCTTTATGAGGGCCATTATACATTTTTACCACGTCAGCTTTAAGTGAAGAAAGCTTAATCTTAAGCAGTATTGGTAAAGCAGGCTTCAGCTTGTTCACTGTCGGAAATCCAATCGTCCTTATACTAACCCACATAATAATAATAATCCACATTTGTAAAGCGCAAATAATCACCCGTAAGGGTCTCTAGGCGCTGGGGGCCGTCAGGAAGATTAAGCAAGCTATTGCCCAGAGTCACATGGTGCTGGGCTAATCTGCCGCCAGCGATCGAACCGTGATCCCCAGATTAAGGAGTCAGTCGCCCTGGTCGTGGCGCCACACCTCTTCCACATAGCCTTGCACACACGAAGGAACCTTAGGTTTTTCAACATGGCAAAATCAGCTTACTTTGTGCCGCTTTCACCCACTTTAGTTTGGAGCTGCAATTTTATCTGTGCAACCGTGCTTATAGAATCCCTCATGGAGAGGGTGTAAATCCACACTGTGGCTCACGCAACACCAAACACTTATGATGGTGGTGCATTTTCGTATTACCGTAACCATGTTGGAACCCAATATGCCAGTAAGAATTAATCATTGGTATCTTGTTTAAAGCGAAGAACACGTGCCCATAACAAGCTGTTTAGCCGTCTTTTCTTGCCCAAAATCTAGCATGCCATCAAATCCAGTAAAAGCAAAGGGGGAACCGCTCCAAGAGATGTGGTTTGCTACAGGTGGTGATCGGAAGAATTGTTTAGTGGATAATCATTTAGCCTGTACTACAGTGAAACGTGACAGAACGGTGGAGATGGAAAGGGATCATTCCAGAACCACTACGATTAGCTGGGAAACCGTTTCAGGCTGTCAAGACGGAGTATAGAATTTTGCGGATGATGGTCTTGATAAAATGTGGTAGAAGAGAAAAACGGTTGAGAGGAGACTACAAAATAAATGTGTACTGAAGTGTATGAAAAGTGGGGAAGAGTGATGCTAAAGATAAAAAGTATGATCGTGTTTTTTTTGTTTTGTTCCTAAGCTGAGGCAGCTGCATGTTACTAACACTGCAAGCTCAGGAAATAAAACCAGCATTTGCAATGCAAATAGGTCTCGGATGTGTGAGTTACAGCTATTGACATTGTAAATGGCAATGTTTTTTTTTGTTTTTTTTTGAGTGAATGTATGTAGTGTGCACAATCCCTTGGAAAGGTCCTGCACTTCGAAAATAAATATATTGAAAAAGACGCAAAGTGTGGATTGTGTCAAAAGTTGCTTGGCACGCACCTCAGTGGTGAAGTGTTGCCACACATGCACACTGTGGTGCTTTACTAATGCAAAACTCATTAATAAAAGTAGTGCTTCCAGACTAACCAATGCAATCGGTGCATGTGAATCCGAATCCCGGCTTCTCTTTCATTTTCTAGACTATTTGACTCACTCTCCTGCATCTTCGTTATCCTCCAAACACTGGGAGCAGTGCTTAATTTGTAAAATATGAAGTGCAGGTGCTCAAAAGTTTTTTGGAGGCCACACAACTTTTATCTTGCACCACCCACTTCCTCCACTTTTTCCACCCACTGTGGGTGACATTACCTGCTGTGACCGTCACTCACTCCACCACCACAGTGCACATTATGCCTTTGCAAAAGGTTACTTCCATACCCGCACGCCCAATATAAACGCAACTTTGCAACTCTAGGTCACATCACATGAAACATAATCTTAAGACCACTAAATTGCAGGAATGTGCAGAAAGTTGTTGCTGCTGGAATGTGGGGCTGGCTCTTTAAGCAGGAACCAAGCAAGACTGTTGGTGCTGCTTCAGCTGTACTCGGATGCATGCTGAGTAAGGGGCCAGGCTGTAATGTGTTGAGCATGGGACTCTGCAACACTTGAGGCTGACGCACTCCTTCTCGGAGGTGGGGGCACTGCAGGCTGACAAAAAGCCCTCTTAAAATATCCCATGAAAGAACACCTGAGGCTGGGACAGAGCACCCCTGGATTGTTGGTACACTTGGAGCTGGCGTAATCCTCTTCCTGTGAACAAAGAAAGTGAGCACACCTGATGGAACCATTGCCCAATCGTGGGTGTGGGGGCCAGCCCTGGATCTCTATCACTCTTTCTTTGGGACCACCTCAAAGCTATTGAGGATTCATTGCTTGAGAGTAAGCATGCTGGGAATTGCAGGCATATGCTTATACCAGGCAAATGAAACTACATGTCTCAGCATGCATCATTATTGAATGAAAGCTTTCATCGTGTGGCATTCTCACCAGTGAAATGCAGCAGTCGGCTTATGTCAGAGTGTGGTCATGGTGATATAAGAAGTAAACACACCAGCTGGAGTGTTTTATTGGTTTTTTACCTGTCCAGTCACGTGCTACTCACTATAGACCAGTAAGTGTCACTAGTACCTTCTCCAGTCTTATTTAAATTATTTTTGGCACTAGGTTAGTACCCTTCAATTTCCGGTGCTCTGCAGCAGTTCAAAGAAATTCTTAAAGAGTCTCATTTCTCAAATGGGTGTAATTTTTTATATTTATGGGTTTCCATCCTCTTCATGCTTGATTTTCCTCACAAGAAAGTGTCACTCCTAGTTGAAAAATGTCACTGATAATTACACTGAAATCTTGAAAACGTCACACATAACAAGCAACCTGAAACCATGGCAAGTATGACTTCGCTTAGTTTAATTCTAAAATAAACAACACACAATCGTTCTGTTCTCTTCAGTTACGAGAGAGAAGTTATTTCTTTCTTATGACCTTTTTATTCAAGATAACTAAGGACGCGTTGATTCCAGGCAGTCGGTCAGATTAAGCAACCCAGAGAAATGCAACTGAACATCTTGTCCAAACAACACCCCGCCCAGCCCCCCATCAGAATAAATACGCTGTGTTCTTCTTACAGGAGTTTGTTCAGGGTCAGTGTTTACTGTTTTGTCTGATCTCTGATGGATTCCGGGGACCGGAGGCACGCACCCAGATACAAATTTGCGTTTGTTGGTTTGGCATGTATGCCACGCTACGGCACCGCCACCCAAGGGTGACATCATTATTCATGACCATGTATGGTGGCATGGCAACGGCTACGATACTAGTAGTTACTTTAATTAACTTCTTCTGTACTACTGCTGCTGCTTAATCACTGTGTTACTGTTTTTTACAATTACACTAACAATCAAGTGAAACTTTAACGGTGCGGGCTGGTCACACTGATTGCAGTGTACTGCCACTGCTTTAGGCTGCTGCGTGCGCAGTGCAGCTTTTAAGTTGACTGATTGGGCCTACCCTGCCAGCCAGGGCCTGCCTTGCACTCACCTGGTGCTGTTACTGGTGGTGGCCAGACAGTATAAACTAGTACTCCGTGTCCGTGACCGTCTCACTGGCAGTGGCGGGCGCGCGCCTACTCCTCAACGCCAAACAAATGAAATAATGGAACCGCAACAACGTGGTCCGGCTGGGCCAGTCGCGCTTGCTTGCCGCCTGTTTGCTGCCTGTTTCTGAGACTTTCATGAAGAACCGACCGAACAGTTCGGTTCTTGAACCACTGAACTCCGGCCGCGCTGAACCACCCACGATGACTCTGTATGTGGTGGGGTGCAGGCGTGGGTATGCTGGGGCATGGCGTGGCAGTGCAGCAAATGCGCGCAAAATGAATATAAAAAAATCTGCGCTCACTGCCTACTCCTCAAGGGCAAGGTCCAGGTTGCGCACACGCCCACTGACCTTAGTGGAACGGCCGTGAACCTCAACGATGATGACTTGGTGGGGTGCGGTCGCATCGCGTGCGTGTATGCTGGGGCGTGGCAATGCAGCGAATGCGCGCTCAATGAATCTGTGCACGCTGCCTGCTGCTGCACACAGCCCCAACCCCCACAGATGACCAAAATCCAGCCCAGCTCCCAGTGTGCCGCCCACTGGGCCGGCAACACTTAATTAAGGGCCGCGGCTGCTGGGCCGCCAGTGCCGCTGCATGATCAACAGCATTTTAGAATGGTTGGATTGAGAATAACTTGAAGAGTCAAACACTTGGTTCAACACATTACTGGAACACTCTGTGCCACTGCCCAGTCCACTAGCAGCGTAGTGAGGTGAATTACTATTAAATCAATTGTTGTGCAGCAATGCGTGTAGACCTGGCCCTGATAATTAAGTTCCGTGCTAAGCACCGGCACAAATTAGGCACTGACTGGGAGGCAATGAAGTTTGCCAAGGGGGCGGGGAGCAGGGGTGCTTTGGGGGGTACATGAAAATGTATTCTTTGCCTAGTTGTCAAAGGTCGCCCGGTGCTATTAGTTAAGTGTGCCGATTTCATTAAGATATTAGGAGTACTTTACTCATATCTATGAGAAAATCGACATTAACTAAACAAAATGGCAGAATGCGTGCCAGTTTTCACATCATCCAAAGTGGGTTACCTAACCCCAAAGCCCCGAGTTGTTAAATGACCCAAAGAAGGGAGTGTTTTACAGTTGAGCAAATGTGTCCAAATGTACTTTTGGTTGTGCCATGGAATGATCATCCAATGAGGTACTCGATGAGCAGGCATTTAACTACACTTTCAAAACGTACGGTATTGTGGCTGTTTGTTTGTACACAACCACCTCTCTGAATGTGTTTATTAACACAGAGCTTCATCTACCAGACAGTGCTCACAGAGGGGCGACTAAAGCACAGAACAAAATGTATTCTTTTATCCTGAGTGTGAAGGCACCCGGAAGGCTTGGGTGCCCGCCCGGAGAGGCTAGGTATCCCAGCGCTTCTACAGACTCTGCTGTGCTCCGCTGCACCAGCAGGGCACAGCTCAGAATCTGCCGCTTCTGCTAAGAATAGGTGAGGGGGATGAGGTTTGGGCTTGCAGGAGTTGCCGGTAGATTTCCAGGTCATTGAAAGTGATGATTCTGACATGAGGCAATGGAGACTGACTTTGTCTGCACCAGTCTATTTCTCTACCATCTACCGGACTCACTGTCATGTATCCATTCATCTCTCTGTTAGAGGTGCGCGAGCCAATATATTAAGTAACAGGTAGAGCCAGCCGGAGATGAGCCAAGCGAATACGAGCCAGTGGCCGAGCCTTGAAAATGATCGGCATGTTAATACCGATCATGTTAATTGTAAACATGATGTAAATGTGCGATAATCTGTTCAGATTTCAAAAAAGTGCATTTCTTTAGCGCGTCACCTCAGTACACAAGATTATAGCACTGAATTGAGAGGAAGGTATTAAAAGTGCTCGTTTTAAGCATGAGTTAAAACACTGCTGCTCCTCCTGCCCGACAAAAATGCCATTTGTGAGGCGTCAGTTGGCATGCATACCCCGAATGTTGCTTAGAATCTTATTACATTTAGAGTAACATTAAAATCTAGTTCATTAAACACGAGAAGTTTTTGTACAGCACGCATCCTGAACTTGCATATTTCAAGGTGGCAATAATAAAAATGAAAACGGAAGTGCCGGGAGGCAAGAAAACACGAATGGGAGTGTGGGGCGAGGTGGGGGGGGTGCTGTGTAGAATGAAAAGTCAGACTGAGGGGGGGGGGGTGGGGTGGGGAGACAGGGAAGAAAATAGTGCTAGGAGTAAAGGGGCCAATAGCTGTGGAAGGATACAAATGATGACTGAGGAGGGACTAACAAGCCTGAAACCAATCGGAAGGCAGCATTTAAGACAAAGCCAATGGGCAGAGAGTGGGTGGAGCTTCCACGAAGCTTCCAAACTACAGTATATACTGCATGTCTCGCAAAGCTATGGCAGCGCATTCAAGCCGCAACGCTAGGCGAGACCTAAAAAGGCAGCCTCCAGGTTTGGGAAATGAACAACGGGGCACTGAGATGGGAGGCACAGAAAGACACTGTCTGCACCGATACATTGCACAAATAAGTGAGTATTTGTGTCATTTGAGTTAGCACATTAAAGCTAAACCTGTTTACCCAATCATGTCTGGTGTGGGTATGTGTGGTCTTCAGATTTTACCATTTTGGTCTCCACTTAAATATGGGCAGAGTGGTCAAGGTGCCCAGAAAGGCATCCAGAATTGGTCTGATCAGACCAATATGAGAGGGTTAAAGATTTGTATGTGGTGGTTCATTATGAAAAGCTAGTCCATGGTAGAGCACTGACATGAAGGATTTAAGGAGGAATTTTCAACTACCTTCTTTTCTCAGTCGAGGTTAAAATCTGTCAGGAAGATGTTATTATGAGGTAAGATGAATTCCTCAGTATTTTAATCCTCAGAACTATGAATAAATGTCTTGCTGCCAGATTGGTGTTTCAACATCAGTGGTTTAAGTGTTAGCATTTTAATCTCCACACTGGTCCATTGTAGCCAGGAACAGTTGAAGTTGATCATTTAGTTTGAAATCTTTCATTGATGTGCGTTGAACGAGGTGTAATAGTGGCATAGGAGAGCACCGGGTTGTTCGAGAGTACTTCTTCGACAGAGAGAGTAGGGTTTTCTGACTTTTGTTTCCTCAAAGGCAGATGCTTCAGGTTGCTATCAAGCTGTTTGTTTCAGGGAGTCTACGCAACATTTGTGCTCTTTTAGTAAGTGCCTATATTGAAATATATGCTTACTAATTACCTCTCGTGAATCAGCCCATAGTAGTCAAGTCTTTCTATGGTAAGTCCATTTGTGTGCTGCTATTTTGTTCCAGAAAGGTTATTTGACAAGGAGGTTATTCTGAGCACATTGGTGGCTTCAGGGGGAGATATGGGTTCTGTCCATGACAGTATTTCAGTCTGTGTTGCGGTGGGAGGGGCTTTACTCTGGGTTGTGGTCAACCTTCCAGCAATACCTCTCCTGGCCTGCAAAGTGCTGCGTGATCGCAGTGGGATGTGATTGCTTTATGTTGACACTATAAACCAGGGAATATTTTTGAGAGGAAGAACCCCCCAGCCCCCTGTCCCTTTGAGCCATGGGGCCATCCTCATATAGAGACCGATAATAGTCAAGGAATACTGTTTATATCATACGGAGTATGCTTGAGGCGCGCCTTTGTGTCCTGAATTTGCATAGTGAATTCCACCCCCCCCCCGATCTGAACCCACAAGCCATGCCAGCAGTCGCCCAATTTTGTCAGCCTCATATGCTACCGTTCCAGGTATTTCCTATAATTAGTCTTTTAGCCGCTCCACGTGTGCAGCATGATTCTCTCTTTTTAGCTGGTAGTGTGCATTAGTCTGAATTGATGACTACTGCTCTCTTCAACTGTCTATGGTAATGCTCCTTTGTTGTCCATTCCCTCTCCATCGTCCGAACTCCCACCTGTGCCCCAATACAGCTGCCTCTGAAGGTATTGAATGTCTCCCATTCGACACCCGGGAGGGGCGCTGCACCCTGGTTCTCTTAAAAATAGATAACTACCTGCCTCTGCTCCTCTCAGAAAGCCTCGTCCAAGAGCAGAGCACTCTGGCACCAGGGGATAGGGCCTGCCCCACTGCATGTGTATCCACAAAGGATTGTGGTGTGACCTTGTCGACCCGGATATTCTGCGTGTAGGACCTTTGGGGTCGGCAGTCTGGAGGCCATTAACCTATCCAATCGGACATGCAGGTCAAGAGGCACAGAAGGAAAGGAGTACTCCCTCTGGTTGGCATGACCCATCCTCCATACATCTTTATTATTATTATCATCATTATTATTCATTTATTGAGTGAAACTATCACCCAACGGGAATCTTGGCGCTAGTAACTTATCAGAATAGAGGAGGTTCTGTGAGTAGTTACAGATGAATAGTTTGGTAAAATGTAATTTCTGAGGAAAAAGCCAGGTTTTCAAGTTTTTCATATCACTCAACAGATTGGAATCTGTTCTTAGAGAGAGCGGTAGATTATTTCACAGTTGAGCTGCTTTGACTTGGAAAGCCCTGCCTCCAAGTTTCTTTTTGAAAGAGGGTACATATACCAGACAAGCATAGTATGATCTTAAAGTACATGTGGGAATAGGGACCAACTTTCTGTTGTAAAGACCTAGGTCCCTTGCCATTTAATGCTCTAGGCATTCTGCATAGTCTTAAAAATGCACCTTTCCTTCACTGGAAGCCAATGAAGTTCTTTCACCGGCATCCATCACCCGAATCCTTTGAAGTCGTTTGAGCAGATAGTCTGGATTTCCTATAACCAATGAGTTACAGTAGTCCAATGTGCTCTGTACAGTATCCTGTACGATTAACTTCCTAGAATTCTGTGGAAGCATAGGGACAATTTTCTTCAGTTTTTTAAGAAGTCCATGGAATACAGCTACTTTTTTATTGACGTGATCCTCCATTGAGAGTCTATCATCAATTTAAACTCCAGGATTTTGGTACAGAATGTGCTATTTCTAAATCTGAATGCTTGGGCCACGGGCAGAAGTTAGCTGGGAGCTGCGGTTGTGGATTCCCTGGCAACCAGTAAAAAATTTTTTTTTTCTCTGTTGGATTTGAATGTGTTGTCGTTAAGCTATTTGGCCATCTCTTTCAGACAGACATGATTGTTTAGATGATTTAGGTCTTATTTATCCAGTGATGATATTGAATATCAGCTGCATAATTTACAAATGATATCCCAAAGGACTTGATAAAAGTCCACAATGGCCTTAAGTAAACGTTGAACAAAATGTGGCTCAGGGCCTTAGCTCATGACAAATTTCTTTGTACTCAGATGCAAACCTTGGGAAGAGATATTGCTTGCCATTTTCCCGGTAGGTAAGATTCAAACCATTTAAGGAGTGTACCTCCTATCCCGATCTCTTTTAAACCTGTGAGCAAAATTTGGTACTTGAGTGTCGAAGGCGGCTCACAGGTCCTGCAAGAAAAAGTACCGCCATTCGACCACAGTCAACTTTAATCCTTAGTTCATCAGTAGCTAAAACTAATGCCGTCTCTGTCCCGTGTGCCGGCCAGAAATCCATCTGTTCCAGTTCCCGCAAATTGTTCTGTTCAAGAAAGCCCACCAAGATCTTGGTAAGATACTTTAAACTCCTGTCTTGGAGCCATTTAGTAAATAGCTGGCCACAGGGGACGAGGGCAAGGGTGGGTGTGAATGATCGAACCTCACATCAATTACGCGGTTAAGATCACTCCCCAGAAGCTGCTGCACCAGCTGCCTACTTTGCCATCAGTTGTTCAAAGAAAGCAGCTTGATCAGTAGTGGGGGGCACACCGACTACCCAGGACCTCATCCTGACTGTCCAACCTCACAGTAACCAGGACATACCTTCCTTCTGGGTCCTTATCAACCTACACTACTTGAAAGGGGACCCCTGGCCTCATCCACATCAGAATGCCCCTAGCATAGGAGGAATAGCCAGTAACTTACACCTGACCCCTCCAGCATTTGTGAAATTTGAGAACCTCATGTGGTGTCAAATGAGTTTCTTTTTGGACCCCTCCTCTTTAAGTAGGCATCACCCATAAATCTCTTAATCATCGACCCCAGTCCTCTGGCATTCCATGTCCAGATTGTGCATTTTGTGATGATCATCCTGGCATCTGCAGGTATATTTTACCCCGTCTAGGGCCCTCGAAGCGCTCCCCCGGGCCTGTATTGGCTAGCTGTATGTGGACATGTAAGCAAACTGCATGGAAGGTCTACCCAATCGATCCCGTGTGGTGAATCTGTATAACAATTCCCCCAACTCCTAATCCCATCACTGCTAGAATGCGGCTCTGTACTTCAGCGCCAAGAAACCTTTCTGTGTATATGCGCTATACAAATAACTTGTAACATAACAATCCCCAGGACTGGAAGCAACAGCCACCCGTCCATTACCAGTTCTTATAGAAGGTGAATAACTTGTATACTTCTCTACACAATGTGGGAGAAGGAGTGGAGGGTCTGCGTGAACCACCAAATGTGTCCATACTCTCCCATCCAACCACCCATCTCCTGTTTTCATTTCAATTGATTGCTATTGCCCAGTCCCTGGCCCTCACAGTGTACATTTGGGCCATGAATGTTGTCCACATACTATGTCCCAGGTCTCGGCACAGGGTTGTCCCCCACAGTTACCGCAGAGAGATGAAGATGACCACAGCTCTTGCCTTCTGTGTCACAAGTCTTCCGCAATGGATGATGTGAGGGCAGGTTAATCCATTGTTTCGGACTCATTTGAGTCAGCCCTGGAATCCTCCAGGGTTGTCTATTTTTTACCTCCGTGCCCCCCAGGATCTATTGCCAGCGCCCCCTTGGTCACGGTCTTTACATAGGAGACCAGAACAGATCAAACCAGAGACCATGCTAAGCCAGTATGGTGTTCACAAGGTCCTGGTTTGATCTCTCCCTACTGCGGGTGCTAGGCACAGCCAAGTGGGGTACCAATTTTGTCTGGACAAGTATGGGAAATATCCTACCACCCAGAGTCCAGAATGTTCTCTTCTAGAAATGTGAGGATAATGTTTGTTATTTTTGGTTGCCAAATGTACTCGTTTGAATGTCAATGGGGGTAACACAACTTCATGGGATCCAGTCAAGGCACACCATTCTGGACTCCTCTGAGTGTCTAGTTTTCATATTTGTCTGGGATCGGTAGGTTTCCCTGGGTGGCGGCTAAGCACAGGTCCAAAAATCACAGCTTACTACATAAAAAAAAAGGGTTGGTTTTAAGTGTAAGAATTTGATCAGTCCAAATTGCTTTTTGGGGACTTTACTGTCATGGGCGCTGGCCTCACCCACACAACTGGGATACTGTTTTATTAGTACAAGTTTCGGAACTCTTAGTGGTAAGAAATATGTGGATATCCACAGTTTCTGGAACTTTCTCTCAGAAATGTTATGAAAATATGTGTTTTTGCATATGTTAGATACTGTGAGTAAAGAAAGTTAGGAGTCCATACATGTGAGACTTTCTTGGGTGTCTAATTTTTAGAAATGGCTGGGTTTGGTGGGTAGGTAGGTTTACCTGGGTGGCAGCTGAGCCCTATCCCCAAATCCACAGCTTCCCACTGTAGAAAAAACACATTTTTTGATTTTGCTTGGTGAAATGCAGTGTTTTCATATTGCGTTTTGCATTGCTTTCCGTCTTTGCCTCTAGGCCCAGCCACTCAAGTGTGGTACTGTTTTTATCGGGAAACATGGACACAGAATAGTAGAACATTTTTTATTACCTGTTGACTTTCTCCGCATTTTTAGCTTGCAAGTGTAAGCTAGTGTGCAAGAAAGATGACAATTTGCAAAATGTTTCCTGGCTCACATGGTCGTATGGGAAACCCCAAATTCAGACATCCACAAACGACCACTGTTCCTAAACTCCGTGTCTTCTGCACATTTCAGAAATTCATAAATTTTGTTCATGCCCATTTGTCATTCATTATATATTCCCAAATTAATTGAAAAATCACTATGAGCTGCAGCTCGGTTGTTGGGTCTAGATATTTCATGTTTTTAGAGAACCCACAAGCTATCTATATCTATGGCCAGAATGGTGTATTGGACGTAGCAATAGATTGCCTTCGTAAATGTGCTATCAGGACAAAAATGTACAAATGAAAACAGTCGCCAATTAATTAATTTAATTATTTTTTGTTTTCGACGATTAGTTTTCAGTGGGGAAAACCTTGTGGGATCTAAACAAATGACGCCTGGCTGACAATAATGTAGTGGCTCTGGGGAGAAATATGAAACTGCTTAGAATATACCATATGAATGACGATACAATGCAGCGAGTTACATATTAAGCTTTACTTTATTACAGGCACGGTAGCCTTCAATAGGATTACGGTGAGAGCACAATGGGACCAGCTAAGCTTTGACTTATGTAAGGAAAATGTCTTTAAAGAATAATATAGTAAATAATTTTTGTTAGTGTGTCACAAGTTAGTTCATGATAGCATTATTAATATTTCCCTGGTAGGTAAAGCAAAAGAGAAGAACTTTGAAGTCAGAACAAGCTTGACACCTTAAAATCGGATGTTAATACTCCATATGTTACAAAACAAATGCCGTTAAGAAATAATGGTAGGTACATTTTACTTCTAGGTATAATAAATTGATTAAGTGGGGCTAATGCAAAGGCCAAATGGTTAATACTTGAGTACGTTTGGAGACATCTATAGTCTGACTATTTCTAGAGGGTCTGTCATGAATTTTGGAAGTTAGCTATACAATACGCAACTAAATTAGAGCTTATAGTCCAGAATTACACTTAAAAGCTTAGGACACTAAATAAAGATCAAAATAGGCCCCTAAAATCAACAGGTGTCGGAAATTTGGAGTATGTAATGCCATAGTAGGAACTCAATTTGACTTGCCTTTATGCATTGAATATAATAAATGTTATTACCAACCCAATATTAGCAATTTGGGTAGTTTGTAAAATCATTTGACACGGTTTGCCAATATTTTAAGTATTATATGTAATGCAAAGTGCTTCTTGGAAGCATCTTCTGTCTTATTGGATAATGTGTTTTTTGCAATATAATGTGTTAATTGAGTTGTAACAATAGTATTATATATGTATTTTTTAAATGACTTTTACAGCCCTGACAAAGTTGTTTGTAAAAGAACGAAACTTGTTGGCTGCCTAAGAATTGTGAAAATTTAAAGAAGAATAAAGACAAATTCATTTGAAACAATACACAGTACTGGATGGACATTTTTACAATTACTGCTTTTGTAGACTGGATAGAGTGGTGCGACCCACAGTGGGTTTAAAATTGTTTATAACATTACTTTTTAAAAAAATGCACATTTGGGGCAGGAGGCGCTCGCGTCCCCCAAGGAGGTGGCAATATCCTCCAAATTCAAATTAGTACACTTGAAAATTTTACATCGTACATATTGCACGCTCCTACATAAGATTGGGCGATGTGACACGCCACTCTGCCTCCTTCAATGCGGGGAAGCAGGCACATTCTTACATACGATCTGCCATTGTCCAAAGATAGTGAGATATTGGAGGGCGGTTATGTGTACAATCTCGCAAGTTACAGAAGTCACGGTTCCTTCAGAACCAAAGAGATTCTTCCTCAACATTTGGGAACCCACAGACCTCAACCGCATGACCCAAGAATGGGTGACACTCAGTATAATGGTGGTGAAGCGAAACCTAGCGCAACGCTGGGGATCCCGACAGGCCCCTGCCCTTTCTCAATTGTGTTGTGACATGGATGGTACAGTGGTGGTTGAAAAGTCGGTGTACATCCATAGAGGATGTTTCAAAAAATGGACTTGAATATGGGGCAGGTGGAATTCTTTCCGTGGCCATATCTGTGAACCCCCTCGAACAGAATTACAGCTGCAGACAAGTGATTGATGTCGTCAACAAAATGATATGTACAAAGTTCGGATTCCCTTTTGTCATCCAGGGATAGTTACTAAATACCATACTTATTGCATTGACTATGACGCACTGAAAAGTACTGTAAAGAAACGGGATACATGTACACATGTTAACTTGATCTATAATACCATGTTGTGTTATTTGCAAAATGCCAATAAAAATATTTTTAAAAAAGAAATGCACATTTGGCGTGGATATCTTTATTGTGGGATAAAAGTTAGAGGTTTAGCTACCACAAACATCTCATAAAATGACCTCTCGACTGGAGGGCGGAAGCTTATCAGCATTAAGGTGCCAAAACAGTTGGTTTGGATAATCAGGAGCGTTGTTTCACATTTAGGTGCAAAAGTGGCTAGCACAGAGAGAATTGGATGAAACCGGTGCTTTTCCCATAATAAGCAAATTATATCTCCCCAGGAGAGTAAGTTCTTTGTGTAAAGTATAAATAAATAAATTAGAATTAATTTAAAAAAAATGTGGAGCTTTTAATGCAACTGACTAGTATTTTGTTTGTAAATGGCTAAGGTTTCCAGGTGGGCTTTCAGTTTGTGGTATTTGAGATAGGGAGCCTGGTCACAAGATGGCTGCACAAGCCTGAGGCTCTGCAAGTCAGAGAACACATCTTACAGAGATTCTCCATTATAGTGCCAATCTACAGCTACTGCTAACTGCATTGTTGGCCAGATAAACCCTGGAACACACTAGCCATATGGATACCAGGAATTTTATTAGCCAGATCGGGCCAAGAGGTGGTGGTGGTGATAATGATGCTGCACCGCTGTGTGTCGAAGAGAGACTGGCGAGAAGAGAACTAGCCTGAGTTCGGAGACTGCGCTGCTGGAAGTAGTATACGTTGAAAAGGCCGGCGGATAATGTAGGTAAGAATGCGCAGCCCAGTGGGACCAACAGATCGGAGTCCATAGATGTTAAGACCCAGTCTGTTATAGAGCGGGTCTGAAACGGAGTGGTGGACATCCCAGGGTCTACCGCTGAGGTGACATTCCTGATTCTAGCTGTCTGCGTGGGTACTCAAAACGGAGAGCTGTATGGTTTTGCCTTCCGCTCCCTTGGACTCTCCGTTTGTCATCGTAGAATGCGTGACTGCATGCGACCTACTGAACCGACACAGGGCTATGGTGGTGGATGTTGAATGAGGGAAGGGAGAAGAGACTGTTTCCCCATTCCCACTACACCCCACCCAGTCCCAGCTACATGATGGTGAACCTCTGCTCTTGTGATAACCAAATATCTGGTTGAACTTTAGTGTGCTCGTCTACCCCCAGGCCCCGGTCGCTCCTAATGATCGACTAGTGGGAATGGTGAGGCAACCTCCTGTGGAGAGGGCAACAGGACTGGAGTTTTCACTAGGAAGTTTAGAGTCTGGATGCTTAGCTGGTGTGACCAGTGCAAGTGCTACTGCTGGTGCCTCCTTAACGTTCTACTGTGATCCCATGGCTGCTGCTGATTCAATGGAGCAACTGTAAGTGATATGCTATACCACTACAGCTACTGGGCAGTTACTAGCTTATGGTGTTTTCGTCAGAGAATATCCAGATGCATACAAGCATCACCATGGGTAAAAAGGATGGTAAATGTGCAAAGCTACTCTTTGAGTCTAGGTGACCAAGCTAATCCTTAAAGCAAGAATCTGCTGCGGACAATGCACCCTCCCAATTAGTCAGTGTGCAATAACGCAACGATGTTCAATGAAGAGCAACAGTTGAAAGTACAAATCATGAAGCACAGCTTAGCAAAAGTAGACTCAAAAATAGTCATACCAACTGATGATGACTGCATGAAAGAGTTGGTAGATGGACATAACAACCATATTGGTCACCTCGAGTAACGAGGATCTGACGTGGAGGATGGTGCAAATGGCCATAATGAGAAACTACTAAAGATAGAAAAAGTGCTGGAAGTCATAAAGGCAAAAAATTAAATGTTTGAGATCTAGTTCTGGTGTAATAATTTATGTATTCTAGGGCTCTCTGGAACTGCTATGGGGAGTATGGAAGACTTTATAGAGCAAATGCTGAAACAGTTTGAAGCAGAATTCACCGCAATGTTCTTAGTTAAATGTTGTAAGTTAAATGTCACTAGTGGACTGTAGCACTTATGTCACCTCTGCTGTGCCAAAGAAAAAATATGGCTCTAGGTCTGCCACTGCAGCCTAGTCGGCCAGCTTTTACACTGTTAGCTTGACATGGCAAAATAACCCCGTATTGCCAAGCCCAAACCTTCCCTTTTTAGAATGTATAAGTCACCTCTTAGATGAGCCTTAGTAGCCTATAAAACAAGGTGCCAAATATAATAAAGACTGACTTTTTTCCTATGTTTTACTTGTCTTTACAGTGAATACTCGCCATTGTTGTTTTCATTGTAGCATGCTGGTAGTCACATTGGCTAACATCGGGTTTCACTAGCCCATCCTCTAAATGCTAACTTCCATTTGGGACCACCAAATATAGTACTTCAAATTCATTTTTACCTTAAACCCGACTTATTGCTGAAGTCGAATTGAGAAAGTCACCGCTTTCTTACCCCAAAGTTCTAGTAGCTGTTTCTGATTCAGTGCAGCATTTGTTACCCAAAACAGCCTCCTGCCAGGAGGTCTAGATGGCTCCCATGAAAGGGGAACAAAAGACCTGTTGGAGGGACCAGGTGTGACCCTCCTGACAGGATGGCCAACGGGCTGTGGCCGCAAATGGCTTAGCTTTAAAGGGCTAGTGGTCTGTCACAAGCAAATGTACGTCCCTCCAGCGGTAGCCCTACCCACTGTTCATAGAACTGTTTTACCTCCTCCCCCACCCTATTGTTGGTTTTGGGTCCAGTATTAATTTACTAGCGATTGACTGTCACTGGTTGGAAGCGTAGGAAGCTGGCTCCTTTGCACAGTATACCTCTTTTTGCTATACTATAAGATGAGTCCAGGTATTCCCTTATAAGGGAACAGGAGCTTGCTCTGGCAACCCCAAGGTGCTCTTTCAGGGGGTAATATGGTTGTGCAGTCTTAGGCTTATCAGAGAGGAGTGTTACACATTTGCAGTACACACAGTCAAATGATGCACACTACTCAATAAGGAGATCCACACCAATGTATAAAAATAACTCTTATCTTTATATAAGTTCATCAAAGATAATCAAAATCAGGTAAGTGTGTTTAGAGTTAGAAAAGCTTTTAGATTTCAAAAGTCAACACTTTGTGCAATTTTTAGAGGTGGCAATGTTTTCCTAGGGAGGAAAAACATACACTCCATACAGGTACTTTACAGCGACTTACGGGACCAATCTCCTAGACTTAAGGTAAGTGTGGGGCAAAGTTCAAGGCAGCACCAACAGGGCACCTGAGGCGACACTGGGGCATCCGGGTGTAGAGGTGTGTATCAGCGTCACATGGCCAATCTTAACCTATTGGGGGAAAGGCAGATACTGCATTTGGACACTTCACAGTAACTTACGGGACCAGTCTCCTGGACTTTAGGTGAGTAGCAGGCAATGTCCAAGGCCACACTAACAGGTCACCTCAGGAGGTTCTGGGGCTTCCGTGTGCCGAGGGGATCGATCCGGTTGGAAAGAGGCTGCAGGTTTGGTCGGGAAACCAGTCAGTCTGAACCAACAAGGGGGCTCCGGTCTCACGATGCTCTGGGACGTGGGGACACCTTTGATCCACTTCCACTGGAGACAGGGGGGACTTTTGCAGAGGTGTCTTGATGTCTGTTTTTTCACAGCCGAGTCACTCATGGTCAGAGGTTGTTGCACAAAGATGCTGCAGGTGGTATCGAGGAGTTTCCTGGCAAACCCAAGGTGGGCGTCTTCTCTGGAGGGCTGGGAGAGAGCGCTGGCACCGTTTGCCCACTTTTACTCTAGCTTGGGGTAACTGATGCTGACCGGTGTCTGGTTTACACGGTCCGGAGCCCTCACAGTTCTTTCTTTGTTACCTGCATTGAAGCAGCTCCGCTGCTCCACGGGAGTTACTGAGTCTTGGCAGAAGCGCTGGGTATCTTCCCAGGCTTTGGAGGCACAGCAGCGTACAAGATGTGTCAACTTTGCCGCAGTTGTCGAACAGCCAACAGGCCAGCAGGGTTGCCGCCAAGTCAGTTGCTCCTTCCACAGATCTTGCCTTTCGCGGCTCTTCAGTCCTCCTACTTTTAGGTCAGCAGGATCTGATTTCCTGGTGCCAGGGGTTCCCCTAAATAATAGATTTATAGGCGTATGGGGAATGTAGGGTAACAGCCAATGGGTTACTTACTCTTGGGGTCACTATTCCCCCTATATGACCACTGCCTGTGGGACGTGGGCATAACCCTGTCCCAGAGTTCCTAAGTTTGTCATCACAAAGATAGCAGACTTCTGATTTTTGTATTCGCTTCAGGTAGCCCACCTCCGCCTCTCACTACTAATTTTCACCTGTCACGGTGTCGAATAGGCCCTGGACAGGAGGGGTCGGCATCCTCTCCTGTGAGGGAAGCCATATTTGCATACCAAAGGCGTTAGGCTCTTTGAAGTCCCCTGCCTTTGAATGCTAATTCTCACTTCGTCCTGTGTGCGGGGATGACAACACCCTCTGCCCGAGCAGCCTTTGTTCCTGTCCTCCTGAGAGCAAAGGCCTTCACACCTGGGGGTCTACAACTAGTCTATGGTGGCAGGCTGGCTAGAAACAGTCAGGCAGCACACTAGTAGTTGGTAGGTTTCAGTAGGTTTCAGGAGGTAAAGTGCCCTCTGGCTGCATGTATTAATAAATCCATCAACGCAATCAGTGGGGGGTTTAAAAATACGAGTTGTTTGGTACCAAACATCCCTCATTTAAGTAAAGCCGTCATGTAGCTGGTGAACCGATTTTTACCAGTGTCCAGCACATGTCCTTAAAATGGCTTCCCTGGTCACCCATACTGGCATTAATAAGACTGGTCAGTACAGGGGCATATCTGCATGTGCAGTTATGCCAACACGTGTAGTAAAGTGCACCCTGCTTTAGGGCTGTGAGGCCTGCTGTAGGGGTGACTCACCTAGAGGACATGCAATGTCTGCAGGCATGACCCACAGGGCTATGTGCATTGTTGTGTTTTCACTTTTGTCTGCACCAAGGCATGCAGCATGCCATGACAGACTGCATGAGTATGGTGAGAGGTTGGACCCTCCAGTGGCATCCCACTGGCTAAAATCTCTAGAAAACTGGGCACAGGCGGAGAGCACCATTCTTCACAGAGAAGAAACAGCTGGGCTGCGCAAGTTTCCTATCGCACAAGCTTGGGATGGCATGTTCAAAGTTCTTGCGCAGGCGGCTGAAGTAATGTGTGCTCCCCAAGCATTGCAAGAGGGAGAAGAGGCCTGAAGAGGCTACCCGGGTGGGGCAGATAAACCGTGCACACACGGCACCCTTGGACAGGACTATTAGGGTAGGCAATGACTCCACATTCCTTCATATTACGACATGGACACGACCCCAGGTACAGGACACATTGGACTCCATACAAATAGACTAGGGACAACAACCCATGCTTAACAAACCATGCGCGGCCCCCAATATGACCTCATTTACACGGCACATAATATTCTAGATGTTGGATGCTTTGTATACTTGATATCTCACAGTTTTGCTGTATTTACTTTTATAATTATTGGTTATGATTTTCAGGTTGGAAGATGTAGACATCCGGCAAATTAGCGATACTGCTTGCCTCCTAAAATCCATGTGTTATTGTTCATTGTTTCCTAGAAATTGTACCATACACGCACTATATATTGATGTGTTGACAGGCATACTCGCATTGTACTAATGGATGTAAGCAGAAGATGCATAAGATAGACATGTCCTACCCCTCAATCAGGGGTGACGATGTATGTGGGTATTATACACCCATATCAAACTACTAACGCACGTTAACTGATGAGAAGAAGCGGTAACATTATACTGTGAATGTCATAGGAGAGGATTTGTATTTATGCAAGTACTGCCGCAGTGATACTTACCTTGTATATCAGTGCAGTATCGGACTATGATTGCTTGGTTTGTATTAAGAAATTGATGAAAATTTAAATAAAGATATTTAAATAATAATGAGTATGGTGAGAGGTTCCCTTAGGGTGGCACAATGCGTGCTGCTGCCCTTAGGGACCCTCTTTAGTACCCCCAGACCCTAGTTACTAGGAGCGCCATTTACTAGGGACTTGCATATGGTACTAAAGGTATTGCCAATTGGGGAAACAATTGCAACATTTAGAGAAAGCTATCTAGCACTAGGAACCTTGTTAGCAGGAACCCAGTGCACTTTCAGTCGAAATTGCATCGAATACCAGGTAAAAAGTGGGGGTGACCATGTCGAAAAGGGCACTTTCCTACATTAAGTTGCACCTACTATCAGTTGATGCACAAGTTGGTTAGTACATCATTCAAATGAGTGATGGTGGTAATGAGTAGTGACTTTTTCGACAGATCAGAGAAGTTGATGTGGTCGGGGGGGGGGGATACTCACCTAGAGAGTACACTTTAACACTCATTCAGGCTAAATATGTCCCAAAAATGCAGTTTTAGTGCTTGACCCTACCCAGAGTTTATTTTTCAATAAATCTACTGTGCCCTCGATTGGATCTTCATGGACTTACCTTAAGTCCTTAAGGTAGAGAACGTCTACACTAAAGTTTTTAACTTAGTCCATCCTGGTCTCAAATGACATTCTGGACTCTCAAGCTCTTTGCCTACATTCACAGACACGGAATAGACAAAGGGAAACGCATCTAACTCACAATACCGAATGAAGGCTTCACAAGAAATTCATGGCATCTTGTCTCTCATACGCTTGTGGTGTAGCCATTATTGTAAAGAGAGGTTTTTCAACCAATCACTGACACTCGTTTATGGCCCTACTCTAGAAATCTAGACAGCAGTTATGTTATGTTACAGGGGTATTTGTAAAGCGCACGGCTACTCTTACGAGTGTCCCGGCGCTGACTTAACCCCATTGACAGAGCAGATGGGGGCGACTACGGGAACTCTGCACTCATTGAAACAACCAGGTTTTTAATTTTCTTCTAAAGCTGAGGAGAACTTGTTTCTGTCTCAGGGGAGGCGACAGGCTATTCTACAGCTTAGTGGCGGTCACCTGGAATGAGCGTCTGCCCAACCGAGAGTGTACAAATTTTGGCACGACCGACAGCTTGTGAGTGGAGGATCACAGCGTCCTAACAGGGGCATATGGCTGGATTCTACTCCTGATGTAGGGGGCTCCGACATAGTGAAGCACCAGAGCCTTAAATATCACCCTTTTCTGCACCGAAAGCCAATGTAGAAACAACAAGAGTGGCATCAGTCACTTTTAGTGAGTTCTGGAATAACACCACACGGTTAAACTCGCAAACAATTTTCTTTTTTAATGTATGCTGCGTCCGGTATCCAACAAAATGGATGTGCACATGCTACTTTTCCACACATGGTCTCATCTGTATTGTCTGATTACTAATCATGCGTGCTCTTGGACCACTAGGAACTTACACCTACCCGGAACACTTTCCAATCGTTTCTCAGTGCTGCTAGAGGTACTGCTAATGAGCCTTCAACATTGACCATTTTCGTGGAGAGTCCCAGGTGACACATTGCAAGTCCCTGTTTTTACAAAGGGTATTCAGAATTAAATATTAGACTACTTCTCCTTGGTACAATATCGGCAACAGTGTGGAAAACTATTAGCGCATTTATTTTCAAAATAGCCCTGGGTGTAAAATAAGCTGCACTGTGGTATCACAGTAAGGAGCAACCTCGCAATCAGGTTGAATTTGTTTCTTTTTAACATGAAATAGAAGAGGAAAAAACAGTCTTCAATCTGGATGACTTCTTTATCCCATTAATAGACCTTAACCGTCTCCGATCCCTGCCGATAACCATTTTACCATATGCCTCTTGTCGTAAGATAAAGGGAATTTAGCTAAATTCTGGCTCTCTTTTGCTATAACAATTTCACTATTGCATCATGTAATCTCATTCTTAGTATTGTGAAATAATTTAAACCACATCCCACAAGACCAAAATAAGACTTTGATTTCCAGTGTTGGAAGATCTTTTTATTGGCATGCATAGGCTGTTGGTGTCTCGGGGTCACCAAGCTACAGTCTGCAACTGTTTGCACTTTAGAGCTTGTGGGGCTCATGTCCTTATCCTTGACTGCAGCGTTTGTGACTGTTTCTCTTCCAGCTACAACAGGACCATCCCCACATCTGCTTGCTTGCCTTCTGAACTTTTAGTGGGTTGAGGTGGAGCTTTCAGAACTAAAAGTGGTTGCTCCAGTTCATCCCTAGGATCCCCATCATCTGTGATAAATATTAACCTCTTTTCTTGGTTCTCTCTCTTTAGGGATGTCTGCATCCCCAGGATCTCTATTTTGGTGCAGTTCCACAACATCTGGAATTAGAAACCTAACCATAGAAAGAACAGGGATTCCACTGAACATGTGTGTAAAACCCTCTTTCCAGAAAGAAAAATTCTTTTCTAGAGTCTCCTCACCCACCAGGGTTACCCTTTGGTGGCATGCTTCATCACTGGGGTCCCCTCAATCCGCTGCGGATTGAGGCGTGCTGCGACTTGCGAACTACAATGGAGCACTTTGTTTTTGGAAAATGTGTGGTGCAGTGATGTGGAGTGGGAAAAATAGGTTAAAAATACCTAGCTAGTGAGATAATATTTTATTCCTGCTCCTAGTCGGTATGTTTTAAAATCAGGGGTTAGTACTAGCGAAAGACCTAACTGTAATGAGTATGGTGTCCCTAGTACTGTGTCGACATGTTTCGAGCTTTGCCCTACAGCTCTTCTTCAGGACCACACAAGGGCCAGCCCCATGCGTACCACTCCTAAAGAATCCTGTGAATAGGAAACAATGGGGTGCACACCTAATGTGTGTTCACCTGATATTTAATACATACGGTTGTACACTGACATGCTGTATCTGTAGGATCTAAAGCAAAAGGAAAATTTAAAAAGCCTACCAGCCGATCAATGTACTCTTCTATAGTGGGTGTACTTAACAGCTATTTTGTGCAATCCTCTGTGGTGGAAGAAAGCAATCACAAACAATGTCTTTGTGAAGAAAAGTGGTTATGTACAAATTGCAGTTTAAAAGCACTCTTGAAAAAGACACCATGTGACATACAATATATAACAAAATAATAGTATTACATATCAATGACACATACTTTTGTTTAGGCAGAAATATGCCTTATGATCTGCCGGGGTAGAGGGGCTTGTAGTCAAACCCTAAAATGGTAATGGGGACATAGAGATAGTCATTAGAGTTTCCTAAAGGTAAATGAGATAGGAACGGGTTAGAGAATTCCCTGTGCCTTGGCTTATCCTGGAAGGAAAATAGAAACCTTATTATTTCCTTGGAAAAATGAGAAATCTGGTCAAACCGATCTGGCTGGACTTTCTCCGTCAAAACACTCCTCTCGGACAATGGCCTGATGGCACCCCTGGAGACCGCATCTTACCGCGTCTGTCTCCTGGTGGCCATTAAATAGACCCGGGTCAGCTTAATCATGCTTACTTAAAAAACCAGACTGTCTCTCTCACAAAATGGCCGCTTTGACTGGCAATGGAGCAGGGCCATCTTAGGCGAATGACCAAATTGTTGGGTATTGTGGACAAAAAGCTCAAAATAAAACTAACAAGGGGGGTACATTTAGACACCGAAGTACAATGAGAGTAGTGATTTGTGCAGTATGTTGCGAGCGCAACACTACATTTGATTGATGCGCAAGACCCTTAAACATAACAGCTTGACTGTGCTCTTTTCAGAATTGCTTGTATGTACATCATGAAATGACTAAACCTCACGTCGTGTTAGGGGAATGCCAGATTCCTGGATAATGATGTACATCAGAATGATGCGCAAGACCCTTAGACTTAACAGCTGGACTGTGCTCTTCACAGAATAGCTTATATGTACATCATGTAATGACTAAACCTCATGTCTTGTTAGGTGGAATTCATAAATAATGCCCGATTACTGGATAATGTAAGATATCCTGTATGGAATAGTAGACTCTTAGTTGTCAGTTGGAGTCCGAATGCCTCCGATAGGCAGTCTGCTGTTCACAAAAGAGCAGCTGCTAGTGGAATAGTGATGGGGCCTTCCTGAGTAATTGGGCATTCTAGATGAAATGGTACCCATGTGTTATTAGCGTTATGATTTACTTTAGTGTGAGTATCACGTGCGGTTGGACCTTTACTTCTGTTACATTGTGAGAAGATTGGTATACTCAAACAATCTACTAAGTCTGGCAGAAGGTGTGTTCCTGATTCATTTAACGAGCTACCCCCACAGGATATCCTCATTCAATCCTTCAGTGTCCGTGTGCCATTTATACACCCACCGCTGCTCTTTCTCTAGCAATCTTTTTTCTAGATTGTCAATGTGTTTGAGATGTTCTAACACTACCCAGTGTAGATCGTTAGAGGTATGTTTCACTTCATTGAAATGTGACCCCATTTTTGTGGTGGCCCGGTGGCACCTGATGTTGCTGCTCTATTTTGGTGGCCTTGTTCTCGAAAATGATTGATGACCAGAAAGTAGTCTGAGTCTTTTTAAAGACTACGAAACGTCTACTAGGTTTTTCAAACTATCCTTGACGTTTTTGACCATACCTTTCTCAATCTCCCTTAAAGTTCCTTTCACTTCATGTAACATTGTCATAATGAGGGATTGTCCAAGTGTTAAGGGAGCCCTTTCAGACTCTTGATCCAAGGTCATTAAAGAAACTGTACCTATAGCTTACATTTGTAAACACCTCTTTAGGAGAAACTGGCCTGAAGCTCCAATCTGCTTCTTAATCCCAACTATAACTATCATTCCCTCACAGAGCTTTTCTGTTTATTTCCATGCATGACTGCGCACCATGATTTTTCAGTCTGTTCCTGGGACGTTCTCTCCCAGAGTACCCTCTTAGACATCAACACAAATGAAATGTAAAGACCAAAGCACACTGTACAGGCAGCTATGCTGCAACATACTCTAAGAGAACACTGAGACTTAAACCCAACTACACAGACTGCTTCTTCTGCAAGCATAATAGTTGCACAAAAAAACTTAAATATAGTGCCTCCGTAAAAGCACACCATCCCTGGTTGGTTAAAAAATAAACGTGGCAGTATAAAGAACACTAATCATTCGTACAAGATTGACAGAATTACAGTATGATTAAACATTGGTGTTCCATTCATGCTCATTTAAAGTTCACCACTCTGTTGCTGCTTTAAAATCCTTAGCTATTTATTCTTTTAATCCACGTTCACATTTTCGTGCGCCTGTCAAATGGGAAACCATCGAGTGACACTATTGGTTACCTCCACTCTTAGTATCCTATCAGAATGAAAGCTGTCATCTGATGTACATGTCAATCAAAAATTTGATTTTTCCTTTTTGCTTCCCTTTCTCCAGACCTAGAGTATTCCTTGAAGTGCCAACTCCTCTAGGAAAAAGATCCCTATGCAAAATTAGGGTATACCTCATCTCACAGACCATCTTTCTTGTTGAAAATTGAGCTACCACTTCAAAGTAAAACATTTTTATTAGAAACATTTACAGAAGTATTATAAATACATAAATGTTGTATCCTTGTCTGCACTTAACCTTTTCTTGACTTCTTCAAAACTAATGCCCTAGCCAGATGAATAATTTTCTTTCCTCACCCATCATCTGGCATTACAAAAAAACATTTTATGCTAAACAAGGACATTTTACCTGTAAATGAAAATAAGAGAACGATTCCTACACAAATCCATTCAAATATTCCTGTAGGTACTCCTACATTTCATACATACCATTCCTTCCACAGAAAGACTTCAAATTGGCGGTACAAGCTATAGTTTTGCCAAGACTATACTACGGTAGTTCCACACAATTTGTTCTCCCCAAACTGAGCCTGGCCCCGCTAACTGCTTCCCTTAATGCCGCAGCTAGACTGATTACTGGGACAAAAAGAAAATAACACATTTCCCCAGCCCTCAAATCCCTAAACTGGTTACCATACGAGGCCAGAAGTCACCTAAAAATTGCTTGCATGACGCACAAAGCCCTTCACTTCAAGACCCCCATCTATCTGGCTCAAAAACTAGAACTATCAGGGGGCTGCAGAGCATCTCGAAGGGCAAGTACAATGCTCCTGAAACCACAGCTTTTCCATAAAAAGAGATTGAGTAACAGAGCCTTCTCTGGCATTGCCCCAAAGACTTGGAACTCTCTTCCTCTGGAAATCTGTACAATCTACTCGACTGCCTCCTTCAGAAAGGAAGTGAAAAAAATCCTAATGCTCAATTTCCCGCCTGAATAGACCTTGACTACTTGACTCCATACTGCCCTCTATTCGGTCTTCTTGATTAACTTTGATTAACTTTGGACATGATTATATACCTGGAAATAACACTGTTAGCATGCTTTGTACATACATATGTTTGAATGTTGATCTCACCCATTGCCGTATCCGCCCTACCATTATGTGAAGAGTTCTGACACCTACAGAAGTCTTGCACGCCTCTTGCATAATTATGTAACGTACAAATGTTTTGCTTCCCAATACTGTATCCCTCTTACCTAAAATTGTAAAGTGCTCAGATACCCATAAGGGTCATGTTCGCGCTATACAAAACTTTATAAATAAATAAAATAAATACATGTCAAGTTTGTTTTATGTATTGTTGTTCTTTGAGGAAACTTGTATTCAGTCTAATTTTTCCTTTCTCCGTTTTGAAGTATTAGGAAACCTCACTCTTTCCCTTCTTGCCTTACCATGGAACCTCTCACTCCTTCCCCTATTGTTGAACCTTCTTGTTATCGTTTTAAAAGCACTTATGTCCTTTCTTCTTTCATTGTCAAGTAATTAAGCAAGCATGATTATGAATTCCTGTACTCCAGGCTTGAACTGTCTGTTCATGGTGAGGGAGGAGTTGAGTATGATGCCGAGGTTTCGGGCATGGTCTGAGGGGGTGGGAGGGTTGCAGACGACGGGGGGCCACCAGGTGTCCTCCCATGCGGAGGGGGTGGATCCGAGGAGGAGGACTTCCGTTTTCTCCAAGTTGAGCGTAAGGCTGCTGCTGCTCATCCAGGATGCGACGCCCTTCATTCCTTCCTGGAAGTTGTTCTTGGTGATGTCGGGATCCTTGGTGAGGGAGAGGATGAGCTGGGTGTCATCGGCGTAGGATACTCTGCTGAGTCGGTGTTTTCGGATGATGGTCGTGAGGGGGGGCCAAGAGCGTGGGGCTGAGGGAGGATCCTTGGGGTACTCCACATCTGATTTCTGTGGGTTCGGAGCGGAAGGGCGGGAGTCTTCTTCTTTGAGTTTGGCCAGCAAGGAAGGAACGGATCCAGTCCAGGGCAGTTCCTTGTATGCCGGCGTCGTGGAGTCTGACGGCTAGTGTGCAGTGGGAGACTGAATCGAAGGCTGCTGAGAGGTCTAGTAGAATGAGGGCTGCAGTTTGGCCTTGGTCGAGGAGTGTGTGGATGTCGTCCATGGCTGCTAGGAGGGGGTCTTGGTGCTGTGGTTGCTGCGGAAGCCAGATTGAGATGTTTCGAGAATGTTATTGGTTTGTATGAAGTTCATTAGCTGGATATTGATGATCTTCTCAGTGACTTTGGCTGCGAAGGAAAGGAGAGAGATGAGGCTGTAGTTCTTGAGGTCCATCTGGTCTGCGGAGGGCTTCTTAAGGAGGGGTTTGACTTCTGCGCGTTTCCAATCGTTGGGGGAATGGGCATGTTTCAAGGGTGCAGTCGATTGTCCGTCGTAGTTTGGTGCGATGGCGGCATGGTGGAAGATGTGCGATGGGCAGGGGTCGGTGGGAGCTCCGGAGTGTATGCGCCTCATGGTCTTTGTGATGTCTTCTGTGGTGACAGGGGTTCGGACAAGGATGGTCGGCTGAGTGGTGTTGCTTTTGGAAGGTGTTGGGTTGGTGCCTTGTTCATGTTCGTCGAAGTTGTCATACAGTGCCCTGACCTTGTGGTGCTCCCGAACCGGAACACCAGCAACCCAGGACCGGTTTTGCCCTAGTTTTTTTGTGCAATTGTTATCTTAAGTGCACCAGGTATGCCCAGACGTGGGTCCTGGGCTCATTGTGCCACTAGAACAAAGCTATACCTGACTGAAGAGCCCTTAACGAGGGCGAAAACATGCCCATGCTAGGAATCTGTGTGGCGTTCCAATCTTCAGTGATGGATTTACAGAAGCATCTTCAAACTACCAACATACACGTCCACTCCCAAGACCAGATTGAAATTTGGTCTTGTTAAGCAATCCCTGGCTATGCAGGCAATTTTGTGAACTGCTGAACCAACTTTAAATCAGCAAGCAAAGGACTGTTTAAGTCACCATCTCTGGCTCGAAATACAAGACAGGGCGTGATCCCCAGAAAGAGTCTATCTAAATTCAGCCATAACTAATTTGGGCCTTAACTCAGACTGAGAGATACAACTGAGCAGGCAGGGGTTTACAAAAAATTACAGAATGCAGCACTAAGCCCCTGTCGCTCTTGAAAGATCCGCTCTAGCTAGGTGTAGTCATGACTGGCTAACTCTCAACAACTACATGAAGTTCAGGCCCCAGTGCTACCTAAAAGAGCTTTATAACAACTCAATAAAGGAAAAGTTTTTAAAATATAGGCTGGGAGTCCTGAAAGCACTGAAGCATGATCCACCATGGGGGGAGAACAGAAGGTTTGTTGATCTGTGCTGAGCAGGTGCTAGGCACTAAAGCACTTTTAGTTTTATTACAATATCTGATGTACAGCAGGGTTTTAAGTCATTTCATTTCAAGATTAACCAAAAGATGTTCACAATGCAGTTAAAGAACCTGCTTGTATGATTCGACCTAGATGGATGCTAGGCATCAAGGCAATTTTACATCATTGCGACTAATTCCTGCATAGCAGCGTCTGTATCATTCTTAATGTCATTTTATATCTAAAAGCTACTGCCCATTTAAATTGTAAGAGCTGTATTTAGGAATGTTTCGCTACTGAATTTTCTTGTAGCTGCTATGTACTGAACTGTTCGCATCAAGAAGAAGCAAGACACAAATGCACTTTACTTTTCCAGAGTTGTGTATTGGCATTGCCATGCTAATGACGGTTCTGTGGCTCAGTTTATATTCCTTTTTACCACTTATGTTGCTTTGAAAGATTGTAGTTTCTCCAATGCCAGTAGACAACCTGTTGGCAAAACTTTGTGGACCACAAACCGATGTTTGGACTAGTTTGACTGATGCATTCCTTTGGGCTTTTAACTCCTGCCAAACAATTCTCCCATCTGTTATGCAAATTTAAGGGGCAGTCCAGGCAGCTAGTTAAACAGTTTGTGATGCTAGCTGCCTGGACTTCAATTTGGTCTTGACATTTATTGTATTTACACCCTTCAAGCCTATGCATAGTTTCCCATTGCATGTCTCCGCCTAGAAAACAATTTTTATCATTGTGATTACTCCGGCTTGTTGCTTGAGTGAACTTAAGCAACTTTCAGAGCAGCTATCCAACCCCACCATTATTCTGGACAAATTGGTGCTGAGGACCTGGCCGGTATTATTATTATCCTTTTTTTTGCCAAAGTTTGTCACTCCTTTCCACGTGGACAATTAATCACTCTATTGGTGTTATTTGGTCCCCCTCTTACATCGGAAAGAGGACAAGAGCCTCTATGGATTGAACGCCATAAGGGCTTAGAGTTTTTATATCGATCTTACAAAGGCCCATCAAGTAAACGATCAGCTCTTTGTGGTGTTTTCTGGAGTGAAGAAAGGGACCGATGTGCAGAAGACTACACGGAGGTCAATAGTCCTCTGCATCAAGATCTGCTAGGTACTGGCCAAGAAGGTAGCCCCCTGAATTATTGACATAAGGGTTGCCTGTTCTTGAAATCTACCGGGCTGCGATATGGATGTCCAGGAATACATTCACAAAGCACTGCTACCTGGACAGCCAGGTATGACAAGGTCACTTCAGTCAATCTGTCCTGTAGGACTTTATTTGAGGGTGCTGGTTTGATAACTATTTTTAATGTGAAGAATCTGTGTTTAGAAGTATCCCTCACAAAAACAAGTTACTTAGCTTGGGTAACGCTCTTTTACGTGGATTCTCTATCTAACCACTGATTCCTCCCCAGTTTCCCATTCTTTAGAGTGGTCTCCATCCACCAAAAAGTGTTAGGGAAAGTAAAAGTAACTTGATCATTTAAGTTAGATGAGAAGTGCAAGAATATGATGCTTCTTAAGTTTGGTATGGTGGCTAGACACTTGATGGAAGAAATCTTGCTGGTCACCACAGTTTGGTCATTGTAAAGTCTCTAATCAGTCTGCATAGTGTGAGCAGGAAAGGGTGGCATTTCATGTAAGTGCTTGTAGACCGCACCTTTTTATGACATCATAAATTCATACATATGTTTGGACTAATTTGGTGCGAAAGCAATGTTGGAAGTGTAGTTTGACCTACATATGTGTTAAAAACACGATTAAATGCATTAAATGGTCCTTAAACTCTTGTTTTGCTTAAATTATAAGATCCTTATATTTCATGTTTTGAGGTTACTATGTACCTTTTTGAATTTAAGGTGAACGAAAATGAGGTCACACATGAATGTTAACGAAATATGTCCACTGAAAGTAATCTATTTGTTTAACAAAGTGATTTAGAGTCCCTATATCCTTGGAATATTCAGAGATTTGTCAATCTTCGTAAGAGTGAGCAAATATGTGACATTGCTTCTTGACTCATATGCATGTCTTTTTCTTGGTGGACTTAGAGCTCCACAACCATGGTGTGCACATTGATTGCGTCTCTACTTTGTAATTGTACTAATTTACTTATATTGATGTGCTAATTTGAGCACATTGGCCAAAACATTAACTGCATGCTCACTTTCCATTATACCGGCATCTGATTCAGTGTTTTGTAATTGGCACACACTCATTAGGATTGTAAGATTGCCTCTAATTCCATTTGTCCAAGAAAAATGATCTTACTGAAATGTTACAGCTCTGTTCCAGACTGCTGGTATCATGACAATACGTTTATTGCATATCTCTGCTGAACCTTTGTTCACAGCACAAGCACATTGTGATCTTTATCAATCACTATTTTAGACAGTCTATAAAGATCACCTTTCTGCAGGTGCACAAGACAATAGCTACAAAACATGTTAGCGTTTAAATTGCCTTGGTTATTTTTACGATTTATTTGACAATGGGGTAACCCGAAAGACCACCGGACCCGGGTAAATTATAGTATAAGAAACAATGGTTGCAGTGGTACACAATTCAATAAAAACAATGGAACATCACCAAGAAATCAAATGTTACAATCTGTCATATTCTAAGTATGCTGACTTATTCAGTGAAACAGCATGAATAGTCTGTACATTTTCATATAAAATGCAGGTGCTCGGAGGAAAAGGAGAAGGTGCTCAGAAAGAGGTGTGCACTTGTGAGGGTTGTAGGAAAGGAAAGGCAATGTGCAATAAATAAATCAATGAACTGATAACCTAACCAGATGCATGAAGGCGAATATTACATTTGGACATAGTAACATCGTGACATAGACAATTAATTTCTGTTGTCTCTACTCGTCCACTCAAAGACCGTTGACGTTTCGACCACCTTGTGTAGGTCGATTAATCCTTACAATGGGGTCTTCATCAGGACGGGGGGGGGGAGACACCTACAATTAATTAATAAGGTCTCATAAGTCGGGTGATGGAAAAACGAATATTGGTAATAGTTTTTTGAGAGGGCAAAAAATGTGTTTCCATTCAAGACCTGCTTGAAAAACCAGGCTGTCTTTTTCAAAATGATGGGGCCCCTAGGCTCCAACATGAAAGAGGTGAAAGGCAAGGACAAGGAATTAGCTGTGAATGAAAAGAACACGTGTAAGCACCAGTACACAGATCTAAGAGGCATATCTCACAAGGGAAAATTGCCATAGCCACTTACCGAGTCATTTGGTTATTGAGGCAAACTAATAAAGTTAATGTGTCCCATGGCTCATCGTTAGAAATTGCCTCTCACCATGGGTTCTACTGGTCATTAATCTGAATGAATAATGGAATAAATCAGGATGACCGTTGTAAGTTGTAGTGGCAAAAATGTATATACATTAACCCGATGAGTCCCATGCAGTGGTTCATACCATCCAAAATGAACTTACTCAGTATTAACATAAGGTCCAGATGCCCCGTGACTCGTGGCCTAATAGTTAAAATCTAGAATACAAAACACGGGGTAAACTCGTGAGGACCTGTGTCTCGGGTAAATTGGTAGATGTGGAAAGAAGCAATAGGAAACCGTGACATACCTTGTAACCTCATCACGGTGGAAGAATCAATGAAACTTTATGGACATAGGTAGGAAAATGCTATTAAGGCCACCATTCTATGTAGGAACTGGGGTAAATGACTTTGCTCAGCCCAAAAATTCAGAAAAACTAAAAATCCTCAGGGAACTGCCAGTTACCTAGCCGTGCGGTACGAGCGCCTCCAGACACTGACAAGCGCACACGGCAGAAGCTGCTGTTTAAAGTGTGTAAAAATTGTCATGCACGCTAAGCACGTACCACAGGCAGCCGCTGAAAGCCGGAACGTTCAGAAGGAACGGCCTGCAGACACTGATTACCGATATGGACTCGACTGAGCCTGTGCGTGGCGATCATTTATGATGTGGCATTCATGTAAGAAAGGATGACACAAATCGATCTAACCCTAGCGCTGTTACTTAGGGGCTGTCGTATATGACGTGACATTAACCATAAAAATTTATCCGTGCTCAAGGGGGAGGCATAGTTCATAAAAGAACAGCGGGATGGTGTGAATACATTCAAAATCAAAGACGGAAAAATTCTATCTTCACATGATGAGAAACATAGCGTGCAACTCAGTTTATGTGCGTGACATAGATAGTGAATACAGCACTCTTGTAAGATTATCTCATGTGATCGTTTGACAGGGAAATAAATAACACAATGTAGTTACAACAAACCTGTAAGGAAACATGGAATCATTTGACAAAGAGATAAATCCGTGACACATTACAGTTGTGGTTGATCTGGGATTTGGCTCATTACAAATAATCCCATGGAGAACTATCTAATTCTAATGACAAGAAGAACATAGTGGCATGCAGTAACCACATTTGTGAATTGCGTGACCACACACAATGTGAATGCATACATATTAATGGCAGAAAGCAACCCACCCGGGCTCATATGAAACCAATCTTATGTATCTATGCTTGTAAAGGGAATCTGGTCTGCATGGTATAAACAAAATCATTAAATGACCATACACCTTTGAACTTCCTTCACTGTAAAAAAAAAACATTGATGGGATACACCACCATACGGAACATATAAGGTAATACCATCATCCGGATGTCTAGAGGGTTTTTAATTAAAAACACAGTGAAAAACAAAGGCGCGTCAATGCCTAGATCATGTTTGACAGGGAGTTAACAAGTGGGGCTCTGTATGAGGAACATGAAGAAGGAGAGCTTCAGGATACCCAATCTAATCGGGACGAATGGGATGATTACATTCTTCCCTGTCCAGCTTCTCCCGTTCCTACCACAGCTGACTCTCCTCCAGAGGACGTTGGAGGTTTTCATAACATCGTAGAGTGAGCGCTTTCAAAATCCTATGCCCTCGCACCAACAGGATTGTTTCCTCTATGCCATCCGAAACCGGACTCCGTCATTACCCAAGCCGCTCAGAGAAAGTAAAAAAAATCCATCTGCTTTGCTGACTGCTCTGCCGGATAAAGAGGGTAGGCGACTGGACAACATTGGTAAGCGCTTTTCGTCCATGTCTGCGTTGACAGTGCGTGCTTCCAACTCTTTAGCACTGTTGGGACGTTGTAATCGGCAGATGTGGGCAGATATTGCGCCATACCTAACGAACTTACCTGAAGAGTCGAAGGAAGAGGCAAAGAAGATCTTATTGGAGGGGGAGAGATCTGCCTCTGAAATTATAGACTGTGCAATGGATATTGCCTCTACCGGATTTCGCCAACTCGTGGGCGCAGCTGTGTTACGGCGCCAGGGTTGGTTGAAGGCAACTTCCTTCAGACCGGAAGTACAAACCAAGGTATTGGACATGCCATATGATGGCCAACTGCTCTTTGGCACACATATAGATGAGGCATTACAAGGTATTAAGAAGGATACTGACACCGCTAGGGCTTTGGGTACCCTGCGATTCCGGAACCCCTCTTTTCGAGGCTCAAGAGGGAGAGGTTAGACCTCTACTAGACGAGATTTCCAACACCGATCTTCCTTCCCATCCTCTCAGCAATATCGTCCACAGTATCAGCAGCGTCAACAACACTCCTCCTACACTAAATCTTCCTTTCGTGGCAAGGGAGGGAGACAGAAGGACGCCACTCGGCGACAATGACTTTCAACTACCGCTGGTCTCCAACTCCTCTCTGCCCTCCAGAGTTGGAGGAAGAATTTCCCACTTTCTCACAAATTGGAAGAAAATAACTACGGACCGCTGGGTTCTACAATTGGTTCAATTCGAACATTCTCTAGAGTTCATCCAAATTCCTCCCCAAACCCCTCCCCATCCTATGCTTCACAAAACAAAAATGTGCGTGTTTTACTCCTGGAGGTGGCACTCATGCTCCAGAAGGGAGCTATAGAGAGGGTTCCCCCAGGTCAAAGGGGAAAGGGGTTTTACTCCCGTTTTTTCCTCATTCGAAAAAAGGAGAAAAAATGGAGACCGATATTGGATTTGAGGAATCTAAACAAGTTCTTGAAAAAAGTCGTTTCGTATGGTCACCATTCAGGAGGTGCTACAGCTTCTACATGGTGTCTTTAGACCTGCAAGACGCCTATTTTCATATTCCAATACACCGCAACCACAAGAAATTTCTGAGATTCATGGTGGCGGGCAGGCATAACCAGTTTCGGGTCCTGCCGTTCGGACTCCAATCGGCGCCACGCATTTTTACCAAATGTCTAGCTCCGGTGGCTGCATACCTACGACAACATGACCATCAAGTCTTCCCATATCTGGACGACTGGCTCGTCAAGTCACCCTCTCTAGAAGGCGCGTCCAGGTCTTCCAGCGCCTGTCTGAGGCTTTTCAATTGTCTTGGACTGACTCTCAATCAGGACAAGTCCGTCCTGCAGCCTTACCAGCGCAACCGTTTTCTGGGTGCTACCCTCGACACCATACAGAGGAAGGCGTTTCCATCACAGGAACGCAAAGACAAACTTCATTCCTTGGCACTCTGTATAAGTTCCAAGAAGACGCTGTCAGTGCGCCTCTTCAAATCCCTACTCAGGATGATGTCTTCTTGCATCCTGTTAGTTCCGCACTGTCGCCGTCACATGCGGCCTCTCCAAGAAGCGCTCTCTGATCAATGGGTCCTGTGTACGGGGTCCTTCGACGACATCATCAAGGTGACCCCTATGATCAACAAAAAGGCTCTACGGTGGTGGACTTGCCCACAGAACCTTTCTCAAGGCTTGCCTTTCTTGCTTCCTGCTGCTCCACATATCACCACGGACGCCTCTTTAGAGGGCTGGGGAGCTTTCCTTCAAGAACTGCAGATAAGCGGAAAATGGTCCCATTCCGAGAAGAAACTTCACATTAAATTTTCTGGAGCTGCGCGCAGTGTATCTCGCTCTTGTGGCTTTCCTTCAACGAATCAGAAACTCTCTAGTGCTTGTCCGAACCGACAACACCACGACAAGGCACTATTTGAACAAGCAGGGCGGAACTCGTTCTCCGACACTCTCTCACGAGTCGCAAGAAATTTGGAACTGGCTGCTCAGTCACAACATCTCTCTTCGAGCAGAGTATGTTCCAGGCACCCACAACGTGTTGGCGGATTCTTTGAGCAGACGGCAAGCAGCCTGTCACGAGTGGGAGTTGGATCAGCGGATCCTCAACAGCATATATTCGCTCGATGGGGCACCCCTGTTCTGGATCTCTTCGCTACTCGGCAGAACACCAAATGCCAACACTTTGCAAGCTGGCATCCCCAGCAAGGGTCTCTGGGGAATGCATTTTCGATCGCATGGTGCAACGTCTTTGCGTACGCCTTTCTGCCAATTCCCCTGATTCCCAGGGTGCTCTGGAAGTTGAAAGCGGAGCCTTGCACACTCATCTTGATAGCTCCAGCTTGGCCACGCCAACATTGGTTCACAGAGCTTCACCTTCTTTCCCTGGAATCGCCGATCAGGTTGAAACCATTTCCATCTCTCCTTACGCTTCACAACCAACAAGTCCAGCATCCGGATCCGGCATCTCTCAAATTTTCAGCTTGGCTCCTGAGTTCAGAGAGTTTCAGAGTTTAGACATTCCTCCGGACTGTAGACAAGTTCTAGCTCGGGCCCGAGCAGATAGTACCAACAGAACGTACTCATTAAAATGGAAGAGGTTTTGTATCTGGTGCAAATCAAACAAAATGCACCCTCTTTCTTCCACGCCTGAGCAAATACTGCTGTACCTTCATCTGGCAAAATCTGGTCTTGCTCATGCCTCCATTAAAGTCCACCTGGCAGCAATATCGCGCTTCAGGAGATCCTCCGCAGGTCCTTCTCTGTGGTCTCATCGGCTCATTAAGCAATTCCTTAAAAGGACTGTTAGAACATTCCCTCCGGTGAAACCTGTACCTCCTGCTTGGCATCTCAACACCGTTCTGGCTCAACTTATGAAACACCCTTTTGAGCCAATACACAGAGTGGATCTTAAATATCTCTCCTGGAAAACAGCGCTCCTTCTAGCCCTTACCTGGGCAAGGCGAGTGGGGGAGCTCCAGGCTTTCTCAATCCAAGAACCTTTCCTTCAATTCAGACATGACAGGGTCATTCTTCGTACAAATCCGAAGTTTATCCCTAAAGTTTCTTCACAGTTCCATCTTAATGAGCCTATTGTGCTGCGTTCATTCTTTTCAAATCCGCAAACAGTGGCAGAAAAGACCCTGCTTTCCTTGGATCTTCAGCGCTACCTAAAGTTCTTCATCGACAAAACGAAGACATTTCGTAATCTAACCAGCTCTTCATGGCGTACAGTCGGCCTAGAAAAGGTCTACCACTCACCAAGCAAAGTATCTCCCGCTGGATCTCTTCATCCATTACTTTCTGTCACCAGCAAGCAGGGCGTCCCCTGCTCTCCACAGTTCGTGCCCATTCCACAAGGGCAATGTCTACTTCCATGGCACTGTTTGCAGGAGTGCCCATTGTGGACATTTGCAGAGCGGCCACATGGAAGACGCTGCATACATTTACCAAGCATTACTGCCTGGATACGGAACTCATGAAAGACGCTGCAGTGGGTCAAGAGGGGCTCCGTCCTCTATTTCATTAGAGGTGAGCCCTTCCTTTCATCCCACCATCCTTTCTTCTATACGCACATTTCTCTACTGTGATTTATGCCTCTGCTATGTCATTGTTTCTGGTACTTTCTATTTTTCACATTGATATGTTATCTGGTGAATATTTATATACTGTACCTTTAGAAATGTGCTTTTCATTGCTTACTATTCTGATTCAGGCATGTGAATCTATAAAAGATACCCTAATACTGGATAAGGAACGCGTTACTTACCTGTAACTGCAGTTATCCAGTATTGGTATCTTTCATAGATTCACATGCAACCCACCCACCTCCCATGGAAGGACTCTCTTGGATCGCTCAGTGATACAACTACTTAGCACTGCGCTTACAAAAATCTGAGGGACTAGAGCTCCTTCCAGGAAGGTTCTAGAGTGGTACTAGCTGATTGGCTACTCTCCAAAGTTTGGTCCTTTTTTACATAAGGACGTGGATATGTTACTAAGGTAAGGCCTTTTGGGCCGATTACTCTATATGTCTACTGAGATATTGCTTTGTTTATTTACCGGGGACTCCCATCCCGGCGACGGGGAATGATTCAGGCATGTGAATCTATGATTCAGGCATGTGAATCTATGAAAGAAAGAAAGATACCAATACTGGATAACCGCAGTTACAGGTAAGTTACGCGTTCCTTTTCCGTCGTTGATTTTAAATGTATTCACACCATCCCGCTGGTCTTTTCTGAACTATGTCTCCCCCTTGAGTACGGATACAATTTTATGGTTAATACCATGTCATATACGACAGCCCCTAAGTAACAGCGCTAGGGTTAGATCGATTCATGTCATCCTTTTTCATGAATGCCACGTCATAAATGATCGACCCGCACAGGCTCAATCGAGTCCATATCAGTAATCTGTGTCTGCAGGCCGTTCCTTCTGAATGTGCCTTCATTCAGTGGCTGCCCGCGGTACGTGCTTATCGTGCATGCCACTTTCTCATGCTTTAAATAGCAGCTTCTGCCGAGCGCGCTTGTCAGTGTTTGGAGGCGCTTGTACAGCATGGCCAGGTAAGCGGCAGTTCTCCTGAGGATTTTTTGTTTTTCTGAATTTTTGGGCTTAGCAAAGTCATTTACCCCAGTTCCGACATAGAATGGTGGCCTTAATAGCATTTTCCTACCTCTGTCCAACAAGTTTGATTGATTCTTCCACCGTGAAGAGGTTACAAGGTATGTCCTGGTTTTCTATTGCTTCTGTCCACATCTACCAATTTATCTGAGACACTGGGTCCTCATGAGTTTCCCCATGTTTTGTATTTCAGATTTTAATTCTTAGGTCACGAGTCACGGTACCTTATTTTAATACTGAGTAAGTTCATTTTGGATGGTATGAACCATCGCATGGGACACTAATGTTAATGTATATAAATGTTTTGCCACTACAATTTACAATGGTCATCCTGATTTATTCTATTATTCAGATTAATGACCGGTACAACCCATGATGACCTGCAATTTCTAATGCTGAGCTATGGGACACGTTAACTTTATCTGTTTGCCACAATAACCAATTGACTCTGTAAGTGGCTATGGCAATTTTCCCTTGTGAGATATGCCTCTTAGATCCGTGTACTGGTGCTTACACGTGTTCGTTTCATTCACTGCTAATTCCTTGTCCTTGCCTTTCGCCTCTTTGACGTTGGAGCCTATGTGCCTCATCAATTGAAAACGACCTCCTGATTTTTCAAGCAGGTCTTGAATGGTAACACATTTTTTGTCTTCTCAACAAACTATTACCAAGTTTCGTACTTCCATCACCAGAATAATGAGACCTTATTAATTAATTGTAGGTGTCTCCTCTAACCCCCCCCCATCCCGCCCTGATGAAGACCCCATTATAAGGATTAGTCAACCTACACAAAGAAGGGGGTAGAAACGTCTGGTTTTTCTTGAGTGGACTAGTACAGACATCAGAAATTGTCTGTCCCGATGTTACTATGTCCAAATGTAATATTCGCCTTCATCCGTCTGGATAGGTTTTTATCAGTCCATTGATGTAATTATTGCGCATTGCCTTTACTTCCCTACAACCCTCACAAGTGCATACCTCTCTTTTAGCACCTTCTCCTTCTCCCCTTGAGCACCTGCATTTTATATGAAAATGTACAGACTATTCATGCTGTTTCACTGAATAAATCAGCATACTTAGAATATGACAGATTGTAACATTTGATTTCTTGGTAATGTTGCATTGTTTGTATTGAATTATGTACCACTGTGACCATTGTTTCTTGTACTTTGATTATTTTTACAGCATTGAAAAAGCTTATTGTCACAGACAAGCGTCTGCTGAGCATCATCTCAATAACTCTAATCAAACTCATCAATTTTGCTGTGGCATAATTAAAGCAGGTTGGATATCCCATTGAGCCAATCTGTGTAAAGAGAGTCTAACTCAGGATTTTTAAAGAAGCCTCCTCACAATTACATGGTGGGTTTCTTAAAATACTTGGGGAACATGCAAGATCCTATTACCCATTTATTAGTTAACTGGGATAAAAAGTCTATACACTGCAGATTAGGCACGAATTGTAGTATACAAAAAAAAACTTTACATTTGGTGGTCCTATTCACTGCCACTTAACCTGAAATCCATCTCTGCTGGAAGATATCTGTATGGTCCATCAGCCTTCTATTATTAGGGACCATACCAGTGGCTCCTAGCGCTTAACACTTAGAATCCCGGGTCCAAATTCAACGTTTGTTCAACTAAAATGTTTGTTGGCACATCTAGTGTGCGAGGAGCCCAGCTGTATAACTTTCTACATCTTGTTGTGAGAGGTGACTAACACATCTTAAATTCCAAAAGGTTAGCAAAACTACCATCTTGTTTTATATCTCAATGAATGTTGGCTATTTGTTCTTTGGGAGAAAGGGTGGGGGGGTGTTTAATGTGTGCACCCCTTAATAGTGTGTACTGAAAAATGAAGGGGCCTCTTCTAAGTAAAACCAGGCAGAACTTCTCTCTCCTACGTAACGAAATAAACTGTTTTGTTCATCTCCATAGAGCAACCCAGTTGGCGAAAACCTCGTTTTGATGTATCTCTAGTACACCTTACCAAAAGGTTTATGGAGGTGATCAGTGCGGCACCAGATGGTATTGTCGACTTGAATGCAGTAGCGAAGACGTTAGGTGTGCGGAAGAGGAGAGTTTATGACATCACTAACGTGCTAGATGGAATCCACCTCATTCAGAAGAGATCAAAGAACCTCATCCAGTGGGTGTAAGTCTAAGGAATGTACTTGTTTTACCATTCACATTGTATTTGTTTATTTTCTTGATTCAGTAGATAGGTGTAAAAATTATTTTGGGTGTCCAGGCACCCTGAAAGTGTTTTATCAGTTCATGCATAAACGCTAGAGGGCTGATTTTGTTGTACCAATACAGTAAAGTAGAATTTTATTACATTTAGCTGCAGATTCCTTACCTTAAAATATTCCTCAGCTAGCTGGCTGGATCTGGAATCTTTTGTCGAGCAGTACCTAGCGTGCCGGTAAGTGGCATCGTTTGGCTTCGTGTGGCGTTATCGGCATCGTTCATGCTGAAAGTGACATGCACAGTGCCTATATAGGCGCCACCCCAGCACGCTGACATCAGTTCTTTTCTTTTCGCACCAGTTGGTGCAGATCTGGAGAAGAGCTACCAGAGTAATTTTTTGACTAACATTTTGTCAAATATTTTTTCGAGAGTTTGTCTCCTGGTGCGATAGGGATTTCCACCAGAAAAGCAGAGCATCTTTCAAACCTTGCGGAGCCTGTCATCAGCAGATGTCGGTCACTGATCTTCTCTTGGTTTGCCTCTGGTGTCTGGAGTGTGACCACGACTCTTAAGACATCAGAGGACTGCTGAACCATGCATCCAAGGCATTGAAGGAGCGGGTCCCTCAAGCTCCTCTACACTGGTCAACTCCGGGATGCTCCATGTCTCGATTGTGAGGAAGGTCCAGAGATCGTTTGCAGAGCTACTCCTAGAAGTCCTTGTTGTATTTGAAGTCTGGTAAGTCCCACAAGAAGAAAATAGTCAAAGAGGTCCTCTACTTTTTTGTGCAACTATTCTGATGATGGGCGGGGCCGTCGGCACTCAAGGCCTAGCTCTGTGGTGGAACCTGTGCCTGGGCCTCTCCACGCCTCCTTGACTTTCCGGAAGCCAAAGCTAGACCCTGCACAGCTTAAAGAACTTTGAGGCCATGCACCTCATTTTTCGGCAGCCAGACCCCTCTGGTCCTTCCTGTGGCCCCAAGGGTCCTTGAGGGGCCTCTTCTGGTCGATCGCTGTAAGATTCGTCCTTGGCGGCCGTTGGGACCCAGGGATCCATTGACTGATCCGGAGTTGCCAGTCAAGTGACCTCTATCTTCCTTGGCACCTGCTGCAGCACTGACGCCCCAGTGCCCATTGGTTGCTCTGTCATCTCCACTGTCATTCCCGGCTCAAAAACGGAGCAAGATGGGCTATGTCTGGTGCCGCCAGGTGGCAGACAACCCAGATTGGAGGCAGTGCCTGGGCCTGGATTGGGTGATAAATGGGAAGGGCCTATGGACCCTTGTGAATACCAACCCTTAGAAGACCCTGAGGACAATTGGTATGAGGAACCTGCAGATGCAAGAGGACTGTACACCTTCCTCAGACACTGGCTTGGTCTCTTCCCCCTACGTTGCTATGGATTGTTATTCAGTGATTCTTTTTAGAATTCGCACATTTTGTCCAAAGTTGCCTAAAATGCATACAATTGTGTACTGTTTTCTCTGCTCGGTCAGCAACAGCTCCATACGTTTTAGACATAACACATGACACAGCTGCAGCTTTCCAACACAGTCGTTTTTATTGTATAAACTGTCTCATCCGCTAGGGAGCAGAGCGGAGAAATTTGGCAGAGAGACTAGCCTGGAACTAACATCCGCAAAGCCTGACTTGCAGCTTTGTGTAAATTAAGTTTACACCCATGATGCGGACCACCTAACCACGTACACCAGGTATGGGGTCGTTGCCAATCCCAGAAATCTCTCATACATCCCCGAGCTCACACAGTAAGGATAGGGGCCTAGACATAAAGATAGTTTACTATAGTTGTGATGTTTATTTTAAACAGCCTGATAGTAATGCAAAGTACTTTGTTTAGTTGTATCTGCCAAATAATGGCAGCACACTTGCATCATGATAGACTACAATACTTTTGATAAATGTGAACTTTCTTTGTCTGTCTTCTGTTTGCTAAGGGCATGCATGAGTAAGTGGTGAAAGGTGAGGATCTGATTCCACGGTTCTCTTGGGGACTTGATGATCATGTTCTAGGTTGCCAAAATCACACGCTACTCTGGGAAGTTTAGGAGTTCAGGTGAGGCACTGTGAGCTAGCCAGGATTTAGGCCGACAGGTACTGATGTGGTATCACGGATTAAGATCCTCAGGAACAGTACCTCCCCAGAGGCCCATCTTCCGGCAGCTCTGTCTCTGTATTATTGACACCAGAGAAGCCAAAGGGAGGAAAGGGAATGAGGAAAGGTACATCTGGGGGGAAACCTGTGAAAAGAAAAAATATCGACAAACAATGGACTTTTAATATACTTTTGGATCTAAATGCTTAGCCTATTATCCACAAGACTGCGAAAATCTGAACTCACATGAGTTTCAGTGTACAAATCCGAAACAAAGTAAATAAGCGAACAAGAGTTAAACACAGCACCATGTCCTGCAAATGCAAACACACAGAACTTGAACACTGGTAATTTGCTTGTGGAACGTCAACTAAAACTTCAGATTGATGTATCCATGTAATAGATGAATAGCACACATAAGACACTGCAAGAAATGAAAGCGCCTAATTCAAATATAGTTATAGATCCTCTCCAGTAAAATGAAAAGTCATAATGAGAATGTTCTCCATCTTTTCTAATTAGCCGTATTAACAAGCAGTCAAAGTTCATTGAAAATTAACTACCTTGTTATTCCTTTATCCATACAACAAAAGTCCCTCCAAACAAAGGTAGCTCTGTTCTACAGCAGAAAGTTACAACTGGAGATAAGATCATCTGGGCCTAAACTTTTCTACATACGGGTCGAGTAGTCATCGAACAGGAATCCGAATTTCCCAACACACACATGAAAGATAATTACTCCCACAAATTCATAAGACAAAAAAACTGTAAGCAGCTGCTTAAATGAAAACCCACTGCCACTTATCTGGAGGAGGAGTACAATTTCACAAAAAGGATGTGGTGACACTCAAACGTTGGATCAAATACCCTACCAACATGATCAAGCTGCCGAGCAATGGAAGGTATTCTGACAGTAAAACCTCAATAGCAGATGCCTGCCTACATTTCCGTGCGGTTAAATGCTGGATCCCGAGGCACATCCTAGACGGTAAAATGACTTCCTATATAAGCCCTGGATGCGGGATGGGTAGGGGTACAGCCGATCAGGATGTCCTGTCATCCCAAGGCACAGTTCTGCTTTACCAGCAGAACCTCTACGACATGGCACCCAACGTGGGACAGGTACTTATTTAACAGGTTTCCTGTGTAGTACTGGTGTGTGCCCATTGTACCATTACACCTTCTCCAGAGTGTCTGTGGTGTTGGGGATTAATCCTCCACACTGTTTTAGGAAGCACCTACTTTTTTCGGTTGGTTGTTCAAGCTTGAACCTTTAAAAGGATTTCCCATATTAGTGTTTGGTCTCTCATTACTGTTTTATTAATGGCAGCGCCACAGCGTATACCTTTTAGCTGACAATTGCAAACCTGCAGTCCATGTACATTTACATTTTAATGCCCTTGGCAATGCTGGCTTGTTTGAAACCCACGATGCCTATTGTTTGGAAGTTTTTTTTATTCTTGGGTCAATTTTCTGGCTATGGATGCAAATATACCGACAATTATGAATACACTGATGTTGCACCACCGCAAAATTACGGAGCGTATCAGCTTTTAGAAATGTCTCTTTCGCATTGTGAACATCAAAATTGGTCCAGAGACGCCCTAATGCACTCATAAACGTATGGCTCACCTTAGTAATGACAGGACCACCTTGCCAGCTTACAAAACCTCCATGTTCATGATCTACAGCAATTATACACTGGTCTAGTTAGACTGTATAGACACTTAACTTATTATGTTTTGTGCAACTTGATGGAGAATGTTCTTCTATTGGTCGTAATACTTTGGGTGCCAGTCCCAATGAACCACAGCTTGGCAAGCCTGGTTCTGATGAGGACACTGCCAAACAGAGCCCGGAGATTGCAAAAAAAAAAAAAAAAATGGGACTAACCCAAAACTAAAGAAAAAGCTAGGTCTCCAGGAGGTTCTCCGCCATCGGAGCCCTCTGCCAGACGCTGAAATGTGCGTGGTCACATACAGTTGAAATCACCTGATAGGTATCACCCTTCTGATAGTAGTCTTTCTCATTACTTTCAGGACTCCTCGGAAAAACCATACAGGAGAGGAGGGCATTCTGAGCACAGACAGGAAGAGTATGTGAAACCGAAAAAGGACTTACAATGCACGTCTGACGTAAAGATAAAGGAGGAGAAACCCCTGCAATTCAAGACCCAATTTCAGAAAAAGAAAGTTGCAACGATATCCGCAAAATATGCCACAAACACTGAACTCTCCATCTGAACAGGCGGTCTCCATCTGAACAGGAGGTGGGTGGTGACTTTCCTCTACAGCGCGGTAGAGGTCCCTGTAGCGCACCGGAACCTGTAGGAGTTTCTGGCAGCGAAAGCAACTGATCAATATGTTACAGTTGAAACCCCAGGCAGGCATGCAGCCCCTCCATATAGATTATATAATTTGAATTACAAATTAAGGGTGACATACAGCGCACCATTTGGGTAATATTGTGGCAATATTATCATACAACCTTCTCTTAGCGGAGGTCGATTGGCCCCAGGAGTTCGTACGAACATCCCCACAAGCTGAAGATATTATTATACCATCCTTTTCTGCACTTGTCCCTCATGAGGTCAAACAAGCATATGCTGCAGAATGGGCTCTTGCACTAGCCATGGCAATCGTGTAGGCTGGGATAAGAACTCTCATGTTGTACCCATACGGTTCAGCCCACAAGTGCAACCACAATACCCAATAGGATGCTAAAGCACTTGCTCGAGAAATACTCTCACAGTTGGAGTACCCGGAAGTACCCGGACGTAATTGAGCGCTGTCTCCCCCAAATGAATAATCGGCTTTTTCCGTTCTTAAAACCAGATCATTCATATTATATGGAGTTAGGCTATAGACATTTAAATAGTCGTACATGCACATTTGCAATACAAATGCACTTAGTATGGAACTTATAAATAATATAGTCCGTTAAAAATTTAAGACAACCTTGGTATTTCCAATACTTTTGTTAAAGTGAATGTGCCCCCTTATCCCGCAGTCTTTTTTCCCCACGGATTCACAATGCCGTCGTTACAACGACCGCGTTGTGATTCCGCATACCATTACTCTGCAAGTCGGAACGACGACTTGCGGAGGGGGGGGCGCTGGATGTTGGAATAGTATAATTTACTATTCCAACTCCAGTCTGTGCGGACAGTAGGGAAGGTGTTGGATTTTAACGACCGCGTTGTGATTCCCTGCGGAAAAAAGTTTATTTATAAACGTTGTTTACCCCTGAAAGCGTGGACTGCTTTCTCAGCCCTATACTTTCAAAGTCGCTTCAGTCTATTCCCCATGGGGTATAAGAACAGTCCGGGACTGTCTGCTGTCACATTGTGTCAATTCTGCGTGACATTGAGCCAGATGCATTTTCCTATATAGATGATATCTACCTAACGGATTAGATTGCATAATATTGGGATATACTGAATCTGGCTACAAGTTCAACGTTGAGAAATCTAATATACCATTTCTCAGTGTCCTATTTCTAGGATACAAACTTGCCCATGAGGGAAAAAGCTTATCGCAACACTTCATAGAGAAGTGTGGTCTGCTACGACCCCGAAGTTTGGCAGAATTTATGTTGGATTTCTGTTAATTCGTAATACTGCTGCAAATGCCACCCATATGACGGAGGTGAGTACTGTACTTGCTGCTGCATCCCCTGCAGATGATTTTGTTTATAATGATCCACCCCTTGTGGAGTCTTGTATCCCGAGCTGTTGAGAATGTCCATTGGTCCTCCGATCAGGCTGCCCCTTCAGGAGGAACTTCTGTTACAGCAGTAGAACAGAGTTCTACACCCGAAACGGTCTATGCTCTGCCTTCTTGCATGGAGGGAGATTCAGCGGCGATAGCTGGCAGCTTTTGTCCTTCCTCCCATAGTCTACAATGTTATTCTGGAAGACCGGTGTCCCTCCGTCAAGATGGCAATCGCCTGCAGTTGAAACAAGTTTGTGGGATGGTGTACAGACATGAACAGACAAAAGAAATTGGTCGTTCACAAAATGTAACCGTATCCTTGCAAAGTCATTAAAGTGCTAGGCATCTCAAAAAATTTAAAGGACTGTCATCCCACACCATCAGGTGTCATGCTTCATCATTGGCAGTCCTCGATTTCTAAAAACCACGTTTGATAGAGAACGGACCTACACCTGGAGACAGTGAAACACTTCTAATGATCTAAGTGGGGGCCTGTGAATAAGTCATTTTAAAAACCAGTGTAATAACCCAAGTACATTTATTCGCTGGGTACTATTCGGTGTTAAAAACGAAAATGTGGGGATTGGGGGAACTATTACCCCATCACCACCCTTATCGTCGACATGTTTCTGCCGGTGGCCTAATTGGGTCCGTGGCATTCATCAGGACGAAAATAGGGCTCCTATCTTACCAATGCGGTTCAGATGTTTCCACTATGTTAGGGTGACCTGTGTCATCCTCTAACTGAACGGGAGTTCCTTAAACCTGTAAAACAAATATACGTTTTTCAGTAGAATGTGTAGTTATATCGAGGAGGACTAGGAAACCTGCACACCCTACATATGCAGAAAATGCATGGGAGTGTGAAACCACGTGACACTTCAACCGTGCAACATATTGTCAAAAAGCAAAAATGAACTTCATTAGTTTTGTGAGACCATCTCACATTCTTAACCCAAAAAAGGGTCCCAATTGCCCCATGGGAAGAGGGTAAAGGGACCCCTGTAGTCCGACTATGGAAGGTAAAGATGGTGATTTTAAAAAGTACATAATAATGAATATAAGCCAATCCACATCCCAAAATGAGCATTCCAAAATTATCGGTCAGGAGAGTCCGTAAATTACAGGCAAATTACAGGCGCTGTCAGTGCACCCTCTGCATCTGACTTTCTATCATGACACGCTGATCCTTTGGACACTAGCTCCCTTCTTACCGAAGGTGGGAACCCTGTTCCACGCAGGCCAGTCCATCACCCTGCCTACCTATTAGGCTCTGCATCTTCCCTCTAAAGAAAAGCAGAGACTCCACCGGCTGGACCAAAAAAAGGGCATTCTCATTCTACCTCGACCTTATAAAAGAGTTCCGGGTAAACGATCAACTCTTCTTTGGGTATGTCGAAGCCGAAGGTGATGCACAAACAAACCATCTCCTGATTGATTGTGCTACGCAGTGGCCAAGAAGCAACCCCCCTGATGGCTTATGTGCTCACTCCGCCTGAGCCAAAGCTGTGAACACTGCATTAGTGCGGGGAGTTCGGTCCTGGACATAAGCTAGGCTGCAAAGTGGGCTTCATTGCACAGGTTTGCGAAGCATTATTTCCTGGACAGTCAAGCCTATCAGGATGCGCACTTTTCCCGTTTGGTACTGCAGGACTTTCTGGTCTGAATCTGTTTCGCAGGCCCACCTCTGAGGAGGTATTGCTTGGGCATAAATCCTAAAGTAAGGAATCTGCGGCTAGAAGTGTTAATCAAATGAACAAGTTTCTTACTTTCGGTAACTCCTTATCTGGTAGAGACTGTATATAGCTGCAGACTCCTTACTGAGCCTCCCCGCAAACGGATTATAGTGCAAAGGGTTTTTCCCCCTTTCAGGGTTCTGGCTTACGCACCAGTAGTCAGTGTTCTTCGTGGCTCTTCACTTCTGGTGTGGAAAGTCGCAAATAGAAACGGACGTCAGCACGCTGGTGTCGCCTGCACATGTCATTAACAGCCAAATGATGCCAAGCGAAGAACAAAGCCACCACCTATTGGCGCGCAGGGGTGCTGCTTGTCAAAGGTTTTCAGATCCAGTCTGATGCCTGGGGAATTTTCTAAGGAAAGAAATCTGCAGCTAGATAGTCTCTCCCAGGTAAGGCGTTACCGAAGGTAAGTAACTTGATCAATTTGGTATTTGCTCTGCATCTACTGATATAACACAGTAGTAGTGTTAAATGCTTAATATAGTTATTTTATATAGTGATTAGGATTTGATACACAAGTCTCGTTTCTGGTCAATGTGAGCTTCAGTTTGGTGTGGTAGTGGCCAAATCCCAGCTTTCTACTGTAGGCTTCTGTTTTGACGTTCTATTTATTTGTGTATCCTTCCATGATACATTACTATAGTGACTTGTTAATTATTTGGTTTGTTTGATTTATGAGCATTTGTCTGTGCATTACAAGCAATAAACTATACAATGCATCACAGCATGAACTGGATCTAAATGAGTGACTGAGTGCCTTACAGATGGATACATTAAAACAAAGATGATGCATTTACAAGATAAAGTATTATGTTCGGGTGGGTTTTAAAATGTAACAAAAATGAGCACAGAATTTTATATACATATGCACATTTACAGTAAATTACATCAGACACCTGTATGGTTGTGCCTGCTGCTTTTGTCAAGGTGCAAGTAATGAAAGTGTGACTGAGTAAACGCAAACATCTGATCGAAAAATCTAGCCGCAGATTCTTTACCTTTGAATTTCCCAGGCATGAGACTGGATCCGGAAGATATTTCTACAAGCTATGCACCAATAGGTGGTGATGGTCGGCTCCACGTGGTGTAGTCTGCGCTGTAGTGACATCCATGTCACCTATATAGGCACCACCTCTGCGCGCTGTCAGTTGTGTTCCGTGCCAGTCAAGCGCTGGTTCATGAAGAGAGCTACCCTCCGTCACTTTTTGACAGGCTTTTTCCAACTTTTTGTCGAACCCCTTTTTGTGGTGTGTAGACTTTTTTCCATCATGTCTAGGAAGACTTCTTGATTCAAACCGTGCAGCGCCTGTCACCACGCCATGTTGCTGATGGATCCACACCTGATTTCCCTCTGGTGCCTGGAGCATGACTACGCTCGAAGTTGTGCTCTGACTTCTGAGCCAAGACTACAAAAGCTTTTAGAGAGCGATCTCTAAATCTACTTGTGGCCAGGTACTCAGCACTGTGTCACACAACTCCTAGGAGGTCTCGTTTATGGTCTTAGTCAAGAGGAAGCCCCAGGCACTGCTCTGAAAGTCCCAAGTCTTTCTCCTCCTACTTGATGTCATCAGGTAGGTCCGGTAAGAAGCATAAGAAACCGAAGAAGACAAAGTGTGCTTCGACTTCTCCCCATCCGTTGGCCGACACAACGTAGCAGTCTCTACTTTCTAGGCCTTGTTCTACAGAACCTGCAACTGGGTCGGCTCTGCCCCTCACCGCTTTACCTGGAGCCACAGAGACCACCGACCAGTGTAAAAATAATTATGATGCCATATGCATCCTATGTGGGCGGCCTGACCCGACTGGCGCACCTTCGAGCCCATAAGGTCAGAGGGAGATCCGTTGGGTTCTGCCCTTGTGTGGATGTCTCCCCATGGATCTGGTAAGGATGCGGTCTGACACCGATTCTCCTGGCGCTGCCTATGCCAGCCCCATTCTGATTGCTGATGACCTGGAGCCAGTACTGTGTCGACCGACGCCAATACCAGCACCGAGAACCTCCAGGTCCAAGGTCGTTTCCTGAGCCCTATTCCAAAAGGCTAGGAGTGAAAAATTATTTGGAGGTGTCAAGGGACACTTTAGAAGACATCCCGATCATGTAATGGACTGGTGTGAGGAGTTTGAGGTCAGTGGACTGGACACCTCTCTAGGTTCTGGCATTTTCTTTCCCTACCATGGCTACAGAGGGGGAAGCATCATTTGCTATGGTGGTGCGAAGGACAGCTGAGGTCCTGGACTATCGGATCCCTTCGGTGGTGGTCAAGACTAATATCTTGCAAAAACCAAAGGAAATGATGGACGGAGTGTTGAACACTGCAAGCACTCACCCCCAGTCAACTGATCTGGGTTTAATCCATCACCGTTCTTTAGCCCACTCTGTCACCCCAGTTCAGACATGGCCATATGCAAATCAGTCTGACCCTGTGCCTCATGGGACAGTCCAGCCCGAACTGCCAAGCCATGTCTTCCCTGGACCGGAAACAAGCTTCCTAGGACCGGTTTCTGGCATTTCAGCCATCTTCAGCCAGGCTTGCTCGAATCCAGTGGCAAAGTGAGCAAGGGACTCACGTCTGAGCATACCCTGCCAACTTATGGCGAACAAAGCAAAAACCAAAGGAAATGATGGACAGAGTGTTGAACACTGCAAGCACTCACCCCCAGTCAACTGATCTGGCTGAAGACGGCTGAAATGCCAGAAACCGGTCCTAGGAAGCTTGTTTCCGGTCCAGGGAAGACATGGCTTGGCAGTTCGGGCTGGACTGTTCCCATGAGGCACAGGGTCAGACTGATTTGCATATGGCCATGTCTGAACTGGGGTGGCAGAGTGGGCTAAAGAACGGTGATGGATTAAACCCAGATCAGTTGACTGGGGGTGAGTGCTTGCAATGTTCAACACTCCGTCCATCATCTCCTTTGGTTTCTGCAAGACTAATATCTTGACAGATCTTGCAGCCAGGTGTCTCCTCTTCGGAACCCTTGCTACCCATTGATGAGACCCTTACAGATGTCAAACTGGGTACCTGGTCCAAACACAGCATAGAGGCTCCTATGAATAGGATAATCGCCGCCACTGCCCTGCTCCCGGCTACTCAAGCTTCCTTACCACCCCTTTTTCCCCAGAGAGCTTGGTGGTCCAAGCCTCTACCTCCCATGGTATGTTCCCTTCCGCTCCCCCAGATAGGGAATCCAAGTGGCGGGATAGTTGAGGTAAGACATTTTCTTTCACCAGCCTTGCATTGCGATTGGTGAACACTGCATGCTTATTGGACCATTATTCCCACTTCCTGTGAGAAACGGTTTGCGCAAGTGCTGCCACAGGTTCCGGAGGAGGCCCGGGCCATCCTCTCCCAAGTAATATCGGATGGGGTAGATGCAGCAAAGTTCACCAGCCGTTGTGGTCTCGACACAAACGACTCGCTGGGCAGAATGAGTTAATAGACGTGGCTGTTCGACGCCACACCTGGTTGAGGGCTTCTGGGTTTTCGGGGGATGTCCAGGTCTGTCTCATGGACATGCCTTTATTGGCACCCATCTCTTCGCAGACATGGCTCTGAAGCACTTTAAGTACTCTCAGGATACGGCTAAGTCCTTGGGCCTCTCATTTGCCACTCGTCCCCAGTCTCCCTTTTGCCAGCCCTACCCTAGTCATAAGACCTCACAGGTTCAGCAACCTCCGTGTGGCAGAGAGCGCAGCTTGTTCTAACCCAGTGGGTTAGGCAACCAGAGGTCTGGTCAGTCCACCGCCCCCCTGCAGCCTCAGTCCCCCAAACCCTCCTATTCTTTCCCTTCAAGATCATGGGCGGCCAGTTGGTGGCAGGATCTGCCATCACCTTCACGACTGGCTCGAAATCCCATCAGACAGGTGGGTCCTCCAGATAGTCAGAAGGGGCTACTCCCTCCTCTCTGAGACTACTCCTCGCTCCATGTCTGGATCGAACACCAGGACATATCCCTGGTGATTCCACACCTGGCAGGTTCGCTGAGCGCCAGAACAGACTAACTTAGCCGTCGATGTCTAGCGGATCATGAATGACCTCTCCATCCTGAGATGACGCAAGGTCTCTTAACAGCGGAGAGCACATTGGTTAGATCTGTACGCCTCTTCTGAGAACGTGAATGTCAGCAGTTTTACACACTGGAGTTTCCAAGGTGGCTCTCGCTCGGAATGGCTTTTCTCAAGTGGAGCTCAGGCCTCCTGTATGCCTTTCTGCCCATCACACTCCTGCCCAGAGTTCTCAAGAAGATCAGAACCGTCCTTGTGGCCCAGAGTCTGGTATCGCAAGCTTCCCCTTGGGGAGGATTTTCCGTCACAGCAGCAGGTGAAGGTTCTCCACCTGAACCTATTAACTCTATACCTTCTTGCATGGAGATTGAGCGGCTGCAGTTGACAGCATTCAACCTTCCTCCCGAAGTCTGTAATATTATTTTGGCAGCCCGGCGTCCCTCTACCATGTCGGTGTACGCATGCCGATGGAACACGTTTGTAATATACTGTACAAAAAAAGTCTATTGACACACTTTTGCTTCCCTACCTGATATTTTACTTTTTATTTTAACCCTTGCCCAATGGGGCTTTGCTCTGGGCACTCTAAAAGGGTACCTTTCTGCCCTGTGTGCCTTTCTGTGACTGCCAGACCAACACTCTTTATTTAAATCCCCCATTGTAAATCGATTTTTCAAAGGCCTTCTCCATATGTTCCCACCTTTCCCTTTTATCATGTCTCAGTGGGACCTTAATTTGGTTCTCACTTTCCTAATGTGCACTCCATTTGAACCTCTGCACAACTGCCCCCTCCGGCTGCTTACCATCAAGACAGCCTTTTTAGTTGAAATCGCATCATCCGGGATTGAGAGTGAACTTGAGGCTTTGTTATCCAAGCTGCCTTACCTGACAATATTCCCGGACAAGTTGGTCCTTCACAGTAGGGCCTCATTTCCACTGAAAGTGGTAGAACACTTCCATGTGGGGCAATCTGTCACCTTGCCCATTTTCTCTGCTCCTCCGCATCCCTCTAAGAAAGAGGAGCGACTCCATTGTCTGGTTCCAAAAAAGAGCGTTGTCGTTCTACTTTGACCGCACTAAAGAATTCCGTGTGGACGACCAACTCTTCATGGGGTACATGGGAGCTAAGAAAGGTCGTGCAGTGCAGAAGAGGACTCTCTCTCACAATGGATGGTCCTCTGCATCAAGGTTTGCTACGCTCTGGCGAGGAAGCAGCCTTCTGAAATCTTAAGAGTTTATTCCATCAGAGTTAAGGCTGCTACCAAGGCGTTGCAATGTGAAGTTCCAGTCCTCTACATTTCAGGAAGCAATGTGGGCAACCCTGCACACGTTTACCAAGCACTACTGCTGGGATAGTCAAGGCCGCAGGGATGGCCTTTTTGGGTGCGCTGTCCTGCAGAACTTTCTGTTTTAAACTTGTCTGCAGTCCCTCCTCTGGGGACAGTATTGTATGGGTATCTATTCAAAGGTAAAGAATCTGTCGCTAGATGTCTCTATCGGATAGACAAGTTACTTACCTTAGGTAATGCCATATCTGGTAGAGACATGATCTAGCCGCAGCTTCCTTACCGTTTGTAGGAAGCTGGACTTGTATATACTATACCAAAAGAGGTATGGTATGGTATGCACAGAGTCCAGTTAGTCCCCAAAGGTATGGCAGAGGTTAAAACGGATGATACCTTACTCTCAAGTTAATAGTAGCTGGGCTGAGCAGTCCGAGGGTCGTGTTAAGCTTTTATTGTACACACTCAGGCAAGAACTGATGTCACACACTCAGACTGAATCCAGACTAATTGTTTGTATACAAAGTTGTTACTTTATTTTAGTACTAGAACCAAGAATCAAATAGTGCAGGTAAGTTATACAGTTTTGTCAAACTGGCAATACTTTTCAAGAATGCAGTATTATTATTATTATTATTATATATAGACTTATTAAGCGCACAGCTACCCGTAGGTTTCCCGGCGCTGGAGGCACAAAAAATGACACGGGCCAGCAACAATGTCAAAGCAGGTTACAAGGAAAACAACCAGGTTTTAACTCCTTTGCGGAATTTAAGATAGCAAGTTTCCGTCCGCAAAGGGATGGGAAGCGAATTCCAAAGCGTGGGCGCCAGATAGGCAAAGGAGCGCCCACCAACTCTAGTACGCTTGAAACGGGGAACTGAGAATCTACACTGGGAGGAGGATCTGAGAGTACGGGAAGGACAATACTGATGGACTAAGGTGGATAAATAATGAGGGGATTTGCCAGCTTTAATACGATGCATAAAGCATAAAGCTTTGAATTTGGACCTCGATTCAATGCGTTGCCAATGCAGGTCGCGAAGAGAAGAGGAAACAGACATGGTTCTAGGCAAATTACAAAGTAAGCGGGCGGCCATGTTCTGAACCACTTGAAGTTTGCGGGAAACCACCTTGTCGGCACCCAGAAGTAAAACATTTCCGTAGTCCAGCCGTGAGGTCACTAAGGCATGGACCACTGATTTCTGCGTGTCGAGAGGAAGCATCCATGTGATCTTCAGCCACCTGATGATGGTAGTACAGGTGGCTGCGACTTTCACCACATGTTGCCTCAAAGATAGTTGGTTATCAAGGAGGATCCCGAGATTACGTACAGTAGTTGCTGGGGCCGGCAAAGGACCCATTTGCTGAGGCCAATGTTTTGGGCCCCAGAGAGACGAGTCTGGTCCGAACAGAAGCAGCTCCGTTTTATCGCCATTAAGCTTCAATTTGTGCGTTAGCATCCAATTGGCGATAGCAGTAAGGCCAGAGCGCAGAGAGGAGGAGGAAGAAAGTTGATTAGAAGAAAGAGAGAAGATGATTTGAGTATCATCTGCGTATGAGAAAATAGACAGTCCAAATTGTTCAGCAAGGAAAGAAAGGAGTCTGACGTAAAGATTAAAGAACAGCGGACTGAGAATAGAACCCTGGGGGACACCAAAAGGAGCGTTATGAACAGTGGACACCGAAGAAGAGGAGAAGACATGAAAAGTGCGATCAGAGAGAAAATTAGAAATCCAAGCAAGTGGAGAACCACATATCCCGACGGACCTTAAGGCAGACAGAAGTATGGTATGGGAGACGGTGTCAAAAGCCGCACTCAAATCCAGAAGGATGAGTGCCACCGTCTCCCCACCATCAACCCGACGTCTGACTGTCTCCGTGACAGTATGGTTTTGTAAATGCAATAAATACTTTACAGTTTTAAGAAAGCTTTCTGTGCATGTCAATCAAATACAGTTTTAGACTTTGCAATGGCAAAGATATGCAACTCAGTGATACAGTTCAATGTATTCATATGGAGGAAAATAAGATAAGAGACTTACAGGTAAGTACTCGGTTTTGTGGTTCAGTCTCGAGTTGGTAGAACTTACATAGAGCATTGGTCAGGTAGATAAGGAGAGTGCACCCTCAGCAGCACAGAGGCGGCTGGGTTTAGAGGTCGAAGGAGAGGTCGGGCTCAATGTAGTGCTATGGAGACAGGAAGTACTCTAAAGAGCACCGGTCACAGGTTTCTGAGTCAAGGCCCAGGGTTCAAAGGTAGGCTCAACGGGGGCCACAAATAGACACAAAAGGCGCCCCTCTAAAGGCACTCGGGCGGCAGAGTGCACATTAGGCATCGGAGGCTTGGAGAAGGGACCCAGCAACTGGAGTGTGAAGTTGGAGTGTTGTTGGACTCTGGGACATAGTTGGTCAGGCATTTCAAGACAAGGGGGCTGCAGGTGCAGGGGTGTCGTGTCGGGTTTTCTCTTCAAATCTGGTCGCAGTCGGGGGGACCCTTAAAGGTGAGGATGCAGGCGTCTAAGGTGGTCTCCCAACTTTGTATCCAAGGTCAAGATCGCCGAGGGTACCTCGCTGGGGTGTTGGGCCACTCTAACTCGGGCCGTGGGCGTTGGGTGCAGAGTGGTGCAGATACCTGGTTCTGTCTGGATCCTGGTGTCTGAGCTGGAGTTGGCTGTTGGAAAAATTCTGTGTCCACGGAAGATCAGAGTCTTTCCTTGAAGGCAGAGCAGGTCCCAGGGATTCTTGGAGGCTGCTGGCTGCAGGAAACGCTAAGCTTGCAGGGGTTCTGAAGCAGGAGACCAGCCGGTAGGGCTGAGGACAAAGCTGCTGTCGGCCTCTCTGCTGCATGGATCCTTCTTGTGGAAGAGGTGTGGCGCAGCAGCCAGGGCGACTGACTCCGGAACCCGGGGGCTCACGGTTCGATCCCCGGTTCGGCGGCAGATCAGCCCAGCGCCATGTGATAATGGGCAACAGTTCGCTTAATCTTCCCGACGGCCACCAGCGCCTTGACACCCCCTGGTAATTGTTCGCGCTTTACAAATACTGGATATTCTTCTTGCCTTATCGAATCTAAGGAGCAAGGTTCAAGGGTGTCCTTAAATACCAGATTTAGGAGCGTGCAGGTTGGGACCAATGGGTCCCTTCCCTGGGTTGTCTACATCCCCTCTTATGCCACCCTCCAGTGGGAAGGGGGGCATATGCCTCGTCCTGATTGGGGGAGTCCCCCTCTTTTTCAAGGTGGGAGGGGGACTGAGATGTGTGCTTCACTTCACCTCCCCCACCTGTGTGGTAGGGTTGGCAAAGGTGGGCACATATCCCTTTCTCGTTAGGTTTTCCTGCTGATTCTCCGGCCCAAAGTAGGGGCTTAGAACTGGTTGGAGCCACTGCTGATAGCACCAGAGGCTGGGGATAGCTAACAAAGGCAGCAGGCCTTTGAAGCTTCCCCTTTATGGACCTGCCCATCCTTGGAGGAGGCAAAGGATGTGCTTTGTTTCAGGACCCATAGAGGGGAGGCTCTCTACCCAGGGGTCCAGAAATCTGTCTGGTGGCGGCAGATGGCTGGTAGCCTGTCAGGAACCACACCTGGTTGTTTTTCAGGGGCATCTCTAAGATTCCCTCTGAGTACATTTTTTCGTTAAATCCAACACTGGCCTCAGTGTGGATTTAATGTGCGGAGAAATTTGATACCAAACTACTCAGTCTTCAGTAAAGCCATCATGAAACTGTGGAGTTTGTGCTAACAAACTCCCAGCCCATGTACCCAAAATGTCTTCACTGTACTAATGTATGTGAATGGCACAGACCCTGTCTTGGCATAGTGCTCATGCAGCTATGCCCTCACATGTGGTATGGAGCAGCCTTCCTTTTAGGGTTGTAAGGCCTGCTAGAGGGGCGACTTACCCATGCCATAGGTAGTGTGTTGGTAGACATGGCATACAGGTATGCGTGCCTTGTTGGCACTTGAGGTTTGGTCTACACCAAAACACGTAGCCTGCAATGGCAGTGTGTGGGTGTAAAGTTGAGCGATCTCTGAGGGTGGCACAATACATGCTGCAGTCCTCCGAGGTCCTCTGGTCACGAGGCCCTTGGTACCAGGGGTACCTTTTACAAGGGACTTCCATATGGCTTAGAGTTGTGCTAGTTGTCGGGACAAAGGTACAGTTTTGGGAAAGACACGGGCGCGCGGGCTTGACAAACACGGGCGGGCGTGCTCGACAAACACGGCCGCACTAAAAAATGATGCTGAAGTATGTAATAATGTTTTGTGTGCCTTTTTTCCACCCATATTAACTTTGATGTAGTCTGGCGCCCACAAAATGATCATAACCCTTTGTTGGCTATTTTCCAGTAGTCTGTGAAACCGGCCAAGGCCCATGCTTTATATAAGGAATACGTGCCGTGCATTTGGTGGTCCCACATAAATGGTTTGACAAGAAATGCTCCCAGGCTCATAGTGCTTCGGGATCGCGAAGAAGTCAAGGGACCTTTATCGCCTTGCATGTAATGAGAGAATGAAAGCCCTCTGCTCAAGCCCGGGCGGGATCCCACCCAATTGGGGTCCTACCGCCCCCTTGCTCTGCTTAATGCGGATTATAAAATTTTGGCTAAGGAGCTGGCGGAGCGCCTGGCGCCAGTGGTGCCGGCACTGGTACAGGTCGACCAGAATGGCTTCGTGCCTAAACGCAGCACCTCCCTTAACCTGCGGCGGTTCTTTCGAGTGGCGTCCGATAGTGTCCAACAATGGCCTAGGGCGGGCTGCCTGGTTCTAGACCTTGAAAAGGCCTTCGACTGCCTGGAATGGGGATATCTGGTGGCGGAATTGTCGCACTACGGGCTGGGCCTCGGCTTCCTTCAACTGGCGGACCTTCTGTACAAGAACCCTACGGTGAGAGTGAGAACCGGGCCGTACATCTCAGATGCTATCCCTATTGGCCGCGGCACTAGACAGGGGTGCCCGCTCTCACCCCTCCTGTTCGTGCTCGCATTAGAGCCTCTGGCGGCCACACTCAGCAGGGAGCTAGCTGGCGGCATCCCTCTGGGCGATGTGACACATCAGGTATCGCTGTATGCGGATGACCTGTTGGTCTTTGTCAGGGATGTGTCTCACATCCCAGTTGACCTGGAGCGTATTCTATCTAAATTCGAGGCCCTCTCGGGTCTCGGGGTGAACGCTGCTAAGTCCTGCCTATACGCGTTCCGAGCCGACACTCAAGACCCGAGTTATCATCTTAGTGGTGTGCAGGTACAATGGCGACCGGATACCTTTCGTTATCTGGGTATCCAGATATATCGTCAGCCAGCGGATCTTGTGGAGGGCAACTTGGGCAGAGCCATGTCCGCAGTCAAGACTCAGATGCGGTTCTGGGGTACGCTTCCCCTCTCGGTCACGGGCCGAATAGCCTTAGTCAAAACGGTGATTTTACCCCGTCTCCTGTATTATTTCGCCAACCTGCCCATTTATATCCCGGCGTCCTTTGCGGTTTTGGCGCGGTCCCTCAGACTTTCTGTGGGGTACTACGCGTCACAGTCGCGTTGCCCAAGTTGTACCTTCCCACTGACCAGGGGGGGACTTGCAATACCGTGTTTTGAACATTACTACCTGGCTGCGCAGCTACAATGGATAGCCCGATGGCTGGCAGACAGAGGCCGTGAGGATACTGCGACCGCGGCACCCCCCCCCTCTCACTGGCTGACATCATTAAGCTTTTCCACCCGGCCGCGAAGGTATCGAGGCCTGTACCTCTTCTGTTAGTGGTAGCCCACAAATGCTACCGTTGGTGCCTCTACCTTACCCGGACCCCTTATGCCCCGGCCATACTGCTCGAGGGCTCCCCTAGTGGGCAGCGGGTGCTCAGTGCTTCGGAACTCGAGGACTGGAGCGCGGCAAACATACAAACAATGGGGGATCTTTATCGGGACGGGACCCTTCTTTCGTTTGCCGCCCTGGCGGAGGCGACTGGGTTGGCTCCCGGTCACTTTCTTCATCATGGGTCTTTAGTGGCGACGCTCACGGGCTTTTGGGAAGACCTCAGGGAGGAGCCAGAACAACATCTCACGGTGCAATATCTCCATGTCATGGGGCGGAGGAGACATCTGATTAGGTGGTTCGCGGCGTCCTTGCGCACACATGCGGCGATCAGTTTGGCACTGCTACGTTGTAAGTGGGAGGCGGACCTGGCCCGACCCGTGACTGACAGAGAGTGGGACAGGGTGCTGCAGGGCCCGACGAGAATCCCCAGGAACATGCGCTTCGCCAAATACAATTCTTCATCTTACACAGAACATATCTCACGCCCGCCTCTATTAATAGATACTTCCACCGCGTGGATGCATGCTGCCCCCGCTGTGCGGAGCTGGACGTTGGCCTAATTCATATGCTGTGGAGCTGTCCCGTACTGAGTTCATACTGGCAGGCAGTGAAGGAGGCGCTGTGCGAGTGTACAGGTCGCGATATCCCAATTCAATTTAATTCAATTCAGCTTTATTCGGTACAAATTAATGAGCATAAAAGCATACACCATCACAATCACAAATACAAAATATGAACGACTTAAAGCAGACATGATCACATATTACTAAATACTATAATCAGTTAAAACAATAATTTACACGTTTAAAATGACATATCAACATCTAAAAACACATACTTTTCCTCGAATTGATGCATTTGTTTAAAAAAGTAGCAGTATAAAAACAGATGTCCGCAGATTGTAAATTAAAAATCAATTTCATTGCGTGCTCAACCGTACGTGTACCGTATTTAACAAACATGGGTTTAAGCAAAACGATACGGAAATTAGAGTACAGCTTGCAGAATAATATAAAATGCATTGTACTCTGCTTGGAGATCCCATCGCATCTACAAGGTCCTAAGGGATATTTTTTCATTACTGGGTGGGCCACCAGATGATGCACTATTCCAAATCTCAATCTGGTCAGCACATATTTATGTGTCGGCCTGGTGACAAGGGTTAAATAGACAGGGAATCCATCCATGGCCGAATATCTGTTATAAAACATAACAGTGGACAAAGTACCAGCAATAACTGTTCTCTTCCTCTCAGCAAAAGCTAGGAAGACCCTTTTTAACTCATCCTTGGGGATCAATAAAACAGCGTTCGGATCATTTACAATATTCAGGTTAAAAATATCTGAGAAACACACAATAATGTATTTAATCCAGGGTATTGCTATGATTTTATCTAATCGCAAACAGTTCTGGATAATAGACCTTGTGAAGGACTTTTCCTCATTCAACCAAATAGACCGCCAAACCATCAGAGGACTAAGTGACAAAAGGTCAGATAGGTAATTCACAGATAGCTCTTGATGACATAAGGCATTAGAGGCCGAAGTGGGTAAACATAAAAGTTTTTTAAAAAAGGAATTCTGTTCCAGTTGCAATTCATGTACGCAACTGTAACCCCAGATTCCTGCCCCATACAATGCAGTTGATACACATCTAGCCTGATAAATTTTTACCATGTCTCTGGTCCTACGATCCCCAATTTTCTGAGAAAATCTAAAAATTCCATGGGCATTTTGTGGTAATGTGTTTCTCTATGTTGTTCTAATGGAATGTGATGAGCTCATGGAATTAGAGTGTTGATGGTAGCTGCTAGATTCTAAAGGAGTCAGTTGCTCCTGAGCCCCTTCTAAGATGGATGTCAGTCTTTATTAAACTACATGTTTCCAGCAACCTACACAAGTGTCTTCATTACAAAAGTGGCGACGACAGGGATTTGAATCCGAAGAACCGAAGAGCAACTAGAAGGGGCCAATCATCGAAGCAGTATTTCGTTTCTGAAACAGTTAAGCGTCGGATGCGTCTTTGTGAACTGTTTTTGCAGGCAAAGTGAGGATTTCGGAGGTCCGTCCTCTGCTTCGCCTCTGCTTCGCCTAAGTGAGAGCAACTCAGCATTTTTCGACGAGCTGCGGGGTTTCACGACGAGCCGGGAGCCGGGTGCCGATGCATTGCCATGGTAACGTATCTCAAGTCGAGAAGTAAGGTTTCGCTTCAACGAGCGTCAACAGTTTTGGAGGAGGCGCGCTTGAACAGCTTGCCCATGCCCCTCTTGACTTGTTCTTTGTGTGTGTAACTTCGAGTGGTGTATTCGTGAAGGCGTTTTCACGCTGGCGCCTGCCCACGCGCGCCATACGTTTTGAGCCTGATCGTGTCTGCATCGCGCGTGCCCAGCTCCCCTGCATAACTTGTCTAGTGACACCCCTGAAATAACAGCTTCTGTCTAAGGATTGAAGAAGGAGACTCTTACCTTGTCTTGATCGTCTTCCACACCGACTCTAGCAACCATAGAGTTGCTGTCTGCACGTCTTCTGGTTTTTCCTGTCTGTAGCACCCCCAGTGGTGTGTTTTGGATTTGCTACTTGTTTGCACACTCTGCTTATAAAAAAGAGAGAGAGAAGTTTGTTGTTCAACGTTGTGCACACATCTTTAAACTATATATTTTTTACAAAGAAACAGCTGTGTTGTATAGCTACGTTTTTTTTAATGGTCGTTTCAGCAGTATATTTGCTGTTTACTGCAGTGCTGGTTATTTAGCTTGTAACTTTACTTCAAGATGCAAAACATCACAGCGCCAGCCGCTTTCTTGCAAGATCCTGGTGATCCTCCTTTAGAGTGGAAACTTTGGATTCGCTCATTTAAAGCTTATTTAGTGGCTATTGACGCTACCAAATTCAAACCAGAAAGAAAAAAAGGGTTAATGTACTATCATCTTGGTGTAGAGGGTCAAAATGTTTTTGACCACCTTCCTGACTATGATGGTTCTGACGACGACATTGATGAATTTGATGCAGCTATCTTTCAACTTGACAAGTATTTTGCTAAATCTAAGAACTTGGTTGTCCACAGATTTAAGTTTTTCACCAGAACACAGAAACCATCGGAGAGTATTGATTCTTATGTAACTGCTCTGAAAGTTCTAGCGTCTACATGTGAGTTCGAAGGGTTTACTTCTCAGTTGATCAGAGATCAACTGGTGGCTAGGTGCAGTTCAAAAAAGATACAAGAACGCTTGCTCACGTGTAAGAATCCGTCTCTTGATAAGGCTATTGACATAGCGAAAAGTATTGAGGGATCAGGTCAAGATGTCAAGTCTCTTGAGGAATCACTTAACAATCTTGCATCTCGGGGGCTGTTGTGAATAAGCCCACTACGTCTGTTGAACAAAAAAGACAAACTTATACAGCTAGATCTGGTCCTCAGAACTTTGCACAGAGGAAATTATTTTGTTTTAGGTGTGGTTCACCTAATCATGTTTCTTCCTTTAGGTACTGCCCAGCGCTTGGCCAACAATGCAAGAAATGTAATAGATGGGGCCATTTTTCGAAAGCGTGTAGGGGTGGTAGATTCAATAATCCTGTTCGTTCTGTGTCTACTGAAGATAACGATGTAGAAAATGAAAATACTGGTACCAATGTTGAGTTAATGTTGGGGGTTAGGTGTGTGAAAGAAGTTAATTTCTCTTCGGTGGCTGATCCTGAAGTGGAAATTTGGATTAATGAAGTGTCCATCAAACTCTTGGTAGACACTGGTGCTCGCATTACCATCATTGATTACAAGAAGTACATTTTTTCTTGGGGTAGTCTTTCTTTGCTTCCTCCTGATGTATCTACGGTGGCATTCGAGGGCAGCAGAGTGGATCTACTGGGGTATTTTGTGGCCACTATCAAGTTCCTCGATTCTCACATCAAAGGCAAGGTTTACGTTGCTCGCAAGGGTATTAATGTCCTGGGGTTAATTCATCAAGCTGAGTTGAAGTTAGTTATTAGACCTGGTTCAACTAACCCTGTTACTGTTGAGAGACTTCCCCCCAGCTGTGGTTGTTGTTCTGTAAATGTGTCTGGTGACAGTAAGGCGCACTTTGGTTCTAATTTGATTTGGGAAATGAAATTCGAAAAGGTTTTCCAAGATAAATTGGGGACGATTTCAGATTTTGTTTTTACAATAAAAGTCAAATGTCAAGTTGTTCCAGTGAAACATAAGTTACGTAATATACCTCTAAGTGTCAGGAAAGAGCTTTCAGATATGCTTTTGCTCCTGTGTGAACAAGGCATTATTGAAAAGGTGGAAGGCACCCTGTGGTTGTCTCCCATAGTTCTCGCGAAGAAAAAAAATGGCGAACTTAGGATGTGTGTGGACTTGAGGTGTGTCAATGAAGCAATCTGGGTGGATAATTTTCCACTGCCCAGGATTGAGGACCTCATTACCAAAATTGGTCACTCTTGTTGGTTTACAAAGCTGGACCTTCGGTCAGCTTATCATCAAGTGGTATTAGATGTATCTTCTCGCCATCTGACTGCTTTTGTTACACCAGAAGGAACTTTTCAGTTCTGCAGGATGCCTTTTGGCATCGCCTCTGCGGCAGCAGTCTTTCAAAGGTTGATGTCGAGTATGTTTGATCATCTTTCCCAAGTAGTGGTGTTTCAAGACGACATCTTGGTGTTTACGGAAAGTGAAAGTGAGCATGACACGGTGGTGGGAAATGTTCTGAGTATACTAGAAGCAAGAGGTGCCACCCTAAGGAAGGACAAATGCATTTTCAAATCCAGGGAAATAGAGTATCTAGGTCATGTCTTTTCAGCTGAGGGTATCAAACCTAAACCGTGCCTTGTTAAAAGCATTGTGGATGCCCCTGCTCCAAAGAACAAAGAACAGTTGTTATCCTTCTTGGGTCTTTGTGAGTTTTATGCTAAGTTCTTAAAGAATTTTGCAAGTTTGACAGAAGCATTCAGGCCGTTGCTTAAGAAGAATGCAGAGTATAATTGGTCTGATGCTTGTGAGCAAACTTTTAAAGTGATAAAAGAAAGGATCGTCAGTGTCCCAGCATTGCAACCTTTTTCAGAGAAAAGAGATACCGTTATCACTGTAGATGCATGTGAATATGGTTTGGGAGCTGTACTCACTCAATTGGATAATGGACGTGAGTTCACTATTGGGTTTGCCTCACGCACCTTAAGGGAGGCTGAACGTAAGTACTCTGTGATAGAAAAAGAGTTGCTGGCTTGTGTGTGGAGTGTGGAGAAATTCAAGGCGTATGTTTGGGGTAGGCATTTCACACTAAAAACTGACCACTGCCCATTAGTTAATATTCTTTCGGGTAAAAAGATCAAACGCACTACAGCCAGGATTTCAAGACTTGCTGCTAAGTTGTTGGAATTTTCTTTTACAGTAGAATACATCCCGGGGGGGAAAAACTCCCGTGCGGATTGTCTTTCTCGTCTTCCCATTAATGAATGTGACAGTCTTGATTGGGAAGAAGAAATTGAAGAATGTTTCATTGCTTACATTGGTGACGCAAGCTTTTCGGAAAGTGAATGGACTTCTGCATTGCTTTCAGATTGTACGTTGAGTGAAGTTGTCACATTTGTGCAGTCTGGTTGGCCAAAAGAATCTTTGTTACCTAAAGAGATTCAACCTTTCTGGAAGGTTGCTGATGAATTATCTTTGGAAGGTAATTTGTTAGTCCGTGGGGAGAAGTTAGTAGTGCCTTCTTCTCTTTATCAACAAGTGATAACATTGGCTCATAGTGGGCATTTGGGTTCCACTCTCACTAAGAGGAAGGTCAGGGAGAGGTTTTGGTGGCCTCGTATGGATTCACAGATTGAGGATTTTGTTTTGAGTTGTACTAAGTGCAAGTCTAGTGATAAGGTATTGATAACAGAACGTGAAGTTGAATCCGTAAATCTGTGTCCAAAAAGAGTGTGGCAACGTATTAGTGTTGACTTCCTTGGTCCATACCAGATTTTGCCTCACAATTTGAGATATTTTGTTGTAATGGTAGACCATCTTTCCAGGTGGGTCGAGGTCGAACCGGTATCAGAACCATCCACAAGGAAAGTCCTGGACTGTTTTTTGAAAGTGTTTTCTAGAGAAGGTGTTCCAGCTGAATTGTTGACTGATAATGGGGTTCAATTTGTTTCCTCTGAAATGTCTTCTTTTCTAGAGAAGTGTAAGATTAAACATTTGAGAACACCTCTCTATCATCCCCAGAGTAATGGGAAAGTAGAACGCTTCAATAGGGTGTTGGTGGAGTGCATTCAAGCTTCCATTAAGAGTAATGTGGATGTGTCTCAGTCGATCCATGAACTGGTGTGGTCCCATCGCACTACTCCGCATTCTGTCACTGGTAGGTCTCCTTTCGAACTCATGAGAGGTAGGGAAGCTGCAACAGAATTATGTCCGTTTTGGATTCTTAAGAAGCTGCCAAAACAAGGAAATCTTGGTACTTGGTGTGAGACTGCTGTCTATAATTCAAATTTGTTCAGCTCAAGGAGATTGGAAAATAAAAAGGATGTGGGGTTGAAATCTTGCAAGCTAAATGTAGGGGATTGGGTACGCGTCAGGAATCCTGTTTTGGTTGGAAAGGGGTTCTCCAAGTTCAGAGATCCTGTCCAAGTGTGTGAGATTAGGAAGAATGCTGTGAAGCTTTCTGATGGCAATTGGTGGGGTGTGTCCCGTGTTGCTTTGATACCAAGCGATGTTTCTCTCCCAAAAACGGTTGCACATTCACCGAGAGTTGAGTCGGTCCCTCGAAGGAGTGACCGTATTCACAGGAGGCCCATGAGGTTCAATGATTTTGTTCCTTGTTAAAATATTAAAGGGGAGGGAATGGTGGTATTCATTTAGGTGTCTGTATGGGTTTATATTTATTGTTAATTTAGATTTGTAATTGTTTAGAAATGTATTTGTGGGGTTAGTCGTTTTACCACTTTCAATCTGCTTGTTTTGTTTATGCTAAAAAAAAGGGGGATGTGTGGTAATGTGTTTCTCTATGTTGTTCTAATGGAATGTGATGAGCTCATGGAATTAGAGTGTTGATGGTAGCTGCTAGATTCTAAAGGAGTCAGTTGCTCCTGAGCCCCTTCTAAGATGGATGTCAGTCTTTATTAAACTACATGTTTCCAGCAACCTACACAAGTGTCTTCATTACAAAATTCTAGCCATTTTATTGCGTATATTATTAAATTCATGTGTCCACTTTTTGTCATTGGAAAAAGTTATACCTAAATAACAGAATTTGTCCACCTGCTGTACTTTTAACTTATCAATAAAAAACCCTTTCACTACATGTTTAGATTTCTTTGGGCCGCAAATCATAGTGTACGTTTTACTTTTGTTAATAACTAATTTTTTGTCGTCAATAAAGGAAGCAAAACTATCCATCAATCGTTGTAACCCTATCGGAGTTCTTGACAACAATACAGCATCATCGGCGTATAGTAACACCGGTACAGGAACACCATTAATCATTGGAGCATCTGCGTGTACTTCCTTTAAAATTGCATCAATCCCATTTATAAATAAAATAAATAAAAGAGGGGCTAAAACACAACCCTGCCTTATACCTCGTTTTGCGCTGAAGTTCGGGGTACATTCTCCCTTCCTACCAAAACGTACGCATGCTTTTAATCTCTCATACATCCTGGCAAGAAAATAAATTATGCCCTCTGGCGCACCCAATTTCAACAGGGTCGACCACAGAATAGAGTGGTCGACCATGTCGAAAGCGCTGCTTAGATCAGCAAAGCACATATATATATGGCCAGATTTGGCTTCACTATACTTCCCGATCAATAATTCTAAATTGATACATTGATCGAGCGTACCCCTGCCTTTTCTAAAACCATATTGGCTATCTGCCAAAATATGATCTTGTTCTGCCCATTCTTCCAATCTTACCAGCATAATCCTGCTCATAACTTTTACGGAAGACTGGTCGGTAGTTTTTAGCCTCAGACCTGGATCCTTTCTTATATATGGGTACGATTATAGACTCCTCCCATGTCGACGGAGGGTCTATACAAACTGCGGCGTTAAAAACAACAGCCAGCAAAGGACCCCATACTTCTGGCGCATCCTTATACACGTCGCTTGGAACCCCATCCGGGCCTTGGGCCTTTCCTCCCTTACTTGCCCTAATCCCCCTTTCAACTTCTTCCACAGTAATATCAAGTGGTAATATAGGCCATCTATCTGACCCATTATTACTATTTTTCCCTGAATCAAAGATTGTTGAAAAATGGGTAATCCAGCCTTCGCATGAGACATTTGCTGTTAACTCGGGTGTATTTGTCTCCTTAAGGAATGGGGAGGTGACTGTTGCCCAAAATAATACAGAGTTAGAAAGTTCCGCCGCTTGGTTAAGAGAATCCCATGCCTGAAGCTGTAGAACCGTCTTCCTAGCTGTAATGGCCTTTTTATATTCTAGCCTCAAAGTTGTTACTAATTTTTTATCCCTAGGTCTTATTGCTAGGGCCTGCTTAAGATCAGTCAGAGCAGCAGAACAGGTTTTATCAAACCAGACAAAACCAGGTTTTGTACCACCCCTACTACCACTTGTGAACTTTGCGTTAATGGCATTGTTGATTCCTATAAAACTAGATAAGATCCGCTCATGATCCAATCTATTTTCTAAAATAAAAACAATGTCTGCTAAATTCTTCATAATAATGGATTCAGTCAATTCGGATGCTTTTGTACCTATCCATCTCAACCTTACCCCATTAGCCCGATGGGCTTCGATATTTCCAACCGTGGTCCCTGTCTCTCTATCATTCTCCCCCCACAAAGTCATGGGCACAATGATACAATTGTGATCACTAGTGTCCATTATTTCCATTTCCAATGGGGCAAAACAATCGGCAATACTAGAGGATACCAACACATGATCAATTACAGACTTGGAGCGCCAATTCCTAAATGTGGGGATAGGTAAACCATTACTGTCCCTGCAGCAATCCAAAATTACCAGGTCAAGGCACCCCATTAATGTATTCACATTTTCCCCATACATATCATTACCAAAGTGTGGGACCTCCCATCCGTCATTATTCGTAACCCCACAAGCCTTTGTAGATAATAACTCACATAACGGTGTATTGAAATCCCCACACCAGATAATATCAAATACTACATTGGAGTCCAAACTTAAGGTATCAATAGCGTTGGCCAGTTCGGTTATTATTCTGCCCCTGGTGCTATCAAAAATGTTGTTATAATAATTGATCAGAAGGATGTTACGACTTTTGCCTTCGCGAAACCAGATCATCTGTATTAGATCGCCCACCGGCACATATTTTTCCACCAGCATCTGGCGATTGACCGATACAAGGGTGAGTAAGCCCCCTTTAGCTCTTCCCGGGCCCTCTCCATATGCTGGTAGGTTATATGAGACAAATCCCTCATAATCAATATTATCTTTGCACCAGGTTTCCTGGAAACATAAAATATCGTACCTATTAATAAAGGGTTCCCAACCAGGGTCTCTACTTTAAGATTTCAGACCAGCTACATTCCAGCACACCATCCTGGAACATTTACCTGTTCTGGTGGTAATCCCACTGATAGAACCTCGGGCATTTCCCTCCATGTTGACAGCCCCACTTGATTGGCCTGCTTCACATTCGTTCATACTACCCTCATAATTATTCTCTGCCTCATTCTGATCAGGCACAAATCCGGAGACCATAGAAGTTATTTCAGGTACAAATCCGGAGACCATAGAAGTTATTTCAGGTACACAGTCATCCATATATTGATCCCTGTCGGGACCCTCTTCCCTTGCTAAACCCATCTCCATCTCATTTGTGCGTCAATCATTGGAGTCCAGGGAACTAAGTGCATGAAATCTGTTCTGTGTAGGGATATCAAAATGAGGTTTAAAAGTGGGCGGGTAAGTAGAGATTCTAGTATTGTTCCTCCGGTTGACATTAAGGTGATTGTAAAAGTAACCTAGTGCTCGGGCACATACATTGCCATCGTTAATTGGGAGGGATGCCGCTCTTAGGAGGACGGTAGTAACATGCTGTGGGTGTTTGAAATTAATAATTACACAGTCCCCTTTTGAGCTTTTCCTATCATTCCCGATCCAATTGACTCTTCTGGTAGTCAGGACATTATCATAGAAATTCAATGGGAAACCACATTGTCTATTTAGCCAAGATAGACATTTATTTTTTAAGGAATCATGGGTTTCCTGGTGACCCCTGTTATCAAGCGGCGGTACATTTGTGAGTACCACCACATAAGGAGCACACTCAGGTGGGAGGTTAATAGCGCACTTTTTGTTAGTTTCCTCCCATCTATTTATGTTATCTATGGCAGGCAAAGCCTTGCTAATTAAGTGCATGCTCCTTTGAGGTGTTATGGGGTTAACACTATTGTTCCCTTTATTTCCTGTGGCTTCCTTAGAAGAATCTCCCTGTCCCTGATGCTTATGTTGATTGCTAGTAGTGTCAGTTGCAGCAATTGTGACAGTAGTAGCAGCGGACACCTCTCCTGGTTTGTCTAAGACCTTTCTAAGCAAACCACCCAATCTAGCAACTTCTTTTGTCAATTCCTCAATTTTTAAGACTAAAGGATCTATAATGCCTCTAATCTTTAAACCAATAATCTCCTCTAGGTTAGTTACTATATCATCCTCCACTCCCACCTTATTAGATTTGCTCATTACATTAGTATCTGCGACTTTATCTGGTGAGGCTGCTCGTTTCCGCCCATTCCGCAGTGCCCCCTTTTTAATAGGGAATTTCCTACATGTTCTAACTGCCCGTACTTTTGGAGTTGGTAGACATTGTTCCACCATATCAGGGCAGTCATCTGTTCTTAACTCATTGGGGGTAGTTTGTTGTCACATCTCTACCAACTCTACCCCTTCCGGAATATTAATGTCAGAGTGATTGTTCGCATCCTCCATGCTAGATGCTGATGAACCCCCTACAGGGCTTTCTAATTGCGGGGTGCTAATTTTTCCCAGCGACAGTCGCCTTTCAGAGTTTATCTTACTAACCTTCTGGACCAAATAATTATCCATAGTACGTGGCCCAGAAAGGGGCTTAGATCTAGACATTTTATAAAACGGCACAACCCCGTCTAAGCTTACTGAATTGTTATAACGGTTTCCCCGTTTATATTTATCCTATATTTAAAACTTTAAAACAATAGCACAGTCTTAGTAGCCCACTCAATGTCACCCCTGGAGCTTGTGTACCATATATGTTCAGGAACAGCGTCTCTGGCCCAGCCCAGTCTCTTCTGGGCTCTGAGGGCCACAGAGGGCCCGCCCTTTGCCCGGGCTTAGCCCGGCGCCGCCCGCGCGCGTCCCGCGACGCGGAGGGAGCCTCACAGTTTTAAGCGCCTCCGGGCGCGCAGGGAAGCGGAAGCGGGAAGTGCCGCTAGGGACTCTGGGGGATGTAGTCCCCAACGCGGCGTCCAGCAAGGTCTTTGGCGGCAAAGAAGACCACAGCGCCTCCGGACCCCCGGGCTATGCAGAGTGCGCAGCGGAGCGTCCACCAGCCAGGTATGTTCCTCGTTATGCCCCCGCTCCACCGAGGGAGCCTCACAGTTTTAAGCGCCTCCGGGCGCGCAGGGAAGCGGAAGCGGGAAGTGCCGCTAGGGACTCTGGGGGATGTAGTCCCCAACGCGGCGTCCAGCAAGGTCTTTGGCGGCAAAGAAGAAGACCACAGCGCCTCCGGACCCCCGGGCTATGCAGAGTGCGCAGCGGAGCGTCCACCAGCCAGGTATGTTCCTCGTTATGCCCCCGCTCCACCGAGGGAGCCTCACAGTTTTAAGCGCCTCCGGGCGCGCAGGGAAGCGGAAGCGAGAAGTGCCGCTAGGGACTCTGGGGAATGTAGTCCCCAACGCGGCGTCCAGCAAGGTCTTTGGCGGCAAAGAAGACCACAGCGCCTCCGGACCCCCGGGCTATGCAGAGTGCGCAGCGGAGCGTCCACCAGCCAGGTATGTTCCTCGTTATGCCCCCGCGATATCCCATTTGAGTGGCCAGCCTACCTATTACACCTCTTCCACAGAACTCCTTCCACAAAGGTTACTTCTCGGTTCATTGACTTGGGGCTAGTGGTGTCGAAGCGGCTACTCACCAAGCGCTGGAAGGCAACTGCTCCACCACACACGCGGGCATGGCGCAGTTCATTCTTGGTGTGGGCTAAGGCGGAGGGCACGGACCTCTGGAGGGAGGAAACGCTAGGCCTCAGAAAGACACCCATAGCAGCCCAGTGGGAGGCGCTTTTGCAGACCATGATGCGCTCAGAGGGGGATCCCGCAGAGGCCTGTCGGGTACGTGATGAGGACGCCATCCCGGGGAGTAAGGAGCTAGTTCGCCCTGAGGAGTGTCATGGCGTACAGTAGCGAGGGCATAGCCAGGGTGGCGGGACACAAGAGCGAGCGCGAAACTGTCTATGCAGTGGCCCGGGTGGGAGGCATGGGACTGGGGGGGGACGACCTACGGGACGTGGGCAAGCAATACTTGACCAATGGCCAGACCTTGCTGCTGTTGCTGTACTGGTTGAGCGTTAGCTGTTTGGCCCCTGTTATTTTATGATTTGCTATCTGTTTATGGAGAAATCCTAGGAGAGAATAGGTGAAGTATTAGTACTCTTTCTCTGGGGTCGCCCCCTCCTGTGGTAGGATTCCAAAAGCGGCTTTATAGTTGTCGCCACAGTTGAGAGGACTTTTACGGTGACAGGAGACCAGGAGGTATACCCGTTCTCCACAGACAAATGTATGCTCGTCCGGGTGCGTAACCATGGTATAAATGTTGCTGTACATTATTCTGTTTACATAATGTGATGTACACCTTTTCAAAAACAAAAAAAACTCAAACAGATTTATAAATGAAATGAGAGAATGAAAGCCTTAAAAAAAAAAACAAAAAAAAAAAACATTCAAAACGCTATGGGAATATCTTCTGGGAGCTTGTGCCTTGCGGGACAGTGCAGCCTTTTGGGGGTATAGTAAACCACCCTCTGCTTCGTTTAGGGCAAACGTCGGTGCAAACTCTGACTTTAACCCCAGAGGCTTGGTTCGATCATTTTGTGGCTATTTATGGTCTTAATAGTGGGGATTCACAGTATAGCGGCTGTGAGGACTGAATGCTCACCCTCCAGTGGGAGGAAGTTAGGAAAGCCATCTTGTCCCTCTCTGATAAGGCTCCTGGACCGGATGGGATTCTGCTGGACCGGTTTAATTCTGCCATTGACCTGTGTGCCCCTATGGTGCATTCGGCATCTTCATACAGCTACTTGTTTCCAACTAGTTGGTCCCATTCCATGATTGTGCCCATTTTTTTAAAGGGGACTATGATAGACCCAGCATGCTATCGCCCGATTTCTTTGTGGGATAGTGAAGTGAAAATGATAAGCCGGTCCTCGTCATCTGTGGGCTCAATATAACATTGTACTATCCGAGATCCAGGGTGGGTTTAGGGCAGGGGCTGTTGAGCAAAACCTAAATCTCGATCTGTTGATCTTTAAATATACAAAGGTGGTGGGGGTCGGGGTGGGGGGGGTACAGCCACTTTTCCTTCATGGATCTAAGCTCCTCCTTTGATAGGGTTAGCAGGGCTAAATTCAGGGCTGTGTTGGGGTCAATGGGGGTGCAAGCCGGCTCTGGTCACCTTCCTGTATGAGGGCCTTATCGCCTCTGTCTGGGTGGGACCAATGGTGAAGGTACCCAGTCTTTAATTTTAATAGAGGGGTGCGCCAGGGTTGTGTCCTTTCTCTTTGTTCTCTATAGTAATGGTTTGAAGTCATCCCTATAAGAACTTGAGACTGACGTCCCTTGTGTTGACGGTCACTCATTTCCCGCATTCTTGTACGCAGATGATGCTGTTCTATTAGCAAGCATGACCAACGTTCTGCTGAGTCTCCTAGATCTTTGTCATTTTCATGGATGTACTCGTGACTAACTATTCCAAGTACCATGTTATGGTTATAGGACCTAGAAATACTAGCTCCAAAACATTTGTGGTGAAGGGTCACCCTGTCAGTAGGGTAGAGACCTTTTCTTATCTGGGCATCCTACTGGACTCCCATTGTTCTTGGCAACCTTTTACTCAAGAAAAATACCATGCTGTTTTAGTGAACAGTATCAGTGTGGTATTGAAACGCCTAGGCCAGACCCACGTTGAGTTGACTTTCAAAGTGCATTCCTGCAGCTAGTTTAGGGTGTTAAATATGGGGCTATATATAATCTGTTCACTTACTGGTGGCTAAAAATACTTTTATGAGAAGTCTCTTAAAATGTCCCCCAAAATATCCCCATTGAGAGAGTGCAAGAAGAATTGGGGTGGCTTCAGGAAGAATTAGCAGTGGGGTAAATTTGTTATCACGTTCGCCTTCGGCCCTGCTTTTATGGTTATCCCCTTGACTGAAGGAAGAGCTAAATCTCAACAGACTTCTAGTTTGCAACTGTATGACTTTGGGTCACATATCCCGTATACCCTGGTTGTTTTTTATCGGGAGAACATTTACTGAGTTGGGCAAAGATTTTTTTTAACCTGACTGTATAGTGAAAGGGGATATTGCCTGACTAAAGCAGGCTTTTCACTCCAGGGTGGCAGTAGAAAGAGAGGCTGTTGCCTTGATTAAGAGCTCGTAGGCCATTTTTAGGTCTCACCTAGCATTGTAGCGTGCATGCGTTGCTTGCTCTGCGAAACATATTGTGGAAAAGGAGATTTCTGAAGGGGACTTGAAGCCCCGCCCATCCTTTTCATTGGTCAGCGTCATCGTTTATGGTAAACGGTGGCCTCTGATTGAAAAGGAGGCTTATTTGTTACCGCTCTGTCTCCTTTTTGGACGGCCCCTCCAGACTGGATCGCTTGGTTGAAGGCTGTCGTGACGATATTTCTTATCTTTGAAGGCGTGTAGTAACGGATCATGTTTCCGCATCGTTTGACTTGCATCAAGGTTCAGGCAGAGTTCAAAAAGCTCAGCTGTATCGGCGCCGCACCCAGTTTTGCTTTCATTGTCTTGTTTACCCGGGCTCCTCCATCCTCCCCCTCCTTTCTCTGTCAAACAATGGTAGCTGCGGAAGTACATGCGAGTTTATTTAGAAGGCACCACGCTGAGTTTGGTTGTTTGATATTGGTGGTCTCCGTCCATCTCGCGAGGGGTGTGTCGGGCTCAGCCTCAGTGGAGCATCAGCTTTTCGTGGCTGCCGTGCTTGGCTGGGGTAGGTGGTTTCGGGGCGGGAGGCTGTCCCACTCAGACATGTCTCGAAAGATGATATAAAGCCCTCCCTGGGCTGGCAGTCAGGCTTAAGGCGAGCAAGAGTGTGGTTTCTGACGAGACGGCCATGTGCGTTCGCAGCACAGGAACCCGGGAGGACTTAGAGTGGGTGTGCACTGTCCAGCCACACACCCAGCAAAGGAAAGTGATCATAAGTGATGGAGCTGTGGAGCTTGGAGAGATCGGTCAAAATATTGGTTTCCAGACTAAACGGAAAACATGTGATCCTGGCCAAAAGTCTGCGGTGCTCAATTTCTGCATCTCCCAAAACATTCCGAACTTTAATGGCATAAAACATGGCGCACACATAAGATATCCTTTCTAAACATTGTCGGTGTGAAGGACTTGCAAAAACTCAGTAGTACCTCAAGTATGCCACACCTATCCAAAGAAAGCCCCATCCCTTTCTGTGCAACATCTACCTCTCAGGAAGGTTCCTCGTGGCGGTTTCAAGCGGGGAACACATATTGACGCTGTGAAGTGCATCATACTTATAAAGCAAATCACCCCGTAGAGCTTCATGACACAAGTCCTTAGGACGTGCTCTTGGTCGGCTTTACTGCACATTACACCTCTGGTCATTATCAATCACTCAGACCAGAGTTGGAAAGGGTAACAGCAGTCAAAGCCTCTCTTGCATGAAAATATGCATGTCACTGTCACAGACATCTAGAGTAAAACTGTTACCGATGCGGAGACTCTAATCCCGTTCCCAACGTCGAAAGTTGGCAGCTCCGGAGGTTACTCCACAGTCTCTCTCCTGCTAGACATCAGTGTGTTTGGCTGTAACTTTAATATTGTTCCCCCCTCCCCCCCCTCGCTTAAAGCGAGCTGTCGATGGAAAAGCCTGCTTCTGGGGCTGGCCTTGATTATCCTTCCAGCACCATGCAGCCACTCTATCTTTTTACCTCCTCCAAGGCCTACTCCCACCGCCGATATCCTGCCCGTCCATACTAGGCGCCTTCATAGCAACATGGCGGTAGCTTAAGTCGAGAGCTCCCGTAGGCGGGAGGGTTCGAGGCTCACCACAATCCAGGGCAGCTCACATGTGCGCGGGGGTGCCTCCGAGACCACAGAGGCTGCTCTCACCTCCAGGTTGTGCCGTCAGAGACCGCACAGATCACTCTTGACTTTAAGAAAGCCCCAGCGCTGTTAGGAGACCCGCAAATTCACCCCACAAGCCTCTGGTGGTTTGGAGGGTTTGTGAAGGCGTTGCGTTTACTCACAAGGTAATGACTTTCACTCGCACCACAACTGCACATTTTTACAGTTTCTGATATCTTTTGTAGCACCAGAGTCACCTTAACTGGAGTTAATTTCAGCCACACCTCCTGCCTCCTTGGGGCATGGCTATTTAATTCATTCAGTTACCGCCGCCAGCGGCGAGTTGTGTAATGTTGCAATCTTGGCGTTGCGGAGCAATAATTTTCTAGCAGTTTAACTCGCCATCTTTGTTTATGCCACAGCTTCTGCCATTATTAGACACAGCTATTTTGACCATTACGGTTGCCGTGGCTTATTTTAAGCAGGACCCACAGAGCCTACTTCTTTTCGTGCACTAGTTTTCACTTTGTGCCTGTGTGAATCGCTGGTGCCGAGGCATTTTACTACTCGACTGGCTAGAGGTGATATGTAACTGATTTCTTCGCATGCAGTGATCATTAAAGAGGGGCATCTAGAGCCACGGCAACGCTGAGCCGAGCTGGTGTGCTGCAACATGCACCACCTCAACTGGCTCAACCCTGGACACTAACCCTTTAAAAAGAGGTGCCTGTAACTGGGCTTACATACTGTGTGTTCGTGTGGACCTCGTAGTATGTCATGCTAGATTCTAACACTAGGTACTCCTGTCACCATAGCACACCTGTCTTTGCTGGCCACTTAAGCACCCTCAGGTTTACTACTTTACATAACCAGTCATCATGACTTTACACCGCCCTGCACTATGTTTCTTCATGGCATGCTGCATGCCCGTGTAAGCGCCCCTCAATGCAGTGTTCCAACCGCCTATAAGCATCCATCTTGCATGCCGTGCTACAGCCTCAAGCGCACCCCGATTCTATATAATATGCCGAAGGTGCACTTTTAACATAGCACACTTGGGAGCACCCACCCACGTGCAACTGTGCACATGGTGTGGCACATCATCCCTGTACACAATAATGGTACAGCATGGATTGACCTCCCCTCGCCCCACTAGCAGAAAGCACTGTGTTCAAAACCTTATTTAAGAGGCACACTTTTTTACCTGGGCCATCTCAGTGGTGGTTATTAAACACATGCCACAGCAGGGTGTGCACATTCCCAGGTCCCGGGGAGGCCACTCCTCTCACACAATGGCATTGTCATTTACAACACCAATAGCTCTCAATTAGGCAAATGCGAGACCTATTGCATTTCCAATGCTTGTTTTATGGGGCTGTCCAGCTATCCCCTCAGGTTGTTGACCTATTTTAGATTAAATCTACCCCATTAGCTGATGTTTTCCAGGGGGATGGGGGTTAGACTACAACTGCACAGCTCCCTGCCTGTACCTGTGATAACATTTCCATTCTTGATACTTCATACATAGTACTGATATGTCCCAAAGTAAATCAGTTTACACCATCAGCTTGTCCGTCAGCTGCTCTTAACTTTGAATCTCAGTCAGGTGAGACCTGCCCTTCTGTTTTTACAAGTCTTACAATCGCCCGATATGTGCCTATTTGTGTCACAATTTTTATGTGCCATTTTACACTGTAGCTGAACTAATTTAACTATTGCATATATTGATGAGTTGTTATTTAACTCGTTGTTCTTCAAGTGGTCGTCCGCTTGCTTTATATTCTGATTGAGCATGTGCATCTTCTCCGATGACTCTTATAATATCTGTTTGTTGTGGGTTTATGTGCTTTTATTCAGTGAATGTATAATTTTAAGACTAAATTTAATAAAATTTAAAAAAGTTATTATTCCTTCATTCATAAGTGGAATGTTTTTGAATTCCCTTCTCTTATACACTGTTATAAAGCCTTCCTGAAAACTTGCAGTTCGGTTTTAGGAAGATAGAGCTGCAGTGCCATGCTGATGTAATTTGCTTGGTTACATGTAACAGTGCCCTGTGGAAAAATATTTTCACCTTACGGGGATATCCTTTCATTTTAAAATCTAACATGTGCCTTTTTTGTAACTCTTGAATTACTGAAATGTAAGCACAACATTAGAGAATAGTTGGCTGAGGAGCAGGGAGAGGGAGCGCGGCAGCGAGGCGAACGCGCGCTGCTGCACACGCTGGCCACCGACTGGAATAAGCATTGCAAAGGCGGGACATGCGCCCATCTTTGCCCAATCGCGTGCTTTTAAAAAATTTAAAAAAAACACGCTAAAGCCAATGGCGGGCGGCGAAAGCCTGCTCACACGCACGAGTGTGTGAGCAGCTTTCAGAACCCCCTTACAAGAGGTCTCGCGCTGCGCGAGCAGTGCTGCGCACTGCAGCGCTAGGCGCGAGACCTAAAGCACAATTGGTTAACTTATTCAAGAATCAATCAATCAATCAAAGACATTTATAGAGCGCACTACCTACCCGTAGGGTCTCAAGGCGCTGGGGGGAGGGGGGGGTGTGCCGCTACTGCTCGAATAGCCAGGTCTTGAGCTTCTTCCTGAAGGAGAGGTGGTCTTGGGTCAGGCGCAGGTCGGCCGGGAGGGAGTTCCAGGTCTTGGCGGCCAGGTAGGAGAAGGACCTTCCTCCTGTAGTGGCTCTGCGGATGCGTGGGACGGCGGCGAGGGCGTGGCTGGCAGATCGGAGGTGGCGTTTGGGAGCGTAGAAGTTGATGCGGTTGTTGAGGTAGCTCGGGCATTGATCGTGGAGAGCTTTGTGTGCGTGGGTAAGGAGGCGGAAGGTGATTCTCTTGTTGACCGGGAGCCAGTGCAGGTCTCTTAGGTGTCCGGAGATGTGGCTGTGTCGTGGGATGTCGAGGATGAGTCTGGCTGAGGCGTTCTGGATGCGCTATTAAATTGAGTCCATCTCATTGCAGTGCAGACTGGATAAAATAATGGCATGTAAGCAAGTGGAAAAATACCAAGTTACTGCATCGCCTTAATATTTCAATCTTCCTTTGTCAGCCAGCCAATCGCTACATTAAAAACATTAAGTGCAGAACATTTTTCATACAATAGCATGCAGGGAAACTCTATCACAAGGGAAAACCCTCACCTTATGTCAACCTAACAGTAGATGTAAAAGTTGATCTTCAGATGTTGGAAGTCAGAGGCCACCCTTGATAAACAGAATTGGCCTAAAGATCTTTTGTTACTATGTAGATCTGAACAGATAATGTATTTTAAATCATTAGGTCGAATTTTATATACATTGGATGATTTCTGTGAATTGTATGCATGCACTTTTTTCTGTATGGTGCCAAAACGGGTAAAACCTGTATTCTACTTTCTCCTCCCCTTTTAGTGTGTCTCCCCTTTGTAGTCTGGTTAGTTGTCAAACCGTTCATTCTTTTACAATGGATATATTGCTGTGGGCACTAGTCTTTTTCCTGCGATATTTAGTCTATTTCATCTTTCTTGCAGTTTTTTATTTGATTATATTAGTTTCTGTGCACTGTTCCTCTTGCAGTGCGTAGTTTAACCTTTCAATAAAATATAAAGCAAATAAATAATAGCACATCTCGTGTCACTACTGCTCGGTCTGAATCTAAGCATAATATGGTAATTTGTGGAATGATGCAGTGTGAGGTGTGTGGGTTCGTAAGTGATGCAAAATTACTTGACCATTCATCCCCTAACACGACCTTCTTTATTCTCATTAATGGTCAGTTGATTTGAACTTTGAAAAGATTACTTATTACATTTAACCTATTAATTACTTCTTATTCAGCTCTTGTGATCTGCATTGTGTGTGTTGTAATATAAATTTTAAGTTCAATGAAATCCATGCCAACAGTGTGGTATTTATAGACCTAAAGTATTTGTGTGTTAAATTTGTGTTTTTTGTTTTAGAGGCTCTGAGGCCAGTTATCTTGCTGCGAATGTACCAAAGGCTACACCCAAAGATTTATCAGATTTATCCGCAATGGAGGAAGCTCTGGACGAATTAATCAAGAATTGTGCTCGGCAATTATTTGAAATGACCGATCATAAAGAAAATGCAAAATATCCTTTCAGGGTGACCAACTCATAGAACCATGTCAAATTTTTATGTTTGAATTTTTATTACATATTTTTAAACTGACAGAGTTGTAACTCTTGAACATGTATTTCAGAGCAAGTATTTTTGATTCCTCCTCTTGTAGTCTCTAACGTTACAGGATTTTCTCTACAGTAATGAAAAACGAAATCCTATTTATGCAAAGGAATTGGAAAATGTTCTGCATGTTTTTTGTGTATCTGTTAATCCTTAACTACCGAACTCTAGCTTATGTAACATATCAAGATATTAATGGCATTCAAGCATTCAGCGAGCAAATAGTCATTGCAATCAAAGCTCCAGAAGAAACCAAACTGGAAGTACCTGCTCCAAAAGAAGTAAAAGATTTTCTATTTGTAATTTTTAATACATGCTGTTGAAGAAATGTGTTCATTTGTTTGTGAATAGTGGTTGAAAGTGATCCTACCAAAGGGGTTGTTGTCCACACTAAGAACGTTTCTGAAAGCAAACTCTCTAGAAACCATCAGTAACAAGCATTTGCAATGCAATAGGTCTCGAATTGACATGATTTTGAGCTATTGGCATTATGAATGAATGAATGAAAGGTAGGTTTATATAGCGCAACTGTCACTCCAGACGGAGCCTCCTGGCGCTGAAAGATAACCAGACTGACTTTTAGTATGCGAACTAAATAAGGGCAAGAGAGTAGGCGTCAGAAAGACCAAAGATCCAGGTCCTAAGGGCACGTCTAAACAGATCTTGCTGTTGTATTGCCCTCAGTTCCTTAGGTAAATGATTCCATGCCTTTGCTCCAAGTATCGTGACTGATTTCCCTCCCTTTGTTGACAGTTTAAACCTGCCCACTGCCAAAAGATTAGCCGAGCTTGATCGTAGTGTTCTGGCAGTAGTGTAAGGTTTAAATCTGGCGGACAGATAGGCAGGTCCGACTCCTCGAACGGCTCTAAAGGTCGTCAAAAGAAGTTTAAAAAGGATTCTTTTAGGAATTGAAAGCCAATGCAGAGTCTTCAAAGCAGCTGAGGCCGATGATTTACAGGGAAGTCCTAAAGCCAGTCTAGCAGCTGCATGTTGGACCACCTGAAGCCGTTTTAGGGAAGATTTGTTAGTCCCAACGAGAAGGCTGTTGCAGTAGTCCAACCGCGACAGTATAAGAGCTACTGTTACTGTTTACCTTGCTGCTGGTGGAATGACATTGAAGAACTTTTTCAGTGTACGAATGTGGCTAAAGCAGGTCCCCGTTAGTTTTGAGACATGAGGCTTAAATGAAAGTGAGGAGTCAAACAGAACTCCCAGATTTCTAGCAACCTCATGACAATGCCTTCTATTTATGTTTTGAGTTTTAAAACATAAATACAAGGTATTGTTATTTCCAATACTAATAGCTTAAAATCGTCCAGTTTGATTACTGCATTGAAGCCGGTGGACACCTGTACCTAGCGCTGGGACACCTCTTGAGGTCTCCCTACACCGCACTGATTAGAGGCATGATCCTCGTTCTGATTCCAGCTGCATTAGCCTCCCCATAACTTTACACCAAAGTAATCTCATCAAATTCATACAGTACTTTCTTCCCCCATCCAACCGGCTCCTCTAACTTACTTTCCGGACACTGGCTCTTAGCGCTGCACGTCCTCCTTTTGCTGATTAGCTATCTTTCCCGAGCATGAATATAGTGTTGCTGATCGGCGTTTGCTGGATTCTGGAAGCGTGGCCCTTACGTGACTTGCTAACAGACTGGCCTCAGAAAGCACAACATGGTGATGGAGACCTGCGGAGCGACATGTGGGTGTCCCCAAGAGTGACTGCCTTCTGGGACAGGCAGGGAAGTGCATGTAAATCACCAAAGAAGAAAGCATCTAGTTACCATTAGAGGAAGTGCCTATTTGGTGAAAGAGGTTGACACATGTCACCCTTTCTAACTGTCCCATATTTACCCCATTATCTGGTTATCCAGTCCTCATGAAGGAAGGGCTCAGGAACCCCTGTAGTCACACTTTTGTCAAGGTACGTGCCTCTCGAGAAACCTGATCCCGTCTGCTCCTTCCTCCCACCTGGCGGTGTGTGAGGACATCCCGTCACATTTTTGTGTATTTACAGCTACAGATGCTATGACCCTGACACCGATAATCGCTTCGCACTGCGTGGCTGTGTAAAAATGTTGCTTATTACCTCTTCTCTTGTGCTGCTAAAACATTTTTTATTAGTGTGATACTCTTTTTAAACAAATTGTTTTTAATCATTACCTTCGTTTTTCTGAAATATTGTGTTTTTACCTTGTTGGGGAATTTCTGGTGGGTCTTTTTAAAAAGAAATAAAGAGGGAATCCTGACTTGATCCTAGTCCAGCCTCTGACCGTCACCGCCTGCCTGTTGACTGCGCGGTCTAGTTGTTTGACAAGCAGGCATTACTTAAACGTGACGCTGCTCGCGCGCGCAGCGGGCGCGCCCAAGGCAAGCGCGTCCCGGAGGCGGACAGAGCAGCACAGGACGTCGGTTTATCTGTGAATCAACGTGCTATTATTACATACAGTGCACAAGATCTTCACAACATCCGTAGGTGCGTAATGTGCCGTCCACACCTCTATGCCCTCGATAGCGAGTTGGTTTCGGGGTGTAAAGACTGTTGTTGGACTCCACAACTTGTTTTGGATTCATCCAGGGATTTTGTCTCTTCTATGTTGCAAGGTTCAGCTCAGGAGCCAAAGGACAATCATTTAAAGATGTTCCTGTTAAACACACGCTCAATGAAGAAACATGAGTTTCATATTTGCGACTTATTAGCCGACCTTAACCCTGATGTTATGTTCCGAACTGAAACGTGGCTTACTGAAGCCTCTAATCCGACGATTGCCAATGCTATACCAGCAGGGTACTTGATTATGAGGAAATATCGTCTTTTAGGTGGGGCGGCGGTTTAGCCATTATTTTTAAAAATTCCTTTAGCTGTACCTCTTTAGCCCTATCTGATTTAGATGGCGCAGAAAGTTTGGGTTTTCTGTTGAAGGTTTGAGCCCATCAAACGATAGCGGGTGCTCTGATCTATCGGCCCCCTGGCCCGATCCAATAGATTTTTTGAATTTATAGGCCAGCTGTCGGCTTCTATTGCGGCTAATTATAGCCAGTGTCTTGTTTTGGGTGATTTTAATATTCATATGGATAAGGCTCAGGTTCCCGCTACTATACAATTGTATGAATCCCTGGACACTCTTAATCTTACCCCTTACCTTAAACTAGCCCCCCATGAAAAAGGACATATCTTGGATCAAGTCTTTTCCTCTGTGAAGATCATATCTGAGACCCCACTTGCTCTAACGTGGTCAGACCACTACTGAATAAAATTCAACATCGTGAAAGAGTTAAATAAAGTAGGGCCTACGGGCAAGTCTATTTCCCGGAGTAGTTTTAGAGCTTTTAACCTGATGACACCCGAGGCAATTCAGAGGGCCTTAAGTATGTGCCCTCCCCCATTGTGTGGTCAGCCTGATCAAGATGCATCATCTTGGGAAAACTGGCTAAATTATCAGGCTCAGATTCTGGCAACCCCCAAAATGAAGATGGAAAAATTTACAAGAATGTCAGCCCCATGGTTAACAATCACTTTAAAAACTATCAAAAGTGCCTGTAAACATCTAGAAAGGCTATGGCGTAGACATTATAATCCGGCAGATAAAGCCACTTATATCCAAGCTTTGAAGGAATATTATAAGAAAGTGCGTGAAGAGAAAAGATTGTTTTTAATGACAAAAATTGAACAGGCAGCTAACAAGAGTAGGGAACTCTTCACAATTGTGAAAGGCTTCTCCTCCCCTTCTTCCACGAGATGCCAGTTTACCCCCTCAAGTGATTGGATCAAACGGATGGCTAGTTTTTTCCATGATAAAATTACGGACATCCAAAACTCTTTTAAGAGTAAACCTTGCGAAGAGAAGACACAGGATCCCAGGCAAGTCAAAAGTCTTACGCAATTCCCTAGCATTAGTCTTAATCAGTCCCTCTCTATTATGAAAAATCTTAAATTTGATTCTCCCTCTGACCCCTGTCCTGCTAAAAATCTATCAGCCATAGCGGAAGTGATCAATCCTATTGTGAATACAATTTTAAACTCTCTCTTACAGGAGGGCCTTATGCCACAAGTCTGGAAAAGTGCCAAAATGTTACCACTTTTTAAAAAACCTAAGGCCGACCCCGACGATGTCAGCAACTATAGACCGATTTCTTTGCTATGCTTTTTCGCCAAAGGGCTGGAAAAATTTGTAAATAAAGTCATTACTGACTTCTCCGAAGCGAATAATCTTCTCCACCCCAGTCAATCTGGCTTTCGAGACAATTTCAGCACAGAAACTGCTCTGCTGGAGATGGCCGAGACTATTAAAATAGTGTTGGACAGTGGCGGCAGTGCAGTGTTGGTGCTGCTCGATCTTTCTGCGGCCTTCAACACTGTCCCTCACAATCTTTTATTACAAAGGTTGGAGAGGGACGGGATTGGAGGCCTGGTCCTGAAATGGATGAGATCCTTTCTCAGTAACCGGTCTCAAATAGTGTGGGTACCCCCTTTCTCAGCTGAAATTCCAGCCTTGAATGTCGGGGTTCCACAGGGATCTATCCTTAGCCCTACACTTTTTAATCTGTACATTGCCCCCCTTGCCCTTTTGGCGGAAAAACATGGAGCCAAAATAGTATTCTACGCATACGTTACTCAGTTGTTGTTCACCTGTGAGAAGGGTTCGGAGTTTGATGGGGAGTGTATAAGAAACTGCCTTGGGAAGTTTTTTCCTGGTTTAATGATAACCAATTAAAATGTAATTCCGATAAATCGGAAATAATTTTCTTTGGCCCCCAAACCCACGAGGCTTGGCTCTCCTGGTGGCCACAGGATATGTCTCCTCCGCTCTCGGAAGTGAGACTTGTAAAGAATCTGGGGGTTAAATTGGACTCTGCTCTTTCTATGAAGACCCAAGTCCAATCTGTCACTGGTACCTGCTTCGGGATTTCGAAGATGTTGAAAAACTTTCTTCCACTTCTTCCGGTTTCGCATCGAAAAACTGTGGTACAGACTTTGCTGCTGTCAAGACTCGACTTCTTTATACTTGGGTCTCCCCGAGTATTTATTAAGTCGGCTACACATTATCCAAAATGTGGCAGCCAGGGCTATCTTTCTCATTAAGCCCAGAACTCATACTTCGCATCTGCTCTCTTCACTCCACTGGCTTCCAGTGAAAAAAAGAATTTACTTTAAGGCTATGGTTTTGGTTTTTAAATCCCTCCACGGGATTGGGGCCCCTTACCTACGAGAAAGACTTCTACCTTATACTCCCCAACGGTCTCTAAGATCCTCCTCCCAGTGCCTAGCCTTAATTCCCAAATTTAGGCTCTCACGGGTCGGAGGAAGATCTTTTCAGGTCACGGCTTCTCGCCTTTGGAATGGTCTTCCCATCTCACTTCGTCAGAACTCTGATCTTTTGTCTTTCAGACGAAATCTGAAGATGTGGCTTTTTCAGCTCTAGTCCTCCCCTTTTTAATCTTTAGGATGGTACCTTGGGGCCTATCTCTGCAGCTTTTGTTGGGTGTCTGTGGTCTTCTGTAGCGCCGGGACACTCTTTGGAGTAGCCGTGCGCTGTATAAATCACGAATAACATAACATAACATGTTGAGTAGAACCATTCGGGATATATAATCAAAAAATAAAATCTGATAGCTCTTCTGTGTGAAAACATGTTTGGAGGTCAGCCCACCCTTGAGGCCCCACAGTCTCTCGTTCCCTACCGTGAAGAAGTTCCAGTAGTGTGTGTTTGTGGCCTCAGCACGTACACAGCAGGAAGGAGAAGAGCAGCAGAGCAGAGAATGGCAAGGAGCAGGTAAGTTATTTTCGTTTTTTCAGTTGTCTGTACATCCGTTCCCCCCCCCCCCCCCTCCCCTCCTCACCCCAGACCCCTCCCCAGCCACTCTGCTGCAAGATAAGCCGCTACTGGTGGCGTGTGGCTAGTGCCAGAGAGAAAGGGGTATTTGTTCATAAAGCTTAAATGCCCACTATGCTTGTTATTTACTGTTGTAAAGCACTCTGATACCTTTAGGCCTAGCTGGTGCTATATAAAACTCTCAAATATTAAAAAGGCGTAGGTACTCCGTACCAGACAGTACCTGCCATTTAAAGTACCGAGCTGCATCAAACCCCCTTGTCCAGCATTTGCCTAAAAAAATGCTGGGACACTAGTTAAAACAGTCAATCAACTCATGTTGAAATACGGTAAAGGGAATAGGGTTGATGGGGGCAAATGTTATACTTCAAAACTTTGTTGGGAGACATGTATGTAAGGGTGCGATGGTCCTGGGGAGGGAGTTAGTGGCACGCAGTGTGTGTCCCCCAGGGAGGGGGGGGGAGATGAGGCCATCCGGAGATCGGAGCCTTACTTCCTGTACAAACACTGACAGTCAACGGCCCTCCACATTTGTATGGGGGATGGAAAGGCTTGTTCTAGGTTTGATGGAATCTTGCATTGATGCAGCCTGTGATGCACCTGTTCTGTGTGTACTAGACAAACCTGGGAAAAGCTTTCGATGCACAAACGTTAATGACTTACTGATCTACTAAATGGAGAAAAACTGAAAAGCCTCACCCCCTCACTCCCGCTACTCCCCGGACACTAACCTCATACATGCAAAGCTCGATGAATGAAACATATCCCAGGATGACTAACCCTAAACCTCGGAACTGTGGGCGGCACTTACACAGCGCTATGAGGCCTTAATAATGACAGGTTGAGCGCTAAAAGATAACACACGTTTGTCAATGACTATGCCGTTATAGTAGCAGGTCGTTGCTCAGTGCACACTCTGAATGCCGGATACTGGCACAGTGAGATGCAGAAGTGCTCCACAATGAATGTGCAGACTGCCCTCTGGTAGGTGCGAGGGCAAGGGCTCTCTCTCCCCCTGCAGTATGCCCAGGCTTCCCCAGAGAGAAGCACGGGCCCTCCCCCCACTTACCCCTGCTGCAGGATGCCCATTGGTTGATTTTACTGTGAGTGTTTTTAGAAATAACTTACCTACTCGTACAGTTTTTGAGGCAGACCTTGCTTTGACAGCATGTGTGTATTTTAACACGGTCTCACTCAATGCCTTAATAATTTACTTTATATCCCATTTCCAAGATTTATTGCATGGGACGCACTGCCCGTTGAGAAATGTAAACAATCACTCATTAAACCGTTTGAGCTTGAAACAAGCCAACCTGGCGTGCATGTCCGTGATTTCATGAGCGCTAGAATATTCCCCTGTATGTTACACTGCTCCACATTTCATGGAGATTTCCATATAAAGCTCATCAAAAAGAGACCGAATGAATCCATGCAAGCGCTAGAAAGCACGAGGCTGTGGGATGACTCGCTCCATCAGTTACCACCGACGCCCAGCTTGGAAAAGCCCCCGCCCGGACCCCCAGGCAGCATCTCCAGGCCAGCAAATGTCTCTTGTCTGCTGTGCGCCTTTCTGTTTTTGTGGTGGGTCTCGGCGCATAGAGCGCTTTATAGCGCTTCATACCGTTCTCTCAGCGTTTCCCATAGATTAAAATGGAAATGTAAAACGCGTGTTTCCGTTAACACTCTTTCTTCGTGCCAGAGTAAATCCCCCCCCCCCCTTTATTCGATCACCCCCACGACCACTTACCTTGCGCGGCGCCCCAGCCCACCAGCCCTCTTTGCACTCAACTCCTACAGCAATGAACGCTATCATTTATTTATTTAAACATTTGTATATAGCGCGCAGTTTGCCCGGAGGTGTCAGAGCACTTACAATAGAGCGAAGTACATTACAAGTTTCATGAGGCCTTTAATTTTAATTTTTCACAATCAGTTGCGCGTTTGACAAAAAATGCATGAATCTGAAAACACACAATTGTAAATTTTTTAAAGCGACAAAACCGCACTTCCCATTAACAAGCCGAGAGTGGAAGCACCCCAAAACCGAAAGTGATAAAGCCAGTGCATACCAGAACAAGCGCTCACCATTGGGGGAAGGCAATGCTGTTTATATTTGCATCGCGCTTTCACTTTCAAAAGCGCAATGCGAAAATAAACACAGGGCGCCCTGTCTCCTTTTGGGAGGCCCATCAGGACTGGATCAGGGGGTTGTTTACATAACCGCCTCCTTAAGATAAGAAATTGCTTCATGACAGCCGTGAAGCAGGAGACCCTGGCAGGATGGGACGTTCCAAAAGGAGAAAGGGAGGTAACTAAGAAGCCTCATTTTCAATGGGAAGCCACCGTTTACCATAAATGCTGACGCTACCCAATGAAAATGAGGGGCGGGTCTTCAAGCCCCCTTCTGAAATATACTCACCCACATAATGTCTCGCAGACGCGAGCAGCGCATGCGCTGCAACGCAGGTCTGCGAGACCTAAAAACTGAGTTCTCAGATATCGCCATGAGAACAAATGCATCTCATTGATTCCCTCAACCATAATATCTTGGAATTAAACCGCTCCTAATGCCTAGATCATTGTATCTTTCCTGTTAGGTCATAACTACTCACAACGCTAAAACATGACCATTATTCTTATCACTCTAAAGTGATGCAAACTTTTGAAACAAATTTGATTTTGCCTTCTAGTTACTGTTACTGAGATAGGCTGAAATATTGTTAAACCATAGGCTGCTGTCTCTTGGGTGGAATCTCTGCTTTCGCTTAGTTATTGCCTCTGCCATTGTAGGAAGCTTTCCTTTAAAGTTTGAGATTTTGTTCCTCACTGCTTATCGCATATTACGTACTAAAATGTTGATACTCTCTTGCTCTGACTGAGACCAGTCGACTTCCATATTTGGTTCATTCTTGTGATCATATACATGAATTCTGTCATTAGAACCCATTGTAAATGGCTGATTTGAAAGTGGATGTTACCAATTATGGATGTACTTTCACAGCAATTCAGAGCATCCTGTTTTGACTGGAGTTGTCCCCTACATGCTCTGAAGCGCATGCACCCTTGCCCTCCCTGAGTTTGCCATTTAGCAAGTCTGTGCTTATTTTTCACCTTTGACTTCAACACATACGGCAAGCATGTATGTGCACGTAAGGCCTGCAGAGAAACAGATTGAGGTGTAGAGCGGAGCTCTGTTTTCTGGAGGGGCACACCGTGAGCACACTTGCGTTTTTTGTCTGTGACTGTCAGCTCACTGGGCTGTAGAGGGCTCCTTGCAATAATACGCTGCCCTATCTAAAATGTTCCACCAGTCCCCTGCAGCTCGGTTTTTCACACGATCTGTCTGCGTAACTTTAAAAAAAAAAAAAATCGGTTTATTAGGCTTTACATAAGTTCAATAATAGTGCATTAGCATTTCTGAAATTCCAGTCCACCATGCCTATAAGGGGGGTACATATGTACATCAACCCCCAGAACGTGATATCTCCATGTAACAGTTCAATTTTGGTATTAGAGCTCAGAGAGGGACCCTCCCTTCCTCTTTTGACATGGCGTCAAGACAGTCATGCCCAGTGTTCCTTGTGGATAAAGTTCAGAATAGACCTGCAAGCTTGAACAGTAACAAAACAATTGGGTCTAGGCTTGGCATCACCCTGGGTCCATTTCGGCTTGTGCATGAATTAGAGATAGGAGAATAAGCCCACCCCCTCATTGTAAGGTAGGCATTATCAAGTGAGAACCATCAGGGGCACTTCATACCAAGCTCCTGTCCTTCCATAAATCCGCTATCCGTCGCTACAGTGGTCTCACATCTCAGCCTGGAGATCTTGATATAAATGTAGGTAGTGTTGTGTGCTCTAAACTACAGCTTGTTTCCTCCTCCTGTGCCCCGGTGTATTGGCTGATGACCCGGTACCTCCCTCAGGTTTCTCAAAGGCTTCCAGGACCTCGGACCGAAGAGGAGCTATGGGTCACCTCTTTACCTGCCTGGTTTTCTTTTTCTGAAGCGCTAATTCTTCCGCCATAGCCCATTCCTCAACTACTGCTTCTCACCTGGATACCAAGGGCCCCCTGCTGACTTTCATGGCAAGTTGTCTTTTTACCAGCGCGAGGCCACATCTATGAGCCTGTTCCTCAGTTTCTTCCTTTTCGGCCTGGGAAAGGATCCCAGGATAAACACCTCCAGAGTGCAAGTCATAGTACGGTGAAGCCTTCTATTCAACCTCTGAACCACAGTTCGCCAGATCTCCTAGGCATATGCACAAGACCAGGTCATATGACTGAAATTTGCTTCATCAAGTGAACAACAAGGGCAGTGAGTTTCTTGGGCGTCTGGTATGTTTTCTGAAGATAATTGAATATATTTAAGACCCATATTGCGCCTGACCTTCTGTGGGTAGGCCAGCATTTCTCCTATTCTCGATCTGATCTATCCCTGCCAAGGGCCCCCTCCCACTTTGTTTGCAATGCCAATAGGGGTTTCCTGATCATCCCGTTAAAATTTGAGTAAAACCATTTAACCCGGTTTTGCCCCACACACATGGACAGTATCATTTGGAGAACAGCATGTGACTCCTGTTCTTCCCTAACCATATCCCAGAGAGCCATAAAAGTACGAACACGCGCTTCATATCTGTCTGTGTAGCTTTGTGAATGTGTTCTATGTATCCGCTACTGCCCATGAATCTGTTTTGAATATCCTGTGCATGGATTGATTTAAACATGTTTGTTTTGGTTTTTAGTGACATGTACACATTGTTTCTTTTAGTCTGCTAGAATATCCTAGTATTGAGCCTTCGTGTAACAATTGTAACTTTTATCTTGCTGCTTCACACAGTTATTACTTTTGTTATTTCATTGTGTAATACATAATGTGAGCAGTTTAACCAATCAAAAATGCTGCGATTGGTTAACTCTAGTTTTCGCCCTGTTGGAAGGACTGTTCTCTCGAATGCTAAGTAGAACATTTGTTTATTGCAGCCTGAACAGCAGGCTGTCTAATTTAAGCTAGTGTTAGTTCCTTCAAGTGTGGATAGTAGCATACATTGCCAGATGGAGATAATCTTCCTATTGAAGTATAGGGACAGTCCTTTCCCCCCTCCATGCCCCATTCTTGCCAAATGTGTTATGCCCAACCGGTTCTAAGCTTTCTGATTAAAGAAGCTTGTGCCACTTTTATACCTTCATTTTCATGGGGATTTTACTGCAGCACCACTCTTTTCCTGCTTGAGGGAGGAAACACATTGACCGTTTAGAAGGAATGCGAGAGGCGCTCTTGTAGTAGGGAAACATTTCCTATAAGAGATGGGTTGATGAGGAGCTTTGCCGAATGAACTAAGCATGGATCATTCATAGCTCAGGGAAGGATCTGCACCCCCAGATCATGCATTCAGGCTTCAGGACTGGTTCCCCCCAGCTGTGTGCTCCAGAGGGAGGTTACTTGCTCCCTGAATATGTGCTTTCACATGGGCACCTAAAGCCCCACACCTCTCACATTCCCCACCACCCCCTTCCAGTCCAAGAACTACTTCAGAAGATGCTGGTCCGATAGTAGCCTATATTTAGTACAGGCTTACTCTGCAGCACAGTGATTTCCCTGAGATATAACTGTGTGCCTGTGTTTACCATCTGCATTTCATCAGTAGTCTTTAGTTGGTTGATACTAACATACATCTGCTGTTTGATTTATTCAGTTCTTAGTCTATCCCATACCACCTCCCTTAGTAAGCCTTTGGATATTCTACCACACTATCCTCAGGTCTTGGGCTAAAGGGATGTAGTTGTTCATTTTTGGGTACAACAGTAGGTACAGTAAGCCACAGAGCTAAAAGGCTCTCATTGTTACGAAGTGAGCCAGGCAAACTCATGAGGAAATAAACTCTATGAAGACTTTTTACATGAATAAAGCAGAAACTTATCTTATCTAATGCACATTTACAGAGCACATGGCTACTCTTGGACATCCCAGTGTTAGAAATGCAACACAGATTACACCACTACACTTAACGGGGTCAAAGCAATGTTTTGTTGTCAAATAGCCAAGTTTCCAAATTTCCGAAATGCCAGTTCATTGTCCATTAGCCGCATGTTATGAGGAAGGTCTTTCCATATCTTGGCCACATTCCAGCTGAATGAGCGCCCTCCACTTCTCGCTCTTCATATAGTTGGGACCGTGCTGAGTCTTGCTTTGGTACATCTACTCAGGGTGTAAGGTGAGACCAGAGGTCGGAGGATGGTTACGGCTTTTGATGCTCTTAAATCTAGGTAATTTCCGTAGACCAGGCGGGAAAGTATTAGTGCCTTTACCACAATCCTTCTGGAAAGGAATGGAAGCAGATGAAGGATCTTTTTATGAAGGATACGATTCTCTTTGGAAGCGAAATATTAACCAGTTCTAACAGAACAGAATAACATCAGCTGCTTTGGTGAGAACATGCGGGGGAGCTGGGTCATAAGGGGATCCAGATTTAACTTGGCTGAATAGGGTTGCAAAGCTGTCCAGAGTTAGGAGGGGAAAGTCTGTGAGACTGCTTACCTCCCCTCCCTGCTTACCCTTAGTTGAACTGGGGGCTGAGTCTGTATCCGACTTGTGGAACGCTGAATAAATGTCATTGATTTATTTATTATAGAAATTGCGCTAATTCATTGCAGCAAGTTTGTGTGCGCTCTGGGGAGGAGCTGATGGAGGCGTGCTCCCATAGCGATTTCACTAGTTGAAAACTTTCTCGTGAAGAGTTGTATGCACCATTGATTTTAGTCTCCTAATATGCTGCTTGGGCTTTTTCATTTCAAAGTGGTAACCCCTCAGGAACTCTCGATACTGTGTTTTACTAGCTTGCCCAAAGTCTTTCCTCCACTACCTTTCTGCTTTTTGCACCTTTTTTTGCGTTTGGAGCTGTGGGGTACAATAGGGGCGGAGTTATTTTGTTTTGCGTGAAGTTAGAGTTGTTATGGGAATAGCTAGGTCCAATGATTGTTTAATCCACTGGTTGAGCTTCTCATTTTCTCCTTGAGGGTCCAAAGCCCAGATTGGTCCATGTTGCGCTAAGGGTGAGTTTCCATTCTTCGCTATTTAATATTGACCATCCGCGATCCCTCTGGGTAATTGGTCCCGAGTTGAGTATTACAACTCGGGACGTTTATGGTAAAGGGAATCAAAACATTATCTGACCATACTACAGGGAGTTGGACCAACACATTAGTAAAGTCATTAATAAAGATGGGGTATAACAGGTAACATTTTAGTGTATGGGGCCCATTTGTATTGCTGAGAGATCTTGCAAAAAGGCTTGCAGGCCTACTGGTTCTTCCAAACATAGTTTGAAGCTATTCAATATGGTGGAGTTTGTTTTATTAACAGTCCAACTGACAATTGCCTCAGGGACTGGATATACTGGCAACATGGGCCAATGCAGGATGGGGAGGAGGGTGGTAAAGGAGCACCGCGGTAAAGGTCGGAGACCTAGAAATTGAAAAAGCCATGCTTACTCATTCTGGTAGTTGTAAGGGTTCATGGGAGTATTTAGATTCTTCCTTCAGGAATAACACCTCAGTTTTTTTCCTCTTCTGGAAAGATAAAAGGTTCAAACTTGTGACCAGGCAGTGATCAACAATTTATTATAAATATTCACCAGTTTGTAGCTGTGCTGCTGGCGACCCCAAGCTCACAGCAAAATTAGATCTGAAGTGCCTGAGTAAAGAGGAATCTATGTAAAACCAAACCCTGTTGGCTGTGACAAATGAGACCTAGTTCAGGAGATCAAATATCCATAATTGATGGCTTGGCTGGAGACAGTTGCTAACGGTTACTGCACTCTGAACTTATGTAAATCATATTGCAGAGTGGCATTATCCACTCTGTAGTTATAGTTAGGATTTCCATTAATAGCCATTCTTTGGATTTTTGCTCTCTAATAACTTTGCCTCCGTTTGACGAATCTCCACAAAACTCTTCAGACCAATAGCTTTTTCTATATTTTTTGTAAACTTTTTTTTTTTTTTTGTCCTCATATCACCATAGAGTCTGCAAATTTCCAACCGCTCTGTCTGTGCACCTCTCAGTCCGATGCATTTGCTCTTGACCCATCCACTCTAACCTGACCGAGCGGAGCATTCACCTAGGGTGGTACCTCATTGTAATCATAGGAACTCTTAATTCTGTCTAGGCATAGTCCCTAAGTCCCACTCCATCTGGAGAAGTCTGCCCATATCCTGGATGTGCTTCCTGTTTTACATTCCAGGTCCGATTGCCAAACCCAGGTGGCCTCTTTGGTCCATTCTGTGACCTTCGGGGGTGATGGATCAATCCACTGCTTACAAATTTCCCTTTGTGTGATGAGTATCTGATAGAACAAAAGACAGCTGTACTCCCAACGCAAAAACTGTGTGATACTGTATCCACTCCCAGCAGGACCAACTGTAAGTTTATGGCTATTGTTGCCCCATAGATGTCTTTTAGGATACACTTTATGCCACTCCAGAACGCTGTTATCCTGGGGCACAGAAAGAAAATGTGATCATCATTGACTTTTAAAAAACTACACCTTATGCACTTGGGGGTGGGTGATATGGTAAATGTAGCTATTTTTAATGGTGTCCACTACAATCCTATTAATGTTAAAAAAAAAAAAAAAAAAAAAAAAAAACATTTTAAAAATTGGTTTAGCCTCATTTGCCAGCTTCACAACTGAATATAATAACTTCAGGAATCGTACTGGTCTTTATAAATGTTTTTTAGGTTTTCTATCCTGGAGGGAGAGCTCTAATTCCCAGTCTCCCTCGCCCCACATCTCTAGTTTCGAGGCCACAAACCATGAAGACAGTTGCACGTATTTGAACCTGGATCTCCAACTTTCGCTCTAACGACTTCCCAGGGCAACACCCCTTGAATTGTCATTCTCCCCAGGTGGCAATCCCAGCCAGTCTTCATGGAAGACTCAGCCAATCCTTAATACATTCCGGGGAGTCTGATGTTGGTGCAAAGTCAGAATAGTATCCTATACTAAGCATTTTTCTCACTCTACACCTGAGACTAAGTGCGGTCCTTAAAACATTCAGTCGCACCTTGATAAAAAACATTATGAGCACCAAACTTGTACAAAAACCCATCGGCGCTCACCTCCCTTACCCTTTCTCCTAATTGCATTCCCCAAGTGGAATTATCGGGGTTCCCCATTAGCATCCGAATATTCTTGAACTGGAATGCTATACAGTACATATTTAGATCTGGGAGAGCCAAACTGCCCTTATTGAGCCTCCGCCTCTGATTTTTCCATGTGACTCTTGCACCCCGAGAGGCCCAAATACTATCTATTTTCCCCTGGATTTTGTCTTTACTTGATCTTGGAAATGTAAGGGGGATACAATTAAAGAGATATGTCAGTTTAAGGAGGATCGACTTCTTCATTAAACTTACGTGCCCGTAGATTACGGGCAGGTTCTTCCACCTAGAAAGCAATGCGTTGACCTCCCTGGCGACTCTTTAAATTGCGCTGGGGCATTTCGTCCACCATGTTAACAATCGTAATCTCTCCATACTTTATCTCCGGGCTACCCTCTTACTCCACCCTTCTACATTACAGCACATTATTTCCTTTATGAAATTATTCACTGAGTACCCCGAAAGGGCTCCAAATTCTGCGACCACCTGCTCCACTCTGGGCACAGTTATATGTGGGTCTGACGTGCAAATTAACAGAATGGCAGCATACAGCCAGATCTTACTACTATAAGTTGAAGAGCAGAAAGGGGCAAACCTGTCTGTCTGTCATTAGCTGTTGTGCCATGGGTTCAATACAGATATCGAACAACAAAGGTGACAAGGGTCAGCACTGCCGAGTACCCCTTTGTATGCTAAAACAACTTGTTAAAGAACCATTAAAAAGTATCTTGACTGACAAATTTTCATATAGCTTCTGGAGAGTGAATGTAAAACCGGGGCCGAATCCTACAGCACCCAGGACCTCCCACAGATATGTCCAACATACCCGATCAAAGGCCTTAGCCGTGTCTATCACGGCCAAAGGAATTAAGCGAGTCGTGGTAAGGTCAATTGTGCTTATCAGTTGTTGTGTAAGCTCCTGGATTTGTCTCTTTGGGATAAACCCTTTCTGATCCGTATGGAAAAGCAGGGAGGCAAGCTTGGCCAAACTCCCCACTAAAATACTCATAAAGATTTTATAATCTGCCTTTAGCATGCACATTGGTCAATAGAGTCTGCTTTCCTAGGATCCTTAGTAGGTTTTAAAACCACAACAATTTTGGCCTCTCTCGATGTGTTTGGGATCTGCCCTCCCTGTCGGTATATTGAATTAAAGCAGACCTCCCAAACTATTCTGTAGTAGACATGACCTAATATCTTCCTTGGTGATAGGGGCTTCTGTACATTCTCTACCCTCTGTTGTGAATCTTGTCATTTGCGCTTTTTCTAGCCAGGCTCGAAGCAACTCTGTCAGGATGGACCTCACCTGTATACAACTCAGCAAAAAGGGATACGAGAAAGGCTTGCATTTCCCCTGCCTTGTCTGAAACATCGCCCTTGGGGTTAATTACGAGTTCCCTAATATAATTTCTTGACCTATCAGCCCTTGTCTTCCATGCTTGTAGTGCCCCCGCTTTATCTCCATCCATGCTCAAAATTCCTCATACACCCAGATTGCTATCGCTCCCTACACTTCATGTCCAGTTTATTCCTATAATTTAGCCTTGCTTCTTCCAATTGCATTAATAATTCCTCCCTTTATACATTCGACCTGAGGCCCTGCTGTTAGAGATTCACGTCTAAAGCCCCCACTCCATCTTCCATTCTTTTAAGATCCAATCTCTGTCTTCTTGTTAAAATGGGCCAGGTTTTGCAACACCCCTCTGATGGACGCCTTAAAAATGTCCCAGACTACTTCAGAGGAGGATGATCCCACATTATTTTGAAAAAAACTCACAATAGCTTGTTTCAGAGCTTCAATTACCTCAGGATTTAGGAGAATGGCACTTTTCAGCATCCACCTTGGACGTGGCCGGCCGCTGCAACACTTAAAGGACATACTAACCCCAGCGTGATCCGAAATGTGGCCTGGTAGGATATGGACCGCCTTTACATTTTCCACCAGGGTTCTATCCACAAAGATGTAGTTCAATCTAGAGAAGTGACCATATTTTTTTTTACTGTGAAACGTAACGCTCCGCCTAGCCCCCTTTGTATGCCTATATACATCTACCAGGGCTAAATCCTGAAACATACTTTTTTTTTTTTTTTTATGGTTTAAATAATTTTTATTGATATTATTGCAAGCAATAACAATACGCCCACCTATAACAACTGGCCGGGGAACAGTGTAAGCATCAGTCAATTTTAAAAGGGAGAGTCAAGAGAGTGAGAAAAGAAAAAAAAGACAAAAGAAATTGAGAAGAGCAAGAGAGAACAAGGACAGGAATCTACCCACAGCCCTGAGTGTGACATGATAGGGCTCTAAGTCTCGTGCGGTGGCCTCTCCTCCTGAGGGGGCAGCGTGTCAGCGACAGGGAGCAGTGGGAAATCGTAGGACCCATAAGTACTTAGAGCAGGTAAGCTGAACGAACTCCGAGGATCGATAAGCCACAGTGGACCCCCAGGTCTTATCAAATTTAGGCAACATGCGATTAATCCCCGCAGTGATCCTTTCCATCCCCACCACCTCCCACAGTCTATGCAGCCAGTCTACTTTAGTTGAGATGTCCTCTCTAACCTATTTGCTAGAAGAACCTGCTCAGCCGCCCTCGGAGCTAGGGTGATCGCCCCCCCCCCTCCCCTACAGAACCTGAGAGGGTATGTGAGTGGATTGGGAAGTCCCAATAAGATGTAGCTAGGGAATCTGGGCAGCTCTGTCTGGTATATATGGTCAACTGAAAGTAACATAGCGTCCCAGTAGGCTTATAACTTAGGGCAGTGCCATAGAATGTGTGACAGTGTGCCCTTCTGCCCGCATTTGCACCAACAAAGATCGCTGCTGCGTGGTTTCCTCTGGGCGATACGCGCTGGGGTATAATACCAATAATGCACAATTTTTAGGAGGATCTCCTTCCCCGAGGTACTGCGCGATGAGGCCTGGGCCCGGTGTATGATGTCCGCCCACTCCTTCAGGGAAAACTCTCGACCCAGCTCCGATTCCCACCTATGCTGCGCTGGATACTTGGCGTGGTTCCTAGCCTTGTTGAGAAAATTATAGATATCTGACAAGAGGCGCTTATTTGAGGTGCGGGTGATAGACCAAAACTTTGTAAGGGGCTGACCTGCGTGAACACTGACATGAGGCTGCGTGACCCAGTGGCGCCGCGCCAGGTACTGCCAGTTCGCTTCTTTGGGGATCCCGTAGCCAGTTACCAATTGGGGAAAGTCCATGACTCTCTGCGTATCGAAAAGATCGCCTAAGCGTTTACAATTTGCTTCCTGCCATTTCAAATATGCGTTCCCTACGAGAGCTAGAGGAAAGTCTAGGTTCCCAATAAAGAGGGTCAAGGGTGACACAGCAGTTGACAATTGACATCTCTCCTGTACCTTGTCCTACACCTTCATGGTGAGATGTACACGCTCTGCGGACGATTACGTTTGGGAAGCCAGGGAACCTTCCAAATGTGGATCCCTGCCACACCCCTATCAATGAAGCACCAGTGTTTCTCCGACTCCAATTGGTACCATTCTATCATCCAGCGCAATTGCGCTGCCTCGTAATAGAGCCCTAGGTGTGGGACCCCAAGACCCCCCTCCTCCTGTCTCAAGTACGTGAGGTGGCGAGCCATGCGTGCTTTCTTTCCTCCCCCAGATGAAGCCATCGAGCAGTTGCTGCAGTTGGGCTAGAATCGTGGGCGGCGGGCATAGGGCGAGTTTTTGCATTATGTAAAGACTGGGCAGAATCGTAATTTTAACTGTGGCTATCTTTCCCAGCCATGAGAGTACCTGCTTCTTCCAACTGTTCAGTTATTGACGAGTCTTGGCCAGTATCTACGTGTAATTCACCTGGGCAATCTTCGCGGTTGTCGAAAAACCCGGATCCCCAGATGTCGCTAGTGGCCCAGGCGAATGGAAAGTGCATTGTGAGCTGGTGCTGGTCCTCGGCAGGCAGCGTGAGGCTGAGTCGTTTTTAGGTTAATTTCAAAGCCATCGACCTCCGCCAACAAGGGGGGAAGAGACCGCAACGGGCGGGTTAAAAAAAGGAGCACGGCGTCCGCGTATAATGTAATCTTGTGCTCCCTGGTGACCGCAGAGTGCTGCCGTACCCTTTCGGCAAAAGGCTCAATATAGAGCACGAACAGGAGAGGGGACACCCCTGCCTCGTACCCCGCCCGATCTGGATGGGATGGAAGATCACCCCATTAACCCGGATGTGAGCCTGCGGACCCTGGTAGACACAGTTCACCCAGTTCCGGAATCTCTCCCCCTGACCCAAACCGGCGAAGGACCTGATGCAAGTAAAGCCAATGAACCCGGTTGAAGGCCTCTCGGTGTCCACCGATAGGAGTATCGCTGGGGTCTGGGTGCGTTGCGTCTTATCCAAGAGGTGACCTAGTCGTCTGGTCCCATCTCCGCAGTTGCGGTCCAGGATAAAGCCGGACTGGTCTGGGTCCACCAGGCCCTGCATATGAGGGGCGAGCCGGGACGTCAAAATACTGGTGAAGATCTTCAGATCCACATTGAACAAAGATATGGGGCGGTAGGGAGCCCACTCTTGTGGATCCTTCCCCGGCTTGGGAATGACCACCACCTTGGTCATGGACATCGATGGGGCAAGTTTCCCAGTCGTGCTAAAGGTGTTGAACATGCGCGCCAGGAGTGAGGCATGGTCCGAAGCGAAGATTTTATAGAAGTCTACCAGAAAGCCATCCTCGCCTGGGGCATTTCCAACAGAAAGTCCCTGGATGGCCCACAAGACTTCCTCAGGTCTAATATCCGCGTCCAAGCTAGTCGTGGCTGATTCCAGTAGCGGAGTCACCAGCGCTGCTTGCGTGTGCGACTCGGCCGCAGTAGGGTCATGGCGTTCGGCCGAGGTAAAGAGCAGTATAAAAGGCCTCGAATGTCTCTGTCCGCCCTCGGAATCTCTCCTCGGCCATTCTTAATTTCTGTGACCCGATGTGCCGCCGTCTCGACCCGAAGAGCACGTGCAAGGAGTCTCCCAGCCTTGTTCCCCTCCCCACCCCCCCTCGTAGTAGCGCTGCTTGGTGCGGAGAGCGTATACGGGATGGTTGAGTTCAAGCGCCCTCTACTGCTTCCTCGCCTTCGTGAGTAGTCGCCGTGTTTGAACCGCCCATGTGCGGCGATGGACCCCCCTCCAGCTCTTTGATTTGGTCTTCCAGTTCCCCCCTCTTGGCCTTACGATCCTTGTTCAGACCCGCCACGATAGCAATAAATCCTCCGCGGAGGACTGCCTTCAGGGCGTCCCAGAGCATGTCTACCCTGCCAGAGCCAACGTCTTTCACTTCCAGGTAGGCTTTGATAGCACCCCGCAGTTCAGTAATATTGGCATCATATGTGAGCAATTTTTGCTTTAGGCGCCACGAACCCTGCCGAGGAGAGCCTCCAGGGAAGAGCAACGTTAGGATTTTCGGGGAGTGGTCGGAGAGCGCCGCCACCCCGATAGATACGTTGTCGGTGGACGCTGTGACACTAGGCGAGGTCCAGAAGAGATAAATGCGGGCGTACGTTTGGTGTGCCGCCGAGAAAAAGGTGTAGTCCCGGGCAGACGGATAGCGGTGATGCCAAGCGTCTTTCAGACCAACCTCCCTTAGTCTCTGAAGCATCGAGTTGGAGATCGATCCTGAATGTCCCACCCTGAGTGCCGACCTGTCCAAACTTGCATCCAGGACCAAGTTAAAATCCCTACTGATTACTAAGTCTTCGTCGGGGGACTCCAGGAGCCAACTCATCGTATCGCGTAAAAAGGCATCCGGGCACTCGGGGCTATAAACCGAAGCGATCATGTGCACGCGCTCTCCTAGCAACACTCGCAAGGCCAAGAGGCGACCAGCTACTTATGTGTGGGTACCCACTACTGTCCCCTGAAACTGCATGGCCACGAGGATCGCCACACCCGCCTTCTTCCCTGTCCCCGATGAGAAGTATGGTCTATTGAACCATTTAGACCTAAGCCTCTTCCAGTCGTCCCGCAGGAGGTGGGTTTCTTGTAAGAGACAGATATCGCATTTAGGATCTCTCAACAAGGCAAGAAGCGCTCGCTGCTTTACCGGTGAGTTAAGACCCTGCACATTGAAGCTCATGATGCCTACTTTAAGTTGTGTCATAGGAAGTGGTGGGGGTGTATGCTTCCACACTTATCGAGCACTTTGCGCACAAAGCCAGCAGCAACGGGGTACATACTCGCCCCTGCCAGTGGACAGCCTCCCCTTCACTCCAGTCCCCTACCCCCGCAGCGCCACACAGCTTCCTTCTAGCACTATGGAGCAGACCCTATATGTGTGTGGGTGGGTAGGTCTAAGGCGCCAGGCTGAGCATTCAGCATCACCTTCCAGGGAAAGAGCAGACAAAGTACGCAGCCAGTGCGCCTCCAGTGATCGCAGCGGCCCATCCCCCCACCCATGTGATGCCCTACCTCCCCAGCGCCTGCTCGCCGCCCCTAGCCACCAGTATCAGAGGTTCACCCTACCTGTCTGTGGGAGGGCTGCAGAACTCTCATGGGTAGAGAAGAAAGAGAGGGAAGGGAGATTAAGAAAGAGAAGAGAGGATGGACAACACCAGGAGACTTCAATGTTTTTCTTCCAACAGTAAAAAAAATCGCACCTATGTGCAAGGGTCCATGTGTCCGACGGTCGGTCATCACCATTCCGAAGGTGGGGCTCCCCCCACCAAGATGGCGATCTCAGACAGCTGGGCTCGGACCGTTCTTCCTGTCACCAGGTCTCAGGACAACGACTGCTAGGATCATTCAATGGCTTGGTCACCAGTACCCTCCCGGTCCTGCATCTGTCGCAGCATGGCTTCCCATTCCATCCGGCGCGCCTCCTCTGAAGGTTTCGTCTGGACGCCCCTCCTAGGGCCACGTCTCCTGCCTTTTCTCATCAGCTGGGCCTCCCTCAGTCGCATCCAAGTCGTCAGCCATTGTCAGGGCGCTCCCAGGTACGGCCTTCACCTCCTGTAGATTCCGCACCCCATTAGTTTCTTTTATTCCAGATGAAGGACAGTCGGAACGGGTGCCCCCACCTGTAGCGTATTCCCTGCTCGTGGAGGAAGGTCATGGCTAGTCGTAGCTCTGCGCCTCTGAGGGTGAGGGGCGAGAAGTCTTGGAAAACCCCCACCTGGAGGCCCTCAAGTTCCACTTTTGGACGGTCATGCATGGCGGCCATAATAATCGTCTTCTTCCGGTAGAGTGTAGGCAAGTTAGGAGGTCTTGTGGCTGGCCGGGGCCTGAGGCGGGCTGCCCGGCGCGGTGAGGGCTATCCACGTGACCTCCTTGTCTCTCCGCTCAGGAGCCATGTGTTTAAAAAGGCGAAGAACCCAGTCTTCTAGCTTGCCGCCGTCCGCCTGAAGATGTGGATGTTCGAGCGCCTTGAACGGTTTTCCAGGTCTTCCAGCTTGAAGTATAGCTCCTCATTCTGCTCGCGGAGGTCGATTAGTTCCCGAGCCTGTTCAGTGAGCTCTACCTATCGCCGATCCCCATTGCGCTCCAGGGTGTCCACTCTGTCACCCACCTCACTGAGCTCCTCTCTGAGCTGCTTATTATCGGAGGCCATCTCTTGTCGCAGTCCAGCGAAATCATCCCGTAGCGAACTAAGGAGCTGTTCCATAAACTCTCTTGTGACCGGTTCGGCAGCATGCCCTGTGGCTGAATCCTTCGTTGCGTCGCCGGACTGAGACCTGTGGGGGTCGGTGTCGGGCCCCCCAGCCTTCTTCCCACCCAGTTTCTGGAATAGGTCCTTAATGGAGGATTCCTTACTCGTGATGTCTTTCAAGCCTCGTTGTGAGGCCATAGCTGTGGTCGGTTGGGCACAGGACGAGGAGGCTCACACACTGCTTATTCGCAGAAGGGGGACAGGTGCTCCTTCAGCTGCTACTGGTCCTGGTCGCTAGGGGTACAGCTGACGCTTGTAGGGGGGGGGGGGGAGGACTCCATGAACTCGGCGGCTATGTCTTTATGCAGAGTCCGTCGCCGATGTGCTCCCACCAGTCTGCCCACACACCAGCATGGTCGGGGCTCAGTGCTGGACCGCCAGGATGGCGTCCAGAATGCGCTCTGCCCAGGCCCCACCGACCCTGTGTGGTTCCCCAGCCCTGTCGTACCTTCCGGGATGGCCGTTGAGAAAGTGACTATGGGAGGCCCAGTTTGCGCTCTCCACGTTGGTTGTGCGAGGGGTTCCCCACACTGGAGAAGTCGCTTGGTGCGGTAGCCTGATGCCACTTCCGAGCTCCCGGCTCTTCTAGGTGCGTGCAGGGCCAAGTATTGCGGAAGTCCAGAGGCCCTATATATGGGCTCTCTCTTCCCCCCCCCCCCCCCGCTCCGCAGTTTCAGGCCTTCCTTCCCAGAAGTGGGGAGGCCTCACCACTATGACTCCCCGCTCACCCACGAGCCTGGCGCAGCTGCAGGACCTCCGAATACCACCAAAAGCAGCAAGGGCTAGTGTTCACCTCGCTTCACCCGCTGTGTCTGATGCGAGGGCTCCACGTTTCAGAGGCCTCAGGAAGTATAAGGCTCGTGTTGCAGGGCCGATACCATGCAGGGCCTTCTAGGCCTCCAGGACGCACCACCCTCCGCAGCTGCTGTGACATCTCAACGCTGCATGTGTGCGGCGATGACCGCTCCGGGCCCACGGGCCCTCACTGCTCCGGTCCCGCAGGCCCTCACTGCTCTGCCTCGTCTTCTACACAGCGGAGCTGCGAAAGTTTCCGATCCCGGAGGAGAGGGCTGCCCACGCTGCCCAGGCCACACCTCCCCCTCCTTAGCTGTCACCAGGCCTCACCTCCGCTCCGTCGCCGCCTCGTGGGTCAGAATTCCGGAGCCGGCTCCCTGAGATGACCTAGCGTAGCACACACCTGATGGGTCCCCTCAGACGCTGCTCGTTGTTGGGGGCTCCCCGCAGACGGTCTTGGCAGCTTGAACCGTGGGCACCGCGCTCCTCACCTGCCAAACGGTGCTACTCCGCCGACATCTTGGCCATGCCCCCCTGAATCATACTTTTGAGTGCCTGTCTCACACTGGTGCATGGGCATAATTCTTTGGGGAGGACCTATCCAGAATAGGATGAGGGAGAAGTCCCCCCCTGACAATTATTGGGGATGTGGCCTCCACTAGGATCCACGCCAGATTGGTTCATCGATATTTGGGCCTTAAAAATCCGCACATACCAACTCAGAATCCCCGTATCTCAAAGTTGTAATAATCCATCTTCCAGAGCCATCAGTTTTTGAGCATTTTATCTCGACCCCCAGCTCCCCTCCTAATCAGAATTGCCACTCTCTTACAATGCTCTGTTTGCTCAGACACTACGTAGCTTTCTACCCATCTACACTTTAAACAAGCATTGAAAATGCAATAGGTCTGGCCTTTCATTAAGTTAAAGCAATTTGCTTTGCTATACAATAGCAAAGCAAATGGCTTTAACTTAATCAAAGGCAAGACCTATTCACCACTCACTCTTCACAAGAGCTAGCGAGCAGCCCCATCCCCCTGCGCACATTGAAATGTATACTAATACACTATGTGTACATTGTAATGAGCCAGGTGCCTCAGCAGAGATGGCTACTGTGTTAACAGCAACCCTCAAAACAAGTCGGGCGGCACACTATGGTAAGCACAGATTTTTAGCTTAGGTGTTATAAAGCCACGCCCGTCGGCCACGCCACTTTGCGAGACCCCCATGTTTTTTTCATCCCAATTAAATCCCTGCTCTTAACACAAAGTAGATAGCTGGGGGTGATTGTTGGGTGAATACTGATTCCTTGAAAAAGGGGAACACTGGTTTCCATCAACAGGCTTGCTTCTTGTGTAACATTTTACAAGCGGATGTTGTTTTGAGTGACGCCTACACTAGTTCCTTGCTTTTTACCCAACAGCACTTTGCATGTTGTTTTTTTAGCGAAAACCTACGATCTTAATAATGAACTACACTTCCCAGAATGCAACATGTAGTTCATTTAAAACCGATGACTTGCGACAGGCAGAAAGTGCCACACACCTGACGGGGTTACATCCACTCGGCAGTTAATCAAGCTTTTAGCTCGCTTTGCTGTGTGTGGCGTTAGTCTGAGGGCCCTTTGCAGCTCGAGGAGACGCTTAGCCAATGCACCCCATCTTTACGCAGTAGTACTACAGCTCACTCGTACGCGAGTCCTGAGCTGCAGTACCCCCCTCCTACTCCAGTACTGGGGACCCACAGACCTACAGCACAGCATGCTATTCTGGTATGGGATTCCCCCGGAGGCTTTACCGGTGCACCGCAGTCCTCACCAGCAGCTCACGCTCATTCCAGTACTGTCACTCAAGCTCACTCTGCCAATGCTCCTCGACTACAGCCCTTCCTTCTGTTCCAGTACTGGAACCCAAACAAAGCTCTTTCAGTGCACCCCAACATTGTCCCGCACCTCTTTGCCTCTCCAGTAAGGAAATCCACACAGTGCTCGGACAGTGCAGCTCAATTTTGCCTACACTACCTCTTTCTGTCACTGCTCATTCCCCAAAACATCTCACGCCAATCCAAACAATATAAATATAAAATATGTCCACAGAGGCCCCTGGGCCAGAGCGAGTAAACCTCTGCCAAGTGATTCAGTAATCGTACGGCCTTTCTCATTCTTGGAAATTAATTGGACTCTGCAGTCAAATTACTCGCTTATCCATCACAATTTGCCATAATAGAAAAGCAGGAATAAGGGGGCTTAGGGTTTCAGATCCGTGCTCTACCACAAGTGACACACAGTGTGATCTTAGACACATTAGGAGATAGTGGGAGTCGCCATAGCAGTTTGTCGTAATAAAGAACAATGGCCTGGGATGCTGTCAATTTGGGAAAACCGTGGTGCATAATGTTGCTTTAAATGACAACATGGAGGGACACATACGAAACAAGCGCGCGCGCCTCGCGCAGCAGCGGGGGGAGAGGAGGGGGCCTGCGCGATTCACTTGCGGAAGCGAGCGGCTGGCGCCGCGATAATTGATAACATATGGAGCCAGCTGCTCGCTCCCACAAGTGAATCTCCAGACCTTCACACGTTGCCATTGAAGGCAATGAAACGCGTGCACGTTTTTGGCTGAAAAGCCGAAGCGATCGCTAAAGGTCTTTTTGCCTATGCAGTGCATGCGCGCTGCGTAGGCGAGACCTAAAAAAAGGGCTCTACTCTTGCTCGCCATTAAATGTGTTTCTTGTAAAAGGATGACATGGGCCAGTCTTTCTTCAAGATACCTCATAGCCAGTCTCTGCCTGCTATTTGATCTGAGGCCATTTACGTTCCATGACAGCATAGGGAGCTTGTTAATCCCCCCCCCATTGTTATCCTTGAATACAGTATCCAAACCTTCTCGCTAATTTCTAGACCAGCTTACTGCATATTTATATATAACTAGGTGATATCGAGGACTTATTTTTTATCATTATTTCTCACTGCTCCCCACCCAGTGCCCTTGCCCATCCCCAACCCCATGCCTCTCTCCCCATCCCACGCTCGGGAAATGCTTTTAGGCAGGAGCACTCCTAATTAGTTACACATTATGGCAGGCCCTCCCCCGACACCACTCCTCCACCTGGTAAAGTTCAAGAACCTGCACCTTTTTAGGTCTCGCTGAGCCAGCACATGCGCTGCTCTGCGAGACATTTAGTATCGGGGTTTTCAAAGTGCTGCCACAGGCTTTTGGTGGCCTAGAGCTTACGTTCACGCGAGCGTGCTCGCGGGCAGCCGCCATCTGCCTCCCTTCCAGCGCGATCACTTCCACTTTTTCGTGCTGCTGCGCGCGCGCGCATCACTAGCGTATTTTTATTTTTAATATTTTTACATTACTACAAGCTTCGCGCGGCCAATGCTTGTTTAAATTGATTCCTGGTGGTTTCAGTTGCTGTTACAATGAACCACTTTCACGCCCATTATCCGGCATGCTGGCGGCGCAGATTTGCTCACTAGTAAACTGTCAAAGTTTCTTGCACCACATTATGCAGCTAGCAAAAACTATTTGGAGACACTGTTATTAACTGTAGCTTCCAAGGGGTGTGTGGCGCACCCGTGATGGACTACGTGCATTTTAAACCAACACAAGCTTCACTAGTTTTGGCTTTCTTCTCAACACTGGCCATAAAAGCTTGGATGTGTTGGGAGTGTGGTATCCGCCCAGTATTAGTTGTTTGTTGTGCGTGTTGTTGGAAACGTCCTTCCCTTTGCAGAGAGCGGTGTTTGCATTCTGATGTGGTGACTCAGGATATTGCACATTTCAGTTGAGGCAGTTGACTCTCCTCGCACCGACCACGTGGCCCCTCCCCCACTTGGCTACCTGTTGTTCTGGGGGGTGTTCTGCCAAAAATCCAGACGGTGACTGCTGGGAAGTGCACAGTGGGGGCAGGGCCTGTAATGGTGTGTCTTTGTTGGGGAAATTTCTTCTCCTGAGTTTCACTCTTTAAAACGATTTGGTGTTGTTTGCCGTTAGTCATCAGACCTTACGGAGACGAGATGCACGTTATGTGTCTGACTACATAGTAATAGCTGCAGTGCCCGATACAATTCTTACGGGACGACTGGTGCAACTACTATTTTTTTTCACACACTGACTGTTGACACATGTCCTTTTTTTTCCAGACTGGTGGCCTTTAAAAATTGGAATACACCAATTTTGCATGATGCAATCTGCTAAATGTCTGAGTCAGTGGGCGTCCCTCACACATTGGAATACTCACCATCAACCTCAAAAGTCCCACAAACTTTAGTCAAGTACCACGCCTGTTAATTTGGGCAATCATTTTGGAAGGAAGGTCACGGGGATCTCTGTCTGTCTATCTATCTATCTCCGTCCATCGTCTGTCTGTCAATTTTAGCTCACCATCGCCTCTTCTAAGGGCGCGCCTACGCAGCGCGCAAGCGCTGCTTTGGAGTGACCTCTTGGAATCACTCCGTACTTTTTGGGAAACTCTTGCATGTACTGCACTGTTTCCAATGAGTACTCGTGCATGTACAGCGTTTACCTTGCAGGAGCGAGCAGTGGTGCCATTTGTTTGCAATTATCGCGCCTGCCGCTGCTTGCTCCCGCAAGGTAAACGCTTTACATGGACTTCTGGCTGCTCTCCACTGAAACCCCTTTGAGTGGTTCCCTCAGCATCTACAGGCATCCAGTAAGGGCCCGTCGCTGCTCGCTCCCGTCGTAGGACACCTAAACATGTTTCTCTTTTCTCGGTCTCCCCTCTGCACGTCGCTTTAACTTTTGCGTTTCTTGCATAACTAACTGATAAAGTGCCTACCTAAAGAGATCGCCCTTGACTCAAATCCCTGAAATTCAGCATTAAGGATCAACTGTTGCGTTCTGCACTAAACAACTTCGGGCGGATTGTAATCGGCAAAAGTTAAGCAGCAAACCGTGTGGTATTTTTGCACGCGGTTTCTGAGTTGCCCTGAATGAGAGCACGCGCAGCTTGCTTCTTTAATTGCTGCTTGTGGTTTCCAGCACATTCCTAGTCATAGGACACGTAAACATGTTTCTTTTTTCTCTGTCTCCTTTCTTTGAGCTCGCCTTAATGCAAAACAATCTAGGGAGAGGAATCATTATCTGCAGGCTTCAGCTTTAATCCATCTTAGACGAATTAATCTTCTTGCCCAGTGTCTCTCCTCCTGACCCCCTGACCTCAATCTATTCTCTTCATTTAATTATACTAGCAACTACGAGGGCTTGCAATTTAAAATTTCTTTATTATTCCCCTCACTTTTAATGGCTAATCTCTACTGCCTGCTAACCACAGTACGGCATAAAATTTGAATTTCTTAGGCTATTCTCTTCCAAATTTGCCCTTCGCTGCTTCCCCCTTAGGTGATATGAACAAAATATGCTATTCATTTAGGGTCTAGAGTTCACTGTACAGCTTGCATCCCTTTTGGTGGCACTTTCTTAACTGGCCTATATCCTTATTGTGATTGGCTGCACTAGCTTTCTGTGACTACCTGCCAAGGCGGGCTTTAGAGCTGTAGGTGCGCGGTGTGACAATCCTTTTTGGTGCCCCCCCCCCCCCCCCTGGGCCAAACGTATTTTGGGGGCCCGTGTTTGGGACTGTTTTCATTTATGCTCCAGTTACAGATTTTTTCATACCCTCGTTTGCCAGGTCACTGGCGCACTAGTCCAAATTCTAAATGTTTACATCTAATACTCTAAGCTAGTGATGTGTGGTTCACTATTGTAACGCAACAGCTCACTAATAATACTGCACATATTCTCTGGAACACTCTCTCATTTCTCGCATGCGAGGTCCTATTTTGATCTAAAAGACATTTCTTTTATTGTCAAATGTCTATAATCTACTATCATGCATCACCCACATTAAAAATGAATGAAAGGAAAAACAATATTTAAAAGAATCTGTGTAAGAATTATTCAAGGTCATCAGGGCAAGACGCTCTAACAGAACAGAGTTGGCTCTACCAGGGGGCCCCTACTAGGCTGGGCCTCGGGTCAGAGAACACTTTGCCCATGCCTTAAAACGGCTCTGAAAGTGCCCCTTATCTCTCCATAGGCCCTCTCTAACATACATGTCCATTTATTTTAAAGAATTGGTGAAGCTAAATGTATATTTAACCAAACAAACCCTTTTCAGTAACATTAGGAATAGATAATGAAACGCTGGGGAAAAAAACTGAACGTCCTAACCTATTTTGGTACATTATAAGTGTTTAGCCATGCAGCATTTGATGTTGCACCAAGGATATTGTGCTGCATAATTAAATACTTATAAGTTCCCAAAGGCGAGACCTATTGGCTATGCCAATGCTTGTTTGTCATGAGGTCAATCAATCCATCCACTTCTTCCACTGACCGGAAGTTATACATATGATTGTTCCACACTAACCGAGGCATTGCCAGAAACCTCAATTGTGCTTTCCCACAGAGTATATACAACTACACCGTCCTCTTTCCTAGTTCCATTGCTTCTGGTCAGTGGCTTGACAAACATCTGATCTGATGGAAAAAGAATAAGAGCTACCCGAGTAGGGGCCATTCCTTAAGGCCTCACTCGGGATCACCTCCTTTACTGTATATAAAAGAAAGTTTACAATAATTTTTTCTTGGCCTCTGCGGATTCCTTTTGAAGGGTTCTCTGTGCACCTGCCGAAACTCGGAAACAAGATTGATATCTGGCCTATCTTTCAAAGCTGTATCTCGTAGCAACGAGCTTACAAAGGCCTTGATATCAGATCCCTGTGCAGACTCTTGAGATATTAATAAGCTTGAGGTTATTTCTATGAGAATGGTTTTTAAGCCTCTCGAGATCTTCCTTCAAACCTTGGCTTTGTTTAGACAGGAGACTTATACCAGAACTATTTTTTTTACTATATCCTGCCTTATAGAGGCCACCTTTTCCTTCGATACTCTCATCCGAGAGGCCACCTCCTCGAGTTTTTTAGCCAAGGCTACACATCCGGTCTGGATATCAACCTGGTTATTCTCGGAAATATTAAATCTGTTCTTCATCTCTTCTTTTAAACCTAAGAGGGTGGAGGCCAAAGACTACTATGGTGGTGCCCTGGCAGCGCTCCCCATATTTATCTCCTGCTGACTGCATCCTTCGACAGGACTGGACTTGTCTGCGAATGCGAGGACATCAAATCTATTTGAGGTAGGGACCTGGGCTATACTATTAACCACCACAGTTGATTCTTTATTTACTTGCGGGAGCAATCAACTCCTTAATGTTTTTTCAGCATCTGCTGCAGATTCGCTGGTGACACTATCCATGCTGTAGCACTGCTGGCCTTTTTCCACTCTAGCTTTTCCTATCTAGGTGGAAGATGGAAAGTTTAGCTGTGATTGGTTAATGGGTGTAAAGCAAAAAGGGGGGTCACAAAAAACATTTTTCAACAATGTATTTTCCATAGTCTTTTGTATTGTGCATAGCACAAACGGTTGAATAAGTGGAATTAAATCTGACAGGAAAACAGATTGTTGCGTAGATGATCCTTTAGGGTAATACAGGTAATACAGGTGGTAAGGGTAGGTATTTTAGAGTTATAAGGCATTTTAACTTGGTGATATCTGTTGTCATGGTAGCTTCATAAAATATTGCTGATCCTGTGAAAGTACTGTAGTACATAGCAATAACAAGGCATTACATGATTGGCTAATGACTTTCCTTTACAGAAGCTAAAGATGGTCATGTTAATCTAAGGACACTTTGGCTGTATACTGGGGTTTGGCCTTAGATATGGGTAAGTATTAAGTTTTATACTTTATTCTACCTATTGCCACGTTATTGAAGTCTTAATAAGTGGGAAAAGTATTTATAAGTATCCATATATTTAAAAATAAATGTACGGAGTACCATGGTACTTCCTAGGCAGTACTGCAGTGCTAAACTATATAAATTAAAATGCACTGCACTACACTGTATTGTACAACTATAGTGCACTACAGTGTATTTTCAATTAATTGCATACTTCATTCTTTACAGACCAGGCTGTGGAGTACCCCGGTAATGCCTACAAATTGCAGCACTACTTGAAATTTTTTGTTTAAAAAGCGTGGTTCTCCCTAAACTGCTGTCATAATATATAGAAGCATATAAATAAATTTCACTACCTATTACCACTTTAATAAACTCATAATAAGTAGGGAACAGTCAAACCTAATACCTATATATATATATATATATAAGGCCCTAACACAGAACGTCATGAAAGCGTGCTGAAAAAAACATGGCTGCATATGCACATTTTGTAAAGACAGCCATTAGCCAATCAGATACTGCCTGGTCATTGGCATGTACTACGGGACAATATATCAGTAAGTTTATAACTTTAAGACTACATGAACGACTTAAACCCACAGCCAGAAATTGCCATCTATACCTCATAATCTATTTTCCTGCCACAGTACATCATCTGCTCACCCACTTTCACGCTATGTCTGTTCCAAGTACCCCGCTCTGCTCTGTTCCACTCCATGCTACTCCACCCTACCCCACACCATTCCACCGTATGCTATTACACTGTCTGCCTAGTCCATTCAAAGAGAGTCCATTTTGCCCCACTCCACTGTACACCCCTTCACTCTATGCCACTCTACGGTCAGAGCTATTCATTTTGTGACTTTGCTTTTTCTGAGAGTTCTTCTCTTCTTTGCACACACAAATTACCGCTGTGATTCCCTTGATGAGTGGCACTTTCCCACACAACTGGCAGCCAGAAACAGCAGTTGATTACTAGTTCAGACCATGTGAGCAGCACTTCCATCGCGTGGCCTACACAAAGCTATATGTGATGCGACTACGAAAAACAAAATGGTGTTTTCTGATATAGACTTATTGCTGCAGTTTCCTCACTTTTTGAATATTCCCCAGGGGTCAGGCTAGAACAGGAAACGTTCCCATAGTACGTGTGTGAGCTGAAAGGTGGCGTGGGTGCTCAACACTGACACAGTTCCACTCCAGAAGTGATGTACGGGCCTATATAGGCACCACTCCTGAGCGCTGATGCCCGTTCCTTTCTTTCCATGCAACCAGACGCAGATCCAGAGCTTCATCTCATCCCTCAGAGACCCTTACCTTGATTTTTCTTCTCAAAATGTTGCTGTTTTCAGTGTCCAAGGAATGTTGCCCTCTAAGACGACCAGTTTTAAACCCTGTACGGACTGCCTCAAGTAGATGTCTGACAGATCTTCCATCAAGCATGCTTTTAGAGTCTGGGGTTGGTCCACAACTTCGTCGGCCCATGGCTCCAAGACCTGGGGAGACTGCACGTTGATGAACCCCGAAGGCTTTAAGCGAACACAAGGCAGAACTTTGTTGCCAAGCACAAGAAGGCGGCTCCAATGCTTGATTCTGTTTCTGGAGTCAGCAGACCTGATCTCAAGGCTGGTCTCCGTCATGTTCCACGTCCTCCATTAAGCACAAAAACCCCAAGAAGTTGGAGTTCCCTCCTTCATGCCATTCCCACTCCCCTGAAGCGCATGAACAGCACCAACATGCCTCGCTCTTGCTTTCAAAGTTGGCTAAGCGACTGTTACCAAGGTGATCCAATGATTCTATCCAGGTTGGCAAGCAGTCCTGTCTGGCAGGTGGGTCTTGCAGATTGCCTGCAAAGGTTATGCCTTACATTTCCTTTCATCCCTGCCGCACCGTTCACCCAGCGACTGATGGAGGACCATCTCTCCATTTTGTGGCAGTAAGTGCAAACCCTTTCAGCTAAAGGGGCTGTTGAGAGCATACCAGCTCCAGAAGTAGAAAGTGGTTGTTATTCCTGCTACTTTCTGGTGCCCAAGAAGAACATAGGTCTACAACATGTTCTAGATCTGCCCCCCTCAACACCTTCCTCTGGGAGGAGAAATTCAGGATCCTCACCCAAGTCTGGTCTGCCTTTGACCCTGGTGGCTTGATCGTGGCATTGGACCTGCAAGATGCTTATTTCCACATACCCGACATTAGAACAGGAGATCTATGAAATAGAGAAAGAGGCAATAGCCGGAGGGAGCGCAGACCAGCGTCCTAAATTAGGCCTACACTAACAGGAACTACATGCCCTAGCGGAAAATGAGGCGGGGTGTACGCCCTAGCAACGCAACACAGATTATACGACGTGGGCGTCAATGCCTCTAAGCTACTAGCCTGGCTTGAAGAAAGGGATAGGGAGCGATCCTGGGTGGCCAATATAAGTTACACAACGGGGACACTTCAAACGTCCAACGCAGAAATAGCGGAGACCTTCGGTACCTATTATGAAAACCTATACTCGCCGGTAAGCGAACGCTTCAAGAGCGATTGCAAAGGATTATCAACGGCCATTGGGTCCCTAAAATCAGTTAAAGCAACCGGTCCAAACAGACTACCTGTCTGACTTTAAAAGACTAGCCTCTAAAATAATCCCACCATTGAAAAGTATGCTAGTGGAATCCAGGGAGGAGGGTTAACTACCAACTTGCCAGCGTACAGCCACAATCGTAGTCATACATAAGTCCGGTAAACCCCCAGATCTATGCAGTTCCTATAGGCCAATCTTCTTATTAAAAATGGAGGCAAAGGTGTTGGCGAAAACACCAGCCAATAGATTAGTGGCTGTCATTTCAACCATCATCCATATAGACCAATCAGGCTTCATGCTCCATAGAAGCACTTGCCATAACCTATGACCCGTCTATGGCGTCCTACACCTCACAAAAAAATCTTTCACCTCACCGACAACATTGATGGCGCTAGACGCCGCGATGGCCTTTGATATTATAGAATGGCCCTACTTATTGGCCGTTCTTTGGAGGCTGGGCTTCAGCCCTAAGGTTTTGCGAATGGGTAAGACTGCTCTACTAGAGCCCACAGGCCTGAGTGAGGGTCAATTGCGCACTATCCAAACTCTTCCAGCTGCAAAGAGGCACCAGACAAGGTTGCCCCTTATCACCATTGTTGTTTGCGCTGGAGCCATTGGCGCATTGGATCAGGACGGATGCATTATTCGGAGGTATCGCTGCTCCAGGGGGATGGGAGGAGCGCATCTCCCTGCACGCGGACGACATCATTCTATATCTTTCATGACCATATTACTCCATTGCAAACGTCCTTCATATCTTTGAGTTTTTTGGTAGCTATTTGGGTTACTGCATAAATTAGACCAAGTCGGTTGTATTCCCGTTGTCGGGCCCCTCTCCGAAACTGCCAGCGAGGTGCGAGTCCCAAATCGCAGTAGACAGCTTTAAATACCTTGGCATTCAAATAACCTGAGATCATCATTTGTTCCGCCATAGAAACCTCACCCCCCAGTTGGACAGGCTCCACGCAGATATACTACATAGGCACACCTTGCCATTGTCCCTCATGAGCCGCCCTATATAAGATGATGACCCTACCACGCCTCCTGTACATCCTGCAGAACACTCCGTACCCGGTTCCTCCAACCTTCTTCAAACACGTGGCACAAGAGCTCCGTACACTGCTATGGCAGGGAGGCGTGCCTAGGATAACATTACACAAGCTGTAGAGAGGGATCTATGAGGGCGGCCTTGCCATCCCGGACATCAAGCTATATTACTGGGCATCGCAACTTCTAGTTGTAAACGAATGGGCGTATGCAGACTAGGCAGGGCCAGCGTACAGAGTAGATCGAGATGCAATGCTGGGCAGAAGTTATGAGCCACTCTTATACACCCGCAAGCCGCATCCAGAATGTCCAGCACACACGACCACTGTGGTCACATGTTGGACTGAGGCTAACAGGTTTCTAAGATGGCATGGAAGGTTGACGGGCATGACCCCCTTGTGGGTGGGGGACCGGCTGTGGAAAGTGGCCACACACACACACACACACACACACACCCACACACACCACACCACCCCCACACACCACACCACCCCCACACACACACCACACCACCCCCACACACACACCACCCCACCCCCACACCACCCCCACACCCCCCCCACACACCCACACACCACACACACACACACCCCACACACACCCCACACACACACCTTGCAATGACACATACGAGGTACGGCCATCCCAAACTGCTCTCCCTTAGAGGACAGGTTGCTAGGCGACCCCATCCTCGAAAAAGGAACATCAACAATATACTGTAAACTCATAAACAATGCACCAGATCCCCTGGTTTCTATTCGTAACACCTGGGTAGATGACCTGGGTAATATAGAGGATGACAATTGGATGGAGGCCCTCCAAAGTCCTAGAGAAATCACAATTCGCACACATTTCAGACTGATCCAACTTAAGGTACTCCATCGCTCCTTCTACCCATGCACACACCTTCATAAATGGGGAAGGACACAAACAGCGCTGTGTGTGTCAGAGGCTGTCAGCAGGAGGGCTCCTTTTTTCATATCCTATGGCAATGTCCCAAGATCAGTTCATTCTGGCAAAGAGTTAAGATGACAATGTCAAGGGTAACAGGGATGGAGGTCTCGATGGATGCCAGGTGGCTCCCCCTAATGATTCAGGGAGAGGTAGACTGGCTGAAACACACTAGGCTCTGGCTGGCACTGGCAGCAGGTGTCTCATAATGAAATATCGACGGGCGCTGCGGGGCGCCCTTCCCCCTGTCAGCAATAGAATGGGAAAAAAACAGACTGGTGTCAGCGAGCAGAAGTGGTATACAAAAGTAGAGGTTGCGTGAAAAAATGGGAAAAAAATATGGTCTCCATGGTACAGGTATAGAAATGCATAGTGAGGCCTGTTACCTGTGATATTGTTCCATTCACTTTGTAATGTATGACAATGTACCCGCCGTTAATTATCTCCCGGTAAGAACTGTTCAATACCATGTTTACTCCTACAGAGACCGTTTATCCCACTCCCCCATCTATGTCTTATCCTTACTATCAGTCAATTGAATGGTGTACATGCCTATATGCTTCATAATGTTCCGCCTTATGAGTTTGTTTAATACAAATAATGTAACTTTTTTTTTTTTTAAGAATATGGTCAAAGAAAGCTGAATTAACTGCCTGGGAAATCGACGTAAAAAAAAATATATGCCTTTAAAATATCCACAAACATTAAGGAAAACTGATTCACACTGAACAGTTCAGGCTCTTCATTTCACAAAAACTACATTGGCAACTGAACCAAACTTTGCTAACTAGTATATTAACTTCAGGAAGAGCTTTGATGGCGCTCGACAGATCGTACTTGCATAACTTGCTGAGGATCTACTGTTAGTGTTCTTACTCTAACCCTCAGTGAGGCCAAAAACTGTCTGGAATATGTTCCTAGATGATTGTTTGGATTGATCGTCATAGATTCTAGTGAGAACACCTTCAAGGAATTCTTATTCAATTACAACGTCATTTGTATGCAAGAATCATGGAAGCGTAATCCTTTTAAAATCTCAAATTATGAGACATTTGAAGTGTTGGCAAGGAAAAACACAATAGGACGTCAAAGTGAAGATCTCCCTGACATATCTTTTAAACTGACTGTCCTTTAATACCGGAATGGCCAGAAAAAAACATGCTGCGTCTAGTAAACTCTCTTTGAGCTAGATTATTGAACTCTGAACTGATGAATCCCAGGTGAGCAACCTGCTCAACTAACATTTCACATTGAATTCTGAGAGTATAATTGACTACTCTCTTAATTTTTCACGTGTGACAACTTTTAATATAGTCCAAATATGTGAGAGCGTTCATAAACCCCAATCAATCCTTTTAAGATGGAACCATCAACCTTCACAACAAATTGATAAGTGCAACTGTGAGTTCCACTGTCAAACCAAAAATTCAATAACGTGGAATAGTGCTCTAAACACAAAAATGGCTTCATTAAAATGCCAAAGTTTTATCACAAAATGTCACAATACAGACGTATTGCAACGTAATACCGTGTTTGACTGGATTAAAGAATCAGAACTGTTCTTGAATGCAGTTTTCAATGTTATATTTACAAAAATATTCAAATTAGGGAAAGATTTCACTGATGGATGAACAATAAGGCAAAAACAGACGGCGAAAAGACTACATTGAAAACCGATGAGGCTACTCCAGAGGAATACGTCATCCTCTGAATGGGACAAACTGATTAAAGAGGAGAATAAACGGTGCAACATGGTAAAAAATATTGTTGTACAGATATCTCGTCAAGAAGCATTGTGGGTTTATTTGTCCACCTCTGTTTAGGTAAAAAAATTCTTAATTAAAAATAAATTGGAATATAGTGGGCCATGGAATGGGCTTTCATTAAACAGCCTTAGATTCCTATGTCCCTTTTAACAAATGGCAATTGCACATTAACAAATTGTATATGCCCAGTCTTTGTGATAAGATCAGTCTATAGCAACACAAAAAGATGATGTGCAGAATACTAAATACTGTCAGACATTCACCCCCAGTTACAGATCTGGGTTAAATCCATTGGCTGGGGGTGAGTATTTGAAAAGTTTCAGCACTCCGTCCATCATCTTGTTCTGTTTGCCATGTTTGCCCTAAGTGGCCATGGGTATGCTCAAACATGGATCCCTTGCTCGCTGTGCCAGTGGATTCAAGCTAACCTAGCTGATTAGGGATGATACCCCGAAACCCGTCCCAAGATGCCTGTTTCCTGTCAAGGGAGGACCTGGCCTGGCAATTCGGGCTCAACTGTTACCAGGGGGAGCAGGATCAAGACCGATTTGCATATGGCTGAGTCCAAACTGAGGTGGTATGGTTAGCAAAAGCACAATGGATTTAACCCAGATCTCTTGACCAAAGTGAGTGTTTAAAAAGTTTCAGCACTCCATCCATCATAGTGTTGTGTTTGCGATAAGATCTGTCTGCCAATTTATACAAACATGTATCTGAGTTTTACGAAGAAGGAAATGTATCTAATAATTAAGAGTCCAAATCGTCTTTAGTGCGAGAACTAAATGGGTTTCCAGTCAATATCTTATATTTTGATCCATGGCTTTGAAGTCAACTTTTATTCAATTTATTTTAAACAATTCTCCACATAGGCCAAATCCCTCTTTCTTGGAGCAGGTCCATAATTCATCCTCTGTTTAAAAAAGGTCCCAGAAGAGATGCTAAATGCTACATTCTAATCGTACTTTTAGATGCTGAAGGGATATTGTTTTGAAAGTTCTAGCTGAACAAAATCTTCGATTGGGCCATTGACTTCCGCTTATTACCATTTAATCAAACCAGTTTCAGGCCTGATTCTCTGTCTCATTTTTTGGTATTGTTTCACGAAGACACCTCGCTTCAAGTACAACTTGCAGAGAAAACGCTATATCCAAAGCTGGGCACGTTTAACTGTCTAAATAAAGAATGCATTTTAGCACCTTTGCTTTTCTCCCACTACACAGCAGATTTGTTCTCCTATCTCGATAACCCAGAGGGTCTCTCCACAAGCTTGGTTTGAAGCCAATTTCATATCTAGCATAAGCAGATTATATCATCATCTTTACTTTGGTGCCAGCCGGTTTACAATTCTAGCTGCTAAGACAAATGACTTTGGAATTAATGTAGGAAAAATTAAAATCATGTAATTTTGTAAAATCCAAGAAAAGCATAACATTAGAATGAGAAATCAACCGAAGTTTTATTCAGCAAGTAACTAATTATAAATACCTGCAGCTGACTATGGGCAACAGATTGGCATGGGATGTCCACATTGCAAAGACACAGAAGGTGAACGTGGTGGTGAATTCTCAATCTGCTGCCATTTAACAAGCTAACAAATATCTTGCGATCAAATCATTAATATCAAGTGAAGAATGACCTGAGAAGAAATAGCAAATTAAACTCCACTTTCTCCAGTCTTCCAGATATGCTAGCTTTATTTTGGAAACCTATTCCAACTCTAAACAGCATTCTGTTCTCGTCACTGAAGCCGGCTTGGAAAAAGGAGTATTTCAAGTCCTGACTACTCTATATCCCAATATTCCAGTTTGAGGGAACCTGGAACCCAGCGTTTGCCATCTAATCTTTGCAGGTTGTGTAGTTATAAGGTTAACTCTATTGAACACTTAATCTGTTAATGCCCGACCTTCCTTGATATTAGGAGGAAATACCTAAAAAAAAAAAAAAAGTTAATTTATTAAAGCTGACATCAGAACTGATAATGGTTTTATTGGTAAATTGATGAAGTTCTTAGATTTAGCCCACTAACGTAATTCAGTATCAGGACTTGAATGATCTTATCAACTCCTGTCTAGCTGATTGTTTTAGAGACCATTTTACATATTGTGATCGTTTTTTGTAACTAAATATTTAATTTTGTTCTGTGCTAATAAAAGAAGCAACATAAGAAACAATTTAAAACCCGAAAATATTTCACAAGGCTTTAAAAGGGATTTCTAACTGGAAAAAATTATATATAATTTATGATGAGTAGTAACATATTTTCTGCGACCCTGAATGATGTGAACACTTGAATAAAACAATTTTAAATAGTGAGGCAGGAACAGGGGATGGGCATTGTTCAGGGAGCCAAAGAAGACAACACCAAGTACAAACAAGAAAAGGTGGTGGCTCATTTCTGTTTCGGGCTAGATCGTAACCAAGGTACTAGTTACAAGTGCAAACTGCTATTTGTTAACCACTTTTTGCTTAACATCTATGACAGTGGCTAAAACAACAGTTTTTTTTGATTTTGGTTTTATATTCCATTTCTCAAAAGGCGTTCTCTGTAAGGTGTGCGCAGTCTTCGATTCGATGGGCTTTTAACCCCACAAATAAAATTTAAGAAAGGGTTATTCAATGGGCCGCGATTCCCCAGCTATTCGCTAATGATGTTTGTAATGGTTATTGTTAAAGGTGGGAGTAGGTTGTAGGTAAACCCAGCACTTTGTTGTCATAACATATTTTTATGCTTTTGAATGAGGGCTAAAAGGCATTTGTTGGTAAATCTAACTTTTGAGCTTCCTTGCTATTAATTATTTTAAATGTACACAGCATAACTGTACTATTGATAATTTAATATGTCGAATTTATTTAGAAATATTACTTCCTTTGACACCCCATTAACTTAATAAATATTTGATTTTTACAGACTTGCATAGAAGTGCATATTAAGAGCTCAAAAGGACCAATTGATGTTTATTTGTGTGACATGGCACAAGCCAACACTGAAAGTAAAACATTTGAAGATTTGGACACTTCACTAAAGAAGGAGCATGGTATTATTGAAAGTAAAACTTTGGAAGATTTAAACTCTGCACTGAAGATGAGAAAATTAAAATCTGAAAGTAAAACTTCAGAAGATTTGGATGCAAAGTTACCAGTGGAAAAAACGACATTAGAAAGTAACGCTATTGATGATTTGAAAACTAGCAGTAAATCAGAAAATAAGACTGATGAAACCATTGACACCTCACATATGATGGAAACCAGTGACACCTCACATATGATGGAAACCAGTGACTCACAAAATGAGACTTGTGAAGAGTTAGAAACATCATTGAAGGAGCAGCAATCCGATGTATCTATGAGTGAAGGTAAATGCTGTGATGCTAAAATGTATTGTGATAGGAAATATGAAGAGATATAAACCACTTTAACCTATATGTGATAATGAATTGTGTATGGTTCGAGATGTTAAACCACTACAACAGGAAAAAACTATCCTCCTGAAAAATGATGTGTCCCCAATAACGACTCTATGTAAGAATTTATGGAGTTAAGTATATTTAAAGTATACATACCTATACTTACCTTGCGGATATCTTGGTTGTTGATCTGTGGATGAAGGAATATTTTTGCATGTCGCCATTTCGACTACAGTATTAACACATGAAACCTTAGTACTAGGACCTTTTTGACTGCAAAAGGAGCTAGGGCTTTTTATCCTGAAGGTGCAAACTGTAGGCAGTGTAAGCACTGTGCTGGTTAGTTGCAGGGTAGTCTTCATGCAGTTTGTGCCATGGCCCTAGTTATACACACCCCCTAAGATAAATGCATCTGTTTCACACAACACAGTGTTCTTTCTTCACCTTTGGACATTCAAACTGCGTTTTGGAAACATAGAGCCGTGGTAGACACTTTTGTAGCATTGAGGCCCAAAACTCTTCTGTTAGATGCACTGGGTGTGTGATGATTCTGATGGAGACTTTGAACTTCAGATTCCTCACCTTATGAATACTCCCCCCAACCAGCAGACCGGATCCGTAATGTTTTCAGCAGAACCCCTGTATGCCGGCAGGTGGCTCTGGCAGCTCCACACTGCTACCGCTCCTCCTCATGGGACATGCACAGGCCTATATATCAGTTCCTTTCCTTCTATGCCAATAGTCACAAATTTTTGATTGTATAAAATGTCCCAAGTCTACAGGGTTTAAACCCTGCAGGGAATGTCACAAACAAATGTCTGACAGACCCACATGTGGTTTGGCTGTGGTGCCTAGGGTGAGACCATCACTCTTAGGCCTGCAGTGGTTGCATCTTGAAGCACCTGAAGGCCATTCAAGATGGGAAGCTAAGCTGTTCGTGATGAAGCACCGCAAGACCCCCCACACCAGGATCAGTCGAGGTCTAAAGATAGATGGGTGCCTATCCAATTGCCGAGGTTGCTTTCTTCGTGCTTTAACTCCTCGGGGAAGAAGAACAAGAAGTCCAAGAGGGACTCTGCCATGTTCTCACCACTCTTCTGCCCCGAGTTGGCGTGAGGCCATCATCTTGCCTCCAGGTCATACTTCAGAAGTCTGTTTACTTGGAAGTCAATGCCGATCCTGATCCCGCGGCAATCTGAATTTATAAACCTGTCGGCAATACTGCAGCGAATGGGGGGTTTCCCACAATGTTATGCTGCTCCCTTTTGGCATTTTAAGGCTCCCTTTGGAATGCTTATCTGCCCCATGGAGCTGAGAGGCCTTCCATTTGGACTTCCACTGCGGGTTTGACCTCTGCTCTAGGTGGGCGCTATGCATCTGTTCAGGGCTGTAGACTGACTACGGTACCCGTTTCCTCCCTCGCGCCATAACCCATGCTGGAACGTGACCCACCGATGCGGTCTACTCCAGGCGGTGACCGCGAACCCATGGTCTTGTTGAATGAGAAACTGCGCCGCTCTGACCTCGATTGAGGCCGCATGCTTCTCTTTCTGAGCTGCAACCCTTTTATCGCCCTTCTGACTCAGACTCACCCCCTCGACCTACCTTAGAAGAAAGCACCACCTTTGCAATGCTTCTATAAAGAGCAGTGGAGGTCCTTTAGCTTCACCTTTCTGCTCAGGAGGTTAAAATCAATATTCTGACGGACGTGTTGCAGTCTCACCAGCTGAGTTCTGAGGCTCTTCTCCCATTTATTGAGGATCTCCGAGATACGCTCATGGGGAACTCGGCCAAACTTTGCAGAGGCTTATCTGTGCGTCGCCAGACGTCATTGTCCTGCTCCAGGCAACCCCGTTTTCTTCATTAAGCACCCCACTCCTGAAAGCTTTATGATGCAGGCTTTCGTCAGCAGAGTGAACCCAAATGCTTTTGACGCAGCGACTCCTGACAGGGAATTGAAGAGAATAGAGACCTTTAGTAAGAGGGTTTTCTCCTCTACAATTTTGGTTGTTGATTCCATGAATGCCAGCTGCCTTTTCAGCTTTAATTCACACGCTTGCGGGACTTGGTGTCCCAAAAGTTGCCCATGGTGTCGGCAAAGGCCTGGGCGATTATCTCTCAGGCCATGCAGGATTGATGTAATGCAGCTAAGTTCACCATATGCTGTGATCTGTATACTACTGGTCCATCAGTAGCGATATTGGCACTAGCGCACCCATGCTCAGACACGCTTGGATGTGTTCAGCTGGCTCTTCGTAAGACGTTCAGGCCAGTCTTATGGACATGCCATCCAATGGTTCCCAACTGTTTGAAGAGAGGTGAGACAACTCTAGAGCACTTTAAATATAGCATGGCAACATTGTGCTTCTTGGGCATGCCAGCCAAACCAGCAGACTTGCCCTACGTGAACTTTGTAGCTGCTCCCAATACTGCGTTGGCGGTACCCACTGGAGAGAGGGACAGTGGCCAGCCCAGTCTTCCACACCCCCAGCTGCCCTCCCCTCCTAGCCTTTTTAGCCTGCCCTTGTAGGCACACAACCACCTTGTCGGTGGCACGATTCAACACTTGCTGCCAGGGTGGCATTTATCACTACAAACACTTGGGTACTATAAATTCTTCAGAGGGCTGAGTCTTTACTAATTCTTGGAAAACTGCTGCACCAACCACCATCCTCAGAACAGCTGACGGATGACCATCTGTCCTTTTTGCAGCAGGAAGTGCAGGCTCTTGTGGCCAAAGGTGACATAGAGAAGGTCCAGACACCAGAAGGTGCTCATTATTGTTATTCCTCCTACTTCCTGGTGCTGAAAAAGGATAGGGGCCTCATTGTATATTAGACCTTCGGCCTCTCAATGCCTTTCTGAAAAAGGATAAGTTTAAGATGTTCACCCTGGCCCAGATCCTGTCTGCTCTTAACCCTGGAGACTGGATGGTAGCCTTGGACCTGCAGGATACTTTTTTTCACAACCCCGTCCTGCAGACCCACAGGCGTTACTTGTGGTTCGCAGTAGGCTACTAACCTTCAGTTCTCTGTCCTTCCCTATGGCCGCACTAGCATCCCTCTGGTGTTAAGGAAAGTTTTGGCTTAGGTTGCGGCATGTCTTTGGAGGGCAGGGGTTCCAGTCTCGCCCTACCTCAACGACTGGCTGTTAGAGAAATGCTTGTTCCAGGTAGTAGACTCCCACCTCCATACTACCTTGAACCTCCTAACATAGTTTAGGTTCACGATCAACAGTACAGTTTCATGCCGGTCACCGGAGAAGAGCGTCCAGTATATCCGAGCTATGACCTGGTTTTTCAAAATCAGTCTGGGATCTCACGGAGGATGACTCCGAGGCTGGTGGTACTGATGGCCTTCTATATGAAGCTGGGCAAGCATGCCAGATGGCATATGCAACCTTTGTTGTGGGCACAACACCAGGAGGATCCTTCCGATCTGGTCCATATTTCAGAGGGGACGGTAAAAGATCTGCAGTGGTGGCTGCAGGACAGAGATTGGGGCTAGTGGCAGACCCCTCTCCTTACCACACCCAGAGCTCAGTGCAGTGACTGATGCATTGCTTCTGAGTTGGAGGGGCCATCTAGAAGAGGTGGAGATCAGTAACATCCAGCCTTCCTCAGAGGCCAGGCTTCATATCAACTTTCTGGAGCTGAGAGCCATCCGCTTGGCGTTGAAAGCCTTCCTGCCATTCATCAAAGTGAAGCTGGTGCAGGTACTCTCAGGTTGCACCATCTCCATGTGGTCATGTAACAAGCGAGGTGGAGTGGGTTTGTGGACCCTATGCCAGGAGGCATTGCGCATCTCCGTGTGGCGAGGATGCCAGAGCGGACGATTTAAGCCGTAGAGGCCTTGCGAATCAGGAATGCCAGTTGCATCCAGAGGTGGCGCACGGTCTTTTCTGCGAATTGGGAGAACCCAGGCTCGGTCTCTTCATGACTGCTGGGAACGAGCTATGGTGGCAGGGACTTCTTGGCTAGTCCATTTTCCAGAGATTGGCATAAATGTGAGAAGTGTGATGGAAAAAAATAAGTTATTCCTGAGTGTGTGTGTGTGTCCAGCTGGGCCTCTCACCCATTTGTCTTAGGAGTGCTACTCTGAGCTGAGACACTGCAAGGATCACGTAGAAACCAAACTAGAAACTGAAGAGGATGTGAATTAATGAACCAATAAAAAAAAGGTTAAGTCACTAGGCCAAGGTACCGAATAGGCAGCATAGTTTCTAAATTATTCAGGCAATGTGACTGTAATGGATGTGCCAATGTGGGAGAACCCCTTTAAGATTTAGAATCGTACATTAGAATATTCCTGCTGACGGGTACGTTTAAGGTAAAATAGTCACCCAAACTAAATTGTACATGGGGTTAGCAAGTTTAAGGGTTTAGTGGAATTCCCCTACCGAGATACATTAAAAAGTAGAACAAAGGGAGAGAAAGGCCATAGTGAAAGGGCACCCCAAGATGGAATCCTTGTCAGTCAGGGTGCTTCTACATGAGGTGCAGGTGTTGTTTTTTTTTTTCCTTTTTTATTTTTTTTTACTGTTTACGGGATCACATGGTGAGCATATAGGTGATGAATAAGTGACCATTCTATAGCAGTACATATACAGAGCTATTAAGTGGTATGGTGATATTATATGTTCAGTGCAGTGTTATCTGCAGTATTTCCCAGGAAAGTATAAATATGGGTCCTAGTTATATATTATTGCGCCACTGTCATTGGGGCATATCCATGTATGTGTTTTATGTTAAAGTGGTGGAATGTAAAAGTTCCTAACCATAGTAATGGAACATTTCTGATCAATTAAAGACACGTGGGTAAGCATTATCCACTACTTTCTCTGTTTTATTTGCTCAGCAGCCCAAACATAACGCTGTAACACAGTGAGTAGGACTCCCATGAGTACTTGAAACAACCAACAATTCACCACCAATCCTGGGCTCCCTTAGTATATATAAAAAGTCTCCAAGGAAAAGCATGTCCTCTTTCTTTATGCTCCTTTGTCCAGCTTCTAATTTTCCATATTGTCCATTAACAGTCCTGCTGTTAATCTGTTCCAAAGATAAAATATACTTGAGAAAGCAGCCTTTCTACCTTTATCAAGAAATTCAAACTCAAACCGACTCGCCAGTACCTGCATTAATTGAAATTAATAAGCTGACATATACTTCTACTCAGTGTAGTCTGGCGTACGCGTTTTCCGTGGGTGGGACTCTTCCCTGAAGTGCCTGGTGGGATAATCCTCACCTATGTGTCCTTAATAGAATTAAAACCTTCCTTCATGATATCTAGCAAACTTGTACGTCTGGATCGCAGGCTCAGATTCTGCTCAAATACACTTTTTAGGTCGAGGACCGTCCGGTCTGCCGAAGGCAGAACCGGAAGTCGGAGATTTAATGTTTCTGAGAGTGGCTCCTTAGCCCGCCTCTCTTTTTGCCTCTCCTCCATTGGCTGGCTTCCTAAACGGAGGCCAGCCATTGGAGGAGAGATCCGTCACTCCAAATAGGCTCCGTCTTTTTCAGATTCGGGGGCGTGTTCCTTGCTGTTCTTTCCACTTTTTAGCCACGCCCCCGAATCTGAAACCGCTGCTGCGTTTCTCCGAGGCATTTCTGCTTCGCCTCGGAGAAAGGCGGCGGTGTTCATGGCGTCCTCTCCCCCTGCTCTTGGCTCCCGTGTTGGCTGCTGCTCTGGTCTCGTCCCTCCTGACCGAGCCGCATAGGATCCTAAGGTAGAGGTAAATTCCCAAGCAGGGACGCACAGACATCCTCAAAAACAGCTCCTCCGACGGTGTGGAGGAATAAAGGTTGGGAAACGCTGAAAAATGAATAGAAGGCGCCAAACTCTAGTTTACAAATAGATAGGAGAAATCCGGACTCGTTTGAAATTAGTTTTCCTACACTTCGTCCACGAAATAGTGTGGACGGGGTCAGTTTTCGGGTAGGGGCTCTGAGGGCCAGACTGGGGAACGAACAGCAGCACCGACAAACAAAAGCAGGCACACTCCCTTCGCCTACTCGGGCAGTCGCTATCCACCTCTAACGCGTTTTCGCCGCTCTTTTCTCCCTCTCTGAACGCGTTATTTCCATCCTCTCTTGAAGCCTTCTAGTCAGTATCTGCTTCAGTTTATGTTTGGGGGCTGGATAAACAGAGGTCACAGGAGCGGCCCTGGGCTTTTACAACCGGCCCCGGCACACTGGGGAAATGCCCGGTAGAATAAAGGGGCCAGCCTTCCCCCAAAATATCGAATCTTATTTTTTACCATTTTTGAATGCACTTTCGCACATTGGTTCTGTTTCACTCTTTGCTCGATTTGTGTCGGAGGACTCACCTGCAGTTCTTTCACAGGCAACTCAGAGCAGTACATCCGGTCCAGATTTTTTGTTGGCTTGGCATTCTGGGGCGCGCAGTCCTATCGTCTAATCTGGACCTCAAGTCCCAGAATGCAAAGCACCATTAACAAGATGAGCTACTTAAGCCTGGACTCGGCAAACGACTTCGGTCTAATACAGTGTTTCCCAAACTGGGGTCCGAGGACCCCCAGGGGTCCGTGGCACATTCCCAGGGGGTCCTCAGCCAGCAATTTTAAAAGCACTGCAAAGTTCTTTGTGAAATTAGCAGTTTTCGAGCAACTATAAAAGTGTCAAAAAAATGCGAGTGATTAATGTACCTGCTGGAGAGAGATGAGAGTTTTGTCCAGTGGCAGCTTTGACTTATCTAATGTGACACAGAGAGTTAATATGCCTACTGCAAAGAACGTGTACAATGCATTTTAAAAAACAGTATTTTTCATGTGCATAGGTCAATGGGTTACTGATTTTGTCACAGGGATTCTTTCGTCACTGCAATTCATAAGGGAAAATCATAATCTAGCAGTGTCCTATAAACGGTCATCAAAGAGCTGCTTGCAAACTGCATGGTAAAAGTTAGCAACATATGTTTATTCCCAGTCTATCATTATCCTGATGCTGCTATGTTCCCACTTCCTGCACATGAACAATTTTGTAATGCTGTTTTGTCACTTCTATGTGTGCTGCCTAATGCAGCACACATGGAAGTTACAAAACGTCATTTTTATTAAAGATTGTTTGTGCAGGAAGGGTCACCTTTCTGAACATAAACAATCAAAGGTGTTTTGCTTTTTCCATTGGAAAAAGCAAAAACGAGGAGAAATAAGGCATTTCTCCTCATTTAGCAAAGTTAAGACCAGGTTTTTCATGGTCTTAATTTGGGTGCTGTCTCCTATTTAAGCTGACCTTGTAAATAGAGGGCAGCGTCAAAATCAATGGGTGTTGGAGTGAAACGCCCACTGTAACTTCCATTGCCCACCTTTTTCACGCTAAGCATTGCGCGATAGGTGGCCTTATTTACAAGGCAGCGTTAAGCCACAATAAGTGGTTTAACGCTGCCTTGTAAATAAGGCGAAGCCCCTGTTGCCACAGGAACATCGCTAAAAGTGACGTTCCCATGGCAATAGGGACTTGTAAATATGCCCCTGAAATCCTTAGTAATTCGAGTATTTGTTTTGTGTGCACACGTGTTTTTATTTTTTTTGAATTACTGTTTTAATGTTTGAAATTTAAATCCTACAAATTGCTTGGGGGTCCCTGGCCTTCAGTGGTGACTCAATGGGGGTCCTCAGGAGTCAAAAGTTTGGGAACCACTGGTCTAATAAATATTTTCAGTGAAATAGGGCCCACCAATAGGCTAGCAAGGCCGTGCTACACCTCCTCTGTCAATCAGCAGCTCCAAGCCGGTTATATAGGAGGATTTGTTGCTTACCTGTATCGCCGCTTCTTCGGTTTGGGTTTTCTATTCTCGGCCCCTATAATCCGCCCTCGCCTCATTGCCCGCAGTCTCTGTCTCATCTTCAAAATTCCCGCCCTCCAACACTGTGTCTCTCCTGCGCCACTTAAAAACCTGGTGCAGGTAGGGGCCGTTTTAAAAGAGCACGTTACATCGGTTAGCTTGAGTTGTTTAGGGTCGGTCCCATAGCACCGCTCTGTAGGTTTGGCCAAAAAGAAAACTGCATTTGTTGCTGAGCCCTAACTTTGGTAGACACTGATGAACCTGTGACCTGAAATTCCCAGACGAAATTTTAGTAAATTCCTTGATCGAGGGTACTGGCATTCACAGGACTGGATTGTGCTGCAGCATTTATGCAGCTCCGTGAATCACTGAAGCGCTTGCCTACGTGAATAGCGCTCTACATTTTGTAGGGTGTGTGGTTGGACGGATTGTTCTTTTTGTTTTGATCCTATATTGCAGGTTTTTGGATGTCGTGCGTGATGACCACGAGGTTTTCCAATCTGAGATTTGGTATATAGTTGGGGTCCTGAACTTTCATGTTGAATGTATTTCTGATCGGTTCTGAGCACCACACCCCGTGCCGGCGTCCACTGTCACCCCAGTGACACGGCCGGCATGGCGACCACTGTCACCTGTTGTGACACGGCCGGCATGGTGACCACTGTCACCCACTGTGGCACGGACGGCATGACGACCCCCGTATATTTAAAAAAAAATAGTGAGAACAATAATTTCAGCTTGCATTGTAATTTACAGCTAAATCTCTTTTTCATATTTTCATCTACCAATCGTTCATGTAAGCATTTAATTGCGTAACTATTAATCACTTATTTCTCTAATACAACTACAATCGAAGATGGCCACCAAGAGAGAGAACCTGTCACTAAACTCAGCAAGGCGCTGCGTGATTGTGTCTGTATTGTTTATCAGTTCCTATTATGTCTTGACATTTGTATGACAACAATTAGGCAGCTGTGCAGCTTCTGACATTTAGCAATCTTACCTGCGGCGTACTTGCGGCTCCTTCATGTAGGACACACTGCTTAATTTGTTACGAATTTGTTACGAATGTATTGTGTTACACAGAACGACCTTAAACCAGCGAGGTTTCAAAGAAATGTGCAGAGTAGGTTTAAGAGAACAGCGTATATGCATTGACCGAAAATTAATAAGATGCAGAGTTCAGAATTAGAAGCTCACAACCTCACAACTTCACTCTCTCTCACTCACTACCTCAATCACTCTGTATGTCACTACCTCACTCTTTTTATCTCACTAACTCACTTTCACTCTCTTTCACTACCTCACTCTTTCACTACCTCACTACTTCACTACATCACTCTGTTTCTATCTTAATACCTCACAACATCCCTCACTACCTCACTCTCGTTCACTACCTCAATCTTTCTCACAACATCACTCACTGTTTCTATCTCACTACGTCAGAAAATACCACTCACTTTCACTACCTCACTCTCTACCTCACTCTCTCTCACTACCTCACTCTCTATTTCAATACGTCACTCTCTATCTCACTACCTCACTCTCTCTCTGCTAATGCAATAGGTATCACATATGCAAAAAAAAAACAATGCCAATAGAAATGACAATGCCATTTATTTAGGGATACAAAAATCATAAAAAAATAATGAGCAATACCAATAGCTCTACCTAGAATGTTGCCGAGACCATTGCATTGTAAATGCTTGTTTAATGTTTAATCTGAAGACCATATCTACATACTAAGGGGGAGGTTTAAGAGACCAAGGGCCCGATTCACAGAACTAACTAAGTGCCTTCTGTGAATACCAAAATGGTAGTAAGTTTAGGATTTTGTCTTAAGTTAGTTCTGTGAATCAGGCCCCAAATGTGCATCATTCCCCAATAGTTATACAAAGCACAAAGAGATGCACATGGTTTCTGAGACCAGTGTAGGTTATTGGTTCTCAGAAATCCTGTGATGAAGCATGCAACCTGAGGGTGGATGAGGGTCTTTGTCCTAAGCATAGTTAATTGTTGAAAGTTACCGAAACTAGTTACTCTTGGAACCAACAACCTACATTGGTGTCATGGACCTGTTTTTTAAAATCTGAAGACCAGTCAGCCTTATTCAGAATGTCTTCCAAGCGGCTCCCAAAAGTAAATGAGCGATACCCATAATGTGAAATATCAATACCTGCTTCACTCATTATCCAATTGACCATTCTTGCGATTTTAGGAGGTGAAATAGATTTGTATGGTTTCTTAAAAGAAATCAACAGTTTATTTGCACCTACTGGCCTCGCTTCTTCAGTGATGTTTTTAGAGACCTTAATGCACTGTACCACGCACAATTTCAGACTATCCAAAAATGCTGGTTACCGAACCAATATCTATTTGGTTCGAGATACCGTAAAAATAAACAAAATTCTAGAAGATGATATATTCAGTGCCCTGACATCTGGCATGAGATGACATAGTAACATGAGCAACTTAACTGAAATTTGTCTTCTGGACAAAAATCTCATTATCCTGCTAAGACTCCAGAAACCTCAGAAGCACATTCGCATCCCACAACGTATTGCATCAGGCCTCCGGTGTGTCAGCTAGTCATACACCCCTTGGCAGTCTACAGACCATTGGATGATGTTCCACAGGTATCCCATGAATAGGTACATGTCCTGCAATGATTGCTGACCTGCAAAGCATTAATTGTGCGATAGGCCGAGTCTGACAGAAAATGCACAAAATGTACTGCATTTGCTCCCATGGGAACCATACTCCGTTCCACACACCAACGTGACCATCTCCGCTATGCGTAGGTCTATCGTTAACAGTAGTGTTCGTCCATGCTTTCCTTATGAAGCTAGTAGATTGCTCTGAAAGGTCTGGGTTATACCAGCGTCTCCAGTAATCCTTCAGGCAGTTGGTTGGAATGTTCCTTTCAGTACTAACTAGTGAAATTTGCCTTTAACAGCGCCTTCAGAATGTCCGAAAAGGCGGAACAAGGATTGGAGAATCCAAAATAAGTTACAAAGCAACTGGAAAAAGGAAGTGGAAACACACTTGCGACCTCCATAAAAGGGTCACCAGCATCAGTTTTTTTTAACTTGTGCTGTAATGTCTGGTTATCATTGCAAAAGCTGGGAACATATAATTTAGACCCAAGCTCCAGTCCTGGAAGAATGCATTTGTTGCCTCTACCAGATGATTTGGTCTCCAGCTGTAGAATCTCCGAAGTTGATGGTCTGGCCGGAAGTCAAATAGTCCTACCTGGCCAAAAACCTTCTAGATCCTTCTGAGGTTTTGATTTTGTTCCCCTCCAATCCATTTTATATACTAGATGGTCGACTCGTTGTCCATCTTCAGTAGGATGGAACAAGAAACCTTTTCCATTGTCATGCACTTCGACACAGATGACCCCGCGAGCACTTCCAGGCAGTTTGTGAAATCTTTTTTTCTCTTCTGAGCATGATCCTCCCGTGAAGCTGTCCTCTCATCACTCTACCCAGTCTGAGTGACTTGCATTCAACTCTATAACCATATCTGTTACAAAGCTGAAGATGGCTTTCCCATTCCAGGTCTTCAGATGATCCAACCACCGTTGGATCTCTGTCCCGGCTTCCCCCGTCTAGGGATTCTCTGATGCATATGTTAGTTCTTTACGCATATGTGAAGCCTTCTATCTCTGCAGCGCCCTGTAATGCAGAGGGTCCAAGAAGATTAATTGTATTGAGGATGCTAACAGCCCTTCTGGCCACGCCAACTATCTCAATGAGTCCCGCCTTTTCTCTAGAGTTCATATTAGTTCTCGTCTAATGAGAAACATCTTCCAATCTATGATAAAACCCAGAAAATTCTTTTGGGATGGTGTCAGTTCCGACTTCAATGTATTGATGACAAAGCTGGTATCCTGCAACAACCCTTTCGCCATGTCATGTTCATTGCCTAGACGTATTGGGTCTTGCTTCACAAGCAGGACATTGTTGAGGTAGACAGTAATCCTGCTACCTCTTAGCATCCCCACAACGGTCTCAAAACCTTTGTGAAACAAGACGGTGCAAAAGAGACTGAAAGGTAAGACCTCAAACTTGTACACCTGATGCTTCCACAAGAATTGGACAAACATTTGAGGTACGAAAATGGAGATCACAAGATATAAGTCTTTCAGGTCCAGTTTGACCATCCAGTTGAAAGCAGAACTTTGAGAAGATGAATTTTGAAATGCCAGTAAACCAACCACTGACTTAAATCCCTCAAATTGATTGCTGGTCAGTGGCCTTGATTCTTCTTTGCCACCCAAAAAAATGTTGCAGAAGATAATCCTCAGGAGGAAACATATCAAAACTATTACATTCTTGTGGAACGACTGCCCGTTCTGGTCTAGGAGGATGGCTTCTCCTTTGAAAAGGTAAGGGTAACAGGTTTCCACCTAGGCATACTGAACCATTCTATTCTGAAGCGTGATACCGTCTGGAGGACCCATACATCCTGAGTAATCTCCTTCCATTTGTGTACGATAAGGTGTAATCTTTCCTACCTTTGTTTCGGGTGGGGGGAGAGGTCTTCCTTACGGATTTAAACCCCGCGCGCATTAGCACCCACTCGGAATGTTCCTCGACTTCTGCTCATGCCTCTGGTCGGGAAAACCCCCCAAACTTCTTTTGGTCCTACCAATGGAAGGACCTTCTGGTGTGCAATCTCTGGGAGGTTGGAGTGCTCATACAGGTGGAGAGCCTCCTTCCTCTACTCGCCCTCCTAAAACTTTTTGGCCGAAGACTCATTACATGGACTGTAGTGCCTTGTCCAAAAATGAAAATGTGTAGCGAACCTGCCAAGTCCTTAATGAAGTGGTCCTTGAAGAGACTTCCTTTGGCCAGAGGCCCTGCTTCTGCAGTGACCATTTTAGGAGGGAACGCTGCCTCACCAAGGTCAGAGCACAGTTTGCGTTTCAGAGGAAACCTAACACCCTTTGGGCCCAGCCGAACTGAGTATCTGGTGATATTATGTTGGCAGTTTTCCCAGTCTTCTCTGTCATATCAGAAATTTTCATCAGTGGCCCCACAATAGCCAGCAACGGTTGAGCCTTTTTTTTATGGTCTTTCACTAATTTAGTCATACGTTTCACCGTCTTCCCATCGATTTCTGTGACTAGCACCACTTTTTTTCCCCTCCAAAAATGATGTTGCACATTTGGCTTTAAGGCATCCCCTACCCTCTTTGTCCAGGGGTATTTGATTCTTCTGCTCACTTAAGCAACCTTGGCCTCCGGTGTTCATTTTGAGTACCGCGGGTGATAGTTATTGGCTAGATCTAGCACATTGATGGGATCCTTAACTCCCTTGACCTCTTCTACAGGGTTGGTATCCATCCTGGGACGCTTGGAGCTACCTCTGGTCGCCATAGTCGTCTGGGACCCTGTTTGTCATCTTCTCGCACATCTGAATATTCAGTTATCGAGGTACTCTGGTTAAGGCTCAAGGGGGTAATTCTATGGTGTTTTACATCCAGCTAATTTTCTATGGAGCTGGTGTGTCTTATAAGGACAAGCCTGTTTAAGGCAGTGGTTCTTAACCTCTGGTCCGGGGACCCCTGTGGGTCCTCGAAGCCTACTCAAGGGGGGGGGACCGCTACTGCTCAGGAAATTAAATTATTATTAGCAGATTAATGAAGCATATATAAAGAAGCAACATTTAAAATGTAACTTTTTAAAACATTCTGTAAAGGTGAAGGAAATAGAAATTGGAGGCTGATATCTAAGTTTGTAAGCTCCAATTGATTAATGTTAGCAGAGCAAGTGCATCAAACAGAATATAGTATGGATGATGAGTGGCATCAATTGAATTTAGAAATGGTCCATCCTTCCCGCTAAAATTGAAGCCTATTTTTTTTTTCTTTTTTTTTTTTATGTATTTGCTTGTGAACTAAATTAAAATATTTAATCATTTGTTTATGTATTTGTTTGAATGCTTGTTTCTGTATTTTTAGGTATGGTTTAATTTCAAATCAGCAAATGCTTAAGCTGGTGTTCCTGCCTTCTAATAACGACTCACTGGGGGTTCCAGATTCCAGTAATGATTTAGTGGGGGTCCCGGGATCCAGTAATGATTTAGTGGGGTGCCACAGAAGAAAAAAGGATATGAACCACTGGTCTAAGGTATTCAAAGGCAGCAGGTGAAAGAGAAAAGTCTTAGCTTTTGGCTTCCGCCTTTCCTTTATTCCTTGGAACAATCGAAGGGTCTAACCATCGATGGGTCAAATGGCCAAAAGGCCCTGGATCATCCCCCTACTGTGGATTTCATGCAACAGCTAGTCGCAAGTAGTTGGACTTTCTCCTTTAGGCAAAAGGCTGCTGAACATGCCTTCTGCAGGGATGAGTCAATAGCACCCGCAAACACCTCATCAATGGAGAGAAAGAGTTACTCATCTGCCTCTTGTCTTGAGTCCCATCTATAGGCACCGTCCATATTGTTCTGGTGTAACGACCATTTATACTGGCTTATGAGGCTGTCTTATAATTCTCTTTACCGAGCAATACACACTAAATCTGAGTTAATGGCTTTACACGTTCTCCTGTTGAACATGGAGGGCCTAAACAGTTTTACCCCACCAAAAGTAACCTTGTCCGTACCAATTGCACTGATTATCTACCCATAGTCCAGCAATCTTCTCTGAGTCGCTCTGGAACTCTCAAGCTAGATATTGCCTTGTCCCTACTTTGTTGTGTACGGTGTCACAGTGGGCATATAATAATCCTCATGCAAGGTATAAACGTTGGCTCTTCACCCCCATCATCTCGCTTTGGAAGTAGAGGCTTATAAGATAAGAGGAGAAAAGCAGCGTGTTCTGTGTACAAGTCACCTAGCAAGTCAGACACTCTATTGCTGCCTGTCAGGGCGGTCCCCGTTGCTTCACTTGTCCACAGAGCATCCATTCATTTCACTGATAACTCTGAGATCAGCTAAGCGGCCCACAGAACATTGCTAGCACTGCTATCACATGAGTACCATGCTTGTTTTTAGCTACAAAAGACTGCATATGTAATCCCTACTATCCATGCTAATAGCCACTTACTAAGATATTGCGCATACTACTGCAACATGGCACAAATAAAACCGTAACCAAGGAAAAGCTCTTATCTGGCTGCTGTGCAGGAAAGAAAGAGGACGTGCTTTTTAGATCTGAAAGAGACAGTTAGTTATGGATTCCTCACCTAAGAATTACACCCAGGTGTCAGACTGGCTCCGGGGAATTTTTCTTCAGCAGTACCCCTGCGCATCAGTAGGTGAAGTCGGTCGACTCTGCATTCGTCGTTGGTGTCGTGGTATCTACTTAGACAACGCCCCTGTGTGCTGGCGTCTGTTCTTTCTTTTTCCGCGCCAGCCAGCGCAGATCTGGAGAGAGCAGTACCTTGAGTCACTTTTTGACTCGATTTTTGCGACTTTTTGTTGACGTCTTTTGAGTCGTTACAACACCTTGTGCACAGGGATGTCATCTCGGCCTTGTGGCTCCTTCCGCAAGCTGATTTCGGTGACGGAACGCCATCTTGTGTGCCCCTGCAGCGCAACCACAACCCGAAGTCGTCCTCCGACTGCCAGGCCATGGCCCGAAGTCTTTGCGGGAGCGGTCCCAAAAGCTTCTGGAGGCCCGGCAGTCAGCTTTGCGTCTCCCGAGGTCCCGGTGGAGAGGGAGGTCGGGGGACCGGGTGTTGAGCCATCACCACCATCCCTCGTCTTCGTTTTCGGGTAAGTCGAAGCACAAAAAGAAGACGAAAAAGCATTGTCGCTCTTCGCGTTCTCCCCTCGCCGACGCAACGCGGGATGTGGTTGGTAGACGGCCGGCTCAACCTGCTGAGCCTGTTGTGTCGACTCAGCGCCTCCCTCCCTTTCCGGGAGCCGGAGTGACACCTGCCCAAATTTGTTGTTTTTATGAAGACATCCATTCTATTTTTGGGCAGCCCGACTCCGCCGGCGTGCTTTCGGGCCCTGCAGACTCGGCTGGGGGCTCTAGGCCTTCGCTGCCAGCGGCTTCAACTTAGGCGCCGCAGGTCCCCAGGGATCCAGGCCTGGCGCCTGTCGACCTCGTGACCCCTCCGGCGCCAAATCCATTGGCAACACCTCTGCCCCCTCCGCGGGTTGTCCCCCCAGTGGGCCCCGGCCTCCCCCTCAATGTGAACATGAAGCCTGACTGACGTCGCTCGACATCAGGACGGGTGCTGACCGGTGCTTTTGTACCCTTGTTCTCCCCTGGTGTTCCCAATCGCCCTGAGTGGCTACCAGAGGAGGGTGAGGAGGACTGGGAGGGGTCTGTGGCTCCTCTGGCAGACCAGTTGGAAGAACCGGACTGCAGAGAGGAGTTGGGTGAGGCCAGTGGTCTTGACACTTCTCCAGAACTTGGCATGCTTTCTTCCCCTACCATGGCTACGGATGAGGGTGCACATACGTAGTGGTGTTGCGGAGGTCGGCTGAGGCCTTAAACCTCTAGCTTCCTACGGTGGCGGTTAGGACTTACCTGCTGACCGAGGGGCTTCAACTGGCAGCGGCCTCTTCGGAGCCCCTGCTACCTTTCAATGAGGCCCTTAGGTACATGTCAGGCGCTGAGCCTGGGCGCCTACCGGGAACTCGTAGGGGAAAGAACTACATTCCCCAAAAGCCCGGCTGCTGGAAGGGGAGGAGCCGCGGCCATATAATCACAGTAACGCGACCGAGCCGGTGCGCGTAATACTGTTTGTGTGTTTAGAGCCGGATGGACTATCGGCCTACGGACTACTTGCCCCGAGCCTACAGCGTCTACAGAGGTGTTTCCAGGGAGGCGATATCCGGATTCCTGTGGGCGCTGACGTAAGCGCCGCCGATTCTTGCATGGTGCCTTGCCGAGAAGTGGGGTGAACGGCGGACCATTCATTCCCTACGGGGCGCTGATGTAAGCGCTGCCGTACTATGTCCGCTTTGCTCCTTGCTTCCACGGTATTGCGGAGAATGCCTCTTTGCCGACCGGAGTAGGGGGTGCACTCCCATGGATACTGCTTCGTGAATTTCAGGTGGTGCTGACGTAAGCGCTACTTGCTTGTGCAGTGTTAACCAGGGAGAGAAGGAGAGGAGGTCTAAGAACAGAAACCCGCCTGCCAAGGGAACCTGGTCTCCAGCGCTACTCGGGTTTGGGTTGTGGTGGTGCGAAAGCAGGTCTAGTGCAGACGAGACTGCAGAACAGGTACTGTGTTACTACATTGTTTATTCAGGACTCAAGAGACTTAAGAGGAACAGTGCTTCCTGTAACTTTTGGTTTGGTTCTTCTGTCTTTCATGATTTAGGGGAGAGGAATAACTTGCATCTTGGGCCGCCTTTACTTTGCTCTTCCTGATAACTCAGAAGTGCCAGACACTTGAGAATCACTGGCCTTCTAAACTTCTGTGCGTTTCTTCTGTGACAGAAGGGAGTAGCAGGGTACATATGTATGGGTGTATGATTTATTTTGGTCTGATAGGGGAATGCAGGGAAGGTCTGATGTGTTTGTTTTATGCTTTATTGTATTACGTGCGCAGTGACACCAGTGGAGAGACGCATCTCTTGTTGACACACAAGAACCCAGTGCACGCTAAGAGAGAGCTGCAGGTAATAGGCGCGTGTAGTGAGACCATATGAGAGTAGCAGTCTTGTTCTATGTGTGGTAATCGTGTATTCTTTTGTTACAGGTATCCTCATCCCCGTTGCTCCCTCCCTAATTCCTTTCCCTCGCCTGATTGCACTATTACTCTGTGTGGGTTTAATCCAGAGTTTGGGACGTCTGGAGGTGGATCCCTTTGTGCTTTGCCCGGATCCTAAGGAGTCGCAGTGGATTGTTACAGTACATCCTTTTGGGCACTTGGTCCAAGTCCAACACAGGGGCTCCTGTGGACAGGATGAGAAGCCCACCGCCCGGCCCCGGTCGACCCCTTTTGCCTCTACCAACACCCCACCCCTGAGAGCTTGGTGGTCCAAACCTCTACTTCCAAGGGCGCATTCCCTACCGCTCTACCTGATGGGGAATCCAAGATGCTGGAAAATCTTGGGAAGAAAATGTTTTCTCCCTCCAGCTTAGGACTGCGGTCAGTGAACACCGCATGTCTCTTGGGATGTTACTCCCTCTCTGTGTGGGACATGGTCGCGCAGGTGCTGCCAGAGTCCGCGGAAGTGGCACGGGCCATGCTCTACCATGCAGTGGCCGAAGGGAGAGATGCAGCAAAGTTCCCCATACGATTTGGGCTGGACACCTCCGAATCACTAGGCAGGACGACGCAGCACTTACACGCTACGCCTGGGTGATGTCCAAACTACACTTTTGGACATGCCCTTTGATGGCTGTCGCCTGTTCGGCGACAAAGCAGACAACACATTCGAGCTCTTTAAGGACTCCAGGGCTATGGCCAGATCCTTGGGCCTCGCTTCTACCTTTCGCCCCACGCAGTCTGCTTTTCCCCCCTTTTGTGGCTACGGAAGGGGTGCCCCGCCATGTTCCACCCAGAGCCACAGGCCTGCGCAAGCTGTCCAGCCTCTGCGTGGCTGGGGACATGGGTCCCACTGTCGTGGGTTTGGGAGTCATCGGGCGGGCCAGTCCTCCAGCGCCCCCTCTGCAGCAGCCTCCAAGCCCTCCTAGTCTGACCTTTCAGGGCCACCAATCGCCAGTGGGCGGCAGGATTTGCCATTTCCTCCCCCACTGGCTCAAAGTCACATTGGACAGGTGGGTTTTGCAGATAGTCTGAAGGGGCTACTGCCCTCCATCCATGCCACCTCAATTCCATCGCATGTCGGAGGATCACCTGGCCCTTCTCCAACAGGAAGTTATGGCTCTCTTGGCCAAGGGAGCCATTGAGCGAGTTCCTGCTCCAGAAGTAGGTCTTGGTTATTATTCCCACTACTTTCTGGTGCCCAAGAAGGACAAGGACCTGTGTCCTATCTTGGATCTCTGGAACGTCAACCACTTCCTCCAGAAGGAGAAGTTCAACATTTTGACACTGTCTCAGGTCCTGTCTGCCCTCAACCCTGGAGACTGGATGGTAGTGTTGGACTTGCAGGACGCTTATTTTCATATCCCTGTCCTGCCGGCCCATCTGCGTTACCTCCGGTTCTCGGTAGTCCACAAGCACTTTCAGTTTACTGTGCTCCCCTCCGGCTTTACCAGCACCCCTCGGGTGTTCACGAAGGTGATGGCGGTGGTCGCAGCTCATCTGCGCAGGCAGATCAGGGTTTCCAGTTTCCCACCCCCCCCCCTCCCCTATCTCGACGACTGGCTGTTGAAGGCGGGCTTGCCCCAGGCTGTCGTCTCCCACCTCCAGACTACGGCCGACCTACTGCATTCGCTGGGGTTGACCATCAACGTGCCAAAGTCACATCTGATTCCTTCTCAGAACCTCCTATTCATCGGGGCGGTTCTGGACACAGTGCAGTTTTGGGCTTATCCTCACGAGCAGGAAGCCCGATATTCAGGCTATGATTCCGATTTTTCAACCTCTACCCCAAGTTTCAGTCAGAATGACCCTGAGGCTACTGGGCCTCATGGCCTACAGCATCCTGCTGGTGGACTATGCCAGGTGGCATATGTTGGCTCTGCAGTGGGACCTGAAGTACCAGTGTCTGTGGAATAATACAATCTGTATTTGTAATAATATGCACAATCGCAATAAAGAGGGTTTGGCTAATGTCCGAGGGGGGAAGAGACCACATAGACCAATGATTCAGTATTACACAGTTTATAAGTTTCAAAAAAGTAGAAAAAAGGGATATGTACACTGTTAAAGATTCATTGAAAAACATTTGTTGTTCATAGTGTCCCAAGTGAACAAAGGAACCTAAAACATAAGTGAGAGTGTAATAATTATATTCGAGGTTTTCATAATTTCATACAGGTCGACCATTATAAATTATATTCAGTGTGAACAGCAGCTATATACAATGATATGCGCTGGGTAATGGTTTGCTTCTATTGTGTGTCGACGTTTCATCCGTCGATTGTCAGCCTCCCCCTCCCTCACATTGGGTACCCGGCTGGGTCCTCATCATCTTTCCTTTCATTTCCGCATGTGGCACATCATCTTCACTATGCTGCGCAATTGAACACACGGTTGTTCCAACATCAGTCAGTCCTGAAGAGATCCTACACTGATTAGAGGGTCGAAAAGTCGTCGACACTCAATAGAAGCGAACCATTACCCAGCGCATATCATTGTATATAGCTGCTGTTCACACTGAATATAATTTATAATGGTCGACTTGTATGAAATTGTGGAAACCTTGTATATAATTATTACACTCTCACTTATGTTTTAGGTTCCTTTGTTCACTTGGGACACTATGCACAACAAATATTTTTCACAGTATAGCTCAACTACAGTTCTCAGTCATAGAGAGAGTTGTTCAACATGTAGACATGGATCACACTAGATCCTTGCTCTAAAGGGAAACATTTTGGATAAGACGTCTGGATACGCGATTTCCGAAGGGTGTGAATGATAAAATTGATTATTCATGTTTCTTATAAATGTAACATCGTTTTAAGATGTGTTATGGTACTAACACTAGGTTATGCAAACATCCGTGTATGTACTCAGATTTAATGTAACTAATAGGTTATGTGGTTAAAAAAATCTTTTTTTTTTTTTTTTTTAGCACTTTTTCTTTGTTCACCAAATAGTTTTGGTAGGTCGATCGGTTTCATTTTCAGAGTATTTTGTTCTGAAATTGTTTAGTAATTGATAGTAGTTCCACGTTGAGAAGTACCTCTAAGATGGCGGCTGTATTAGAGGTGTGGCTGTGAGTCCGTTGTTTATGTTTACGTGCGTCATCAACGTCCGGGTTTCATGGGGTTTAAACGTCGGGAGCAGTGGCAAGCAAGAATTCAGCTGGTTTAACGTTCGAGCAACAGCATTTCTTGTACATGGTGATCTTTGGTCCCTGATGAGGTGAGAGAAAGGTTTGGGCGGAATAGGTTTTTCTAAGATTTCGGAGCATGCAGAGGCGCATTTCTTACATCAGTTCGTTTGTTTACAGGATAAACTCTTTTGTTACTGCGGTGTTTCGACAGAAGGATTCGTCCCTAGAGGTACGAGGACTTTTTGCTTTCTGTTTAAATAGACCAATAGCACTTGGGGAGTATGAACTAAGGTGTTTTATGGTTTTTCATTTGTAGATTTGGTTAGCACGCAATTCAGGTTTCAGTTCTGAGTTTAACAGAGAAAGTCACGTGTTGGTGATGGGTATTTGGTATAAGCACTGGCACTTTCATTTTTTTATTTTATCTCACAAACCTTGTTGTTACGCAAAGCATTTATGATAGAAACGATTTTGCTCAAATCATGGTTACAATGTATTTCAATGTATGTACTGATGCTTCATAAATTTTCTGTTTGTTTAATTATGAACTTGATAGTTTAAAATTCTAAAATTGTTATCTATATTCATTTATAGAAAACCAAGGCCCCCGATGAAGGGCCAATTCAGGCCCAAAATGTATTGGGCAATTTGAAAAATGTTGAATGAGTTTCTGGATTCGCCACAGTACTTCAAGAAATTTATGTGTATGAAAAGCAAATGAATGATTTCATGTTATAGAATATATTTCAGTTATTGAAAAAAGGACATCTCAGTGTGATGTTTATCATGTTATTTTTTGTATAAAGTTTTGTATATATTGTTAAAAATCGAGTAATAAGAGTCTAATAAGTTTGGTGGTAACCTACCTTCGCAAAAGTGCACCGGGGTTGAACCGAAGAGGTTTAAGGTATGTTTCGTCACCGCCCCACCCATCCTTCCCGTTCTGAGAACTGACTTGTAGAGTAAGGGACTTCCCTAAGAGGGTCATAGTGTTGTGCACCAGTGGTCAGTGTCTTGCATGGCTCTGCGCTTCTGGCGTGGAATGTCGTGTAAAGAACTGACATCTGCGCGCAGGGGCGGCGTCTAAGTAGATACCGCGACGTCATTCCGGCGACCACGACGCCAACAACGAACGCGGAGTCGACCAACGCCACCTACCGACGCGCAGGGGTACTGCTGAAAAAAATTCTCCGGATCCAGTCTGACGCCTGGGAGTAGTTCTAAGGTGAGGAATCCATAACTAATCAATGTCTCTTACAGATATATTGTCACCGAAGGTAAGTAACTTGTTCGTCTCGCCTAGGTAACGCATACGCTGTCTCAAAGAGACATATAGTATCTAGATATAGGCTTCAAAAACAAAATGGTGCTGCATGCCTAAATACTTATAGCTTGTAGGTATACTTACAGCTGGTTCTCTGGTCTCATCTGTAATTCCTCTTCCAAAGTCCTCTAGGTAGTGCTGCAGCTGTGTCTGTTCCCAGTGGAAATTCCTCATTCTTAGTCTTCTACATAGTGCTGCTAGCTGCTTCTCTGGTCCGGTCTAATTGGAAATTCCTAATTCTTAGTCCTCTAGACAGTGCTGAAGCTGCTTCTCTGGTCCTGTCAGTAATTCCTCATTCTAAGTCCTCTAGACAGTGCTGCAGCTGTGTCTCTGTTCCCAGTGGTAATTCCCCATTTTTAGTCCTCTAGACAGTGCTGCAGCTGCGTCCACTACACTATAAACCAAAACACATATTGTCATTTACAACACCAATAGGTCTAACTCTAAAAAATGCAAGACCTGTTGCATTGCAAATGCTGTTCCTTGGAAGACTGTTTATATGGACTAAGGGAGCCATGGATAGGTGGAGCATTGTTTGTTTCAATGACTCATGGGAGCTGTAGCCTTGTGCTGTAGTGTTATGTCTGGGCTGATGATCAGACAAAACAGAAAAAGTAATGCATCATCTGAGCCCTCTGGTCCCTGCCTAGAATTCAAGGCGGTACTGTGCTCCAGAAAAGCTTGGTATAAATATCCATGGTAATGAAGACTGGGAAAGTTGGAAGCTTGCTGATTTTTATTTCCTCCTCTCAGATCCTGCGTGGAATTAATTGCTTATCACTGCAGACTTCTTACTGTTTGTTCCTCAGTGTTTTGCCTAATGCCTTCCAGAGCCATCAATTGCTTCCCATCTGCATGGTGGGCCGAGCCCCTCAGTTCTTTAATCTTTCAAAGCAAAACCATCTCAGTAGGTACTTCAGTTGCTCTCTGTGACATTGGGGATATCGGATCGTGGTCAAGCAGTTGCTTTGAATGCACGATCTAGCCAAGGATTTTCATAAAGCAACAAAATGAGATGGCCATACAGGGCAGCCATATGGTTGCAAAGAAAATACCGGCTAGAGCAATGTAGGTCATGGTATTGTTGACTGTGTTCTGAAGCAGAAGGCGGGTCAGACAGGGAGGAATAAAGCAGCTCTGACAGGATGCAGCCTGTCTGCATGGATGTGGGATAGAATACTACACAGCAGCATGGTAACCAACGAATATGGTGGTGTTGAATTAATGGTCTAGACCCGTAGGCTTGCCTGTGGGTCAGTGGCCTGGTACCACAGTGTTCGAACCTGCAGACCACAGATGTAGTAAAGGTGTTGTCAGAACAGGTGAGTATAGGGTAGGGTGAGCACGCACATATGTTGCCCCTGATGAGGGAAGTAGAATGCAGTGCATTGTGCTGTGACAGGAAGACAGGAGAGGATGGCTAGTGTGGCATTCATTTTGCTGCATAGGGATTTATAAAAGTGAAAAGCCAGAGTTTGCCATTCTTTGCGGCAAATAAGGAAAGGACATTGGAGCACATTTGTGCAAAAAGGTAAGTGTAGAATCTTAGGAGAAGAGGGCTACCATTTATAAAGCCCTCAATGAGGCATTCCAGTGTGCAGGAGCTTGGTACAAGTTTGTGATTGTGGCGAGTAGGTCATCTCTGAATCGGAGGAGAAGAGACTTTAAAAAGGCTTATCTGGAAGCACGATGAGCTGGGTCTTATTGGTCAGGCTGATGGTGATGCGATTTAGGATGCCCAAGAAGGGTGAGTAAATGGGGAAGTTCAGGAGGATGAGATGAATAGTCCAGCTGAGAATAGAAGAAATGTGAAGAATATTAAAAGTGCAGAAGAAAATACAAAAAGACCAGCGATGCCTTTAGTGGTTGGGCAAAGATAAAGGTGTCTCCTGTGAGACATCAATGGGCTTGAAGCATCACAGTTGGTGCAGCAAAATATCTAGTTTAAAAAATTGGAGGCCATATTGGCAGTGCTGGTTGACTTGTTGAAACTGCGAAAGGCTAGACAACATTCACTATTCAAATTAACTGGGTGTTAATAGGAGTGGAGTGACAAACCCTTTCATATATTATGGAGGACTAATTTGGGAGACCAGTGTATGGGGAAATATGATCAGAGAAGAGTTAGGACTACAAGAGTTTTGGCATCGGGGACATGATTACGGGTGGGACAGAGAAGGGACATGGGGATTCTCCAAAAGAAGGCAGAGGGAAATATGCTGGTGATGAAGAAGAACCCAACTTGATCTACAGAATCTGTCAGACATCTAGGGGTATCGCATGTTGTGTTACAAGTTATTGTCTACTGTTCTTGTAAAATCGTCAGATCTTAAATGTGTCAACAACTAAAAATGAAATGTGGGTGAAAGCTGGATACAGCCGCATTGCTCAATCACACACCACTAACCTTTTAGTACAGCTCCTTGACGGTTATTCATTAGGTTTACAGCTTGACATATCAGTTCAGCCTGATATTTGCAACCGTATAATGCTCCCCACATATCCGTTTTCCAGTAGGCCTCAGATCGGATAGCTGCTTTTCGGCGTCTCCCTTTCGGTTTGCTTGCCCGGGCCCTCTTGCTGGGGTGTTTCATACCACGAAACTTGTACAGGGTCATCCTGCGTGCAGACCTCGGCCTACCTTAACACACCGCTACGGAATGGAAGCAGCCTTCTCTAGCTTTGCATTGTGAGCTACAGAAATGCATGATTGCCGAATTTGTTAGCCTACAAAAATAAACCAATGTACCTGGGTAAATGGAAGCATAATCCTGGCCCCTTACACTTCCGTCATGCGCTCCAATTCATTCAGTGCATCATAACCATGTCAAGCTGCATCGAGGGCTGTGACACATTACAAATATCAAAAAAAATAAGCGCCGCTGTGACAGTATAGTCGATATTAAATAAGCTTTCCACCTTTAAGCCTGCCCCCTCTCATTCTATGCAGTCATTTTTACTCTAGGGGCATAGAATATGAGAGTAAGCTTTGTTACCAAGTACAATTCAGGATTTTTCAGTTGTGAGATAGCTTGGTTTTTTTTTTTTACATAACTCGTAATGCCCCACTGTTGCTTTTTTCAGTGTTGCGAATACCAGGTGTTAGAATTCCAATTTTTAATGAAATTCAATGAAAACAACTTCTTAAGGATGAAATGATAAGCTGCCAGCTGGGATTCAAACTTCTGAGCTGCAGATCACCGCGTTTTACAGCCTCAAACTTTGAACTCCCCATGTCATGTTGCTGATTGGAAGGAGGTGATGAACTCGACCTGGGAGCGGCGGAAGGGGGTGGGGGTCGAGGCAGTAGATTGGAGCGAGGCAAGTGGGAAAATCTGGACAGACTGAACTAAAAGTTTTTTTCTGTGTGGTTGTTTGAATTGCTAGGACAATGCAAGTTCTACTTTGAGAGGGTGTTCATTTTGTTGGTTACATGCTTACAATGAGGGATTTTATGAACAGATTCTTCAGAAGCACAATATATCTCTGTATCGGAAACCAGTGGGTTGGGAGGCAGCTCTGCTCCAGTAAGTGGGCAGGCTTGTTAGCGGATTGGTAGGTGTAATTGAGGAAAATAAGTTTCTTTCAGTGGGCAGCCCTGTAATAATGAAAGGGCAGGTGGGCTAGGGGACTTCTCCACCAATCTTCCACAGGGCTGTTGACTGTTACTTCCATGAGAGATGAGGACCAATGGGGTCTGTAGAGAGGAACATGGACAGCTGGCCTAATGTGGCAGTAGAAGGTCCAGAGAAGGAAGAAAGTCTGGCCTGCCTTAGATGTTGCATATTTGAAGTAGTTGGGGAGCTTATAAAGACAGTGAAGTAGTAGTTTGTCAGTTGGGGGGGATTTATGGTCATCTGTTAGGCAGCGTGATTTTGCAGGGTCCTTTGTTCCGGAGTTGCAAATGGTAAGCTTGTCTTTGGCTCATTCGCTTATCCCTCAAGGGACATCGCGAGACAGCAGGCTAATGTAGTTGGCTGTCTGCCAGCACTGAGGGAAGAGATGGGTCTTGTAGCAGCCCTCTACTGCCTTAGTCACTTGTGGTGACATGAAACAGCAGCGGTGACATGAAACAGCGGCAGCAACATTCGGAGAGGAAAACGTTTTCTAGTCCCTTTTTCCGTCACCTGTATTTGGTAGTGGTGAGTTGAGTAAAGAAATGAACCGGTTGAAAGTATGAAACTTATAGGAGCACCAATAATACCAATATGCCCATTACTTGCCTGAATAGATCTAATTGTAATTGTATCACATTGTATTGACTCATAGTTAAATACCAGTCAATTAAAATATTATGTAACATGCCCAGCTGTGAATTACTAGGCAGGTGTAATTTTCTTGTCACCAAAGAGAAAAACAAGCATACATCTGTGCTCATACATTTTGAGCATGCACATGAACCCAGGATGTTTAATTAAAATATCTGAAATAACAAACATCCACATTTAGGTAAGCCCTTCCAAGTTTACCTCCTTATCAACGACTGTTCTGTACAAGCTGTAGGCTCGAATCAGGTTGAACGCTGTGAGGATTCAGCCGCTCATTCTCTGTGGTTTATATATTGAGAAGCATTGGGCTGGTTAACAACACCGGTCATGAGCAGTATAACAAAGCAAAATAATGCTGTTATTAAACACAAATTATAATTTTGAAAGATGGAAATTTGCATAAGTTGCATACATACTAAGAATTTCTGGAAATGAAACTACATATAGTTACATAAAACGGAAACCCGTCATTTAGTCCCACATTTTTGCAGGAAATGCATCCCTGCATACATTTTGGACATTTTCGTGCAAAAGAAATAGTGCAAAAACGCAATCGTCGCAAATAGCAGCCTCTCGCCTTCTAGAAGTTTCCCCATGCGCTCACTGTACATTTTTACCAAAAATTGACCTTTTAAAAAATTTTGACCTATGGGCACACTCCTCTATTTGGTCCTGGAACACCTTGGTGAGCTACAATATCCTCATATTGTGCAGCAGGTGGGTACTTTATCCCATTTATAATTGATTTGCAATGCGCCCCCAACAGCCTGGGGCCCTGTGCCACTGCACCTGCTGCACTATTGACCGCTACGTACCAGTTCATTGCCTATGGTCCTTCCACGCTCATCAGAACTTACAATCTGCTAACATTTAACAGCCCTCTGTAAAAAAAATGTATCGATCCCAATACACGGTCTTACCATACAAACATCACAACCAGGCAATTATAGCAGACTCCATCTAAAGTTACAACCTACCACCTTCATGACGCATTGGCCACACCTCCATCACGTGCTCAGCCCAAAGATGCCGACCTTCATGTCTCTGATTGAATCTTTAAATAAAAAAAACAGAATTGCATGATCTACACAGCATGTTGACACCACTGGTTTGCAATGGCTCTTTATAAAAATGTTTTCAATTCAAATTGTCAAATTGGCTTTATACTCTTTTTAATGAGTAATAAATGAATGATTTATTTTATTAAAAAGTTCACTGTGACTTCATGTAAAAGCGAGTCTGGTAACATAGTAGTTTAACTTCTTATCTTGTCCTTTCAGATTGAAATACCTGCAGGCGTTTGGAATTGGGAAGCACCAGTTTGAACTCCATGAGTTTTGTACAGTGTTCATGTTGGATCTTGTTTGCAAATAAATTGCACAGCATTGTGTCCAAATGCTTTAACCGCAGCTCTGCTAGAGACCTATGGTCTTGTACACACTGATCAGTTGTCCTTGTAAAACTGTTGAGGATCGAACAAAGATGGAAAGTTGCAACAGAAAGAAAATGTTTTGTAGCACTGCAGCAGTTTATGGAAATAAGTTAATCTGTAACAGCATTAAAGAGTGTAACAAGCACTTGATATTTTAAGGGAATGCACTTTAAAGCCAGGCTGCATTTTCACCGATTTTCTTCTTTTTTTTTTGTGTGGTTTTTTTAAAGTTAGGATATCAGAATGTAAACATAAATATGGAATATGAGTATTTATATTCTTCTCACCCAGTTTGTGTGGTAAATGTGTTTAGAAAACAGGGAAAACTCCTGTGTTCTTCTTTTGTGCATTCGACTTATCAGGTAGCTGACAAATGACCTGTAAAGTTGGTCGTTTTGTATGCCTTTTTTTGTAACCAGCAATTCGATTGAAATTTCCCTTTGTCTTTTTAAAAGGTAAAACATTACATTCAGTTGGAAGTGTGAAATTTCGAACAAAATGCACATTCGAATGTTTTTATTTTCTCCATCTATCACGTACTTTACACTATTCGGAGTACCATGATTACATTTCTTGTTGCCTTATTGTGTTAAACCAATTAAAGCATCTGAGTAGTGGGCAAACGATTTATCCCCCAGCGTTGTATTTTATTGCATCCATATTCGAAGAATAGGAATATATTCAATTGGATAAGTATTCGCAGAGCGGCTCTGTGTGTTTTTAAGTATTCATACTTAAGAGTTCAGCTGTGCTCTTATGAATTCTGGGCCCTCTTTAGATTGCAGGCTGTCCAAAAGAATGGCAAGCACCTTTGCCTAATGCCCTCACTGCTGCCATTTCTTAAGTTCTTTTCCTCGGATTATAGGTTTTCTTTACTGTTCTTTTGATGTGTCCGATAATTGAATTCTTAAGTTTCTGCTGCCAAGATTTACTTGATAGACATAAAGCGCTGTATCTTGGATTTTTGGACCATAGTCTATGAAGATCCCAGAGGTTCTCTGGCTCGTTATTTCCTAGAAAGAAGCTGTTAGACCCAACTTGAGGGCCCTCCTGTTAACTTCTTCCTTAAAACGATCAGCTGTAACTTGGGGGTACCATTGGGTCTCGCTGTCAGCCACTTTTCCACAACAAGTAACTGCTTATGTAATGTTTCTTTGACTCCTACATCTGACACCCTTGCAACTCTAGAAACTGAGCCATGTACGAGTCCCCAACGAATGTAGCTCGGTGAACCAGTTAGGTGTAACTGCAGCTCAAGTGACGTCCCCACAGATCCATGTGTTCCACTGTGCATTTATGGACAATGAAGTAGGCAATCATAAGGCTGTTCGCTAATCCAAAAGAACAAACATAGCCAGCGGATAACCGAAAACCATTTGCTTGAGGAGTAGCTTCTAAAACTTGTTCATGAGACTCACAATGTACTTACTGATGGTCGTGAGTAGCAGTAGGAGGCTGATGCGAATTGCATTTGGCATTACTAAGTGACAACTGCCAGACCCAAGAAACCACCCCCATTTCCTGCCCCACCCAGAAATGCATTATTTCAGTACTATCCATGAGGCCGAGCTATATTGGAAGAATCTTAAGTTATCTTTTTGAGGTTTTCTTCAGAAACCCATGCTTGGCAAGAAAGGAATTGTGGTCCTCTGAGATGCATTATTTATTCTGGTCATCCTTTCCCCTGATGACAAGACAGCTAACACAACTATTAGCAGGTGACATTTCTCATAGCTGTATTTTTGCAGTTACAAAATTTAAGTCATACAGGTTCCACACACACACACGTTCTCATTCCATCAGGTCAAAGTGAGTATTGGTGCTTTTCAGCTGCATATACCAGCTCAATAATTTGTAAGGCAGCCACAATGGAGGAAAATCATGCTTTCTGTAGGCATTATCCTCTACACTTCTAGTGGGACTTTTTTTCTTGTTCATGAAATTCACAAATTTGTTTTAAGCTTGGTGAGCATTATTTGTCTGCGTCTGCTGGGTCATTTAACTTGTAATTTATTCCATTTACCAATCCTTGTATTCTTACTCTAGGTCTCCCACTGCCATAAAATCACACTACAGACCTGCTGTACGCATATGCTATTAATCGGCTGACAAGTCTGAAGAAGCATGTTCAAAGTGTCTGGGAACAGTTGTTGAGCAATGGGTGTGATTTGTGGAGTCCGATAGGCACACAGAGATATACCCACATGATCAGTCTTCATTCTGTTTAAAGCTGCAACCTCTTTTGGTGGTCTGTTACGAACCGGACTATGGCAGCAGCATTCCCAACAAGTTGTGAATAAGGAAGATTTTGACTAAGAGCGTCATATTAACCAAGAAAACATGCAATCTTTTCTAGTTGAGACATTGAAGAAGTCATTTCATGCCATCTCCCTAAAAGGGACATTGAAAGCGGATGCTCTAAGGAAACACCAATCTCAAGAGTGTGGCTAGGAAACCTTTCAGATGTTACTAAAATGTTGTTCAATCAGGGGGTTTAACAGGGATCTCTGTTATAGTAAAATGTATTCTGAATATTCCGTGCCAGGGTTTTTCGGCCAAAACCTTTCTGCGAATATGGTCAGGGAGATACTGTATTTTTTTCCACTTCATTGCCCTTATTGGGCAGGATGGTTGAGGAGGCGCAAAACGTCAGTGATACTAACAGTGTCTGCTTTGCCTTGACTGAATGAATGCAATTACTTCTGCAGTGCACAGCTTCTCACAAAGTGTGTCTTGGTACTCCAGGTAATAATTGCAGAATAGAACCAGAGAACTACCACACTGATGACACCACTACAATCTGAATAAGAATGTTTTCAGCTCCTTTTCAAATTTATTTTCGTCCGAGCTGGACCTCAGATGTACCTGCAGCTGATTCCACATTCCCACTATTTTAACGGTGAAGGCAGAACCTCCCCTCCGTTGTTTTAGAAAACGGCGGATCGCAATAAGTCTGAAATTACTAGAGTGAAGAGGTCTCCCTGGGATGTATTCCTGTATCCTTTCCTTAAGTTACATAGGTCCCCAATCATGAAGGGCTTGATGAGTTGGGAACAATGTCTTGTCTATACATTATGCGTTGGTGAACTGGCAGCCAATGCAATTCGTCCCTAAATACTGACACTCACGTCTAGAAAATGTATACAATAGGCAGATTGCCATGTTTTGCATAATTTGTAACTGCTGGATCAAGTACTCTGGGAGGCCGAAGTACAAAACATTGGCATAATCCAGCCTGGAAAGGATTAGAGCCCTAACCACAATAACCTGAGCCACATGCGGTAACCAGTGAAGAAACGTTTTCAACATGTGGAGGATCTATAAGCAGGCCTTCACTACAACTGAAATCTGAGCCCCAAACAAATGTTGATTATCGAGCATAACACCCAAATTTCTCACCATGGCCAAAGGAGGGAGCGGCAGGAGATCATTGTTAGACCAAGCTCCTGCCCATCCTAGAAGGGGACCATGCCCAGACAGTAAGATTTTAGTCTTCTCTGGGTTACACTGCAGGCTATTAGCCTTCAACCAGTCAAGCAGAGCCATCATGCAATGAGCAAATGTGACACTTATGTTGGTAGCATCCCATCATACACCAGCAGAGGTTGATAGTCATCTGTATACAGGATGAATTTGATGTTAAAGGATTCTACCAAATATGCCAAGGGACCGTATAAATGTTTGAGTGTAGGACTTGGAGAAGAACATTGTGGCACTTCCCCTTTCAATGTTTTCGCCCCAGAGGCAGATGGCTTCATCCAAACGTTCTGCTCACATCTCTCATGAAAAGAACCCAGCCAGCTCCTTGCTGAACCCGTCACGCCAAGATGTTCTAACATGTCCAACAAGATGTTATGATCTACCGTATCAAATGCAGCTTGTAGGTCAACAGCAACAGCGCCACATTAAGGCCAGAATCCAGATTGAACATAATGGCCTCTGAAACCTCAAGTAATGTGGTCTCCGTGCTTTGACAGGCTCTAAATCCTGACTGCAAGGGAAGAAGCAGGTTATCGGTTAGACAGGTGGTAATTTGTTGGTTAACTAACTTCTCACAAATCTTTAAAGCTGCTAGGAGTAAAGGGACTGGTCTAAAATTAGTCAGGGATTTGGGATCTGCAGTAGTCTCTTTTAACAAAGGGTCACAATAGCTATTTTAACAAAGGGGTCACAATAGCTATTTTCCAGGATGACCCCAGGCCTGAGGGACTTAACAAACAACTCTCGAAATAACGGTGCAATGATGTCCGAAATAGACCTCAAACTATGAGGAGGCATGAGGCCTGTTGGTGATCCTGACTTGCAGTTTACAAAAGCGGGTGTCACTTCCTCCAAAGACGGGGCCACAGAAGTCTCAAGTTTAAAATGTTAAGTTGGACCTATCAGGTTGATGACTTCCGACCCTCTGAGATTGCTGTTCTTCCCAGCTAAATTAGACTGAATTTTGAGGATTCTATCCTCAAAACAAAAAAAACACTGACTAGGCTCCAATGGGGGATAGGTAAACACTGGGGTCACTAAACCTGGCCACAATCTTAAAAACATCTTTCCCATCATTACCAGCCTCCTTAATGCAGGGCGATTAAAAGGAACTGTGAGTTTTCCTGAGATTTATATGGAAGCTTTTAAGGCACATATAGTGGCTTTTGCCAGAGTCACAATAGTGACGCAGTCAACTCATTTCCATTTTCTTGCATGCTGCTCTCTGATGACATTCGCACCCTCCTCTACCAAGGACACACCATGGGCCTGATTCTACTCGACCTCTCTGCAGCATTCAACAGTCTCCCACCGCACACACCGCCAGTCTTCATGACACCGGAATACGGGGAACCGCCCTCTACTGGATTCGCTCGTTCCTCACAGGCAGAACCCAAAGAATCAGACTACCACCCTTCCTCTCTGAACCCAGGGAAATCAACAGCGGAGTACCCCTAGGATACTCAGCTCAGCCCCATGCTCTTCAACTTCTACATGTCCCCCGCGCCGCCATCGTCAGACAGCACAGACTCAGCCTAGTATCCTAAGCCGACAACACCCACCTCATCCTCTCCCTTAAAAAGGACCCCATCACCACCAGACTCAACTTCCAGGAAGGAATGAAGGACGGGCGTCTCATCCTGGATGAGCAGCAGCTGCCTGAACCTCAAGTCGGACAAGACAGAGGTCCTCGTCCTCAGACTCTCCCCCTCTGCATGGGACAACACCTGGTGACCCACCGCCCTCAGCAGTCCTCCTACCCCCACTGACCACACCCGGAACCTCGGCATAGTACTCGACTCCTCCCTCTCCATGACCCGACAGGTCAACACCATCGCCTCCAGCTGCTTCAACACCCTCCACATCCTTCGAAAGACCTTCATATGAATCCCCCCCCCCCCCCCCCCGAATTAAGAAAGACCGTCTCCCACGCACTCATAACCAGCAGACTCTACTACGGAAACGCCCTCTACGCCGGGATCAACAAGTCTCTGCTCTGCAAGCTCCAGACCGTACAGAACACTGCAGCCCGACTCAAACTCTACATCTCTCAACACAAACACATCACTCAACACCTCCGGAAACCCCACTGGCTCCCGGTTGAGAAGAGTTACTTTCAAGATACTCACCCGTGCCTACAAATGCCTACACAACACCGGACCCCAATACCTCAACGAAAGAATCTCCTTCCACCTATCTAAGAGAAACCTCCGATCCAGAGAGACTATTGGTCTTGCTTAAGGCCATACTAGGGGCCAACTGATCAATCGCCTGCCTAAGCCAAGAGTTGATTGCATGGCCTTCCTCCACTACACAGTCTGAAGGTCCAGGAATTGAATCCAGCAAGGTGCTCTTCAAATCAGATATAGTTGTGATCTCTGTAGGAAGACACCTGGAGCCAGGAGGTATTCTTAAGCCATCTTTATTCAGTCTCCAGTTCAGGTTACATCTGTCTCTACTCCAGCCAGCCTAGTGTGGTACCAGCCCCACCAGGAGCAGCCTCCCTAGCTGCTCAGCCCATCTTCAACTGCCAACACTCATCCACTCAGACACCCAGGCATTCCATGCATCACAGGCACACCAACATTCCATGACCATCTCACGCTCTGGCTGAGCAGCTAGTGGCAGCAGTGCTGGACTACAATGTTAAACAATTAAGTAGGATATAACATTATCCCTTTTTCTTCAACAAAAACAAACATGCAAGTGATAAACATCAAAGAAGAACTATCCACAAGAAAAATGAATAGTGGTACAAGTCCCACGGATGCAAACATAAAATAAAACATCGCAGGAGAAAGAACCATTATACAAAGAACGGATAAGATAAATACATTTGAAAAACAATATCTCCCATCCCTTCATTAAAGATAAAAACATTATGAAGCAAGAATAACATTACCCGAAATACATTTGAAGCATTTTGCATTAAACACTGTGACATAATGCACTACAACTCAAAGGGTAAAAGACCCCACTCAACCAATGCCCAAAGTACTAACCTAGAGTAGCACTAAAGATAGCATACTCTACTACAACAATCCCAAAAGAAAGGGAACCAAACATGTATATGGGTCGTCACCCATAGAAACTCCCGTGAAGGGATGTACATTAATACTGCGCGCAACTATTTATGGACTAAGCCAAAACCCAACCCTGTGTGAGGGTTAACCATGAAAAGATGTACATCAATACTGCGCGCAACTAACTATGGACTAAGCCATAACTCTAGCCTGTGTGAGGGTTAACCTAGGTACCATGCATGTAAGGGAACTGAACCAATGTCCCAACCTCCTTGTGGAGATTACGTACCCCCATGTAGGAGTAACCAAACGAAACTGATAAGAGCTCCTGACCCCCTTGTGGAGGTTACACACCCCATGTAGGAGTAACAAAACAAAACTGAGCAAAGGGATGTTACCCACAACCTTCCCTCGTGTAGGGAAACAGTGTGATGACCACCCACAGGACTAATGGAAGACCCTTCCTCAAACTGTAATCCTGTGGCATCACGACATCAACTATACTGTTGAAGAAAATTACAAAAACTAACCTCTAAGAGATAAGAACTCTATAGGATTAAACACAGCACACTAGGCCAAGTTGCGAAGATAATGACATAAATCAACACTGTGAACATTTAGATAGGTAAGCAGTACCATAAGTCATAGGTTATAAACCACACTGTAGTCAAAATTAATGGAGTACGTTCTTGTGTGTGGAAAACCCCTCCCCCCACAAATTTGTTGATACAGACTAACCCAGTCAGATGACATAACTTGCCAGAAATACGGCACAGAATTTTATAGTCAGCCAGTCTATGACAGAACATATTAAGCACACTTTTGAAAAAAAAATGAGTTCAAATACAATAGTAGCTGAGACGTGAAGTTATCGCTGAAAATGTCACTAAGTAGATTAGAAATACAACCTGTTATTTAAAAGGAAGAATCCATTCAGCTTTGAAATTGTAAAAACAGAACCTTCCGAAGAAATGCTGCACAGATGAGATGATAATCAATTACCTTCTCAGAGCGCCACAAACTTGTGTCCAAATGCTGCTCAGCTGATCAGTGTAATTATTTCCTTTTCTGCGCGCCGCTCAGCTGTGAAGAGAAATGAAGAAAGCTTTCCGTGCAAACAATCTTTTAATGCACTCACACGCAGCATTGTGAAGATAAACGGCATTCCAGAAAGAACTCAGAGGATTGATGATTGAATGAAACACGAACACCGTGGTTGGCAAATGGAAGCTGAGTGGACGGCCAATCTGCAGCATACAGGAACCACCAAATTGGAAAGCAATAGCGGCCGCCAGCCACAAGATGGTGGCACGTTTTCAGACGCAGAGCCGAATGGCTAACAGGACGTCTGAGCATACAGGGCATGGAAGCAAGCAGCATAACACAGGTAACTTGTCCCCGGCGTCACAAAGATCCACGGAGGCATCATGGGTGAAGGTAAGACTGCGCGCGGGCTGGAGACAGCGTGTGCCTCCATTTTCAAATCACAAGAAGGCAGTTGAACTGCCAAACGTCGAGGGACTGTGAGTCAAAATATTATAAAATTGACTTACTTGAGCATGAAAAAAACATTTTGGCAGGGAACGTCACCTCACAATTGGCATCCAAACAAACTCGTAAACAATAAGAGCTTCGTTCTCAAAAAAAATGTACACAGCTGCCCCTGTGCTAGCGAAAACAAGTGCCCGTGTGGGGATATCTATTCCAATGTAGACAGGAGCTAATGTGTAGATGCCACAGAGTGCCCGAAGACATAGAGCTGGCACCTTGCCTCTATAGCAGACATCGAGAGGCTGACAGACTTGAAGCAGGTCGGTCCCTTGTCTCTCCAAACAATCTGCTGCACAGTAGTACATTTAACAAAAAAAAATGTAGTCACTTTCATTGAAAATCCATGACTCTCACAATGGTCAAAAATTCTCCATCTGTGCACTAACGCTGTTTTTCTGACCTCTTATTGACGAGGAATCACAAATTGTGCCTTTATCTTAAAAACACTGTAGACTCTGTAGAGCGCTGTGGCTGGAACACCAACAACTGGCTGTAGAGAAGCTACTCACCCAACTCTCCAAACCTTTTTGAAGGTAACAACGTGGCTGGAACACCAGATGTGGCTGTAGTGCAACTACTCCACCAACTCACTGTAATCCTTTATGTGGCTGTAGTATTCCCAGGCTGTAGTGTCCTTTGATGAGGACACTGCTCTTTGGGGCTGTCCGTTGGTGAGGACACTGGTGGGGCTGGCGCTGGCTTTCCTGGGAATTCTTTCTTTATATATGTAGTAGCTTGTAGGATCTCTTGGTTTCTCCTTGTTTCCTTTGTAGTTCCTTTGTTTCAGTGGTTCACCAAGAGTCTCTAGGGTTCAAGTCCGCTCGTCGCCAAAATAAATGTTGTGATCTCTGTAGGAAGACACCTGGAGCCAGGAGGTATTCTTAAGCCATCTTTATTCAGTCTCCAGTTCAGGTTACATCTGTCTCTACTCCAGCCAGCCTAGTGTGGTACCAGCCCCACCAGGAGCAGCCTCCCTAGCTGCTCAGCCCATCTTCAACTGCCAACACTCATCCACTCAGACACCCAGGCATTCCATGCATCACAGGCACACCAACATTCCATGACCATCTCACGCTCTGGCTGAGCAGCTAGTGGCAGCAGTGCTGGACTACAATGTTAAACAATTAAGTAGGATATAACAGGTACCCTACTCCAGCTTCTGTTCTCATTCTCGAACAGGGGAGGGTGGAGTTCCTTCAGATGATCCAGTTAACTAGTGAATGGTCTGACCAAAACGCTGGAGGGGGTGTGGGGGGGTTCCTCTTTAGCGCTACATTGGAAAATATACCATCTATATCATACACACCTATATGAGTGAATCAGTGTAAAAGCGCTTAAGTTGAAAGAAGCTAAAGTTTCCACTAAGCCCATAGTTCGAGGATCTTCTACTTTATCCAGATAGATGTTAAGGTCCCCGAGGATGGTAAAGGTCATATGAGATGCAATGAGGGGTCATTGCCTGGTCGAGTGATGCAGATAAGTCTCCTGCATATCTGGGGGGGCAGTAAATCAATACCCTAGAGAAGCAGTGTTGACCAGCAGTAGATATGCTGAAGCCTAACTCTACCACCCCTATAATCACCTTGGGATTAAAGGTTTTACCATTATAAATCCTTGTATAGACAATTGCGACCCTGCCCCCTCTCCTTCCCACTCTTTCTAGATGCTGATGCACATAGGACTCTGAAATGACAAAATGGCCAGGGCAGGAGACCTGGTTCATCCAAGTTTTTGCTAAAAAAGCACACCCAGACTCCTTTTAGCATATCAAAAATGTTTAGCGTGTGTTTGCGTAAGGAATGTACATTTCTCATAAAAATTATATCAAATTTTCTTTCGCCTCTCGACTCGGCTGCACCAAAAGTAGTCAAACCGACTTGGTTGCCTTTCCAAAATCCTAGGAAGGAACTTTGAATCTGTTCAGCTTTGCTGCAGAAATCCTGCAGTTTGCTTATCTGGGGGTTTGTCTTTCTTGTGTGGTCATCCTGGTGGTGCCCAGACAGCTCTCTGCTATTGCATGCTGTTTTTTTGGATTGAACATTTTTTGGTGTAGTGTTTTTTTCCCTTCTAGTTTTTCCTTTTTTTTTCACCTCTGGGATTTTATTATCATCTAGCACAGATCAGTTTTGCTTCCAGGCTTCATCCTTAAGAATTACCTGAGATTTTGATTCTCCTGCTGAGCCTGACTTCAATAATAGAGAGAGGCATCTCAGTAGGTTTCCTAAAGGTGCAGACCTAATCATCTTTGAGTTATTGCTTTGCATTATTTAAAAACATATTTTTATAGAACATGTTAATCAAGAGTGCTAATCAGAATGGGAGAAGTGTGCTTACCTGCAAGCATAGGTCCCGCCGTGGGGTCCTTATCCGAGGCGCATGCTATCTGCCCAGCCCTCCACTTATCGGAAATGGATTTTCCTGAACGATTTGCCAACAATTGTACTACTGAAAGGCAGGATTATTGCGAGCCTTTCATCTGAAAAGGCCGAGAGTCCTTCTAGCAGCAGAGCTCAGATGAAATAGGAAGACTTGGAAATAGATCGTAATGTGTTCTGACGTGCTTCCCGGCAGCAGCGAGAGTTCGAGCACGCAAATCCGTGAAGGTAATCATGCGGCAGAATCAACACGGGTCAATAACTTCAACTTATTCACCCTCCGCGTTTCTGACAGATGGGGTGGATTTTTGTAATGTTATTAAAATATCATGATAAAACTTACTTTGTAAATTCCAGAACACGGGCAATTAAATTATGTTAAAGGCTGTTCTAGTGAATACAGAGTAGTTGAATACGTCTAGCTCAGAAAGAAAGAAGCATTGTGTTTATGCTTGCAATGCCCCAATCTTGGCGCTAGATGGGGTAGTAAGTCATCTTCTAAGACACTAGCCTGGCTAGGAGATGCACGATATCAAAACGCTGTATGCTTGAAAATAAGTAAATATCACGGTTTTCTGTTTCCTGCTAATTTTCAGTCATAATTTTGTTGCATGTACTTAATGGTTTTCTCAGTACTAAACATTACCAGAATGATTGTTAAGGTCTTTTTTGTGTTTACAGCGCTAGCATTACTGCTATTCCAAAAATTGTTTGTTAATTAAAGCCTGTTAAACAAGATTGTGTTCCGGGTGTTTTTTCTGAATCTTTATAACTAGTGTATTGAGCCTTTTTTTTTTTTAGATTAAGTGTTTTTAGTCCACAAGGCAAAAGGGAAAACCGAGCACAGCACCAGGTTAAACAGCTCATTTGCTGAAATCCATCAGCGCCTTGTTCTGACTGCAGGCTTGGAGATTGTTTTTTTTTTTTAAACGACTATATACATAAAAATTGAGTTTCTATATCACCCATTTGTGCCGACTGCTCGAGATAAGAAGGGAATGCGCAAGGCAGACCAAGAAATTAAGAAAAACTACCAATAACTAAAAGTAATATATCTACTCCTGACCAGCCTACTTCCTTCCCACCCACACCCGAACCCCTTTTCTTCCTCCGCTTAATTCCTAAGGACTAGATCTGATTGTAACCCATTTAGCTTGTTTACCTCGTTCATAAAATGAATGAGGCGACTAATAGCCAAAACACTGAATGCAAAATAATACAGAAGATTCTTCTTACCAGATACTTGGCAAAAGGAACTAGAAAGTGCATCACTTCTCTCCTGCGTACCTGTCATACTAAGTTCTAGGAGGCACCCCTTTGGCCAGCCAATCTTTATTGACCACCCTTAACTCTGAATATACCTAGATCCCTGCTTCTGTGATCCGCTAGTGTTCAGAGATCCTAAGCTTAGGTGTGGATTTCCATTCTGCTCTGAGCATTGGTTCCCTGTACCAGAGCAATACACATCTCATCACAGGTGCGAGTTTCCACATAGTCTGTGATTAATAATCTCCTTAGGGCAGCCACCATTCATATTTCCCCTTCTGACTACTCCTGAATAAATACCTCACTCTAATGTACACCGAAAAGTTAACCAGCTGGCTTCTGGCACCATGGGGGTTTGGTGACCCTACACAGTGGTGACCATGTAGAGGACAAAGGAGTTACTTTAATCAAGATAATCTGGTTGGCAGGAGTGACTTGTGTCAGGGAAGAGGGGCAGGAGTTGGGACATAAAAAATAAAAATACACATCTGCCACACTTCAGGATTGCGCTCTTCTCCACTGCAGGTAGACAAGCACAGGCTCCCAGGCTGCCCTGAGGCCAATCCTGAATCTGCTCATACATGAGAGCTGCTTCAGGATTAGCCTCTGTGCTGAGGATTTGGGCTCCCATACTGACTGAGGGCCTGTGCCTATTCTCTCCAACCCGGCAGTGCAGCGGAGACGGCCGGCCAAACACACATGCACAGTGAATAGTCGTAACACACCCTCTCCAGCCTGTCATCACCCTGACCCAGCCCCCTATCCTCTGCACAAGAAAAATAAAACGTTTAAAACCAATTTTATGATACTTTTATTCTTCACGTTTTGTAGATGTTGGCGGTAGGACAACACTCCACCATAGCTTAGGTGCCTCTGCTGGGCAGATGGCTTGCACCTGCTGAAACAGGACTCGTGGACAGCAGAGCTGGCGTCTGCAATGCCACAGACCCTAAGTAATTTGAGGAATGGGCCGGAGATAATGGTGGTTCCATACCATGAGAGGGAGCAACAGTGTGTCGTGTAATTCCTACCAATCTGTAGGACTGGTGCATTGTTTAGACAACATAGACTAAGGGCTTGGTGTCAAGACTGATTCCGGACACCCCCACAGAATATGTTGGCCTATAGATCAGCTAGCTCACGGTGCCACTGTAAACCCCCACAACCTACCAGGAAGCAAATAGTTTCTGGTAACTACTGAACATGACCACCCTGACCCCGCGGGGATCTTGGAAACAGTACAGAACCTTCCCGCACAGTCACTCGTGCTTCTTGGAGAAATATAGAGATTACACAGTGGGACGATTTCAATATTATTTATTGAGACAAGGTTATTCTTGCATAAAATACATGTGCTGCAATGATTAGTAGATGGAAGCAGATAAGTGATTACAAGCACCAAAAGCATATATAGTAGATATAATTCTACCATGGTGCTAAACAATGTATATATGCAGGGATATTAACAAGGCATTAATCTAGTATACTCCTCTTATGCAAATCCTACTCTAAGTGTACCTATAGTGTGTGTAGCCGTAGAGCCAAGAGTCCCCCCATGGGATGATACAACCCTGTTACCTGATGGGATAGAATGAAGGACCCATCTTGGTCATGAACTGGACACCCCTCACAAGATGTTGGGTTGCTGCTTGGTGATGTCTCGGCATGCAAAGACCTCGGTGCCAGCGGAAGTACCTCCTCTACTAAAATTTCGGAATTTTCAACTTTTCTATTAGAAATCAGCTTTGCAATGTACACATGTATTAGTGATGTTCTGGATATGTAGATCGCCCTGTGGAGGAAGATAGTGATGACATTTGTATGTAGTACGAAACAAGACCTTGTACATGATGTTCAGGGCGTTGTGATAGAGTGCACAGCTAGATTTAAATATATGTTTAGTTTCAGAAAAACGAATCCAACATTGTCGTGCAAGAAAATGTGTGCAAAAGTTCACAGCTGGAATTGTTTGAGGGCAATGTAAGAAATATGCTGCTTCACTACATGGGCCTACCTCAGTAATATAACAAGTGAAGCAATGGAGTCATCCATTTCATGCAGAGTAGTAGCCTCTGTAGCTTTAGGGGATATGTTGGGTTAAAACTCTTCTTTTCATGTTACAAAGCTGGCACGACAATCAGATCATTAGTGGCTGTCAATTCTCACCTTTGACTCAATTCAGGAACTTTGCCTCGTTTAAGACGGAGAGCTTGGGAATCTGGAGCATCCCATGCTGTTTCCAAAGAAGTAAAAGCACTTCTCTTACAAGCTGAGCTGGCAGCTGGTGATACAAATAAGCTTGAATATTTGACAAGACATGGAGAAGCTATGAGGGACAGCAACAGATGTCAAGTGGAGGATTGGTACATTAAATATGTGATGTCTAAACATACTGACGTCTTGAATTTTTAAAGTAGGCATCCAGCTTCAATATATGAAAATCACTGACTTGGAGGACCCGTGCTGTATGGACAATATCAGCCTAGGGTATCACTGGCAAGGAGGGGGGAGTGAAACAAGACTATGAGTAGCAGAGGTAGGAGTGGCAAAAGAAGACGCAGGACTTGAGTTAACTTCACGAACATTTATTTCTCAAGATCGAGGTAACGTAAGGAGCAGAACGTCAGAGTTGCAACCACTGAGAACCACCACTAGCCGATGGAATGCTTCCTAAAATATTTAATTGAGAAACTACTTATAAATCTAGAGGTGTTAGCAAATATTTAAGGTGATCACGTTCATTGGACCAATGGTAAGAGGCCTCCCCATGCATCGTTTCAACGCTCCATCATTAGGCGATAAGAAAAACATGAGGCTAAAGTTCATTGCTGAAGTTGTGATTCAGTTGGATACAACACCAGGCTCCAGACTGGAGCTGGAATAACTTGTTCATTAATGCTTCCTTGCGTCAGTGGATGGTATCATGTGGCTCCACGACGACTCTGTACTGCCCCAGAGGTGAAAGAGCAGAGCTGCAGCTAAGAACCACCCATGTGTACTCATGTCAGTTCCTTTCTGTCTGTGCCCTTTGTAGAGCGTGACCTCCGCTCTCATCTTTGTCGGTTTTCCAATGACTGCTAAATTACATCAGACAGTGTGCCAGGTACAATATCTCCCCAGAAAATGACCTGATTCATGCTCTTAAGTCAACGGCACAACCAATGCCTTTCATGTTTAAGCTCCGGTCATGGCTCAAAGTCGTCCAATAAATGCACCTTAATGCACTTAAAGGAATCTGAGAACATGAGTCAAAACTCGGTCACCGAACATAAAAGGACACATTTGAAACATAGCTGTCCCTCACACTTCGGGTTGGGGGCCTTTCGCGATCTGGTCAAGAAACTAGTCCAGCGCAATGTGCTGTTTCCATGCTCATTCTGCTGGTAAATGGAAGATGCACTATAAGCGCAAGAAGACAAGGCTCCACACCATCACCCAACTCAATCAGGTGAAAATGTGCATGAGTACAAGCATAAAATCATAACCACAAGTGTCTTCAAACTCTAATCTGGTTCAGCAGTTGGTCCTGCATGTCCCTAATTCCCCAGGACGTCCTGAACGCTGCAGAAAATTGCCCCTTCAAGGAAACCTTGATGCACATCTTCGTGCACTTCCAGCTCCCACTGGTGCCACTTTGGGCCCCATGTAAGCGTGAGGAGCTCCAATTGAACTTCTGGTGGTGGACCCTCCCTCAGTAGCAAGTGACCCGCTCTTTGGCCCATTTCAGCACTGGTTCATACTTCCATCCTGGCTCCAGGGTCAACCCGAAGTCCTTTCTGTACCAACACTGACACTAACTGGTCCTGACGCTGGTGTCCGACTCTGAACCTTTTTTGGCTTGCTCCAGGCCTGTAGTGCACTAAGAGATCACAAATGCGCAACATGTCAATTTCCAACTGGACCTTAACACTCTGCAACTGTTTCAATGCCTGCGCTATTAGAGCTTAACCAATGAGTAGCTTGGGAGCTACTAGCAGCTCTCCATCTACCTATTAGAGGCCTTAAGAGATTTAGCAATTTTCTTGCTGCTTTGGATGGTTCAAATCCGCTATCTCCACGTGAAGTATCTGACCCCCAACAATTACCAATTACAGCAGATGTGCCTTGTGACTCTGGCCACATGTGAGAGGTGTTCCCACCCACCATTGACTTCTTCCAATGTGTCTGGTCCAGCCTGGTACTATCAACCTTTTGGAGCGGGTGGAACAGAAGATCTCTGAGGTGCTGGGCTGCCATATTGACTTGGGTCCTCTGATGGCTCTGATTGGTCTCCTGGAGGAGGCCACTGTCTGCAAGGACCTTCATAGGTAATACCTCCTTAGTGGCCAAACAGGACATCACCTGAACTTGGAAGTGACCAGATACCCCTTCTCTAGCTGTAGGAAGAGAGTTGACTGTTGTGCACGCCAGGAGAAACCATTTACAAAGCAAGAGGTTGCCCCTAAAATCATAAGCTATGAGGTGGTTGGTGGGCATATCGTAGGTTGCTGATATGAGGATCAGGGCCGGACTGGCCGTAGCGGGCAGCGGGCAATCCCCCGGTTTCGGGCCCCTGGGGGCCGATTTTGTTACAGTGCCGTTTTTGCAGCATAGCTGCAAAATCGGCCCTGTAACAAAATCGGCCGAAAACCGGCCCTGGCAAAGAGCTCGGCCGCACCCCCAACCCTCCCCCCCCCCCCCCCTGGGGGGCCGGCCGAGCACTTTGCCAGGTCCGGTTTTGGTTCCCAGTCCGGCCCTGATGAGGATGTTCTCAATTATGACTGACTGTTCATTGCTATAATCTGACACAAAAAGGTATCATGTTACAAGATTATTGGTGCATATCGCTTTATAATACTAAACCAAGTAAAAGTTGGTTATTAAAAAAAAACACTCACTAAATTAAACCAGATACAAACAAAGAAATTATACATTCGAACCCACCGCCATGGATCACACTGCTAATCACTTTGACACAGATTCCTTTTTGTACAACTGCACTCTTGACAAATTTTCTTCCTAAAAGAGATTCAGAAGTGGCTAAACTTCTTAGTAACATCAAATCCGGCTCACAGCTGGACCCGTTGCCTCCAAGTATTCTCTTCAGGGGTTTTGAGGGGTAGGATGAACCTATTATCTCTGCACTCACAACACTATGTAATATCTCCTTGTCGTTGATGCCTGCTAGCTAGAAGCAGGCCCTTATCATGCCTTTGCTTGAATAGCTCTTGGCAGACCCTAAAACACTTGCTCTATGTCCAGACCCTACCCATGTGGCTACCCAAAGCCCCCCCTCCCCCTGTATGACTTTGGCCAGATTTTCTTTCTCAGTAGTACTGTTGTCAAAGAGCTTGCTGGTTGGTGCAGGAGCGGTTGGGCTCCAGTTGTTTTCATTTGGCCCAAATGGTTGGTTAGTTGAACTTCCAATCCACACTCTGGAGGCCTACAGGTCATGTGTGCTGAGGCAGCAGATTTCTCATTTTGGGATGGCACACTGGAGCTCCGATTCAACTATTGCGATCACACTTATCTTTTCTTGTAGGTCATCTTGGAGGGCCCTGTCTCCGTTAGCATCTGCAGTTGTCTATATACGGCAGCCTCTATAAAGCAGCTATTGCTGCTCTTCTATTGACTTTATGCTTTTACCTTTGTCAAATGTTCTTAAATTGAACTTTTTTCCACTGGTACCTCCACTGGTACCTCTTGTAAGGGAGCTTGCTGGTGCAAGTTTGTTCTCATTTGCCCACTTGGTTGCTCAGCTGTGCTTCCAATCTGGTTTGGAGTCCTACACACCACATCCCTCACTTCCTCCTCTGGTGGCACCTTTATTAGAAGTGGGAGCGTGCAGCAGGTGCAGGCCGTAGGCACACCAAATACATCCTCTGTGTCTGTTCATGCCCAGAGTGTACCATGCATCACCCACTCTTCAGCTTTCGCCCCATGTAAGGACACTACAATCATGTATGCCTTCCAACTCCTGCTTAATCCTAAATGTGTTCTTTAGTGCCCACACTCATGCTATCACGCCACAAGAAGGCTTCTTCAGCTGTCGCTGGTGCAAATACTCCTCTCTCGTGCTAATATCATATGACCCACTTATATCCCACCCATAAGCTATTGCGCAATCACGGGCTTAGAGCACCATGACTTACTACTTATTATTCTTATCAACGTTCGCTCTACGTTGAAAAATTAATTTAGCATTTGGGATTTCATGCTGTCTCTCATCCGGATGTTTTATTTCTGGAGGAAACTTGGCTACAACCAGCTTTTCCTCCCAACATTGCTCTGGCCTTGCCCAGTAATTATATCTTTTTTCATCTCCGTCAACTCCTTAAATTAGGAGGCTTATTGCCTTTACTCACTGCGCCTGTACGCTTGAAATGGTATCTCTTTCCTGGACTGAATTTACCCTTTTCAAATCCATGCCTCTCTATCTTTCTCTGGCAGATCCCCATATCCCTTCTGTGCTAAGCTCTCAGGCCTTATTACTCCCTATGTTCTAAAAGTATCCAATTTCACTATTCTCTGTTACTTCAATTATCATCTCCACTCAAGGTAAGAACCCAACTCTCTTTCATGGATTATACGAAATCTCTCTGCGTAACCCAGCTCATCAATCAGTCCACCCATACTGCCGGGCACACACTGAACCCTATTACCAATGTCAAAAGAATTTTAACTCTCTCTACTTTTAACAGATCACAAAGCCATACTTTTTTAGGTTACCTTTTTCTAGTACTTGTTTAGATCTAAGCCTGAAAACACCTCATTCCCGTGGGTTTCAAAAGACTGCCTCCCCAAGCAATTTCTGTAGCCCTCCTAATGCCCAAGCAGTGGATCTTAATCCAGTCATCTCCACAGCTGCCAATCACTTCAGTCATTGGATATTTACATCACTTGACAGCATTGCTCTTGTGAAGACCAGAAAATCACGCTGGAACTCTCCCTCTTCCCCATGGACCGCGGAACAGAGTGAAGGCAATGCAAGGTACCGGAACAGAAATGGATATTCTTATACAAACAGCCTGATAAACAGCCTTGCAGAGAACCTATTAAATCCTACCACAAGCTAATCAGACTAGCTCGGAGCACCTATCTTTTGAATCGTATTACAATTTATCTAACTCTTGGCCTAAAACTTTCTCCGGTATCAGTAGATTTCTTAACCCTGATATTGCAGAAACAGGGTTGTAGAAAAGTGCCCCTTTTTAGATTGTGCCTGGGCAGCGCATGCACTGCTGTGAGGCATGCAGTATTAGAGTATGGCTTTGAAGCCCCGCCCCTCTCTGCCCATATTTTTAATTGGCTTGTGTCATTGTCCTTTGTAAAATCTGGCTTCGGAGTCGTTATTAGACTTGTTAGTCTCTCCTTGGTACTGCCTTTGTAACCTCCCAGGACGACTTCTGTTGCGACACGGTATGTCTTATTTAGTCTGTAAGCACCATTTTCTGTAATGAATTGCTCCTACTGTAGGCACCATGTGCGCTTTCACTTTCAAGCAGCATGTACAATGGTGGCAGCTTCTTTGAAGTGAAATAAGTCTCGCATTTACCAGACTTTGAGCTCTTTAATGAGTTTCTCCTACTGTAGGCACAATGTGCTTTCCTCCCCATGCACACTTTCAAGCAGCCCTGGACAATGGCTCCGGCTTCTTTGAAGTGAAATAGGTCTCGCATTTAGAGGAGTTTGAGCTATTGCCAGACAATAGCTTAAACTCTTGTAAATGTGAGACCTATTGCATTGCAAATGTTTGTTTTACTCGGTCAATCTCACTTCTTGCCTGGTATTCAATGCAATTTTGACTGGAAGTGCACCGGGTTCCTGCTAACCAGGTCTCCAGTGGCAGATCTCTTTCCCTAAAATATGCAATTGTTTCCCCAATTGGCAATACCTTTAGCACTCCCTAGTAAATGGTACCCCTGGAACTTCAGGCAAGGAGTCTAAAGAGGTTCCCTAAGGGCTACAGCATGTATTATGTCACCCTAACTGACCCATCACCAAACCCATGCAGACTGCCATTTCAGCCTGCGTGTCTTGGTGTAGACAAAAGTAAAAACGGGACATGACACACTGCCTGGGTGGTATGCCTGCAGACACTGCTTGCAGTGTAGGTAAGCCACCCGTATAGCAGGCCTTACAGCCCTACGGCAGGATGCACTATACTATTCTACATGTGTGGACATATCTGCATAAGAAAATATGCCCCTGTGCTGGTCAGTTAATTACTACCAGAACAAGTGATCAGGGAAGCCGTTTTAGGAACTTGTGCTGGACCCTGATCAAAAACGAGTTCCACCGCTAAAAGATGGCTTCACTAAAACCAAAGATGATTGGTATCAAACATCTCGTATTGATAAACCCATGTACATGCACCCAGAGGGCAACTTAGAGGTGCCCCCTGAAAACCAACCAACCACTTGTGTGCTGGCTGAATGATTCTGACCTGTCTACCATGACAGACAAGTCTCCTACCCCTAGGATTGAGGGCCAACGCTCTCATTCGGTCAGGAACAAAACCTGTCCAGCAGAAGGGGGTTTTACACCCCCTCCAACAGGATGACATGCGAATAAGCATTCAAAAGCAAGGCGCTTCAAAGAGCAATCGCCTTTGGTATGTAAATCTGGCTTTCCTCTGAGGTGAGCGGATGCCAAACCCCTACCCCCCACCCTCCCAGGCCAGGGCCCAGTTAGCACCTGGACTGGCAAGAGAATTAGTAGTGAGAGGCATGTTCACCCTCTGGATAATTCCACCCCTGAGGTAAGCTAATCTGATGTGGACACTAACATTCAAAGTCTGCCATCTTGAGGATTGCAGAACTAGGAACTCTGGGTCAGGGTTATGCCCACTTCCTACAGGAAGTGGTCATATAGGGGGTGTAGTGACCTCCGGGGTAAGTAGCCCATTGGCTATTACTCTGCACTCCCCTAACGCCCCAGATCCTGATGACATGAAAAAAGATGATGAACGCTGAAGAGTCACAAGAACAGAAGACCAGCAACTGACTTGGTGCCACCACTGCTGGTCTGTTTGCTGTCCTTGACAATTGTCCCAAAGACAACTCATCCTGCAACGACATGTGCCTCCAAAAGCCTGGGAGGACTTCCAGCCTTTACCAAAGCAGAGGTTTGCTATTACAGGGCGGGAACAGTGCTCAAGTCTTTACCCAAGACTCAGGAACCATTGTGGAGTAGCAAAGCTGCTCCTGTGCAATGTACAGGCACCCCCAGAAGAGCTGTGAGGACGCCGGGCTGCCAAAACCCAACACCGGAAAGCACCACTGTACCAGAGCTGCCTAGCTCGAGTTGAAGTGGGGCAACCGTGCCAGCGTGGTCCCTACACCCTCCAGAAACTAAGTCCACCTTGGTTCACTACCTTGGGACTTCTCCATGCCACCTTCATCCTCTTTGTGCAGGCTCCCCCTCCAACCAGAAGTCTCTGGTGACAAAAACCTGCCGCCTCAGGACACATGTGTACCCAGTCACCCCGGCCCATGGTGAAGAGCATCAAAAGTGTCCCCACTTGTCCAAGCATTGTGAGACCTGAGCTCTCTTGTTGGTTCAGCCTGACTGGCCTCCCAATCCCCGCCTGCAGTAACTTTTTGACTGGACAAATCCCCATTGACTTACACGGGGCACTCTTATGCTGCACTGCACCCCTGCACATGGCTGCCACACTGCTGCCCGAGGTGGCCGGTTGGTGCTGCCTAGGACCTTGCCCCATAATCAACTTAAGTCATGAAGATTGGTCCCGTAAGTCGCTGTAAAGTAACTGTTTGCTGTATATGTTTTTCCTTCATAGGATTAAATTGCCGCTTCTGAAAATTGCAAGGTGTCACTTTTTGGAACTTGAGAAAAGTTGCGTGAGCGAAGTGTACTCCCAAAACCGGTGATAATTCCAACCTTTTTCTTCTTCTCAAAAAGACTAATCAGCTTTGAGAAAAGTTGTAAGTTTGATGTAGGGCTATGTAATGTTGATGGAACTGTACATCAAAATCTACAATGCACTGGCAAGAAAAGCCATAACGGCAGTTCCTGTCAATGCTAGAAATGTACACTGGGCCAGTGGACTTTCTAAATCTGGAAGACGGCACCTCCATCACGGTGATGGAGAAATTTACTGTATTGCCCTGACGTAGGAAGGATCGACCCTTTAATCATGAAATGGGACCCTGAGTCTGTATCACTGACGCTGCAGGTACTCACAAAACCACGAAGACGGTTTATTCCCGACCGTGGAGCAATATTATTATAAACACTACTAGGCTTATTTTTATTAAACAATCTTTACTTTTTACAAAATATCCATTACAAATTACACTTCTTAATCCATTGAGAACAAATTAGATGAATTTGGCATAAATATTTCCTTATTCTTTGATTTGATTCACATCCATTGTTATTTCAAATCGGATAAAAACAGCCTCTTCCTTGATAGAATTGAATTTCAATGTTCTTTTAAATAAGAGGACACTGCCAGCATGTTTTTCACTTTATGAACCAGGACACCGCCTCTTCAGGGCAGTAGAAAAAACATCTGAAAAAGAAATTTAAAGACAAAACAAAACTACATTACAACTACAGTGATAGGCTCCAAATACAAAGTGTCAAACTATATATACATATAGTGATAGGCTCCAAATACAAAGTGTCAAACTACATTTACATATAGTGTAAGTGATTTAAAGAAGAAACAAAGCCCAAATCACCTATTTAAAATTTGAGCATAGGTGCACTGTTAATTGAACGTAATAGCAATATTGATTCCAACATTCTTTGAATTCTTGTCATGGATCACTAATGAATGAAACACATCTATGCAATATAACGTCATCCTAATTTATATATCATCCAAAAGGAAATCTGCGCTTTGTTCTCTGGATAGCTGAACATGTTCAGGTGCAAAATACATATTTCCACACAATATGATAAATAGCAGAGAGAAGCTTCCTCCAGTAATGTGCTTTTAAATATTCTACATTTAATGCAATGTCATGTGGAACTTGATGGTGTTATTAGCTCCTAAAACATTACTATGATTTACGTGTCACTTTTAAGAATATATATTAAAAAAACTGCAAATAACAGCAAAACAAAATGAACATCCTTTACAGATACAATTAATTGACTGCTTAAATAAATAGATTAACAAAACTGCAATGATAGTACACATATCCTCATCTGCGTATTCTGACTTCAAAGAATACATTTTCAGAAGCTTTGCTATGGGACACAACAATTTTTACTAACAATTTTACTGTATATTTCACAATCTATTGAAGTTTAGTTTCGAATAATGGTGCCTGAGATTATCCTTAAAAAACAATAATGTTTACCGTTATAATTTCTAAGTATTTTCACAAAAGTCCTCTTTACAAGTAACCATCATCATTCACGCTGTCTAATGATTACTCTTATTTTTTTGTACAATTGGTAGAAGCATTAATTAAAACCCTGAAATATCTAAATTAAATATATATATATATATATGTACATATATATCTATATCTCAAGGCACATTTAGCTATGGCATATAAAGTACTCAAGCAAGATTTAAAGAAGAGCGGTGCTAACTAAAATTACTAATACTAACATAAGCAGACACATACCTTTATATAAGGTTAACTGTTGGTTCTCACACTCACCTCACATACAAGATCACATTGGCCCAATGATCCCTCTACTAATGTAACTTCCCAGACAGGAACCTCTTAATATTGGTTGTACTGACTGAAGTTAATTAGATAAAAATGTGGCATAACCCTCTCAACACAAAAAAAGTTTAAGAAAGGGATAATTCTTTATGACTTTTATAGCAATAGATTCAAATGTGAATTCAACTTCGTTGTTATGTTAACCATCAGTTACTCACGGAAAAATAAAATACTAAGTAGACCCGTAGCTATGATAATACTCATATTGTTCATACTACAGTAACAGTTTTAATCTATTAATAGCTACCCATCTATTCAGAGCGTGTGCAATGACACCTTCCCTGACTGCATTCAAACAGTGTCACTACTCATTTAAATACCAGGTTAAATGTGAGACAGCAGGTATCTCAAATGCTGCAAAAAATTTCAGAAATCTTTAAAAGGGATATACAGATGTGGGTATTACTGAGATATCACCACAATAATTAAAGCAATTCAACTGTTTCTGACTTTGAGCTTTAGTAACGCTGTTATGAAATGAAGACCAGGCGCTGCTTACCCGCCATCACGAAAGGAATCAATACCCAGTGTAACCCGGCTCCCACTCACATACACATACTTCAATTAGCATCACTAAAACAAATTGGTCCATAATTTCAATTCAAAAAGCTGTTAGTCAAATCGTACCCTACTGAATGCCCTAGTCACCACCTCATACCCAGGTATTGAAACATTCACAAAATACCAGTTCCTAATTCAACTAGCAAATTTGTTAGAACAAAGCAGATGCCATCCTCGCACCCAAGGCTTCACAGGTTCCAAGTAGAGTATCTAAAAAAAATAAGCATTTTCACCCAATTTAGCTACCAAAGCATAATTAATGTAATGCTTTTGATTACAAAATATCGCATCTTAACTCCCAGTAGCTCAATGAAGTTGCAGTTCTCCTAATTAAGAGTGATCTCACGTGCCAATATGCCAGAGACAAAACCATACAATTAATCTTTTGTAATTTAATAGCATCTAAATTACAAGACAAATAATTCTAAACTATCAAAATAATTATTTTGCACAAATATATGAAATTATATACTGCAAACACATTTCAGAGTTCTTTATCTGGTATGCCATTCATCTCAGACAGGCCAGGCCGTAATTCAACCCTGGGTGCCGCTGACTCACGCGGCTTGATCGCCGGCAGGACAGGGACATTTTCACTAAATCGATCAAATCCCCACCCCGTCCTACCTTAGTTGGCATCCAGTCACCTCACTATAACAGGAAGGCATGTAGGGATTGTGGAACTAGCGACCATAGATTAGTAATAATAACAGGGGAATCCATTCTGGCGTCAGCTCAGGAATAAAGAACACTACGTCAGTCCCCATCAACAGTTGTCATGACAGCCCGAATAATACGGTGTATGTCAGCCTTGGTCTTAATCACCCAATTACAATAGTATCCTAGAATGTGGCAGGGCCGAGCAGCAAAATGTCCCCTCCTCACTGGAACAACTTTATAGAGGGCTTCGATAGGAAATCAAGTGATGCTGCCCCAAAGCACCCCACTCTATTTCTTAATGCTAGATATCAGTGGCATAGCAAACCTCCGCACCTTGTTAGTTTGGGCCAGAATCCAGAGGACCCCGGAGTTATCACCTTATGCTGAAGCCCTGGCTGAGCACATCTGTCTAGACACCTCCAACAAGGTCAGGTGGCTTGCAATTAATACCTTCTAATAATAGAAAAGACAATTAAATCCTTCTCACGTGTTTCACTTGTGAAATATCCAACTTCTTTTACATCATTTTCAAAATCTTACAAACAAGTTTATAAGAGTTCAACCATCAATTTAGGTTGTTATATTACTCCACATTCAAAAAGTCTATAACAGGCAATCATTGGTTCCAGCAATAAATATATCAGTGATGTCACCAATGATGTAATTAAACATGTCATAAGTGATGTAATATGTGAGGCCATAAACAGGATGTGGGTGCAGCATAGTTCAGGAAACTATAACTGGCGTATTTCTGTATTTTTGAGGATTTTTTTATGTCATCTGGTCTTATTCCAACACCTTCTCAATATGATGCCACTTTAACCAGGCAGTGAAAATAAGTGTTGCCCAATAAAACATTATATATATATATATACATTAAAAACCAAAGGTTGGGGGCGTGGCCGGGAGCGTCAAGATGGTGGTTGCACTTTAGAAGTGCTCTGGACCCCTCCGTCATCCGCTCCTCTATCCGCCACCATCAACTAGTGCTTAATGCGGAATCCTGCTGCCTGGCAGTCCTGGACCCGGGACCCGTCCTTGGAGGCAGTGTGGGTGGCGTCTGCACGCTGCAGGCAGCCCTTGGAGAGCGGCCCCGGCTCGTGGTGACTCCAAAATGGCGGCCCCGCCGGAGTGATCTCCCGGCTCCTCCTGATGCCCCTGTGCTCCGTGGCTACGTGGTGTACCATGCCTGATGGGAGGACCCTGAGAGGCTGCTGGTGCCGAAGCGGTTGGAAACTGAGGAACCGCCCAGCGATTTGCGGTCCGTGCCTGGAGGAGGTGGGGGACACAGAGCGGCCTGAGGCAGCCCGCCTGCCATGCTCGGCGGTGACTCCTGAGGTGCTGGAGAGGGTTATCGGCCGGCGGGCAGGTTGGCGCTTCGCTCCGTGCCCTTCTGGTGAGCTGGGCCGTCGGAGTTTAGAGCTGCCCCTCGTTTGCTGGTCAGATGCTGGGTCCCGGAGTCTGGGCCTGCCGCTGGCAACTGAGGCGCCTGGCTCTGTGCGCTTCCCGGGGCCGCGACAAGTGAGGGGAGGCCTCGGCTGCCATCCAGACAGCGGAGGAGGAGGTGGACTCTTTCCCCCCTGCAACAGCACACAGAGGCTCAGCTGCGCTCTGTGGAGGTCCTGGGGTGGGCGGTGCCCCCCACACCTGAGAGGGACTCATGTGCCATGCCTGACTGCAGGTCCTGGGGTGGGCAGGGGACAGGAGGGAGTATTTGGCCGTTGGATCAGGCAGCCGTTGGTTCAGAGTCCTGTTCCCCCCCTCTTGGTGCCTTGGGACTCATGGTGCGCAGGGCTCCCCTGTGCCCCGCCTGAGTGGTGGTCCCTGGACTTGGGCTGACCACTGGATCACGCGCTTTCTCCCCTGGTGCGGCGGCGGTATGCGGAGGACGCCTCAGGTGTTGCGTTGCACAGCGGCGATGGGCTGGTGGATCTCCCCCTCTCCTGTGGAATCCTTTTGGGGCCTGCCATGCTCGGCTGTGGGCCCGGGGTGAACGGGTGCCTCCCGGAGGGGTTCGGCTACCGCATTGGACAGCGGAGTGTGCGGGGCCTTCCTTTTTCTCCTCCCCCTGAGGGTCTACCCCCCTGCACTTCCGCTGATAGCTACCCTGCGCTTTGTCCTGAGCCGGTCCTTGTGGACCCGATGCTGATCCAGGTCCGAGCATGGGACCCGCACGCCTGATCCTCATCTGGGGGCACGGAGGGGGGCAGCTGGGTGTGAGCATCGGCTGTCGGTCGGGCGGACTGTGGCCTCCCTTCTTTGCCCCCCGGATGGCCAGCTCCCTGCCTTACATCTTGCCAGTACTCTCTCACTCCATCCTGTGTTGGCTCCTGCACCCTGGCGCTTCCCTGTCCCGGAGGTGGGTCCTGCATGCTCGACTCCTGGCCTAGGGGTGTGGAGGGGGACTGCTGTGAGGAGGCATTGGCTGTCGGTCAGGCGGTGTGGGGCCAGGTGGACCACTCTTTCCCCATTCTTCTTCTCCCTCCCTTCCTCCCAGCTGCTGTCCGCCCTGGGACAGCCCTGGACGAGGGCCCTGCATCCACTCGCCCTTCATCTGAGCGCCGGGCGGTGGCATCGGCCTCCGGCCTTGCCGCGCAGCAATCATGGGAAGAGACCGGGCGCCGAAGCCTTCCGCCACACAAACTAAAATGGACCAGTGGACCAGTGGACTCCGGGGTGACAGGGGGGACCCCGGGAGGAGGCAACCCCACACCTGCAGACCTGTCCACCATACTTTAAGCCATCCGCACCTCCCAATCCTCGGTGGAGTGCAAGAATGAAGAGGTTCGGGTCGACGAGACTCTTATCCGGCAGGACCTCCGTAATGCCACGGCACAGATCAAGAAAACGGTGTCTCGCATATCCCCGGGAGAGACGACGTCCAACACCTTAAAGACCAGGTGGCCCGCCTTCAGACTCATACCCAAGAACTGCACAAAAGGGCTGAAGACACTGAGAATAGGTCACGGCGCAACAACCTCCACGTGGTGGGGTTTCCGGAGGGAGCGGAACAGGGCCGGACATCCGATTTTGCTGAGCGCTGGCTGCGCTCATGGATGCCCAAGGGCACCCTCTCCCCAAGGTTCGCAACTGAGCGGGCACACCGATCTCTCATGCCCAGGCCTCCCCCGGGCGGGCCCCATGAGGATCCTCAACTTCAAATATCGGGACTCCATCCTGGCCGAAGCACGGAAGCAGCAACACCTCAAAAACCAGGGACAGACAATCATGATCTTCCCCCGATTACACCCGTGAGGTCCAGGTTCAACGTCGCTCATTTGGAGAGGTTAAACAAAAGCTGCGTGCCCTCAACATCCAGTACAGGCTTCTCTTCCCAGCCCGCCTCCGGGTGGTGTTCCAAAACAAAACCCTTTTCTTTGACTCCCCTGAACAAGCCTGGACATGGGTGACAGAAGAGCACCACTTGCGCATCAACACCCAGAGTACCTCTCCTAAAGACAGCAATGAGGGTGCCTGCCAGGGCTTGCCTAACCCACGGCTGCCACGCACCCGCTCACGCAGGAGGTGGGGTCTGCAACGAGCCCGATCGGATTTACCGTTGGGTCCTGCTCGTCATCCGGGGTGCCCCCGGATGACCTCCTTGCCTTGCAGCGCCCAAGCTCTTCAAACCGTTCGGACCCAGAGGTATCCTCGCCCCAGTCATCGCTTCAGGATCCTACTGACACAGATCTCTCCCGCAGCCCGATCCTACTCCCAGGACCACCTTGAATCCACCATGTCCTCCGGCTGCAATTGGTTCTGCTGCCTTGGTGCCGCACTTCAGCTCATTATCACTTCTAGCCCTCGATGGTCATTGTCACAGAAAATCCTGCTATGAGGAGGGGTCCTCCACGATTCCCCATTCCCAAACATTTTAGTTTGTTTTTTTCTAAGTTCCTCAGTTAGGGTTGACAGATGCTTCTGTTCCTGAATTATAGGGAGGGGGCAGGGTTGAGGGTTGACCGTTTTCCCAGTTTTTCTTTGTTGCACTTGGTTAACACTCACTGCTTTGATCAACAGCACGATGACCGCACATCCCATAAAGTCAGCTGTACCGGCTCTTCGCCGTCATACGTCATACACCACACTTGCATCCCTGTCCAACAGCGAAACATCAGGCTTGCAGAGATGCGCCTGATGCTTTACGCAAACCACACTGTTTGCTCGTGCCTGCCATCCGTGTAAGACGTCATCCCATGCACCCCTATCCCCCATGACTGACATACACAGTGGGACGGGGTCGCTCCATGTAATGTCCTGGAATCTCAACGGACTGCTAGATTGAGTCAAGCAGACTGCAGTCCTGCGCTATTCTCAACGCCACAACGTCAATATACTGCTCCTCCAAGAAACCCATCTGGTGGGCAATAAATGCCCCTTCCTGGTGAGGTACGGCTATGGGGGGGTTTGGCACTCCGGGTTTACTCGGGGTTCAAGAGGAATAGCCATCCTTGTGCACCACACCCTTCCATTCGCTTTGTGTAAGGTCACTACTGACCATCAGGGTACCTATATCGCCCTGGAGGGGGCTGTAGGAGATCGAGCACTAAATTTGCTGTCCGTATATTCCCCGCCGTCGCTGATGGCCCCTACGCTCAAACAACTCGCGAGATTGATCGCCGCCCTGCCCCTAGGTATGACCATTATAGGGGAGATTTAAATGCAATCATGGACCCTGCCCTTGACATGGTGGGAGCCCCTTTTCTGTCCAGAATTTCTCAGGCCAAGCTTTTGTTGAACTGGGCGACCACGCTCGGGATCTGCGACGCCTGGAGAATTTGGCACCCCACGACCCGACACTACACCCACACCTCGGCATCCCACCACACTCATGCATGACTCGATTACATTTTCATGCCAACTCTGGATTGTCAGACAATCAAGGAGACAACCATACTCCCTAGAGGTATTTCCGAGCACGCACCAGTGACTCTGCTGGTGGGTGACCTTCCTGACGTGTTGCGACCGATCTGGAGGCTGAATAACTGGTTTCTCCAGGACAAAGATTTTCGGGAGTCGGTGGGCAATATTTTATCACTAACCAGGGCTCCGTTCCTCCCCCTGGCACTCTGTGGGAGGCTGACAAGGCCACCATTCGAGTCTTCGCCAAAGGCCAACTCAAGCTTCAGCAGGCTGTGCAGGAGTCCCGGCTTACCCTTCTAGAGGCGCAGATCACCCTACTAGAGGACCGATCGCCCGAACGGAGGCCCAAGGCCCTGGAAGGGAGATTGGCATTCCTGCGAGATGAGCTCAGACAGACCTCCCTGGAAGCCGCCAAACTGCTCTGGAGGTCTTCAGTGTCAAGGGTTTACGGGTGGGGAGACAAAAATGGGAAGCTGCTCCATCGACTGGCCACATACTCGATGACCAACCGCATTATTCCCGAAGTATTGGCCCTCAATGGTGAAGTCCAACAGTCTCCGGCCGCATTGGCTCAGTGCTTCACTACATACTACACCACCCTTTACGCTGTGTGGCCCTCCACTCTCTTACTCTCGGAGCTGCTTCACTGAGAACGGATCCCTCTGCCACGCCTTAGTGAAGCCGAGGCAGAGGTGCTTAACCTTCCAATCACTCCAGAAGAGGTCAATGAGGCAATCTTTCGCATGGCTTCCGGTAAGACCCTGGGGCCAGACGGTCTTCCACAGGAGTTTTATGCCACCTACCAGGACATGCTGGTTCCCCACCTGTTGGAGCTATATATGGAGGCGGCGGATAAAGGCTCATTTCGAGCCGAGACCAACACGACCACCTTCGTGGTGATCCTCAAGTCTCAACCCCCCTCGAAGCACTGCTCCGATTATTGTCCCATTTCACTCATCAACTTGGAGCTCAAGGTGTTCGCAGCCGCCCTGGCTAACCGGTTGCGGCCGTACCTGGCAAAACTGGTCCATCCTGACCAGTGTGGCTTCATGCCCTCCCGGGGCACCAGACACTGCCTCGGGCGACTTCACCTCGCCCTAGCGAACCACCAGTGCCTGACTCCGTATTTGTCCCTTCTTCTCGTGGACTTCGAGAAAGCTTTTGATTAGAAATGGGTTTTGGGGACTATTTTTGCAAGCTAGTGCGTGCGCTATATTTCCGACCAAGGGCCTGGGTGCTGTTTAATGGAGCCCTGTCGCAGTCCTTCCCAGTCTGACAGAGCACGAGGCAGGGATGCCCCCTTTCACCCCTCCTCTTTGTCTTGGCCATGGAACCTTTGGTATGCCTCATACGCTCCAACGAGCGCATCATAGGGTGGAGATGGCCTGGATTCGAGGAAGACAAAATCGCCCTTTATGCGGATGACGTCCTCCTATACCTGGCAGAGCCTGCGTTATCGGGACCCCGGTGCCTTCGGGAGCTGAGTCTGTTTGAACAGACCTCTGGCCTTCGGTTGAACCCCGCTAAATCCGTCTTGGTCTCCCTTCACCTTTCAAGAGAGTTCTTCGAGTGGCAGTCCACGATTCCCCTTTGACGGCAGTCCTTCAAATATCTCGGGATATGGGTGGCCCTCCTCTCGGACCTCGCCTGGGCGCTCAATGTAACTCCCTTAGTGAAGAAAGCTCAGGCGGATCTCCTCAGATGGCAGGCACTGCTGCTGAACCCGATGGACAGAATCACCTTATTCAAAATGAAGATACTGCCCAGGTTTCTCTACATGCTTCAGAACATGCTTTCCCCTCTTTTCGCGTGTGTGGTTCCGGAAAATGGACAGCCTGGTCGTCAAACTCCTATGGGGGTCGTAGGCCTCGGTTGGCCGTCGCCCAATGTCGGATCCCGCCCTTTGATGGTGGTATGGGGATGACGACCCCTTACCTTTATTATCTAGCCACTCGGCTCCTTACCCTCCATGACTGGTTTAATGGGGGGGCTGGAGGATCCAGCCTATCGGCTGGAGCTACACGCCCTAGGGTTGCCCAATATTCAGGGGATGCTGTACGGAAACACCGTCCCCAGAACCCTACCCAAGGTCACACGTGGGGTGTTTCTGGCCTCACTGGCCTCTCTGCGCCATACTCACTGGTCGGGCAAATTGACCCAATACACTCCACTTTGGCAGGGTGCCCAGCTAGGGGGTGTTGCCGGTCTATCCGGATTCAGAGCGTGGTATCTAATGGGGATCTCACAGTTGGGGGATGTCTAGAAAGGGAGCAGCATGCGCACCTCTCAGGATCTTCAAAACCTGTACTCCCTACATACCTCGCAGTTTTACCGCTACCTGCAGCTGCACCACGCTCTCCACTCGCACAGCCCAGAGGATATGTCTTATTTCCGAATACGGTCCGCCGGAGGCCCAGGTGATGACTGGCAATCAGGGGAAGGGAGGGATCTCCCGTATTTATCGCTTCCTCATGAATAACACCCCCAACACACTCTCACAGCTCAGGGACAGATGGGAGGGATGGCTTGGGCCCTTGGAAGATGCAGATTGGTGAGACGCGCTAATGGCCCCTAAATTAATCCCAGTATCAGCGCGGTTTCGCTTGATCCAAACATACTATCTACACACTGCGTATCTCACATAGCTGCGCCTTCACCGTGCCGGGCTTCGTCCCGAAGCATCTTGCGGGATGTGATGGGTGTTTTTCTCCTTCTGTTGCTTACTAAGAGCATGTACACTGTCTTACGGATGCTATGTTCCTCATATGGGATGGGATCTGAGCTGGCTGTTGATTTTTTGTCTTACTGCGTATGTTTCTGAAAAATCAATAAAATTGGTTATCAAAAAAAAAAAAGTTACAGGAATGCTTTAGTTAGGCTCAGTTTCACTTATACAATCCAGTGAAATTCAGCAGGTATAGTTAGCTGAGCTAACTATAACTTGTGCCCCCGCAATGCACTGCTTGTGACCTCACATATCACATCACATATGTGAGGTCATAAATATGACATGGTCAATAACATCACTGATGAAATCTCAAATAACATCACTGATGATATCATCCAACGTCTGAGTGTTTTTAAAATGTTTATCAGAGTGGCTGTATGGGTGAGTGATTGGTTGTCTGAGTACCTGTATGGGTGTCTGAGTGCCTGGGTGGGTGAGGGTGTGTGTGACTGCCTGTATGGATGAGTGAGCGGGTGAGTCAGTGGTTGAATGGGTTAGTGATTGCATGTGTGAGGGGCTGTATGGGTGAGTGAGTGTGTATGGCTGTGTGGGTGAGCGAGTAGATGGATGTGTCAGTGGTATATGGGTGAATAACGTATGTGAAAATCAGTACTGGTGAGTGATGGGGTTTATGAGTGACTGTATGGGTGAGTGACTGAATGTGAGAGTGGCTGTATGGGTGACTGAATGTGAGAGTGGCTGTATGGGTGAGTGTGCGCTTGTGTAACTCACTGTATAGGTGAGTACGTGTTAGTATTTGTATGAGTGAGTGGGTGTGTGTTTAACTGTATGTGTGAGTAAGTGGCTGTGTGATTGGTGTATGGGTGAGTGAGTAGGTGTGTGAGTAGCTCTAAGGGTGGCTGACTCAGTGTGTGAGTGGCTGTATGGGTATATGCGTGGACATGTCTGTATCAGTGACTGAGTGGGTGTATGAGTGCTGTAAAGGTGAGTGAGTGGATGTGTGTGTAGATCTATGAATCATTGAGTTGGTGGGTAAGTACTGGTATATTTCTGAGTGGGTTTGTGAATGGTTGTGAGTGGTAGTGGTAGTGCATGTATTAAATGTTCTATGGGGGTGTGAGTGAGTGCGTCAGTGATTCTGTGGATGATGTCATGAGTGATGTCATTGAGATGTCATCAGTGATGCCACTGACCATGTCATGAGGGTTGTAATATGTGAGGTCATAAGTAGTGCATTGCAGGGACATGAGTTATAGTTAGCTCAGCTAACTATAACTGCTGAATTTCACTGGTCCTAACTATAACATCCCTGTAACCTTTGTGTTTTTTCAGTGAATTTCTAAGGTTTTTAAAATGCTAATTCCTAACTATAACGTCTCTGTATCCTTTGTTATTATCAGTGAATTTATAATGTTTTTCAAATGGTAGTCACGTTTGCAGAGTGGTGGAGAAAGGGCCTCCGACCAGCTCTCAGGAATCCCGCTGTGTAGGACTAACAGGAGGTTCCAGTAGGGCTTCTTGGCATCCAAGGTCCCTCAGGAGTGACATGGACTTCATCCCCCAAACAGTAGTGCACTAGAAGACATATTTGCAGAGTGATGAAGAAAAGGGGTGTGGCCCCTGAAGATATCTTCAAGGACGTACTTGGGGGCCAACTACCCCTCCTGTTACCTCCAGTAAGCCCCACACAGCTGTATTGCTGAGAGATCATCACAGGCCACGCCCTCTTTCTCCACCACTCTGCAAATGCAGCTCCTGGCACACTACTAGTTGGGGGATGAAGTCCCCCTTGGCTCTTGAGGGTAGTTGGGGCCAACTAACCCTCCTGTTACCTCCAGTAAGACCCACACAGCTGGATTGCTGAGAAGCAGTCAGAGGACACGCCCCTTTTCCCACCACTCTGCAAACGCGCCTCCTGGCACACTATTGGTTGGGGGAAGAAGTCCACTTTAGTCTTGAGGCCCTCAGGAATAAAGTGGAATTCATTCCCCAACCAGCAGCGCACCTAGAGGTGTGTTTGCAGAGTGGTGGAGAAAGGGGTGTGGCCACCAAGTCCTTTCAGTAATCCCACTGTGTGGAACTACTGGAGGTAACAGAAGGGGTTCCTGGACCCCAAAGACCCTCAGCATCTAAGGGGACTTTGTTTCCCAACCACCACTGGCCAGGAGGAACGTTTACAGAGTAGTGGTTAAGGGGGTGTGCCGGAGGGTTTTCTTTTCTATTGTTTTTTAAGGGAGGGGATGCGTGGCCCCCATTCCGTGGGCCATTTTTGACACAGCGGGCCCCAGGTTCTTTTCTCAGTGGGTGAAAGGGTCCCTCCCCAGCCTGATTTCGGTCCCAGAAACCCCATCCCCCAAAGCCCGGCATCTTCTTTATTTGTATTTTTTTGTGAAGCGGGAGGGGGCCTGCAAGTCCCGCCTTCCGGGCCGATTTGAGCCCAAGGGATCCCATCCCCGGGGCTCAGCATTTCTTTTCTTTTTTAACTAAAGGGAGGGGGGCTTTGTGGCCTCACTCTTAGGCTGATTTCGATCCCAGGGACCCCATCCCCTGGGGCCTGGCAATTTCCTTTTTATCTTTATAAAAGGGAGGAGGGGGGCGGTGCAGCTCCCCTCCCTGGACAGATTTCAGCCCAGGGACCCCATCCCCCGGGGTCCAGCCTTTTGCAGATGGGGAGGTGGCTGCACAGCACCCTGGGCCAAATTGGGCACTGGGGCCTACCCATTCATCAATGGGACCGCGGGGAGCCTGAAGGCCCCCACGGTCCCTGCCTGCACCCTTCTGCAGGAGCCGGCATTGCTTTGAGACCCAGGGAGCTGCTAACATGCAGCTCCCTGGATCTGAAAGCAATTTGTCAAACACACCTTCTAAGCAAGCGAGAGCATTTTCTGCTCTCACGTGCTGAAACCGGAGCAGGTTTGCTAAGGCATGGTGCAGAGTGTTTTGTTTTGGATTGCTGAAACACGTTGGATGGATTTGTTGGGGTTTGATACCCTGCCGTGGCTACCGTGGTAAAGAGATCGTGTTAAGTGACTTTTTTGCAATGGTGAAAATATATATATATATATCCCATTGGCAGTTGCCACTATGTAGTTATAGTTAGAACCATGTTTCCATAGGAATAGCGTTTTTTGACTTGCCTATATCATTGCCGCCTTTTGTCAAATCTTCACAAAATTTTCCCCAAAATGCCTTGATGATTCCCATTGTGCATGCAAAGTTTTGGGGTGATCCATAAAGCGGGGGCTGATAAAAAGAGTGGCCTCGAAAAATGTTCGTTTTCCATGTTAATTCCAATAGGAATTTTAGACAGGACTACAACCCAAATCGCTGAACCGAACTACACTAAATTTGGCAGAAAGGTAGATTTTGGTCCATAATGCGACTCTTTTGTGAATTGGAATAAATCTGTTCAGAAGTTGCCGAGTTATTGAAAGAAATTCAAATTTGTAGATCTAGGGATACGGATCCTCCGAGGATCGGACAGTCCCTGTGCTGAAATCTGATTGACTGCCAACACTTCAACAGTGTTGGCAGCCATCTTGGGACTCTTTAAAAAAAAAAGAGAAGAGGGCAGGGTAGTAATACACTGATCCCCCTAGGCCTATTGGGGGGGTCCCAGAGGAATCCCGCCAGGTCAAAACAAAAGTTTTTTAAAATGTTGCCACATATGTGCTGCGGAGTCGTAAGTCATAAGTCTGCTGTAAATTCTTTTTAAAAAACAGACTGCGCTTGTTTTTATTATGACCCATGGGTGGGCCATACTATTAAAATAGGAGAGGGGCACATAGGCCCTCCTACTAGGGCTTTTGAAAGCCCCGGGGACCACCACCTCCCTGTGGCTAATATGTATAAATGAATACTAGGGTCCCTCATGACCCTTCGGGCAGCTTGGTGACCACCGTCTCCTAGGTGCATTTGAAAATATGTATGCGGGCGGTCCGCCCATGCCTTTGGGACTGCCACCTACCCTGGGCAAAAATGTTGAAATAAATGTGGGGAGGCCCACATCCCCCTGCCCCCCACAGCCCCTGGGACCACCACCGACCTGGGTCAAATTATGGTAAAAGAATGCAGTGTTGCCCATGCAGCCGAAGGGACCGCTACCTCACCTGGGTTGAAATAAATTAATGTAGCCGTTCCTTCGCAGAACACCGGCCCTGGGGACCATCACCACACCAAGGTTAAATACTACAATGAAGGGGTATGAACGGCCCCCCTTGTTGAGCAATGGATGGCCCTGGGGACTGCCACTCCCCCCGGCGCCTGCTACCTTCCGAAGAACCCACCCTCAGGAGGTAGCTGTTTGCTTTGGCTTGGTGGGAGCTGACAGCTTTTACCAGGCAAAAGTAAACATAAATCCACTTTCTGCAAGTGTGAGCTGTCTACAACTCCTGCTTACAGAAAGCAGAATTTTCTTTTGTTTCCTTGCACACAAATATGCGTGTAGGAAAACAGATGAAAACACTGCGCCAGCAAGCAGGCAGCTGCTATTAAATGCAGCGCCCTGCTTGCAGCAGCAATGCCGGCTCCCACAGGAGGCGGGGAGCCAGCTGAGACTGTAGGGGCCTTGAAGGTCCCCCTGCAGTCCCATTGCACACATGGCTGGACCATTTAAATTATATATTTTTTATAGGCCGGGCCCCATGGGATAGGGTTCGTGGGGCCAAATTTGGCCTCAGAAGGGGAGTTGCGTGGCTTCTTTCCCTATTGAGTTATGACCTGGGGGATGGGGGTCCTCCAGGCCATATGTGGCCAGGGAGATGGGCTCCACAGCCTACCTCTCACTTTAATAAATGTATTTGGCCCCAGGGAGGTGGTGGTCCCCTGGGGTTCATGCAGCCCTCCTCACAATGTTTTAAATAAAAGCCCCAGGGAAGTGGTGCCCCCTTCTTTAATTTTAAAGTAAATGGACTAGCCCTTGGGACCTAGCCCACCTGGGGGGGTCCTAAACAAGTGCTCCAACTGCTACACAACCATTCATATACCCATTCACATACCCATACCTGTACTCACAGAAGGAATCACTCATCCATAGAGCACTCACATCCACTCACTCATACAGCCACTCACACACCTACCAACTCACCCATTCAGCCACTCACCCACCAATAGAACCACTCACACATTCAGTTATACAGATACTTACACACCCGCTCACACACCCTTAAAGCCACTCACACACCTTTAAAGCCACTCACACACCCACTCAATAACCCATATAGAAACTCACACAGCTACTCACCCATACAGGTACTTGCATACCCACACACTCACCCATACAGCCACTCACAGTGCCACTCACTCACCAATACAACTACTCACACATCCACATAACGACTTCTATACCCATTCACACACCCATTAACCCCTCACACACCCACTCACCCATACCTCCACTCACACAGACATTCACTCTCCAATACAGTCACTCACACCCGCTCACTTATACAAACTCAAACAGCTACTCACTCACCCATACAGCCACTCACACATCCACTCCCTCACCCATACAGCCACTTAGTCACCCATACAACCACTCACACACCTATTCAGCCACCCCCACCCCTATTCAGCCACTCACACATCCATACAGCCACCCAGACATCCACTCACACACTGATACAGTCACACACCCACTCAAATGATGTTTGTTAGAAATAGTATGACTAATTACTGGTACAGAATAAATAGTAATTTAACTTCTGCTGTAGCTTAGTATATATCTTTAAGTCTCAGAAACGTTTACGAAACAGTCACGGGATGATTTTATTAGTGATGTTATTTGAGATGTCATGAGTGAGGTAATATGTGAGGTCATAAGCAGTGCATCGCTGGGTAGTAAGTTATAGTTCGTTCAGGTAACTATAACTGCTGAATTTCACTGGTTTTGTACGAGAGAAATCTGAGCCTAAGTATAATGTCCCTGTAACCGTTGGTTTTTTAACCCCTTCTGTGCCACGCCCTTTCCCCCTCCTGTGCCGGGCGTTGTATTAGTGGGTGGGGTTCATGACGAGATAGTCTCGTCATGGGCACAGCGCGACCGTGCTCCATGACGAGACTATCTCGTCATGGGCACTGAAGAGGTTAAGTGGAAAAAAAAAAAGATATATATACAACAAACAAAGGGTGCCTAGCCGAATTGCAGTTCCAAATGTTTTATTTTCAAAGTGACGGCGTGCAATCCTCCTTAACCTGATACGTTTTGGCTCCGGTGTGAGCCTTGATCACTGGTGAGTGATAAAATAACCACCTTTAAATAGAAGCATGACATACTCACAGTTCTTACATACATGAACCAGGATTCACCATAATGTCAGGTTTAATTTAAAGTCCACATCACAATGTTTTCTCAAATCGTGATTAAAACCTATTTTTTTAACTGTGATTGAAATTTTGAAATACGGCATTGCTGAATAATAATAGAGCAGTTTCTTGTATTTAAATTTTCAATTTCATATGTGCCTGATTGTCACTGCTTCTTATTAAAATGAATGAAACCGAAAACGAAAAGAAGAAGATATATATCTCTCTTCTCCCCTTACTTACCTCCAGTGTCAGTAATCCCTGGAAAATCAATTACGTTGTCTGGAGGTAAGCGGATCATGCCCCCAAAGTCATGCAAATAACATCCAACAATCCTCCATATTAGGGGGCCCCTTGGCCCTGCAGGGCAGCATTGGCAAACAGGGAATGGAGTCTCGGTCAATTCATCCAACAAACAAAGGGTGCCAAGACAACTTGCGGTTCCAAATGTTTTATTTTCAAAGTGACAGTTATTAAAAATACACAACCAGCATGCACCATCATGTCAGGTTTGATTCAAAGTACACATTACAGTGTTTTCTGAAATCGCGGTTAAATACAATTTTTATAACTGTGACTGAATTTTGAAAACGGCCTTGCTGTATAATAGAACAGTTTCTTGTATTTAAATTATCAGTTTCATATGTGCATGATTGTCAATGCTTCTTTGTAAAACGAATGAAACCGTAAGCGAAAAGAGGCAAAAAAACCCTCTTTTACCCTTAAACTGTGATGTGGACTTTGAATTAAACCTGACATTTTGGTACATGCTGGTTCATGTATTTTTAAGAACTGTGAGGACGTCATGCTTTTATTTAAAGGTGGTTGTCAAAGGAAACCTCACTCACCTGTGATCAAGGCTAGCACTGAAGTAAAAAAGAGGATTGGACCCCGTGACTTTGAAAATAAAAGATTTGGAACCGCAACCATTCTCCGTTTGCCAATGCTGCCCTTCAGGGTCTGGGGCCCCCTAATATGGAGGATTGTTAGATGGATATATATATATATTCACAGTGGAGTAGGGTGGCTCACTGGTTAGAGGCAGCAGACCCGGAAGCAGAGGACGGCCCGGGCCAGGGTTCAATTCCCGACGCGGCAGGTTCTTGGACCAGGGCCAGCGGACTCGATAATGCTCGCCTCGGTGCCTACTCTAACCAGGGATCACACTCGGCAACTCTGGGCATTAGCTTGCCTCATCTCCACAACGGCCCCCCACATTCGCCGGGGATGCCTGGTTTCACCTTGGAGATACCCATGAAGGACCATCTCACAGGGATAGCCAGGACGGGTTCCCCAGCGGTCTATAGCGCCACAACGCCTCGGCAGCAGTGCGCTTTACAAAAAAAAAAAAAAAAATACACAAAAAAAATCAAAGGTTACACGGTCGTTCTAGTTCGGCTCAGATATCACAAGCATAAAACCAGAGAAATTCAGCAGTTAGTTAGCTGAGCCAACTATAACTTGCGCCGCCGCAATGCACTGCTTATGACCTCACATATTACATCACTAATGACATGGTCAGTGACGTTACTGATGACCTCTCAAATTACATCACTGTTGACCTCATCCAGTGACTCTAAGTGTTTTAAATAAGTTTATGAGTGTTAAATATATACCAAGGTGGATTGGTCCAGTAAGCCCCACACAGTGGGATTGCTGAGAGGTGGTCGGAGGCCACGCCCCTTTTTTACACCACTCTGCAAACACACCTCTTGGCACACTGCTGGTGGGGTGATGAGGACCCCTTGAGTCCTGAAGACCTCAGGACTAAAGTGAACTTCATCCCCCAAGCAGAAGTGCGCCAGGAGACGCGTTTGCAGAGTGGTGTTGAAAGGGGGCATGGCATCTGACCCCCTCTCAGCAATCAAGCTGTTTGGGGCTCACTGGAGGTAACAGGAGGGCTAGTTGGCCCCCAGGGAGCCTCAAAAGCAAGGGGAATTCATCCCCCAACCAAGAGCGTGCTAGGAGGCGAATTTGCAGAGTGGTGGAGAAAGGTTGTGGCCTCCCAGCAATCCCACTGTGTGGGGCTTACTGGAGGTAACAGGTCGGCCAGTTGGTTCATAAGGACCCCAGCAGTGAAGGGGACTTCATCTCTCAACCAAGAGTGCACCAGGAGGCGCATTTGCAGAATGGTGGACAAAGGGGGCGTGGCCTGGTATCAGAACTCTGCAATCCTGCTCTGTGGGACTTACTAAAGGTAATGGGAGTGTAGTTGGCCCCAGGGACTTCCTTGGGGGGCAACTACCTCTCATGTTACCTCCAGTAAGTCCCACACAGCTGGATTGCTAAGATGTCTGCATGGGCCATGCCCCTTTTCTCCACTACTCTGCAAATGTGCCTCGTGGCGCACTACTGGTTGGGGGATGACGTCTACTTTACCCCTAAGGAACTTGGGGGCCAAGAAGCCCTCCTGGTACCTCCTGTAAGTCCTATGCAGCAATATTCATAAGCGCTGGTTCCAGTGACTGTTTTTTTAAAAGTTGATGAGTGTTAAATATATATATACCAAGGTGCATCGATGAAACTGTGGGTTTAAAAGTGACTGTATGGATGACTCAATGTGTGCGTGACTGACTGTATAAGTGAGTGATTTGGTGTCTCAGTGAATGTATGGTTGAGTGTCTGGTTGTATGAATGTATTTATCTGTCAGTTAATGTCTAAGTGGTTCTATGAGTGTGTTAGTGGGTACGTGAATGGCTATATTGGTGACTGGTTGTTTGACTACGTCTATGGTTGTCTGGGTGTCTGTGTGTGTGGGTGAAGAGGTGTGTGGCTGCCTGTGTGCATCAATGAGGGGATGAGTCAGTGGCTGCATGGGGTACTGTTGCATGTGTGAAAGTTGTATGAGTGATTGAGTGTCTGTATGGCTGTATCGGTTATTGAGTGCATGTGTCACTATGGGTGAGTAACTGAGTATGTGAAAGGCAGTATATGAGTGACTGTATGAGTGAATGTGAGAGTGGCTATATAGATGAGTGCATTTTTCTGTCAGTGACTGAATAGCTGAGTGAGTATGTGTTCCTATTTCTATGAGTAAGTGTGTGGGTGTGTAACTGTTTAGGTGAGTAAGTGGCTGTATGATTGACTGTATTGGTGAGTGTCTAGGTGTGTGAGTAGATTTATGGGTGACTCACTCAGTGTGTCAGTGCCTGTATGAGTGGATATGTCAATGGCTGTATTAGTGAGTGAGTGGGTCTATGAATAGCAATATGGGTGAGCGAGTGGATGTATGTATAGATCAATGAATCAGTGAGTGGGTGTGTAAGTACTGGTATGGCTTTGTTGATGGGTTTGTGAATGTTTGTGGGGGAACGACAGTGGGTGTATAAAAGATTCTACAGTGGTGTGAGTGGGTGCGTCTTCGGAAACATGGTGAGACTTACAACAGTGACATAGGAAGGGTTGCTGTTTTATAATTGACTAGGCCCAACATTCTGAGCAGATGGTGAATAGTGAAGCTGCCAGAGAAAAGTGAGGTTTAAGACATGTTTGCAGAGGATTAGGCTACATCGTATGAGCCACTTTAAAGGTATACTTGAAGTAGGCCGTATAAATGTAGGTGCTTGCTTGCTATGGGAAGTGCACTCTGTCAAGTTTAAAAGTCTGCGTGCTCTAGTGACTCAGGTATGTGTCTACTTGTACATGTATTCTGACATGTGCTGTGAGTCTGAAGATCCCAGCTTAAAAACCTGATAGCTTCTCATACAGGTGCACAAATCTTCTCAGTTCTGCTCCATCATTCGGTTGCAGAGGGAGACATGTCTTACCTATGTAGGTTTTACAGAACCCCTAAATTATACTGTTGAATGCCCATGTGCCCTGTATTATGAGCAGAAAGGAATGCATATACCTTCTTGTAAGAAACTACACATACAATCTTCCATTCTCTCAGGCACTACCTATGCACTCATCCAATCAATCAGACATTATGAATGCACTCATGCAATCACACAAGCAGAAGTCATGCACTCATCCAATCACCCAGGCTCTACTATTACACTCAACCATTCATGCAGGCACTACCCATGCACTCATCCGATCACCCAGGTACTAGCCTTGCACTCATCCATTCCCTCAGGCACTGCCCATGTATTCATACAATCACCCAGACAGTGCCCATGCACTCATCCAATGAGCCAGGCACTACTCTTGCACTCATCCATTCACTCGGGCACTACCCATGCACTCATCCAATGACACAGCACTACCCATGCACTCATCCAATGACCTAGCACTACCCATGCACTCATCCAATGACCCAGGTACTACTCTTGCACTCATCCAATCAACCAGGCATTACTGATGCATTCATCCAATCACTCAGTCAGTATCCTAACACTCATGAATTCACTCAGGTACTACTCTAGCACTCATCCAATCACTCACACACTATCCTTGCACTCAACCATTCACTCGGGCACTATGTATACACTTCTGCATTCTCTCAGGCACTACCCACGCACTTATACGGTCACCCAGGCACTTCCCATGCACTCAAATAATCACTCAGGCACTACCCATGCACTCATCAAATTATTCCCCTGTATCATGGCAAGGTAGCATCTTGCAGCCCATTTTTTATTTTAAAAAAACTATTTACTGCATATATATATATATATATATATATATATATATATATATATATATGTAGTAAATTATATTAAAAAAATATTGAAACATTCAAATATATTTTTTGTATATATATATATATGTGAGCTCTCTTCGCTCACAGGTTTCTCCAAGGAAAAAAGAACGAACGTAGACCTTCTTGTATAGTTTCAAAGATGCTTTATTCCTCCTCGCCTGCCATTACGCGTTTCAGCCGTCATAGCGGCCTTGATCACATGACAATGTTCAGAGAGTTTTACTCAGAATTTAAAGTGCTAGTGCTTTGAAAAAACAACCCCACACACATGGTCTGAGTTCATAGAGATAGAGAACAGACTGATAGGTACCAGATTAATGTCGATAAAATAATACATTAAATATGTACGACATTTGTGTGTAAAAATACATACAAGTAAAATACCTAATTTACACAGATCCTATGGACCAATAAACTCAAATGTTTACAGTTTTGAACATATATAATATTTACTGATGCCTGTTAAATACCAATAAAGGAATAAGACCTGGTAGGGATATTTTAATCATTCATTATCTCGAACCTGTGTGTGTGTATAAAAAAGAAACAGATGTGCTTGCCCAATACCTGTGCAAAATACCTGGTGAATGCACCCCGGATAATATTTGAAATTAACTGCATGTACCTGAGGCCTCATCTTGTATGCAGTTAAAAAAAAGGTGCACTGATTAATAATCATTGCAGAGTACCCAGATGTTTAAGAGATATAAAATCAATAATAGATGGAATAATAATAAAATCCGAAGGCGCAGAAAAGGAAGTGCAAATAGTGCAATACTGATCCAAATGGACCTCTAGTGCAAAACATATATAGTGAGGTAGATATGTACTGAGGAATGTTAAGGAGAGGGTTGTTGGATTGCCCCTGTGGTTCTTGAGAGGAACATAGTAACTTAAATAATGCTCAAATTACCATATAATATCCTAAGACTGTAAACCATCAGAACAAATAATAGACACACAATAAGTAAAAACTATATGTCTAAAATGTTATTCTAAAAAGGTCTAAGCCTCAATAAATATTAGACTAAGAACAATATAAATACTAAAAACAATAAGTTATCTTATAATCAAACAAGACCGATATACATAATTAACAATTCATGATTTCACTTTCTAGATTGGCTCTCTATGCTGGTTTGGTTGAACTTACAGATATGTGTAAAGGTCTTCGGTTGCATTAATCCCTCCAGGATATTTGGAATCAAATTCCAATATATAATTGGTTTCCAGACGTCTTAACTTAGCTTCCCTGTCCCCTCCCCTTTTGGTGATAGGGATAGCCTCTATGACAAAGTATTTAAGATGACTGGGATCACTATCGTGAATGGCTTGAAAGTGTCTGGCCACTGGGTAATTTTGATCCTTGTTAATGATCGCTCGTATGTGCTGTAGTATTCTCTTGTGTGCAGCTAATCTTGTACTCCCTATGTACTTTAGATGGCAACTACATTCCAAAACATACACCACGTACTCAGTTTTGCAAGTTAAGTGTTGCTTAATCTCACGGATCTTAGATGAGAAAGCTGTAGTGTATGTTTTGACATTATTTCCAAATTTACAAGCTTTGCACGTTGAGCACTTAAAAAAACCTTTTCTTGCAGTGAGCCACATATCTTTACGACCCTCATCTAGTCTATTGCGTGCTAATTTGTTTCCCAAACTTTTAGTTTTTCTGAAAGTGATAGAAGAATTGACAAGCATATGACTTCCTATCACCGGATCATCTTGAATAAAATGCCACTTCCGCTTGACAATACTTCTGATTTGTCTTTCATGTTTAGAATACGAGAGAATCAATCTCACAGGTTGAGCGGCGGAAATGACCCCTTGCTCTGATAGATTGGCCTTGTATATTAAAAGTTCCTCCCTTGCCTTGGAACGTGACCTTCTGATGGCTGCATCCACTATTCCCATGTTGTACCCTCTTGCTAAAAACCTAGCCCGACTCTCTGACTGTTTAGTTTTCATATCTTCCTCACTGCTGCATATTTTCCGTATACGGAGCATCTCACCGTATGGTATACTTTTAATTAAATGCGGAGGGTGGGCACTCGATGCATGCAGAACAGTATTCCCTGCAGTGGGCTTTCTGAATAGTGTAGTGGTTAGACTATTGTTCTCCACTGTAACCTGCACATCAAGAAAGGACACAGTTTGCTTACTGATGGTGTAAGTAAATCTTAAATTGATATCATTATGGTTAATCTGATCAATACATTCAATGGCTTCAATCTCAGTCCCCCTCCACACAATAAATAAATCATCAATGAACCTTAACCAACAAATCACGTTGTTGTTGTAAGTGTGTTCAAATTGGCGCATTAGGACCAGTTCCTCCCACTGGCCCATGAAAATACAAGCATAGCTGGGAGAAAAACTGGCCCCCATGGCTACACCCTGTGTCTGCTGGTACATTTGGCCATTGAATAAAAAAAGATTATAGTCCAAACAGAATAGTAACATATCCAACAGCATTTTAGTGTGCTGGGCATATACAATGGATCTGCTGCACAGAAAATGTTCGACAGCTCTCAGGCCATCCTTGTTACGGATACATGTGTATAATGAGCACACATCCAACGTTATTAGCAGATAATCTGTGCACCATTTCAAATTGTTGATTTTGTTTAAAAAGTCACATGTATCTTGGATATATGATTTAAAATTTTTCATATATGGCTGCAAGAAGTAGTCTATATAGTTAGAAAGATTTTCCAGTGGCCCATCACAGGCCGCGATAATGGGTCTGCCGGGGGGTTTGTTCATGTCTTTGTGTACCTTGGGTATAAAATAGATAATGGGGACCGAAGGATGCTCTCTTTTGAGAAATTTATATTCATCTCCACTGAGGAGTCCCCGACTTTTCCATGCCAGAAGATATTTGAATAGTGCTTCCTGTGTGTTCTTATATTTGGCAGGAGTGCTCTTTTTGTAACATTCCTCATCATTAAGCTGGGTGTGAGCTTCCTTTAGGTATTCCTCCATAGGCCACAAAACAATATTTCCCCCCTTATCAGAATTCCTTATAACAATGTTTTCCTTTTGTAGTTTGGAAATCAATTGATTATATTTTCTTTCTTTGTTGGTATGCTTTCTGTCTGGTCCATTGACAATGTAGTTGAGTTTTTTAATTTGATTGACTACATGTTCACTAAATGCATCCAAACCATCTCTCGCCATGATTGGCACAAATTTGGATTTATTTTTAAACGGCGTTGTGGGCCTGGCACATGCTTCCAAAGGGGACGTGCTGGACCTGCTGGTTTGTGCTTATTCTCCCAATTCACAGAGGTCCTTATAAGTTCCTAGGTCTGAGACCGTCAGACCAGAGTAGTTGTCTATTTCCAAGTTTGGAATGTTTTTTGCAGTCTGGTCTGTAAGGGATCTGAGCTGGTGGAATTTAAGTAGTTTTACTAAAAGAGAATGGATTTCAGGGACGTTCTAGTTAGCAATTAGCATTTAAAAGACCTTAGAAATTCACCGAAAAAAACACAGGTTTCAGGGACATTATAGTTAGAAATAAGCATTTAAAAAAACCTAAGATAGTCACTGAAAAAAACAGAGGTTATAGGAACGTCCTAGTTAGGCTGGCATTTCACTCATACAAAACCAGAGAAATTCAGCCGTTACAGTTAGCTGAGCTAACTATAACTCGCGCCCCCCAATGCACTGCTGATGACATCACATATTACATAACTCATGACATGGTCAGAGACATCACTGATGACATCTCAAATGACATCACTGATGACATCATCCAGTGGCTGAATGTTTCTAAAAAGTCTAAGAATGTTATATATATATATATATATATATAATATATATACACACACACGCCAAGGTGTATTCGAAGAATTAGTGGATGTATGCATGTCTGTATGGATGATTTAGTGGGTGCGTGACTGACTGTATAAGTGAGTGATTAAACGTGTCTTAGTGAATGTATGAGTGAGTGACTAATCTGTGTGAATGTGTGTATCAGTCTGTCAGTTGGTCTGTACGTGGCTGCATGGGTTGGTGAGTAGGTACATGAGTGTGTATATGGGTTATTGATTAGTTGTCTGAGAACTTGTGTGAATGCCTTTGTGCATGGATGAGGGTGTGTGTGACTCCCTCGATGGATGTATGTGTGGGTGAATTCCTGGGTATATGGGTTCAACAGTGTGTCTGTGAGGGACTGTATGGATGAGTGAGTGTGTGTATGGCTGCGTCGGTGAGTGAATGGATGTCTACGTGATATATGGGTGAGTAACTGCATATGTGAAAGGCAGTATAGTGTTGGAGTATATAAGTGACTGTATGTGTGAGTGAGTGATTGTGAGCCTGGCTGTATGGGTGAGTATGTGCTTCTGTCAATAACTGTATAGGACAGTAAGTATTTGTTAGTATCTGTGTGAGTAGTGTTTGTGTGTGTGTTTCTGTATGGGTGAGTAAGTGGCTCTGAGACTGAGTGTTTGGGTGAGTGAGTAGGTATCTGAGTAGCTCTATGGGTGACTGACAGTGTATGAATGGCTGTATGGGTGTATGAGTAGATATATCAGCAACTGTATTGGTAAAGGACTGGCTGTATGAGTTCCTGTTTGGGCGAGTGAGTAGATGTGCATGTAGACATATGAATCAGTGAGTGGGTATGTAGCCATGGGCTGTACACATTTCTTTGACATTAACATTATGCACTGGTATTGGTGTGTCAATGGTTTAAAGAATGGTAGTCTGAAATTTGGAGTGGGTGTATGAAAGGTTATATTGGGGTGTGAGTAGGTGCATCAGAGATTATGTGTATGATGTCATCAGTGATGTCATTAGGGATGTCATTTGAGATGTCATCAGTGATGTCGTCAGTGATGCCACTGACCATGTTATGAATGATGTAATATGTGACGTCATCAGCAGAGCATTGCGGGGGCGTGAGTAATAGTTAGCTCAGCTAACTATAACTGCTGAATTTCTCTGGTTTGTGCGAGTAATTGTTAAACAATGTTACTGCAAATTCATGCTGGATCTGCTGTAGAAAAAAAAGCACCCTTGAAAAAAGAAATGGGGTGGCCAGGGCCCTGAGGGCAGTGAAATGTATTTGATAGGGGAGAGGGGTGTGCATCCCCCTCCTGGAGCATTCTTGACACCCTCAGGAACCCATCCCATGGGCCCTACTTTAATTTTAAGGGAGGGGTATGTGGCCCCCTGTCCCCAGGCCCCCGGGCACCCCCTAACCCAGTGCCAAACTAATTTGGGAATGGGATGTGCTCCCCTCTCTCCTAGCCGAAGTACAGCCCAATGAACCTATTCCCTGGGGCCAAATTCTTTTTTGTGGAGGAAAGATCATGCTCCCCCTCTCTCCGAGCCAAAGTTTGACCCAGGGACTCCATCCACCAGGGCTCAGGTGTTGTCTATCGCCTCTGCCAGGCAGGAGCAAACATGTTATTTTATTGCGGACTGGGAAGAATGCCTGCTCTTGTTGCAGGAGCAGGCCTAAAATCTGCTCCCGCACGGTGGGAGCATACTTTTTTTTTTACCAGCTCCAGCCAGCATCCAGGATGGGTGCTGGTCGGGGAGCCAAAAGGGACTGTAGGGACCCTGGAGTTTCCACCATGGCACCTTATAGATTTAATAGATGTGGGTGCACCAGCGCACCCACAAAAATAAAATGTGGCAGGTTCCTGCCTAGGCTCTCTCCACACCCCTTAATAGATTAAACAAATGTGGAGGCACCTAAGCACCATCAAAAATAAAAAGCACCCGGCCCCCGTAAGGACAGCTGGCAAGGGCCACGTGGGCCCTGGTGCTCTCCCTGTGGCCACCGATGGATTTATAAGTTGTGGGTGCCCCGGGTGGCCACTCACAAAAATAGAGATTGGCTGTCTCATGCAAGGGGAGCCAAAAAAGGCCGCTGGAGTTTCTCTGTACCCCCCCCAATGGCACCGCTCACTTATTATTCACTGCTAGAGAAGGAGTGCCCCATTATGCTCTTTGTAGGCTAATTTAATTATATTTTGGTGCATAGTGATGCCTAAATCTGGGCAGGTGCTCCACCAGCATATTTTAAGTGTTGTGTGGAACTGTAAGGGGTATAGCGGCCTCTCAGAAATACAGAAAAAAATAACCCTATCTTTTTTGGGTTTATATAGGTCAGAACCAAATCTGTTTTTAAGCATTACCAGAACTGGAGCTTTTGCTGTTCAGCTTGGGAATGCAGGGATTCCTTGTGCTTGGTCTTATGGCTGTGTTATGTAGCTTGAGGAGTGTAAAAGAAAGAGTCTGACACTTGATTAGGTTGTTTTTCACATAAATGCTGTATTTCAATGTTTACTGACAAATATTGCAATGATCCTTTGACAACACCTATACTGTCTTTTATATGTTGAAAGTGACTGACATTAAAACCACCCTAGAACTTCACTGAAAAAAACAAAGGTTAAAGTGGCATTATAGTTAGGTGCCTATGCCAGTTGCAACATAACATGTTAAACTAAAGAAAACGCTAACATTTACAAGTTGAAGTAACTATAACTAGTCCCCTCTGCATGTACTGCTTCTACCCTCACATATTACATCACTGAGGACATACAAAATGACAAGGTGATAACATCCCCTAGGGCATCTGAATTGACATAATTTATGACAACATTGTGCATAGTGGGGAGCTAGTTGTTGTTACTTCAGGGCTCGAGTTATAGTGGCTTCAGTTAACTATAACTGGTGAATGTTTTTTTGTTTAATATGCTATCTTGCAACTGACATTGTCACCTAACTATAACGTCAATGTAACATTTTGTTTATATGTGTATATGGTGCATCTCAAGGCGCTTGAGAAACGCTGAACCACCGCAACTCGCAGCGTATTGCCAGGCCAGAAGACTGGGTGATGATTGCATCGCGGCGCCTCTGCTTACTTAGGCAAAGGTACACCGGCAAGCTGTGATTACTGATGGTAGGGTGAAGGTCAGCAAATCGAGCCACCAGAACACTACAAGAACCATAAGTCTAAGGGAGCTGCAGTCACCGCACACTGAGGCAAGGACTTCCACATGTGTTACTGCAGCCAGTTAAACTCGGGGCAGCAAGTTTGAAAATCTCCCCTTTAAAGGTGGAAGGAGTGTCTCCGCATATCTCAGTGAGATGCTCCATTACTTGAAGTCGACAATACATCTAAAACAAGCAATGGCATCTGAGGAAGGCACGGAGTGCCGAAATGCATAATGCCGTTTGTTTTTTAAATTAAAGGAGGTCGATTTTAACTTACCTGTGTGGGCTCACGTCTTTCCTACTGGAGAGGTTCGTTTGGTCGTAGTTGTGTGCGTGGCAACTCGCACTCAAGCCCCACCCTTAAGAGTTCTGCGGACCGTGGCAACCGGTGGTGCATCTCAAGGCGCTTGAGAAACGCTGAACCACCGCAACTCGCAGCGTATTGCCAGGCCAGAAGACTGGGTGATGATTGCATCGCGGCGCCTCTGCTTACTTAGGCAAAGGTACACCGGCAAGCTGTGATTACTGATGGTAGGGTGAAGGTCAGCAAATCGAGCCACCAGAACACTACAAGAACCATAAGTCTAAGGGAGCTGCAGTCACCGCACACTGGGGCAAGGACTTCCACATGTGTTACTGCAGCCAGTTAAACTCGGGGCAGCAAGTTTGAAAATCTCCCCTTTAAAGGTGGAAGGAGTGTCTCCGCATATCTCAGTGAGACGCTCCATTACTTGAAGTCGACAATACATCTAAAACAAGCAATGGCATCTGAGGAAGGCACGGAGTGCCGAAATGCATAATGCCGTTTGTTTTTTTAAATTAAAGGAGGTCGATTTTAACTTACCTGTGTGGGCTAACGTCTTTCCTACTGGAGAGGTTCGTTTGGTCGGATGTTGTGTGCGTGGCAACTCGCACTCAAGCCCCACCCTTAAGAGTTCTGCGGACCGTGGCAACCGGTGGTGCATCTCAAGGCGCTTGAGAAACGCTGAACCACCGCAACTCGCAGCGTATTGCCAGGCCAGAAGACTGGGTGATGATTGCATTGCGGCGCCTCTGCTTACTTAGGCGAAGGTACACCGGCACGCTGTCGATTTTAACTTACCTGTGTGGGCTCACGTCTTTCCTACTGGAGAGGTTTGTTTCGTCGGATATATATTTATATATTTATATATATATATATATATATATATATATGTGTTTGTTTACACACCTGCACATTTTGGAGTTGGTTTTGTACTGCGTATGTCTGATATTCTAGCAGCATTCTCATATTCTCAGCTATTTAAATGCTTTGTTTTTCTATTATTCAATTTTTCTTCTTTGTTATATATTTCACAGTAGAAAGAGGAGATCTCCCCACTGTAAAGTATAGGGAAAATTGAAGAAGTTCATTCAACTTGACACACATTAGTAAAGATTGATAATATTGAATATTAATATAAATTAGCTGCATATATTTAAATGTAGGACAAAATAAAACAAGCATTGGCATAGCCAATAGGTGTCGCCTTTGGGACCTTATAAGTATTTAGTTATGCAGCACAATATCTTTACTGCAGCAACATTAACTGTTGCATGGCTAAACACTTATAAGGTCCCAAAGACGAGACCTATTGGCTATGCCAATGCTTGTTTTATACTGAAGCGACTATCATATTGTACCTGATGTTTGTTGTATGATTCACAAGGCAAACATTCTCAGGGTTTGGCTTGTGCACAACTTAAAGAGCCAAGCCAGACCCTTGGCTCGGCTTGCCATGTTAATTTGTTGGCTCGCCCACCTCTACCTCCTGGAGGGCTAAGGCAGTTCAGTCAGCAGTGATTCCATCGTGATCAGGCGGAGATGGCTCTTACAAGCCAAAGGTTTCTTTGTTCTTTTACCATTAACATAATGTCGCCCAAGAACCAGCTCTGAAACACGCAGAATCAAAATTTCAATTCAAACTTTTCTGGGTCCAACTCTTAAGAAAAAAAACTGCTCACCTTCCACCAAGCATGTGCGAGGGAGAAAAGCGAATAAATATTACCACGTATTATTTGTATTTTGACCTTTTTTCATATTTCCGTGTGAACGTTTGCATTATTGCATTCAGAGCAGCCGAAATTAAAGTCGCGTCTACACGACAGGCAGCATACCCATCTGTGCTTGCTGAATTTAAAAGGTGCAGATGCTAAAGCTTTGGATGGGGGGGGGGCTGTATGTATGCTTGCCTTTAAAAAGGACTGACATGATTCGTCTCCAGAAGAAAAAGTGTGGGAAAGATGGGCGACTAAACATCGATACACAAAACTGTCCCAGGTCTGCATCGCATGCCACTGGTATTGCCTCCCTCCCCCCCCACCCCCCCCCAAAAAAAAAAACGGGGACTGCAAAGCATCCATAAAAACCGCATTATTTATCAATGTCATGCTACCAAAAAAGAGTGTCACAAAAACAAGGGGGAAGATTTAGGGGGGAAGATTTAGGGTGAAAGTCGAACAAGCCAGGGAAACTCTCTCTGCATCCAACACTGGCATGCATGTTCAAACGAAATTATTGTGCCAACATCAAGCAATGAGACCGAAAAATGAACACTGCCAAGAGAGAGCGAGGTGGGCACTGCATACTGACAGGATTATTCTCTTTCAATTGCATGGTGGGGGCAGATGGGAGATAACAGAGCACACAATACTTTAGCTGCAGCCTCAAGGTCAAAGTCACATGCCAAAGAAAAAGTTCTGAAGATATCGCACTTTACCCCGCACCTCAGGGTGTACTAGGCAACTGCACAAGATAGGCCCTTCTGAGCCATTGTGGTTTTCCCCCAAGATAGAGGCCGAAGATATACACTTAAGACCAACAGCCAGGCCTTTGTTTTGCAGAACGTTTCACAAAAATAAAGTATCAGTCATAAACGGTGTTTTTTCGCTGGAATTACTTATAAGTACAGTACATGGGAAAAGGGGACACTGGAGAATTCGTTGGGTCAGACTCAGAACTCTCTACTCAGTTGCAACAAGCCAACACGTTTATTACAGGTTTACCTGAGCACTGACATCCCCCCCCCCCTGCGCCTTGAGACCCTCACGGGTGAGTAGCGCGCTTTATAAATGTGATTGATTGATTGACCTGAATAAAGACGACTTAATCACTAACACCTTAATCACTTCACCTCAACCACAGTCACAGGGTACGGTGGTTTGTATAGTGCATGCAGACCCAAATCTACCCAAATCTAGCCTAGGAGAGCGACGGCTAAAGGCCGAGAGGAAAGCCAGATGGCACGGCGCGTGAAGTGGCTGGTGTGAAAGAGCAGCAGGGAAGGGGGCGGAGAGGAGACTCTGAGGAAGAGCGACGGTTAAAGGCCGAGAGGAAAGCCAGATGGCAGCTGCGCGCGTGCACACGCGCGTAACCGCAAGCTCTAGGCCAGCAAAATCGTGTGGTAGCACTTTGAATAGCCACTTACTAAATGTCTCGCCTGAGACAGCGCATGCGCTGGCGCAGGTGAAACCTAAAAAGTTACAGCATTCATTTAAATGTAAAATGTAATTTTTTTTTATTATATTAAATTAAATTACTATTTTTCTTCAACTTAAATCATACAAACCCCATCTAAAGTGACAATATTATTATGCATTAATAATTAAAATTGATGTATAGAATTAATTGAATAATTTGAATAATTATACATGTATTTATTTTTTTAACTAAAAAAGGTTATTAAATTATGTTTTTTTTAGATACTTGTTTGGACTTCAGATTAAGCTTATCAGTATGTTTTAACTATTTGAAATAATCTAAATTAACATTGTTTCCCAAGTTCCTACCTCAATTACTCTCTATGGGAAGGTGTTGTTGTATCAAAGGTTGGCCATGTGTGGAGCTCCTTTTTGGCAGTAGTAACTTTACACTCGTAAATGTTGTTCCATTCCTTGTTTCAGAACATGCAGACATGCAAGTCTGCACTTTGGAGTAACTTTACACTCTGATTTTGTGGACAGCCCAAAGTCGTAAAATTACTCAAAAGTGTAGGAGTAGTTGTATTAGTAGTACATCTACACATGTAGGTTTAACTTTATGAATAAGCCTGAAAATGTTGACGTGTGGTTACAGTTGCATGCTTGCATCACTAATTTCCATTAATCAGTTTTTTACTTTGATTTCGATCTTCTTTTCTACCACAGTAGCACGTTAGTGTAGCTGGGGCCTATTCACAAAGGCATTTTGGAGTAGTTGGCGAGGTATCCCTGTAGTACACTTGAGCATATTCTTACATGTCTTTGTGAATTGCAGTGGTGGCTGACACCTACGGGTGGTGGGCAGGCAAATGGGAGGTGGGTGCCAATGCAAATTACATCAACAAAATTGCCAACATGCTTTATGTTATCATAACTTTAAAATGGCACCGTAATCTATGTCGGCAACTTAGTGCATATACATTAAATACGTTTAAAACATTAAAAGAAGAAAAGAAAACTCACTTACCTTGTGGAACGTCCATGCTCCCGTCCGGTGTCCCTCACTCCGGGCCCCAGGTAACTCCCCTTAATATTTCCTGGCGCTACTCTCATGCAGCATGAGAGCAGCACCAGTATTGGATGGAGCAGACTTTCTCAGAGCTCCAAAGAGCACTGGATGCCTTTGCTCGGTCTCAAGAGGTTTAAAGTGCGCATATCTGGCTGGCCATCACAAGACGACTGGACAAAGGGACATTGTCGCTTTAAACAGAAGTGCAGTGCCCATAACGTCTTTCTCCTGGTGCCAGTCAGCAGCTGCCCTGCCCCCGTCCGGACGCGCGGCTTGGGACAAAGTTAATTAAAAATAAAATGGTAATACAGACACTGTATTACCATTGTATTTTTCATCTCTGGGGGTCATTTCAATCAGTGGGACGACGCTCCTTCTCCTTAATGCAGGAGCTGCCTCTGGTGAATTGCCCCCAAAATATCTGAAATTGAATAAAATGGGAATATGCATGGAATAATAATATGCAGTTGGTACAAATCGAAAGTTTGCACTTTCACCAATAGGGAGTTGGACATTTCAGGCTGATTTGAGCAGGCATGTAAGAGTACTGTAGCAAGCCCTCTTAAGGTGTAGAGCCAAATAACTTGTAGGAACGCAGGATTAAGCAATAATAAGTAAAGGTTTATTCTGGTACAGATGACCCACGGCTTGTCACATCAGAAACATCAGTCTTCATCTGAATGTCCACCAACATTCTAGAATAGGACCGAGTCTCTGAGATTAGAGTTACATCACTAAGGGGCATATGTATCAAGCTAATTTTTACTCGCAAACGCTGCGAATCGCAAAATACAGCGTTTGCGAGTAAAAATTCGCAAAACGGGATGTATTAGGCAAAATCCCATCGCAAAATTAAGGAATTGCTAATTTAGCGATTTCTTAATTTTGCCTAACCATTTAAGAAATCGCACATTGCGATTTCTTAAATGATATGTAAAAAGCACCCAAGTTGTGCGAATTATCCTTAAGAAATTGCAAATTACCACCAACTTCCAGTTGGTGGTAATTTGCGATTTCCTTTCAAAATGCACTATTTTTAATTTTGCAAAGTGCCACGTGACGCTCATACATGCCCTTAGGGCATGTATGTGCGCCATATGCACACACATGCTCATTTCAGGGGTGCATCAGGGTGTCATCATGACACCCTTGCACCTTTGAAATTATTCTCAAATAGCGATTAGCAAATTGCGAATTCGCTATTTGAGAATTACTTCCCATTCATTCCTATGGGTCTCCTGGCCCATAGAAATGAATGGGCAGTTATTCCTTAATTGCGATTTCGCAATTTGCTAATCGCAATTAAGGAATTTTAAGAAATCGCAAAAAGTTTGCGAATTTTTAAATACATCCCGTTTTGCAATTCTCAAATAGCGATTCCTTAACAATCGCTATTTGAGAATCGCAAATGGTGATGTTGATACATATGCCCCCAAATCCCTTAAAGTAACAACAGTCATATAAACACGAATTAATACATATCAATTTACTACAAGTACCTAAAAGAGTCCTGCTGTGGTACTATTTCCCATAGGATCTTGCACAAATCAATTTTGACTGAGAATGACATGACACAAACTAGGGCTGTTTTCCAAGTAGCGCTTTCCACCTCTTCTAAACATTGCCACAGTTTTGCAGTCCAGTGCTTTTAATGCGCTTTGACTAGCTGTCGCTTTACGCCTGTCACTGGGATTCAGGGCCTGGATGGATTCCACAATCCCAGACCTGCATTGCCTGTTCTGTAAATTGAGTTTTATGTGCCTGGCATACTTTAATATACGCCTGTGCCTATATAAATGTATGCAAACTTGCACCATTGTACCCTTTTTCTCTAGAAATGTAAAATGATTTGGCCTTCGCCTGCTGCAATGATTGGTGCTATGTTGGACGGTATTTAAAGGCATTTATTTATTTATATGAGGAGGCGTGAATTTCAGCAATGCGAGATTTTACAAATCAATTTTGTTCGAGTGAATCATCTTAAGACACAAATAATGCTGTTTTTCTTCCTCTTCGAATAGCACTTTGGCAGCCGTCACAAAATTGAAGCAGTTTTCCAGTTCAGCGCTTTTAAAATGTATTGAGTACCGGTGCTTCTCAGGTATCACCGAGATCTCTTGCTTATTTTCCACAAACCCAACTCTGCATTTTATTTAAATAAATAGAGTTTTACATTATCTCTTACAAATATACACAGGTCCGTGTATTTCTCTTTGAAGATGTTGCCACTTCTACTTCTCTTTTTTGATTTTTAGAATGATTATTTTTCTATTTAATCTGTATTAAACAATTCAAAACTGAAAACACTTTTTTTGTCAATAGCATTTATGTGCAAGGCCTGTGAAAATACAGTGATGATGAAAGTGAGGGGGAATTCAAAATCTGCACCTGAGCAACGCTGAGAAGTGTGCAGAATGGAAGCTTTTTGCAGGGCCATTTGAATTATGCGGCAGGAGAGGGCCAAATTATGTGGTAGGGTTCAGTAAATTATGCAGCACAGAAAGGCAAATTGAGCGGCATTATGTGGCACATTTTGTAATAGTAACACTGTCTGGGCATTGGTTGCACCCAATTAATACAAATATAGTAATGAGCAACAAAAAGGTGACCAGTCCAGCTTTGCAAAGGGCCTTTCAGTGCATGGCACCAAGTGTCACTGCATTTTTAGTAACTTTTGAATTGTTTGGGCCAGATACAAAAAGAATTCTGCAGATTATGCAGCAGATGATGGATTATGTGGCAAATGCTGTAAATCTATAATTATGCAAAAATCGCCGCAGCTGCACTATTGTATTATTCCAGTGTCCATGGCTATTTGCTACCGGGGCCGGACTCGCCATAGCGGGCCCCGGGCGTTTCCCTGGTGGGCTGCTAGGGTGGGTGCCGGTTTTGGGCCCCTGGGGGGCCGTTCTTGTTACAGGGGGTCGGCAAAATTGCACCCTGTAACAAAATCGACCAAAACCCGCCCTAGCAAACAGCTCGGCCGCACCCCCTGCCTCCCCGTGGGGGGGCCAGCGAGCAGTTTGCCAGGGCCGGTTCAGTTCCCAGTCCGTCCCTGTTTGCTACCTTAAACCTGAACGAGAAACATAGCTGCAATCCAGTGGCAACAGGCGAGGCATTTTTCCCTTTTCTCATTTCATTTCATATCTGATTCTCTCACCTTAGGCAGTGCAGAATCCGCCTCTTTGGAGCAGCTGCGTCCTACACTCTTGGGAAGCAAGTTATTCATAGCTCTCGCTCTAAGAGCTAATCATCAGCGACACAGAAAAAATATGCGTCATCTCTGCATGTTTGCCGTGAGCTTGTTGTGGATGCTAAAGCTAGTCCGCCTTTTCTGTGTTCAAACGTTTTGTCAAACTGCTGTTTGTTACATCCGTTTACATCTCAAAAAGAATCCTGTGAGGTATTGAAAAGTCTCGTGCTTTAGTGCCATCTGTGCACTTCTATTCTGCAATAGACTGTAGCGGGCGCGGCCGGTTCAGGTAAGAGCAGTGGGGTGGGGGGGGCCCCAAAGAGGTCCCACTCACTGACCTGTTTGGGCAGCCTGTCTGGCACTGCCTTAATTACCCTAGAGGCCAGTGCGACCCTGGTGTGGTTTTGTGGGTGTGGGAGGTCCAGGAAGGCTTACTAGAGCTTGTGAGAGGAATGTGTCGGGGTGCAGGTCTTGCAAAGTGGATCCTTCAGCTGTGTGCACTGTTGGTCAACCTGTAGGGCACTGCTAATGCCATTATGGAAGCAGATCAGCGGCCTTCAATTATAGGAATAGGAAAGGCAAAGTTTGCGAGGGAAAATGTAGGGGCATATTAACAAGGAACGGGGAAAATTAACGCTAAGGGCGCTTAGCATTAATTTTTTTAACGCCCGCTATCGCTGGATAACATCGCCTGGTTATCGCATTATTAACAACGCTAACCGCCTAGGCGATAAAAAAATCCAGCGATAGCGGAATTTTGGGAGGTTATCGCTGGTAATGCAGCGATAAAACTACAAGGATAGGGATATCCTTGTTGATAGCCCATGGTGGATTTAGCCATGTAATCCACCTCCCATTGGATTACATGGCTAAGTCTGAAAATTAGCAGACGTAAAAAAGCAGCGTTAACCCTGGTTAGCGCTGCTTTTTTTTGTCTCTAACAGGGTTAGCGTGAAGCTTGATAATAGGAGAAATGTCGCTTAGTGACATTTCTCCTATTAATTTGCTCTGGAACGCCCACTTTGCATCTCATTAGAGATGCAAAGGGAAGCGTAGTGAAAAAGGGTGCTAACATGCGATTTTGCATGTTAGCACCCTGTTGTTGATAGGGCGATATTTTTATCTCTGCTTCTTTGGCTTTTAAAGCCAAAAAAGCGGAGATATAGCCCTTGTTAATATGCCCCGTAAATCTTAAGAGAAGTAATCCACATATGCTCATTATACTGGAAGTAAGAAAATCTAACTTGGCAGGACATCATTCAAAAGGTCAATGCTGTGGGCTGAATGGATGGGCCATCTCAGACTTGATAGGGGGAGCAGCTGTCACCTACCACACTTGCACATCTCAAAGACACAGCACACTCGCAAAGGGTTTCACACTAGTCTTTTGCACCACCAGACAAGTTGGGGCCAGGGCAGGGAGGCAGTAGAATTCCCAACACCTCTGGGGTAAATAGTGGACCCTCAGACCCAACTCTTCAGTACACCTCTGGACCTGTGGAAACCTCAGAAGGACTGCTGCGCTGCTCTGTTGCAAGAAAGCCTGCTACTCTGCTACTCTGCTGCCCGAGTGAGAAAGCCTGGACTTTAAAAAAAAAAATGGAAATTATACACTTTTTTGACAGAAAAAAGTTTGGTTAGTGTTGTGTGTGTTAGTTAGGTGAGTGTTTATTATGGAGCAAAATAAGAGATCAGGCTTTGAGGACAGGTTCAAGCAGCAAATGGAAAAATGTTTGGTGAGTTGACTGTGACCGAGGATAAAAAGATAGAAATAGTGTGGAAAAAAGTTTGAATGAACAGGGAAATAGGAAGAGACCTATAGAGGAAGAGAAATAAATTCTGGTCCACAGAAGAGGTGGAAGTTGAGGCCAGTGGGTCAAAGCAGGAAGGCATAAAAACGCAGAAGAGGAAAAATGTGAGTGTAAAGAAAATGGCTAAATGATGTGAATGTAAGTTTCAGGATGACTGGAAAGCTATAAAAGCTAAAGGGGATGCATTAAAGGCGAAGAAGAGAAGCCACAGTGTGGTGGCATGTGATAGTTCTTCTGCGAGTGGGGATGTGGAGCTTACTTGCTCAACAAGTTTTGAGGACTTGGATGTTGAGCAGAGTGTACAGAAGAGAAGAAAGTTAGGTGAGACGAAAATACAGTTAGAGATGGGCGATTTTTGGGATCCTTTTGGGGAAGTGATGTTTGATCATCTGCTGATTCAGCACTCTTCATCTCCGCAATGGACGCCAGCAGAGCATGTGGTGAAATATATAAGTTATTGGATCCGTAGGGAGATCCCAAAGGAGGTGAGGACTTGGCTTAGGTCGGAGTGCCCGAGACCGACTTTGCAGTCCAATACTCCTGAGTTAGACCCAAAAACCATAAGCTTCTTGAATAAGTCTGGATGTGACCCAAGGAAGGGTTTGGATAAGGGTCTAAAGGGATGTCAAGATAGGTTGCTTGACATGCTTGGGCCACTCACTAAAGTCTTTGACATGTGTGAGGAGGCACATACAAACAATACCGGAGTGTATGTGGATGAGTTGCGCCAGTCAGTGCAAAGGGCAATTTGTTTATTTGGTAACTCAAATGCAGCCTTGTGTATTGAGAGGTGCAAAAGCATATTAATGAAAATTGACCCAAAATTGGCAGAATTAGTCAATAAGGAATTTGGCGAGCTGAGTGAGGGAATGCTCTTTGCAGAGGAATTTGTGAGGGACATGTTTAGGTACTCGGGGATCCTTTTTCAAGAGGATTCAGGCCCTATGGATATGGGTATGGATATAATCCCAAAGCGGAGCAGAGTAGATTCTGTCCGCAGAGGGTGAGGTCCTGAGAAATGCGATCCAAAAGGAGAGGAAGAGGTTCTTCAGGTAAGAAATTTCAAAGACCATATTTCTATCCATGTGAATTTGGGCGGCAGACTAGCCCAATTTGTTTCAAGGTGGAGAGAAATAACACATGATCGATGGGTCTTGGAAACTGTACAGGGATATCATAGAGATTGCATGGGAGTTTCAGAACAGAGGAAATTCCCAAGCATGCTGAGGTTTGCAAAAGATGAGTTAGTGTCTCAGGTAGGGAAGGCTTTGTTGGACAAAGGGGCATTAGAGGTTGCGGTGAAGATGCCGGGTTGTTTTGTAAGCAACATATTTTTGGTCAAGAAGAAAGACAAAGGTATGAGGCTGGTGATAAATCTAAGAGAGTTGAACAATTGGGTGTTGTACAACCATTTCAAAATGGAAGTCATATATATATATGGCGTATGGCATTGGAGCAGACAGAGTTTGGTGTGAACGTTTTGGGGGACTTTGGGTTTATTGTGAATAGATAGAAATCGTGTATGGATCCAGCTCAGGAGATGCAATTCTTAGGTTTTCAGATACAGACCTTGGAATGTGTGTTGAAGTTGCCTACGGAGAATGTGAAAAAAATTCACCGGGAGGTAAAGAGAGTCAAGAATGTGGAATGGATAACATTGCGCCTGCTGGCAAGATTACTTGGGTTGCTCTCGGCATCAATTCAAGATAGTTTTCTAGCACTACTTCACTACAGGGTGCTGCAGAGGCTGAAAGCATATCATTTAAGGCAGGGAGCGAAGTATTCACAGAAGGTGAGAATGAATCAAGAGACTCAGAAGGAGTTGGAATGGTGGTTGATGAGTTTGGAAACATGGAATGGGAGAGCTATCTTTGGGGAAGCTCCATAAGTGGTGATAGAGTCGGATGCAAGTCTGTATGGTTGAGGACCAAGGTGTGGTGCATTGACGACTGGAGGACATTGAGAAGAGTTTACATATAAATTGTTTGGAACTCCTGGCTGGGTCTTCTGCAATCAGAAGTTTTCTGAAAGGACCGGCCAAATGTTGTGTTCTGTTGAAGATAGACAACATCTCAGCAGTATGTTATGTCAACAAACTGGGGGGCCCTCATTCAAGGCGTTTAGCAGAGTTGGCAAAGGAGTTTTGGAAGTTTTGTTTGGACGGAGAGATAATGGTGCAGGCGCAGTATATTCCAGGGAAGAGCAATTTAGAAGCAGATTGGAATTCAAGTTTTCTGAGGGATGTGAGCAGTTGGAGACTGAACAGGGGAGTGTTCTTGAGGTTAAAAGAGAAGTGGGGCCACCTGGAAGTGTATTTGTTTGCGGACAGGTTGAATGCTCAGATGCTGTAGTTTTACAGGTGGAAGCCGTATCCAGAAGTGAAAGGGATAGATGTATGTCGCAGGACTGGGGAACGTGGAGGCTGTATGCTTTTCCTCCATTCTCGATGATTCAGAGCCTGCTGATGAAGGTGAGAAAAGAGAAAGCAGAGATGGTGTTGATTACGTCATTTAGGCAAGCCCAAGTATGGTTTCCGGATGTGATGAATTTGTTGATGGAAGACCCTGTGAGTTTTCCATAGGTGCTGTTGGATGCGCAGGGGAACTGTCACAAACTGTTGATGACGGGTCAGTTGAGGTTGTTAGGATGGCTGATTTCAGGAGAGTATTTCAGGGGTCTGGATTATGAGAGGAGGCTTCAGAACTCATCAAGGGGTCCTGGGCGCCAGGTACAACTAAGGTCTATAGGTCAGCATGGAGAAGATGGTGTGGTTGATGTGTTGAGAGGGACTTGGATCCCATTTCAGCCACTGTAGTAGAGGTAGTGAATTATTTGATGAGTTTATTTAGAAGAGGATTTGCATTTAGTTTGTGGAAACCTGAGTAGATCAGTAATTTTGGCTGGCCATGTGTTGGTTGAAGGGGTGGCGGTTGGTCAGCATGCTTTGGTAAAGATTAAGAGTGTTCACATAGAGTTAGCTCCAAGCGCAAAGTTCACTTTTCTTTGGGATGTGTCTGTAGTTTTGAGGGAGTTGGATGACTGGGTGTCCAATTCTGGTTTGTCTGAAGTTGTTATCTTGGAAGATGGCAATTTGTGGCGTGGAACCTCGTGCTATGTGAGGTCAGCCATAGAACCAAGTGAGAGAACTCTGGGAGATTGAAGAACCTAGGCTTGGTGACAGTTGGAAATGTACTTGTTGTTGGATGAGGTGTAAAGGAATAAACGCATCTTCGTTACCTCTATATCTTGGTGTCCTGTCGTGTTCAACACCACAATTCTGGCGACGATTGATGGGAAACAGTGTGGAACACCTAAACAAGACAAGTAGTCGTATTCCGGTGATAACGCATGGAAGGTTCCGGTGTCTGGTTCCGTGGCGGGATCTTTGTCATCGGCGGTGTGTTTCTTCAGCAACGTTTCGAGGTAATCTTTGTTTCTTCAAAAAGGCATTGTGTGAGGAGTTGCGTCAGAGGGGTCCGATGTGTGATATCCTTGAGCTCTGACAAGTTCAAGTGTGCGGTGCTTTTGAAACTGCGGACAGACTGTTGTTGAGTGCGTCTGCCCATCGGTTTCAGGCACGTGTCATTTTTTTTTCTCTTTCGTGCTAAGAGGATCGTCACTTTTGCCCTCGAGCACCTTTTCCCTGCACAACATTATAAAGAGGATTAGGGAGCGCAGAGGAACGTTCATTCGCCCTCTGGCTCGGTTTGCCCTTCTTCAGTGCACATCCTAGCAGCATTGTAAAGTGTATCAGGGAGCGCGGAGGAACGTCCATTCGCCCTCTGGCTCGGTTTTCCCTTCTTTAGTGCGCATGCTAGCAGCATTGTAAAGAGGATCAGGGAGCGCGGAGGAACGTCCATTCGCCTTCTGGCTCGGTTTTCCCTTCTTCAGTACGCATGCGCAGAGACACATAGCGGGAATCAGTCTTTGCGTGACAGCAACATTGTTTTTTTCTAATTGGGGTGTTAACTGCTGAACTACCTACGTGATTTTATCTTGAAAGGGCTTCACTGGTGATGGAGCAGAGTTTCACAAAAAGAAACCTGCTTGAATTAATACCCCCATAATACATACTAACAGTAAGTAGTTATAGAAAACTAACATACACCCAACATAAACACAGAGGAAATTGCTTTGCGCATGCCTGAAATACCATAAAATAATATATGAAAAAGTAATAATATTGTGATTTGAAAGAAATGAGAAATGTTGCATGACTAGGCCGCATGTGCATCAGTAGTTGCATATTGCATCCTGCTTTGAAATAATAAATAATGCCGCTTTTGCCTCAATCTATGCCAGGAAAAAGGCTAACAGGGAATAGTGCAAGGTGTGTGGTAAACAGTGAAGGTTTCATTATCACATAATTAATAAATGTTCATATTTCATTTGCTTTAGTGTCCTGGAAAAGGCACCATCTTCATTAAAGTTGGCTAAAGTGGGAGGGGAAGCTGAGGAGTGAATCTGCCTTGTCAGAGAGGCAAGTCAGACGCGCTGTGCATCGCAAATGTATTGTACGAGTTAAGGGACAAAATGATGACCGACTGCCAAATGATGACAAAGTCGTGGGACCGGAGACACATTCTGCGGATGATGTTAATTTTATGAATAAAAGACTGTCTAAATGTAACATGTCTAGAAATTGTGAGAACGAGCTAAGAACCAAACCCTGGGAAAGAATGTAAAATAATAAATTAGCAGAATCGTAGGTGAAGTCACAGAGGTGTGACAATGCCATCCTCAAAGCCCACCAATCCACTTGCGAGTTCTGTGAAATTTGCAACAAATGTGGGACGAACATGTCAATTTTAGGGTATAATTGGGGTGCCTTTAGGGGTGTGGTTTACGCTTAGGCTGGCAGGAGAGAGAGAGGTGAGATGCGTCGCTGTCCATCAGTTTGCAGAGAGGCCTAGCTGTTCCGGACCTGTCCCGTTCCTGTCCTTCCAAACTTTTGTTCCCTGATTCTATTTCGGGGAAACCCCACCATCTCCTAGGCCTTGACTCATACATGCAAATTTATTTGTAAATGTATTTTGTTTCTGAAACTTTTGTCTCTTCACCTATCCACTCCGTGATAGATAATTGAACGTAATATTTAGATGAAACTATTGTCTCTTCATCTGTCCTCTCAGTTAGGTGTATTTTGTTTTGCATATATTTTTGCTGAAACTTTTGTCTCTTAATCTATCTACTCCATCAAGCATATTGTCATTGACTGTGCGATGAGTTTTGTAATCATTTTGAATTATTGATGATCTCTCTCCCTTTGTAAGTTCATTATTTGCATCTGTGACTGCAAGCCATGAGCCTCTCGTTAATAATTGAGATAAAATTTCATGAATTTTATCGAGTGTCTGTGGTTATTTAGCTAACTAAAGGGTTAATTTAGATGGTACAATCATTATCACCAACTATTCAACTAATTGGTCCATCAACCAAATAGAAGGAAAGTTGATTAATTAACTTAGTAAGCATACTAGTGATATTATACATGGTTTACAGAGAAGAAAGTATTGAACATGAATAAACTGACCCTAGCGCATCAGGGATTCTGGGTGAATGTGTATGGGCCATTGTAATTGTATGAATTTAGTATTGATCCCTGATCAGGTATTGACCTTGCGCTGGATCACTGGCATTCATGTTAGAGTGTAAGAATCGCAGAGGAACTTCAGTTTCGCCCTTCAGATTCTAAAAGCCATTATTTCATCCTTTTATTTTATGGGACAAGTTCAGTAGTTCAACAGTGATTATTAACAGCAAGTCAAGTAGAAATAAGTTAAATATTTAATTGAAGGTGCTCTCTTGTACCTTTTTGTGCTGATATGTTAAAGTGAAAGAGTTCTGCATTTAGAACTAATCATTTGAGGTGACTTTATGTGGCCATCATTTCTTCTTTGGTGCAGGTTTACAAGATTCTTGCTGGCACTTATTTCAGAATATAAAAGAAATTAAATAAGAGGTTCAGAAAACTTTAACATTACTTTGTGAGAAGGAGTGTGGCATCGGGGGATGCCACTTATTGTCATAATGTAAAATGTTACTGAACCACCGTTCTTTTTATTTTCTCCTGGTGAGCGAGTAATTAAGTGGGCCAAATGGAAGAAAGTGTTTTTAAATTATGCATGTGTGTGTGGGACAAATCTGAGTGCTGAAAGAAAACACGCTTTGTTATTACTTTGTTTGGGGGCTGAGGGGCAAGATGTCTTGGTAGATTTCACTGATTTTCCGCTAACGGAGGCTCGTGATTTGAATGAATTTGAGATTGCAATTGCTAGACTAGATCATCACTATCTCCCTAAAGTTAGTATCATATTGGAAAAATATCATTTTGGTTTAAGTTCTCAGGGCCAAAATGAGTCAGTTGAGAAATTTGTCACTAGTTTAAGGAAGCTGGCTTCAAATTGCAAATTTGGTGCAACAATTGAGGATAGAATTAGAGATCAATTTCTATTATGTTGCAACAGTAATATTATTCGTGAGGAGTTGTTGATGAAAGATGAACCACCTTTAGAGAAAGTTCTTATTGTCGCAAAGCGTGTTGAGCACATGATGAAGTGCGTGGGGGAAATTAAGAATGACAAGACCTCAAAGGTCACGTAAAAGGAAGAGACTACTGATGTATGTGAAGTAAGTACTCAAAAGTATAGTAATAAGAAAGTTGAAAGTGATGTGAAAAGCCAAAAGAAATCAGTTGCTGGTTTAATGGTGGTAATTGCTTCAGGTGTGGGATGGTAGGTCATATGGCCAATGATAAATTGTGCCCTGCTTGGTCTCAAACCTGCAATTTCTATGGCATCAAAGGTCATTTTAGTAAATGCTGTCGTAACAGGAATAGAAGAGGATTTAAAGCCAAGACTCAGGAAATTTGTCAGGAAATTCTTCTACAAGTGGGAGATGGATTGTTTCCCTCAGAGGTAGTTGGCATAAATGGTAAACATATTTCTATGAAGTTTGACTCCTGCTCTCGCATTACCATTGTCTCCAATTAAACTTTGCTGGAATTGTTTGTGGGTGGTAAGGAGTTGTTACCGATGGATATACAGCCTGGAGGTTATGGTGGTACTAAGTTAGAGATGCTGGGGTACTTTGAAGCTGACATAACTTTAGGTGATAAGATGACATCAGGGAAGATTTATGCATCTTCTCAAGGTGATAATCTTTTGGGGTGGGTTCATCAGAGTGAACTAGGAGTAAGTTTACATCCCAACTAAGTCCCCCAGGTCCAAATTGATGAAGTATGTCTAAGTAATGATACATTTGTAAAGGATTTTGGAAGTCTTTTTCAAAACAAATTGGGGAGGTTAGTAGGATATAAGCATAAGATCAAACTTAAAACAAATGCTTGTCCAACGGTAGCCAATGTTCGCAGAGTTCCTCTTCGCATGCAAGCAGCGGTGGAGGATGAATTGAGGAGATTCTGTGAGATTGTGGAGTGATTGAACCAGTGGAGGCGACAGAGTGGTTGGCTCCCATTGTTGTGGCGCACAAAGGCAATGGTGACATGCGCCTTTGTGTGGATTTGCGTGCTCTCAACAAGGAGGTAACTCCCAAATATTGAAGAAATGTTAACGACTTTCTCTGGAGCACGGATTTTCACAACTCTAGATTTGATGTCGGCCTACCACCAGATTGAACTTCATGATGATTCACAAGATCTCACTGCGTTTGTTACTCCATCAGGAACTTATCGATTCAAGAGGATGCCTTTTGGTCTGATTTCAGCTGCAGCAGTGTTTCAGAGGGTCATGGGTAAGATTCTGAAGGGGTTGCCTGGAGTAAAATGTTATCAAGATGACATTCTCATTTTTTGAGCCTCTGTTAGTGAACATGATCAAAGAGGGAGGAATATTTTGAGTTGCAGGAAGCTGGTTTGACTCTCAAAGCAGAAAAATGCAAATTTGGTGTCTCAGAAGTCAGTTATCTGGGATACAATATCTCTGAGTTTGGAATTAAGCCACGTCCGGAACTTGTAAAGACAATCGAATCATTGGGAGTTTCAAAGTCAAGGGAGGAGCTGTCTTCTTTCCTTGGAATGGTTGAATATTACAGCAAGTTCATTAGAGACTTTGCAAGTAAAACGTTTTGTATGAGGAAACTGTTAAAAAAAATGTGGAGTTCATATGGGACACACAATGTACTAATAAGTTCACAGCTGTGAAACGTGAGTTGAATAATGCTCCTTGTTTACAAGCCCATGATTCCCTTGGTAACACACGGGGTGGTATGTGATGCTAGTTCTAAAGGATTGGGAGCTCTATTGATTCAGATCAAAAATGGAAAGGAACATTTGATTGCCTGCATGTCACGGACTTTGAGGGTTGCAAAATATCATTATTCTGTCATAGAGAGAGAATCGCTTGCTGAGCATTGGGCCATCAACAGATTTTGGCAGTTTTAATTGGGGATCAGATTTACTATCCATACTGATCACAAGCCTTTAGTAGAGATATTTTCAAAGAAAGGTCTTGATTCAGTTTCCCCACGCATCAGGAGATGGGTAGTCAGCTTGCAGGAATTCAGTTTTGATGTGCAGTATGTTCCTGGAGCGGGCAATCACTCTGCTGATTGTTTGTCCAGGTTAGTGAATGTCACCATTTCTAATTTAAGCGAGAGTTTGGACACGGATAAGGAAGAGGTAGTGAGTGTGTGTGAAGTTTCTGAAGGAACCATCTCTGAAAAAGAGTGGTTGGACAAATTGCATCTAGATGAAGAGATGTCTCAAGTTATTCGAGTTGTGAGTTCGGGTAAACCAAGCATTTCGAGTTGGGATGTCACAAGGCGAAGTGGGGTAAGATTCTAAAAGAATTGGCTGTTGACAGAGAATTTTTGTTGAGAGGGACAAGATTGATTCCGCCCATGAATATGAGACAGAGAGTGTTACAACTTGCTCATGATGGTCACATGAAAACCAAGGGGAGACTTCGGAGAGATTTTTGGCGGACCTCCCTTGATCATAATGTTGAGTGTATGGTTAGGGATTGTATAGAATGTGTAAGTTGTGACAAAGTTCTCAAAAACAATCAGTTTCCCATGGTTTGTCGCGTGCTTCCCAAGTATCGTTGGGAGGAGGTTGCCATGGACATTTTAGGTCCTATAAAGGGGGATGCCACATCCTACATTATTGTCTTAATGGACTTATATTCCAGGTGGGTAGAAGTGTTGTGTGTGCAAGACATTTCATCCTCAGCTGTGATCAGATTTCTCGAGGGTGTGTTCAAAAGAGAGAGTTATTCCAGATATTTGCTCACGGATAATGGAGTACAATTTTGTACGCATGAGACTGAATCTTATTTGAAGAAGTGTGGTAATGAACACAAAAAATCTGCTTTGTACCATCCTGAAACCAATGGTGCCATAGAAAGAGTGATAAAGACTTTGAAAGAAGGCATACAACTGGCGAGAGTCAATAATCTGTGTTAGAAGAATGAGTTTTCTAATAGGTTGGTTGGCTATCGGTTCTCTCCGCATGGTTCCACTGGTAAATCTCCTTTTGAGTTATTCAAAGGAAGAACTCCTTCAACAAGTATGTGTCCTGGTTGGATGTTCTGGAACAAGGGCTGTATTGATAACACTCCAGGAGAATGGAGGGAGAAGGAAATTATTGCTCAACAAAAGAGAAAAGAAAACTTTGACTCCACTAGGTGTGTGAGAAATGTGTTGGTTAATGTGGGTGATTTTGTAAACGTTAGGGCACCCAAAGGGTGTTCAAATTTTTTAAAATTATTTTTTTAATTAACTTTTTTATTAGGTATTACAATACAGTAATAACAAACATTACCAGCATGTAAATTATTGTGCATTAAGTGTTACATTGTGCAGCACATTACATTTTACATCTTAATCTCCAATATCATATAACCATGTTGCGAAGGTAAACCACAGGTGCAGCTTATACATCAGTTGCTAACAAACCAGGGTGACTGTTGAGATATGTTGTGAGAGGTTCCCAGAAGTTAGATGGCTTCGAGGATGTGGGTAGTTCTTCTGCATACAACAGAAAATTGTCTCTACAGTATACAAAGTCCATTATAAATTGTATCAGAGTAGGCAACGTTTTACTGTCCCAATGCATCACCACTCTGCCTTTTGCAAGGAGCACTGCTATGGCTGCAATTTTTTTTTAACAGATTTTAATGGTAATACATGACTTAGCAGGCACAACTGCGGTGTACACTTTAGTTTACAATTTAAAATCTTACTCAGCAGGTCCTCTACCTGTGCCCAATATGTTTGTACCTGTGCACATCCCCAGGCCAAGTGTGCAAAGTGTGCCTGGTCCTGTTTGCACCATTTACAGATTGCGTTGTCTCGTAAACCATATTTGTACAATTTTACTGGGGTGTGATAGGCTTGATGTAGGTACTTGTAATGGATAAGACGTAAATTCCCATTGGGAGTGAGTAAATCCGTTAGTATACAGCACGCCTGCCAGTCCTCGTCAGTGAGCGGAGTATCTAGCAATGTGTTCCATTTGTCACGAGCTTTTACCATACCTTCCCCTATCTCTGATTGCATAGCTCTGTAGAGTTTAGTCACCAAAGGGTGTTCAAATTGGTCCAGGTTTATAAAGAAATTGCAGGTGATCAAATATTTAAAAAATGCTATCAAGACACATGATGAACGTATTTGAAACAAGTCCAGAGTTGCAGTTCTCAGGCATCCACGCGTATCTTCAACTCCTATGTCATCTAATTCACAACATGATGGTTGTGAGTTGGGAGGTTTAGACTTGCAGGTTGCTCGTAGTAGTGTTCCAACACCATGCAGGAGGAGTGTTAGAGAAATCAGGAAACCATCATATCTTAAAGATTTAGTAGTGTAATGCTGTTGTTTGGAAATTTCCTCAACTATGTGCTAAATTGTATGGCATGATATTTTCATGTGCTTTATCTACATTGTTTTGTAATGTTTTGGGAGGGGGTGTTGGGATTTCGTTCTTGTTCACTTTATCATTCTTTGTTCAATGTGGGAGGGAGAAGTGTGGTGTGGAACCTCGTGCTATGTGAGGTCAGCCATAGAACCAAGTCAGAGAACACTGGGGGTTTGAAGAACCTAGGCTTGGTGACAGTTGGAAATGTACTTGTCGTTGGATTAGGTGTAAAGGAATAAACACATCTTCCTTACCTCTATATCTTGGTGTCCTGTTGTGTTTCAACACCACACAATTCTTTTATGTTTGGTTTCTTTTAGGAGGGTGTCAGATATTAGGGCTTTGGAGGTGTCTTCACGAAGTTACCAGCCGGAAGGTGTGTGTTTTGAGTTAAGGAAAAAGACAAAGACTATGTCTAGGATTTTTTTTTATCCCAATATGGAGGGACATAGCAATTTGTGTGTGGTGCGTTGTTTGAAGGAATATGAGAAAAGAACACAAAGTTTGAGAGAAAGTGGCTGTACACAGCTTCTGCTCTCTTTCAGAAAGCCATTTAGGGCTGTATCAGCACTGTCTTTAGCGAGATGTATTAGAGAGGTGATGAGAAAGGCAGGTGTTGATGCAAGTGTCTTTGGTGCACATTCGGCAAGGGGAGCTATGGCTAGTAAGGCTTTTTTTAAATGGTCCAGTTTGAGTGGGATTATGAAAGCTGCAGATTGGTCTAATAATGCAACTTTTAAAAAGTTCTAGTTTAAACCTGTGGAGAATGTGTTGCAGAGAGTAATAGAAGAACTTTGAACATGCATAACATTGGCCTTCAGGCCTTGCCATAAAAAGCACATTTTTCCACAGTTTTAATGGGAAGAAAATCAAGATTTTTATTACCTAAAGGCAACACCCAGCACTTTACTAAACTTTTCAATGTATAAGTGAATTCATTTGGCTAGTTAAGTGTTTTGTAACCTTAAAGCTCAAACCCCTAATGGTATTTCCTTAATATGGAGGGTGAGACTTCTTAAATCAGCGTTCTTTGCAGGTATCTAAAAGAAACAATACCTAGCAGTAAGAAATAACTGACCTTATATCAAGATCTCGAACCACACTAATGCCTCCATTACGAGTTGCGAGGAGCGGAATCACCGTGGCCGATACCACTGTGTAGGGAACTATGAATTGGTATTTTCAGACCCAACATTACCAGGTCTGGAAACTTGGTTTTACCAAGAGTGGATCCGCACTACCTAAAGCCAGACGTGGAGGTTAGGAATTGCCAGCTGAAGTAGAGTTCGGCCCCACCTGTCCCCTACATCACCACAGCAATGCAGGCAATGCCATGACATGCAGGTTCGGGACAAATCTACGTTAAAGGAACTGGTAATTCCAAGACCTGTAGGTTATTAGTTGTCATTTTGGTGGTTTTAACTTGTGATTCATGTTAAATCATAGGGCGCTAACTGCAAGAATCATTAATTATATCCCCACTGTCTCTCTGCGGAGTTAGTGGGGAACTCTGAATGAGGGCCTGATTGTACTAAGCATTTATCTACCTCTTGCCAGGGCTACAAATGATGTGCTCATCTTCTTCAGCAACTCAGTACTCAGCAAAATATTGGAAGATGCTCCATCCAACAGCCACACCCGGATCCTCCATGTGACAGTGAACACGCTCTGTTCTCCTCCTCTTGGCACAAGTGCATCAGGCAACCACACCCCAACTCCTCCATGTTATAGTGAACAAGTTCTATTTTCCTCTATGTATAAGTGGCTCAAGCAGCCACCCCCCAACTCCTCCGTGTTATAGTGAACAAATTCTATTCTCCTCCTCTTGGCACAAGTGCATCAGGCAACAACGCTCCAACTCCTCTGTGTGACAGTGAACAACCTCTATTCTCCTCCACTTGGTACAAGTGCATCAAGCAACCATGCCCGGCTCCTCCATGTTATAGTCAACAAGTTCTATTCTCCTCCTCTTGGTACAAGTGCATCAAGCAACTACCTCCCGTTCCTCCATGTTATAGTGAACAAGTTCTATTCTCCTGCTCTTGGTATAAGTGCATCAGGCAACCACGTCCTAACTCCTCCATGTGGCAGTGAACAAGCTCTATTCTGCTCTAGGTACAAGTGCATCAAGCAACCACACCCCGTCCTCCATGTGACAGTGAACACATGTGACAGTGAACAAGCTTTAGTGTCCTCCTCTTGGTTCAAGTGCATCTAGAAACCACGCCCGTCTCCTCCATGTGACAGTGAACAAGCTCTATTCTCCTCTAGGTACAAGTGCATCAAGCAACTACCCCCGGCTCCTCCATGTGACCATGAACAAGTTCTATTCTCCTCTAGGTACAAGTGCATCAAGCAACCAAGCCCCTTCCTCTACGTGATAGTGAACAATCTCTATTCTCCTCTAGGTACCACTGCATCAAGCAACCCCCCCGGATCCTTCATGTGACAGTGAACAAGCTCTATTCTACTCTAGGTACAAGTGCATCAAGCAACCACACCCAAATCCTTCATGTGACAGTGAACAAGCTATATTCTCCTCCTCTTAGTACAAGTGCATCAAGCAACCACGCCCGGCTCCTCCATGTAACAGTGAACAAGCCTTAGTCTCCTCCTCTAGGACCAAGTGCATCAAGCAACCACACCCAACTCCTCCATGTGACAGTGAACAAGCTCTTTTCTCCTCTAGGTACAAGTGCATGTAGTAGCCATGCCACAACTCCTCCATGTGATAGTGAACAAGCTCTATTCTCTTCCTCTAGGACCAAGTGCATCAGGCAACCACGTCCAACTCCTCCATGTGACAGTGAACAAGCTCTATACTCCTCCAGGTACAAGTGCATCAAGCAACCACACCCAACTCCTCCATGTGTCAGTGAACAAGCTCTATTCTACTCCTATTAACAAGTGCATCAAGCAACCACGCCCGGCTCCTCCATGCTATAGTGAACAATTTCTATTCTCCTCCTGTAAGTACAAGTGCCTCTAGTAGTAACTATCCAACTCCTCTGTGTTATAGTAAACAAGTTCTATTCTCCTCATCTTGGCACAAGTGTATCAGGCAACCACGCCCCAACTCCTCTGTATGACAGTGAGCAACCTCTATTCTCCTCCTCTTGGTACAAGTGCATCAAGCAACCATGCCCGGCTCCTCCATGTTATAGTCAACAAGTTCTATTCTCCTCCTCTTGGTACAAGTGCATCAAGCAACCACCTCCCGCTCCTCCATGTTATAGTGAACAAGTTTTATTCTCCTGCTCTTGGTACAAGTGCATCAGGCAACCACGCCCTAACTCCTCCATGTGGAAGTGAACAAGCTCTATTCTCCTCTAAGTACAAGTACATCAAGCAACCACGCCCCAACTCCTCCATGTGACAGTGAACAAGCTCTACTCTCCTCTAGGTACAAGTGCATCAAGTAGCCATGCCCCATCTCCTCCATGTGACAGCGAACAAGTTGTATTCTCCTCCTCTAGGTACAAGTGCATCAAGCAACCATACCCCAACTCCTCCATGTGACAGTGAACAACCTTTATTCTCCTCCTCTTGGTATAAGTGCATCAAGCAACCACGCCCGGTCCTCCCTGTTATAGTGAACAAGTTATATTCTCCTCCTCTTGGTACAAGTGCATCTAGCAACCACACCCGGCTCCTCCATGTGACAGTGAACAAGCTCTATTCTCTTCCTCTTGGTAGAAGTGCATCAGGCAACCACGCCCTAACTCCTCCATGTGGCAGTGAACAAGCTCTATTCTCCTCTAAGTACAAGTACATCAAGCAACCACCCCCGGCTCCTCCATGTGACAGTGAACAAGCTCTATACTCCTCTAGGTACCAGTGCATCAAGCAACCACACCCAACTCCTCCATGTGACAGTGAACAAGCTCTATTCTCCTCCTATTGGTACAAGTGCATCAAGCAACCCCACCCTAACTCCTCCATGTTATAGTGAACAACCTCTATTCTCCTCCTCTTGGTACAAGTGCATCAGGCAACCACGCCGAACTCCTCCATGTGACAGTGAACAAGCTCTATTCTCCTCCTATTGGTACAAGTGCATCAAGCAACCCCACCCTAACTCCTCCATGTTATAGTGAACAACCTCTATTCTCCTCCTCTTGGTACAAGTGCATCAGGCAACCACGCCAAACTCCTCCATGTGACAGTGAACAAGCTCTATTCTCCTCCTATTGGTACAAGTGCATCAAGCAACCACGCCCGGCTCCTCCATGTTATAATCAATTTCTATTCTCCTCCTGTAAGTACAAGCGCTTCTAGTAGTGACTACCCAACTCCTCCATGTTATAGTGAACAAGCTCCATTCTCCTCCTCCAGGTACAAGTGAATCTAGTAGCCACAGGGCAGAAAACCTTGCCAATCATCATCCTCCGCACTGATTGCCAACAAATGTAAGTCTCCTTCCATGCAACACCAAGGCAGTCACATATTCTTTCAGAGACTGAGCCTCTGACACTACATCAAAGGACTGCTTAAATGTACGTAAAACCATAAACGCAGTCTTTTGATCTCTCACTTCAAAACAGGGTCCCAATAAAGAAATATGTGAATCATGATTAGATATCGAAATAAATAACTGTTTAATTTAGAAGATGATTTCAAGCTGTGGTCCTATAGGAGCAAAACGACATTGAATATTTTTTAGGCATTTCAGCTTTTTGCAGAACGTTTGAATTGTTTTAAATTTCACGTTTTGCTTAGCAAATGGCCCGTTGCTATGACCTGGAGCCTCTGTCCAGAAGACGGTGTATTGAAAATGTGCTTTAGTGAACATACATGTCTGCAGAGGCCCTCGCGGGAATTATGAGAAGTTTGTCAATATCCTTAGCGTGTTCTCTTTGTAAAGATGGGTAGAAAGCACAGCAACATCCCATCCTATGAGGTCAGCATAGGAAATGCCTGTGCGCTATTATCTCCCTTTTAATCAGTAAGCAGAAACATTTGACAGAAATGTGCCCAGAAGTTTAACGCTGGTGCGTGCTGCATGCTTCGGCCATGACATAACCAGGCAGGTTAATGCCTAATTGTGATGCTAAAAATGTCCCAGAAGAAGTGTTTGCGCAGTCCAATAAAAACAAAAAAGTATAGAGTTTCCACTCAAGTGGAAAAAATGTAAGCTGCCCTGTTTTTGGCGACTGGTAGGAGAACATCGGTCAGATGTATGCTGTGTTTTTTGTCAGAATCTGATGTATTTTTTCCAAAATGTACAATAACAATCTTCACAGTACAGATAAAGTTTCAGGTTTAGAAGAAACTGTCCAACCTAGCACTATATGCATTTTATTCCGTTGGGATAGTTTAAAAATCTTTATTTGTTGAAACAGCTGAGTTATAGCTAACATTTTACTGTATGCCAACATCTCATGCCATTCATGTCTAAATATAGCTAGAACGAAAGTGATAAAAATGTGCCGATGCGTATTTAATGATAATTGCTCTTATATAAATCATATCGGGCATAGCCAAGTACTTGCTTAAGAAGGACTGTCTCCCAAACACGAGTCACGCTACATTAGAGAAGTATACAAGAAAAACAGGAGCAAGCCCGTTAGCCCAGCTGAGACCGGGTACATGTAGTAACAAAAAACAATGTCTCAACAGGGAAAATGAATGAGAGGACCAATCGATACACAATTCAATCAAGAGAAGGGAAGACAAGAGAGATCAAAGAATAGAAAGGGAACAGATTTAATAGTTAGATACACAATTGGTATATACAATTCAAAATAACCATAACTAACACATGTGCACTGACAGTGAAGTGAAAAAGTGAACGGCGCAGTGACATAAGTGTGTGGGTGACAACAAGGTACGGCAAAATAATTCAAATCAATTCAAGGTCGAGGAGAGTTATATACAATGGATAATTTACACATAATCATGAAGGTCTCACAGGACCCTGTAGTTAGCCGTAAATAATGCTGTCCGGTCGACGACGTTTCAACCTCCTTAAGTTGAGGTCATCATCAGGACTATGGTTATTGCGATATTTTAAAATACCTATGTGTAAGAAAAAAGGGGAAGGATAATGAATAGAGAAGCCCAGGAAAGCCAATAACATACAGTATAGAGAGTGAAAGCATAATGAATAAGTAAAGAGCAGGCCAGGGGGTAATCGTACCTGTGTCCGTGGTAAATCACCACCTCATTATTAATTGCAGGGAAATGTGGAACTAATCAATATGGTCCGTCACATTTAGAGGGGTATCTTCAGGTGTCTGAAAGGATAATAAGGAAACTATAAAGGAGGCCCACTAGTTCAATACACGTAGCCGAGTAAAGCGCGGTGGAAGGCGCTTACCTATAAAGGACACCCAAAAAAATAAGGAGGCCAACAGGAACAACTTAAGGCATCCGGGTTATACTTCTAAGTCAGCAATCTATCAAGAAAAAAAAAAAAAAAAAAGAAATGAAACCCGTGCTTTAGCCGGTAATATATAGAGGTATTAGGGGCAAAAACGCTTACCAATTGGAACAATTAGTGAAGTAAGGGGAAGGCATCCAGCGGTCAATAATCCGCAATGTTTGAGAAACGATCAGCACTCTAAAAAAGGGGGCAGAAAGCGAGCTGTATGAGAGGCGTGTAATGACAACGCCTAATCATTACGGAAACAGAATAATCTGGCCAAAGGCAGGCAAACCCTTGAGTGACTTACTGGAAACGGGTCGTAAATCACCAGGTATCGGGATTAGTCCGAAGCAAGGCCTCCGCGTCCAAACGAGTAAGACGTCTAGCGTGTATGCGACGCGAACGCCGGAAATAAACTATCCGGGTCATGTGACCGCATCAAGGCCACAAAGAAAGGACTACCGGGTACGAACACAGAGAGGGAAACAGGAAAGATGACAGAACGGGTAAAGATAAAAAGAAACACCCGATCAGTGTGAAGGTCAACGATAATAAATAAGTTTCCTACAGGGCATACAAATTAATTACAAATATTGACAACTACAATTCATAATTTCAGTATGGACCTATGATCAAGGACAATACAATTTACAACAATGCAACAATAATAATAAATCACAATTGGCCAATATAATAATAGGTTGTAAAACATGTAAGAAAGCGTATAAACAATCGATACCAATAGTAAATTATGAAAGACAAATAAACTAAAAAGGTTACAAAGTCATTCAATAAACATTATCTATTATGAAACAATTAAAGGACAAAGGGAACGGAGAAGGGAGGGGACGTGGGGACAACTAGGGAAGGGAAAAAAACGGAGGGGGGGGGGGGGTGTTGTGTAAGGCGGGGAGGTGGGGGTGGTGGGGAAGGGAAGGGAATTTAATAATAAAACCAGCCGACAAGGGGGGCGGGATTGTCGTGATGGATCGTGAGGATTATGACTCAGAAATCCTTCGACAACTTGATAACCCTCTACATTATCGCAAATTGACTTCAGATCCTCTTCGTTCCATCCAAACTAAGATTGCCTCCGTTACATCTCAGGCTCTTTCGAGTGGCATTATTAACAAAAAAGAACATGATTTTTTCAATAGCCCATTCCCTAGAACACCGGTAATTTACACCTTACCGAAAGTCCACAAGAACTCATCGACCCCTCCGGGACGCCCGATAGTATCCGGGTGCGGATCTGTGTTGGAACCCCTGGGAAAATATATTGACTCTATTCTTAAGGTTTTTGTTCCCTTGACTGACACCTTTGTCAAGGACAGCACACATCTAATTAACATCATAGACGACCTTCCCTTCAACCCTGAATCCGACTTTATGGTCGGTTTAGACATTGAGTCTTTATATACTAATATTCCCCAGGCTGATGGACTCATGGTCATGGAGGTAATATTGAATACTCGCCCTCGTCCCACACGCATCCCTACGGAATTTGTGGTTCAATTGTTGCACATAGCTTTGACCAACAACTATTTTCTGTATAAAGATACATATTACCTTCAGGTTAAAGGTGTATCGATGGGTGCTTGTTTTGCACCAAATTTTGCAGTACTCTATGTTCACCATTTAGAGTCCACCATTTTTCTGAATAGCAGTAATCCTTTTCTCACCAACATTACTTTATGGCGCAGGTACATAGACGACATTTTGTTGCTATGGCATGGCACACATGAGAATCTTTTGTCGTTTATTACCTGGTTGAATTCCATCCAAAACCATTTAAAATTTACTTCAGATGTGCGTAAGAATGACCTCCCTTTTTTGGATCTCACATTACATGCTGAGGATGGTCTAATTGGGACATCCTTATATCGAAAACCTACAGAGCGTAATACCCTTTTGGCCTATTCTAGTTACCATCCTCGAGGGCTTAGAGACGGCTTGCCTTACGGACAGTTCCTCCGTATACGGCGGAATTGTAAGTGGAGAAAAGATTATTTTCGAGAGGCAGCTATCCTCTCGGCAAAATTGATCGACAGGGGCTACCCCAAACATTTGGTGAGAAGATCTCTAAAAAGAGCTTGGTATAACCATAGGGAAATTATTTTGGCACCCTCCATCAAACGTGTCAATACACGTATCCCTTTTGTTTCCACTTTCAGCCCCAGCAGTAATATGGTTTCCAAGATAATCAAGAACAATTGGAAATTGTTACGCTCTTTTCCACACTTTACAGACCCCCCCCTTCTATCATACAAGAGGGGAAATAATTTGAAAGACAAGCTTGTCCATGCCATTACCTGGCCTACCAAAGAAAAATCTGCAAATACTACCTTATGGAATTTACCACCTGTAATAGGCCACTTCAAGTGCCTAAATTGTAATGTGTGTGATTTGACTAACAATACTAAGGTTTTTGTCACTCCTTCTCACACCTATCAACTGAAACATTTTTCCAATTGTCGTACCACCAATGTTATTTATGTGATACGCTGTCCGTGCAATTTACTTTACATTGGGCAGACTACACAGATGGTTAAACAACGCATCTCCCAACACAAAAGTCGCATTAGATGCAACGTCGTTACTGCTCCACTTGTGATGCATTACAAGGAGCATAACCATTCGGAAACGGATATGACTTGGCAAGTCATAGATTGTCCACAATTACCGATCCGGGGTGGCAATTTACAGACCTTGCTAAACAAATGCGAATGTCGTTGGATTACACGCTGTAACTCTGTATCACATGGATTGAATTCCTTAGACGAATGGAACACAGTCATCACGAGTGGCTAGGATTCAGATTTTACATGTTGTTACTCATCCTTACCATCATTGTCCTATTGATATTCAGACTGTAGTATTCTTTGACAGTGTGAAAAAATGTCAAAAAATGTCTAATTGCTTGAGTCTTTTTACAGCATTCTGTCCATTTTTGTTAAAAGTGTTTTGGTATCCCGGCGCACTTCCTTTACCCTTATTCGCCTTGTGGCCCCCCCGCCCCCTCTTTCCCTCCTCCCTGTTGTTTCCTTCCCTTCCCCACCACCCCCACCTCCCCGCCTTACACAACACCCCCCCCCCCCCCTCCGTTTTTTTCCCTTCCCTAGTTGTCCCCACGTCCCCTCCCTTCTCCGTTCCCTTTGTCCTTTAATTGTTTCATAATAGATAATGTTTATTGAATGACTTTGTAACCTTTTTAGTTTATTTGTCTTTCATAATTTACTATTGGTATCGATTGTTTATACGCTTTCTTACATGTTTTACAACCTATTATTATATTGGCCAATTGTGATTTATTATTATTGTTGCATTGTTGTAAATTGTATTGTCCTTGATCATAGGTCCATACTGAAATTATGAATTGTAGTTGTCAATATTTGTAATTAATTTGTATGCCCTGTAGGAAACTTATTTATTATCGTTGACCTTCACACTGATCGGGTGTTTCTTTTTATCTTTACCCGTTCTGTCATCTTTCCTGTTTCCCTCTCTGTGTTCGTACCCGGTAGTCCTTTCTTTGTGGCCTTGATGCGGTCACATGACCCGGATAGTTTATTTCCGGCGTTCGCGTCGCATACACGCTAGACGTCTTACTCGTTTGGACGCGGAGGCCTTGCTTCGGACTAATCCCGATACCTGGTGATTTACGACCCGTTTCCAGTAAGTCACTCAAGGGTTTGCCTGCCTTTGGCCAGATTATTCTGTTTCCGTAATGATTAGGCGTTGTCATTACACGCCTCTCATACAGCTCGCTTTCTGCCCCCTTTTTTAGAGTGCTGATCGTTTCTCAAACATTGCGGATTATTGACCGCTGGATGCCTTCCCCTTACTTCACTAATTGTTCCAATTGGTAAGCGTTTTTGCCCCTAATACCTCTATATATTACCGGCTAAAGCACGGGTTTCATTTCTTTTTTTTTTTTTTTTTTTCTTGATAGATTGCTGACTTAGAAGTATAACCCGGATGCCTTAAGTTGTTCCTGTTGGCCTCCTTATTTTTTTGGGTGTCCTTTATAGGTAAGCGCCTTCCACCGCGCTTTACTCGGCTACGTGTATTGAACTAGTGGGCCTCCTTTATAGTTTCCTTATTATCCTTTCAGACACCTGAAGATACCCCTCTAAATGTGACGGACCATATTGATTAGTTCCACATTTCCCTGCAATTAATAATGAGGTGGTGATTTACCACGGACACAGGTACGATTACCCCCTGGCCTGCTCTTTACTTATTCATTATGCTTTCACTCTCTATACTGTATGTTATTGGCTTTCCTGGGCTTCTCTATTCATTATCCTTCCCCTTTTTTCTTACACATAGGTATTTTAAAATATCGCAATAACCATAGTCCTGATGATGACCTCAACGTAAGGAGGTTGAAACGTCGTCGACCGGACAGCATTATTTACGGCTAACTACAGGGTCCTGTGAGACCTTCATGATTATGTGTAAATTATCCATTGTATATAACTCTCCTCGACCTTGAATTGATTTGAATTATTTTGCCGTACCTTGTTGTCACCCACACACTTATGTCACTGCGCCGTTCACTTTTTCACTTCACTGTCAGTGCACATGTGTTAGTTATGGTTATTTTGAATTGTATATACCAATTGTGTATCTAACTATTAAATCTGTTCCCTTTCTATTCTTTGATCTCTCTTGTCTTCCCTTCTCTTGATTGAATTGTGTATCGATTGGTCCTCTCATTCATTTTCCCTGTTGAGACATTAGAGAAGTAGACATGGTGGCAGATAGATTGCTTTGCTTCCACCGCCCTGCCAGTGTTCAGTTGTAGGAAAGTGCCCCTTTTTGACATGGTCACCCCCACTTTTTGCCCTAGCATTGATGCTTTTCGACTGAAAGAGCTCTGTGTCCCTGCTAACCTTGTCCCCAGTGCCAGCTCTCTTTCCCTAAAACAGGTAAATTACTAATTATAACCCAATTGAAAAAGTATTTAGCACCCTTGTAAGTCCCTAGTAAATGGTACCTCTACCAAGGGAATGGGCACTAAAGAGGGTCCACTTTGTCTGCATCATGTATTGTGCCACCCTAAGAGGCCCACACAAAATCTGCATGCAGCCTCCAATTGCAGGATGCGTGAAATGGTGCGAACCATTTTGAAAACTCTCTTGGCACACTCCTTGTGAGCCAGAGCCATGCCCAGACACACTGCACATACTATATATAAGTCACCCCTACAGCAGGCTTTATAGTCCTAGGGCAGGGTGCATTATATTATATGTGGGAATGCAGGATGGCTAGGAATTTAGCATATCGAGGCCAGAGGCTTCAAAGCCACTGCTGCCTTTGATATGTTACCCCGGCTTCCTCCAGACCTGGAGGATGCCACCCCATGCCCTGGCACCCATTTGGCCCCAGAGCAGGTGGGAAAGTTAGCTAGTCAGTAGGCATGTTGCACTATCAGGCTAGGCACACCCCTACGTGGGCCACCTGAAGTGGACACTCGAAGAAGGGGCTTTCCATCTTGGTTTTGGTGAAACTAGGAACCTGTGGCAGGTTTATGCCCACTCTCCATAGGAAGTGACTTTATAGGGGTAGATAGCCTGTTGGCTATTACCTTGTTTTCCCCTAAATTACCCTAAATTCAGTATTTAGGTGGCCCCCTGACACCAGGAACTTCGATTCAACTGCCTGGGAACCAAAGAAGGACAGAGGAGAGCAAAAGTACTTACCTGATTCCGATGATCTTAGTGTCTAAAATTATATAAATATTAGTGTTATTTTTCTAATTTGTTCTCGAGTTTCTTCTTGAGTGTGTCTCATTTATTGACTCTGTGTGTACAACAATTGCTTAACACTACCCTCTGATAAGCCTAAACTGCTCGATCACACTACCACAAATTGAGCACTTGGGATTATTAATTTAAGCCCTGTAAACCAATAAAGGTTGTCTGTACTTTTTTGCATGGTATGCCCTTACATTGGCACCACCACATAAAAAGCCAAAAGCTTCCCACAACAGTAACCTAGCACCGCAAATCGAAACCCTTTTAAAGCCCAGATTTGGAACACTTTAATGTGAGGTTGAAATGAAGCCAGTCCGGAATGTCCAACTAGTTTTCCCCTGGCCTGAATGTAACGTTATTTTGGCCCGCCCCCCACATATACTTCTGATGTTGATTTCAGATTAAACTGACCCCCCCCCCCCAACCCCAAGGACATTATTATCCCACGCCTACAGTGGGAAAGAATATCTCTGAACAAATCACCTAGAAAAGAGGGCACCTCACAATGTATGCAGGGGTAGAAAAATGCAATTTACCATACCGAACACAATAAATAATCCCCTTTCCCTACAGATATAGGAAGACCAGGCCACTGTGCCGGCAAGCAGGTTTTCATAGGCAAAAAAACTGTTGTCCACATGGAGTTCCAAGGGGGTGAGGTTGGAGCAGTGGGTTTACAATGGTCTTGGCGGCACAACCAACTTTGCTGTCCTTTTATCTTGTCCATCTATTGAATTCAGAGTTGGTGTTTCTCTTTTCCTGGCTTCTCTTCCAGTTTAGCACTCTGTTTCCGCTGCGACCACTGTTGAACACATTGTGGGGTATATTATCAAGCACGGCGTTAAAATTATCACCGCTTTGGCGGCAAAAAACTGCAGCTAAAGCAGCGATAATGGGCTTGATAATATGCCGCAGAGAATTCCAATAGAAGCCCATGTTGACACCAGAACATGCGCTTCTATGGGAATTCTCACGGGCATATTATCAAGCCCATTATCGCCGCTTTAGCGGCAGTTTTCTGCCGCTAAAGCGGCGATAATTTTAACGCTGTTTCTTGATAATATGCCCCAGAGTTGGCCAGGAGATCTGCGAATTGCACAATGCTGAACTATTGAGAGTAGGAGGGAAGGCCCTAGGTCCACCACTACCTACCTGCCCAAGCGTGACAATTTGTTCAGCATTGTGAACCTTTGGAACATGAGTAGTGGGCATCTCTGAGGTATACTACATTCTTCGCTTATACCAGGGCTTTCAGAGCTTATTTTGTATTTTTTTGTTAGGACAAGGATCAGCCTTCCATTTTGCTGTCTGTGAATTGTTTCGACTACGACTCATGCATCAGAGCCTTATCTGCAGGAGAGATTTTGCCTTAATGCTGCTACGCAAACTTGGCCTTTACCCATCTTTCCTTTCATGGGATTCCTTGTCTGGTTCAGGGAATAAGTATGCCCCACCAGATTGTTTTTGTTTCAATAGGGTTAACAGAACTACACCACAAACTGTTTTAGCTCATGAACGTTATGTGAAGTCGCAGCAGAAGGCAAAGTCCTACATTTTCTGCAAAATAGATTTTTGAATCCTAAAATTGGGGCATTTTTATTTTACCACTGCCATCATGGGGTTCGTCTGACTATTGGCTCTGCAATGTGGGCCACGCACAGCCATTTATGCACTTGACTCTCAGGGTAGTCTGGCCAATCAGTCACAGGCTTCTTCAAGATCAACAAACAGACATAATAACTTAATGTCCAGCTTAGTGCTTGGCTTTTAATAAACGTAAGCACTTTTAGTCTCACAGCAGTACTAAATACTACACAATTCAACTTAAGGCAAAAGCTAGTGACCCTTCAGATGCCTCCCTCTTGACCCATTCTGACCCACTCTGTATTGAGCCAACCGCAGGTGATTCCCTAATGGCTGGCTCACTACAGTAGTGATGGCAAAGGCATGAATCAGACAGAGGTACAGTCTCTAGTGTCCCTTACAAGTCGCATATGCACACATTTCACTTTGATTCAAATTTCTAACCCATGGTGGTCTAGTGGGTATGCAGGAGTTTGTAATACTTCCTTCAAAGCATGTCCTTCAGCTCCATATTTAGGCAAACCTTAGGCACACACTATACACAAATGATATATGGTAAATTATTCCCGTTCAGTAGTCATACAGATTAAACATTTAAGAAAATACATGTTCCACATAAAAAATATATAGTCATCCAAATCTTTGGCTTCAGAGATCTCTTTATTCGCAGATCATTTTCAATGTTCATGTAGCCAACACGTGTTTCGTCGGTTTAGAGACTCCATCAGGGCTGTTTATAATAAAACAAGATCAGAAGGTACGCACGGCTGTAAACGAAGGTCAGTGTGCCACCCAATGCATATTAATGCCATGCTGCTCAGATCAGTTAATGTTGAAAATCAATTGGCAATGTCCGATATATAGTATCATTAATGCTCCCAGTATGTAGGGTAGTCGAGGAGTATCCAAATGAACGTAGGTGGTAAAATGGTAGCGGTCCAAAATAGTTATTTATAGGGATCCCAGTATATGGGGTAATCCAGTGGTATCCAAAGAGGACGTAAAGATCCATGTACGGTCCCTCTATCACTCTTCATGTGGCATGACCATTGGGAATAATTTACCATATATAATTTGTGTATAGTGTGTGCCTAAGGTTTGCTTGAATCTGTATAGGGCTCCTATCTTTAGGAAGTTTGATTACGAGTGTAGGGTAAATATTCCTCCCTTGTGTGCACCACCATAGGAATTTCTAAAATACTGTGTCTTACTGTCAGGTGAGTGTCACCTTGAGATCCCTAATTTACCCATGCAATTCCTTCAGCTCCATAGTTTGTCCTGTGACGAGCCCGCAATTCTATTAAATTCTTTGGCATTTAGAGAGTGCAGGGCTACCCGATGGGCCTCCCAGTGCTGGTAGCAAACATTAACCAACAGTACTGCTTGCTAACCCTAAACGGAACTAGAATAGGAAGGTTTTCAGATTCTTTCTGAAGTTAAGTTCTGATTGGTCAATTCTAATATATAGTGGAAGAGCGTTCTAGAGCTTGGGTGCCAGGTAGGTAAAGGAACTTACTCCACATCTTGTTCTCTTGATCCTGGACACCTGCAGAAGTTTGAGACCCTCGGAGCGTAGGGGTCTTCATGGAGTATACGAAGTCACCAGATGCTGAATTAGCTGTGGACCCTTCTTGTGAATGGGACAATGGACCAGACATAGTATTTTGAACTGGATTCTCTTCTGAATCGGTAACCAGTGCAAGGCTGCTAATGCTGGTGCTGCTGACTAGGGCGTAGCAATTTAGTGAAGAACCCATGAGGCGGTGTTCTGGACTACTTGAAGCCGCCTTGTCACATAATTGATGCTGCCTAGTTAGAGGGAGTTACTGTACTCGAGATGTTGAGTTGATCAGTCACTGTACAACCACGCTACACAGTGGGGCAGGGATCCAACTTAACAATTTCCTCAGGGTTCTGAGAAGTCCAAAACAGCATGAAGCAAGTTTCTTGGCCTGAACCCCCAGGAACAGGTCTAACGTGGATCCAAACTCCTAAGGCTCTTTACTGTGGAGGAAGGTGACGGAGTGACTGAGGCAATCAGGCCAGTTGAATTCCATCCAGTGAGAGGGGTTGTTACCTACAACTAGACCTCTGTTTTTTCCACGATCAGTTTCAAATAGCTGGAGGACATCCAGTTTGTTATCTGTTTCAAACAGGCGTTTAATTGATTGGAGATTTTGTTAGTGTCCGAAGTGAGTGAGATGACTATCTGTGTGTCATTTGCACAAGAGACCAATGCGAGACCATGCTCTCGCAGTATCTCCGTCAGTGGAAGTACATATAGGTTGAAAAGCGTGGGGGCTTATGCACGAGCCCTATGGCACCAGACACTTTAAGGGGTAGGTTTTCGAGAACAAAGATTTATTATGAACCTGGAAATGCCTGTTTTCAAGAAATGTGGCAAGCCATTTGAGAATGAGGGGGCATATTAACAAGGGCTTTATCTCCGCTTTTTTGCCTTAAAAAGCCAAAAAAGCTAGAGATAAAACTATCGCCCTATTTACAAGAGGGTGGTGCTAACATGCATAATCGCATGTTAGCACCCTTTTTCCCGATACCTCCCTTTGCATCTCTAATGAGATGCAAAGTGGGCGTCACTGGGCGTACCCCGGATGGACTACCTTGTAAAATATCGCTGATGTTCACATCGCGATATTTAGAAAGCAGCCCACAGGATTTTAGCACACGTTAGATTTTGGCAAAAACTGCGGTTTTCGCCAATAACTAACGTCTGCTAAAATCCTGACTTACCTATGCTTGACATAGGGGGCGGATAATGCTGATACGACCACAGGGTCGTATCAGCAAGATTATCGCCGTTTTGCAGGGAACATCACTGGAAAACCAGCGATGTTCCCTGCAAAGCGGCGATTTCCCCGATATCGCTGGATTTCTTATTGCCGTTGTTGATACAGCGCTATCATGGCGATGAAATCCAGCGATAGGATAAACATCGCTAAACGCGCTTAGTGATGTTTATCTCTAATCGTTGTTGATATGCCCCGAGGTGAGGACAGTCACAGGGCGTGCCTCGTTAGCCATTGTGGCTTCATCTCTGAGCATGTAGCTGCCAAACTTTGTCTTTGAGGTGGAGCGGCTCAATTGTGTGGAAAGCAGATGTGGCCCAGCCTACGGCAGTTCTGCTTGGACGGCAAAGTGAATCATAGCTCTCGACTGGGCCAGACAGTCACTTTGGCAGATGCAAATCTGGGTAATCTGATGTATTCTGTGAGACGCAGCCCTTATTGGTCCAAACTAATAGCTGCATCCCCGATCGGACCAATGTCACAAGGCAGATGCAGCCCGATCAGGCCAAAAAGGCATTTGTTTAAAATGGTTTCAACCAGAAACTGAGATCAAGAAACAGGGGAGATTCTCTACAGCAGGGGTTGCCCCTAGTCCTGTGAATGCGCTGGGCTTTTTCAATGGACAATCTCTATTCCTTCAGAGCCAGGCAGATTCCTTCTCTCTCTCATCAGGCAGGCAGGCTTCTAGGCATTCAAGCAGACCCTCAACTCCTCCGACAGAGAGCACAGACTTCAGGTGATGTCCGCCTACCTCTGGGAGACTGGCTGACAGGCAGACAGCAGTCCTGGTCACATAGCAGTTTTTCAAGTACTTTGTAGAGCACTCCCTGCCTTATTCTTGAAGGACTTGGAACAGGAACCAATTGGGTAGTTTGTGCAATCTCTTTTTACACAACTACTAGACAGGGGATGTGGGTATACTGTCTCAAACCTCGGAACATGTGTAGGGTGTTTTTCCCTTCAAGTGCCCTTGTGCAGGGCAGTGTTTCTCACAGCAAGTAGCACTGGGTCTGTCTGCAGACTGCAGCACCAACAACACAAGGCCAATGAAGTGTGAGGTTTCTGCACTTGGCTGTCATTGGCTTGTCAGAAGCAGTAAGGCAAAAAGGCAGGCTTGACCTCGAAACATCCTCACCTAACATATCAGAAAGTGCAGTCCCACTCTTCACCCATTCCATCAACTAAATTGCAGTTCTCAGGAAGAACTAATCAGCAGCAGCCCCTTGCTAACAAAAGTCCTCATGGAATGTCTAAAGGTAGCTATGTGTCCATCCTCACTTCATTGTCTGGATCTCCACCCTTCAGCTGCACGATTGCAAGCAATTAACTTCCACTGTCTGGGGAAGTTGTCCTCATCCTTAATCTTGTGTTGTCTCAAACTAAGGGCGTTGATACTGCTCACACACAATCAAGAAAAGCACTGGCAGAGCTGAGACAAGGAAGAAGCAGGGGCTGCAGAGCCTTCTCCCTCCTTTCACCGTTCCTGCTGTCCATGTGTGCCAGTTACTGCTGTGACCATGTGTATGGCTTTGTGAAAGGAGGGAGAAGCGGTCCAGAGCCACGGGGATGTTAAGCTCATCGTGTTTACTACGAGCCTTTTTTATTTAATTAGGTCATTCTACCTTCAAGGGAAAGAATGTTCTTATAACCTGGTAGCCTTGTAGTTCTTATAGACTTGTGCTGTAGAGGGGTATACACACCATTAAAGTCTTGTTCCCTTGTTATCGTCCCTCACCTTGAGACCAATAATGCTGGACTGGGGTTTTATATAGCCAATGTACCCCACTGTTGCAGGCTACCTATGGAATAATATATCCTCAACTATACATTGTGAGGACATAGCAAGTCAGCAACGAGTTCAATGACCTTACAAAGGCACAAGATGCATTATCCCATATTAGAACATTGGAATGTGGAGCATTCCATTGAATACAATGGAGTGCTCCGTGCTTCTACAGGCCGGTAAAGGCCCGCAAAGCAACATTCCAATGTTTTCACAAACTCCTCTGGTAGCCGGTGGGGATTTAAATCCCCTCGGGCTCCGAGGGGCCTTTGTTTTATTTGTTAGAACAATCTGCCCTCTAGTGGCAGAATGTTCTAATAGCCTTATAGCCTTTCGTAGCTGGGCTATACCAGCATTAAAGTCCTGCTCCCTTGTTAAAGGCCCTCACCTTCGGCTCGGGCCTTTAACGCTGGAGCAGACCTTTAATAGCCGGTATAGCCCGCTACGGCGGGCTATAAGGCTATATTAGAACATTGGAATGTTGAGAGCTCCATTGAAGACAGTGGAGTAGCTCCGAGCTTATTTATAATGGTTGGTATATGCTTTCTGCCCTAACATTTCACATTGTCTTTCTGTTCCTCCCTTTTTTATTCAGAACATTCTACCGTTAGAGTGTAGAATGGTCTAAGAGCCTTATAGCCCTTCCTCTGAGGGCTATGCCTGTTGTTAAAGGCCCTCACCCTCGTTATAGGCCCTCACCTGTATCTCGGCCTATAACTCGGGTTCAGGGCCTTCAATAACCAGTGCACACCCTCAGCAGTGGGCTATAAGGCTATATAATATGTAGAAACTCCTTGATGACAGCTCCCAAGTTAAAGGGAGCCCTGATGAACTCTCACTTTCAGTGTGACAGTGAGGCTGGCCCCACCCCAGGCACTGATCACACCATCGCTAGAAGGACTGGCCTGACTGTGCGCGTGCCCCCAGGCTCCCTCCAACAGCTGGTGTCAGAGACCCTTCAGAGGCATTACAGAGAGCCAGTTCCATGAAGAGGCGAGACTGCGAGAGGCAGTTGAGAGCACGGCAGCGCCAACATTTACAGTAAAAACACACAATCCTGGGACACTCGTTGTTGCTGCCATCAGTTGTTTACGCCCTATGAGGGTCACCTGATTCCAGAAAGATGGCCCCTCTCGCCAAGTAAATGCATGCTGTAGTCCTCAATGCTGCAGAGGGAGGAAGTCTGGTGGCCTCAGACTGCCAGATGCACGGCCCTACCCCCAACTTCAAAACTATTTCAGAACAATGTGTGGTGACGATCTCTGCTTGGCCAGCCTACTTGCAGGGTTTCGTGTCCAGAGATAATGAGGGAGATGGCGGCAGCTTGAGGCGCTGGTCAAGAGCCGGCAGGAAGATGAAATGAAACTGTCAGTGAGGCTGAGCTGTGACAAAGCCCTCTTCTTCAGCAGGTGAGGCATCCGAGGTGGATGGAGGGGTGTCAAGGCCTGACACCCTACTGCAGCTAAGGATTAGAAGACATGGTGATGTCACAAGTCACTTGTAATACATTATTACATGCAACTAGTGGTGTACTTTTCTTATTACAGGCGCACTCTGGCAGCAGGAAGTGCCTATAATCAGAAAATAAAATATGGTAGCTTTCAGTATTTGTTTTCTCCCACTTGTTATAAAGCTATATTATAAATTTCGAAATGTGAACATTCTTTCAGCTGCCATCCCACCATGCATCAAGAAAAGCAACACAGGAGCCTGACTTGCATTAAGGCTCCTGCACCGCCAGCAATTTCCATCTTCGGAAATGTTTACATTGACTCTGGCGTCCATTGAGATCTCAAAAGACGTTTTTGCTGCTGACAGTTTTTAAATTGAAACTAAACATTTGCGCCTCAAATAAGTATTACTTCCAGGAGTCTTGAGTAATAACACCGATATTTTCCCAGTTGTTATTGACATGGACTTCAACAATAAAAATGAGCTTCTAAATCCTGGCGGCACAATGCGCAAGATGTATGGTCATTGAGGGGCATATCAACAAGGCGGTGATAAAAAATGATTGCCCCCCTTGCGGACGTTTTATCGCTATATCAGCAAGGTCACGCTATCGTGTGAATCCTTGCCTAAGCGCCCTTTCCCGTAACGCCCACCTTTGCATCTCTAATGAGATGCAAAGTGGGCGTTCCAGCTCAAAATAACTGGAGAAATGTCGCTAACCGACATTTCCCCAATTATCAATGGGCATGCTAACAAGCATAGCGATAAGAAAAGTAGCGCTAACCTTAGTTATCGCTACTTTCCTTACGCCTGCTTTTAGTTTGACTTAGCCATGATATCCAATGGAAGGTGGATATCATGGCTGAGTCTGCCCTGCCCTATCAGCAAGCTATCGCCAAACGTTGTGCGATTATCGCTGTATTTCCAGCGATAATCGCACAATTGGCAGCATGCACTTGGAATTTTATCGCTTTTGAGATAAGCGTTGCTAATAGCACGCTATCTCAGTGATAAAATTCGGTGATAGCCGGCGATAATTATCCTAGCGCTAAGTGCGCTTAGCGATAATTATCGCCGGTTGTTGCTGATATGCCCCTACGTCACCAAACGGACATAAAATATCTTGACAGGGGACTTTGGCCAAATGATGCGATCCCAGAGAACTGAGGAACAGGGGGGCATATTAACAAGGCGGCGCTATAAAATTATCACCGCTTTTGCGTCCGTTTTCGGACGAACAGCGGCGATAATTTTATCGCCTTATTAGCAAAGACACGCTATCGCGTGTTTTGCTAACTTAGCCCCGTTTCCAGCATGCCTAACTTTGTATCGCTAATGAGATGCAAAGTAGGCGTGGCTATGAAACCAACCAAGGAAAATATCGCGAAGGCAGCTTCGCGATTTTAACAAGGAAGGGTAGCGATTATTTAAATCACGTTAAGTATGCCCTAACACAGGAATTTAGAGGCATTTTATCAAGACAGGCGATAAAGTTATCGCCGCTTTAGCGGCAGAAAACTGCCGCTAAAACGGCGATAATGGGCTTGATAATATGCTCTATTGAATTCCAATTGAAGCTCAGGTTAGTTGTCCTTCACATCTAACATGGGCTTCAATTGGAATTCCATAGAGCATAATATCAAGCCCATTATCGCCGTTTTAGCAGCAGTTTTCTGCCGCTAAAGCGGCGATAATTTTATCGCCTGTCTTGATAATATGCCCCTTAATGTCTGTTAAATTCCTGACTAAGGCATACTTAACATGGGGGGTGGATGCTGTGGCTAAGACCACAGGCCCTATCATCTAGGATATCGCCATTTTCCACCATGGAAAATGGCAATATCCACACTATTTCTGGAATTTTTATCACCCAGGCGATGCGCGTTTTTAACGCGCTAACCGTGCGATAAATTCCAGAGATAGCCGGCGATAAATATGCAAGCGCTAAGCGCGCTTTGCGATTTTTATCGCCGGCCCTTGTTAATATGCCCCAGGAGGGTGTTTTAATGTGATATAGTTAAGTGAAAGCATCACTGCAACATGGCAAAGGGTAGTCTAAAATGCTCAGCAATAAGGGAAGGCAAGCACCCACCGTTAGCTCCCAACTTCCCGATGTCCACCTACCCTCAAGGATCAGATGAAGAGGTATCAATACTGCGCTTGAGGGAGAGCAGCACTCTTTATTAAGTTGAGGGATTCCAACCCTGCCTTGCTGAAGAGGAGTTTCATTCCTCGGAGTAGATTTAATCTCAGAAAACCTAATAAAATCTTTAAATACGTTTTCCAAACTTTTATATGTTTAGTTCTTACTTGTTAAACAAACATTTTGAAACACACACCAACAGTGCAGTGTTTGTTTATTTGTATAGTTAATTAAAACCATTTCAACAAAGTAAAACATTCGGACGATTTTCCCTTAAAACGTGGCATGTCACTACATCGACATGCAATTCGGTGAATCAATTCAAAATGGTGACAAGGAACACCTATGGCAGTCCTGTTCGCGATGAACCTCCCTTACACAACAAGTGGTTAGCTAAAGGTTCCAAAAATTAAGAAATGAAGTGGCAAGGATTGTTCTTTAAGCTGATATATTTATGGACTGTTGTTAGATTGCCTTCAGGTTTCACTTGGAGTTTTCGGAGATTTGCATTCAAGCTTGTGTAAATCTATCAGGGAGGCCACAGAAATGTAGGGGCACATGCATTATTGGAAATTGCAGTTGCAAAGGGGCAGATTCTGCAAAACCTAAATGCAATTCAACAAAAAAAAATTGTGAATTCGCATTTAAGAAACGCAAATTGCCATCAGCTCAAACTTGATAGTAATTTGCGAAAACTTTGTAAAATTCACAAAAGTGCATTTTTCAAAGCTCTATGTTGCACACATAATGGCCTTGGGGCATGTGTGTGTGCAACATGTTTTTAAATTGCAATTTCACTGGTACATCAGGGTGTCCTTTTGGCACCCTTGCACCCTTTAAATTGCATGCAAAATTTGTGAGTACCTATTTGGTACTCTCAAATTGCGCATGCAATTCCCATTGATTCCTATGGGCCTCTAGGCCCATAGGGATGAATGGGAAGAAATTCCTTATTTGCGATTCGCAATTTGCGAGTCACAAATGAGGAATGTGTAGGGATCGCATTTTTTTTGCGATTCCTACATGCATAAGGAATTGCAATTCCTAAATTGCGATTTCTTAAAAATCGCAATTTAGGAATCGCAATTCCTAACTTTGATGCATGTGGTCCGTAGTCTATTAATGGTTGGTAAAAAGCCTTTGGTTTGAGCATGCGTCCTTAATGATTGTGCTTCTTATGTTTTGGTTGTAAAGTCAAAATTCATTCTGAAGGGTATAATCGGTTCAGGATTTTTCAAACCTCTTCATGGATTTAATGAATCTGCTAATTAGGATGCAGTGTTCATCTCTTAAACATTTTGAAATCAGGAGCCTTTTTAGGTCGAGCCTAGTGGCAGTGCGCATACACTGCTCGCTCTGCGAAGCATGCTGTAATGGAGTATGCAGTGGAAGCCCCGCCCACTCTCCACCCATATTTGTCATTGGCTTGTGTCATTGACCTTCGTAAATACTGACTTGTAAATAGGCTTGTTAGTCCCTCCGTAGTACCGCCTTGTCTTCATTTGTACCCTCCCATGGTGACTGGCCCTTTTAGTTGGCTTGTTACACGGTCTCCGTTTTAAGTTGGTAAGCACTATTTTGTTTATTAACTAACTAATGGGGACAGTGGCAGCTGCTTCTTGCATTTGCAGTGCACCCATACAGGACAATGGCGGACGCTTTTCACATCAACAGCTATGCCGCTCTAACTTCAAAAGTTACACAATGGCGACACTTTTTTAAAAAAATGTATTACTTTTGAGATTAATGCAGCGTCCGCTTCAGGGACACTGCACATTCTCTCAGATTTTATGTTTTTCAAATAAAATTACATGCGGAGCATGGCGCCCGCTTTAGGGGCTCATTACTCAGTTTCATTTTTTTTTAACTATAATGTTGAGTATGGCGCCTGTTTCATTTTTTTTTAATCTTTAAATAGTGAGCGTTCGCTTCAGGGACACCGCGTTCTGTTTCTTTTTTTTTTTTTTTACTCTATTGGTGAGCACGCGCCTGCTTCACGGACACCGCGCTCTGCAATACAATAGGTCTTGCTTTTGCAAAAGTTTGACCTTTTGGTATTGGAAATGAAAATGTCTTTTACTATTATAAATGACTGCCAATTGTTCAAAATCTCTCAATTTGCGAGACCTATTGCATTGTAAATGCTTGTTCTTTCCTGTGTAAAGGTCAAGTGCAAACAGTGTGACCAAATGACTCTCTGTAGTAGGAGCAGAATCACCAAGCTATGGTTGTTCTCTTGCATTTTCATGTTGGCGATGTCTCTCGGCTTCAAAGATTTCGAAGCGTAGTTTTATAATCCGGACTTTTGTCTCAGTTGATAAAACAATATCAAGATAGCTGTTATGCTTTTTCCTAGGTTTTGGTTATTAGAAGCTGTGTTGTATTTTTTTAACGATTTCCGGTCAGTGTCTAAAGACCAGGAGGTGGTTTGTCCTCGCTCGAGTTCCTGACCAGATGATCTTTGAAGGAGCCCTTTTCTGCTTGTGTTGATTTAAACCAGCACACACCAATAGTAAGAAAAGTTGTCTTTGCCCACACATTTTATACTAGTTCCTGCTTTCTCTGCAGACCCTGCCTACATGTTCTTAAAGGCTTTACCTAACTGAGTGCCGATTATGTGATTCGGATCACTGGGAATGAACATTACTAAATATTTGAATTGCATTGATTCCCACTAGGAGTCATAATCAGAGATCCTTAATACATTTGAGCATAATACTGTACCCAGGGAACATTCTAAACTTGGCGACAAGCCTAAAAGTGTAAGAATGTGGAACTTGAAGGATGATAAATAGAGTAACTTGTCATATGCAAAGATGCGGGCATATGTGGATATGGACACCTATCTTGACCCCCTAAATGTTTTCATGAGTGTGGACTGATATTGGCAATGGGTCAAGTGCAAGTTTAAAGACTAGAGGAAATAGATTACGGAGAACTCTTGTATAGAGCTTTGAAAAGAGGATACAAAATGTATGCAAAGCAGGCATCATAACTGACAGCATTTAAGGACTATAGCCTTTGTGGCTAAACTACAGAGGTGTCTTGCTAGTCAAGCGTGAAATATTGTTCCATTTTGTAAGAAAATGCATCTTTTTGCATGATTACCCCATTTTCTTTTGAATTGACTTTTGCTTTTTAGACTCTGTACAGTGGGACCCTGCTAAATCAAAGCATATATAAAAAGAACATCTATATACAATAATCCATTAAATATCCATGTAAAATTCATAAAACATCACATAAAAACAGTGGCCCTCTGCATAATGGCACATTCAATGTATACAGCAGCAAAAATACAGATCTTAATAGTAGGCAAAGTTTGCAGGTAGGTAAAAGCCATTCTGCAGTAGCAAATATTTGCTGACCTAAGAATGGGTAATAGGTAGCATTTCCACAACAGGGAGTAAAATTGACAAAATAACATAAAATATAAAGTAGTTTGAGGTGATTGATTGCCAGGCAAAAACCACCACTCTAGTCAGGATAAGGGAGGTACACTCCTAAAATAACCCCTGCTCACCCCCTTGGTAGCTTGGCACGAGCAGCTAGGCTTATCCTAGAGGCAGTGTGTAAAGCGTTTGCACATAATCAACAGTAATACAGTGTGAGCACTACGAAAGGACACCACACCAGTTTAGAAAAATAGCCAATATTTTTATATATGTTAAGACAAGACCGAATACGACAAAAATCTACAATACTACATTTAAAATCTTCAGATGTCAAATAAGTTTAACACAAAGTTCCTCAATGTTGATAGCTCTGTCCGGGCTATCACGGCGTTGTGAACAACAAATCCAACAGTTCTGGCTGGTCGCGGGGTCGCAGGCCAGCTACGGTGTCGGGAAGACCCGCAAACGGTACCTGTGAAAAGTGCAGGGCGATGGGGCCCTTGAAGTCACTCGCAGTGCAGGTCGAACCCCTCTCTGATGGAGTCAGGAGCGCTGGCGTCGGCAGGCGTCGGGTGCTGCAGTGCGAAGTGCTGTGGTGCGGCGTGCGGTGCCCCAGGTAGCGGTGCGAGCAGCGGCTCGGTGGCGGCGTCAGAAGGTGGCGTCGGTGAGACCAGAGTCGTGGTGCGAGATGAAGGCGGTGCTCGTCACGGTGCTAGCAGGTCACGGTGCAAGCAGCGGCGTCGTCGTTGCTGAAGCGCTGTCGTCAGCTGACGAGCGGGAGTCGATGGTGCCGGCGTCAGTAGGCCAAGGCTGCGGTGCGGGATTAGGGCGGTGCTTCGTGTGACTTCTGAGCGGTGCCCTCGAACCACGGTGCAAGCAGCGCCATCGATTTCGGCATGGAGCGGCGGCATCAGGGAGGCCACAGCGTCCTCGTGAAGCCCGGCGGTGCGGAGTGTGGTGCCCACAGGTCGCGGTGCGAGCAGCGGCTCGGTGGTGGCATCAACAGGCATTGTCGGTGAGACCACGGTCAAGGTACGGTGTTGCGGCGGTGCCAAAGCTTCGACGTGAAGCGAGGCGGTGCGGAGTGTGGTGCTCACAGGTCACAGTGCAAGCAGCGGCTCGGTGGCGGCATCAACGGATGTCATCGGTGAGACCAAGGTTGCAGTGCGGCATTGCGGCAGTGCCCTCTGCGGTGCCTTCAGGACATGGAGTCGGCAGCGGCGTCGTAGACGTCGTCGAGTTGCTTTTCCTCTGTTACAGCACAAAACACACAGGGGCATATCAGCAAGACAATTATCGCCACTTTAGCGGCCGTTTTTGGCCGGAAAGCGTCGATAATTGTATCGCCCTATTAGCAAGGTCACGCTTTCGCGTGAATCCTTGCCTCAGCGCCCTTTCCCTTAACGCCCAGCTTTGCATCTCTAATGAGATGCAAAGTGGGCGTTCCTCCCCAGAATAACGGGAGAAATGTCGCTAAGCGACATTTCTCCTATTATCAAGCCTCACGCTAACCTGCAGAGTGATAAGAAAAGTAGCGCTAACCTCGGTTATCACTACTTTCCTTATGCCTGCTTTTCATCTGACTTAGCCATGATATCCTATGGAAAGTGGATATCATGGCTAAGTCTGTCCCTGCCCTATCAGCAAGCATTCGCCAAATGTTGTGTGATTATCGCTGGATTTCCAGCGATAATCGCACATTTGGCAGTTTGCGCCTTGATTTTTATCGCTGTTGAGATGGGCGTTGCTATCTCAGCGATAAAAATCAGCGTTAGGCGGCGATAATTATCCTCGCGCTAAGCGCGCTGAGAGATAAATTACCTCCGGTTCTTGCTGATATGTCCCACAGTCCCCAGTGCTGCGGCAGAAGAGCTTGAAGTCTTTGCTGTTCCTGAGACTTCATGAACAGGGGGTGTTAAATGGTAGTGGCAGTTTCAGTCGATAACCTTTCAAGTATTTGCCCGGCGGTAATCGCCTCTCATACCACTCGATAATTTACCAATGAAAGAGGCAGGCGCCGGAGACTGGAAGGCAGGAAACAAAGTTTTATTCCGTCGGAGCAGAACACATCAGATCAGACAGCAAGGTATTGTCACGAGGTGCTCTAACTGCATCTCTGAGACCTGGTCTCTTATACACAGGTTTATTGCTTTATTACACATAGTACATTCTTGAGATTCCCTTGATGTATGAGAGAACATCCCCTGAAGCCCCGGCTCAGATCCGATCCCACACATAGCTACAGTAGAAGTTCCCACATTACCCGCAGTAGGAGATGGCTATCGCGCAGCAGGGAATTCCGCCAATTCCCGGGGGTGTGTGCAACCGGCCGGGTCTCAGGGGGTAGGGGCTTTGATCCACTGTAATCCCTTTGATGTGGGGTGTTTCCCTTACAGTAGGGGCAATAAACTGCATCCGCAGAGCTAGGTGATGGCCTGGGACCAGTTCGGACAATGGGACGCAGAGGAAGGGGGTTATCAAAAGGAGAGGCATGACCATGTATGGGATGTCGGTCGGATGTGGTTCCGTAGCAGGGTCGCGCTGAAGGAGAGGGTTTATGGCCCGTGTATGAGAGAGCGGGGGTGGCCGGCACGCGGGGGATGTTCGCAGCGCCAGGGGAAAGCGCTGGCGATCGAGAATGAGCGGGGAGAGAGTGGGGTGCCTAAAATGGCGGCCGTGCATTCGCTGTGCGTGGCGCTGGGGAGAGGCAAGATGGCGCAGATAATGTTCAGTTTGCAAGCTAAATTTCCACAGTCCTCCCTTTTAACATATCTCGCCAGCTTGCCTAGTTCGGATCTATCCCCATAATACTCCGAACTTCCACCTCATACAGAGCTTTCATTCGCTCTGTTTCAAAGTCCAAAGTCTTGGGGCAGATGCAGTTCATAAAAAGCGAACATAAAGGTGGCAGACATTGAATCCCCAAGCAACATCCACATAGTATCACAATTGGTATGAGGATAAATGAAAACAGCCTCCATCCCCAACTTTTAATAGTGTCCCAAAACCAACTCCCCAGTGACCATTCTTCTTGCTCTTGATGGACCTCTGTGGACAGTCTGTGGAGGTGTTCAATTGCTTTGTAAACTGAGGGTGAGTTATCCGGTACGTAGGTACAACAGCTGGACCCTATGATGCGGCATGCTCCTCCACGATCAGCCAGAACCACATCTAGAACAAGGCGGTTCTGAAGAGCCACCAGGCGGACGGCCTGAAGCTCAGCGGTGTTGTTGGCGAGGGCGCCAGCTGTAATGTTCATCGCCGTTTCGACTGCCTGGGTTAAGTGGCGGATGGTACGGCTGTTTGCCATTGGACCCCAGAGTGGAACGAGGCCTTTCACTGCGTCCATGAACTGTGCTCCGGCGGAGTCGGCTTGCACAATGTCTTTGGCCCGCTTCTGTCGGTGATGGTTTGCTGGAGCCACATACGTCGGAGGAAGGACAAAGGCGATGTAGCAGGTGCCTCCCCAACCTTTCGGAAGCCAGGTGTAGGCCTTAGTACCACAGACGAAGTACATATTCGGGGAGGCAACAAAGGAGGGTGGGTCAACTGAGTCCAATGTTCGGGTGATGAGGCAGGAGCTGCGGCCCACCAGCTGCGCCCCCAGGCCTTCGAGGCACACAAATCCAGTGATGTTGATGACGGACAGGGCCACTGTTAGGGTGGCGGCCGTCCGTTTCCGGAGGTAAGAGAAGGTGGGTCTGGCTGGGTTGTTGAACACTTGCATTTCAACTCGTTCTTTGGCAGGGATGTCCATGTGAAAGGAAGTGTTCGATCTCAGAGGGCAGAAGAGGGCAGAAGTTCTTCCAGTTTTGTTCAGCCAGAACCCATGGTAGAAGTGTGACATGGTTCTGCCGGAAGTGGCATTGTCCTTGTAGCTTTCTTGCAGGAGGATTAGCCAGGCGAGGCAGGAACCATGGACAGAAAAAGGTGAAGGGATGAAAGGGATAGAGTGTCCAGTGGCATGTGGTAGCAATCCACAGATCCAGCAATTAGTGGCGTTGGCAGCAAGATTGTGTTGGTGTAGCAACTGCACAAAAGAGTTATTCCAGAACTCCTTACGCCTTTCTCGGAGTTGGGGTGAAAGTGAGATCAGATGGTGTTCTTTTGTGGTGGTAGGTTGAACGGTGGTCAGCAATATCTTATGAGCGGGTGTGCCCTCCTCCATGATCCAGAAAGTGACCATGAGGAGAAGGCAAAAGAGAAGGGTAATGAAAAGTGCGATAGTCTTTAAGCTGTGCATTCGGTCAGTCTTTGGGTTTTTGTAGTGGATCTTCGGACGTCCGGTTGCTTCCATCATCTTCATGTCGGGCGCTTCCATCACCTTCAAGAGACTCGGTAGCGGGCAGAACCACGGACTTCGCTTAGTTTCTCTCCTGGTGGCCTTTGAGGTGACTAGGCTACCGCTCTGAGATTTCCACTTAGCCTGTGGTCTGCTTAGCCGAAGTTCTCTCCTTTCGTCGCAAGTTATACCCTTCCTTGGATGGCACGGTGGGATCAGGATATCTTACTAACTCGAGTGTCTCTGTATCTGGGCAGCGGCTCAGGGATGGTCGGTCTTTGTCCAGAAGTTCTTCTTGGGCGGTGATGTTGTCCGTGGTTGTCAGGGTCGGTGATACCTTCTTGCAGTGGTGTGCATGCAGCCAATTGCGTTTCCCCTCCACTCGAAGAGCTGTTCGGGTGGTGATCAGGACTTGCAGGGGGCCCGTCCACCGGGGCTCCAGACTCTTGGTGCGCTGGAAGTTACGCACTAAGACGAAGTCACCGGGTTGGATGTCGTGTCCGGGGCCCCTGGAAACATCGGGAATGGCGTGCAGCACCTGCTGATGGATAACAGACAACGTTTTAGTTAGGTTATACAAATAGTCAGACATGAGGACGTCCGGGACGTCGTGGATGGATGTTGGTTTTGGTGCAGTCCAAAGGTTCATGGGCCACCCGAAGACGACCTCGTAGGGGGTTAAGTGGTGTTTGGTGGGGGTGGAACGCATTGATAGCAATGCTAGTGGGAGAGCATCTGGCCATCTTAGTCCTGTGGTGGCGACTATTTTTGCTATCTTAAGCTTCAATGTGGCATTGTGTCGCTCAACCAGGCCTGCAGATTGGGGATGGAAGACCGCATGGAATTTCTGTTTTACACCCAACCCCTTTAAGATGAGTTGGATAACTTCGGCTACGAAGTGAGGGCCGTTGTCGCTCCACAAAATTCGACAAAGGCCGTATCGGGGGAAGAATTCCTTCAGTAGTACTTTTGCAGTAGTCATAGCGGTGTTGTCGTGGGTTGGATAGGCTTCCACCCACTTGCTGAAGGCACACACAACGACAAGTACGTACTTCAAACCTTGGCACCTTTCTAACTGGACATAGTCCATTTGTAGGACTTCGAAAGGGTGATTGGGGACCCCAAACCCTCCCCGGGGTACAGCAGTTCCTTTCCCAGGGTTGTGTTGGAGGCATACTAGGCATTGTTGGACCAGACGTTTGGCTGAGTCTGGGATCTTGTCGTTGTGCCAGACTTTGGAGATGAGTTCGATCATGGGGGCAGACCCTATGTGTGCGGGGGAGTGTGCCATGGTCAGCATGGGGATCAAGTATGAGTCTGGTAGCAACCATTTGTTCGAGTCTTTAGTCCGCCAGCAACCATCATCGTCCTTCAATCCCACCCGTGCCCATTCAGTTAACTCGTGTGGTGTACTGGCTAATTGGATGTCCCTAATCGTTTCCCTAGCATCCTTCCATTTCTCGGCTTGTGACCTAGTCACGTACATACGGGTCGTGGACCTATTCTCGGCTGTGGTTCGGGCAGTAATGTCAGCTAGTGCATTTCCCTGTCCTATAATGTCTGTCACTTTCTTGTGTGCTTGGCATTTGATCACAGCCAGCCGTGTGGGGAGGAGGACCGCTTCGGTCAGGGCAGAGACTAGATCTCCATGCAGGATGGGTGTGCCATGAGAAGTCAAGAATCCCCTCTCTTTCCATAAGAGCCCAAAGTGGTGAACTACCCCGAAGGCGTACTGACTGTCTGTGTAGATGTTTGCGGTTGTCCCTGCTGCCAGGATGCAGGCTCGTGTGAGAGCAATTAGTTCCGCCGCCTGTGCGGATCGCTGTGTGATGCGGGCTGTCTCAACAACTGTTCGGGCTGTGGTGACTGCATAGGCAGCTGAGGTGGTGCCATCGGGGAGCTTGATACATGAGCCATCCACCCACAGTTCTCCGTCAGGGTCCGGGAAGGCTGTATCTCGGAGGTCGACCCTACTCTTGGTCTGTTCGTCGGTGAGGGTCACACAGTCGTGTATAGGGGACGCATTGGGATCAGTGTCAGGGAGAGGTAGTAGAGTAGCTGGATTCAGAGTGGTGCATCGTTTCAATGTGATGTGGGGTGCAAGCAGAGTCAGTTCGTAACCGGTCAGTCGTGCGCTAGTCAGGTGTTGAGTCTTGGTTTGGTTCAGGAGGGTGTCAACCGCATGGGGTACCAATACTGTGAGGGGGTTTGAGAGTACGATCCCCTCGCTTTGCCGGATAGAGATAGCCGCGGCGGCTACTGCTCGAAGGCATGCGGGCAAAGCTCTGGCTACAGGGTCAAGAGTGGCAGAGAAGTAGGCACAAGGGCGTTGTTTAGGGCCTATGGACTGGGTTAGGACAGACAACGCACATCCCTCCCTTTCGTGGGTGTAGAGGGAGAAAGGTTTAGTGTAGTCTGGGGTTCCTAGGACTGGGGCCGAACAGAGGGCGTCTCGTAATTCTTTGAAGGAGGATTGACATTCGGGTGTCCAGGGGAGGGGGAAGGGGACATCTTTAGCCAGCAGGGAAAGCAGAGGTTTTACGATAAGACTGAAGTTTGGCAACCATTGTCGACAAAAGGAGGTGAGACCTACTAGGGACCGTACTTGCTTCTGAGTTTTGGGAACAGGGGTTTCTAGGATGGTCTGAATTCGGTCAGGGGTAAGTTTCCTCCCGTCTTTGGATAGTAGGTGGCCTAGATACGTTACTTGGGGCTGGCAGAATTGCAATTTCTTTCTGGAGACCTTGTGACCATTCTCCGCAAGGAAGCGGAGGAGGTGAATGGTGGCTGTGACGGCAAGTGGAGTGGTGTCGGCCGCTAAAAGAATGTCATCGACGTACTGTATCAACACCACTCCATCGGGTAGTTGGACTGCATCTAGCTGTCTCTTGAGGGCTTGGCTATAAATGCTGGGACTCTCAGTGTAGCCTTGGGGTGCCCTACAGAATCTGTATGAACGGGCTTTTAGGGTGAAGCCGAAGAGGTAACGGCTGTCTGGGTGGATGGGGATGGAGAAGAATGCGTTTTTGAGATCAATAACAGTAAAGGTGGTGGCAGTGGATGGAATCAGGGTGAGGATGGTGGTGATGTCTGAGACCACGGGGTACTGGGGTATGACCACTTTGTTAACCTCTCGCAAATCAACAATGAAACGGTAGGCTTTCTCATCTCCCTCGCCTTGCTTCTTAACAATGGGTAGGATAGGGCTGTTGCAAACATTACTGACTACTTCTTCTACCACTCCTGCATCAACTAGGGATCGATGATTTCCACCAACGCCTTCTCGCCTTCAGGCGATATCCGATACTGTGGAAGCTTTGGGAGCACTGCGTCCGGTCGGACGGTTATGTGTACCGGGTCGATCACCATGCGCCCTACATCTGAGTCGGTTTTAGCCCATAGATGTGAAGGTAATGTGTCGAGTAGGGACATGTCAGCATCGGTTATAGAGAGCATACGCCGTGTGTGACAGGGTCTGGACAGATCTGGGTTATCGTGTAGGATGACTCGAACTCCGTCTGGGGAGCATCTGATGGTAGCTCGAAAATGTTTTAGCAAATCAAGTCCCATAATAGCATCGGGGGTGTTGGAGGAGAGCAGAAAGGTCGTGTCAGTGGTGTTATCTTCTAAGTCAAAGGAGATTGGTGCTGATAAGGGGTTAGTGGAGGGCGTTCCATCGAAGCCTATTGAGGTTACATGTGAGCCAGACAAGGGTGCCCTAGGGATCAGTCGTTTGGATAACGCACTACGTGTCGCCCCAGTGTCTACCAGGAATGGAGATTTTGTGCCCAAGACCTTAGCAGTGACGTAAGGACCTTGCTGGTCAACACGGAGTTCGACTGGATCCCTCCCTTGCCCCTGGCGGTCCTATGCGAAGTCATGGGTGCTTTCGTAGTCGGACTGCTGACACTGGTTTTGTCGGGGGCGATCAAAGGTGTTTGGTCTGCCTGGCCTGACGTTGATTGCGTCGTTCATGTGCCCTCGTCCCTGTCCTCTATTTCTGGGGTCATATGCTGTGTCTCTGGGATCCCTATTTTTGTTCAGTTCCAGAAGGACCGGGCACTGGGATTTCCAGTGTCCGAACCCTCTACAGAACGCACATTGGTTCCCATCTAAGTCTCTCCGTCCGTTGTAGGGTGCAGGTGTATGGTCTCTAGGGGGTAGCTTTCTAGGGGCGGTTGGTTGGTAATTCTCTTTCGGGGGTTCCCTTCCTATGGTCACCCCTTGCAACTGTGCTATCATTACCCTCTCTTTTAGTTCCTTTTTCTTCTTCTCTGACGCCCTATCGTTCTCGTTTTTCTGGTTTTCGTAGTATTGGGCCATCTGGAGAATTGCTGCGGGTTTGGAGGCTGCCCAACTACTCTCGCTGGTCTGTAGCTTCTGGGAAACTTCTTGTGACAGACCCTTCACATAATTCTGGACAAAGAGGTGGTGTCCGGTTGCAGTGGTCATGTCCTGGCCACTATAATCGGAAAACACCGTCTCGAATCGGGAGAAGTATTCAGACACATCCTCCTGGAGTTTCTGGCGGCAAGCCGTCACTATTGACCAATCTACCTTTCTTTCTGGGATTAGAGTCTTCAGCTTTAGTACAATCTTGTCTGGGAGCTCTAATATGGCTTTCGGGGGTTTCTGTCCTGGTTCTCGCTGCTTATCTATGGTATCGAGTTGTACCCAGGTATATCCGAACGGCTCAGCGTGGTCAACTTTCCGGATTTGTTTCCACACATCAGCCGGCAGACATAGCCCAAAGAACAAGTCGATATCTGCTAAAGTCATTATCGTAGAACCTAAGGCTGTACCCAGTTCAGTGTAGAAGGCAGTCGGGTTCTTTCTCAAGTCGGGTAGAGTTTTTCTAAAGGTCAAAATATCTTGCCGGTCCCACGGCTGGTAGACCCAGTTATATACAACCCTTCCCTTCGCATCTTGGTGGTTGATGTCGTCATGTGTTCCCTGACCTCGTGGGGGGACCCAGTAGGGGGCAGCTTCTTTGATGGGCATCATGGCATCAGCCCTTCCTTCCTGGGGCTTAGTCGCTATGGGGGTTTCTGCTTTGGTGGTCTGTCTATGTTCTTTAAGGTGTCGGTAGACCTCGAGTGTACGAGTGAAGAGGTTCGTCACGTCGCCCTCTCTTTCTTCCCCGATGTCCACCTTCCTATATAGGGCCGCTAAGCCTTCGGGACCTTTATCGTGGTATCTATCCTCATATGCATTCAGGGCGTGATAACAGAGCCGTACGACAAAGTGTCGTCTGCGGCTGTCGGCATACGAGTTATACACGTCTGTTATATACTCCTCACTTTCTTTTCGCTCCACCAGTGTCCCTACTATCTTATCAATTCCTGCTCGTTCATCCTTCGTTAATCGATTCATTCTGGCGGAATCTTACTTTCCCATCTCATGGTCATCTAGCGTTATTGCCGACGTTGTGTTCAGTACAGGAGGCTCGGCCGGCGCGGAGGCCGTGAGGACCGAGGCCCCTGTACTGCTTTCGCTCGTGTTCGGGGGTTGTGGGTGTTGCACTACTGACTGGGAGGGTGCATATGGAGGGGGCATGTAAATGATCGGGGGTCCTAACAGTAATTCGTCATTCGTTCGCTGCTTGGAGGACAACTCAGGGTAGAGCAAAGAAGGGGTCCAAACAGCGTACTGGCCTGATGTTTCGGGCTCCTGTCTTAGTTTAGTTTCCCTTCTCTCCTTTATTTCTTCTTCTAACTTTCTAGCGGCAAGGTGGGCTGCCTTTCGTAATTCCTTTTCTGCTTTTACTTCTTCCCTCTTCTTCCGTTGCGTTGCTTCTTTGCGCCACATGCCGATACTGTCAAGCATAGTAGGCGTCGTCTTATTGCTACGCAGAGCTACTTCTAGCGCTTCTATCTTATGGTCGTCGAAGGATCCCATCAGTGGCCACTGACTCTCGGGGTCCTTCTTGGTATATTTATGCCATAGCTTGGTATAAGCTACGGCGACTAGTCCATATTTAGTGAACATGTCCTTATTAGGGGTGCCTTCCAGTGGAGCCGGATGGTTCACCTCTAATAAGCGGTCCGGGCAGAACCAACTACCAATCAGTGGGGAGAAGATAGGCATGACGGGTTTCAACGGGGACAAAAGTCAGCACTACCTATCTTTTCACTGCTTGCAAAGACTAGACAGAATATCTCTATTCCTCGTTATTTGTAAGCAGAGAATACCTCCAAAGAACCAATATCGAACAACTAGTGTTCGGACAATCAATCAATCAATCAATGGGGAGATAAAGATAGGCACGACGGGTTTCAACGGGGACAAAAGTCTGCGTTACCTACCCTTCACTATTTGCAAAGACTAGACAGAATATTTCTATTCTACGTTATTTGCAAACAGAGAATATCTCAAAGAGCACTATTCTTCAAAACAATCAATGTTCGGACAATCAATCAGTGGGGAGATAAAGATAGGCACGACGGGTTTCAACGGGAACAAAAGTCTGCGTTACCTACCCTTCACTATCTGCAAAGGGAGAGAGAGAGAGAGTATTTCTACTCCTCCCCGTTTGTAGACAGCGAATATCTCAAAGAGAACAATCAATGAGCACAATCAATGAGCAATACTAGTATTCCAGAGCTTCAAACAATCAATCAATTATTTCGCAATTTGTCGTGTATCACGACCTTACCCGGACCGCGTGGACAGTTTCTCGTCTTCCGCCTCCAGCGCCCGATCGTCCTCTACTCTCCGTATTTGCCGCGGCACTCCTGATGGTTCCCAGTCAGGACCGTAGATCACTCGAGAGAGGTCTGCTCGGAACCAGTGAAGTTCGGATGATCGGCTGCCAGACGAGGGTCTATTGGGCAGGAGCTCTCCCGATCGTTGCAGTCGTTCACTCTGTCGTCGGGACCTCTCCCACTGGATCCACGTGTCGCTGATGGGCCCCACGTTTGGGACGCCAATTGTTAAATGGTAGCGGCAGTTTCAGTCGATAACCTTTCAAGTATTTGCCCGGCGGTAATCGCCTCTCATACCACTCGATAATTTACCAATGAAAGAGGCAGGCGCCGGAGACTGGAAGGCAGGACACAAAGTTTTATTCCGTCGGAGCAGAACACATCAGATCAGACAGCAAGGTATCGTCACGAGGTGCTCTAACTGCATCTCTGAGACCTGGTCTCTTATACACAGGTTTATTGCTTTATTACACATAGTACATTCTTGAGATTCCCTTGATGTATGAGAGAACATCCCCTGAAGCCCCGGCTCAGATCCGATCCCACACATAGCTACAGTAGAAGTTCCCACATTACCCGCAGTAGGAGATGGCTATCGCGCAGCAGGGAATTCCGCCAATTCCCGGGGGTGTGTGCAACCGGCCGGGTCTCAGGGGGTAGGGGCTTTGATCCACTGTAATCCCTTTGATGTGGGGTGTTTCCCTTACAGTAGGGGCAATAAACTGCATCCGCAGGGCTAGGTGATGGCCTGGGACCAGTTCGGACAATGGGGCGCAGAGGAAGGGGGTTATCAAAAGGAGAGGCATGACCATGTATGGGATGTCGGTCGGATGTGGTTCCGTAGCAGGGTCGCGCTGAAGGAGAGGGTTTATGGCCCGTGTATGAGAGAGCGGGGGTGGCCGGCGCGCGGGGGATGTTCGCAGCGCCAGGGGAAAGCGCTGGCGATCGAGAATGAGCGGGGAGAGAGTGGGGTGCCTAAAATGGCGGCCGTGCATTCGCTGTGCGTGGCGCTGGGGAGAGGCAAGATGGCGCAGATAATGTTCAGTTTGCAAGCTAAATTTCCACAGGGGCAAGCTCTACCTCAAGCCCTTGGAGAGACTCACAAGTTAGGTTACAAAAAGTCCAGTCCTGGCCTTTCATTGCCCAAGACAGAAGCAGCCACTGCAGGTCAGCCAGCAAAGCACCCAGCAAAGTGGTCGTCCCTTCTCATAGCTTCTCCAGCTCTTCTTCTTGGCAGTCTTCTTGATCCAGATGTGTACTAAAGTTCAGGGGTCTGGGACCCAATATTTATGTCCAAAAATCCTTTAATCTCTTAGGCAGAGAGGGCCTGTGCCAGGCCAGAACCAGTTGTGCCTTCTCTGGTGTGAATTCCTGGCAGGAGGTGGAGACGGCATTGTCAGAGGCAGACCAGGCCCTTTGACGTGCAAGGAAATCTCCTCCCTCTTCCCCCATCGCAGCCCAAGTCTATTCAGCCCTTTCCAGACCTACCTAGACTATCGGGAGCCACTCTTGCTTCCTAGCCATATGTTGTCCAAAACCCAGAAAGGCAATCCACATTCCAGCAGAGGCACACAGGATGACTGAGCAAGAAAATACCCACTTTCTAAAAGTGGTATTTTCAAACATAGAATGTAAAAATTACCTCCACTAAAAGATGCCTCTTTAGATTCTGAGTTCAGGCATACGAAACTTCATTTTCTTACCTAATTCCCTGTGCCAGTTATGCTTATAAGATGTTATATCAAAATTAGAGAAAGGGGTCCTCCTCACCAAAGGGACAGGAAACCGAAAAACAACACTTCTGTCAAAGACATGATCCCTTTGGGCTCTTTTTAAGCATCCATGAACACAATACTATCCTTCATACACATCACTTACAAGCATAAACTATTCAGCTTGCCAACACCAAGTAGAAACCAAAATAACAATATAAAAATACAGTATACTTTATTATTCATGATCCTAATAGGATTCAATTTCTAAAAACATTTTTGATATAAAAAGCGTTTAAAAAAACATATACTTCAATTATAAAAATTCAAATAATCACATTGATTGAAAATATTTCATAAAAATAATAATCTGGGAGCAAATATCAAGACAATAGAAACATTAAAGACTTGTTAAGTCAAACCAGCTACCCAAGTCAATATCGTTTACTGTCGATCACTTGATCATGTTACTGTTCTAATCAAAACCCGGCGAAGCTTGGGTGCTCAATCGACACAGAGCGACACGTTTTGGTGGTCTGATATGGTTCACCACCTTCTTCAGGCTTATATTTTATAGTGCCTGACGTGTAAGAAAAGGGAAGGTTAGGAACGGTCAGTGTGTGCACTGACCAGGTTGACATGGCGGTCCTGGACCGCACACGGGCTCTATGATGACAGGCCCGAGTTACCTTTTTACGGGCCGTTCAGGTGGGTGGCACAATCCAGTGCTGCAGCCCACCGACGTCGCTTGAGTCGTAGGCCCGGGCACATGCAGTGCACTCTACTAGGGCCTGACACACAAGTCAAGCAGGCCAATCATGGAAACGCCAATCCATACACATTTTACTACAGGAGCACCTGCACTTTACCACTGATCAGCAGTACGAAAAGTGCGCAGAAACGCTAAGCCAGTAAAAACAGAGTCAGAACCGGGAGGTCAGAAAGCAGAAACTCAGGGGAAACACGCCGAAAGATGCTAAGTCTAACAAGGATACACTATTTATTTTTATCTATTTTATTTATTTAAGGAGTTTTATATAGCGCTGGCCAGACCTGGGGGTATCGGAGCGCTTTACAACAATTTTTCGCAAGAGTTATATAGTAGAGCAATCTTATGCAAAAAGGTTCGGAAGTCCAAGTGTGCTGTGCATTATTGAGGTAGTACGTGAGTCCTGAGGTAACCTTATTGTATGCACAATTGTCTTGGAATGAGCTGAGGTAGGTCTATGTGATACAAAGTCAGAGAGCAACGGAATCGGGGTTAGCGTTAAGGCGGCGGCTATCCATTCGGGAGGGAGCGGTTGAGGAAGAGGGCTTTTAGGTGTTTTTTTAATTTTGAGAATGACGAGATAGTTCTGATATCTGCTGGGATGGAGTTCCAGATTTTGGGAGCGTTTCCGGCGAAGGACCTAGCAGCGTTTTTTTGTTTGCGAGTTTTCATAGGGATGAGAAGAAGGGTGTTGGAGCTCCTGAGGTGTCTTGTCTGACCGTCCCTCTTGAGTTTGGCGGCCAGATAGTCCGGTTTTCCTGTGTGTAGGGCTTTGTGCGTGAGGCAGGCAGGTCTGAAATTGGCACGCTGTTCAACTGGGAGCCATTTTAGTTCTCTTAGTGCTGGTTAAATGTGATCATACTTCCTGATTCCAGTGACCATTCTGGCTGCTGCGTTGAGGGTTGTTTTGAGGGGAGCTAGGTGGGATTTTGTGGTGCCAGTTAGGGTTGCATTCCCATAGTCGAGTCTGGATAGCACCAGTGATTGGGTGGGTTGTTTGAGATCCTTGGTAGGGATGGATGGTTTAATTTTGTTGAGAAGCTTTAGGTTGAGGAAGGCGCTTTTTGCAGAGTTTTTTATGTGATTGGCCATGTCAAGTTTTGGGTCTAGGGTGATTCCTAGTGATTTTACGGAGTTAGCCAGAGTGAGATTACCGTTGAGAGCATCCATAGCTTTAAGCCATTCTGCAATTTGAGGGTTCTCTTCTTTGTTGGAGATGAGGAGGATATCCGTTTGGTCTTGATTGAGTTTTAGGTGATTTTGAGACAACCAATGTTGGATTTCTTTTAGAGTGTTATTTAGTCTGAGGATATCATCTAGGGCAGTGGTTCCCAAACTTTTGACTCCTGAGGACCCCCATTGAGTCACCACTGGAAGCCGGGGACCCCCAAGCAATTTGTAGGATTTAAATTTCAAACATTAAAACAGCAATTTGAAAAAAATAAACACACGTGTGCACACAAAACAAATGCTCGAATTACTAAGGATTTTAGGGGCATATTTACAAGACCCTATCGCCATGGGAACATCACTTTTTGCGATGTTTCTGTGGCAATAGGGGCTTCGCCTTATTTGTAAATAGGGCCCCCTTTCACGCAATGCTTAGCGTGAAAAAGTTGGGCAGTGGGAGTTGCAGTGGGCGTTTCACTTCAACACCCATTGATTTTGACACTGCCCTCTATTTACAAGGTCAGCTTAAATAGGAGACCGCACCAAAATTAAGACCATGAAAAACCTGGTCTTAACGTGGCGAAAGGAGGAGAAATGCCTTATTTCTCCTCGTTTTTGCTTTTTCCAGCAGAAAAAGCAAAACACCTTTGATTGTTTATGTTCAGGAAGGTATAAAAATGATGTTTTGTAACTTCCATGTGTGCTGCATTAGGCAGCCCAATAGAAGTGACAAAACGGCATTACAAAATTGTTCATGTGCAGGAAGTGGGAACATAGCAGCATCAGGATAATGATAGACTGGGAATAAACATATGTTGCTAACTTTTACCATGCAGTTTGTAAGCAGCTCTTTGATGACAGTTTATAGGACTCTGTGCTAGATTACGATTGTCCCTTATGAATTGCACAGTGACAAAAGAATCTCTGTGACAAAATCAGTAACACACTGACCGAAGCATATAAAATACTGTTTTTTAAAATGCATTGTACACGTTCTTTGCAGTGGCATATTAACCCTCTGTGTCACATTAGATAAGTAAAAGCTGCCACTGGACAAAACTCTCATCTCTCTCCAGCAGGTACATTAATCACTGGCATTTTCTTGACACTTTTATAGTTGCTCGAAAACTGCTAATTTTACAATTTGCTTTGCTTTGCATTGCTTTTAAAACTGCTGCCTGCAGACCCCCTGGGAATGTTTCACGGACCCCTGGGGGTCCTCGGACCCCAGTTTGGGAAACACTGATCTAGGGAGGAGGTTTCTAGATAGAACTGGGTGTCATCAGCATATAGGTGGAAGGGGATGTTGGCATTTTTAAGTATGGTGGTGAGGGGTTCCATGTATATGTTGAACAGTTGTGGTGAGAGCACTGAACCCAGGGGAACACCCCTGCTGACAGGGTGTAGGTCGGAGGTAAAGTTTTTGATTTTTATCCTTTGCGAGTGGTTATGTAAGAAGGAGGAGAACCAGCGTAGGACCACCTCATCGGCACCTATCCTTTCTTGTAGGGCCTTGATGAGTAGTTGGTGATCAACCGTGTCAGAGGCTGCCGACAGGTCGAGGAGAATGAGAAGGCAGCATTGATCAGTATTGAGCGATTTGTGGATATCGTCTGTGATGCTGAGGATCGCAGTCTCGGTGCTATAGCCTTTTCTGAACCCCAATTGGTGGGGATCGAGAAGGTTGATGTTGTCCATGTGCTGAGTCAGTTGTGAGAAGACGCATTTTTCGAGGATTTGGATAGGAGGGGGAGATTGGAGACGGGTCTGAAGTTATTCAGGTCCATGCAGTCAAGGCCTGTTTTTTTTTAGTAGTGGCGTTACTTGGCCAACTTTGAGGCATTCAGGTATGATGCCGGTTCTCAGGGAGCTGTTAATGATCCTGCACCAGAACGGGGCTATGGAGAATTTTCGTTTTTTGGTCAATTGGGTGGGTATAGGGTCGAGGAAGTGAGAGGCGGATTTGGAGGTGGAAATTAGCTTGAGGATTTCGGCTTCCGGGATGGGGTTGAAGGACTTCCATGTTTTTGTGGGGTGCAAGCACGTGCTTTCTATTGTACCTGGAGACAGGCTTTTGCAGGCGGGGTTGGTGTTGATGTCAAGTGAGAGCTCAATCTTGGTGATTTTTTCTTCGAAGAAGTTGACGAAGTTTTCGCACAATTCCATGGAGGCCTGCATAGAGGATTCGGGGGGCTTGGAGGTTTGTTGCTTGATGATTTTAAACAGTTCATTGGGTCTGTTTTTGCGTTGTCCAGTTTGGAGCAGAAAAAGGTGGATTTTTTGCTGCAGATGTGTTTTTTGTATTTTCTTCGAGCTGCTTTGAGTTGTTCGAGTAGGCTTGTGGAGGGATTGCTTCTCCATAGTTTTTGCTGCGGCTCTAAGTTGTCTCCTTTCAATGTTAATGTCCGTGTTGAACCAAGATCTAGATGGGATGTTCCTGTTTTTTTTTTGTTTCAGGGGGGCTACTTGGTCTAGAATGGATGTCAAGGTTGTGTTGTAGTGGGCAGTGAGTTCTGTAGTGGATAGATCATCCGCGGAGGTAGTGAGATGGGAGTTGACCTTTTCCTCCAGGTCAGTCATGTTGAGCTGAGTGAGGTTTCTGGTCCATTTGGGATGTTCTTGGGCGGGGGGTTGGAAAGCGATTGGTTGAGTGAGGTGGAAGGGGATTAAGTGATGGTCTGACCAGTCCACGGGCACGGTGTGGTTTATCGTCACTGCGTCACATTTGGCGATAGTGGCAACTAGGATTGCTCCTTTTTTGTGAGTTTGCTCTGTGCAGTGTTGGGTAAGGTTGTTGTTGTGTAGCAGCTCATTCAGGTTCTGGATTAGCGGGTTGTTTTCTTCATTCCAGTGTAGGTTGAGGTCGCCCAGAATTAAGTTATTCACATCTCGAAGTGAGCAGTGGGAAATCAGGTCAGACAGGTGTTCAGTGAAGGTGGTGGAGTTGTCTGGGTGGTGGTAGTTAAGGTGGCAGATTAGTGTTTTGTTGTTGCTAGTGCTGATGTCGGCGGTTAGGCATTCAAAGGTGTTGTAGTTGAAGGAGTCTGTTTCCGTCACGGATGATTGATTGCTATGCCTCCTTCTCTTTGGTCTTTTCTATCTTTGTTGGTGATTGTAAAGCCTGGGGGAATTACAGTGTCCAGGAGTGGTAGGTAGGAATCATTTAGCCAGTGTTAGAACTGGGGGTCTCTAGTTGGCATAGTTATGTACCTGTGACAAATAGGGACCCTTGGGTCTAGTCACGGTAAGGGGGTACACTCCTAAAATAACCCCTGCTCAACCCCTTGGTAGCTTGGCACGAGCAGACAGGCTTATCTCAGAAGCAGTGTGTAAAGCATTTGTGAACACATACAATAACCCAGTGACAACATTACAGATGGACACCACACAAGTTGTAGTATACAAATAAGTATTTTTATATAGACTTAACACAAGACCACAGACGACAAAAATCCACAATACTGTACTTTAAAAATGGTAGAAATAGCTTAATTCTCTTAAGATGTAAAATGCGACACTGAGTTCAATGTACTTTTGGATGTGTAACGCTTTACAACGAAAGTGGTGCAGGGAAGGTGATGCGTCGATTCCTTACATGCAACAACAGTGATGCGTTGGGTCCCTACTGATGCGTAGGGGATGCGTTGGTTCTTCTCTGCGAGGGGAGGTGATGCGTCGGTTTCTTACTGCGCTTCCGTGGCGATGCGGCCCAAAACGCCGTGATGCGATGAAGATCCAGTGCAATGAAACAAAAATGGCGTCTTCTCCTTGATGCGACACGATGCATGCACACCCGATGGCCGATCGGCGATTCAAGGATTCTTCTGAGCAGCGACAGGCCCTGCGACACGCTTCCCGGTGATGCAGCGGCATCTGATGCGACGTCGATCCTCTTCTCCGGCGATGCGAGGCGATTCAGCAATGATGTGACAACTGCAGCGGCGACACGCTTTCCCAGCGATGCGACGACCTCGATTGCGGCTGCGACACGATTCTCCAATGATTCGGCGGCGTCTGATGCGATGTTGATCCTCTTCTCCGGTGATGCGAGGCGCTTTTGCGTTGTGAAGTGACAGCGGCAGTGCAGCGACACGCTTCCTTGTGCGTCGCGCTTCCAGTTCCTTGCGACACGTAGTCCCTCAGAAAGCCCAACACAACTGCAGGCACTTCCAAAGAACTCTTGGGGAGCTGATGGGTGAAGTCTGTTGTCCCTGGGACTTCAGAAGGAGGAAAGCTCTTTCTCAAGCCCTTGGAGATCCTTCACAAGTTGAATAAAGTACACGCAAAGTTCCTTTCTCCTTTCTTTGGCAGTCAGGCAACCACTGCAAGCCAATCCCCCAAACAGCACTCCGTTGGGGATAGTCTCTCCTCAGTTTCTCTGGTTCCTCTCCTCAGCAAAGGTTTCTTCTTGTTTTCCCAAAAGTGATCTAAAATTCTGGGGTCTGGGTCCCCCTTTTTATACACAGTTGTTCTCTGAAGGCATAGAGGCCTTTGCCCAGTCCAAACCAGTTCTGGTTAGTCCTGGAGCACTCTGTTTACATGACTCCTTCTTTTCTTTCACAGTGCAGGGCAGGGACATCAGACGCACCACAGGAGGTGGAGCCAGCATTGTGGAGGGAAGGCACAGCCCTATTCAGGTCCCAGGTGCAACTCCTCCCACCCATCTACATGCGGATCTCTCTATTCAGCCCTGTGCTGACTCACCCTGTCTCCTGGATTCCCCAGCCCCTGTCACTCAAACTCCAGACAAGGAAAACACAACCTAGCAGAGGCAGGCTTGGATGGTTAGACTAGAAAATACCCACTTTCTAAAAGTGGTATTTCCAAACACAGAATGTTAAAACCAACTTCACTAAAAGATGCATTTTATCATTCAGAGTTCAGGCATACTAAACTCGAATTTCTACCTAGTTCCCTGAGTCAGTTAGGATCATAAGATGTAATAATCAAACTGCCCATTCTGGCCTATGGGGAACAGGTAGCCTTGCAATAGTGAAAAACAAAAATGGCTGTAATTCACTATTAGGACATGCCACACACATCAGGGCTTGTCCTACCTTTTACCTACAATGCACCCTGCCCTTGGGCCTACCAGAGGGGTGACTAATATGCAGAAAAGGGAAGGTTTAGGGACTGGCAAGTGGGTGCACTTGCCCAGTCAGCATGGCAGTACCAGACTGCACACAGGCTCTGCAATGGCAGACCTGAGACACACTTTACAGGCTGCTTCTGTGGGTGGCACAACCAGTGCTGCAAGCCCACCAGCAGCATTTGATTTACAAGCCCTGGGCACCCATGGTGCACTGTACTAGGGTCTGACAAGTAAACCAAATCAGCCAATCATGGAGTCACTAATCCATACATCAATTTACAATAGGGAGAGCATATGCACTTTAGCACTGATCAGCAGTGGTAAAGTGCCCAGAGTAATAAAACCAACAAAAACAGGTCAGAAAAAATATAGGAGGAAGGCAAAAAGTTCAGGGATGACCCTGCAAAAAGGGCCAAGTCCAACAGCGAGGTTTTGGTGATGAATGAGGATGTCGTGAGTGAGGATGAATTCTGCTAGCTCTGTGGTATGCTTGGTGGCTGATCTGCAGTTTATGAGCATGCAGTTGGTGGGGGTCGTCTCTGTTTTGGGTTTCTTCGTTCGGGGAGCTGTGGGGATGATAGTGCGGGTGGTCAGGGGTCTGGGGGATTTCGGAGGGGCTTGGTCTCTTCCTAGTCCGGTGATCACCTGGATTTTGGATTTGAGGGTGGCAGTAATAGGATTGTCGTACGAGGAGGCGAGGTCTGCCGCTTCACTCTCAGACATTGCGACTCTAGTTCTTTTGGGTCTCTGTGTCTGATTGGAGAGGGCGGTAGCAATCCATCTCTGGTGGGGAGCCTTGGACGGCCTTTGTTGTGTATGGGTGGTGAAGGAGCGGGTACGCAGAGGCTGATGGCTCGTGGAGAGATTGGCTAGGATTTCACTGAAGCCCTGGATTATAGTTGCTATCTGGGTTTCCAGCAGGGGGAGTCGCTGCTCAGTCTCTAATTCGTTGAGGTACCAGGACTGGTCCTGTGCTGGTGTGTTGGGCCTAGGGGGAGAACGTCTCAGGGTGTTGGGTAGTCTAGTTGTGGTTGTGTTGTTTGTGTGAGGTCTGGGGGCAGAGAGTCTCAGGGTGTTGGGTAGCCTAGTTATGGTTGTGTTGTCCGTGAGGGGTCTAGGCAGGGCCATAAGTGCAGGTTGGCGGGTGTCGTGTTGGGGTGTTGGTATTTTATTGCATGTGGGTTTGGGGAGGTGGTTGGCAGTCAGAACTTGAGTGTTCAAGTTGTTCGAGGTAGATTGAGTTGGGTGGAGGGCAGGTGGCGGGTGGGGGTGAGAGCCGGAGGGGGGACGTAGAGTGGTCATGTTCTCCCTTGGGTTGGTGAGTGTGATGTCACGTGGTGAAGGGCGTGTGTGGTTTCTAGGGAGTACCGGAAAGTTGGGTGAGTTCTGATGGTGGGGAGGAGTGCGTGAGAGGGGGCATTCCGGAGAGATGGAAGAGGGCACCAAAGGACTCTAGATTGTTGTTGTTGGCTTGTATCAGGACTGTGCCGTTGGATTAGATCGTATCAGTGGTATTTCTAGTACGCCTTGGGCTGTTTGGAAGTGATAGTGTCAGTTTGCAGCTTGTGAAGTGTTAGTTGTTTTGGAAATGTTGAGCTGCGATCTGAGGATGGAGTTCCATATTTCGTGTCTTTCGGTGTGGAAAATTAGATCAATTTTTACCTGTCCTTTGGAGGAGCAGTGGTAGATGTCTCTGAATAGTGATTCGGGATGTTGTCTGATCAGTTTTTGCTTAAAGTTCTTTTTCGCTTTGGGTGAGAGGTTAGGTGGGAAACTGATCGAGAAGGAATTCGGGCCGTGCGGTATTAAGTGGTTCGCTGAAGAGGGGATGGTGTGGGCTGACGTGGTGGAAGGCATTGTGTGTAGGTGGGACGAGGAGCAGGCTTCATAAGGGAAGGTGGGAAAGTGTTTCCAGAGCTGTCCTAGGAGGGTAGTATGAGAGTGATGCAGAGATTTGCGTTGTTATTTTTAGGCCAGTTAATGAGAGCAGACTCGGGGGTGCTGGTGGATTGAGGTGCGGGTGGTGGAGATTGCTGGGGTCACCACTGTGAGTAGAAAGTCCGAAAATTGCTTATGTGGGGGAGTTAGTTGGTGTAAGCTATGTGCCTTGGGCGGCCATCTTAGGGTCAAGCACATTGGGAGGGGGCTGGTATGATGGTGTGGTCGAAGGATCAAGGTGAGGCAAAATTCAGGAGGAGAGGAAACTATTCTGAGACTCAGTGACTCACCAGGAGAGGATTTGGGTGAGTTAAGGCCCCGGGTGACCCTCTTAAGGTCAGGTGCAATTTGGTGGTGGTCTCGGGTGTGCTCGGGCTCTCTGCACTCTACCTATTGGGGTGGTTCTCAAAGGGGCGGCAGAGGTCAAGAGCGTTGTGGTCACAGCTATAGTAGTAGGAGTTTGTGACTCACCGGTGGAGCTTTCGCTGTCTGGGTGGGTTCGGAGCCCCGGGCAACCATCTTGCTTGTGAGGTGCAGTACCTGGGGTGTGGTGAGGTAGGTCTCAACGTGCAGGAAGGGGTAGCACTAGACCTGAATATTTCAAGGTCAGGCAGTGATTAGCGTAGAGCACACATCCATGGGGAGAATTTGACACTCAGTGGTGGAGGTTTTTGATTGTCAGGTCGGGGTTCGATGCCCTGGGCGGCCATCTTGTGGTTGGCACCGGAGAGGCACAGCACCTCGGGAGAGGAGAGGTCTGTCTAAGCATGCGGGGGGGTCGCGCTACATCGGTAACAGGTCTAGATGTCTTCAAAAGGTTCTTTGGCGTAGTTGGGTAGGAGGTAGAGCGTTTTTTGGGAGCCGATTTGTGGCCATGGCGGCCATCTTAGAGTCGGGCACAGGCGAGTGATAGGGAATGTTGCCGGCTGGAGGTCTCTATTGGCAGGGGGTCGCGCCCCACTTGGACCGGGTCAGAGGCTGACCTGCAAAGGTTCTGAGTAGCTTATTAAAGTACCCACTTGGTAGATCAGCGGTAGAGCGATTCCGGTTGCTGTTTTCTGGCCGGGCGGCCATCTTGGAGTCAGGCACCTGCGGGGGTCAATGCCTGCTTGGAGTCTCCACACCGCTTCTTTCTTCCCGCGCTCCTGTCCCGAAACGGGGCACACGAGGGATTCGCAGGGTGGTGAGTGCCTGAGTGTCCCTGGGACCTTCAATTTCTTCCCATCAGTAGAGCATCGGTGGAGTCGAGAGCGTGGGTATTGGAACATCGTTCCTTCGTCCGATTTCACCATGGTTCCTGCGGATGGCGGCAGCGCTGTTTATTGCTTCATACCCCTTTTTGCATGATCCGGTGGGGCCACGCTCTTCGTGAGGGGTGTGCAGGGGGGACAAACAGGGATTTCCACAGTGTAGGCGATCATAGTGCCCGGGAGCTCTGTAATGGTGCTCCTTCCCAGCGGCCATCTTGGTATTATAATTTCCTTATTATCACTATCCTTTTTTCATCCCCCAAAGATCATTATATGAGTCTTATTTTGGTTGAACAATGAGATCAAGACTGGCCATGAACTCACAGAAACAGTCCAGCTGGCGTTGCAAGCCACTCACAGTCCTGGCAATTAAGACAGTGTCATCTGCATAAATTATTGCGAGCATACTAAGGTCACCTACAAGAGGACAATCTGCCCTAAGTTCCATCAATTTACCCTCCAGGCTGTTCATATAAATTGAAAAGAGGATGGGGGCCAAACCACAGCCCTGGCATACGACCCTTGCAAGTGTAAAAGCTGGCGTAGTTTCTCCCCCTAAGCAGTACCATACACTGGCAGTAGCATAATTGTGCAATTCTCTAAAAAAGTTAACAATATACAAATAAACACCAATATCAGTCATAATGTTACACAATTTGGACCTGTTGACGGAGTCGAAGGCAGAACTTAAATCCATAAAAGCCAAATGAAACTTGCCACGCCTGGCCACAGTATACTTGGCAATTATCAAATATAGATTTAAGGACTGCTTGACTGTGCCTAGGCCAGAGTGGAAACCAAATTGGAGATCTGAGAGTATGTTACGCTCCTCGGTCCATAACTGCAGACGGTCCAGCAAAATAAGTCCCATGATCTTTGCAGTCGAATTGATCAATGAGATGCGGCGATAACATTGGGGATCATTTTTTAGCCCATTTTTAAAAATAGGAACAATAGTCGCATGTGTCCAGTTCTTGGTGGGCGGGGCAGTAGCTAGGGCGGCATTAAGGATGTTTGTCAGCAATTGAGACCACAATGGAGTGTTAGCTTTAAACATATCAGAGGGAAGCCCATCTGGACCAGGGGCTCACCCAACTGAACAGCTGGCCACTGCCTTCAAATCCTCACCCAATTCAAAAGCTGGGTCAGCAAAAAACATAGCAGAAGGCTGGGACACAGTAGAAGGGCTGGTTGGCAGCTGAGGTTAAACTAAAGGGTATAATCAGGGGTATCTGAGTGCCCTCAGCAAGGGACAGCATAAATCTTAGTAAAATAGGCGATCCAGATATCAGGAGGATTAACAGTATCAATACCAGAAACTATTTGGGCCTCAAAACAGCTGTGGTTCACTGTCACCCAGAAAGCCTTGCAATCCCTTAGTTCACTAGCCTGGACCAGTGAGGAAAAAGCTGCCTCTCTAATAGTATCCTTCCTGGTTCTAAGGGTGTCTCGATACAGAGCTCTGCATCACTGCATCGCATCCTGTTCTCTGGGGATTTTTTTCAAAGCAGCAAGTAGCTGGTTATGTTCATTGGTGTAGTTAACATCAAACCCCTTTCCAGGTGGCTTACAGCCCTTATTAATTGGCACCAGAAAGAGGTCACATGCTGATCTACAGATCTTAGCAAAACTATTGAGAAGCATAGGACCCCAACCCTGACTGTGATCATCTGATAAACAGACCAAAAAGTCAGGGTATGTAGAGGCCACTAAATGGCCTAAGAAGGAATATTCATCAACGTTGGACCAGGCCTTGATCAACCCGCGATTCCTAGAAAATAATAGGCGAGGAGGATGGACCACTACAGACATTCTGGAAAACAGTGAGCCATGTAAAGAAAGAGACAGAAGTCTATGGTCGCTGAGGGGGGGAATCAGCAAGATTGTAATCCAGAACCGAGTCTCATAATGATTTGGAAAAAATAATAAAATTAATGTGGCTCTGAGCACCTCGCCCCACAAAAGTGGGTATAGTATTTGGCTTAAAGGCTTAGGGCATCAAAGGAAAAGATGAGATTAAATTTACCAGGCAGTAAATTTAGTTTGTCACCAAGAGGACAATGTACAAAGTGGGTAAGAGGAACCCCAGCGTTATCCTGCAACCCACAGATATTTTCCTGAGAGAACTGACAGGCATGTAAGTTACAATTCCCCGACAGTACCACAGCAAAGCCACCTTGAATATTGCTAATGCATTTGTCAATATCCTTAAGCAGAGAGCACACTAGCTCAACCTTAGAATGGTCAAATACATTATCATTTACATTTAATAGCAACAATCTTGTAGCAGAACACTGAAACAAGATAATCTGGTAGTATACTGAATCACAATTTGACCATAACACCTCTGCCGGAAATGTAAGTGAAATGAAAGTGGTAAGACCACCCTTGGCCCTGCCCATGTTACTAGCCACCACTGGAGTGTGGTAAATAGCATACCCGTCCACATAAGTAGGGTCAATAGGCCAAGTCTCTTAGAGACATATAACAGCATGGCGTTCAATGAACCTAAGATGTGAGTCCCTTGCTCACTTTGCCACTGGATTCAAGCAAGCCTGGCTGAAGACGGCTGAAATGCCAGAAACCGGTCCTAGGAAGCTTGTTTCCGGTCCAGGGAAGGCATGGCTTGGCAGTTCGGACTGGACTGTTCCCATGAGGCACAGGGTCAGACTGATTTGCATATGGCCATGTCTGAACTGGGGTGGCAGAGTGGGCTAAAGAACGGTGATGGATCAAACCCAGATCTGTTGACTGGGTGTAAGTGTTTGATTGGTTCTGATGCTCCATCCATCACCACCCCCTTTTGTACCGCCATATCCCTGGTTGTTCAAGACCTGGCATGCTCTCTGAACGTCAGGGCAGACAAACTCAGTCAAAGATGCCTAGTGGATAACGAATGGTGTTTCCATGCCGATTTTATGTAGGCCAGTCCATAACCCTGCCTACTTTTTATGCTCTGCCACATCCCTCCAAGGAACACGAACAACTTCACCGTCTGACCCAAAAAGAGCTTTGTTGTTCTATCTTGACTGCACGAGAGTTCCCGTGGACGACTCACTCTTCGTGGGGTATGTTGGAATTAAGAAGGGAAAAGTTGTGTAGAAACGGACCATGTCCCGATGGATCATGCTCTGCTTTAAGATCTGTTAAGCGCTGGCCAAGAAGCAATCCCCTGAGGGTTTTGCATGCTCATTCTACCAGAGCTATAGCTGCTTCCACTGCATTAGCATGCAGAGTTCCGGTCCTAGATATCTGCCAGGCAGCAACGCAGGCTTTCTAAACACATTCACAAACCATTGCTGCCTGGTCAGTCAGGTACGTCGCGACGGACACTTTGTTGGTTCGGTTCTGCAGGACTTTTCAGTGCGAAACATACCCACCTCCAGGGAGGTATTGCTTGGGTATGTATTCCAAGGTAAGGAATATGGAAATAGAAGTATCCATCAGATAAATAAGTTACTTACCTTCGGTAATGCCATTTCTGGTAATGACTCTGTCTAGCTGCAGATTTCTTACCATCCCACCCACCCTTCCGCTCTGCAAACAGATTTCTAGGGACGGAGCTGTTCCCCTGTCAGGGCCCTAGTTTTCCACATCAGTGGTCCATGTTCTTGGTGGCCCTGCGCTGCTGGTGTGGAAAGTCGCAAAAAGAAACTGATGTCAGAACCCTGGGGTGATGCCTATATAGAAACCGCGCACATCACTTCCGGTGAAATGATGACGACAACGCCATACGGAGCCAAATTACACCACCTAATGGTGCGCAAGGGCTCTGTTCACGAAAAAATGTCTGCTTCCAGTCTGACACCTGGGGATAATTCTAAGGTAAGGAATCTGCATCTAGATAAATGCTCTACCAGATAAAGCGTTCCCAAAGGTAAGTAACTTGTTCATTTGTATCATGGTATCATTTTGCTGAGATCCAAAGATAAATGACAAAGAAGTGCGCCAAGAAAAACGGCGCTGTGCAGGTGAATTTTGACAATGGTGATACATTTTGCACTTGTGATATCAACACACAATGTAAAAACTATCAACTGATTGGAAATACAGTCTTTTCATATAAGGCCCCCTGTCAAGATGCAGAGAAATTCTTACTTGAGTCTTACACAGGAACAGAGATGCTGATTCCCAACTCCCCCTCAAAGGTACTCCGGGATCCAGTAAGATATCTAGACTCCAAGACTACCCTCTGGGGGGAAGGGGGAGTGGATAAAATAATAAACCAAGAAGAGACTGGTCCTGAAACTCGACTTCTCTCTTTCGCCTGCTTCTTCTTCCGAACTGCAGACTGAATATTGTCTGAGAGAATCTAAATAGCAAACAAGATTAATTAATCACTTATTCTACTTTTATTCGCTCTTTCCTTTCTCTCCTAGGGTCTATGCCTACCCAAGTTTTCAAGTACTGTGCCTCTCCTCTATCTTCGTTGTGTTGCTTGCTCTTGTTTTCTTGTTTTAACACCAGACCGATTCACCTATCAAACAAATAATACTTTTAGCCCCTTCTATCTCCTACCTCACCTTGGGTAAGTATATTTGAATGGCTTTTACTTCACTTACTTCTCGAGTGGTGCTTCTATTCTTCTAAGTAATCTTGTCCTAACTGTCAGGTGTTTTAAAATGTAACTCTCCTCTTACTTTCTTGTAGGGTATTGCTGTACAACTCTGTACTGGAAAGTATCTGTTATACATTTTTGACCTTATACATCGTTTAACATTTTGTCTCAGGTTTGATAACCTTCCTCTTATTAGCAGAGGAAAAGGTCGAATACGACTTGTGGGTAAGTATCTGTCTAAGCCTCTTAACCTTGTGCAAGTCTTTCTATTTACATTATGCTCACGAAATATTCTATCTTCATTCAACTGAATTTTCACTTAGCTTATTTGTTCTCTTCTTTCTTTTCCTCTGGATAACTTCGAGTGAACTTCTGGCCGCCAGGTCTCCTTCTTCCTTTGACGAGAATTATGAGGAAGAAACACCCGGTACGAAGCTGGAAAATCTTTTGCGCTGACCTAAACTTCTCCCGACGGGACTAGCGGACGATATCCGGACGAATTCCCGACGAATTATTTCTCTGGTACTAAAGTTCTGTGGAGCCTTTCCTGAACGTGCATACTCGGTTGAATCTTTAGTGAAGTGCGCGTTTGACTCAGCGCGCGCGCTTCACACAGCCTCAGAACACCTGTGGGGAAATAAACTAGACCGCCGCCGATTCGAAGGCGGCGGCCATCTTAGAGTGCCTTTTTCGGTTCAGCTTAGTCCAACCATTGGTCCTTGTCATTATTCTTTCTCTTGGGCCATGACTTTTGTCGTGCGATGTGCTCATTATTGTCAAGGCACCTTGTGGAGGTCTGACACCCCCTTATTGTGTGTACAGTACATATATCTACTATTAATGACAGTCACAGTTTAAATGTATTGATGTTTTGACCCCCTACAGATACTCCAATGGTGTCTTCATCAGGACAAGGGAATGGTAGCAACCTATAATAGACAGTCATCGAGTCAAGTCATAGAGTCATCCACTATTAACTCAAATGAAAAACACAGATTGTATAACAATTATGAGAATAAACATCTTACCCTTAATATAAATCCACTATATCTGAATGTGGTCCAGCTCATTAAAGACTCATACATCCTTTATAAAGATAAGGTACCAGTGGTCAGACATGGTAATGGAAAGCACTGGGATGCATAGATGAAACCAAGTCACCAGTGCATCCCTGTGGGGTGGCCCAAAGCTCTATTATGTCCCCACTATACAATATACAGCAATTTATGTTGATATTATGTCATACCACAGTTGCAGTCTCCTTACCGCATATTAAACAAACTCCTCGCTGCCTTTAAGGCTCTATTCACTTGGAATGCCAACCTAACCCCTTCCTCTTGTTGTCTGTATAAGGCTGCTGGTAAAACCACCCTAGTCATGTTATATTATGTTATGTTAAGTGCATTTATTACGCACACAGATACTCCGAGGAGTGTCCCGGCGCGGCCCAAGAGAAGACAAACTATAACCAAGCCTTAAGAGAAGAGGTGCGTTTTAAGCAGTTTTTGAAAGACACCAATGTCTTCCACAGTACGGAGCGAAATGGGGAGCGCATTCCAAGCACGGCTCGCAAAAACGGCCAGAGAAGCGCCCCCTAACCGATGACGCTGGAAGTCAGGAATCTTCATCAGCCTAAGGGATGAGGACCGCAAGGATCTCCCCGGCACATAAAACGAGAAGCGTTTCTGCAAATAGCCGGGGCCTTGCCCGTGTAGAGCGCGATGGGCTATGGTAAGAGATTTGAATGCCACACGTGCTTTGACCGGGAGCCAATGAAGGGAGCGATGGTAGCCATGAACGCTCTGCCTGGGACCCAGCCCACCCAGCATGTGGGCAGCCGCATTCTGGATCACTTGAAGCTTGTTGAGAGCATAGGCTGGGATCCCAGCATAGAGAGCATTGGCATAGTCCAGACGGGACAGAATAAGTGCCCGAACCACCGATTCCCTAGTCGCTTGAGGGAGAAGCGGAAGGAATCTTCTCAGAATTCTTAGGAGACCAAAACAGCAGCCTGTCAGACGCTTAACCTGACTGGAAAAAGAGAGATTACAGTCAAAGTAAACTCCCAAGTTCTTCACGGTCTGACTATTGGAAGCAGGCGAAGGGAACTCGGGAGGCCAGATTGACTCTCTACACCCAAGGGGGAAGTCGCCGAACATCAGGACCTCGGATTTATCCTCGTTACATTTTAATTGGGCCGTCGCCAGCCACTTAAAAACCGAGGAAAGGCACCTCTGCACAAGGGCCACCGAGGACCCCTGCTTATCCCAGGTAAACAGAAGTTGTGTGTCTTCGGCATAGGCAATGACCTTAGCCCCCAGCCCTTCCGCTTGAACAACCAGTGGAGTAAGATAGATATTAAACAGGAGGGGGCTAAGGGAAGACCCCTGGGGGACCCCTGTGCCCACCCGAAGAGGAGACGAAGCCACCGGGGGTATCCAGACTTGCTGGAGCCGGCCATCCAAGAAGGACTTAATCCAAGCCCAGACCACGCCGACACCCCAATCTCTGTCAGTCTCTCCAGCAGCAGTGAGTGGGGGACAGTGTCAAAGGCCGCCGACAGGTCGAGCAGCACAAGGGCTGCCTTCCCGCCGGCGTCAAGACACTCCCGAATTGCCTCTGAAACTTCCAAAAGAGCACCTTCCGTGCTAAAGGAGGGGCGGAAGCCAGATTGGGCTGGATGAAGAAGACCTGCACTCTCGACGAACTCCGACAACTGCCTATTCACAATTTTCTCACAAACCTTAGCCAAGCTAGGGAGGAGAGGAATAGGCCTGTAGTTCCCCGGAGTCGAAGGATCGAGAGTAGGTTTCTTCAGTAGAGGGAGGATTTTGGCCTGCTTCCAACAACTAGGGACCCTGGCTTCCTGCAAGGACAAGTTAATGATGTAGTTGACTTCCACATTCACCGTCAATGCCACAGAGGCTAAAAGTCTTGCCGAGCACGGGTCGTCCGGAGAGCCGGACTTCAGACCTTGAAGGATTCTCAGAGTGCAGGCCAAATCCACAGAGGAAAAATTAGACAGGGAGTAATTGGAGGGCAACGCTACAGGAACGATAGCTGCTAAGTCCAAAGGAGCTGTGAGCCCATCAGGGACAACCGGGCAAGAGAAGCTGCCTTGAATCTTTAGAATCTTGTCCCGGAAGAATGTAGAGAGCGTCTCGCACCAATCAACAGTCACCGGTAGGATGCTACTCTGTGCTACAGGGGACAAAAAGCTCTGGACAATTGAGAAAATCTCCTTGGAGTTGTTTTGGGCTTGATCGATCCAGGTAGCAAAGAACGCCCTTTTTGCAGAGGAGACAGCTTTATAGTAAGATTGTGACCACAGCGCCTTCGGCCTGGTCACCCCCACGCTCCTGTGCCTGCTGCCGCTCCCGCTGCCCCAGCCTCCCGAGGGCCGCCGAGCCCACACCTGCTTTTCCCGCCGCCCCAGCCCGTGGCCCCGCCCCCGACAGCCGATTGGAACGCGCTCCCGCCTCCCCGCAGACCCTCCCGACCGGCTCCCTTCTTAAGGGGAGCCAGACCAAGATCTAGGGAGTGACCACAGCGCCTTCGGCCTGGTCACCCCCACGCTCCTGTGCCTGCTGCCGCTCCCGCTGCCCCAGCCTCCCGAGGGCCGCCGAGCCCACACCTGCTTTTCCCGCCGCCCCAGCCCGTGGCCCCGCCCCCGACAGCCGATTGGACCGCGCTCCCGCCTCCCCGCAGACCCTCCCGACCGGCTCCCTTCTTAAGGGGAGCCAGACCAAGATCTAGGGAGTGACCACAGCGCCTTCGGCCTGGTCACCCCCACGCTCCTGTGCCTGCTGCCGCTCCCGCTGCCCCAGCCTCCCGAGGGCCGCCGAGCCCACACCTGCTTTTCCCGCCGCCCCAGCCCGTGGCCCCGCCCCCGACAGCCGATTGGACCGCGCTCCCGCCTCCCCGCAGACCCTCCCGACCGGCTCCCTTCTTAAGGGGAGCCAGACCAAGATCTAGGGAGTGACCACAGCGCCTTCGGCCTGGTCACCCCCACGCTCCTGTGCCTGCTGCCGCTCCCGCTGCCCCAGCCTCCCGAGGGCCGCCGAGCCCACACCTGCTTTTCCCGCCGCCCCAGCCCGTGGCCCCGCCCCCGACAGCCGATTGGACCGCGCTCCCGCCTCCCCGCAGACCCTCCCGACCGGCTCCCTTCTTATGACGTCCCCAGAGCGACCGCGCAGCGGACGCGCGCAGCGGGAGCACCGATTGAGCGCCGAAGGTGCGCCAAAGGTAAGCCCGTCTGCGCCCGTCCGCGACCGGATCGCGCCCAGCGCCAGGACCCCTGGCCCACGAGGACCCCGACCGACCCGCCTGACGTACACCGCCGCCACCCTCATCGCACTCAACACCGGCCGATTCCCAGGATGCTACCGAGCCACACCACGACGCACCCACGGACCCTTCAGCTGCCACGCCTGCAAGTTCACCTGCATCCGGACCTGCCTCGCACCAGCACCCGCCAAGTCGAACACCAGCAGCACCCACCTCAAGTGCATCCTGCTCAACACCCGCTCCGTCCACAGACACGCCATCGAACTCTGGAACCTCCTAGACGCCACAGCCCCGGACGTTGCCTTCCTCACGGAGACTTGGATGAACGCCTCTTCAGCTCCCGACATCGCCATCGCCATCCCAGAGGGCTACAAGATCACCCGGAGGGATCGCACCGCCAACCAGATGGGAGGAGGCATCGCCATCATCCACAGGAACACCATCCGTCTCACGACCAGCACCGACAACACCCTGACCACTGCCGAACACCTGCATTTCCAGATCCACACCGACCCGAAGACCACCCTCAGAGGCACCCTGATCTACCGACCTCCGGGACCACGCACCCAATTCAGCGAGGACATCGCCGACTTCGTCAGCCCGCATGCCCTCCCCTCCGCTGACTACATCCTCCTGGGGGACCTCAACTTCCACCTGGAGAACAACAACGACCGCAACACCAGCACCCTGCTCGACAACCTCGCCAATCTTGGACTCAAGCAGCTGGTGTCCACCCCCACCCACCTCGCCGGACACACACTCGACGCAGTCTTCTCTTCCTGCACAGACATCGACTTCAGCCACGCCACAGAGCTTCAATGGACGGACCACAGCTGCGTCCACTTCACCTTCAAAAGAACGACGACCCACCACCACCAGCAACAGGCTGCCCGCAGAAGCTGGAACAAGATCACAGCCGACCAGCTCGCCACCTCCCTGAGCCAGCACCCTCCTGCCAGCTCAGCGAACCCCAGCCAGGCCGCCGACAACCTCACGAAGTGGATCAGCAACTGCGCGGACGAGCTCGCCCCGCTGAGGACCCCGCCCAGCAGACCCGGCAGCAAGAAAGCCCCATGGTTCACCGACGAACTCAAGAGCTCCAAGAAGAACTGCCGAGCCCTCGAGAAAGTCTGGAGAAGGGAACCTACACCGGACAACAGAACCTCCTTCAAGCTTGCCACCCGGAAGCACCACCAGCTGATCCGCGCCGCCAAGAAAACAGCATTCAAGGACCGGCTGGACAACAACGCACACAACTGCAAGGAACTCTTCAACATCGTGAAAGAGCTATCCAACCCCAGCGCAGGAAACAACGACATCACCCCATCGCAAGACCTCTGCAACTCCCTCGCCTCATACTTCCACAACAAGATCGCGGACATACACAACAGCTTCAACAACCAACCAACGCACACCACGACAGAACAACCACCCCCCACCACCACCCTCCACGCCTGGACCCCGATCAGCACCGAAGACACCATCCGCACGATGAACTCCATCCACTCCGGATCACCGACCGACCCCTGCCCTCACCACGTCTTCAACAAGGCCGACGCTGTCATCGCACCCCACCTGCGAGACATCATCAACACATCCTTCGACACCGCCACCTTCCCCGAGAGCTGGAAGCACGCCGAACTCAGCGCTCTACTCAAGAAACCCACAGCGGACCCCACCGAACTCAAGAACTACCGCCCCATCTCGCTCCTCCCGTTTCCAGCCAAAGTCATCGAGAAGACCGTCAACAAGCAGCTGGCCGCCTTCCTCGAGACGAATGGATCCCTCGACCCCTCACAGTCTGGCTTCCGAGCCAACCACAGCACCGAGACCGCCCTCATCGCCGCCACCGATGACATCCGAGCCCTGATGGACAACGGAGAAACAGCGGCCCTCATCCTCCTAGACCTCTCCGCGGCATTCGACACTGTCTGCCACCGCACCCTAGTACAGCGCCTCAGCAACGTCGGAATCCAGGACAAGGCTCTGGAATGGATCATCTCCTTCCTCGACGGAAGAACACAGAGAGTCCGCCTACCACCGTACAAGTCAGAGGCCACCGAAGTCATCTGTGGCGTCCCCCAAGGATCCTCGCTGAGCCCCACCCTCTTCAACGTCTACATGAGCCCCCTCGCGGCCATCGCACGCCAACACAACCTCAGCATAATCTCCTACGCCGACGACACCCAGCTGATCCTCTCCCTGACCAACGACCCCGCCGCCGCAAGAGCCAACCTGCACGAAGGGATGAAAGAGGTAGCCGAGTGGATGACGACCAGCCGCCTGAAACTGAACTCAGACAAGACGGAGGTCCTCATCCTGGGCTCTTCACCCTCCGCCTGGGACGACTCCTGGTGGCCTCCCGCCCTGGGCACCGCACCCAAACCGACAGACCATGCACGCAACCTGGGCTTCGTCCTGGACTCCTCCCTCTCCATGACCAGACAAGTCAACAACGTCTCCTCGGCGTGCTTCAACATCCTACGCATGCTACGGAAGATCTTCTGGTGGATCCCCACCGAGACCAGGAAGACAGTCACCCAGGCCCTCGTCACTAGCCGACTGGACTACGGCAACGCCCTCTACGCCGGTACCACCGCCAAGCTCCAGAAGAGACTCCAGCGGATCCAGAACGCCTCAGCCAGACTCATCCTCGACATCCCACGAACCAGCCACATCTCCGGACATCTGAGAGACCTACACTGGCTCCCCGTCAACAAAAGAATCACCTTCCGCCTCCTCACCCACGCACACAAAGCCCTACACGACCAAGGCCCGAGCTACCTCAACAGCCGAATCAACTTCTACGCTCCCAAACGCCACCTCCGGTCAGCCAACCACGCCCTCGCCGCGGTCCCCCGCATCCGAAGAGCGACTACAGGAGGAAGGTCCTTCTCCTACCTGGCCGCCAAGACCTGGAACTCCCTCCCGACCGACCTGCGCCTGACCCAAGACCACCTCTCCTTCAGGAAGAAGCTGAAGACCTGGCTGTTCGAGCAGTAGCGGCACCCCCCTACCCCCAGCGCCTTGAGACCCTACGGGTATGTAGTGCGCTTTAGAAATGTCTTTGATTGATTGATTGAGATTTCTGGCCCTGCCTGAGCTGAGCCTTAGCAGCCGAGCAGTAATTGCTGAGGCGCCAAGAGCGCTCCAATTTCTTGCAGCCCTGCTTGAGACGACGCAGGTCCTCCGAGAACCACGGTTTGGAGGGCGAATCCCTTGTCTGTCTGGCCGAGGTCGGTGTGGCAATTGCCTCCAGAGAGCCCTGGAGCCAGTTGGAAAAGGCAACAAGACACCGATCCAGGTCGTGAGGCAGGGACGGCCTATTGTCCTCCAGCACCTTGGCGTAGAGGATGGGGTCAACCTTCTTGAACGCCGGTTTGTGACAGACCATAGGTCTAGCACTGGGAGAAGACACTACCCATGAAAAACCAATTAAATAATGATCGGACCAGGAGACCGGAAGTGGTGCCTTGATTGAAATAGGAAAGTTAGAAAAAATAGGATCAAGAGTATGGCCCCCCAGATGTGTAGCCTGGTCGACCCATTGTGAGAGCTGGGCAGATTGGCAGATATCGAGAAGCTCGCATGTGTCCCTTGAGTTCTTTTGGTCAAGATGGATATTGAGGTCGCCTAAAATCACATAGTGGGAAAACTGCAGAGCTCTCATGGAGATCGCCTCCACACAGGCCTGAAGGAAGGCATGAGCCACTCCCGGCGGGCGATAAATCAAAGAACCGCCAAGAGAAAAGTGGGCAGAGCAGCGGATACTAAAATCCAAAACTTCACAGCCGCTCCACGTGCTGAGAGAACACTTAACCAGCTCCCACCTCTCTTTGAAAATGACATCCAACCCCCCGCCTCTCCCTGTCAACCGGTCCAACCCGCAGATTTTATACCCCGCCGGGATAGCCAAGGAGACGATCGGATCAGAGGAGTTGTCAAGCCAAGTCTCCGTGACAAATAAAAAGTCCAAGGATTTGTCATCAAGGAGCTCGAACACATCTGAATGATGCTTTTTCAGAGAACGCACGTTAAGCTGCGCCGCCGAAATGACAGAGGCACTAGCAGTTTTAATGAGAGCAGTAGAACCCAACTGAAGCCGAAACCCACAACCCCCGCACACAAAATCTCGGGCCCCGTAGACGTTGGGGAAGGTCGGAGCGTTACAGCACGACCCCCGCAGCTGTTTATGACACTCACTTGAAAAAGAACGGAGGTGGGGACCGTCTGCCCCGAATTGGGCAGCATGACTTGCCCCGGCCCCCGACGAGCCGCTGACGGGCGCAGACGGGCTTGCCTCAGGCGCGCCTTTGGCACGCCAGCGGCGCAAACGCGCAGCGTGCATTTATAATGCCGGTTTGCAGGAGTCGAGAGCGCCTCCAAAACAAAATGGCGCCTAGCTCTGTGCCACCGGAAGTGAGGAAAAGCTCTCACTACGAGTAGAAAGCAGTTACAGTGCCCAAAAAACAATTTTCCTTCACAGAGTGTGCAAATAACGCAATTTAAAAGAATAAAGTGATTCAAACGCCTAAATTACAAGATGTAGCAGCGGGAACAATGATAACACAATTGCACAGTAGCAAGGTTAAAAATTATGTGAGCCCTTGAGCACCTGCGAACGCCCAGCGTGCATTTATATAATGCCGGTGGGCCGGACTCTAGAGCGCCTCCAAAACAAAATGGCGCCTAGCTCTGTGCCACCGGAAGTGAGGAAAAGCTCTCACTACGAGTAGAAAGCAGTTACAGTGCCCCAAAAACAATTTTCCTTCACAGAGTGTGCAAATAACGCAGTTTAAAAGAATAAAATGATTCAAACGCCTAAATTACAAGATATAGCAGCGGGAACAACGATAACACAATTGCACAGTAGCAAGGTTAAAAATTATATGAGCCCTTGAGCACCTGCGAACGCGCAGCATGCATTCATATAATGCCGGTGGGCCGGAGTCTAGAGCGCCTCCAAAACAAAATGGCGCCTAGGTCTGTGCCACCGGAAGTGAGGAAAAGCTCTCACTACGAGTAGAAAGCAGTTACAGTGCCCCAAAAACAAATTTCCTTCACAGAGTCATGGGTGGAGTCCAGGTCCATAATATTACCACAGTAATTATTAGCCTTGCCAGATGATCCCGTCATGTTACTTGGATAGAGTAAAAACTTATAACATGGCTATATTATGGTTTTAGCTAAACTATAAAATCTTAATATGAAAACAGGCTTATACTTGTCATACATCTCTAAGACATTGTAATTGTGCATGGTATTAATCTCTTATTTGAATCTCACTCTCTAAACTTACAAACCTAAGCCTTGGCTTCCTGCTCACACAAATTCTGAGAGCCTGGTATGCCGAGAACCATCAGAGGTGGTAAGGTTCTCTGCAAGATAAACTGGTGTGCTGGTCATGATGGCTTTGCAAGTGATGCAGTGTGGGCCGGCAAGGGTAGCCAATGGCGTTCCAACATGGTGGGGGTGATGTGATCCTTCTTTTTCAGGGCATAAATGAGATGTGCTGTGGCATGTAAGATGCCTTTAAAGGGTGCCAGTGTGGAGTCTGGGAGGCCATGTAACAAGGTGTTACCAAGAGAAATGTGACGATTTGAAAGACCAATCACAAAGATACAATGTCTAATGTCAAACTCGAGGACAGTGAGGCATGAAGAAAGAGGACATCATGAATTTTGTTTAGGAGTTATTCAGAGAAGTCCTACCTGGTGAGAATTGCCACTCTACCAGAACCTTTCCTAGAACACACTACAGAGGAGACTGGACATGATTGGCATCACGATACAGCTAGCAATGGTGAAATCAAAGGTATCTTTTTCAACTAAACTAAAAACTTACAAATGATCAAGACTGCACAGGAGTGACTTAGGGCCAAATGCTGAAGCCACACAAGTCATATATTATTTTGTTGCTATCAACACGAGAGATAATTAGAGATGGAAAGTTGTGAGGTGCAGAATAAGAAAGCACTCGCAAAGGGCAAAAGATTCAACTAGGCACTGAGGGCCCGATTCACAGAACTAATTTAAGACAAAATCCTAAACTTACTACCATTTTGGTATTCACAGAAGGCACTTACTCATTTTGGTATTCACAGAAGGCACTTACTCATTTCGGTATCCACGGAAGTTAGGAGTCCTAACTTTAGGACTCCTAAATGCCTTCTGTGAATACCGAAAGTCTTAAAATTAGGATTTTTCTCAGTTTAGGAGTCCTAAAGTTAGGACTCCTAACTTTACTACTACTAAACTGAGAAAAATCCTAATTTTAAGGCTTTCGGTATTCACAGAAGGCATTTAGGAGTCCTAAAGTTAGGAGTCCTAACTTTACTACTACTAAATTGAGAAAAATCCTAATTTTAAGACTTTTGGTATTCACAGAAGGCATTTAGGAGTCCTAAAGTTAGGAGTCCTAACTATACTACTACTAAACTGAGAAAAATCCTAATTTTAAGGCTTTCGGTATTCACAGAAGGCATTTCGGAGTCCTAAAGTTAGGAGTCCTAACTTTACTACTACTAAATTGAGAAAAATCCTAATTTTAAGACTTTCGGTATTCACAGAAGGCATTTAGGAGTCCTAAAGTTAGGAGTCCTAACTATACTACTACCAAACTGAGAAAAATCCTAATTTTAAGACTTTCGGTATTCACAGAAGGCATTTAGGAGTCCTAAAGTTAGGCCTCCTAACTTCTGTGAATACCGAAATGAGTACGTGCCTTCTGTGAATACCAAAATGAGTAAGTGCCTTCTGTGAATACCAAAATGGTAGTCAGTTTAGGATTTTGTCTTAAGTTAGTTCTGTGAATCGCGCCCTGAGTATTCTGATTTGAAGCACACACATGGGCTGCAAAGCCTTGAAAAAACTAAAGCCATTGGACCCTGATCCCACCTGAGTATATTGTAGCTGAACCACTGGATCAGTGGGCAGGTTTACAGATACACATGTTGTGTTGGTGGTGGCGAGTGATGGGGAGGTCAGCCACTGAGAGCTATCCTGTTGATGAGATATCCCATGTTTACCATGATCCTACTGGAGAACTGTCACAGTCTGCGGCCTTCCACCCAAATATAGAACCCTAAATACACTAAAGATGGTGGCTGCAACACGTAACTATAAATGATAGCGTGATTGTGGTGAATAATGAGGAAGAAGTGGGCATGTAGTTGTGGAGGGTGGAAGAAGCAGAAAAACAGACAACTAATTGATACAATGAGTAAATTGTCATTTTTGGTTGTGGTTTCAACTTTTGCAGCAAGCAGGCTATGGTTTGGAACTTTGTGAGGAAAGAGCCATCTAAGATATTTTTTTACCTAACGGCCACCTGTTACAAACAGATCAGAAGTGATTTTATCACAGAGCCACTCCCATAAACTACTGGGCCACAGCTGGGACTAGCGATTTACTCTCTGAGCTACTTGAAAGCATGAGTGACAAAGTTAAGGAGCATGAGTGACAAAGTGACAGAATGATACATATATATATAATACTGAATAATGAGGTGGAGGGCAAAAATTCCTATTTACACACAGAACCACCACCACTATAGGTTTTCATGCGATCTACTTAATTGGGTAGAAAACATCTTGGAATGGTTGTGGCTATGGCAATGGATGTAATCCTTTTTGGGGATCTCACGCTTGATAGAATGACAATTAGTAACACTGAGACCAGGACAGCATCGGACATGTTGAGATGAGAATTACCAAGGTTGAGGTTGTAAAAAGTATGGAGATCACTGCAGTCAGCATCCAAGAACTTCACAGTTTTGTCTCACATCTAGCAAAACTGCTCCAAAATAATCAGTACTTTATAAAGAAATTATTGGTGTGAAGTTGTAGGGTCTGACAAAGGGCAAATAATGATAGGTGACCATACTCCAAATCTGCTTGAGCTGACTTTTGTCAGACAAGAAACGTAGGGGAAATTTGAGTCTCACTGGCATACTAGTCAAAGTCATCATATTGTAAAGCGCCCTGATATCCCTCGGGATCTTGTTCGCGCTATATAAAACATTATAAAATAAAAAAATACAAAATAAGGCATAGACAAAGGATTTAAAGATTAGAGCACATAAGTACATTGCTCTTAATGACGCAGTGAAGTCTAAAAAACAGGCACTGTCCATTGGAGGACAATATATGTAAGATACATTTTCCTTGGCAATATGTCTTACTGAAGAGAATCTGAAACCCATCTGTAAACAGCGAAGTAAAGACCTATGAAGTTAAGCACCACAGACACACTGTTACCTGTGATTACACACGCAGGGCACCCTGTCACTTTGGGCGCACCTAGGGCTGAAACTGGACTGCCCAAACTAAAGCGATTATCTTATGAAAAACACAGAAGGACAACAAACTCATTGAGCCATGATGGCCGAGGTGCCCAACAGCTAAAGCTTTCATTAAAGAGATGACAAATGAAACATGGAAAAAAGCATGAGATGAAGAAGTGAAGTTTTCAGTATCCTATAAATTATAATGAAGAAAGTACCGCCATGGTTAGGAAGGATATATTTCTCATTGTGGAGTGCCAACCCTTTATCTGCTTCTCCTTGCCCAGTAGATATGAATGTGAATTCAACATGTCGGTATCCAATTCTCAACCCAATTTAATAAGGGATGGGAGTCATTGACACCTGGAAAGACAATTTAATAAGGAACGGGAGTCATGGACACCTGGAGAGACAATTTAAAGTATGAACACACAAGAGATCTGTGTGGGAGGAACAACCAACATAGGCAACCGGTGTGTCCTGCTCTCTCAGAGCCAGGCAGATTATAATATAATTGGTCAAGTTGACACATTTGAACTCACCGGTGGCTAGGTTGTTATTCTGCACTGAAGGTGACCTAGCTTTTGTGACTCCGGTGTTAATAAAACACAAGTTGAAACACGTCAGCCCAGCCCAGAGTCTGAACCCAACTTGACATTTCCACACCCCGTGGCCTCTGCTAGCCTGGGGGGGGGGGTTGATTTTTGCACTACTGAACAGGTCATGAGCTGGCTCACTTGCACCAAATCGGGTTCCCTCTGTGACCCTTGTCCCCCCAAGATCACGCCCAGTCTAGCGCATCACCTAGCCCCTTTATCTCAACATTGTTTAATCTCTCTATCAGCTCCTCAAACCTCCCACTGGAGTGGAAATATGCGTTAGTATCCCCTCTCTTAAAAAACCCTTCCTGTAATCAAGATGTTACTGCAAATTACAGACCTATCTCGCTCTTTACTTTGCTGGTAAAAAAACTCAAAAGCTTCATTAACAGTCAACTGGTAGTCTTCCTGGAAACCCATAAGATCTTGGACTCCTCTCAGTTGGGCTTTCGATCACATAACAGTATGGAGACGGCACTGCTGGCAGTAACTGACAACATCCGTATGTCCCTTGACGACGGTTCCCCGGTAATGCTGGTGCTGCTGGACCTATCCATGGCATTTGACTCAGTCCCCCATGACATTCTCATCTGCAGATTGCACGCCGCCTGCATTTATGGAAGAGCGCTACGCTGGCTGAGGGCCTTCCTAGGCAATTGTACCCAGAATGTGTGTCTGGGTCCATTTGAATCAGGAACAATGCACATTAACAAAGTGGTCCCTCAGGGGTCGTGCTTGAGCCCCTCTTTTTAACATCTATGTAGGATCCCTGGCCCAGATTGTGCAATCATGTGGGGTGGAGATTGTGTCATATGCCGATGACACGCAACTTCTTTTTACTTCCGGTCCTGATCCTGCCAAAGTAAAACTTCAGTTTGCGCACTGCATAAAAGAAGTTGCTAAGTGGATTACATTGAACTGCCTGCAACTCAACAACACAAAATCTGAAATTGTCCTCTTCGGCAGGGCCCAAGAGTTCTGGGCGGCAGATTGGTGGCTGCCAGAACTTGAGCTTGCCCCATTGCTCAAAAATGTGGTAAAGAATCTTGGGGTAAAAACTAACCACACATTATCTATGAAAGATCAAGTAAACTCCGTCCGTGCCATGTGTTTTTCGACATTGAAGCTCATTAAGAAAGCTTTCCTTCCTCACCCAGGAAAAGCCTGGTTCTAGCGCTCATAGTCAGCAGGTTGGATTATGGGAATGCGTTAGTGGTAGTCAGCAACAACTCTCTCTTGGATTGGCTGCAAGTGGTGTAGAACACTGCGGCCCGTATTATTTGTAATCTACCTCCGCGGTCTCCATCTGCAACTATCTTGAAAAAACTACACTGGTGGCTTATTAGGAAACGTACTATTCTCAGACTCTGCTGCCTGACTCTCAAGGTTTTCCACACAGCTCAGCTGGCCCTCTTATATTCCAGGATCGGATTCTATTAGCCTTCTAGGTGGCTTAGGTTATCCAATAAGGCCCTTCTCCATCCCCCGCGTATCTGTACTGCCAGATATTGAGGCAGGTCTTTTTCCTACCTAGCCCCCTACCATTGGAATAGCCTCCCTTTTCACATCCTTCCCTGCTCTGACTTCCAGATCTTTAAGAAGAGGTTACAAACGTGGCTGTTCTGATTCGCCTGACTGTGTCTCACATCACAAGCACCGAGATACCCCTCGAAGTGAGTCGTTGCGCTATTCCAAGACCGGAAAATAAATAAAATAAAATGAATAAATAGAGCATATTTGACATTGCTGAACTGTAAATATTTTAATGTAATTATGTTTGTTCATTACTGGATTGTGTTATTTTTGTGGCGTAAGACTAAAGTTTAATCATGTGTTTTTTAAAGAAGTATTATCTATTATTAATACAATTTAATCTTTAAGGGGCATATGTATCAAGCCCTTTTCCTGTTCGCAAATGGGCAGATTCTCAGAATCGGCCCGTTTGCGAATGGGAAAAGGGCTTTTTGGATGTATCATCCCAAAAGGGCATTGCAAATTAGAGAATCGCAAACTTTGCGATTCTCTATTTTGCAATTGCATTTAAGGAATCGCAAATTGCGATTCCTTAAATGCGATGTTGAAAACACCTAAGTTGTGCGAATTTGGCATAAGAAATCGCAAATTACCACCAACTGACAGTTGGTGGTAATTTGTGAATTCTTTGGAATAAGCACTTTTTTGTTTTTTCAAAGTGTCATGTGGCACACATGCTCATTTCAGGGGTGCATCAGGGTGTCCTTATGACACCCTTGCAACCTTGAAATCGCATTCTCAATTTGCGATTCTCTAATTGGTAATCGCAAATTGAGAATGTCTTCCCATTCATTCCTATGGGCCTCTACGCCCATAGGAATGAATGGGAAGGTATTCCTTAATTGCGATTCGCAATTAAGGAATATTAAGGAATCGCAATTATTATTGCGATTCCTACATACATAGCATTTTGCGATTCCCTAATAGCAATTCGCTAAAAATCACTATCAAGGAATCGCCAAAGGGCTTGTTCATACATATGCCCCTAAATAACTTATTGAAACGGAAATTTAGCTATTAAATATGTTTGAAAGAAAACTCTACCATCTTCCAGTTTTCCACAGCTGGCCGTGGAACTCCTGAGGCCAGACTCGATCAGTCGATCCTTCAACCCTGAGCGTCGGATTCGAGCAAGGACAGACCACAATCATCACTCGGCCTTTTGACCCAACCACACAACCTCCTCGGGCTGTGTGCGATATTGGACTGTTCTACGTCTTGGAGATTTTCTTTTTTTAAAACATGTCACACAATCTCGCCTATTTCAAAGCCTCCCCTTTTACCTTCCCTGCCATTGGAATTTCAGAAATGCGACAGTCAATGTGTATATGTGTTTATCTGAATCAGGAGCAGTTCGACCAGAAATGTTTCAAATACCTACTGTGGGTACACGACAGTCAATTATCTGCTTCACTTTTTCTGTCTCCTAACCCTTCCTGATGTCTGGCTGTCATTTAGACGTACAATTACGATCAAGCACGACAACACTCATTGGGTGATTTTTTTAGGCCAATTTAGTTTTCTTTACCCTCAATTTGTTCCTCACTGCCACTTACCCCCGGCCTTTGAGCTGCGATTAAAAGACGTTTGCGGGATTTCTCCAGGCCAGTGCCTTCCGCCGGCGTTGTCCAGCTTGAACTAATTGGTTTATGCCAATTATCTGATTGTTTGTTGATGCTGATTAATATGTGTTTGGATTAAGGCCCGATGTGCTTTCCAGCGTGACCTCCGCGCTAACGATTCTTCCTGCAGCTCCCGATAGCCTGAAATGCCGATTAAACTCAGATTTCTGTAAATGTGATTTTTTTTTCTTTTAAGTAGGATAGAAGGATGTGATGGTGGGTGTCCATTAATATGAATTATATCTGAGGGAAGCCCGCGCGCAGCTTATTCATGATAGTAACACTCCGAAGCAATAGTTTTTCATTTAACAGTGACACCATTTGTTATTTCAGGGCCCCAGTAAGTGCATCGTGATTGGTAGATGTCACCACAGGGTCGGACTGGCCTATACAGCAATCAGGCGATGGTCTGATTGACAGGTCAGTGTTTTGGCCGTTTTTTGGCTGGCTATGGGCATTTTTCATGGTGTGGTGGACCGTTTTTTTTAAGGTTGATTTCTCTGATATTAACACCAACATTGCCTGCAGCAAGCATAAAAGCATACTTAGGGCTTTAGGTGGGATGACATAACTGTAGGATTTCTCAAAGGGACGAGTCCGATGTTTTTAAGGGCGTGACTTAAAACACATGAGCTAAAAATCAGTGCTTAGCTAGTGTGCTGCCCGACTTGTATTTTGCTGTTTCTGGCATTGCATCCAGATATGATACAGCAAGTAACATCATACCTACAACAAGTCAGGACTATTGGCTTTGTCGATGGTTGTTAGTTGCATAAGATAAATCAGCAGCAACTATGGCTATGTAGTATATAATATTGAAAAAGCTTCCCCTTAAAGCCCTGGTGACACCACGACGATGTTGCTGCTCCAGTGTTTCAAAAAGAGAAGAGAAATCCAGAGAGAAAGTGACTCTCTGTAAAAGATTTCCCTTCCCCTACAATGCTGACCTGGCATGACGTCGTGATGTAACTTCTCCACTAGTGAGAAGTACGCAGTGTGAGCACGCGCACATGATGGGCCTGCTGTCACTGCAGTCCGGAAAAAAAATGGACCGCCTGTGCCAGGGCACAAAACAAAGCCGGATATGCACCTGTTTCGAGGGCCCCTTTTAAAAACTGCTGGTGCTCAGCACCGGCAGGACCCGGCCCACTTAAAGCCCTGAGCATACTGTCTCTGATCCTTTGCAAAACAGTTAAACACAGCGGGGCTCATTTACAAACCTTGTGTGCCGCCTGAACATCACTTTTTGTGATATTCCGGTGGCGCACAGGGCTTAGCCATATCTACAACGCCTCATAAAACCACCCTGCGTGGCTTTTCATGGCCTTGTAGATATGGAGTGAGGCAGCACACCGCAAGTCGCTGCATTGCTCACACTACGAAGGGGAAGCATACCATGGGCATTACAGTGGGTGTTCACACGTAACACACACGGCATTTGACACATTCCTAGATTTACAACAAGCTGTAAACCTGGGAATGCATCAAAAGCCTACACTTCCTCAGAGGTGGCGCTGAGGAGGTGCAACAAGAAGAAATAATGCATTATTTCTGAAAATGAGACGTTATTTTGCATGCCATTACTTCGCATGCTATTACTACGCGGTTATTACATAGCAATAACTGTTACTACGCAAGTTTTTACTTCGCATGCCATTACAATGAGAGTGTTAATGTATGTGAAGTAAAAACTTACCTACTAATAAAATGGTATGCGGAATAACGTGTCATACTACCTTACACCTCAAAAACACTAAAACACTACCAATACACTAAAACACTGCACTACCCTACACTACTAAAACACCACTACACTACCCTAAACCCTAAATCACTACCCCCTGCATGAACATACACATTCCCCTACTCCTGTCCCTACACTCATTCACTACCCATCACAACCCCCCACACTACACTAAACCCTAAAACACTACCCTACACTACACTAACCCCACAACACTACCCTAAACCCTAAAACACTCCCCCAGCATGACCCTGCCCCTTCCCCCAGTCAGTTCCCTACTCCCAAACACTACCCTGCACAACCCCTGACACTACCCTTAACCCTAAAACACTACCCTACACTTCACTAACCCCACAACACTACCCTAAACCCTAAAACAGTAACCTCACCACGACCCTACCCCTACCCCCAGTCCGTTCCCTACTCCCAAACACTACCATTCACGACCCCATACAATACACTACACCTAAATACACTACTTTACACTACACCTACACAGCTTCACTTACCTCTCTCTCCTCGTGGATCACCTTCCACTGCTCCAGCTTCCTGCGTCTTCAGAGTCGTACTACTTTTTTTAGAAACGGAAGCGCCTAAATAAAAACAACGATGTGGGTATCCTCCGAAGTAACGGTCATGCGCAGTAAAAACATGCCAAGTAATGGTTTCTGCGCACTAACGATGCGAAGTAAAGGCAATCTGAAGTAGTGACCACGTAGAAAAGGTCACCCACCATTATTTCTTCTTGTTTTTTCCTATATCTATTTGTGCTGCATTCAGCAGCACACAATGAAAGAGGATATCACCTCCATTGATTATTTTCATGCAATAAGGAGCCCCTTCCTGCGCAAAAAAACAATCATACCTACAACTCAGACATTGTTGCACCATGGTGCAAGGGTGCCTGCGTTGGTGCATGGCAGCCAATTAATCTGCACAGCACAGCAGCACAGCGGCTTGCGGCACTGCCCTAAATATTATAAATGAGGCCAGGAGTGTCTTTACAAGTTCAAAACTGTACCAATTTGCAAACATAGAGCACTTTTTTTTTTACCTTTCTACTCCAGTAATGGGGGCCATGTATTTTAGTGCCCAGGCCTATTTTCTGTGGAAGAGAACAATGGTTCGGGATGGCCTGAGAAGGTCCGATGAAATGAAAAACCCTTTGGAGGGCGAATGATTTGGTATAGGTTCAAAGACTCATATGGGAGAGTAATACTTAATATAGAGAAACAGGGGACAGGAGAGGTCAATATATGACACTTATTTATTGAACATAGATTGAATTCAAGTGCTCACATATTTAGTGACAAGAAAGCGTGACATGCAGGTGAGGGTGGACTCTTTTAAAAAGGAACATCGCATTGGCAACAATAGAGAACCATTTTTTCTTAGTAAAATCAGTACAAAAAAGGTTCAAGTTGCATAGGGTCGACGACGTTTCGAACTCAGTTATTTGAGTTCATCTTCAGGACAAAATGTGAGCATATGAACTTGAAGTTACACACTAAGTCCAGCCTTCTCAATGAATGGAGGCAGGGTTTCAGTGCCGAAAAGTTTTCAATCAGGTATCGGAAGAGGTCAGTTGCTGAAGTGAAGAGTGTAGTCCAGCCTGCTCAGCGAATGGAGGCGGGGTTCCGGTGCCGAGAAATTAATTCAATACATGCGGCACTCGGTGCAGTCAATGGGGGTCACGGAGAGTGGAGCGAGTCCTGGGTGCGTGCAGCTACGCGCAGCGACTGGAAAGCAGCAGTCGCTGCGCGTAGCTGCACGCACCCAGGACTCGCTCCACTCTCCGTGACCCCCATTGACTGCACCGAGTGCCGCATGTATTGAATTAATTTCTCGGCACCGGAACCCCGCCTCCATTCGCTGAGCAGGCTGGACTACACTCTTCACTTCAGCAACTGACCTCTTCCGATACCTGATTGAAAACTTTTCGGCACTGAAACCCCGCCTCCATTCATTGAGAAGGCTGGACTTAGTGTGTAACTTCAAGTTCATATGCTCACATTTTGTCCTGAAGATGAACTCAAATAACTGAGTTCGAAACGTCGTCGACCCTATGCAACTTGAACCTTTTTTGTACTGATTTTACTAAGAAAAAATGGTTTTCTATTGTTGCCAATGCGATGTTCCTTTTTAAAAGAGTCCACCCTCACCTGCATGTCACGCTTTCTTGTCACTAAATATGTGAGCACTTGAATTCAATCTATGTTCAATAAATAAGTGTCATATATTGACCTCTCCTGTCCCCTGTTTCTCTATATTAAGTATTACTCTCCCATATGAGTCTTTGAACCTATACCAAATCATTCGCCCTCCAAAGGGTTTTTCATTTCATCGGACCTTCTCAGGCCATCCCGAACCATTGTTCTCTTCCACATTATATCACCCCAGGTTCGCATAAGGGGTACCCTTGTCCTTTAAAACACAGGCCTATTTTCTTTTCAAGGCCAACCCTGTTCTTTCTTTTCCAGGGCTATGTCATGTATGCCTGCAGGTTGAAACAGGTATAATTTGTCACAAATTGTTGCTGCAAATCAGTGGTGCTGCAACAATTTTCACAGCTGCCATCAATGTTACGTTGCCCAAGTCACAGGGATAGTGAAAAACTCAAGCGCCACACAAAGAACAAGTGTAGCAAATGAGCCGCGTCCATTCAGCAGGAGAGTGGTAAGGGTATGATATATAGGAAGACAGCTGGTGTGCATTTTGGAGCACACTGTTGCAAATGTATTACTAAAGTATGGTGTGGTAGCTCAGAGTCATTAACAGACAGTACTTTTTTCATTTAAATAGGCACTTAATTTGCACAGACATGCACTTTTACTGATAAACCTATATAGAGCACAAACAACATGTGGAAATCAGGTTTCAGTGAATAATTATAATTTTCACATAGCTAAATAAAGTGTTGATTTGTTTTGATCCTATTAAAAATGTTTGTTTACATTACACTTCAGAATTACAATTAGTACTTCATTTGTATTTTCTTAACTGCTGACATATTTTGAAATATTTGTAGAGTCCATTTACAGGGATTTAGATTTTGTGATGCCTGAATAAAATTCCCATCCTACAGCCTCCCTTTTCACGCTCCCTATACTCCGACAAGATTGTCACATAGTTCACTTTATAAAATCCTCTCTCTTTGTAGTTAGAAAATGAAAAGTAAACACCAATCTCCATGGTAAAGGAATAAGCAGCTGCTTGTCAGAAGACATAGCCTGATATTTGACCTTTGTCTTTGAATGCACAGCACACGTGACAAACAAAATGCAAACTCCATCATGGTTATTTCTGGGGATGCTGCAGCACCCCCGCACCTCTACCTTCAGCGCCTATGGCGCAAATTGCTTGCAATTTTGGTGTGTGTATCCTCAGGCTGAGTGACATCATGCTCAAGGCAATTTGCATGTAATCCTCCATTACAGGGGTAGGGTGCAGATTGCACACACGTTAACTAATATACCCTGAAGTAATGGTGATATGTGGGCTCACAATTTGCAGTTGGATTTATGTGGGACACATAATCAGACCAGAGCAGTTCCCTGAGCATGGGAGCAGCCACTCTGAACCATAATCTGAATGTCAGTGAATGAAGCTCAGTACTCCTTAGTTAGGTTGGGGGGATTACCCCTCCCAACACAAGCTTGAAGGGTTATTTTTTTAATAATTGTACAAATGGTGCTTTTAAGAGCTCAATTTGCCAAGCATATGGCCATAAAACCACAGGTTTTCCAGGATGCTTTATGTGAATACTAAACAAGCACTGGCAAAGCCAGTAGGTCTCACCTAGCCGCGAGCTATTGACTTTGGAAATGTGTTTTAGCCATGTCCTAAACCAGTGTGGTTGCTGTTCAGCATAGCTAAAAGTTACTGGTGTGGAGTATGGTGGGGTGGAGTAGATCCGAGTGGGGTAGATTAGGATGGGGTAGATTTGGGTAGAGTGGAATGAAGTAGATTGGGGTACAGTGGAGTGGGGTAGATTAGCGTAGAGTCGAGTGGGTTTAGAATGGAATGCAGTGGATTGGGGTAGATTAGAGTGGGATGTAGTGGGGTATATTGAAGTGGGGGAGTTAGGTAGTTTAGCATGGTAGATAGAAGTGGGGTAGATTGGGGCGGAATGGAGCAGTTTGCAGTGTAGTAGCCTGGGATAGATTGGAGTGGTATAGATAGGAGTAGGGTAGATTGGAGGAGAGTGTAGTGGGATATATTGGGGTAGTTTGGAAAAGGGTAGACTGTAGTGGGGTAGATTGCAGTGGAGTGGGGTAGTTTGGGTGAATTATAGTAGGGTGGAATTGGATGGAGTGGAGGTAGATTGGGGTAGTTTGGAGTGGGGTAGATTTGAGTTGGGTAGATTGGAGTAGGGTGGGGTAGATTGGGGGAGTGGGGTAGATTGGAGTGGTGTGGGGTAGATTGTGATGGGATATGGTAGATTAGAGTGGGTTAGAGTGGGGTAGATTGGAGTGGAGTGAGGTAGATTGGACTGGGGTAGATCGGGTGGAGTGGGATATATGGGGATAGATTGGAGTGGGGTAGATTGGGGAAGAGTGGAGTGTGGTGAATTGGAGTAGATTCTATTGGAATGGGGTAGATTGACTGGAGTGGGAGTGGGGAGGAGTAGATTGGAAGATAGAGGAGTTGATTGGAGTGGAGTTGGATAGAGTAATGTGGAGTAGATTGAGATGGGGTGTGGTAGATTGGGTTAGGGTGGAGTGGAGTGGGATATATTAGGGTGGAGTAGAGTGGTGTAGATTGGGTGGAATAGAGTAGGGTAGATTGGAAAGGAGTGGGTAGATTAAAGAGGGATGATTGGAGTGGAGTAGTTTGGAGTGGGGTAGATTTGAATGGAGTGAGGTAGATTGGACTGGAGTGGATTGGAGTGGGGTAGAGTAGGGTGGGGGTAGAGTGGGGAGGGGTAGATTGGGAAGGGGTAGATTACAAAGAGGGATAAATTAGAGTAGGGTAGATTGGGGTGGAGGGGGGTAGATTGGGTGGAGTGGCGTAGATTGGGTAGAATTTGGAGTGTGGTAGTTTGAAGTGGAGTGGGGTAGATTAGAGTGGGGTAGATTGTGGTAGATTGGAGTGAGGTAGATCGGAGTGGAGTGGCGTAGATTGGGTGGAATTTGGAGTGTGGTAGTTTGAAGTGGAGTGGGGTAGATTAGAGTGGGGTAGATTGTGGTAGATTGGAGTGAGGTAGATCGGAGTGGAGTGGGGTAGATTAGAGTGTAGAGGAGTTGGATAGATTGCAGTAGAGTCTGGAGCGGAGTGCGTAAATTGGAATGGAGTGGGGTAAATTGGATTGGGTAGATTGGAGTTGAGTGAAGTAGAGTGGAGTGGGGTAGACTGGAGTGGAGTCAGGTAGATTAGAGAGGAGTGGGTTGGATTGGGGTACATTGTTGTGGTTTGGATTTGGGTAGATTGGAGTGGAGTGGGGTAGACAGGGTAGATTGGAGCAGAGTGGGGTAGATTTGAGTGGAGTGTGGTAGGGTGGGATGGAGTGGTGTAGACTGGAGTGGGGGTGGGGTGGATTGGGTTATATTGAGTGGGGTGAATTGGAGTAGAGTGGAGTAGATTAAAGTGTAGTGGAATGGGGTAGATTGGAATGGAGTGGGGTAAATTGTATTGTAGTGGAATTGGTTTGGGGTAATTTGGAGTAGAGTGCGATAGATTGGGTTAGAGGGGGTAGATTGGAGTGGGGTGGGGTAGATTGGAGTGGAGTGGGGTATATTGGAGTAGATTAGGGTAGATTGTTTTGTAGTGGAATTGGTTTGGGGTAATTTGGAGTAGAGTGCGATAGATTGGGTTAGAGGGGGTAGATTGGAGTGGGGTGGGGTAGATTGGAGTGGGGTATATTGGAGTAGATTAGGGTAGATTGTTGCAAAGTGGAGAGGGTTGGGGTACATTGGGGTAAGCCGGAGTAGAGTGGGGTAGAGTGGAGTGGGGTAAGTGATATGGAGGGGCATTGAGTAGAGTGGCTTGTTGTATCGTGGAGTGAGTGGTGTAGATTGGAGTGGTGTGTAGTGGCATGGTGCGTCGTAGAGGTTCTTAGAATAAAGGAGCGTAGAGTGGAGTGGCACGTCGTAGAGTAGAATGGAGTGGCGTGGTATAGAGTAGAAGGGCATAGAGTGTAGTGGAGTAGTTTAGTGTAGTGTATGCATGGTGTAGTAGCGCACTGCCTTTACAGACAACACATTTGTAACTGAAATGACCATTACATTTGCACCTAAATACGGTTTTATTGCACATTAACGATAATGTGTGCAAATGTCATCACCTAGTGTATTGATGTGTTTTGCTCGTATTCAAATGTTTGTTTCAACCACACTTCAGAATTACAAAAAAATGTGCTTCATTTGCACTAATTTGGATACCTTCTGAAACATCAGTACATTTCATTTTTTTTGTGTGCTAGAAAAAAAACACCCTATGCCCTCTCGTTTTACATGGATACTCAGAGAGATTGTCACATAAATTCTGTCACTTTGAAGTCAGAGAAAGAAAAGTGAACTCCAAGCTCCCTTGGAAGACAGAGCTTGGCATTTGACCTCTGTCTTTAATTGCACAGCAAATGTGACAAGATAAGAACAAGACTTAAAGGCCTGTTTACAGAAAGCGACTTTGTGGCAGGATACAGTAAACAAGGTTTGAGCAACGTGAGGGACGAACTCAAGCTGGACACCCTCAAACAAATAAAGTCAGCAAATAGAAAGCCAGAAAATGTGAGTTACAAACCACAAAGCCAATGGTGAGCAACAATTGGAATGGTATCCTAGGCCAGCTTTCTGAGTGTCCCCAATATGTCTTTAGCAAACCAGACAGCTGCACTGTCTGTTAGGCTTCAGCCTAACAAATAATGTCAAGTTTCTTAGTGAAGCTGGCCATTCATCGAGAAAGATTGAGGAAGTCATTTCCTTTGGTATTCCCTTTCATAATAAGATATCTGCTTCCATCATTAATAAAAATTGTCATATGGTCTACTTAACACCTCACAGACTGAACATTATGCATGGGGGAAGGTCCGGGGCTGCCCCAGATCTTGAAAACGAGACACAGAATTCATACACATGACCTGGGAGTGCATAAAGCTGCAGGAATTCTGGGGCACGGTCCTTAACCATATTAACACAACACTGGCCCGCACATTCCCTTGCACTGTTGAGGTTTGTCTCCTGGGATTGTTCCCTAGGCCAAAAGCAAGAAAAGTTGTATCCAGGTTCGCCAACCTAGCCTTAGTGTCAGCTCACAGACAGATAGCAATGACATGAAAGGCAATGAAAGGCCCCACAGTGTTAGCTTGGGAATTGTTTTTACAGATATGGGCCAAAGCAGAAGAAAGGGGAATACAATGAGAGCAAGTTTGAGGGATTTGCCGCCGCCCAATAGTGGAATTGTGGACGGAGGTGCTGAGAGCATGGAGTACCAGGGATGAAGTACATTCAGGAGAGAGGGCGGACATGTGAGTGCGGTGGGTGAATGGACTAGCTCTACAGAATCATGCGAGAGGAGACAGAAGAAAGGTCTGCTTTTTTGGCTTTAAAAGCTAATAGCACGCTATCTCAACGATAAAAATCCACGTTAGCCGGCGATAATTATCCTAGCGCTTAGTGCGCTTAGCGATAATTATCTCCGGTCCTTGATGATATGCCCCTAAAATCCTATATAGGAAGACATACATAATCCCATACATATGAAACAAGTATATTGGAGGTTACACGGGATGACACTAACTTACATTGTTTCCCAGCGATTGGGACAAATTGTTGTTTATTGTTTATAAGATATGTTTAAATGATGGAAAGACCCTTGTAACTCCCTAGAGCGCATAATGTTAATAAAAACTGGAAATATTGCTATGATGTTATGTAGTGCTAGAACACAGTGTCATACAAGGGAAAAGATTTGGTGCCTAGCAACACGTTAATTGTTGTATTAGTAATGTGGAATCTACAAGATATGAATTGTACTTTACTTGATCGTTGACACTTTTAACACCTGTATGCATGTACTGTTATGTCATTGAAAACACCAATAAAGACTTTTTTTTTAAAATCAAGGAAAATTGTCATCCTTTCTGTTTTATATTAATATTATATATTGATTGCCAAAGAATTCTTGACAAGACTGGTAGATATACATTAAATAAGAATGGTGCCATCACGTAGCCTTGTTTTAGGCCATCACGCTTGGTAATTTTACCTAACAACACTCTATTCCTGCAATAACAGGTCTTAACCGAGGTATTGGTATAGATAGTTTGTATTAAAAAGGAAGGCAGGAATGTATTTCTGTGGAAAACATGTACTCATTTCTGTCAGCATTAGCTGAAGCCATCTTGTCTGTGGCATCCATTTTGTTAGCTATGTAATTCTTCTGTTTTCACTGCTGCTTGCCCTTCTATTCTGCTTGAGTCATCAACTTTAGTTAACTCCTTCTGTACTGGGCCAAAGCAATGTCTGTGCTGAGCAAAGGCCTGTGGCTGCTGAAATGCACCTGGTTAAAGATGTAACTGTCAGATATTTTGTGCTGCTGTAAGCAGTTCTGTTCCCTCTCCCACTTTGCTGACTTGGGGGCATATTATCAAGGGCTTTATCTCTGCTTTTTTGGCTTTAAAAGCCAAAAAAGCGGAGATAATGTTTTCGCCCTATTTACAAGGCAGTGCTAACATGCATTAGCGCATGTTAGCAGCCTTATTACCAACGCCTCGCTTTGCATCTCTAATGAGATGCAAAGTGGGTGTTTCCTACTAACACAACACGGGAATCAAGGAGTTACAGCACTATTCCCTATCAACAAGATGGCCCAGGACACCAATACCGACGTTAGATCCACGCTAACCGCGGATAACGCCGAAAGCTAACGTCTGCTAAAAAGCAGACTTAGCTATACATATGATGGGAAGTGGATTCTATGGCTGAATCCACATCTCCCTATTAACAAGGATTACCTGATCGCTTCCGTTGTAGCGCTGGATTTCCAGCGATGTGCACGGATTTCGCCACTATCGCCGGATTAAATATCGCCATTGAGATATGCGTTGTTAATAACGTGATATCTCGGTGATTAAATCCGGCGATAGCCGGCGTTAAACTAATCCGCGCTAAGCCCGCCCAGTGATGTTTATCACTATTCTTTGTTGATATGCCCCTTGGTGATTACTCATCTGCCCATGTCTGGCTGTAACTATTCCTGTGTATGCTTGTACCTTCTATTTGTAACTACATGCTTACCAGTGCAGAAAACACAGTATATAAGCACCATGGTCTGTGTATTCAAGCCACTATCTCCTGGAACACTTGAGGGTGTTGAATGGACGTGGTCTCACTCATGAGTGAATAAACTTGTTATTTTGAATTCCAGCTTCAGCGCCAATCTCTACTTTGTTAGTCTAAGGACCCGTGGACAGAGAAGGGTGACCCCTGCACCGGTGTGCCCCTTAAAAAGGCACATTTCCACAGTTTGGCGCCCGACTCGTGGGGCTCATCGGAGACGCGGCCGTCTGAAGGAGTGGTCTTGACGGAGGAATGGAATCTTACTGAGGAGACGTCCTGCATGAGGAGACCCTTTGTCTTTGCAGACCGAAGTGCTTTTCCGGTTTTCCCGATTTGACCCTCCAGGTGGTGGCCGGTCCTGACTGAGATCTCCTTTGGCGCAAGTTTTGCAGTGACCATTAGGTCAACCAAGTGATTGGCAGTTGGAGGTTGGAGACTTTTGTTTGGTAAGGTCGCTGAAGCAACACTCTTGATTTTGGATTTGCTTGGCCAAGATTCTGGTTTTGTTTGTTTGTTTATTGCAATAAATAAAGGCAGGTAATGTGGAGCTTTTTCTCTACTTTGATATATCTGGGATACGTAATATTTTACTACAATTTGGTAGCATGCCTGCTCCTGTCACACTTCGTAGGTTGTGTTGCTGTCTTGGTGGTACCAAAATGGATTTAGAAAGTAGTCAGCCGGCTCTCCTAGAGGGGACACCTAATAGGTACATGTATATTAAATACGGTATTTCTTCCATAATGTATAGCACACTGTGGAACAAATATACGAAAAAGGATCCTGATCTACGATGGCCAGTAAATAGTTCATTTGATTTTAAAAAGATTCAGTATGTTGAGCAATGTCTGTTTAAACGAAAGAGTCAACAAGATATATTTGATTGTGTATGAATGTAGGAGAAAGAAGTGCATGAGAGAGTGAGGAAAGAAGAAGCTATAGCAGAAAAAGAACAGCGAAAAACAATATATAAAAAAGCATTGGAATTGGAAAATAAGGAGATGAAGGAAATAAAAGAAAAAGAAGATAGGGAGCGCCGTTTAGAGGTAACTGGCCAGTACCCTATTAGGTGCCCCATTTATCCCATATTTAATAGACCTCAAGATGATTCTATTTTGTTAGATCGACCTCCACCCCCACACTGACACATTCCGTCTGCGAGAGGAGAAAAAAGCAGCTGGTAAAACTACAACTGAACAAACAGTTCAGACCCCGGAGCGACAAGAGGGAGCTACGGGGACAGATAAAGATACTAGTGATATTGAAGTTACTATGAAACCCATGTGTGAAGCAGCACCTCTGTATGTTCCCCCAAAGGGAGCGGGAATGAATGATGATAAAGATTCAGATGATGCAAAGGGATTTTTTGTTTATAATTGGATCTACACTCCTTGGAGTAGAGCAGACGTTATGGCTCTTAAATCTGCTTTGCTCGTCCCACGGAAAAACCTGGCCGCTTTTTATGAAGAAGTGGAAGGAGCTATTAGCTCCTGCACTACGACCTAGCCAGATATTGATATGTTTTTTGGACCTATTTTGCCCGCTGATATGTGGAGAACAATTCGGAAAATAGATCATAATGTAGCATATGGTGATACTTGGGTGCATTTAGAAGAAATAGAAGCGGCTAGGGAACCTGCTCAGAAACCACAACAGGAGATATGAGATCTTCCCAAAGGTATTGTGACTAAGTTGAAAACTCTCATACCCCCTAAGAAAATAGATTGGACAACATTAGGCTCTTGTAAACGGAAAGCGGATGAGTCAGTTTCTGATTTCTTTACACGATTTGAAGAGACATTTCATCATTTTAGTGGGCAGTCATTGACAGATGACATAGGTAAGCATTTGTTCGTCGACAAATTTGTCGCTAACATGTTGCCAGAAATAGCTAGTCGCCTCAAGGCCAGTGAGAGTTCGTGGACTACGTCTTCCCCAGTCTCCCTTTTGACTATGACCCAGTATTATGAGCGTCAGGAATTGGAAGCAAAATGCAAAGAGGATAAGAAGGTTAAGGAGTTAAAAACGAAAGTTATGTTGGCTGAAGTATATGGTCCACCGTTCACAGGTGGTGGTAGAGGCGTGCAGTATATACCCCTGGTGTACCCCCATTCTCTCGATCAACTTTGTCTTCTGATCAGTGTGCTTATTGTAAAGAGATTGGACATTGGTGTTCTGAGTGCCCCCTTTTGTGAGGTCAGAAGTATCAACGGGGTAGAGGAAGCATGAGAGGACGCTCAGGGAATTCAGGACAAAGGGGAGGAAGAGGAAATCGTCCCAGGTTTGAGACATGTTGAACACGTACTAAATTATTCTAATATCTTTGATAGACTAAATCAATATCAAAAGTCTGATTATTCAGCTGATGGTCTAAGGGATTCTGATTATGCATAGGAATGCCAAGGATGAGGTAAGGAACCGGTTAAGGTCCCAGTAGATCAGAAAGGTCCTAATGTTGATGCAAATGTCTTGGGCTTTACTGATCGGTTTCTGGTTGATACAGGAGTTACTCATAGTGCTCTGTATAAAAAATTGGTTCCTAGGGCTCCCCTGTCTGGCGCAATGATAACATCGATAGGATTCAATGGGACACCTACATCTAGCCCGCTGTCACAGCCACTTGCATTTAGTCTTGATAAATTCACTGCAGCATGTCCATTTTTGCTTTCCCCTAATTGGCCGGACAACAGTGTGGGTAACGATATGCTTAAATATTTTCGTGCCACAATACGTTGTTCTCTAGAAGGTGTGCATGTTATTTTAAATAACAATTATTGAATGGTTGAGAGATCTTGTCTTATCAATGTGGATGCCGCTCTGGCGTCCTTACCTTGTGTAAAAGGAACACTGCCCTTGTTATCATTCCTTGCCTCTCATCATCACAATGTCTCTCAGAAGAAGTTGCAATTTACCTATTTAGGTCACCTCCTGTCTAAGGAGGGACGTGCACTAACACCAGATCGCATTAAGACCATTTTAGACACACCTGTGCCCCGTACTCAGAAGGACGTCCGTGCATTGATTGGCCTTATTTGTTTCTGTAGGCAGTGGATCCCTAGCTTTTCATACATTATTTTCTCACTTCACATGGGACACAAATAGTGCATGGGGAATTAGTACATAATCTCCTTACTGCCTTGGCCTATTCTAAGAAAGTGGCAATTGTTAAATGTAGCGCACACAAGAAAGTGACTGATAAAATAGGAGCAGGCAGTACCTTTGCGGATTACACAGCTCGGGAGACCGCAATGCAACGAAGTACCACCTCCATGTATGTGATAAAATCACAGGCTGAACGTTGACATGATGCCAGGTAAGAGGTCCTGGACATGCAACAATCTGCCTCTGTTGATGAATTAGACCAATGGTCCAAGGAGGGAGCACTGGATGATGAGGGCTGTTGGAGTAATAAAGAAATGACCAAATGGAAGTTACACTCAGCCTATTTAAACCCTATGATTCACATTGCACATTCTTGGCACATGTTGGTGCATCCTCAATAGCAAAACAACTTATGCATGTTTGGGATCATCCTGATATTGCCGGCACTGCTAAAAAGATAGTCCAGTCTTGTCTGGTCTGTCTCCAGTATAATCCTAGAAAGTGAACGCAAACTCCAACAGGAGGGTTTGCGATACCAACTGCACCTTTTGAGGTCCTGCAAATGGACAACGGACCCCATTTCATTGGGCAAGTTGTTGAGTATCTCATGAAAGGGTTAGGAATTAAGCAGAAGTTTCATGCTGCTTTTCACCCACAATCATCAGGACTAGTGGAACGTTAGAATTCTACCCTGAAACTAAAAGTGGCTAAAATACAGGCTTCCACAACTTTGAAATGGCCTGATGCACTACTTTCTATCAGATCGATACAACATACACTATCTGGCCTCACACTGTATGAGGTGGTTTTCGGAAGGCCAATGAATATTTGGGAGATTCCTAAGCCACGCCCTATACATGATGTACCATATGTATTGATAAATGACTATTTGTCTCAGTTAACTGACAGCTTGTCTTCTATTTATCAGTAGGTACGGGAAGTTCCTTCAGACAGGTCACAGGGTGAAGGCCACGATCTGCGGCCTTGCGATTCCATGCTGCATGTCGCCGTAAGCCCAGCTGTGTTGACAGGTCATCTCGATATCCTGGTCACCAAGAAAGGACAAACGACGTCACCTGAAGGATCTGAGGAAGTCTTCCCGGACCACACGATCCCTGGTACATTCCGATATCAGCTGCGACCCAGGAAGAAAGACACTTCATTGCTGAAAAAGACTGTTTGAGCCACTGTCCTTGGTGGTTAAAGCCTGACTACAAAGGGGGGTAGCCTATTGGTGACTACTCGTCTCAACGTTAGTGAAGAAACCAACGTCTGCCCAGGGGCATCATCTATTTTGTTATTTGCAGATGAAAATGAGCTTGCCTAAGAAGAAGGAGATCGCTGCGACAATGTGCAATGGCTGTACAATCTGCATTCTTGGTCTAACTTTGAAAGTTGCCATCATCGCTACTGTAATGTGGGTAGTGGAGGAAGTAATGCCTGGAACCTCCTTACCTAACATTACTGTTAAATCACTTGCTGCAAAAGAGCATCATCATTTTGATTTGCCGTAACATGAACAAGGATACCGTCAAAATTTGAGAAACAATTCATTTCTTCAAATGTTGCATCAGACACACCGGCTAAGCAATGCAACTAACTGCTGGGTTTGTGGCAAGATTCCTCCTCATCAGAACATAAAAGGAATCCCATTGTCACCGCTGCCATTCTCTAACAATGGCTCATGCCCAGCTTGGTTCAAACTTCTACATGCCTCTAATGAACAAAGTCTATTACCCCAACGAAGATGGGGACCTACAAGCAAAAGCGACTGCTTTAGAAATGGAAGAATATAGTAAAAGAAGTACAGCAACAAACTATGGGGCATATCAGCAACAACCAGCGATAATTATCGCTAAGCGCACTTAGCGCTAGGATAATTATCGCCGGCTAGCGTGGATTTTTATCGCTGAGATAGCGTGCTATTAGCAACTGCCAAACGTGAGATTGTCGCTGGAAACCCAGCGATAATCCCGCGAAGTTTGGCGATAGCTTGCTGATAGGGCCTCACATACTTAGCCATGATATCCACCTTCCATAGGATATCATGGCTAAGTCAGTTTCAAAGCAGGCATAAGGAAAGTAGCAATAGCAGAGGTTATCGCTACTTTTCTTGTCGCTATGCTGCTTTGCGTGAGGCTTGATAATAGGAGAAATGTCGCTTAGCGACATTTCTCCCGTTATCCTGGGGAGGTACGCCCACTTTGCATCTCATTAGAGATGCAAAGATGGGCGTTAGGAATTCAGGCGCTAAGGCAAGGTTTCACGCGATAGCGTGACCTTGCTAATATAGCGATAAAATTATCGCCGCTTTTCGGCTGAAAACGGCCGCAAAAGCGGCGATAATTTTATATCGCCGCCTTGTAGATATGCCCCTACGTGTATTCAAATTGTAGGTTAGGTAAAGGAAATGGACCTCTTGTTATCTCTGTTGCCATGACCACTGGCCCCCTTTTTGTACAAAGTACAGGCGATATGCCAGTGGGCCACAGTAACTTTACTGCAGTGTTGCAGATGTCTATGAGAGGCCGAAGCAGCTTCCTTGCATTTCGTCCTGCTTATTTTTGTGTGGAACTAAGGCATACTCCTTCCTACCTCCAGGCTGGTCTGGTACCTGTTACATAGTCTTCCTTCTACCACCTGTGTTTTTAGCTCCCCCAACTTACCATCAAGATTTGCAATTGTTCAATCACTATGCTGGTAGTAGGGGGAAACGTGCAATCGATGTCTCTGTAGTTGACCAGACAGATGTTTTGTTCCCTCTGTATTTCCACTTGTACTACTTGTCTACCATTTATATCAAATGACCAAAATGTAAATGCCCGTTTAGCAGTAGATCAAGAAGTCAGCAACATAATGTTAATCGATATGTATAACATTTATCGTACCCCTTTAGAAGCATAAGAAAATGTCTTAGCTTATGCTAAAAGGGCTGTCTGTGGAAAACGTGTAATAATTTCTGTCAGCATAAACTGGAGCCATCTTGTCTGTGGCATCCATTTTGCTATGTAATTCTTCTGTTTTCACTGCTGCTTGCCCTTCTATTCTGCTTCAGTCATCAACTTTAGTTAACTCATTCTGTACTGGGTCAAAGCAATGTCTGTGCTGAGCACTTTGCGGACTAAGGTGCCGATTCCGATCCTGTAAAACCCGGGTACAAATGGTCGTACGGAGCGTTTTCTCCGTACGACTCTTACCTGGGAATTCCACCGTACAAAACAGCAAGCACGATTCGTACAGAAATACCATTGCCGTACGAATCGTAAAAAACACCGTACGGCTAAAAAATACATACAATTCCGATCATGGACAGCGCGTACGCGACGTCCGCACGGAGTCAGGCAGCGTTTTACGGACCAGCAAGTACGATTCGTACCCACAGCACTCCGCACGGCTATATTTTTACGGGAGCCAAAAAGTGCCGGAAAAGCTAAGTACGCCGCGATGCTCGAGGAAAAGGGGGCCCGGTACGTTCCATACCCCCAGCCCCATATGTACGTGCCATACCCCCAGCCCCGTATGTACGTGCCGTACCCCCAGCCCCCCGTATGTACGTGCTGCACCCCCAGCCCTGTATGTACGTGCCGTACCCCCAGCCCCCCCGTATGTACGCGTCGTACCCCAGCCCCATACGGGGCTGGGGGTACGGCGCGTACATACGGGGTGTGGGGGTTACGCGCCATACATACGGGGGTGGGGGGTACGCGCCGTACATACGGGGGTGGGGGGTACGGTGCGGACGTACGCGGGAGGGGTGGGAGGCTGGGGGGGCCGTACGACTCGTACCCCAGGCACAAGTGTACCCGGGGTAGGGGTCGTGCAAAGTTCGCTCCGTTCGGGACGTTTTCCATACGCTTGTGTATTCGGGACGCCGGTACGGATCGGACTTGTGCGCTCGGACTTCAGTTTTACGACTCGTACGTAAAACTGTCCGGGGACATCTCGTAGACTTTTCCCGAGGTCATTCGTATGTATTTTTCACGTACGAATCGTACTTCGCCGTTTGTACGGGACTTGTACGATTCGTACGTAAAAAAATACGGATACGAGTCGGACGGTAAATTTTTTTAACGGATCGGAATCAGCACCTAAGTGATTACTTATCTGCCCATGTCTGGCCGTAACTATTCCTGTGTATGCTTGTATCCTCTATTTGTAACGGTTCAGTGACTAAATATCGAGGGACATAATATAGAATGCCCAAAATATCGACTCCAAAATATCGAAGTACAGAATATAGAATCCCTATCTACAAACAGGTAAGTACTAAAATATCGATTCCAAAATATAGAATGTTAAAATATAGTTAACTAAAATATCGAATTTTTTAAATGTATTAAAATAATATAAAAGTAATTAAATATTAAAAACAATTAAATAAAACATACTTAAAATAATATAAAAAAGCTTAAAATGTAAAAATAATAAATGTAAGTAGAGATTTTCTTGGATAGTGAGAGCGTAAAAATTACTATTCCCACTCCAGTGAGTGCAACAGTAGGGAAAGCGTTGGATAGCGTAGGGGTAAAAATTACTATTCCCACTCCAGTGAGTGCAACAGTAGGGAAAACGTTGGATAGCGTAGGAGTAAAAATTGCTATTCCCACTCCAAAGAGTGCAACAGTAGGGAAAGTGTTGGCTAGCGGGAGGGTAAAAATTACTATTCCCACTCCAGAGAGTGCAACAGTAGGGAAAGCGTTGGATAGCGGGAGGGTAAAATTTACTATTCCCACTCCAGTGAGTGCAACAGTAGGAAAAGCGTTGGATAGCGGGAGGGTAAAAATCACTATTCCCACTCCAGTGAGTGGAACAGTAGGGAAAGCATTGGATAGCGGGAGGGTAAACATTACTATTCCCACTCCCGAGAGTGCAACAGTAGGGAAAGCGTTGGATAGCGGGAGGGTAAAAATTACTATTCCCACTCCTGAGAGTGCAACAGTAGGGAAAGTAATAATTTAATATTAAATTAATTATCAATACCAATAAAAAATTAATTTAAACTCAATTACCAATTAATAAAAATTAATTACCATTGAAAAAAAGTAATTACCAATTAATAAAAATGTATTACCAATTAATAATTAATTATCAATTATCAATACACATATATAAAAAATAATATTTACTTTATTACAATTAAATTACTTCCCACCCAATTCCCCTATAAACCCACAACCCACTCCTAATAATAAAAAACACAATTAACATTATTATCAATTAATAAATTAATAAAAATTCATTACCAATTAATACAAATTAATTACCAATTAATAATTAATTATCAATTATCAATACACATAAATAAAAATTCATATTTACTTTATTACAATTAAATTACTTCCCACCCAATTCCCCTATAAACCCACAACGCACTCCTAATAATAAAAAATACAATTAACATAATTATCAATTAATCAATTAATAAAAATTAATTACCAATTAATAAAAAATAATTACCAATTAATAATTAATTATCAATAAATTAATTATCAATACATATAAATAAAAATTAATATTTAATTTACTATAATTAAATTACTTCCGACCCCATTCCCCTATAAACCCACAACCCGCTACGGAATTAAATTACGCAAAAATTAAATTTCATAACATTCATTACTTAAAAAAAATTAAACATACATTACAAAAATAATACATAATTTTAACACATACACTACCATACATAACACTAAAAAAAATTCGATATTATGGAAATCTATATTTTAATTTCGATATTATGGAAATCGTTATTTCATACCCCAATTTCGATATTCCATCCTATCTATATCTTGGTAATTTGATATTCTGTCCTATCTATATTTTGGATTCGATATTCTGTCCTGTCTATATTTTGGATTCTATATTTTGGTCGTTTACCATTTGTAACTACATGCTTACCAGTTCAGACAACACATTATATAAGCACCATGGTCTGTGTATTCAAGCCACTACCTCCTGGAACACTTGAGGGTGTTGTATGGACGTGGTCTCACTCATGAGTGAATAAACTTGTTATTTTGAATTCCAGCTTCAGTGATAATCTCTGCTTTGTTAGTCTAAGGACCCGTGGACACAGAAGGGTGAGCCCTGCACCGGTGTGCCCCTTAAAAAGGCACATTTCCACATTCCCATAAACGCCATCTTTAACCACAGTTGATTTCTATGTACTCTACCAAGTATAGCTGATTAATTGACCAGACAACAGTGCAGAGTTTTCCCTGCCTGCATGACTTTCTTAGCCAAACATATTATCGCCTTGATATTAAATCACTTTGTTCTATGGACAGCAGGTGTCTTTCAAGCCACACCAGGAGATGAGTCAGTAGCAGTCTTGTTTACACCTTGCTCTTGCAATCTAGTAATGTTAAGTGAAAATATGCAGAGTAGGCTCTTGAACACTTGTTATAAATTTGGCATCCGTTGAATACCCTCCCATGGCCATGGAATTTTTCTTAACCTAAGCACCTCCAAAAATGTATGGAAATATATTTATTTCTCAGAAAGGAGTGTTGATCTTTAGAACAGCAATAGTCATGAGCTCCGGATGAGTTGGATTGAAAATAAGTCAGTTGACAGTTGTAAGCATGAGTATATTTAGTAGAGAAGGACACATGGGCTGCTAAAGACAAGGGGGCACATTATCAAGAACGGCGTTAAAATTATCGCCGCTTTAGCGGTAGTAAACTGCCGCTAAAGCGGCGATAATGGGCTTGATAATATGCCCTTGAGAATTCCAATAGAAGCCCAGGTTCACACCAGTTTCCTGCCGCTAAAGCTGCGATAATTTTAACGCCGTCTTGATAATGTGCCCCAAGTATTTTTGTAGGCATCCAACTTGCTGCAGTGTATCATCACTTCCCATCCCTATATCTGAAAATGTCAGTTAGCTAACTGCTAAGCCTTCAACAGCTAGCTTGACCTGTCGTTATTTGTATTTCTAATAGCCATCTGTCCAGCCCACAAATAATCCAGTGGCTGAAGACAATTACCATTGTGTTGACTATTCCCATCTTAATTAGCAAACTCTTACTGTTTTTATTACGCATAGTATAAACTGTCTTCATGTCCCTGTTTACAGCTTTCCTAGAATTTTGGTGCCTTACATGACTTATGCTAAACTGACCATTAACATGGCAGTGAGCATTGTGTTTAAGCAGCCCTACTTTATGCATATTTAATTTGTCAAGTGTTCTTTTTGAAAAGATCTCTGCTGAGCTAGAACTTTTCACCTGCATCCTAAATACAACTGAAGCACATGCTCATCAATTGGGTTCCCTAGCTTGATTATTGGCGGTAAGATCTAAGGGCCTTATTTTGAGTTTGGCGGACAAGGTACTCCTACCCACCCACTTTATTTTATTTTTTATTTATTTTTTGGGGAGGTTTATATAGCGCGAAATAGACCCGAAGGTATCAGAGCGCTTTCCATGAGCACCAGTTGCATTACAGACAAGTACATTCATTTTGTTAGGGACGGGGAGATTAAGTGATTTGCCTAAAATCACAGGATGTTGAGCGTCCCTGCCAAAACTTGAACCCGGTTCCCCAGCTTCGAGGTCGACCATTCTAGCTTTTAGGCCCTATCCTCTTCCCTTTTAAAGTTCGGCACACCTTAGACCAATGGCCCACGGACATGGGCTTCAAACATGTGTAGCCCGTGTTGGCTGTGGGGTCAAGCTGCATATCTTATTATTGGACCTCATTTTAAGTGGTTTATACACCAAAAATTGGTATTGCGAATCTGAAACGGATAACAAGAGCTAAAAACTTCCTCGTCAAATTGGGTTTTTATTTTTAACTATAGGTCTAAGAGCAGACCGTAAACCTAGGTTTGAGGACTTTCCACACACTAACGCTCCAGCTATCTCCAGCTTTTAACCCTTTCAAGCACACTGACAGTCATTATTGTAATGTTAATTTCTTTAAAAAACTACTGAACAGATGTACTCCAAATCAAGCAACAGCAATTCCCTTAGTAAAGTTTTAGATTCATTACAAGTTTTGCCCCACCCTACCCTTTAAGCGTTCCCTACCTTGATGGGTTTGCCTGAAACTCAAAATATATCAAATACGCTAAACATGGTAAGTATCTGCAAACTTACACCTTAACTAAATGAGCTGTGAATAAGGTTTCCTCCACAACTTATCTTTAGGAATACTTGAATTTTTAAAGACATATTGCACTAGTCATGCAAAAATATGAGAAAGTGTATTTCATTAACATGCGGAAGCATTTCACCTTAGAAAATCAGATTAAACCACTGTGTTAAGAGAAATTTATTAGAAGTGATAACGCTGGGATGCTCCTGGGTAACCACACGCTCTACAGATGTTCCTTCATTCATTCATTCAAGTGGTGTGCAGATCTGTATAACTGTACGAAGTTATTAGCAAATAAATGATTTATTAACCCCACCACCACCACCACCACCTTTGTTTCTCTTCACCACCTTCTCAGACGTGCGTGAAACCTGAGATTCCTGCACTGGCCTACACGTGCTAAAAGCCTACCAAATTTCATGTAGATTAATTTAGAAACATACATTTGTTTTTGCACCCCCTTCTCCTTTGAGTTTGATCCGCCCGAGGGTCTGCACATAACTTGCCAAAGCCATAATAGATTAAACTTGCTCAATATCTGCCACATTTCACGTGGATTCATTGTATAATGCCATTGTTATTTCCAAATGAACACATTTTTACCCTCTTTTAAAAGTGCCACTCTTGATGAACCTGCACAGATTTAAATAAACAATGACACGAAACATGCTAGGCATCTGCCAATTGTCGTGCAAATTATTCATACAGTGCTAAAGCTATGTGCAAATTAAAAATGCAGAATTCTGTCAGAATATCTCTATGATTTAACCTTATCATGCCCAACCCGAGAATCTCTATGAACCAGGGATACTCAAAGTATGACTCGGGGGCCGCATACCATTTGAGATGTCATCAGTGATGCCATCAATAATGTCATAGAACATATCATTAGTTATTTAGTATTCCTCACCCACGCACACAAGGCCCTCCACGACCTGGGCCCCAGGTACCTCAACAACCGCCTGACCTTCTACACTCCCACCCGCCAGCTTCGTTCAACCAGCCACGCCCTCGCCGCTGTTCCACGCATCCGAAGAGCCACCAGGAAGATCCTTCTCCTACCTGGCAGCCAAGACATGGAACTCCCTCCCCATCCACCTTCGTCAGACCCAAGACCACCTTTCCTTCAGGAAGCAACTCAAGACCTGGCTGTTCGAGCAGTAGCAGACCCCCCCCCCCCCCCCCCAAGCGCCTTGAGACCCTCCGGGTGAGTAGCGCGCTATATAAATTTCTTGATTGATTGAGGTCATAAGCAGTGCATGGGAAGGTTCCTAGTTATAGCTGGCCCAAGTGCAAAAATAACTCCCTGGCCAAACAGAATGCTCTGTTTCCTAATTTTAGCTCCTGCCAGACTCTCGCAAGCCTCTTGCAGACCCAATTGTCCAGGTATATGAATATGTTTGTTGCTTAATTTTTCAAAAACTACTGAATGGATTTATACCAAATCACAAAAAGCTCAATCTTGTGTCCTACCAATTTTGGTGTAATTCCGTTCAGCAGTTTTTCCTTTAGTGCTGCTTAAGGAAGTCTATGGAAAATGCATGTGGAAATTTGCTTTCCGATACCTCCTTTTTTCTCAGCCCCTGCTTGAAGGATCACCCTGACACTTTCCAGCAAGGAGCACAATTTACTTTCGGAAACAACGTTTTGTGAAGGTTGGTCATATGGCACTAAAGTTATTAGTAAACCAAAAAATGCCTTGTCTATGGAAAAGCAATCCTAACTGTAACTACCCAGTGGGGACTGCCACTATGTATATAAACACATTACACAGTGCGGGTGCCACTGGTAGTTATAGTTTCCATAGGAAATTGCTTTATTGGTTTTCTAATAACTTTGACGGTATTTGATGAATCTTTACAAAACTTTCCATAACAAGTGCTGTTTTGCTCAGCATTTTCATGGAAAGTATCTGGGTAATCTGTCAAGCGAGGGCAGAGAAAAAGGGGGGGGGTGGAGGGGTCCCAAAATGCAATTTGTCCATGTAGTTTCCATACGGATATTTGGAACGTGCTGCAGCCAAAACGACTGAATGGAATGGCACCAAATTTGCCAGAAAGCTATATTTTGGTCTGAAATCATGCTTTTTCTGATTGGGTGTACATCCATTCAGTAGTTTTAGAGAAATTCAGGTTCACAAATATTTGCATATCTAGACGGATTGGTTCATGGGCCTCTCTTGGAAGTCCCTCGAGCATGCAACTTCAAAAATAGAGTGTTCTGATTGGAGGAGTGGGCTTTTTTAGATCAAAGCCTACCAGATAGCGCAGCTGTCTGGTTTGCGGATGACAGCTTGAGGACATTCGGAAAGCTTCCTTGGGAATGCATACCGCTTGTTGCTTACCATTGACGTTTTGGTTTGTAACTCACATTTTCTTGCTTTCCATTTGCTGGCTTTATTTGTTTTAGGATGTCCAGCTAGAACGTCTATTCTCTTGCCTTCCCCAAACCTTATTTATAGTATCCTTCCGAATGCTCCTTTCTGTAAACAGGCCTTTAAATCTTGTTCTTATCTTGTCACATTTGCTGTGCATTCAAAGACAGAGGTTAAATGTTAGGCTATATCTTCAGAGGGAGCTTGGTATTTACTTTTCTTTTTCTGACTTCAAAGTGAGAGGATTTATGTGACATCATGATGGCTACTGAGGTGATTCTGAAGTGTGACAGAAACAAATATTTTAATATCATCAAAACAAATCAATACAATAGGGGCCAGATGTATGACGGTTTTTGCATGCGCAAATGGGTTTGCGAAAATGTTTGCACATGCAAAAACCAATATGGGTATGTACCATACCAAAGTAACGAGTCGCAATTTATTTGGTAGTATTGATAGGAGCGTGTGATTAGGCTTGTTTTACATAGTTCTGACCCAAGGGTCTGTGTAGAGGGCTCAGGTTGTTTTCCCTCACCTTTTGCACCGCCTTAAATGTTGTTTATTGAAATTTGACGCACACTCAATAGGTAGGCTCCAGTTTCTCCCTCATAAGAACACCCCCTTTTTTGTATCAATACTCTACTATTTACCACTCTCCTCTAGGTCACTGTACTCTACTCTAGTCACTGCACTCTATGCCAATGCACTCTAGACCACTTTACTAAAAAACAATGTACTGTATGCCACTTCACTATACGCCACTATACTCTACTGTGAAACACTCTACGCCACTGCAGTCTATACCATTGAACTCTATGCCACTGCACCCTACGCCACTCTATTTTACTCTGCACAACTGTACTTCACACCACTGCTGTCTATACCACTCTAATATACACCACTCTACTGCACTGCACTCTGTGCCAATGCACTCTATGTCACTCTACTATACACCGCTGCTCTCTACGACAGTCTACTTCACAACACTGCACTCTCTGCCACTACAGTCTACTCTGCACCACTCTTCTCTATGCCAATGCACACTACGTCATTACACTCTATGCTACTATGCTCCAGTCTGCACCACTCCACTCTACACCACTGCTCTCCATGCCAATTACTCCCCATTCTGCAACTCTCCACTCTCCACTACGGCACTTTATACAAATTACTCTAAGCCTCTTTAATCTACTCTGTACGACCGCACTTTACGATACTGCACTCTAAGGCACTCTACTTTATGACACTGTTCTCTAAGCCGCTTCACCCCACTATGAAACAATCTACTCTACGCCACTCCTCTTTACGCCACTGCACTCCATACCACTGCAATCTACACCACTTTGCTCACAACCAATACACTCTATGCCGTTGCACTGTAAGCCACTATACACTTCTCTACACAAGTGCACTCTACACCACTACTCTAGGCCATTTCATTCTACCCTGCACCACTGGAATCTACCCTAAAGCACCCCATTCTACACCACTCCACTCTACTCTGAAACAATCTACTCTATGCCACTGCCTCTATGCCACTCTACTCTAAACCACTGCACTCTACTTAATGTACTTTGCACCACTTTACTCAAAACCAATGCCCTCTGTGCCAACTACTCTAAACCACTACACTTTACACCACTATACTCTACTCTGCAACACTTTACACCACTGCACTCTACGCCACTGCATGCTGCGCCACTCTACACCATTGAGCTCTACCCAAATGTATTCTATTCTACACCACTGTACGGTATGCTACTGCTCTGTACAGCTGCCTGCTCTGCAACACTCTATACCGCTACAGTCTATGCCAATGCACTCCACACCACTGCACTTTAAGACCTCTACTCTGCAAGACTGCACTCTCCACCAATGAACTCTAGGCCACTGCATGCTACTCCACTCTACACCATTGTGCTCTATGTCACTGTGCTCTATGCCACTCTATCCTACTCTGCACCACTCTACTGTATGCCCTAGTCTGTACATAACTCACCTCTGCACCTCTCTATACCACTCCACCCTATGCCGCTCCACTCTATGCCACTCCACTCTATGCCACTCTACTCTGCAACCCTGCAGTATGCCAGTGCACTCTACGCCAGTGCACTCTTCTCTGTGCCACTCCACTCTATGCCAGTGCACTCTATGCCATCCACTCTATGCCACTCTAATCTACTATGCATCACCACACTCTCCGCCACCACACTCTATGCCACTGCACTCTACCCTGCACCACTCCACTCTACGGTGCACCATTCCACTCTATGCCACTTCACTCTTCTCTGAAACACTCTACTTTGCGCCACTCCACTCTACGCCACTACAGTCTACGCTGCACCACTCTACTCTGCTATATACCACTCTACACTATGCCACTCCACTCTACTCGAGCCACTACACTCAATGCCATGCACTCTCCACCAATTGACTAAAAAAACAAGGCACTCTACCTTACTGCACTCTATGGTATTCTACTCTGCCCCACTGCACTCTACGTCACTATACTCTACTCTGCAACGTTCTACGCCACTGCACTCTACACCATTGTACTTTATGCCACTGCACCCTATGCCACTCTGTTCTTCTTTGCAAAGCTGGCAGCTGGCATGTACGGGGAGGGGGGCAGGGAAACGTGCAAAATGTTATTGAAAAATATATAACTTACATAACATGATGTCTTCTCACTGGAATCTTCTTCATCCTGAAACTGAAACCGAAGGCTGGAATTCCCTTGCCCAATCCTGGCGCTGCTCACATGCAGCACGTACTCCCATTAATTTTTCACACCTGTGAGACCTACCTCTCCCAGAGGATAATATTGGGTTACATTATTCCAGATACTAAACGCTAACAATTGATTGGGAACAGGTAGAAATGCCATGTTTTGTCTCAAAAGAATTCTAATTTAAAATCATCTTTAATGGTAAAATCAGATTTTAAGTCACAATTCTGAAAATGCCACTTTTAGAAAGTTGGTGTTTTCTTGACTTAACCATTAGGTGTCTGCTGCCTGTCTTCTGGGTCACATGACTGTATATAGCTTGACATTTGGCCTTTGTGTTTCCCTCCGAGAGAGTGAAACAAAGATGGACTAGGTGTTGGCAGCATGAGTGGGGCAGGGCTGTTCCCTGCTCCACTTATACTTCAAAGGGCTGCCTCCAGCACACATACACAGGGGCCCAACACCAGTCTTTTTTCACCCTAGACTACTTGGAACCTTGGCAGAACCAGATGTAGGGGTTGCTAGGATGTCACCCCCAATTCAAAGGTGGGCATAAGGTATACATATTGGACCTTCTTTGTTATACTCCTGGACCTGTGGACTACAGATGTTGGACTGCCTGCTGCTTGAGACCTGCCTTGTTCTTCAGGGGACTACCTTACTGCTACCAGAGGACTGCCCTGCTGCTTCGGGCCTGTCTTGTTCTCCAGAGGACTGCCCTGTTGTTTGAGGCCTGTCCTGCACTCTGTGAAGGAGGACAAGACCTGCTCTCTTCATCCCCGACTAATCTGAGTTACTCCAAGGGTCAGTTGGCTGACCTGTCCTGAGCTACATGGACGCAACAAGCCTCAGAGGCTTCCCTACAACTACCCAGTTGACCTGCTGCCACTGGACCTGCCTAGACCTAGACCTGCAACTGGACCAGCCTGTATGTGGATGGCCCTGCTGGCCTCTTCCAGAGTGAGTCCCTGATCCCCAAGAGGTGCTTTCCCAGGTCCCGAAGCCTTGTGAGACATCAGAGTGCACTCCTCTGTGAAGAAAGAGGGAATCCTGAGGTTTTGGACTCTTTGTGACTACAAATAGGCCTGTTCGCACCAAGACTCTACCACGACCACCAACATTAAGCTCTGTGTTGTATTTTCACTTTATTGCTAATTTTGTGCTGAATAAATACTGTACACATTGCCTCTATGTTAAGCCTACTACTTTTGCAACAAGCTACCAGGGGGTTAAGCATAGGTTAATTTAGCAACTTTTGTGGTTCAGTCTGACAATGATTGTGTTTGTTATTGGAGAAGGCGACACATTCTGCAGGGTCACTCCCAAACTTTTTGCCTTTCTTCTCCCCTTTTTGCTGAATTTGTATTTTTTGGCTTTAGGACTCTGTGCACTTTAACACTGCTAACCAGTGCCAAAGTGCATTTGTTCTCTGCCTAAAACGTGGTAACAGTGGCTTATCCACAGTTTACATATTTCATTTACTTATAAGTCCCTAGTAACATGCACTACCTATACACAGGGCCTGTAACTTTAATGCTACTAGTGGGCCTTGAGCACTGATTTTGCCACCCACTTAAGTAACGCTTCTGCACCAAGGGCAGGCTGCAGTGTATTTTAAATGTTGGACATTTAGTTTTAAGTTTTACATGTCCTAGTAGTGAAAATCTCTTACATTTGTTTTCACAACTGCAAGGCCTATCTCTTTTAATAAGATAAAACTGGGACTACCTTATTACATTTTTTAAGTGTAACTCCCAATTGTGAAGATATAGCATTTTTTAGTTTGGTGTCTCTGGAATCACAATTTAAAATTCAAACTTATGTTGAAGTTGAATTTTAAACTGCAATTCTGAAAATGCCACTTTTAGAAAGTTGCCATATTCATACTTCAGCCATTTGATGCCTGCTGCCTGTCTCTGATCACTTGTCTGGGGCGGGTGACAGCTGGGTGTTGTGTATTCTTCCTAGACAGCCACACACAATGGGAGCTTAGGTGTGAATTTCATGGGCCATCCTAGGAGGATGGGCAGGAGGAGCTGGACCCAGCCTCACTAACACCTGAAAAGGTTGTGTCCTGTCCCCACACAATGGGCTGAATACCCCCCTGTAGTGAGTCAGGAGCCAGGGCAGGCATGCACTTCAAAGGCCTCTCTTTGAAGTCTCCCCCACTTCAAAGGCACATCTGGCCATAAGAACTAGACCTCTGACACCCCCACTTCAGCACACTTCTGGACCTGTGGATACTCTGCCAGGAAGAATGACTGCTGTGCTTCTGAAGAACTGCCACTCTGCTGAACTGCTGCTCTGGAAGAACTACTTTCTTGCTGTGCTGACCTGCTGCCTGCTGCCCTCTTGGTCTGGGTGAGAAGGACTGGACCTGCATCACTTGTCCCCAGAACCTAGAGTGACTCCAAGGGCTTGTTGACTGGCCTCCTAATCTGAAGTTTCAGGGGCATAAAATACTTCCAACTATCCTGCTTCTGCCATCTGTGAGTCTGCCCAGTCTTGGATCCTTAGAAGTGAGGCTAAGGTGCTTGCTCAGAAGAACCAATGCACCACTACCACTGATGAGAACAGAACCAGCGCATAGCCATCACTCCGTGGGTAAGCAGCAATGCATCGGAGCAACTGCAAATATCAGAACCGGCATATCGCCCGTGTTGAGTGGACCAGAACCGGCACATCGCTGCTTTTGTATGACTCAGAGACATCGCTCCACCCTTGGAACTGCCTCTGCGCGATGCTCTACTCGAAGTAAGGTCCTTGCATCCCCATTGACGGCAGCCTTGACGAAGACACTAGAACTCTGCATCGCAGCAACCCTGTCAAGACTCCAGCCAAAGCTCACCCCTCTTGACTATCACAATATACCGGCATAACTCATATTATTCCTCCCAACACTTATGAACATTCTAAAGCAGTCATATTTAAAGACCATCCACACTTCTCCCCTTAACTTAGACTCTTTGCCTGCCACTTACCTGTTTCCTGGCTTCCTGGCTTCCTGGAAACTGTCTTGTTAGCTTCCTTGTTCCTTCCACTTCGTCCTCACCGCAAAGGATGTTCTACATCAGTCCTGCACCTGGATGGAAAAGCAAGAAGAAAAGGAGAAAGGCACAACAGATTAGATTTCACTATGCGCTGAGCTCAGTCACAACATCGTGCTTGCAGACAAGGTAACCAGTGTTTTAGTTCAAATTGTACATATTTTTGGTATTGCTCTGCCAGAAAGTACTTGGGTGAAGCTAACCCCATCCAAATTAGCTTGTGAGTTTGTTGCTGGAATTATACTCACCACAGTTTCAAAAGTTTGATGAAGGAACCTCTACAGACTATCTAAAAGCAGCCAACAACAAAACTAAACGTTGGTTGAGATATTAAAAGCTTTCATGAGGTGATACCTTAAACGATATAGCTATGCTAGAATAAAACCTTATTATTTGTTTGTTTATGGATACCATAGCTGCCGGTAACAATTCATCAGACTGGTGTAAATGCCTGCTGTAGCACTGCTGTTGAGTAGGTGACTTCACACGTTCTCTCCATCCCAACCCTCTTCCTCCTAGGATTTGCCACAATAGCAGTGTCTCTTTCTGTAAATCAAGGGCAAGTCACAGGAGGATTTGGGAGCTAGCTTTGTTGCCCCATCTGAATCACCTGGGTTCTAGCTAGGTGGCTTATGACAAACCTGCTCATCAGAGCCGACGTATCGCCACTGCTGTGTGACCAGGACCAGCTCAACGCCACGTGGATCGACAACAGTGCATTGCCTTGTCTGCGCTCCACATCCTCATCATTTACAGAATCCTTGACATCCATACAGCCTGGACTAAGGTACTTTTGCTCAGCTGGCAAGACCTGGTCCCTGTAGCCAGGCCGTGCTCTATTGCAGTCATCTTGAACTTTTGACTTTGTCCTGGTTCAGCGTGACCAGATTTCCCTTGCTGGCACTTATATCTTTTTGGTTCTATTATCACCTAATTCTTTAAAAATCAATATCTCTGGCATCACTTTTTGAATTTTTGTTGTTTCAGTGTCAAATAATTTATTAGAATATAATCTACTATTCTAAAATGGTTTGGTATTTTTCGTGTATTGTTTTTTCACTTTATTACTATTTATGTGCAGTAAAAAATACTTTACACAAGTTAATCCTGACTGCTTGTGTGCCAAGCTGACCAGGGTTAAGCACAGGTTAATGTAGCAATTTTTGGTGGCTCGCCCTGCAATGGATTGTGGCTGCTGCTGAGCCATGTTTGACTCCCCAGTCAACCAACAGCCCAATTTCTCACAACCGCCCTCAACCAATAGCTACATAAAGAAATTAAGTTGATATCAGCAGGAAACTGAGTACTGAAAACAGTTTTTACACTTTGGAGATAGTTAATTCTCAGCACACTGTTTCAAACAGTGAAACTCTCATGAAAAATACACCACAGAGTATTAAAAACAATCTACTCAGAACAGTGTGAATTCTATGCAACAGGTATAAAAGTCACAAAACTAACCTGAGCTCAAACCCAGGTAGCTGTGGTACAGAACAGACAGCCTTAACTTGGAGGTGATGTGTAAGTACTCAAACACTAATAAAGTCAAAATACAACATGAGAAAAATCCCAAACCAATTTAGAAAAATAGAATACACTTTAATAAATAGAATGATGGAAAACTACGGGGGGGCGTGGCTTGGCGCCGGCGACGATGGCCGCCTAGAAGAAAGCTCCACCGTAGCGGAGCCCTAATCCCCCTGAAATCCTTTAAAATCCGGCAGATGGCACACCAGGCAGGGAGTGTGAGGCCCTGCGGAGGCGGCAGCGCCAAAACTCGAGGAGCAGAGGTGCGGGGGCACCTCGGATCCGCAGAGGTGCCTGGTGCCGGTGGCGGCGGCTGTGGAGCCGGGACCGCGAGAGGCGGGATTCCAGCCGGGAGTCTACGCGACGCCCCGGCGCTTGGGCCTGCGGTATTATTTCCTTCACGGGGGCAGCGGAGCTTCTGCGAGCCCCGGGCTCCCCCCCCCCCCTTTTCTACCTTCCTCCTCCCCCCGCCGGCTTCCGCTGCGGTGCCGCGGGCTGAGGCAAAGGATTGGAGATCGCCCTTTGAGTGCGTGCGGCCGCGACTCACGGCCGGCGAGCTGTTGGACAGCGGCGGGGCAGCCCTACAGGCCATATATAGAGGACGGCGAGGCGTGAGCCCGGGTGGAGGTGCCTGCCCTCGCGGGGGGGACCTGGATGTGATGCCCCTCCCCCCCATCATTCGGCCCACCGCAGCAACAGACGACAGGGGTAGCTGGTGGCGCTGTGGCACGGACTACAGCTCAATAAATGAGCACAGCCAGCAGTGAAGACCCGGGGAGCCTCAGAGACAGTGAGTTATGGTTGTCGTGGAGTGGGCCTGCTGACCTCCGGTACTTTGCGTGGGGGGAAGAGAGCCCCTGAGCGTCTTGATCATTGGTGTGACACAGCCGGGAGAGGAGTCTGATTGTCCCTAACGCTGGTGGACTCGGGGGCAGAAGAGAGACAAAGCTTGAGACTCTTGGAGGGGCGAGGGGGGCCCGGGTGGAGACCGGAGTGACTGTCGCTGGACGCGCGGTTCCCTGGGTGCATGGGCCCCCCCCGTGCGGAGGGAGAGGGCCCCAACGTGGTCGCATCTGTCGTTCCCGGTGGCTGGCCACATAGCAGTCGATCTGGTGGTGCAGAACTACAGTCCCAGCTGGCCGGAGACGATCACTCGTGATTAAGGGTGTGGAGCTGGTGGTTTGAGTGCACGGTGACCCTGCTGAGTGGTGGACGAGGGCGTAGAAGAGAGTGCGGCGGTGCCCTCGTGGGCCAGCGGAGCGGCCGCGACTCGGAACCAGCGCCGATCTGAGACACTCCGTGAAGCCCTGCGGACGGCGCACTATACTGCTGGGACGGCAAGATGAGGCCGAAGGGTGCGGCGGCTGCCCAGACAAACAAGCTTGACAAATATGCGGTTCCGAGGTCGGCCCAGCAGGGCGAAGGAGAGGTGGGGGCCTGCAGGCGCCTCTATAATGGCGGCCATACAAACTCTAGGAACCACCCTTGAGACAAAGATCGACAAGATGTCCATTGAAATGAATCTCAAACGTGCGGATCTCAATAAAACGTCGGAGAAGGTCAAGATCAATGACACTGACATCAAAGAGCTCCAGGCCTCCTCCAAGAAGCTTGAACAAAGAGTTAATGACCTTGTGCACCAGCACCGTCAGGTGGCCCTGAAGCTCGAAGATCAGGAAGGGAGGGCCCGACAACATTCGCGTGGTGGGAGTTCCGGAGGGCTCGGAAGGGCCTAGTATGGATCTATTCATTGAAGACTTGATCCTCAACCACCTCAAACTGAAACGAATCTCCCAAATCCCACCTCAAACTGAAACGAATCTCCCAAATCTTTACAGTTGAAAGGGCGCATCGGGCGCCGGTCCCTAGGCCCAAACCGGGGGCCCCACCGAGGACCATCATCGAAAGAATCCTCAATTATAGGGATTGGGACGATATCCTACAGGCCGCCAGACAGCAGGGAGACCTACAATACGAAAACGCAACAGTCAGGTTTTTCCCTCACTTTACACTCAAGGTGCAGCGGGAGCGGAGATCCTTCGACGGGGTAAAAGCAGTACTCCGTAAAAAAGGCATCCAATACATGATGTTCTTCCCTGCAAAGCTCAAAATAATTGCTGGGGGTAAGTCCCTCTTCTTCGGCACGCCTTCGGAGGTGCAGGACTGGCTGGACGGAGGAACATCGCGGACGCCGGAGCCTGCCGGGGAAGGCGAGTGGAGAGGCGCACGGGCCAAATCACCTGGCTCCCTGGATGGCAGGTTGGACACTGAAAGACTGAGTCAGCGTTCATGGCGATCGAGGTCCCGCAGTCCGGACATGGGCGCGGCTTCAGGACGTACACAGAGTCATATAGATTGAAGGAACTATGTGTGGGCCACTGCAAGAAGTGCCGTAATGTATACAATTTCATTATGATAATGGGTGCTGGAACCCCAAGAGGGCTGTCATTCCGGGGGGAGAGATGTGTTCACTGTGCCTGGAACGAGTCCGCTTTGGTGGTGGGGGGGTGGCCGTGGGCACTCCCTGGCTTAGTTCATTGGCAGGACATGGACATGCTGTTTAACACAGCCCCCAGACATTGGTACTTACAGTTATCGGGGGACCGGATGTACCATGGGGTGGGGTTGGAATTGATGCAGAACATGTGTGCCTCTGCTTTGCAATTTTTTGAGGTAGGGGGAAGGGCGCTTTGCAATGGGAGTTGGCGCTGGCGCATCTCCCCACCTAACAGTTTCTCCGAGGGGGGGGGTGAGGGAGGGGGAAAAGGTTTTCACTCCTTCCTTTTAGGGCGAAAGGCGCTCTGCTAGTTGTGGGTAGTTGTAAATCTGCATGGCAGGGTTGCAGGGTGGGGGGGTAAGGGGTTTTCGTGTTCGTTGTTGACGCTTGGTTACAGTTTAGGGGGTGGGTGGGGTCCGCGTTGGTCTGGTAAGATGTGCACTTGTGGAGCTTTGTGGCGTTGCAGGAGTTCAGGACTACACACTCAGACAATCTCTAGGAATGGGTACAAGGTGGGATAAAAGTCTTAAGATCCTTAGCTGGAACGTTAACGGGTTGGGGGACAAGCTTAAGAGGAGTATAGTTCTTCAATTTGTTAAGCGACACCGCCCAGATGCTGTCCTCTTGCAAGAGACACACCTTATCGGAAACACTTGTCACGCACTCAATAGATTGGGCTATACACTGGCGATACACGCTGGCTTCACATCGGGGTCCCGTGGGGTGGGTATACTGTTGCGCCGCAACCTCCCGTTTGTCACCGAACGTTCGGAGATTGACCCACTGGGGCGCTACGCGGTGCTCTCGGGGAGGTGGGAGGGGCGCATACTTAACTTGGTGACGGTTTATATCCCACCAGGTCTCCAAACACAGTCATACAATGATCTTGGTAAACTGCTCCTTTCTCTCCCTGAGGGTCAGCTTTTAGTTGGCGGGGACTTCAATGCAGTAGTGTCGGGAAGACTAGACAGACATCCACCCCGAGACATGACGACTGGGCAAATGTGGCTCTCCAACCTCCTGGAGGCGTTCAGGTTGGTTGACCTTTGGCGTATGCGCCACCCTCACCTACAGCAATACACATTTTTCTCAGGGCCACACCACACCTTCTCTAGGATAGATTATATCCTTACATTGATGCAGCACGACACTACGGTTCGAGAGATTCATCATCTGGCGAGGGGTATCAGTGACCACTCCCCCGTATGGGCACACCTTACTATAGGAGAACAGAGGGCACGCTGTGTGGCGCCCATCAACCCCTGGCACTTTCGTAATCCTGAAACCAAAAAGAAGATTGGCCGTTCGATTGACCAATACTTCCAGGAGAATGCCGGGACGGTGGGCTCCCCTGCTGTCCTTTGAGAAGCCTTTAAGACGGTGTTGAGGGGGGAAGCCCTCTCAATAATCGCCGGCCAGCGTAAAGAAAAGGAGAGCCAAATGCTTAACATTGAACGTGATCTCCTCGTGCTGGAGGGGGAGGCGCAAATTGACAGGAAGGCGGAAGTTTTGCACAGGATGCAGCTCAAGGCGGACGAGTATAAGGAACTTGCCACCGACCCCACCAAAAACATAGCAAGAAACAGGGACGGCCGGCTGTATGATCAAGGGGACAAAGCGGGCAAATTGATAGCCTGGTTGGACAAAAAGCAGAAAGCGCAGAGGGTGGTATCAGAGCTTCGGACTGAAGGAGGCGCTATCCTTACTGAGCTGCAGGAGATAATTAGGGAGTTCGCATCACATTTTAAAAATGTATACAGCAAGGGATCTATGCAGCCGGAGAAGGCTTCTTCCGAGCTTCTTAACGATATTGGGCTGCCCACTCTTTCGGACAAAGACCGGGAGACTCTGGACAGTGTGCTTACCTTGGAAGAACTGACCAAGGCAATCAAGGACCTCCGACCCGGGAAAGCTCTAGGACCCAATGGCCTCCCTATCGAGCTGTACAAGCTCCAACCCGACTGCCTGGGCGCGCATCTTAAGAACATGTTTGAGGACAGTGAGGAGCGGGGAGGCTTCCGAGGGACCAGCGTATTGCCACACTGGTGGCCATCCCTAAAGAAGGGAGACCTAGAGAGCTATGCGCCTCCTATAGGCCTATATCGCTACTGAATGCTCAACCCAAAATCCTGGCGAAGCTCCTGGCAAACAGGATCAATCCGATCATTACAAAGCTGATCCACCCGGATCAGTTGGGCTTTATGCCACACCGTAATACAGCGCTCAACCTGCGACGTCTCCATGGAGTAATGGGACGCAGTCATACGATCCAGGAAGATGCGGTGGCCGTATCCTTAGATGCCGCTATGGCATTTGACACTCTCGAGTGGGCCTATATGATGGCGGTCCTCAAAAGGATGGGCTTCGGCCCTAACTTCATCGGATGGGTACGCCTCCTCTACACTGAGCCGCTAGCTCAGGTGGTAGTAAATAACAAGATCTCAGAAGTCTTTACTCTGAAGAGGGGGACGCGCCAGGGGTGTCCCCTCTCGCCCTTGCTCTTTGCCCTTTCCCTGGAACCTCTTGCGGCCTGGGTACGACAAGACCTTTCACTCCGGGGACTCAGATGGATGGATGGGTGGGAGGACCGGATCTCGCTTTATGCGGACTACATTCTTCTATATCTCGCCTCCCCCACAAAATCCCTACGAGTCGCATTAGATATATTCGCCAGCTTCGGGAGGTATTCGGGCTACAGTATTAACTGGGGTAAATCACTCTTCTATGTCTTGCATGGGGCCCCCCCCTCAATACCGCGTGACTGTCCGATTAAGAGGGCCACGGAGGGGTTCAGGTACCTTGGAATCTTTATCTCCTCGAACGTGCAGACTCGCTACGAGAAGAACCTCCTGCCACCGTTGCAGTGGTTCAAGAGGGATGCTGCTATTTGGAAGGGACTCCCACTGTCCCTGTTGGGTCGGGTGGCCCTGTTCAAAATGATGTCCCTGCCGCGTTTCCTATATGCTTTACAAAATTACCCAGACCTGGTTCCACAAAAGTACTTTGCGGATATCGAGGCCGCTCAAATGGAACACCGCGCATGTCGCTTCAAAAACTCACACTGGGGTGGTACGATGGGGGAATAGCACTTCCAGATATTCAGAAATACTATTGGGCGGCACATCTCTCAGCCATAAACCAGGGAACATATAGTGGCGGGAATGACCCCGGCTATAGTATGGACAGATGGCTCCTCCCGGGGGGAAATTTTGAGGCTGCGCTCTATTCTAAACCTAATAAATACCCACTCACGGGCCTTACCAAACACTCGGTCCAGCTCTGGCATAGTGTGAACCGCAACCTGGGATGGGCTAACAAACTTACTTTGGCCACTCCACTTTGGGTCTCTGAAAAACTGTGGGCGCTGGGGCATACAAAAGGGTTCCATGAGTGGGATCTGATAGGGATCTCCCGCATAAAGGATCTGTGGGGGCCCACGGGGATGGTGACTTTTGCCTCGCTACAGCACACCTACGACTTAGCGCAAACTGAGTACTATAGATATGTGCAGATCAGGCACTCACTCCAGTCCAACATCCCACCCGGCACAACGCTCCCGGAGTCCTCTCCCTTTGAAGACAGGCTGCTTGACGGTCATTTGCCCGAAAAAGCTATCTCCCTCACATATAAAAAACTCATCAACCGCACCCCAGACCCCTTGTTGGCACTTCGAAGGAAATGGGAGGCCGACGGTCTGGAGATTGAAGATGACGAGTGGAGGGAGGCCCTATCCTCCCCCAGAGAAGTAGCCACATCAGCTAAGCTGAGACTGATACAACTAAAAATACTCCACCGAGTCTACGTCTCGGGTACACGACTAGTGTTGATGGGTAGGAGTACAGACGGGCTATGTAGGAGATAGTGTGGGGAGGTGGGGACGTATCTTCACATAATTTGGGAGTGCCCTGTAATACAGGCATACTGGAAGCGGGTGCATGAATGTATACGTACAGTATGGGAGGTTGACCTGCGACCCGAGGTTGAAAGATGCCTCTTGAACATCTGGGAGCCCATGGACCTATCAGCAAAGGGCAAATTATGGGCTACGCTCGGACAGGTGATCGCAAAGCGTAATATAGCATGCAGGTGGGGAGCAGGCACACCCCCAACGCTTAGTGAATGGAAAAGAGATATGGACTGGTGTATGCTGCAGGAGAAAACAGTCTATGTGGCCCGGGGGTGTCCTCAGAAATGGGTGGCGGTTTGGTCAAACTGGAATGAATATCGTGGACACTTGTGTGAACCCCCTGCGATTCCCTCACTTGACGAACCTTTAACGCAGGAAAGACCCTTGTAATATCAGTAAACTATTTGCTAGAGCATCTTCAGTGCAATGTGTGTATTCTAATCTGTAATTGCCGCAAGGTACGTAAATGTGATTATGTATGCGTAATGACCAACAAGTTGCAAATAAAAAGAATTGTTAAAAAAAAAAAATAGAATGATACTGAAACAACTACAATCCAACAAGTAGAAGTGGAGTTATGAATTTTTAGATATATATATTCAAAATAGTCGCAAAAAGCAATAAGTTCCAACCAGGGTCACTTAGTGGTGCTTGACCAGTGCCTAGGCTCAGGTTAAGGCTGACTGAAATGGAGCATGGGTTGGATAAAAAAAAACAGGTCTGCTCCGGTTTGATGGCGGGCGGGCGGACTTGGTCTGCCCGCCACCATAGCAGTGTTTGGGACCGCCCGCCAGACATGCGGCGGTCCCACCACTGCTATTAGGATGCGCCCGCCATACTGGCTGGCGCATCCTGGGCTTTTGTCATTGCGGGCAGTGCTGCTAGCTCCAGCACAGTCTGCAGGGATAAAGGTGCATGCACCGCATTTCCCTGCACCACCTGGCAGGCACCACGTGGTGCCAGCCACTTGGTGCATGGAAATGCAGGGGATACCATGGGTACCCCCAGTGCAGCGACACCCCCCACAAGGAGGGTCCACAACGGGCCCCCAAACCCAACCCCCACCAGCCTTTCCATGGCGGCATCGCCGCCATGGAAAGGCCTCCTAAACCCACATCCTGATATGGCGAACGGTGCCTGCTAGGCACCGCCACCATATTAGTGGCCCTGCTCAATCCGCCAGGCAATCGGTGTGATTGCCTCTGGTGGAAAATCGGCGGACGGACTTTACATCTGCTGCAGCACCCACCGCCATCCTAATTTGCCGGTGGGTAAATTACCATGTGATGGCGGAAGGACCGCTACCGCAGGCCCAGCGCTGGAGGTCCTTCCGCCATCATAATGAGCCCCTTAGTCTCTGAAATGGAAGTCAAAAATCCTCCACGGGACAAAGTAGCACGCTGTGGCCGAAGAGGTGTCCACTTTGTCCAATTGCCATTGAATAAGGCCTCGTTGAAGCTACTGTTTTTTGACAGAATGCTCAGTGTGGGAGACATTTGAATTTCACGCCCAGAGAAGGACCTTTGTTGGCCTGATACTTATGCCACTTTTGCCCAGTAAAGATTTCTACCTGTGAACCTAGTCACGTTTTGTAGCTTGGATTCTTCCAGTGACTCCAGGCTGCAGGACATAGCTGAAGAGCGTTCCACAAGGATATCTACATTCTCCACGATATCCTGCTGAATCTGTTTGCTGCTGCAGAGAAGAATGCAGCAGGGGCAACCTAAAACTTTGGCCCAGTGGCAATACACTTTTGTTGGATCAGTTTGGTGGTTGGTCCAAGTCCTCTGATAGTTCTGAGATCAAAAAAGTTGGCAAAAAGTTTCTAAATTCCATATTTCAGGATGTGTTAGCAGGACTACACTTTAACGCCAGCCAAGGGCCCAAGACCTTGGGGATAGCACTGTCAAGGTTCACTCCAGCAGAGACCAGCAACAGGGTCCAAGGTAGGTCTAGATGGAACCGGTCAGTTGTAAATGCTGGAAAATGGCCTATTGAAGCTTGTTTTGTCCCTGTAGCCCAAACTGGAGGTTTGCCCACTTCCTTGTCCTGGATACATGAGGGAGTGCAGGTCCATTCTTCTTTACTCTTCTAAGGTCACAGACAGTAGGTCCAGTTCTCTTATGTTTTTCCGCAGGTCTAGAAAGTGTTCTAAGAAGAGTGCAGGGAGTACCACTTTTGTGCACAGTTCCAGCCTGTGGTTGGGGGAAACTCCTGGCAACTCTCTAACCAATGGGGTAAAGTTCCCATAAGTGACCCTACCCACCTTTGAAGCCTGTCCTGTGTGTTTTACTGCAAATAATACCACAGTACCCCTCTCTGCCAAAAATGAACATAACAGAACCTTCCATTGCATGTTAAGAGCTCCTGTGCCCACTAGGGTTTTCACCTTTTTTTACTGGCCCCCATAGAAAATCACTGGCTGGACCAGTAAAAACTGACCGAGGTGGCAACTCTAATACCGATCCCAGAGGTGTGGCCAGGGTGGCTAGGGAAATAAGAAGCCTCATCCCTGGGGATCACACAAAAACAGTTCTGGGGGCAGCTCCTCTCCCACTAAGCCAGATGCCTGACTGGCTATGAGGGGGACAAAGGAAGGGTACAAGCCCAGGTGTTAGCTACATCTACTTATGGCAGGTGAGGCATCTTTTAATTTAATTAGGGGGCTCAGCGCACAGACCCAAGCAATCCTCTAAAGGGAAGGACAATACCTCCACCCTCCCAAAACATCATCAACCCTGTCCTTCGAGCACTTCCCACCTCACCACAGTGGAGCCATCAGCTGCCAGGTGGCTGTTGGAAGGCACTGAAAGGCCTTAGAAGCTTTAGGCTGGTTAACAGGTATCTGACAATTAATTTAGCTTGTAATAAATATTTTAAAAAGTCCAACAATGAGCTCTGAAGCTGTTTCCTAAGTGGAAATAGCATTTACTAGTATATCCTACTGCTTTCATATGGAATGCTAACCCTGCTACAGTGCAAATAGCCTTTTGGGCCCTTTTGCTGTAGGGGCAGGCTTAACATTAGACTTTTACATGTCCTACTTTTAACTACCATACATTCTGCATTTCTGGGCAGTAACGCCTACTGAGGGTTACTTATTAAGATTTAAAAGGAGGGTTTAGGTAGGTCAAAAGGCTCAAATTTGCTGTTAAAACCTGTACCACTGCAACCTGTGGCAGGCCTGCCATTTTCTTTGTCCTGTCACAGCAGTGGGTGTCACAATATGCCCTGTAGCACACTGGTGACATTTAACGTACAGCCCCTGGGTACACTTTAGATTCCATATACTAGGAACCTATAGGTAAGTTTAATACAGCAATAGGGGTATGCCAATTTCATCATGTTGAGAAGGGGTAATCAGGCACTTTACCTCTGGTTAGCAGGTGTAAGGTACTAAGAGTTCTATAGCCAGCCAACGGTCAATGTAAAAACAAATACGGGGGAAAACCATGCAAAAAATTGTCATTTCCAACACAGTGTGAATATATTGTGCAACACTATGGTCAATTTATTTTTAATTTCTGGATGGAAGCAGGTGTCTGGTCACATATTGGCATTGTAATTTTATTGGCATGGTTTTAACTATCAATATTTCAAAATTAATACATTTAACTAGAGTCGATAATGCTGCCTATTTAATATGTGTTATACATTGCATTGTATTATTTTTGTTCGTTTGTATTTAAGCGTGTGTTATGCTAGATGTGTTTATTGCCTATTGCAGAATACTAAATGTTGTCGGGTATGTACCAGTATTTTTCACACGTTGCACAGGGTCTAGAAATGGAATGTCTTAAGGTTTTAATATTAGGCAATATATGGCTGCATTTCAGTCTATTAAAGTTTTAACAATGATCTACTGTACACTGAAATATGCAGGACCAACTTAAACTCACTTTTGAAAAGTATTATATGTATACATATATATTCACTGTAAAAACAAAGGTTAAAGTAACTTTATAGTTTGGTGAATTTCTCAATGACAACATTAATGTTTTGAACTAAAAAAACACAGCAGTTCACCAGCTATAGTTAGCAGCGCTAACTATAACTTTCTCCCTGCTATGTGCTGCTTATGACCTCATATATAACATCACTCATGGCATTTTCTATGACATCAGGGATGGCATCTCTAATTCTAATAACATCATATATGACATCACTTATGATATCATTGATTACATCATCCAAGCTTAATTTCCCTGCATATTCGTCTATAAATTACTATGGCATTAGAGGCCTGAAAGTAAGTACAAAATAGCTCAGGAGAATTTTAGCCAACATTACTGCCATCACAGATACAACCCTCTTAGGTGTAGAAAGCATGCATTATGTGCAACATTGACCCTATACCATACACTTTACAGCTTGCATAATTCACAATAACAATCAACCACAAATGTATGGGAAGCCCTCATCGAGTACGGTATTGAATCTGTATATCTATATTTGAATATATATATAGCCAAAATAGTGAATGTCACTTCCAAAACAAATGCCCCACTACGGACATTTTTTACCTATATCAAACCACTGGTACACACCAAAGCTACATAAAGAAATGAAGTTTATATCAGTAGGGAACTGGGTACTGTAAACAGTTTTCACTCAATGGAGATAGTTAATTCTTAGCACACTGTTCCAAACAGTGAAACTCGCATGAGAAATACACTAGAGAGTATTGAATACAATCTACTCAGAACATTGTGAATTCCATTTAATAGTTGTAAAAAATACACTATATGTTAAACCAAGATCTCAAGGTACTAAAGACAATACTACCTGCACCCTTCACACTGTGGAGAGAACGTTACAGATAGCCCATCTTCTGAAGAAAACAAGCTTCCATGTTAAGTCATCATCATTATCTTTATTCGGATATGCATTATCCATAATAGCACAAACATTACTCATAATCACATACATAGTCCATCATCATTAAAATAGAAACTCAACATTAAAACTAATCAATTAAGATATTACTAAATTATCCATAACTTGATATCATCAGCGATGTTAAAGTGACAGTGTGCAAAGTGCAAATATTTCACAGGAGAGCAGCTAAAGACGGGCAAATCCTTAAATCTCAGAAAGGTTACAGTTAGCAGCATTAAATGAAAGTGCAGGTGTGCATAGTACAAAATATAAATACAAGCAATACAAAATCCAAAAATGCATATTGTGCAGCCTAATCCAGCAATCATCAATTCATAGAAAAACGTGAGCGGATGGCCATTTTCAAGAAAGTGCACACTCGGTATGTTATATCATCATCTTTAAGCTGGAGAATAATTTTGTATGCATCCTTAAAATCCGTTCTGCCCTTTGCCCTGAAAAACGGTATCGATAACTGCGTACTATATTTTTGATAAAAAGAACAAAAAAACAAAAAGTGTAACGTAGACTGTTTTCCTAAGTTACCACATGGGCAAACCAAGTTCTCAATATTAGGTTGATAACCTATGGGGAAGCACAACAGATACTTTATTGAGCCCGATCTAAGACGAAAAAGAAAGCTTCGCTCCCAGCGAGTAATATCTCTTAAGAAATAACTAATAGGAGAGCATAATGGGGATCCGCTCTCGCCTGTCATTAGAATATATTGTTTCACAGATACTTTGGCGGATTCCTGGGCATATCTCGCATCCCCGTAATATTGATATAAAACTTTACGGATAGTCTTTCCGTCAATTCCATCTAGTTGCTCAGGATTAGTAAAAATATGCTCTAGATTGACCGCAGTCAAGTTTGCCCTTACTTGAGCCAGCCAAGGGATATCACCGCCCTTATCACATTTTAGACAATCTGCCAAAATCTCCCTTGTTAATAGGGCTGCTGGATTTTTCCAAACCTTTAGCCAAAATAAAACAGGGCGTGACCTAATGTAATCTTCCAAGTATGGCATTCTTAACTCGTTATGGCATACAAAGGTGGACGATGAAATTGGTAGGCCCAAAAGCCTCCTACAAAATCTGTTTTCTTCGGCCTGGACGCTTTTCAAATTTGTATGGCCCCAAATATCAGCCCCATAGGTCAAGATTGGTACACATTGTGTCCTATAGATTTTAAGTAGGGACAGTACCACCTCAATTCTTTTCGGTTGGGGGAGATTTATTACTGAGTTTATGGCTGTAACGCCCTGAACGTCTCAGGATCGTTTAACAGACACGACAATGAGGACGCAACCACTTGTGAAGGGTTAGTTCTTTTAATGAAGGCAAATAAAATACAAAGAACAAACAAAAGTTATAGTCACTGGAATCCTCCAGGCTAAGTACGTTACCAGCCCACAGCACGGATGGTCCTAACCGTCCTCTGCATATACGCCGATCCCGGCATATGCCAACAGAGGGCAGAAATGAAATGGCCGACAATGCCAATCGGTAGGCTGTGAGGGGCACGAAGAGTGTTGGGGAGAATCGAGGAGTCAGGGAAACACCCAGCCGGGGTCTCTACCTGAAGGGAGCAGCCGCTCAACCTCTTCCTCAGACTGCACCGGGACGCGGAGTCACCTCCTGGTGATGCGTCACCGATACCCCAATCACAAGCAAGAAGACTGAACCGAGAGCAGCCGCTCGATCGATCCTGTGGACTTCCGAGTCTGTAACGCGGCAAACACCTCCTGGTGTGCGTTACAGCTGGCAGTCCCTGTGTCTCTGGTCGGGCTGGGAGTTACGACTCCAACCAGCAAAAGCGCCACTGCGCTTGGACTCAGCCGAGTCAAAAAGCGAAGCTCAATGCTTGACCGGTAGAGCTTCCGGGTCCTTCACAGGTGACGATGGGGCAAGACACGGCCCAGGGAGTAACGACTCGACCTACCTCCGTTCTTGCCTTACTGGAGCACCACTCCGGAACACTGCTCTTCACGAAGCAGGTACGTCGGTGTAAACACAATATCCGACAGCCTTGTACCTCCCGGTTCCTCCCTTTATAGGGCGTGTTTTCCTTGAGTTATGTAACAGCTCTCCTGTTTACATAAGGGCGTGTTTCCCTTGAGTTATGTAACAGCTCTCCTGTTTACATAAGGGCGTGTTTCCCTTGAGTTATGTAACAGCTCTCCTGTTTACATAAGGGCGTGTTTCCCTTGAGTTATGTAACAGCTCTCCTGTTTACATAAGGGCGTGTTTCCCTTGAGTTATGTAACAGCTCTCCTGTTTACATGACCTCTCAACCGCTAAGCATCCTGGGAGATGTAGTCCGTTTTCGCTGGTTACCGTTTTCCTCCCCTCGTATGACAGGAATTCTTGACAGTACATCCTCCCTCTCAGCGGCTCCCCACGGGTCCAGCGCTGGCAGGAAAACGCCGATGGAACAAGGAGACCAAGCGCGGAGCATGAACCCCTTCAGCCGGTTCTCATGAATGCTCCTCCGGGCCATAGCCTTTCCACGCAACCAGGTACCACAGCTTCCCCCTGCGCCATTTGGACGCCCGTATGCCCGACACTTCATACTCCACCTCCGACTCCACGCATACCGGCCTAGGTGTCCCAGACGGCTTGGAGGGTGCTGGTTTGAGCAATGATACATGAAAGACAGGGTGTATCCGCAATGACTGGGGCAAGCACACCTTCACGTTCACGGGACCCATACACTTGGTAATTCGATAGGGGCCCATGTACTTGGGATGGAACACACTGTTCTTTCGAAACCTCATGTTTCTCGTGGATATCCAGACGTAGTCTCCAGTGCGGTACAGTGGCCCGGGCCTTCTCTTCATATCTGCCGCAGCCTTGTATCTTCTCTTGGCCTCTATTAGGACAGCCCTTGAGCGCATCAACGTGTCTTTTATGTGTGCCACCCTGTCCGCTGTGGCGGGAATCCTGTCCTCTCTGAACGGATGTAGAAATGGCAAGAACCTGGGATGTTGGCCATAGTTGCTATAGAACGGAGATGACTGTGTGGAGCTGTGAGTGGCGTTGTTATAGGCTATCTCTGCAACCCATAGCAAGTCGACCCATTCTTCCCTGCCCTGGTCCACAAAACATCGCAGATACTGTTTGAGCGTTTGGTTCAGGCGCTCGGTTTGGCCGTCCGTTTGAGGGTGGTAGCTGGTAGACAGGGCGGTCTTAACATGCAGCGCAGTGCACCAAGTCTTCCAGAATTGCGCAGTAAACTGCGACCCCCGGTCCGACACGATCACCCCAGGTAATCCATGCAGTCGTACCACATTCTTTAGGAGTAGTGACGCCAATTCCCCGGCCGTAGGGACTCTCTTGCAGGGGATGAAGTGCCCCATTTTCGTCAAGTAATCCACCACCACCAGTATTGCCGTCATCCCCTGGTCTACCGGTAGGCCCACCACGAAGTCCAGTGATATGCTATCCCATGGTCTATCCGGGGTCGGAAGTGGATGTAAGAGCCCTTGGGTTCGGCCATGGTCGGCCTTCATGGTAGCACGCGTAGGACACTCCTGTCCCCACCTCCTGACATCCACTCTCATGGTTGGCCACCAGAAATGCCGTCCCATGCTAGCCACCGTTTTTTCAAAGCCCAAATGACCTGCGCATGGAGAGTCATGGCACCAGATGAATGCTTGTTTCCTTAGCCTAGGCGTGGGTATCAATAGGCACCTGCCCTTCAGGGGTATCCCGTCCTTCAGCTGCCATTCTCTGTGACTGAGGAGCCACCTCCGCCATGCGAATGACCTGATCCCTCTCTTTATTCCCCTCAGGAAAGTATCCGGTTGGATAACCCCCAATACCATCCTCGGGGAAATGATGGAACGCTCGGTTGCAGGCAATGGTTCCTTAACTGCAGATTGACGGGACAGGGCGTCCGCCTTCCGGTTTTCCGTCCCCGGCCGATATGTGATGCGGAAGTTGAACCCCGCAAAGAAGATCATCCACCGCAGCTGCCTGGGAGAAAGGTGTCTAGTGGCCGTCATGAACTGTAGGTTCCGATGGTCCGTGTACACCGATACCACATGTCTTGCCCCCATCAACCAATGCCTCCATTCGGTGAAGGCGTCCTTGATTGCGAGAAGCTCCTCCTCCGCAATATGGTAGTTGCGTTCGGCGTCGTTGAGTTTGCGGGACATGTACGCAACGGGATGAAGCACCCCTGTGTCGTGGTTGCGTTGGGACAAGATAGCCCCCAGCGCCACATCCGACGCGTCCGCTTCCACCACGTAGGGGAGATCCGGATCGGGGTGAGCCAACACCGGCGCCTTACCAAAGGCGCTTTTCAGGGCCTCAAAGGCTTTGTTCGCTTCAGGGGACCAGACAAACTCCTTGGACTTCCTCAGTAGCTGTGTGATTGGGGCCACCACTCCTGAAAATCCATCTATAAACCGCCTGTAAAAGTTGGCGAAGCCAATGAAACTTTGGACGTCCTTCACGCTTTGGGGCACCGGCCATTCTTTCACCGCCTTGATCTTTCGTTCTGCCATCTCCTGTCCCTCTGGACTCAGCATCACTCCGAGGAATTCCACGGATGTGACGTGGAAGTCACACTTGCTGAGTTTACAAAACAGCATGTTTTCCCTCAGCTTTTGGAGCACAGCTTTGACGTGGTGTACGTGCTCCTCCACACTGGACGAATAGATGAGGATGTCGTCGATATATACGACCACGTAGATATCCAACTCCTCTCTGAATACCTCATTCAAAAAGTACTGAAAGGCTGCCGGGGCGTTGCACAGACCGAACGGCATGACGAGGTACTCAAAAAGGCCGAACCTGGTCTTAAAGGCGGTCTTCCACTCGTCTCCGTCCCTCATGCGCACCAGATGGTATGCCCCTTTCAAAGTCAACTTGGTGTAGATACGAGCTTTCTTGACCTGTTCCAGAAGTACACTGATGAGAGGCAAGGGGTACCGATTTTTTATGGTTATCGCATTCAATGCCCTAAAGTCCACACAGGCTCTCAGCTCCCCATTAGCCTTCGGGATGAAGAAGAGTGGCGAGGCGGCCGGAGACTTGGACGGGCGGATGAATCCTAGCTTGAGGAGTTTATCCAGGTACCCCCGGAGATGCACGTTTTCAGGCTCCGTCAGGGCATACAGCCTGCCGCTGGGAACGCTGGCCCCTGGCACCAGGTCGATCTGGCAGTCAAACTGTCTATGTGGTGGTAGCACTTCCGCCTTCACCTCATCAAATACATCCTCAAAACTGTGATAAGCCTGGGGGAGAGCCACATCTTTTTCTGCCGCTGTAGCCACCGTCTGACTCCCGCTCTCATCTGCGTCAAGGGATTCCGTTCTTATTCCACAATGCAGGATGCAATACGGTGACGTCATTTCGATGCGATGTGTTGGCCAATCCACAAAGGGGTTGTGTTTCTGTAGCCACGGCAATCCCAATATGACGCCATATTGGGGCGCTCGGATGATGTTAAAATCGATTTGTTCCAAATGGTTCCTCCCATATCTCATCGGAAGGACCCCCGTGTGCTGTCCGATGGGCCCCGTCACCAATCGCCTTCCGTCTACCGCATAGACGTCTTCGGGTACTGCTTTGGGAAGAAGCACTAGCCCTAGCCTGCATGCCTCGTTGTGGTCCATAAACATGCCAGTGGCCCCTGAATCCACCATGGCCACAACGGGTATCCACTGGTCATGCACTCCCACGTGCACCGTGATAAACAGGTGTCGTTGTCCCTTAGTGACCGAGTTGGAAAGTGAAGGGATGGATGAGTGACTCCGAGATGCCCCTTCTCTGGTCTTGGAGTCCTCTAGTTTTCCGCCGGTATGTCCACCACGGCTGTTACCGACCGGTTGGCCCGATAACGTGACGTCTTCGGTTTGGCAGGGCATTCACGTACGTAGTGGCCTTTTTTGCCACAATATAGGCACAATCCTTGTTTACGGCGTGACTCTTTCTCCGTGGCTGTGAGGCTCGCTCGTATTGCGCTGATGTCCATGGGTTCTCCCTTGGATGCGGTGGAAGTTTCAGGACTTCCCACCGTCACATAGGATGGAAGGGATTTTCCTTTTCTCCCATGATCCCCCTTTCTTTCACTTAGCCTATGTTCCAGCCGTAATACCAGGTTGATAAGGCCCTCACATGTCTTGGGTTGAGGGTCAATATGAGCCACGGCGTCCTTGAGCTCATCGCACAGCCCTTGATGGAAGAGCGCCGTCTGTTTAGCAACAGGCCACTTGGTTTCCGCAACCAGCCTTCGGAACGCGTTGAGATACTGCACCAGGTCGTTGGATCCCTGTCTCAACTCAAGCATTTCACGGTCCGCCGTGTACGAGTCAGCCCTTCTGTCGAATACCTTCAGGAATTCCTCGCGAAAAGCACCCCAATCACATAAGAGGGGGTCGTCCCTGCTCACCAGAGGTACGGCCCATTGTGCCGCGTTTCCAGCCAAATAGGATATAAGGAAAGCCACACGAGCCTGACTCGTGGGGAACGCCTTTGGTTTGCACGATAAATGTAGCGCCACTTGTGTGAGGAATACCTGCACTGTGTTAGGATCCCCACTGTACCTCTCTGGTGTTGCCAAGGGGATGGCTACCGGCATTTCCACTACTACCGCAGGGGTCTGGTTCGTGAGGGAGGTGCTGGGCGTGAGCGGGTCCAATTGGATAGCATCCAGTCTGGCATTTACATCGGCTGTTTCTTGCCTAGAGGCAGCCACTTCAACTTGCATGGCCGCTAAAGCAGCCAGCACATCATCAAGTGTTGCCATGTCTGTTATCGACCGGGAGACAGTTAGTGTTATTAAGGTCGGATATTTTGTAACGCCCTGAACGTCTCAGGATCGTTTAACAGACACGACAATGAGGACGCAACCACTTGTGAAGGGTTAGTTCTTTTAATGAAGGCAAATAAAATACAAAGAACAAACAAAAGTTATAGTCACTGGAATCCTCCAGGCTAAGTACGTTACCAGCCCACAGCACGGATGGTCCTAACCGTCCTCTGCATATACGCCGATCCCGGCGTATGCCAACAGAGGGCAGAAATGAAATGGCCGACAATGCCAATCGGTAGGCTGTGAGGGGCACGAAGAGTGTTGGGGAGAATCGAGGAGTCAGGGAAACACCCAGCCGGGGTCTCTACCTGAAGGGAGCAGCCGCTCAACCTCTTCCTCAGACTGCACCGGGACGCGGAGTCACCTCCTGGTGATGCGTCACCGATACCCCAATCACAAGCAAGAAGACTGAACCGAGAGCAGCCGCTCGATCGATCCTGTGGACTTCCGAGTCTGTAACGCGGCAAACACCTCCTGGTGTGCGTTACAGCTGGCAGTCCCTGTGTCTCTGGTCGGGCTGGGAGTTACGACTCCAACCAGCAAAAGCGCCACTGCGCTTGGACTCAGCCGAGTTAAAAAGCGAAGCTCAATGGTTGACCGGTAGAGCTTCCGGGTCCTTCACAGGTGACGATGGGGCAAGACACGGCCCAGGGAGTAACGACTCGACCTACCTCCGTTCTTGCCTTACTGGAGCACCACTCCGGAACACTGCTCTTCACGAAGCAGGTACGTCGGTGTAAACACAATATCCGACAGCCTTGTACCTCCCGGTTCCTCCCTTTATAGGGCGTGTTTTCCTTGAGTTATGTAACAGCTCTCCTGTTTACATAAGGGCGTGTTTCCCTTGAGTTATGTAACAGCTCTCCTGTTTACATAAGGGCGTGTTTCCCTTGAGTTATGTAACAGCTCTCCTGTTTACATAAGGGCGTGTTTCCCTTGAGTTATGTAACAGCTCTCCTGTTTACATGACCTCTCAACCGCTAAGCATCCTGGGAGATGTAGTCCGTTTTCGCTGGTTACCGTTTTCCTCCCCTCGTATGACAGGAATTCTTGACAATGGCTCATGAAAATTTAGTCAGTTCATAAGCCAAATGTGGTGTCCAGGACCCATTGTCAGAAAGTTGTATGCCCAAATAAGGGAAAGTGCGAGTGCATGTCAAAGAATCAGGGCCCAAGGTAATAGTATTAATGGAACGTTTCTTAGGGCCACAACACATTAAAAAAGATTTTTTTAAATTTGTGCAAAGATCCAAATTATTCATAAAAACTGCAAATCCCCTAACTAAAATTCTCAAGGCATTAGGTGTTCAGCCCATTAAAACAGCGTCATCTGCGTATAGTAAGGCGGGCAGTTTGTTACCATTAATTATAGGGACATCGGTGGTTTGGTTAGACAGGACGTCATGAAGTTCATTCATATATAAAATAAATAAGAGTGGGGCGAGAACGCTCCCTTGTCTAACGCCTCTCCCAACCACTATGTCTCCTGACACTGCCCCATCCATACTTATCCTTACCCGGGCCCTTAAGTCCCTGTGGAGATATGCTAAAAAATACACCAAATCTTTATCTAACCCATAATCTAGAAGGCATTGCCAGAGCCTAGATCTATTAACAAAATCAAAAGCGGATAAAGGTCCATAAATGCCAGGTAAAGAGGACTCTATCGGGTGATAGTGTATTTCCCTATGATTAAATTAAGATTCAAACACTGTTCCACAGTACCAAGATGACTACGGAAACCCAACTGACATTTATTTATTATATTTTCATCCTCTGCCCAAGTTCTGATCTTGTTAAATAGAACTCTCCCCAATATTTTAAGGGTGTTATCGATTAGGGAAATGGGTCTATAACAGCTTGGGTTCGATTTATCTCCTTTTTTAAAAATGGGGATAATTACAGATGTGGACCATGTATTTGGGATTTTTGTTGTGCTTAAATTGTTCAAAACGTTAAGTAGCAGAGGAGCCCAGAACTCTGGCCTTGATTTTATGAGGTCAATAGGCAGCCCATCCGGGCCTGGGACTTTATTTCCCGCACTCTGGAATATTGCCTCCTCGACCTAAATCAAAGAGATTTGAATTTGGGTAGGCATAACATTTTCCAAAGTATCTTCGCATTGGGGCGGGGAGGCATATATTTTCGAGAAATGAGCAACCCACACTTCACTAGTTATATTGCAGCTTAGGGGGTAGATATATTCCCAAAAGCTCTCAGGGACTTAGTGGCAGACCAAAAGTTGTTTGTTTTGTTAAGTTTGGCAGCACAGGCCAAGTTATTCCAATACCCTTTTAAGACCACGTCTCGCCTTAATTTTATTACACTTTTATAATTGTGCCTTAGGGTTCTGATAAGAGTGGGGTCTCTAGAGGAAACTGATAAAGCTGCTCTGAGATCCCTATTAGCCCTAGAGCAGGTGTTGTCAAACCACCTAGGGTCAAATTTGTGTAGGGCTGTAGGTCTGGAAATCAGTTCCTTAATACCTGCACATAATAGAGTAAAAGCAGAAACTGCCTCTGGGTTGGGGTCGGCCAAGGTGAGACAAGTCTCACAGAGAGATGGATAAGTTATTACCATCTTCTGGAAGACCTCCCTACAATCCATATCCTTCCATTTAACTCTTAAACTATCAGTTGAGAGTTCTAAGGGGCATAATAACGAGCCAGGCGATAAAATGATCGCCGCTTTAGCGTCAGAAAACTGCCGCTAAAACGGCGATAATGGGATTGATAATATGCTCTATGGAATTCCAATTGAAGCCCATGTTAGATGTCCTTCACATCTAACATGGGCTTCAATTGGAATAGCCAAAGTGTAGTAAAAACAATATGGCTGCCTTTTCATTCTCTAAAAACAGCCATTACCCAATTATCTACTGGCTTGTCCCCACCATGTACCACGGTATACTGCAAAGTTATCACGGTATACCATGGCCCAAAATATAACTAAGAACTAAATGTGGTTTTGGATTGTGATACCCTTGCGACACTCATGGTGTTGCATGGGCAATGCAATACTTGAGTCAAATTTGCAAGGGAGCGCAAGGCCACCATGTGTGGCACTGCATTGATTGGTCCCTCTGGAGAAATGCAAGGCAGTGCAATTTGATGTATTGCGTTACTTTGTACACCATAATCTGCATTGCTGCAAAATTTCATATACATCTGTACACAATGCCACTGTATGCCACTCCAATCTACGTCACTCCACTATCTGCCACTCCACTGGACGCTACTCTGCTATTCCACTCTATGCCATTAAAATGTACGCCATTCCACAATACTCTATTCCATTGTATGCCACTCCACTCTACAACACTCCACTGTACACTATTCCACTGTATGCCACTCCACTGTACGCTACTCCACTCTACTCCACTCCAGTGTGTGGCAGTTCACTCTATGCCACTTCATTTTATGCTATTAGATTGGACCCCACTCCACTGTATGCCATTACACTCTACCCCATGCCCTTGTACACTACTTCATTATACGCCATCCTGCGCTACTCCACTATACACTTTTACACTCCACGCCACTCCACTGTACAACACTCTGCTGTATGTCACTCCTGTCTACATTATTACACTGTACACAACTCTACTATATGCCAGTCCACTCTATGCTATTACACTGTGTGCAACTCTACTCTATGCCTCTTCAGTTTCTGCCACTCCACTGTTGGTCATTCCACTATATGTTGCTCCAGTATATGCTGTTCTATTCCACTGTATGCCACTCCACTCTATGCTATTCCACTGTATGCCACTCAACTGTATGCTACTCCACTCTATGCCACTCCTGGGTGTGGCACTACACTGTACGTCACTTCATTCTACACTAATAAATTGGACCTTACTCCAATATGCGCCCCACCACTGTATGCTATTACACTCTACCCCATTCTACTGTACGCCATTTCAGTCTACACCACTCCATTATGTGCCACTTCACTGTACGCTACTCCTCTATACACTATTACACTCTACGCCACTCCGCTGTAAGCTATTATGCTGTACACAACTCCACTCTACACCAGTCCACTACACACTATTACACTGTTTGCAACTCCTCTCTATGCCTCTTCAGTGAGTGCCACTCCACTTTCTGCCACTCCACTATACGCTACTCCAGTGTATGCTATTCTACTCTATGCCACTCCACTCAATTCCACTCTATGCCACTCCACTGTATGTTACTCCATTCTATGCCACTCCAGTGTATGCCACTCCACTCTACCCTACTCCATTCTACGCTATTCAATTGGACGCCACTCCAGTGCGTGCTATTACACTCTACCCAATTCCAATGTACGCCACTCCAGTCTACACCATTTCACTGTATGCCACTGCACTGTACGCTACTCCGCCATCTGCTATTACACTTTACGCCACTCCACTATGTGGTACTACACTATACGCAATTACACTCTATGCCACACCACTGTACACCACTCCAGTCTATGCTACTCCATTCTACACTTTTACACTGTATGCCACTTCATTTAACGCTACTCCACTATGTGCCACTTTAGTGCACTCTCCTTCACTCTATGTAACTCCACTACAAGACCCTACTTGACTCTATGCCAATCTATTAGACTCTACTCCACTCTTTTCCTGTACACTCCACTGTCCAAATCTGCACTCAACTCTGCCCGTACACTTTATTGTACAACAATCTACTTCACTCTATGACAGTTTTCAACACTGTACGACACAGCACTCTACTCTGCTGTATGAGACACCACTCCAATCTATAACAGTTTCCTCGACTCTGCTCTATGCGATGTCTTTGTATGCCACCCCACTCTATACTAATCCACTGTACCCTACTCCACTCTACTGCACTCCACTGTACACCACTGTACACCACTCCATTCTCCACTATTCCACTCTATGCCACTCCACTCTTCTATAGTCCACTGTACAGTATTCCACTCTATGCTATGCCACTGTATTCTACTCCACTTTACAGTAATCCACTCTACACTACTACAGCATACGCCACTCCACTCAATACTCCTCCATTGTATGACACTCTCCTCCACTCTATATAAATCCACTCTATAAAATTCTACCACACATCATTGCACTCTATGGCATTCTACTTCACGCTATCCCCATACACAACACTGTCCAATCCTATACTCCACTCTATGCCTGTACAGTCTACTGTAGAACACTCAATTCCACTATACAACACAGCACTCTACTCTACTGTATGAGACCTCACTCCAATTTATAACAGTTTACTTCCTACGCTATGCCAGTACACTCAACTCCATGCCACTCTACTCTACAACATACTCTGTTTTACTTTACTCCACACTTCTTTACCCCACTCCACTTGACTTTATTCCACTGTACGAGACTTTACCTCACTCTACACCACTATACAATAATCAACTCTACGCAGCTCCACTGTTTCCCGCAATGCTGTACTCTATGCAACTCCACTCTACAACACTCTACTACACTGTATGCCACTCTCCAACACTTTACTTCTGTCTATACCCCTTCACTCAACTGTACTATACTGTATGCCACTGTACAACACTCTACTCCACTCTACTTTATTATGCTCTTGTCCACTATATGACACTGTATGCAACTTTTTGTATGACTCTGCAACTCATTTTATTCCACTCAACTCTGACACAGTACTCCACTCTACTCCACTACATTACTGTACGCCACTCAACTCTACACCCCTCAATGCCATTGTATTCATAACACTGTTTGCTCATCCACTGTACCACACTCCACAACAATGCACTGTACACCAGTCCACTCTACAAAAATCAACTAGACTGTATGCCACTTAATTCTAGTGTAGTCTACATCACTTTCTGTGAGAAGGTGGCCTGATATATGTTGTCCACTAGTTCTAGTGGGCACCTTTTATCAGTCCAAACAACCCCTTATGGTGAATGGTTAAAGACAACCTTTATTGAAAGCTATCCTAGTGGTAGCTATGGAGAGCAGCCTTCAGGCTAAGTCTTGAAGGAATGTAAAGCAGCTTGTTTTACCAGTCAATAATCTCTTGAATGATCAAATGAAAAGACAACCACACCAGGTATATATTCAAAATATATGTATTTAAGATGAAACACACCCCTCTAGTCTCTTTATGAGACTGGAGTTCGAAGTACTTTGTTTACAAGTTAGCAAGAATCAGTAATAGCACAAATACACGTTCGGGCCCTAGGGGCGTACCAAACCATATACCAAAAAAGTGGTATAAGAACCACTACTGGAATAGACACTAGGCCTATAGCCTGTAGAATCTATGGGACCCTAAGGAACCACCCAAGGTAGTGACACAGGGGACCCACGGGGAATCGAGTCAGGACCAAACCCTTTTGGACTTAAGAAGTTCTAGTGCTAGCACTCGCGAGAGCACCGGAGTACTCAAGTTACCTCACCCAGGGAAGCCGGGTGCATAGGTGTCTTTTGGTGTTGGGTCGTGTCGTCGATTTCAATGGAAGCCTGCAAAGAACTGCTGCTGCCGTGAGGAGGAGAGGTGTCCGAAGAGATCCAAGCCTGGATCTAGGATGGAAGGAACCTGAAAGCAGAGGGGACAGAGTCTGGGTCACTAGCCAGTGACCAAGGGCAGGATGGACCAATGCCCACAGATGTCGGGTGCTTCAGGTGAGTTGATGGGTGTCTTGACTCTTCAGGCTCGAGGTCCAGGAGGCATCAACGAAGTCCATGAGCCAGATTCGAGCTGACCCACGAAGTCTGTTGAGTGCTGCAGTGTCGGCAACCAGAATGGACCCAACAAGCCTTGGTGACGGCAAGTCACTGGAATTCAGAGAAAGGACTGTGGTGCAGACCAGCAAAGTCTGAGGGACTCACCCAGTGAGGCTAAGTCAGGGCACGTCTGGAGCAACTAGGAACGCCCAATTCGAAAAGGAGTTGCCTTCGTGGGGACCTGCTAGCCAACAGGCTAGCGATCGCGAAGGAGCCTCGAGTGGTCGCACTTGAAGCTGGCCCATGGGTCATTCGTGGAGTGGAGGCCAACAATCTTTGGTGCAGGAGGTGCTCAAGGCTGGGGCTACTCCGAGCCCAAAGCTCAACTTCGAGGAGGTCCAGGAAGCTAGAGTTGCTGCAAAAGTTCAAGGTGTCCAGGGGTCATGGTTCCACGTCACCCACGATAGCCACAGGCCTCAGCTTTGCTGTGGACTCAGGGTAGCCTCGGGGAAGTCTGGAAATCCACCTCTGGTGATGCGTCCGGCGGGAACTTCAGCGATGCAGACCGGTCAGTTGCTTCCTTGGTGCCTGCCAAGCAGGGGAGTCACTCCTTGACCCCAATGGAGATTTCTTCAGTCTTCTAGTTAAAGTAGAACGTCGAAGGTCTAGGATATATGTTGCAGAGTTTCGTCCAGGGTAATCTAAAGTCCTAGGGACTGGATTCCTATACTTATAGTAAGTTTAGGGGATGGACTAACTCTAAGGCCCCACCTATGGGTGGGCTTGGAAAGAGGGGTGGTTACACACGGGGGCGTGGTTTGCAGCACAAGATGGTGGTCGTGTAGACGATGAGCTCCGGGCCTGGGACTTCTATCCGAGCAAATATCCGTGCTTCCCTACCTTGTACGACGGTAGATAGGGAGCGGCTGTTGATCACAGACTGCGGGGCTGCCTCGACGGCGATCTCTGGATATCTGGGCCCCCCTGGAGCGGTCCTGGCGACGGCGGCAATTCCTGGCCTTCCTGAGGCCTGCTGTGCATCAGGACTCGCAACGTATCCTGAGACCTGGTGGGACTGCGGACGCCCGGGCCTGGCAGCGGCGCCTACGCGAGTCCCCTGCTCCGGGCCCACATGGCTGCTGTGTTCTCTAGGTGGGGCACTGCCCGGACGTGCTGGGAGGCATCAGGTTCCTGCCTCCGCCTGCGGGGGCGAGTGCTGTGCCGGTGCGTGGAGGTTGCTGTGCCTGTCACTGAGGGAGGCTCCCCGGCAGAAGTCCCAAGTGGTAGTGGGCCGCATTACGCCACCAGTCTCCTAACGTGCAGCAGGAGAAACCCTTAACCAGCCGCTCAGACTCCTCCCGCCTCACAGCAAAATAAACCCGGACAGAACTAGTAAACACGGAAACCGGGCCAGAACCAGCAGAGGTGTGGTCAGAATCAAGGCCAACAAAAGCCAGGTCAAACCCAGAATCAGATGAATTAAAACCAGCACAAAACAGGATGGTGGCGGCTCCCCGGCGGATCCTGGCACGCCACATACTGTATGCGGATCGGAGGAGTGGCTGGAGGAGTGCCCCCCTGCTGCTGAGGTGAGGCTGTGAAGGGCGCTAAGGATAAGCGTTGGGGCTTGAAGCCTGTGCCCCCTCCCCCTGTGCATGGTGGTAGCTGGAGATCACTTCTGAAGGTGTGGATGGTGCAAATTGATTGGGGTGGCCTCCCTTGTCCTGCCACATGAGCTGGGAGGTATAGAGCGGCGGCGACAGTGTCCCTGAGAGAGTCCTCTCATACCGCGTGGCAGTTGCGGTGCCCTGCCCGGACTGCTTGGACCTGGCGACACAGGAGCTGCATGAAACCTTGCTGGTGCCATTTCCTTTATTTACACTTTGGAGAGTAGGAGGGGATCGCTGGTACATAGGATAGCGGCTTCCATGCCCTGCTAGGGTGTCTGGGTTGCCCTTCTGCTTGAACTGAGTGGATTCCTTGCAGTAGACCTGTGCTGTTAGCTGGTGGTGGTCGCTGTGGTGTACTTGTTGGTATTCAGTTGCTGTGGCTGGGGGCTTGCTGCCTGGCCCCATCATGCCACCGGCTATGAGTAAGGGAAGGCCCAGGGTGCCACTGAGGTCCGGGAGGGCAGGATCTCACTCTCCGACTTCAGGCCTATCTTCCACCCTGTCCCACTAGTCGGAGGGAGTCGTGGAGTCCAATAATTCCGGGGACAAGCTGGACATGAATTCGCGGGAGATCCGAGATTCCCGTTCTGTTTTGGAGGCGCAGCTGGGCATAATCTCAGTGGATCTCAACTTGCTGAAAGATGAACATATGAAGTTGGCTGAGAGAGCTAGAACGACTGAGAGGCAAGTTGACACCATGGTAACTCGGGTACAGGCGCACGAAGAACAACTACAACACATGTGTCAGCAGAAAGACTCCCTCCAGGCACGGGCGGATGATGCAGAAGGTCGGGCATGCCGGAACAACCTCCGAATCGTGGGCCTGCCGGAGGGAAAGGAAGGTACTACGCCTACTGAGTACATTGAAAACGGGTTAAAGACAACTGTGGCCCCCACCGGACTGTCCGCGCATTTCACGGTTGAGAGGGCGCACCGGGTCCCCACACGACGTCCTATTCCGGGCGCAGCCCCGTGTCCCATCCTGGCCAGGATTTTAAATTACCGGGATCGAGATCATCTACTACAGGCGGCAAGAGATAATGGTCCTCTACAACTTGATAATGTTAGGATTTCAATATTTCCGGATTACACCTTGGCAGTCCAGCGCAGAAGATCTTCCTTTATGGAGGTGAAGGCGCGGGCTCGAGCAGCAGAATTGTCATTTGCATTATTATTCCCCACAAAACTGAAAATCATCCATGATCAGCGTTCCTTGTTTTTTGATACCCCTGACAGTGCGTGGAAGTGGCTGGACAAGACGTTCCCCAACGTCCAACCTATGAGACGCATGGACTCCTCACTGCCCAAACCGCAGCGTCCCCCTCGGAGGTGTGAGAGGGGCTTCCTCACTCAAACCTGTATCTCCAGCTCCTTGGGCCGTCAGCAGGTACTGGAGGGCAGGCGGAGGGCTCTACAGGCTGCTTCCACTCTTCGTGCCGCTCGCCCAGAGATCATCTCTAGCCCATCGAAAGGATTGAATACGGACACTGATTCAGATGGTAGCATAGCACTGTTCCCTTCAGCGACCTCCCGACTAAGCAATGATCCTCTGGCCTCGGCGGACTCTTGATTCTTTGTCTTCACCCTTGTAGGATATGCTTAGCTTCTTATTGTTTTCCTCTCCGGATCATAGATCTATAATCCACTATATGTGCCTTTACCTGACTGGCAGAACATCATAGAACTTGTATGCTTTTTTGACAGGTGGGAACAGATGGTTGAGTTCTCGGGCCCGGTGCACGTTCTGGACGCTTTTCTGAGTGCCTCATTGCACTTGTGTGACTGTTGATGGTGTTAGCGACCTTCCCCCAAAGGCGGTAGCACTGGTTGAATGTGGAGTATGTTCACTTTGTTATTACAGTTTGGTCGAACGATGTGTGGGCGTTGGACCCAGTATTGGGATTTTGTTGACTTTGATGTAACAATGCTGCATGGTCTGGGGATTGTGGGGGGGTGGGCGGGGGTGGGTGGATGGGGGTGGGATCCGGGGGGAGGGGGGAAGTTTCTTCCATTTGATGATGCCTGCTGTTAATTCTTATACCCTTGTCTCGTGGAATGTGCGAGGTATGGGTTCTATGGCAAAGCGACATAGAATAGCTGTGCAGCTGCATCGCTGTAAGGCACACATAATTTGTTTTCAGGAGTCCCATTAGATCCCCACTGAAACTACGAAACTACAAAGGAGATGGCGTGGTCAGGTTTTTGCGACGGCATATTCTGCTTTTTCCAGGGGGGCTGCTATTTGGGTTCGGGCGGGCATTGCCTTCTCTCTTACTGAGAGCAAGTTAGATGATCAGGGCCGGTTTGTTCTTCTGTTGGGAACGTTGGATGGCAGACAGATAGATAGTGGTGGGGTCCCTCTATGCACCAAATACGGACCAGGAGGCATTTTTTGCGCGGGTGTCCCAGGCGCTTGCTGGCTGGTCCCATGTCCCTTGGCTGCTGCGGGGTGATCTGAATGCTGTATTCGACATTGGCCTGGATCGTTCCCATCCTCCTTTATTTCATACAGCAGCAAGGGCCCAGGCTGTAACCTTGACACGGTGGGCACAGGGTTGGGATTTATTGGACGTCTGGAGGGCAATGCATGTGAACATGAGGGAATATTCCTTTTACTCTTATCCCCATAAGTTGCACACACGTCTAGATTATTTTCTATGCTCCCCTGGTCTCTCCTCTTCAATTACGCATTGTGAGTTTCTGGGCAAGACGATATCTGACCATAATCCATAGAATTGCGGTTGGCATGGGGCCATTCACCTGCTCCAATTCCAATGTGGAGGATGCAGCCTCTACATTTGGAAGACCAGGTCTATCGGGCAGCATTGAATGCAGCTATTGACACATTTTTTGTGGAGAATGAGGGTACTGCTTCATCCAGGGCTATCGAATGGGAGGCCTTCAAGGTGACTGTACGTGGGGTTGCCATGGTGACTTTGATGGGATCACAGAGGGAAGTGATTAGGGACATTAGTGTCCTGGAAGGGGAATTGCAGGCCTTGGAGGTGGCGTCTCAGAGGGCTGAGGACGGTGCAGAGCCGCTTCAATCAGCCAGGATTAAGTATGCGGAGTTGTTAGAACTATTGCGTCTGTTGGATTTGGATGCTTACACACTGCGAACACACTCGGAGGCGGATAGGGCAGGTACGTTATTGGCGAGACTGATCCAGCCCACGATGAATCCTACCCCAGTTTTAGCTATAAACACGGTTGATAATGTACTGGTTACGTCTCAGGGGGGGATTAATGCAGCGTTTCGGGAATATTATGCTCGGTTGTATACCGCACCATGTTTAGATGTCATGGCTTCCACGCTTTCCTTTTTGTCCGAGGTCCAGCTTCCCACGGTTTTTGATTCAATGGCCAAGGAGTTGGATGCTCCGATTACTGCTGCAGAAATTCGGGTGGCACTAAAGGCGTTGGCCCGCAACAAGACACCAGGCTCCGATGGCTTCCCTGTGGAGTTTTATTCCACATTTGCCGATAAGTTGATTCCAAGGCTGTTGCAACTCTATACTACTTCCCTAGAGAGTGGGGTCTTGCCTCTTACTACCTGGGAGGTGATAGTCATGTCCTTATTGAAACCGGGAAAGGTATGAACTGATCTTTTATCTTATCAACCACTTTCTATTCTGAATACAGAATATAAGGTGCTGAGTAAGGTATTCACATCACGACTCCTCCCACTCCTTCCCCGTTTGATCCATACGGACCAATGTGGATTCGTACCCCAGCGCTGTACCTCTTTGAATATCCGTCGGCTCCATGCCTTAATACACACGGCGTCCGCCTCTTCCTGGTTGCTTGTCTTTAGATGTGGGTCAGGCTTTTGATACTCTCAGTTGGCCGTATATGCTTGCGGTGCTGTCTAAATTTGGCCTGCCCCAGTCCTATTGTGCATGGATCAAATTGTCGTATACTAGTCCCACGGCGCACGCTAAGGCGGGTAGGACCATCTCTTCCTCTTACTTGATATCCCGGGGTACGCGCCAGGGCTGCCCCTTATCCCCCATGCGTTTTGTGTTGGCCCTAGAGCCTCTTGCGCAGTACCTGCATCAGATTATGATCCCTTATGGTATACAGTTGCGTGGGGTGATACATTCAGTATCCTTATACGCGGATGACATGCTGTAATATTTTCACGATTTGGAAGTTGATAAACGCGGGATAGCTGCTGCCTTTGATAGATTCAGGGAAATTTCTGGCTTGCGTCTTAATGCTTCTAAATCGGTGGCCTTCGCATTCTATAATACTTGTGCGTCTCCTACTCTACAATTTGGTCACATGCAATTTCGAGTTGAGCCTGTTACTTTTAAATACTTGGGGGTTAATATTTATAGATCGAATGCTGATACTATAGACGGTAATGTAGTACGTACCATTAACTGGTTGCGCTCCCAGATTGCCTTTTGAATTCGTTGCCGTTGACAGTGGCGGGCCGCGTGGCGGTGCCGAAAATGGTTATGCTGCCGGTGGTCCTGCCGGCTTGGATTTTTAAAGTGCTTGACACGTTATTAACATCTCTGATATGGGGGGCAGGCAGCCATCGGTTGGCGCTGGCTAAACTGCAGCTACCTAGTACGGCAGGGGGCATGGGGGCGCCTGATTTTAAGACGTATTGTATAGTGGAGCAGTTGCAGTGGATGGCATATTTGTTGGCCGGTAAGAATTTATTCGAAATTGGATACTCCTTGGGTTGTTTGAGACGTGGGTTTCTTCAGTCCCAGCTCTGTCCAAGTGCACGGAAAATGCGGGATCCTCCATACTTGTTACATGTGGCGTTGCATTATTGGGCACAGGTGAAGAGGTTGGCTCGGTTGGCATTTCCGTATGCCCCAAATATACCCGTATGTGGATTGCCTACTAGGCGTGGGGTGCTATCGATGACCCACATACAGGGGTGGACTCGAGAGGGGGTGGGGACAGTCAGGGATTTATTTCTCGAGGGCCACTTGATGCCCCATGACGAGTTTGTACGAGCTAACTCGCTGCCTGACACCTTATTTCTCATTCACGCGGCTGTAGTGCGTTTCATTCGCACTTTTTGGTATATAGATCAAACGGAACCCACAACGTTTCAATTACTGAGATCACTACACATTATGGGACATGGCCGACATTTGGTGCGATGGCTTTACCGAGGCTTGAGAGAACATTTGCATGTTCCACTAATACCTCTCAGGCAGAAGTGGGATGTGACCTTGGGGCAGGAGCTGGAAGATAGGGAATGGGCCCAAATGCTAGAACATCCCCGGCGGGTCTCTCGGAATTGCCGTTTAAAAACGATTCAGTTATTTGTACTACATAGAGCATACCTGGCCCCAGCTACGATATGGAAAATGTTTCCCACGATGGCCGCGGTCTGTCCACGGTGTAGGATGCATGATGCTGATTTTCTTCATATGATATGGTCCTGTCGGGTGCTGCGGGGGTTTTGGACGGAGGTTGTCCGGGGGATGGAGGTGTTGACAGAGCGTGCGCCATGGGACACAATCGAGGCCTGCCTTTTGGGGTTATTCCCCCTCCCTAAAAAGGCTAAATTGTTATGCAGATTTGCAGGGTTGGCTCTGATGTTGGCAAAACATATGATAACACGACGCTGGAAGTCTACTCTGGCGCCGCGAGTGGGCGATTGGCGTGAGGAAGTGGGCAGATGGGCGGTTGCAGGAAGGGAGGCTTTACACCGTGAAGAATACAGAGGACTGCGGAAGCGACCGATTTCACTGGACTGGGCGCACCTAGTGGAACAATTCAAGGCTATGGAAGATGTGGAGCCTTCGGGTTCGCAACACAGTAGGCGGGACAGCGGTGCTGTGTCATAGGAGCTGGTAGATTCATGTTTACCTGCGCATTAACAGGGGGCCTCCCTTCTGCTTCCTTATCCCCGGCACTGTTCATTTGTCTCTGTCCCCTTGAGTCCTCATCTCTCCTTGCTCCTCTCTATGTTTCTCTCCCCTCTCTTTCTTCTTCTTCCCCCCCTTCCTCCCCCTCCTTGGTACACGCCCCTTCCCGGGGTTCTCAGACCGGATGCGCACTGGACGCAGGAACATCAGCGAAGTGTGTAATCTGTGTAGCGGCACTTCGGTTACTTGTTTGTTGGGGTATTGTATGGGGAGGGTTAGTTTGGGAGGGGGGTGTAATGGGTACTGCACAAGATACCACTTATTAGTATTGTAGGTATCTGTCTGGATATACAGATTGCACATTTATACTGTAAGTCATGTTGTAATTTCTGTAAGATGAATGTATGCCTTATCTTACCATGTGACCAGGATCCGGGCCGTCTTGCTAATATGCAAGGCCTTCAAAATGCTTATGCTTTACCGTGTACACTTGTGTGGTATTTGCAGTGCTCAATAAAAATATTTTCAACAAAGAAGAAAAGAGGGGTGGTTACACCCATTTCCTTTGTCCAGTTTCATGCCAGAGCAGGGGCAGGTAGCCCCTGCAACCGGTTTGAACTGGACTTTGCACAGGGACAGCAAACGTGCCCCCAGTGCAGGACTTCAAAGCACCAGAGAGTGCTCCCGCCCTGGCCCAATACACATCTGCATGTCCTTCGACAGGAAACCTATTGTTCAGGCCTCCCCTGCCGGAGTTTCGGTCAGCAGTAAGAGGCCAGACCCGTGTCTGTGGCAGAGGCATCCATTTTGTGATGCCAGGGTAAGGAATGTCCTACTGGGTTTGACCAGTGTGAACATGTCTCTCCCTCTAGAAGGGTGGAATGCTACCCCCCCACCAGAACTGGTGGGGGGGGTAGTATTCCAAAGTGTTTGACACCAAACACGACATGTTTTGATGCAACCATTCCAAAGTTAGCATTTACCGCGAGGTTATAATGCACTTAAGAGTATATGGTATGGCTGTATCACAGAACAGCCATAAGGAAGGATTTCCGAAAGCTGCAGAGGGGCTCAGCTCATGCTTGGGCACCCTCTCACATAAAACCAAGCACTCTGCCTTCAGGATTGTCAAGAAAAACAGAACAAAAAGTTCAAGCTAAGACTCACTCAACCTAATGCTTTAATAACTCCTAATAAGAAATGAAACATGAGAGGAGGGTTTTATGAATTTCCTTATTATTTGACGGAAATGATTTTAATTAATTTCACATTTCAAAATGATTTTGCGCTGAGACATTGCTTCATTGCGCTTAGATCTTATGTACAAATTCATAAGATTCACAGTTTTTTTACCAAACAAGAGGCGTGGCGATGGGATGTCCTTTCGCCCCGGAGTTGGCTGTGCTATTTATGGGTTTATATGAAAACAATTTCATATACAACAACAACCCATTTGTCGCAAACATTTCCAACTATATGCGCTATATTGACGACATTTTCCTAATTTGGACTGGTACACAGCAAGCACTGGACGAGTTTGTTGGTTGGCTCAACAGAAGATCAAATGACATCAAATTTAGTAGTGTTTCGTCAAACGAATCAATTACATTTCTGGATGTTAAGGTAGTGGCTTCGGATGGAGAGCTAGAAACCACACTTTTTAGAAAACAGACAGACCGGAATAAGGCACTACATTATACGAGCAACCATCCTCGCAGTCTGAGACAAAATCTACCTTACGGTCAGTTCTTGCGAATTCGCAGGAACTGTACCAAAAAAGAGGAATACTTCACGCATGCCAACAAATTAAGAGATCGCCTACTTGAGAGGGGATACCCCAAGAAATTACTCAAACACTCTTTGAAGAGAGCTTGGTGGACACCAAGAGAGACATTGTTGGAGCAAAAAACTAGGAATAAGGGCAACAGACCAGTCTGTGTAACAACATTCTGCCCTAATAGCCACCAACTCCGGAAACTCATCCTAGGCAATTGGCATTTGATTAAGGACCTCCATGAAGAATTTTCCACCCCTCCAATGTTTGCTTATAAAAAGGAGAAAAGTGTAGCCAACTACATAGTCCGTGCTGCTCTACCAAAACAAGAACAGCGGACATTAAGGAGCATGCTGAATTTACCGCCAGTTGTTGGTCACCACAAATGTGGAACATGCATAAGTTGCGAGCAGACCATAGAGGGTGATGTCTTTTCTTTCAATACCACCCACTGGAAGCATAACACATTTAGTAATTGTAAAACAAAGAATGTGGTCTATGCAATAACTTGTCCCTGCCCAAAGTTGTATATTGGGAAGACAACCCAGGAGGTCCGACAACGTATCATCCAGCATAAATCTAGGATTAGACGACGAGTGGAAAATGCCCCATTAGTCAACCACTGGGTCACAATGACACACAGTGAGGAGGATTTGAAATGGACAGTTTTGTCCAAGATTGAAAGAGACCCGCGTGGAGGCGATTTGGAAGGCCAATTAAGCCAACGTGAGGCATTACTCATCATGAAATTCAACACGGCGATTAACGGCCTGAATGAAGTAGCGGAGATATTCAGACCAATTGTTTAATTTGAGAACAACATCATCCAGTTGTCACCACTGTTTTTCCTGGTCGTCCTGCTGTTCCAATGTTACAAACTATGTACGGCTTTCCTGGCAACTGAGTCCGTTATTTATAGTTCATGTACAGTGCCGATTGGTTTGCAGCTACTCTTACCCCCTTTTGGATTACATTTCTCCATTTGACACGCAACATTTTTTTTTTTCTGCGTATATTTAAACACATAATTTCAGGAGAGTGAAGTTCGAACCACGTTGCCCAGCAGCCACCTGGCGTGTTTTGTGGATAACCACGCGTTTCCAATTTAAAAGCCTACACCCTTGAGTGTTCCAAGCATTTTTTTAAAATCGTGGCCACGTTTTCTAAAATACACCTTGAAGGTTGCCAAGTATAAACTACATCTACCAGCAACCTCTGGGCTTCTGGTAGTTTCAGTTAGTTCAAATCGTCATTAGTTCCCATAATGCAACGTGTACCTCACTTTTGGATTGACACGTACATGGAGCGACGAAAGGTGAACTCCCGGTAAGCTCGCAGGTGAAAAAAGAAAAGAACACTAGGGGCACGGAAGCTTAGAGGACTTAAGTCTTAGTAGAATTTGCGACGACTTATACCGCTTTGTTTACTTTTAGATCCCGGCGCGGGCAAACCATTTGAAATGAACTTATGAACTTATACAAGTAAGTTTTTCACTTCACAAGGCTGGTTTGGTTTCGGTTTTTGAACGTTTATGACATTAGTGATGACGTTGGTTTCGGTTTTTGAACGTTTATGACGTTAGTAATCGTAGCTCGTTTTCCCTCGTTTTAGAAAAGCCAGTATCAAATTATTGGTAGCCGGAAAAGAGGACACGTTCCCCTGATCCAGTAAGTGGAGTCAGTACCATTGTTTTATCCAAAGTCTGTTGTTTGTCCTGTGCTGTATGTATAGCCTGTTATAGACAAGTAGGAAACTATAATGCAGATGGTTTCTTGTTTAGGTTCCTCATCATTGGAAACGATTTGGATACATTTCAGGCAGATAGATTTCTAATTCCAAGGTGGGTTATGTGAGGCCTTGATGGTGCTTTGTAGGAATTCTGAGTCACAGTATTATATCCTAAAACGTTTTTTTTTTTTTTTTATTGTTCATTGCAGAAATTGGTTGGTCCTGAGGAGAACCCAAAATACAGTGGTTCGAAACGCGTCGACCAGTTTGGTCCTTGTGTCACACCGCTTTTAAGATATTTTTGTTCTTCTTGTGTGTTTCAAAACAATCTGTCAATTTCATTGTGTCAACGAAAAAACAGAATGTTTCTTGATGTTAAAATTGAGATGTAATCAATTTACAAGAGAAGAAAGGTCGCTACAAGGACCCAGTTCTTTATAGTGTGTGTATGTTTTGGTGTATGCATGAGTATAATGGCCATGAGTGCTTGATGAGTGTTTGCATGTCTGTTTCAGTCACCCAGGGAATCATTAATAATATGTTGATGTACTACATGTTTTGTTAGATAGGAATTTGTACATAAGATCTAAGCGCAATGAAGCAATGTCTCAGCGCAAAATCATTTTGAAATGTGAAATTAATTAAAATCATTTCCGTCAAATAATAAGGAAATTCATAAAACCCTCCTCTCATGTTTCATTTCTTATTAGGAGTTATTAAAGCATTAGGTTGAGTGAGTCTTAGCTTGAACTTTTTGTTCTGTTTTTCTAGTATTTTGGGCTCAGTTCAGCTGAGTTTTTGAGCCAAAACCCAGTTTTGTTTTTTTGCTTGAGGAGCGGGCAGTTGCCCGCGAGGTTGAGTAGAGTGGCCAAATAGCCACCACCCTTTAGGGATCTTCAGGGTGCATTTTAGTGGAAATTGGAATTTGGAGTTACATGTGTTAGTATTGTTAATTTAATGTTCAATGTTTAGTTTGTCTTTGTTTGTCTAAGTCTTCGTTATCCCCCATTTGTAGTTTGTGATGGCAGAGAATGATGCCTTCGCTTACAGCGAAGAACACATTCAGAATTTAATACGAGCACCGCCGGTCTTTGCATCGGCCACCTTGAGTGTTACAGCAAAAACACAGAACGAGTCAGACAAACTCACTAGATTACGAAAAAAACAAATACGCACGGACCTTCACGGACATTTTTTACTACAACACTTAAAGGAAGGCACCATTCCATCAGGGCTTCAGATACGGAACATTCCAGTAGTTTTTATTGACGACCCAATCTATAAGAAAGGATATAGCTGCATAGAGACGAAATGCAGCAGGGACCTCATGGTCCTAACGGTGGAGACAGCCCATAGACTTTCGTTGATACAACTACAAGAGATCGCTGACCTTGAAACTGAGATTAAAAACAACCCTAATCTTACGGATGCAAAAGCCTTATTGGAAAAGGTTGAGAAAGAAATTTTGGAGTTTAAAGACTACACGGTAATCCAAAAAAGTAACAAATTTGAGTTGGATAAAAAGAATTTTTTGTTGGAATCTACTTACCCCTACCTGAACAAGGACTTCTATTCTACCAACGATTCAAGAAATTATCTTCAAAATTATCAGGGACGATCACGGAAGAGATTCATTAATTTCTCAGAATCATCATCATCATCAAGTGAGACTACAGACACAACGACTAGGGCTAATCAGAACCAAAGGGGAAACCAACAAAATCAGGACCCGCAAACATCGAATCAGGAGGTACGTTTTTTAGGCCGAGGCCAACGACAAGGCAGAGGACGGTTGCGATATTCCCAACCATGGGAAATGAGGACACGTCGCCAATATTACAGGCGCTAGCTTCATCACCAATTTACAACCTGTCTGACAAAATCCTCACAGGTGCGGAAATTTCCATTTTACAAAAGGGACTTAGCTTTGTTCCTTCCAGAACTACAGACTTTATAAAAATGAAGCTTGAAACCATGGAGTTCTGTCGCAAAATCCGTTTGAAAACGTTCTTTTCTGAGACAACTGAAGCAGTAACGGCAGAAATAACTGGACTAAAGAGGAAATCCACCTTTTGTCCAACAGGACCCAAGGTCCCCAAGGAAATTACCACTTTTGAGAGAACCATCTTATCAGGAATTCAGGCAATGGAAAGTAAAAAAAGCTTCGTTAAGTTTAACTTAGCCAAACAGGAGAAAGATGCCCTGATTGACCTGCAAAATGATAGATCTATAGTGGTGAAGCAGGCGGACAAAGGTGGGGCAGTTGTCCTTTGGGACGTCAATAAATATAAGAAGGAAGTACTACGCCAGTTGGAAGACGTGACCTGCTATCGGAAAATTAAGAAAGATCCAACAAAAGAACTACAGGATCAACTTTTCCATATTATCGAAGAAGGCTTTTCACAAGGTTTCGTAGGCCACAAAGAACGTCTGTTTCTTAAGAATATGAATCCGAGGATACCGGTCTTTTATGCCTTGCCCAAACTTCACAAAAATGAACTTGATCCCCCAGGACGACCTATAGTATCTGGTTGTGAATCACTTATTGAGCCAGTGGCTCAATATATTGATTTTTTTCTGAAACCATTTATCAATCAAGTTCCGGCCCATTTGAAAGACACCACTGCCTTCCTCAATAGAATAGCATCCGTGCAGTTCAACAAAACTAAACAACTGATGGTTTCAATGGACGTGGTGTCACTCTACACCCAAATTCCCCAGGATCAAGCTTTGGAGGCTTTAGAGTGGTTTTTATGTCAAAGAGAGCGACCGGTACAAGTTCCAACGGAATTTCTTCTGTCTCTGGCCAAGTTTGCACTATCCAAAAATTATTTTTCTTTTGATTCACAGTTTTTTTACCAAACAAGAGGCGTGGCGATGGGATGTCCTTTCGCCCCGGAGTTGGCTGTGCTATTTATGGGTTTATATGAAAACAATTTCATATACAACAACAACCCATTTGTCGCAAACATTTCCAACTATATGCGCTATATTGACGACATTTTCCTAATTTGGACTGGTACACAGCAAGCACTGGACGAGTTTGTTGGTTGGCTCAACAGAAGATCAAATGACATCAAATTTAGTAGTGTTTCGTCAAACGAATCAATTACATTTCTGGATGTTAAGGTAGTGGCTTCGGATGGAGAGCTAGAAACCACACTTTTTAGAAAACAGACAGACCGGAATAAGGCACTACATTATACGAGCAACCATCCTCGCAGTCTGAGACAAAATCTACCTTACGGTCAGTTCTTGCGAATTCGCAGGAACTGTACCAAAAAAGAGGAATACTTCACGCATGCCAACAAATTAAGAGATCGCCTACTTGAGAGGGGATACCCCAAGAAATTACTCAAACACTCTTTGAAGAGAGCTTGGTGGACACCAAGAGAGACATTGTTGGAGCAAAAAACTAGGAATAAGGGCAACAGACCAGTCTGTGTAACAACATTCTGCCCTAATAGCCACCAACTCCGGAAACTCATCCTAGGCAATTGGCATTTGATTAAGGACCTCCATGAAGAATTTTCCACCCCTCCAATGTTTGCTTATAAAAAGGAGAAAAGTGTAGCCAACTACATAGTCCGTGCTGCTCTACCAAAACAAGAACAGCGGACATTAAGGAGCATGCTGAATTTACCGCCAGTTGTTGGTCACCACAAATGTGGAACATGCATAAGTTGCGAGCAGACCATAGAGGGTGATGTCTTTTCTTTCAATACCACCCACTGGAAGCATAACACATTTAGTAATTGTAAAACAAAGAATGTGGTCTATGCAATAACTTGTCCCTGCCCAAAGTTGTATATTGGGAAGACAACCCAGGAGGTCCGACAACGTATCATCCAGCATAAATCTAGGATTAGACGACGAGTGGAAAATGCCCCATTAGTCAACCACTGGGTCACAATGACACACAGTGAGGAGGATTTGAAATGGACAGTTTTGTCCAAGATTGAAAGAGACCCGCGTGGAGGCGATTTGGAAGGCCAATTAAGCCAACGTGAGGCATTACTCATCATGAAATTCAACACGGCGATTAACGGCCTGAATGAAGTAGCGGAGATATTCAGACCAATTGTTTAATTTGAGAACAATATCGTCCAGTTGTCACCACTGTTTTTCCTGGTCGTCCTGCTGTTCCAATGTTACAAACTATGTACGGCTTTCCTGGCAACTGAGTCCGTTATTTATAGTTCATGTACAGTGCCGATTGGTTTGCAGCTACTCTTACCCCCTTTTGGATTACATTTCTCCATTTGACACGCAAAAAAAAAATTTTTCTGCGTATATTTAAACACATAATTTCAGGAGAGTGAAGTTCGAACCACATTGCCCAGCAGCCACCTGGCGTGTTTTGTGGATAACCACGCGTTTCCAATTTAAAAGCCTACACCCTTGAGTGTTCCAAGCATTTTTTTAAAATCGTGGCCACGTTTTCTAAAATACACCTTGAAGGTTGCCAAGTATAAACTACATCTACCAGCAACCTCTGGGCTTCTGGTAGTTTCAGTTAGTTCAAATCGTCATTAGTTCCCATAATGCAACGTGTACCTCACTTTTGGATTGACACGTACATGGAGCGACGAAAGGTGAACTCCCGGTAAGCTCGCAGGTGAAAAAAGAAAAGAACACTAGGGGCACGGAAGCTTAGAGGACTTAAGTCTTAGTAGAATTTGCGACGACTTATACCGCTTTGTTTACTTTTAGATCCCGGCGCGGGCAAACCATTTGAAATGAACTTATGAACTTATACAAGTAAGTTTTTCACTTCACAAGGCTGGTTTGGTTTCGGTTTTTGAACGTTTATGACATTAGTGATGACGTTGGTTTCGGTTTTTGAACGTTTATGACGTTAGTAATCGTAGCTCGTTTTCCCTCGTTTTAGAAAAGCCAGTATCAAATTATTGGTAGCCGGAAAAGAGGACACGTTCCCCTGATCCAGTACGTGGAGTCAGTACCATTGTTTTATCCAAAGTCTGTTGTTTGTCCTGTGCTGTATGTATAGCCTGTTATAGACAAGTAGGAAACTATAATGCAGATGGTTTCTTGTTTAGGTTCCTCATCATTGGAAACGATTTGGATACATTTCAGGCAGATAGATTTCTAATTCCAAGGTGGGTTATGTGAGGCCTTGATGGTGCTTTGTAGGAATTCTGAGTCACAGTATTATATCCTAAAACGTTTTTTTTTTTTTTTTATTGTTCATTGCAGAAATTGGTTGGTCCTGAGGAGAACCCAAAATACAGTGGTTCGAAACGCGTCGACCAGTTTGGTCCTTGTGTCACACCGCTTTTAAGATATTTTTGTTCTTCTTGTGTGTTTCAAAACAATCTGTCAATTTCATTGTGTCAACGAAAAAACAGAATGTTTCTTGATGTTAAAATTGAGATGTAATCAATTTACAAGAGAAGAAAGGTCGCTACAAGGACCCAGTTCTTTATAGTGTGTGTATGTTTTGGTGTATGCATGAGTATAATGGCCATGAGTGCTTGATGAGTGTTTGCATGTCTGTTTCAGTCACCCAGGGGATCATTAATAATATGTTGATGTACTACATGTTTTGTTAGATAGGAATTTGTACATAAGATCTAAGCGCAATGAAGCAATGTCTCAGCGCAAAATCATTTTGAAATGTGAAATTAATTAAAATCATTTCCGTCAAATAATAAGGAAATTCATAAAACCCTCCTCTCATGTTTCATTTCTTATTAGGAGTTATTAAAGCATTAGGTTGAGTGAGTCTTAGCTTGAACTTTTTGTTCTGTTTTTCTAGTATTTTGGGCTCAGTTCAGCTGAGTTTTTGAGCCAAAACCCAGTTTTGTTTTTTTGCTTGAGGAGCGGGCAGTTGCCCGCGAGTTGAGTAGAGTGGCCAAATAGCCACCACCCTTTAGGGATCTTCAGGGTGCATTTTAGTGGAAATTGGAATTTGGAGTTACATGTGTTAGTATTGCTAATTTAATGTTCAATGTTTAGTTTGTCTTTGTTTGTCTAAGTCTTCGTTATCCCCCATTTGTAGTTTGTGATGGCAGAGAATGATGCCTTCGCTTACAGCGAAGAACACATTCAGAATTTAATACGAGCACCGCCGGTCTTTGCATCGGCCACCCTGAGTGTTACAGCAAAAACACAGAACGAGTCAGACAAACTCACTAGATTACGAAAAAAACAAATACGCACGGACCTTCACGGACATTTTTTACTACAACACTTAAAGGAAGGCACCATTCCATCAGGGCTTCAGATACGGAACATTCCAGTAGTTTTTATTGACGACCCAATCTATAAGAAAGGATATAGCTGCATAGAGACGAAATGCAGCAGGGACCTCATGGTCCTAACGGTGGAGACAGCCCATAGACTTTCGTTGATACAACTACAAGAGATCGCTGACCTTGAAACTGAGATTAAAAACAACCCTAAACTTACGGATGCAAAAGCCTTATTGGAAAAGGTTGAGAAAGAAATTTTGGAGTTTAAAGACTACACGGTAATCCAAAAAAGTAACAAATTTGAGTTGGATAAAAAGAATTTTTTGTTGGAATCTACTTACCCCTACCTGAACAAGGACTTCTATTCTACCAACGATTCAAGAAATTATCTTCAAAATTATCAGGGACGATCACGGAAGAGATTCATTAATTTCTCAGAATCATCATCATCATCAAGTGAGACTACAGACACAACGACTAGGGCTAATCAGAACCAAAGGGGAAACCAACAAAATCAGGACCCGCAAACATCGAATCAGGAGGTACGTTTTTTAGGCCGAGGCCAACGACAAGGCAGAGGACGGTTGCGATATTCCCAACCATGGGAAATGAGGACACGTCGCCAATATTACAGGAGCTAGCTTCATCACCAATTTACAACCTGTCTGACAAAATCCTCACAGGTGCGGAAATTTCCATTTTACAAAAGGGACTTAGCTTTGTTCCTTCCAGAACTACAGACTTTATAAAAATGAAGCTTGAAACCATGGAGTTCTGTCGCAAAATCCGTTTGAAAACGTTCTTTTCTGAGACAACTGAAGCAGTAACGGCAGAAATAACTGGACTAAAGAGGAAATCCACCTTTTGTCCAACAGGACCCAAGGTCCCCAAGGAAATTACCACTTTTGAGAGAACCATCTTATCAGGAATTCAGGCAATGGAAAGTAAAAAAAGCTTCGTTAAGTTTAACTTAGCCAAACAGGAGAAAGATGCCCTGATTGACCTGCAAAATGATAGATCTATAGTGGTGAAGCAGGCGGACAAAGGTGGGGCAGTTGTCCTTTGGGACGTCAATAAATATAAGAAGGAAGTACTACGCCAGTTGGAAGACGTGACCTGCTATCGGAAAATTAAGAAAGATCCAACAAAAGAACTACAGGATCAACTTTTCCATATTATCGAAGAAGGCTTTTCACAAGGTTTCGTAGGCCACAAAGAACGTCTGTTTCTTAAGAATATGAATCCGAGGATACCGGTCTTTTATGCCTTGCCCAAACTTCACAAAAATGAACTTGATCCCCCAGGACGACCTATAGTATCTGGTTGTGAATCACTTATTGAGCCAGTGGCTCAATATATTGATTTTTTTCTGAAACCATTTATCAATCAAGTTCCGGCCCATTTGAAAGACACCACTGCCTTCCTCAATAGAATAGCATCCGTGCAGTTCAACAAAACTAAACAACTGATGGTTTCAATGGACGTGGTGTCACTCTACACCCAAATTCCCCAGGATCAAGCTTTGGAGGCTTTAGAGTGGTTTTTATGTCAAAGAGAGCGACCGGTACAAGTTCCAACGGAATTTCTTCTGTCTCTGGCCAAGTTTGCACTATCCAAAAATTATTTTTCTTTTGATTCACAGTTTTTTTACCAAACAAGAGGCGTGGCGATGGGATGTCCTTTCGCCCCGGAGTTGGCTGTGCTATTTATGGGTTTATATGAAAACAATTTCATATACAACAACAACCCATTTGTCGCAAACATTTCCAACTATATGCGCTATATTGACGACATTTTTCTAATTTGGACTGGTACACAGCAAGCACTGGACGAGTTTGTTGGTTGGCTCAACGGAAGATCAAATGACATCAAATTTAGTAGTGTTTCGTCAAACGAATCAATTACATTTCTGGACGTTAAGGTAGTGGCTTCGGATGGAGAGCTAGAAACCACACTTTTTAGAAAACAGACAGACCGGAATAAGGCACTACATTATACGAGCAACCATCCTCGCAGTCTGAGACAAAATCTACCTTACGGTCAGTTCTTGCGAATTCGCAGGAACTGTACCAAAAAAGAGGAATACTTCACGCATGCCAACAAATTAAGAGATCGCCTACTTGAGAGGGGATACCCCAAGAAATTACTCAAACACTCTTTGAAGAGAGCTTGGTGGACACCAAGAGAGACATTGTTGGAGCAAAAAACTAGGAATAAGGGCAACAGACCAGTCTGTGTAACAACATTCTGCCCTAATAGCCACCAACTCCGGAAACTCATCCTAGGCAATTGGCATTTGATTAAGGACCTCCATGAAGAATTTTCCACCCCTCCAATGTTTGCTTATAAAAAGGAGAAAAGTGTAGCCAACTACATAGTCCGTGCTGCTCTACCAAAACAAGAACAGCGGACATTAAGGAGCATGCTGAATTTACCGCCAGTTGTTGGTCACCACAAATGTGGAACATGCATAAGTTGCGAGCAGACCATAGAGGGTGATGTCTTTTCTTTCAATACCACCCACTGGAAGCATAACACATTTAGTAATTGTAAAACAAAGAATGTGGTCTATGCAATAACTTGTCCCTGCCCAAAGTTGTATATTGGGAAGACAACCCAGGAGGTCCGACAACGTATCATCCAGCATAAATCTAGGATTAGACGACGAGTGGAAAATGCCCCATTAGTCAACCACTGGGTCACAATGACACACAGTGAGGAGGATTTGAAATGGACAGTTTTGTCCAAGATTGAAAGAGACCCGCGTGGAGGCGATTTGGAAGGCCAATTAAGCCAACGTGAGGCATTACTCATCATGAAATTCAACACGGCGATTAACGGCCTGAATGAAGTAGCGGAGATATTCAGACCAATTGTTTAATTTGAGAACAACATCGTCCAGTTGTCACCACTGTTTTTCCTGGTCGTCCTGCTGTTCCAATGTTACAAACTATGTACGGCTTTCCTGGCAACTGAGTCCGTTATTTATAGTTCATGTACAGTGCCGATTGGTTTGCAGCTACTCTTACCCCCTTTTGGATTACATTTCTCCATTTGACACGCAAAAAAATTTTTTTTTCTGCGTATATTTAAACACATAATTTCAGGAGAGTGAAGTTCGAACCACATTGCCCAGCAGCCACCTGGCGTGTTTTGTGGATAACCACGCGTTTCCAATTTAAAAGCCTACACCCTTGAGTGTTCCAAGCATTTTTTTTAAATCGTGGCCACGTTTTCTAAAATACACCTTGAAGGTTGCCAAGTATAAACTACATCTACCAGCAACCTCTGGGCTTCTGGTAGTTTCAGTTAGTTCAAATCGTCATTAGTTCCCATAATGCAACGTGTACCTCACTTTTGGATTGACACGTACATGGAGCGACGAAAGGTGAACTCCCGGTAAGCTCGCAGGTGAAAAAAGAAAAGAACACTAGGGGCACGGAAGCTTAGAGGACTTAAGTCTTAGTAGAATTTGCGACGACTTATACCGCTTTGTTTACTTTTAGATCCCGGCGCGGGCAAACCATTTGAAATGAACTTATGAACTTATACAAGTAAGTTTTTCACTTCACAAGGCTGGTTTGGTTTCGGTTTTTGAACGTTTATGACATTAGTGATGACGTTGGTTTCGGTTTTTGAACGTTTATGACGTTAGTAATCGTAGCTCGTTTTCCCTCGTTTTAGAAAAGCCAGTATCAAATTGTTGGTAGCCGGAAAAGAGGACACGTTCCCCTGATCCAGTAAGTGGAGTCAGTACCATTGTTTTATCCAAAGTCTGTTGTTTGTCCTGTGCTGTATGTATAGCCTGTTATAGACAAGTAGGAAACTATAATGCAGATGGTTTCTTGTTTAGGTTCCTCATCATTGGAAACGATTTGGATACATTTCAGGCAGATAGATTTCTAATTCCAAGGTGGGTTATGTGAGGGCTTGATGGTGCTTTGTAGGAATTCTGAGTCACAGTATTATATCCTAAAACGTTTTTTTTTTTTTTTTATTGTTCATTGCAGAAATTGGTTGGTCCTGAGGAGAACCCAAAATACAGTGGTTCGAAACGCGTCGACCAGTTTGGTCCTTGTGTCACACCGCTTTTAAGATATTTTTGTTCTTCTTGTGTGTTTCAAAACAATCTGTCAATTTCATTGTGTCAACGAAAAAACAGAATGTTTCTTGATGTTAAAATTGAGATGTAATCAATTTACAAGAGACGAAAGGTCGCTACAAGGACCCAGTTCTTTATAGTGTGTGTATGTTTTGGTGTATGCATGAGTATAATGGCCATGAGTGCTTGATGAGTGTTTGCATGTCTGTTTCAGTCACCCAGGGGATCATTAATAATATGTTGATGTACTACATGTTTTGTTAGATAGGAATTTGTACATAAGATCTAAGCGCAATGAAGCAATGTCTCAGCGCAAAATCATTTTGAAATGTGAAATTAATTAAAATCATTTCCGTCAAATAATAAGGAAATTCATAAAACCCTCCTCTCATGTTTCATTTCTTATTAGGAGTTATTAAAGCATTAGGTTGAGTGAGTCTTAGCTTGAACTTTTTGTTCTGTTTTTCTAGTATTTTGGGCTCAGTTCAGCTGAGTTTTTGAGCCAAAACCCAGTTTTGTTTTTTTGCTTGAGGAGCGGGCAGTTGCCCGCGAGGTTGAGTAGAGTGGCCAAATAGCCACCACCCTTTAGGGATCTTCAGGGTGCATTTTAGTGGAAATTGGAATTTGGAGTTACATGTGTTAGTATTGTTAATTTAATGTTCAATGTTTAGTTTGTCTAAGTCTTCGTTATCCCCCATTTGTAGTTTGTGATGGCAGAGAATGATGCCTTCGCTTACAGCGAAGAACACATTCAGAATTTAATACGAGCACCGCCGGTCTTTGCATCGGCCACCTTGAGTGTTACAGCAAAAACACAGAACGAGTCAGACAAACTCACTAGATTACGAAAAAAACAAATACGCACGGACCTTCACGGACATTTTTTACTACAACACTTAAAGGAAGGCACCATTCCATCAGGGCTTCAGATACGGAACATTCCAGTAGTTTTTATTGACGACCCAACCTATAAGAAAGGATATAGCTGCATAGAGACGAAATGCAGCAGGGACCTCATGGTCCTAACGGTGGAGACAGCCCATAGACTTTCGTTGATACAACTACAAGAGATCGCTGACCTTGAAACTGAGATTAAAAACAACCCTAATCTTACGGATGCAAAAGCCTTATTGGAAAAGGTTGAGAAAGAAATTTTGGAGTTTAAAGACTACACGGTAATCCAAAAAAGTAACAAATTTGAGTTGGATAAAAAGAATTTTTCGTTGGAATCTACTTACCCCTACCTGAACAAGGACTTCTATTCTACCAACGATTCAAGAAATTATCTTCAAAATTATCAGGGACGATCACGGAAGAGATTCATTAATTTCTCAGAATCATCATCATCATCAAGTGAGACTACAGACACAACGACTAGGGCTAATCAGAACCAAAGGGGAAACCAACAAAATCAGGACCCGCAAACATCGAATCAGGAGGTACGTTTTTTAGGCCGAGGCCAACGACAAGGCAGAGGACGGTTGCGATATTCCCAACCATGGGAAATGAGGACACGTCGCCAATATTACAGGAGCTAGCTTCATCACCAATTTACAACCTGTCTGACAAAATCCTCACAGGTGCGGAAATTTCCATTTTACAAAAGGGACTTAGCTTTGTTCCTTCCAGAACTACAGACTTTATAAAAATGAAGCTTGAAACCATGGAGTTCTGTCGCAAAATCCGTTTGAAAACGTTCTTTTCTGAGACAACTGAAGCAGTAACGGCAGAAATAACTGGACTAAAGAGGAAATCCACCTTTTGTCCAACAGGACCCAAGGTCCCCAAGGAAATTACCACTTTTGAGAGAACCATCTTATCAGGAATTCAGGCAATGGAAAGTAAAAAAAGCTTCGTTAAGTTTAACTTAGCCAAACAGGAGAAAGATGCCCTGATTGACCTGCAAAATGATAGATCTATAGTGGTGAAGCAGGCGGACAAAGGTGGGGCAGTTGTCCTTTGGGACGTCAATAAATATAAGAAGGAAGTACTACGCCAGTTGGAAGACGTGACCTGCTATCGGAAAATTAAGAAAGATCCAACAAAAGAACTACAGGATCAACTTTTCCATATTATCGAAGAAGGCTTTTCACAAGGTTTCGTAGGCCACAAAGAACGTCTGTTTCTTAAGAATATGAATCCGAGGATACCGGTCTTTTATGCCTTGCCCAAACTTCACAAAAATGAACTTGATCCCCCAGAACGACCTATAGTATCTGGTTGTGAATCACTTATTGAGCCAGTGGCTCAATATATTGATTTTTTTCTGAAACCATTTATCAATCAAGTTCCGGCCCATTTGAAAGACACCACTGCCTTCCTCAATAGAATAGCATCCGTGCAGTTCAACAAAACTAAACAACTGATGGTTTCAATGGACGTGGTGTCACTCTACACCCAAATTCCCCAGGATCAAGCTTTGGAGGCTTTAGAGTGGTTTTTATGTCAAAGAGAGTGACCGGTACAAGTTCCAACGGAATTTCTTCTGTCTCTGGCCAAGTTTGCACTATCCAAAAATTATTTTTCTTTTGATTCACAGTTTTTTTACCAAACAAGAGGTGTGGCGATGGGATGTCCTTTCGCCCCGGAGTTGGCTGTGCTATTTATGGGTTTATATGAAAACAATTTCATATACAACAACAACCCATTTGTCGCAAACATTTCCAACTATATGCGCTATATTGACGAAATTTTCCTAATTTGGACTGGTACACAGCAAGCACTGGACGAGTTTGTTGGTTGGCTCAACGGAAGATCAAATGACATCAAATTTAGTAGTGTTTCGACAAACGAATCAATTACATTTCTGGACGTTAAGGTAGTGGCTTCGGATGGAGAGCTAGAAACCACACTTTTTAGAAAACAGACAGACCGGAATAAGGCACTACATTATACGAGCAACCATCCTCGCAGTCTGAGACAAAATCTACCTTACGGTCAGTTCTTGCGAATTCGCAGGAACTGTACCAAAAAAGAGGAATACTTCACGCATGCCAACAAATTAAGAGATCGCCTACTTGAGAGGGGATACCCCAAGAAATTACTCAAACACTCTTTGAAGAGAGCTTGGTGGACACCAAGAGAGACATTGTTGGAGCAAAAAACTAGGAATAAGGGCAACAGACCAGTCTGTGTAACAACATTCTGCCCTAATAGCCACCAACTCCGGAAACTCATCCTAGGCAATTGGCATTTGATTAAGGACCTCCATGAAGAATTTTCCACCCCTCCAATGTTTGCTTATAAAAAGGAGAAAAGTGTAGCCAACTACATAGTCCGTGCTGCTCTACCAAAACAAGAACAGCGGACATTAAGGAGCATGCTGAATTTACCGCCAGTTGTTGGTCACCACAAATGTGGAACATGCATAAGTTGCGAGCAGACCATAGAGGGTGATGTCTTTTCTTTCAATACCACCCACTGGAAGCATAACACATTTAGTAATTGTAAAACAAAGAATGTGGTCTATGCAATAACTTGTCCCTGCCCAAAGTTGTATATTGGGAAGACAACCCAGGAGGTCCGACAACGTATCATCCAGCATAAATCTAGGATTAGACGACGAGTGGAAAATGCCCCATTAGTCAACCACTGGGTCACAATGACACACAGTGAGGAGGATTTGAAATGGACAGTTTTGTCCAAGATTGAAAGAGACCCGCGTGGAGGCGATTTGGAAGGCCAATTAAGCCAACGTGAGGCATTACTCATCATGAAATTCAACACGGCGATTAACGGCCTGAATGAAGTAGCGGAGATATTCAGACCAATTGTTTAATTTGAGAACAACATCGTCCAGTTGTCACCACTGTTTTTCCTGGTCGTCCTGCTGTTCCAATGTTACAAACTATGTACGGCTTTCCTGGCAACTGAGTCCGTTATTTATAGTTCATGTACAGTGCCGATTGGTTTGCAGCTACTCTTACCCCCTTTTGGATTACATTTCTCCATTTGACACGCAAAAAAATTTTTTTTTCTGCGTATATTTAAACACATAATTTCAGGAGAGTGAAGTTCGAACCACATTGCCCAGCAGCCACCTGGCGTGTTTTGTGGATAACCACGCGTTTCCAATTTAAAAGCCTACACCCTTGAGTGTTCCAAGCATTTTTTTTAAATCGTGGCCACGTTTTCTAAAATACACCTTGAAGGTTGCCAAGTATAAACTACATCTACCAGCAACCTCTGGGCTTCTGGTAGTTTCAGTTAGTTCAAATCGTCATTAGTTCCCATAATGCAACGTGTACCTCACTTTTGGATTGACACGTACATGGAGCGACGAAAGGTGAACTCCCGGTAAGCTCGCAGGTGAAAAAAGAAAAGAACACTAGGGGCACGGAAGCTTAGAGGACTTAAGTCTTAGTAGAATTTGCGACGACTTATACCGCTTTGTTTACTTTTAGATCCCGGCGCGGGCAAACCATTTGAAATGAACTTATGAACTTATACAAGTAAGTTTTTCACTTCACAAGGCTGGTTTGGTTTCGGTTTTTGAACGTTTATGACATTAGTGATGACGTTGGTTTCGGTTTTTGAACGTTTATGACGTTAGTAATCGTAGCTCGTTTTCCCTCGTTTTAGAAAAGCCAGTATCAAATTGTTGGTAGCCGGAAAAGAGGACACGTTCCCCTGATCCAGTAAGTGGAGTCAGTACCATTGTTTTATCCAAAGTCTGTTGTTTGTCCTGTGCTGTATGTATAGCCTGTTATAGACAAGTAGGAAACTATAATGCAGATGGTTTCTTGTTTAGGTTCCTCATCATTGGAAACGATTTGGATACATTTCAGGCAGATAGATTTCTAATTCCAAGGTGGGTTATGTGAGGGCTTGATGGTGCTTTGTAGGAATTCTGAGTCACAGTATTATATCCTAAAACGTTTTTTTTATTTTTTTATTGTTCATTGCAGAAATTGGTTGGTCCTGAGGAGAACCCAAAATACAGTGGTTCGAAACGCGTCGACCAGTTTGGTCCTTGTGTCACACCGCTTTTAAGATATTTTTGTTCTTCTTGTGTGTTTCAAAACAATCTGTCAATTTCATTGTGTCAACGAAAAAACAGAATGTTTCTTGATGTTAAAATTGAGATGTAATCAATTTACAAGAGACGAAAGGTCGCTACAAGGACCCAGTTCTTTATAGTGTGTGTATGTTTTGGTGTATGCATGAGTATAATGGCCATGAGTGCTTGATGAGTGTTTGCATGTCTGTTTCAGTCACCCAGGGGATCATTAATAATATGTTGATGTACTACATGTTTTGTTAGATAGGAATTTGTACATAAGTAGCGGAGATATTCAGACCAATTGTTTAATTTGAGAACAACATCGTCCAGTTGTCACCACTGTTTTTCCTGGTCGTCCTGCTGTTCCAATGTTACAAACTATGTACGGCTTTCCTGGCAACTGAGTCCGTTATTTATAGTTCATGTACAGTGCCGATTGGTTTGCAGCTACTCTTACCCCCTTTTGGATTACATTTCTCCATTTGACACGCAAAAATTTTTTTTTTCTGCGTATATTTAAACACATAATTTCAGGAGAGTGAAGTTCGAACCACATTGCCCAGCAGCCACCTGGCGTGTTTTGTGGATAACCACGCGTTTCCAATTTAAAAGCCTACACCCTTGAGTGTTCCAAGCATTTTTTTTAAATCGTGGCCACGTTTTCTAAAATACACCTTGAAGGTTGCCAAGTATAAACTACATCTACCAGCAACCTCTGGGCTTCTGGTAGTTTCAGTTAGTTCAAATCGTCATTAGTTCCCATAATGCAACGTGTACCTCACTTTTGGATTGACACGTACATGGAGCGACGAAAGGTGAACTCCCGGTAAGCTCGCAGGTGAAAAAAGAAAAGAACACTAGGGGCACGGAAGCTTAGAGGACTTAAGTCTTAGTAGAATTTGCGACGACTTATACCGCTTTGTTTACTTTTAGATCCTGGCGCGGGCAAACCATTTGAAATGAACTTATGAACTTATACAAGTAAGTTTTTCACTTCACAAGGCTGGTTTGGTTTCGGTTTTTGAACGTTTATGACATTAGTGATGACGTTGGTTTCGGTTTTTGAACGTTTATGACGTTAGTAATCGTAGCTCGTTTTCCCTCGTTTTAGAAAAGCCAGTATCAAATTATTGGTAGCCGGAAAAGAGGACACGTTCCCCTGATCCAGTAAGTGGAGTCAGTACCATTGTTTTATCCAAAGTCTGTTGTTTGTCCTGTGCTGTATGTATAGCCTGTTATAGACAAGTAGGAAACTATAATGCAGATGGTTTCTTGTTTAGGTTCCTCGTCATTGGAAACGATTTGGATTCATTTCAGGCAGATAGATTTCTAATTCCAAGGTGGGTTATGTGAGGCCTTGATGGTGCTTTGTAGGAATTCTGAGTCACAGTATTATATCCTAAAACGTTTTTTTTTTTTTATTGTTCATTGCAGAAATTGGTTGGTCCTGAGGAGAACCCAAAATACAGTGGTTCGAAACGCGTCGACCAGTTTGGCCCTTGTGTCACACCGCTTTTAAGATATTTTTGTTCTTCTTGTGTGTTTCAAAACAATCTGTCAATTTCATTGTGTCAACGAAAAAACAGAATGTTTCTTGATGTTAAAATTGAGATGTAATCAATTTACAAGAGAAGAAAGGTCGCTACAAGGACCCAGTTCTTTATAGTGTGTGTATGTTTTGGTGTATGCATGAGTATAATGGCCATGAGTGCTTGATGAGTGTTTGCATGTCTGTTTCAGTCACCCAGGGGATCATTAATAATATGTTGATGTACTACATGTTTTGTTAGATAGGAATTTGTACATAAGATCTAAGCGCAATGAAGCAATGTCTCAGCGCAAAATCATTTTGAAATGTGAAATTAATTAAAATCATTTCCGTCAAATAATAAGGAAATTCATAAAACCCTCCTCTCATGTTTCATTTCTTATTAGGAGTTATTAAAGCATTAGGTTGAGTGAGTCTTAGCTTGAACTTTTTGTTCTGTTTTTCTAGTATTTTGGGCTCAGTTCAGCTGAGTTTTTGAGCCAAAACCCAGTTTTGTTTTTTTGCTTCAGGATTGTCAAGGCCTGCAATAGGAGTGGCTTATAGGTTTATATGTGTCTGTATATATGTGTGGATATAGGTAGCCTATACCACTGTAAGGGGTGCAAGCACACCCTTACCAGGCTGCATTAGCAGACCTGTGGTGCTATTTTGGAGTGCTTCCCAGGGGTGGCATAATACATGCTGCAGCCCCTGGTAGGCCTCTGAGGTACCTATGCCCTAGGTACATAGTATACCATATACTAGGGGCTTATAAGGCACTCCAGAATCCAATTAGATATGTACCTAATGTACTTGCAAACCATTTTAGAGAGGAAGCAGCTAGGCTGTGGGCCTGATTAGCAGGGCCACAGCCAGACTAAAGTCGAAAAACAGTGAAACACCAGCAACCATGTGAAGCAGATCCTACTCTCCTACACTTTCCAGTACTTTACACCAAAATACACTCTACTGTACAACATGGTAATCCAATTTATGACACAACTGTATGGTATGCCACTCCACTGTACTGCACGCCACTATAGCGTACTCCACTCCACTATACTCCACTCTACTACACTTTATCCCACTCTACACCACTGTACTATACTCCGCTCTACACCGGTCCATTGTCCGTCACTTTACTCCACTGTATACAACTCCACTCTATAACACTGTACTACACTCTATGCCACTCTACTCCAGTCAGTGGCCGTCCACTTTATGCCACTGTACTACACTGTATGACACTCGACGACACGCCACTTAACTTCTCTCTATGATACTCTACTCCACTATATGACATGGCACTCCACCTTCACGGTACTCTACGACAGTCCACTTGACGATATGACACTCTATGAAACTCTACTTCACCCTACTCCACTCTAAAACACTGTGCTCTACTCTATGACAGTTTATGACACTCTATTCAACTATTCGACACGCCATTCCACTGTACAACTCGCTGCTCCAGTCTACTATACTTGACTCCACTGTATGAGACACCATGCCACTACACTAATTAACACTTTACTACATTGTATGATACACTACTATATTCTACTCTACTCCATTTGATTCCAATCTATGGTACTCCAGTCTATCACATTGCACTTTGCAATGCTCTCCTACACTATGCTGTATGACACTTTATAAAACTATTCCCCACTTGCGACACTGGACTCTAAGATTTAAAACATATTTTTATTTTTTACATATGTTTCCTATAGAAACCAAGTTTAAACTACACAAACTTTAAAAATTCCAAAGTTATAATTATAACTTTCATTTACAATGTATCCACCACCTTCAAATTATTCTAAGTACAGGACCTTCTTACACACTCTTTTCAGCTTGCTAACCAGATAGCACTAACTATAACTCTCCACTCCACTCTACTTTGCCCTAACAAATAATAATAGTCCACTGTGCAACACTACTGTGTATGAAACTCTCCGCCACTCTACTGCATGACACTACTGTCAACAACACTGAACTACACAACACTCTACTACATTGAACTCCACTCTATGCCAATACACTCTACAACACTCTGCTACACTCCACAATACTCTACTCAATGACAATTCACTCCACCACACTCTATAGCATGACAACCCAGTCGACGACACTCCACTGTACTGTGGAAATCTGAAATAATTTCTGTTAGCATAAGCTGAAGCCATCTTGGTTATGGCATCCATTTTGTTGGCTTTGTAATTCTCCCATCCTCTGCTGCTCATTTTTTTCACTGCCTGTGCTGTCTATTTTAGTTGACCTCCTGACTCAGCTAAAACCAATATGCATGCTAAAGAGTTTGTAGCTGCCAGAACACCTGGTCTCAGACTCAACTGTCAATCTCTTAGTGCTGCCATAAGCACTCCTGCTCCCCCTACCACTTTGCTGACTAAGTGATTTCCCATCTGCCCATGTTTGTCGGTAACTATTCCTGTGTAGGCCTGTACCTTCTATTTGTATTCACAAGCTCACCAGTGCAGAAAAAGCTGTATATAAGGCCTGTGTTCTGTGACTTCAATGTACTACCGCAGGCAGCACTTGAGAGTGCTGTGTGGACGTAGTCCCACTCATGAGTGATTAATAAACTTGTTATTTGAATTCCAGCTTCAGTGACAATCTCTATTTTGTTAGTCTAAGGACCTGTGGACAGAGAAGGGTGACCCCTGCACCAGTGTGCTCATTGAAAAGCACATTTGCACTGTTGGTGCCCGACACATGGGTCCTCATCGGAGACGCAGCCGTCCAAAGGAGTGGTCTTGATGGAATAGTGGAATATTGCTGAGGAGACGTCCTGCATGAGGAGAACCTTGTCTTTGCAGCCAAAGTGGTTTTTCCGTTTTTCTTGATTTGACCCTTCAGGTGTTGGCCAGTCCCGACTGAAGTATCCTTTGGCGTTATTTTTGCAGTGACCATTAGGTTGACCAAGAGCTTGGCAGTTGGAAGTTGGAGACTTTGGTTTGGTAAGGTCACTGAAGCGGCACTCTTGATTTGCTTGGCCAAGATTCTGATTTAGTTTGTTTGATTTATCCTTTGTAAAAGATAAAGGCAGGTAATGTGGAGATTTTTCTCTACTTTTGAATATTTTGGAGACGTAATATTTTACAAAAACTTGGTAGCATGCCTGTTCCTAGCACACTCCGTAGGTTGTGTTGCTGTCTTGGTGGTACCAAAACGGATTTAGAAAGAAGTCAGCCGGCTCCCCCAGAGGGGACACCTAATAGGCATATGTACATTAAATACGGTATTTCTTCCATAATGTATAGTACACTGTGGAACAAATATACGAAAAAGGATCCTGATCTACGATGGCCAATCAATGGGTCATTTGATTTTAAAAAGATTCAGTATGTAGAGCAGTGTTTGTTTAAGCATAAGAGTCGACAAGATATGTTTGATTGTGTATGAATGTGGGAGAAAGAAATGCAAGAGAGAGTGAGGAAAGAAGAAGCTATAGCAGAAAAAGAACAGCGAAAAACGATATTTCAAAAAGCATTGGAATTAAAAAATAAAGAGATGAAGGCAATAAAAGAAAAAGAGGAAAGGGAGCATCGTTTAGAGGTAATTGGCCAGTACCCTATTAGGCGCCCCATTTATCCCATACTTAATAAACCTCAGGATGACTAAATTTTGTTAGATCGACCTCCGCCCCCGTATAAATTTCCCTCTGCCCCTGAGGATGATCTTTCTGAAGAAGAACATCTTTCTTCAGATGATAAAGACTTAGATAAGCAGGATGACTGGCAGACTCGCTCTACTTTGACTGTTGATGAAAAAGCTACTATCGGATTCACTGCTTGCAAAGAAGCTCATGGGACTACTTCTGCCCCAGACCTTGTAGCGATGATTCAGCAGTGGAAGGATTAAGAGCAGTTATATTTTGCAGAGAAGTTTACCTTGGAGGTAATACTTGGTTTTAGAAACTTTTCTAAAAACTTAGGGGCAGATTTATAAGCCCTGTGCATCACTTTTGCGCCACAGTTGCGTCACTTTTGTGACGCAGCGGCGGCGCAAAGCCAGCGCCATGCTGCAGCAGATTTACAACGTGACGCATCTAGGGAGATGCGTCACGTTGTAAAGCTTGCGCCACATGTGGGCGTACCTTCACAGGGGGGGGCGTTCCGGCGCAGGAACGCCTCCGAAAAGTGGCTGAGTGAAATCTACAAGATTTCACTCAGTCACTTTTCCCGCCATGCTGCATCAAATCCCTGCGCCTGCTTGAAGCAGGCGTAAGGATTGACGCAGCATTGTACCGATAGGGCACCCCCAAGCCTTGCATTGGCTGCGTCGCGCTTGCGACGCAACTCCAGCAATGCGCCGCCCTTCCGCCATCAGATGCATCACGCATCTGTTTATCCTTGCGCCACGATGCGCTGCATTGTAAATGCGGCGCATCTATTGTGGTGCAAGGCTAAACTTGCGTGACGCATCTTCCCTTGCTCATCCATGCTGATTTGCAGGGATGCGCCAGGGAACATAAATCTGCCCCATAGAGCCCACTGATATCAATTCTGATTATAAACAATTAAATGATGGAACTTTTTTTCAAATATACCTGATTTAACCTCATCGCTGCTTATGACGGAGTGGTTCCGTCATGCGCGTCGGTCGCGCTGTGCGCATGACGGAACCACTCCGTCACGGCCCCGCCCGCGCAGCAAACCTTCAGCACGGCGCGGTAATCCACGCCGTGCTGAAGTGGTTAATTAGGCGAGTGGTTAAATTAAGACATGATACACTACGTTTAAAAGTGGAGCAAAAATCAGCTAGTAAAGTTAAAACTGCACAAACAGTTCAGACCCCAATGCAGAAAGAAGATGTTTTGGGGACAGGCAATGACCTTAGTGATACTGTGGTTACTGTAAAACCGACGTGTGAAGCTGCACCTTTGTATGTTCCTCCGAAGGGTGCGGGAACAAGTGCTGATAAAGATTCAGCTGATGCAAAGGGATATTTTGTCTATAATTGGGTCTATACTCCTTGCAGTAGAGCAGATGTTATGGCTCTTAAAGCTGCTGTGCCTGACCCGTGGAAAAATCCGTCCGCTTTCTATGAAGAAGTGGAAGGCGCCATTAGCTCCTGCACTATGACTTTGCCAGATATTGATATGTTTTTTGGACTTATTTTGCCCCCTGATATGTGGAGAACAATTCGGAAAATAGATGATAATGTAGCATATGGTGATACTTGGGTGCATTCAGAAGAAATAGATGCGGCTAGAGAGCCTGCGCAGGAACCATAACAGGAGATATTAGATCTACCCAAAGCTATTGTAATTAAGTTAAAAACTCTCATACCCCCTAAGAAAATAGATTGGACAACTTTAGCGCCTTGTAAACAGAAAGCGGATGAGTCCGTTTCTGATTTCTTTACACGATTTGAAGAGACATTTCATGACTTTAGTGGACAGTCATTGACAGATGACAAGGGTAGCATATGCTCATCGAAAAATTTGTCGCTAACATGTTGCCAGAAATAGCTAGTCGCCTAAAGGCCAGCGAGAGTTCATGGACTACGTCTTCCCCAGTCTCCCTTTTGACTATGGCCCAGTATTATGGTCATCAAGAATTGGAAGCAAAAGGCAAAGAGGATAAGAAGGTTAAGGACTTAAAGAAGAAAGTTATGTGGGCTCAAGTATATGGTCCACCATTCATAGGTGGTGGTAGAGGCGGACGTGCAGTATATACCCCTGGTGCACCCCCTTTCTCTCGATCAACTTTGTCTTCTGATCAGTGCGCTTATTGTAAAGTGATTGGACATTGGCGTTCTGAGTGCCCCCTTTTGCGAGGTCAGCAGTATCGACGGGGTCGAGGAAGTATGAGAGGATGCCCAGGGAATTCAAGAAATAAGGGAGGAATAGGAACTCGTCCCAGGTTTGAGGCAGTTGAACATGGGCCAAAGTATTCCAATACGTTTGATAGACTAAATCAATATCAAATGTCAGATTATTCGGCTGATGGTCTTGGGGATTCTGATTATGAATAGGAATGCCTAGGATGCGGTAAGGAACCGGTTGAGGTCCCAGTAGATCAGAAAGGTCCTTATGTTGATGCAAATGTCTTGGGCTCTACTGTTCGGTTTCTGGTTTATACAGGAGCTACTCGTTGTGCTCTGTCTAAAAAATTGGTTCCTAGGGCTCCCCTGTCTGGCGCAATGATAACATCGATAGGATTCGATGGGACATCTACATCTAGCCCACTGTCACAGCCACTTGCATTTAGTCTTGATAAATTCACTGCAACATGTCAATTTTTGCTTTCCCCTACCACGCCAGATAACATTGTGGGTATCGATAGGCTTAAACATTTTTGTGCTACAATAGGTTGTTTCCCAGAAGGTGTGCATGTTATCTTAAATGATAATTATCCAATGGTTGGGAGGTCTTGTCTCATTAAAGAAGATATTGCTTTGGCATCATTACCTAATACTTTATGGGCTACATCAGATACTGATGTGGGACAAATGGTTATTCCACCAGTGCATCTTCAAGTGAAGGAAGGTGCTTCAGTGCCTCGATTGCCCCAATATAAAATATCTCGGGAAGCCGAAGAAGCATTCAGGATTTGATCAAGGTGGGGGTTGTGGGAGAAGTCCCTTATAACATTTGTAATAGCCCTATTCTTCCTATTTTGAAAAGAGACACTGATACTAAAATTTACAGATTCATTATTGATTAACGAGAGGTTAATAAAATTGTAGTGCCCCAATACCCGGTAGTCTCTGACATCAGGACACTTCTTACTGTGGTTCCTCCTACTGCCACTACATTTAGTGTAATAGATTTGAAGAATGCTTTCTTTTCAATACCTATTCACCCTGAGAGCCATTATTTGTTCGGCTTCACTTCGAATAATAGAGCATCCAGATTCTGTAAAGCTCCACAAGGGTATACAGAGAGTCCTAGCATTTATAGTCAGGCATTGAAAAGGCAGCTTGATTCTTTTCCTGTACCGAAAGGGGTGGCTCTTATTCAATATGTCAATGACATCTTGTTGGCTGCCAATACCCCTTAACAGTGTAAGGAAGGAACACTGTCATTATTATCATTCCTTGCCTCTCATCATCACAAAATCTCTCGGAAGAAATTGCAATTTTCTAGACAGCAGGTTACCTATTTAGGTCACCTCCTGTCTAAGGAGGGACGTGCACTTACACCAGATCGCATTCAGACCATTTTAGACACACCGGTGCCCCATACTCAGAAGGACGTCCGTGCATTGATTGGCCTTACTTCTCTCTGTAGGCAGTGGATCCCTAGTTTTTCAGACATTATTAAACCATTGTTTGCCCTTTTGACTAAAGACACTCCAATGCCTCTCCCATGGACTACTGAATGCCAGATGCTTTCCAACAGCTACGTCAAGCTCTTTGTTCGGCACCAGAATTAGGAACTCCAGACTACACTAAGACTTTCACACTCTATGTACACGAGAGGAAAGGTTATGCCCTCTTGGTTTTAACACAGACACACGGTAATAAACAACGTCCTTGTGCATATTTCTCAGCTGTCCTTGACCCAGTTGCCCACGCGCTGCCTGGTTGTTTCCGAGCGGTAGCAGCAGCGGCTGTATCCATACATCAGAGTGAGGAAATAGTCTTGTCACATAGATTGTTTGTGTTCGTACTTCATGCAGTCGATGCCTTGCTAAATCAAACAAAAACCCAGCATCTGACTAGTGTTCGCTTGACAGGTTATGAATTGACACTTTTGGCCACTCATATCACGTTGAAAAGATGTTTGACTCTGAATCTTGCTACGTTATTGCCACTTCCAGCTACCCAGTCTCAGTCACAAGAGCTACATGATTGTATATCCCTTACTGAAGAACACACAAAGGATCGTGTTGACGTACAAGATACACCTTTTTCTAGTGTTAATGGGGAATTGTGGGTTGATGGGTCCTGCTTGAAGTTGCCTGATGGCACGACATCTGCTGTTTATGCAATTACAAAACTTCAGACAGTAGTTGAGACAGCTCGTATCCCACAGAAGTCAGCTCAAGCATCTGAGTTGATAGCACTGACAAGAGCATGTGAGCTTAGTACAGAATTGCTTGTTAACATTTACACTGATATCCGATACGCCTTTGAAGTGGCTCATGGTTTTGGGCAACTCTGGAAAGAAAGAGGCTTTCTCACTTCACATGGGACACAAATAGTGCATGGGGAATTAGTACATATTCTCCTTACTGCCTTGACCTATCCTAAGAAAGTAGCAATTGTTAAATGTAGCGCACATAAAAAAGTGACCGATAAAATAGGAGCAGGCAATGCATTTGCGGATTACACAGCTCGGGACACCGCAATGCAGCGAAGTACCACATCTATGTATGTAGTTAAATCACAGGCTGAACGTTGTCATGATGCCAGGCAAGAGGTGCTGGACATGCAACAATCTGCCTCTGTTGATGAATTAGACCAATGGTCTAAGGAGGGAGCATTGGATGATGAGGGCTGTTGGAGGAATAAAGAAATAACAAAATGGAAGTTACCCGCAGCCTATTTACACCCTATTATTCACATGGCACATGGGCCGGCACATGTTGGAGCATCCTCAATAGCAAAGCAACTTATGCAAGTTTGGGATCATCCAGAGATTGTCGGTACGGCTAAGAAAATAGTGCAGTCCTGTCTGATCTGTCTCCAGTATAATCCTGGAAAAGGAACATGAACTCCAAGAGGAGGGTTTGCAATACCTACTGCACCTTTTGAGGTCCTGCACATGGATAACATCCAGCTTGAGCGCTGTAACAACCTGAAGTATATCTTGTTAGTGGTTTGTGCCTTTAGTAAATGGGTGGAGGCATACGCTACGAAAGATAATACAGCTCTTACTACAGCAAAGGTGCTCCTAAAGGAGTTCTTTCCCCGATTCGGCATATGCCGAGTTTTGTGGAGTGACAACGGACCCCATTTCATTGGGCAAGTTGTTGATTACCTCATAAAAGGGTTGGGAATTAAGCAGAAGTTTCATGCTGCTTTTCACCCACAATCAGCAGGGCTAATGGAATGTTACAATTCTACCCTGAAATTAAAATTGGCTAAGATACAGGCTTCCACATCTTTGAAATGGCCTGATACACTGCCTTTAGCATTGCTATCTATTATATCAATACAACATACATGATCTGGCCTCACACCGTATGAGGTGGTCTTCGGAAGGCCAATGAATATTTGGGGGATTCCTAAGCCCCGCCCTATACATGATGTACCCGATGTCTTTCCAGAGAGCCAGCTCCCTAGCACCGAGATGGTGAGGCCCGGAGCAGGTACTGCTGGCTACCAGGACTGCAGTTGGAGTGACGAACCGGAATTACTGGGTCCATGAGACACTGTCAACAAGTGTTGCAAGACCTAGTGGGCCCAGCTGCGTTGGCAGATCACTGAGATATCCAGGGCACCGAGACAGGACAAGCCACATCACCTGAAGGATCTGAGGAAGTCTTCCCGGACCACACGATTCCTGGTGCATCTCGATATCAGCTGCGACCCAGGAAGAAAGACACTTTGTTGCTAAAAAAGACGGTTTGAGCCACTGTCCTGGGTGGTTAAAGACTGACTATTAGTGACTACTCGTCTCAACGTTAGTGAAGAAACCAATACCTGCCCAGGATCTTTGGGCACCATCTGTTTTGTTGTTTGTCGACAAAATAAATATGCCTAAGGAGAAGAAACCAACTGCTGCAAGAGTTTGTAGCAAAAGAGCAATGATTGCTACTGGACTTACCTTGACTGTTGTTACTGTTGCTATAATATCATAGATTGTAGAGGAAGTAGCTCCTGTCCAAAATCTATTGACTGCTACTACTCCTGTCCCCATTGAACATCATTGCTTTACTCTTCCTTATCATGAGCAGAAGCACAGAATGTCCTACCTCAATAACACTTTCATTCAGATGTTGCACCATACACACAATGCTACTAACTGCTGGGTATGTGGAATGATGCCAGCTCATCAGAAAAAGGGAGGAACACCTTTTATCCCTATTACACATAATGGCTCCTGCAGAGCCTGGTTTGCACTATTGTAGGCTTCTCATATCACTAATCTTACTAACTTTGATGTAGGAAGACTTAAAGCTCAGTTGAATAAAGTCTATTACCCTGATGAGGAGGAGATCCACAAGCTAAAGGCACTGTATGGGAAATGGAGGAGTATCGTCGAGAAAATTCCTCTACACACTATAATCTCCCCAACACTCGAACCATTAAGGGAAATGGACATCCTGTTATTGCTGTTACTAGAGCTCGAGCGGATCTTTGTGTAAGCAGTATTGGCAATATCCCTGTGGGAAATTACCAAAAGTTCGTGCATTCGTTCATGGAGTATTCCGCACTCAGAAACGCACAAGAATGGATGTCCGCAGACCGGCGATTAGGATTTACGTTTGATAATGAATTTGATGTCAAGCCAGAACTTTTGGGTGACGTATAGCTCACACCAGCGGACCTCTAGGAGAACAGAACCCTTCTGTGGGTCGGAAGTATCACCACAGACAACGGATACATTTACGAAGAAGAAAGCCTTGATAAAGTCGCAGGACGATTTCCCATGTTAGCGACGAAACACGTGTCAGCTGTTTGAAGACGTGAGGAAATAAAAAAGAAAAAGAGAACAAGAATCCATGTACCGGTGTTGAATTTGTGCTCACACTTTGCACTCAGACATTTTTACTACATTTTAATCGTGTGCTGGGGATTTTGCATCCATATATTACTTTGAAGGTGGTGGATACATTGTAAATGAAAGTTACAACTATAACTTTAGACTTTTGAAAGTGTACGGAGTTAAAAGTCACTCTATAACCTTTGGGTTTTTCAGTGAATATACACAAACTAGTTGTGAATAATTTGTGAAGATTTGTCAAATGGATCCAAAGTTGTTAGTAAAACCGAAAATACTTTATCTATGAAAACTAGGTCCTAACCATAACTACCTACTGGCGACCGCCTGTAGGAATTATATATATCAAGCATCAAGTGGGGGCCAAAAAAAATGGAGGGTCCCAAAACACGTTGTCCCCATGCAATTTTCCATAGGGATTTTGAACACGACTAAAGCCCAAAACCCTGGACGGAACTACACCAAATCTGGCCAAAATGTAGCTTCTGGTCCAGAAAGCGTGCGGTGGCTCAGCGAAGCCATGAACCAAAGCAAGGACCTGATTTCCTGGCCGCAACTTGACAGAAAAGTTTTGGCCGCCATTATATACTTCGGGAAGCGGTCTCAGGGATTGAAAAGTAGCACGTCAACTAAATGAAGGGGTCATGTTAGAGCTTTCCTTCATGTATAACGCACACAATGTATGTGTTATAGATGTGAAAAAAGCATGTACAATGGGCAGCAAAATATCAGAAAACATTTATTTGCCACACGTGAGATCCATGGATCCATGAGAGGGCTCAGCTCGGCACCCATGAAAATTTGCAGCGGATCCGTGGATCTCACTGCAAATAAAAAAAAAGTTATATATACTTGCCCACTCACTCTGACACCCATACAGACACTCTCATATCCACTGTGACACCCAGACAGACACTCCCACATTCACTCTGACACCCAACCTGATACCCACACCCACTCACACACCCTGACAGATACTCTCACACCCTCTGATGCCCATACAAACACTCTCACACCCAGTGACACACACACACAGATACTTCCACACCCAATCCGACACCCATACAGACACCTTCATACCCACTCATACACAGAGATACTCTCATACCCACTCACACACTCAGACACACACACAGATGCTCTCACACCCTCTGATGCCCATACAAACACTCTCACACCCAGTGACACACACACACAGATACTTCCACACCCAATCCGACACCCATACAGACACCTTCATACCCACTCATACACAGAGACACTCTCATACCCACTCACACACTCAGACACACACACAGATGCTCTCACACCCTCTGATGCCCATACAAACACTCTTACACCCAGTGACACAGACATTCACTCTCACACCCACTGTGATGCCGATACAGACACTCTCACACCCTTCACATACACAGACAAATACTCTCACAGGCACTGACACCAGACAAACACTCTCACACCCACTCTATTGCCTATACAAACTCTCTCACACCCACTCACACACACAGATACTCTTACACCCACTCACACAAAAAGACACTCTCACACATACTCTGATGTCCATACAAACACTCTCAAATTGTGACACACCCAGACAGAGACTGTCACACCCACTATGACACCCATACAAACTCTCGCACCCACTCAGACACCCAGACATACACCCACTGACAGAGACAGAGATCCTCTCTAAGAGACACTCAGATTTTCACACACTCACTTACAGACCCAGACACACAGCTAGTCACGCACACACACATATTCACTTGCACACCTATAGTTAGTGTGATGAACCACTCACATATCCAATAAGACATTCTGTAGAGTTACTGGTGTGTATTGGATGAGTGCTTTTGGTTTGTGAATCCGCAAATGATCAGTGGATCCACATAACATTTAAGAAATTGGAATTTAATTTTATTTTTTTAAACTGTCTTTAGTGAAAGGGTTGGCCCTGAAAACCGCCTTTGTGTTTACAATGTGTAAATGACAACTACACACAATACAGGATGTAGTCATTAAGTTTCTTGAGGAACACTCTGTTGCCTTTCTCAATGGATAGCATCATTTCTACATATACCCTCCATGTCAAACCGTAAATTGTTGTTGTAGATGGAGCCCATGTTGTGGTCTCTGAGGAATGCAGAAACTGTTTTATTGCCATGTTTCCTGGGTTTGTCTATCTGTGGACAGATTTTGTTTGACCACTTCCATTTCTGTCTTTGGCAAATCTTAGAGAACACCAAGGCAGTGTGAGGGAAAGGTGCCATTAATTGAACAAAAGTATGCTAGGATTTCCAATTCAACCCCAGTAAGTGTGCCTAGGTCGTTGCCACTACAGTGCACATTTATGAGGTCTGGATGTTGGCAATCTGCAATGCTTCCAACCAAAGACAGCAATTGATGCAACTTTAACCCTCTCTGGGCAACCTAATTAAAGTCCACGGGGCATATTATCAAGCCCATTATCGCCGCTTTAGCGGTCGTTTTCGGCCGAAAAGCGGCGATAATGGCATCGCACTATTAGCAAAGACACGCTAGCGCGTGTTACCTTGCCTTATCACCCGGTTTCCTAACGCCTCACCTCGGATCGCTAATGAGATGCAGAGTAGGCGTGCCCCTCACAACTACATATCATAAAATATCAGTAACGGTGCTTCGCTGTATTTACAACGAAGCCCCATCCGGTTTAGCGCTGATTTTTTTATCGCTAACTGGGCCTTAACCCTAGAATTTAACGTCTCTTAAATTCCAAACTAAGGCATACCTTACATGGGGGGTGGATTGTGTTGCTAAGACCACAGGCCCTATCATCAAGGATATCACCGTTTTCCATGAAACATCGCTGGAAAACCAGAGTTGTTCCATGGAAAACTGCAATATACCCTTTATCGGTGGAATTTTTATCGCCTCGGTGATACGCATTGTTAATAGCGCGCTAACCGGGCGAAAAATTCCAGCGATAGACGGCGATAAATAAAAAAGCACTAAGCGCGCTTTGCGATATTTATTGCCGTCTATTGCTAATATGCCCCCACATTCAGCAACCCCAATTCCTTGTCAATGCCATTCTTTCTATCACACTCTCTGACCCAAAACACAAAGCTATGACCCACAATCCACATTATGGCCATTTTGAAGGCAAGGAGGAGTAGCACACAGGAGAAGAATGGAGCTAAATGAGACAGTTTTCAAAATGAAAGGCAGTGAAAATGAAGGACAGCACCTAATTAAAAAAAACTGATTTGATTGGCTGGTGTAAATAGGCTGGCATTTGAAATTAAATAGTGATATTGAGAGAAAAGTAACTAGATCTGTGATTGGCTCTGGAAAAATAAAAATTAAATGTATGCTATTTGGGAGATACTTATATTTCCAAACAGTCAAGCACTCCTGATATAGTTGAATTTGAAGTTACTATGCTGCTCAAAGGAAGTGTAAACTTTTGACGTACTGGTACAAGACAGTGTCTCAAAGGTGGTTGCTATGGAAACGGAGTATGGAGGAAGGGTTCTAAACAGACTGTACTTTCAAACATTAAAGTAGAGTGGTTTAGACACATTCCTTTTTATGGAGGAGTTATTTCCTAAATTAGTACTATCTTATAAAGTTAACTGTAGATGCAAACTTATAGTAGTATAATGTTAAATGTTTTAATGGACTCCGGCACAGATTCGCGAATCCACAGCGAAGTTACAATGTGGGGCCCCACTGAGCATCACAGAGGATTAGTGGGAAAAAAACAACCATATTCGGCTTCATCGCAGGAAGCATGGAAAGGGTTAAAGAAATACTTTCCATTTAGAAGTTGTATAACACAAAAGAAAGATGACAGGAAGCCTGTGATTTGTTAACTGCAGCAGCATAAGTAAGAGCACATGGTGAGGGGTAGCCGTTTTACCTGCTTTTTTATTGAGAGAGGAGGTGGTTTGCAGGAGTTGTGACTGGAGATTTCAAATGAAAACAAATTTTACCATGCAGAGAAATAAAACTGAGAGAACAACAAATAGCTTTTACAGGCCTGTTAATTAGGTTATAGAATATAAAAGTAAATTTTGAAAAAGAATAGTGTGTATGTAAGCTGATTGAAAATGTGTAACTTCTAGACACTATACTAGAAGGGAAAATAGAAGGGCGCATACATAAGAAAATTAACTAAAAGTAGAGGGGCTTATTTACAAAGAATCAGCCTACTGAAGCGCCGCAAGTCGGTTTGCTGCGCTGCCCTATGCCAATTCGTAAGGGCAGGAATGCACCGTATTTACAAGATCAGTGCAATCCTGTACTTTTAGCCAGCGCTGGCACATAATTTGCAGCTGTGCACCAGCGCAGGCACACTTGCACCATGGTGTAAAAGTGTCTGTGCTGTTGGCATGATGGTTGTTGTGCACAGTGGGGCACCTTCCTGCACAAAAACAATCACGAGAGGTGTTTTCCTCACTCTATATGTGCTGCAGAATGCAGCACACTTGGAAAGAGGAAAAAACTAGGAGAAATGTAAACATTTCTCCTCATTACGCCTGCTCTAGGGAGGCGCAAGGTTTTGGCGCTGCCCAGGTTTATGTGATATTGTAAATCTGGGGCAGCGTCAAAGTCCATGGGTGTTGCGGGGGAATACCCACTGCAACACCCATGGAACGCCTCTTTGAGAAAGGCAAGGCAGCAACTTGCAGTGCATCGCTTTGCACCTTATCTACGAGGCCATGAAAAGCCAAACATGGTGGCTTTTCGTGGCCTCGTAGATATGGGTCTGCACTCTGTGCCTCTGGAGCATCACAAAAGTGACGTTCCGGATGCGCATATGTGCCTCAAGTGGCTTGTATATAAACCTCACAGTGAGCAGGAAAGGAGAAAGAGGAATTAGTATACTGAATGAATATTAATGTTATCATGCCAGTATAAATTAATCTGTTTGAAATTAGATGTGGGTGCTTGCTTATAGTATGTAATGTATGTAATTTGTGCACACTCATACAGTCAGGCAGGCAGTTACAGATCCAATTACACACCCACAAAAGCACTTATGTACCCATCACTCATATAGCCAGACAGTGACTGCCACAGTCACTCACCCGCCCATAAGACCAATCACACACCCATTTACTCACCTGTACCTCCAGGCTTGAGTGCAAGTTTGCCCTTAAAGTTTGCGAAGGTATCCGCATAGTGCAATGTGCATCACAGAAGAGTTTTAAGAGGACTACTTCAGTACTCTTGAGAAGGGAGAATCCTGATTGCAATTGACCTTAGAATCAGAGCCTGTTAGACTTGGCATTTTTGGGCGTGTTTCCTCTGAGTTTTTGCTTTCTGACCTCTCAGTTTTTACTGCGCACTTTTCTCACTGCTGACCAGTGGTAAAGTGCAAGTGCTCCTGTAGTAAAATGTGATTTTGATTGGTGTTTCCATGATTGGCCTATTTGATTTATGTGTCAGTCCCTAGTAAAGGGCACTGCGCGTGCCAGGGCCCGTAAAATCAAATACTGTTGGTGGGCTGCAGCACTGGATTGTGCCACCCCCGCAAACAGCCCGTAAAGTGTAACTCTGGCCTGCCATTACACAGCCTGTGGGCAGTCTAGTACTGCCATGTCGACTTGGTAAGTGCACCCACTTACCAGTCCCTAAACCTTCCCTTTTCTACATATCAGACACCCCTAAGGTAGGCCCAAGGACAGGGTGCATTGTATGTAAAATGTAGGGCATGCCCTGGTGTGTGTGGCATGTCCTGATAGTGAATTACAGCCTACTTCGTTTTTCACTATTGCAAGGCTACCTATTCCCCATAGGCCAGAATGGGCAGTTTGATTATAACAGCCTATAATCCTAACTGACCCAGGGAACATGCTAGAAATTCAAGTTTAATATGCCTGAACTCAGAATGATAAAATACATCTTTTAGTCAAGATGGTTTTAACATTCTGGGGCAGATTTACAAGCCCCTTGCGCCTCATTTACGCCGCTGTTGCGTCACTTTTGTGACGCAGCGGCGACGCAAATTCTGCGGCATGGTGCGGGGTACTTACAATGTGACGCTTCTGAGAGATGCGTCACGTTGTAAAGCCCTGCGCCACATGTAGGCGTTCCTGCGCAGGGGGGGGCGTTCCGGCACAGGAACGCATCCTAAAAGTGGCTGAGTGAAATCTACAAGATTTCACTTAGTCACTTTTAGGCCCAAGCTGCGTCAAAACCCGGCACCTGCCTGAAGCAGGCATAAGAATTGATGCAGCATTAACAACATAGGGCCCCCCAGAGCATTGCTGGAGCTGCGTCACGCTTGCGATGCAACTCCAGCAATGCGCCACTTTTACGGCACAGATGCGTCACGCATCTGTGACATTTTTACCCCATGGTGCGCCGCATTGTAAATGCGGCGCATCCATGGTGGCGGAGCTGTGGCTCACAATAACTGGCGCATCCCTGCTGATATGCCCCTCTGTTTTTAAAAATACCACTTTTAGAAAGTAGGTTTTTTCTTACCGAACCATCCAGCCTGCCTCTGCTAGCTTGTGTATTGTCTGTCTGGTTTGTGAGTGACAGGGGCTGGGGGAGACCCCAGGAGACAGGGTGAGTCAGCACAGGGCTGAATAGACCTATCTGCATGTAGATGGGTGGGAAGAGTAGCACCTGGGTCTGACTAGGGCTGTGCCTGCCTTCCACAATGCGGGCTCCACCTCATGTGGCGCGTCTGAGGACCCTGGCCCACACTGACAAAGGAAGAAGGTGCACACTGGCAGAATGCACCCAGAACTGGTTTGAACTAGGTACAGGACCCTCTGCTTTCAGAGGACAAAGGATTTGCTAGTACAAATATTGGGACCCAGACCCCAAGATTTCAGAAATCTTTTGGATCAAGAAGACTTCCAAGAAGAAGAGCTGGAGAAGGTGTGAGGAGGAACTACCACTTTGCTGTGTGCTTTGATGTGTTGGCCTGCAGTGGCTGCTTCTGTCTGGGCAGTGAAAGGATTGGACTGAACTTTCTGCAATCTACTTTTGTGAGTTTCTCCAAGGGCTTGAGGTAGAACTTGCCCCCTGTTCAAGAAGTCTCAGCAACAGCAAATACTTCAAGCTCGACGCCGTCTACGACGCTGCTGATGACTCCGTGTCCTGAAGGCACCGCAGAGGGTACAGCCGCAACGCCTCACCGTGACCCTGGTCTCACCGACAATGCCTGCTGACGCCGCCACTGAGTCGCTGCTCACACCGCGACCTGTGGGCACCGCACTCCGTACCGCTTCGCTTCACGATGACGCCTTGGTATCCCAGACGATGCCGCTCGACGCCGGAATCAATGCCGCTGCTTGCACCGTGGTTCGAGGGCACCACTCGTAAAGCTACATGACGCACCGCCCTCATCCCGCACTACAGCCTTGGCCTACCGACGCCGGTGCCATCGACTCCAGTTTGTCAGCCGACGACAGCCCTTCAGCAATGACGACGCTGCTGCTGCACCGTGACTTGCCAGCCCCATGACGAGCACCGCCTTCATCTCACACCACGACCCTGGTCTCACCGACGACGCCATCTGATGCCACCACCGAGCCGCTTCTGGCACTACGACCTGAGGGCACCGCACGCCGCACTGCTGCACTTCGCACCGCAGCACTCGACGCCTGCCGACGCCAACGCTCCTGACTTCAGCAAAGAGGAGTTCGATCTGTAACGCGTGTGACTTCGAGGACCCCGACGACTCCTGCACCGACCTCCAGAACCGACGCCTGCGGATGCCGTGTGTTCAAAAGCTCAACAAGAGGTCATCAACTCCCTGCATTTCTGAAAAGGTACTGTTTACGGGTCTTCCCGACACTGTAACTGGCACGTGACACCGCAGTCAGCCAGAACTGTTTGGATTTGTTTGCTCATGACGCCGTGATAGGCCCGGACGGAGCTCTCGACATCAAGGAATTGTTTTACAAGGTTGTTTTGATAACTTAAGATTTTTAAGTACTGTATTGTGGATTTTTATCGTTTTGGTCTTGTCTTAAGTATATCAAAATATTGGATATTTTACTAAACTGATGTGGTGTCCGTTTGTAGTGCTTACACTGTATTACTGTTGGTTATGTGCAATTGCTTCACGCACTGCCTCTAAGATAAGCCTGACTGCTCGTGCCAAGCTACCAAGGGGGTGAGCAGGGGTTATTTTAGGAGTGTAACTCCCTTATCTGACTAGGAAGAAGGGTCCCTATTTGGACAAAGGTGCAAGCCCTTGCCAACTAGAGACCCCCATTTCGAACAGGGCCCCTATGGGTACTGGCTCTGAGAAGGTGGGAAGGCAGTAGAGAAATGACTGAGCAAAGGTTCCAGAGGAGAGAGGGGATCCCCCACAGAGACATAGAGTTTCCTACTGGAATCAATGTAGGAAGTAGTGTCTCCTCTCAAACCCAGTCCCATGAGAAGCTCAATGACAGAAAGGCTGGGAGGGACCGCAGGCTGCAGCTGGCCCAGGTGACTGCAGAGGAAAGAAAATCTGAGGCTGAGAGAGCTTTGGAGGAGAAAAAGGTCTTGTTGGCTCATGATGTGACTGTCAAGGAGGTGGACCGGAAGGACAAATAGCTAAGTTTAACAAAAATGGTGGGAGCAAAACTAGAAGAAAGTGTAGAAGAATAAGTCCATATACCCAGAGACTTGGTGCCTGACTGTAAGGAGGGGGTGATATAGACAGGTTGTTTCAGGCATATGAAGTTGCTCTAGTGGTGCAGATGATCTCTGAGGAGGATTGGGGAGCTGGCCTTTGGAGTCATATTCCTGGTGATGGAAGGGATTCCCTACTGGCTCTAGAAAAGGGGAAGAGGTTCAGGTATCCCACCATGAAGGAGGCCCTTGTCAGTAAGTGTGAATTCACCCCAGAGGAGTGCAGGTTAAAATACAAGTGCAATCAGAAAATGTGTCACCAGCCCTGGGAGGATTTTGTGGAGTACTTTTGAAATGTATGTAAAAAGTACTGTTGCTTTTTAAGAAGGTTTTTCAAACAGTTTTATACTTTTTCTATTTTTTCAAAGAGAACTGGGAAAAAGGAACTGGTTTCAGACTATGAAAAACATGAAGGTTCAACAGAGAGCTAAGAAAATAATTAAACATTCCTGCTGGAAGTACTTTGCACATCTATGTAAATGGAAATGTAGTACTTGATTCTTTATGCTTTTTCCCTCAGTGTCTTTTGGAATGCTACATGTAATATACTGTTCCATGAAAGAAAGTACAGACTCATCTGTGTCTTTTCTAAATGTAGGTGCATCTTTTACCTACAACAGCATATGACTATGAGGAGCACCTCTTGCTTCGTACTCTTTTTGTGAAAAGAAATCAATAATTTCTCTAAGAAGGGTTTTTTTGTTGTAGATGAAGGACAGCATAGTTTAAAATTTTAAATCTGTGCTTATAATACCTGCAAACATTTGATGGATGCAAACAGCAAAGTTCTCCTGGTGTCTTGAATTTGATACTTTTATTGTTACAGTTTGTATGCATTGAAAAGTCATGTGAGTCATCCAATGGATATACTGCACAGCTCAGAGTTAGAATCCAAGGGGCATATTATCAACGAGGCGATAAAAAATTATCGCCGCTTTTGCGTCCGTTTTCGGACGAAAAGCGGCGATAATTATAAAGCCCTATTAGCAGGGACACGCTAACGCGTGAATCAATGCTTCTTTTCCCTTTCCCTTAACGCCCAGCTTTGCATCTCTAATGAGATGCAAAGTGGGTGTTCCTCACAAGAATAACGGGAGAAATGTCGCTAAGCGACATTTCTCCTATTATCAAGCCTCACGCTAAGAAGCATAGCGACAAGAAAAGTAGCGATAACCTCTGTTATCGCTACTTTCCTCACGCCTGCTTTGAAACTGACTTAGTCATGATATCCACCTTCCATAAGATATCATGGCTAAGTATGTGTAACCCTATCAGCAAGCTATTGCCAAAAGTTGTACGATTATCGCTGCATTTCCAGCGATAATCGCACAGTTGGCAGCTTGCGCTCTGAATTTTATCGCTTTGGAGATAAGCGTTGCAGATAGCACGCTATCTCCGCGATAAAATTCAGAGTTGGCCGGCGATAATTATCCTCGAGCTAAGTGCGCTTAGCGATAATTATCGCCGGCCCTTGCTGATATGCCCCCAAGTTTTTTTTTTTAAATAATCTTTATGATTGTTTTTCCCACTGTTTGCTGATAATTCTTTCAACAGTATATCACTTTTGGTATATGAGTATAGAACCTGAGAGCAGCAAATCAAAAGAAAATGCAACCACAGAGGATAATTGTGTGGTGACAAGCATATGGCATTTCTCACAGTGAGTAAGCATCTCAGTAAAATTTTTGAAGGCAGGTGCTATTATAATGACTGTAGCTGATGGTGGTTCTCCCAAGGGAGCTGTGCAGGTAGACTGTCTTGCTGCACCTACTTTTTCCCGCATGATTTAGTTGTGGACCCTTTCTGGAATTGTTTTTAAGTGTTTTTCACATAGAAGTTGTCCCATGTAAATCACTTTTTTCAGAGCCCCAGGACAACTGCCCGCTGTAAGTATTGCAGTAGAGATATTCATATAACCTTTTCTCCCTTTGACGGTATTGTAAGATGCTTTAAAACGTTACTTTGTTTTGTGCTTCCTGAAGTACTTGTGCACAGAAATGTATTTGTAAATAGATCAATAAGTTATGTTAATTTGTTAATTGTTTGGTTTAAATTGTTTTGTAATGTGTTAATAAAATGTATTTACAAAGTTATAAAAATGTATCTTAGTAATTTTAGTTTAGGGTCACAAACACACCCATATAGGTACTCATGCATGAACTTGCACACCTATAGAATCATTTACACAGGTACTGACACTCCCACACATACACTCATACAGCCACTCAAAATTCCATACAGTCAGATACACACCCATTTACACATACAACCTGAAACTTAGACTCATACACCCATACAGCCATTTGCACACTCTCTCATACAATCACTCACATGCCAAGCCACACACTGGTTCAGCAACTCATGCACCCAGTTATACACAGATATTTCTACTCACACACCCAAACACATGCACCAATACAGCTACTCACATACCCAGTCATAGACTGATAAAACCACACACACTGACATATCCTTGAGCAGGCCAATGCAGCCACTGACACACCCAGGCACATACCTATACAGCCAATGACACACCCAGTCTCATATCGATACATCTACTTAGACATTGAGCCAATCACTGATACAGCCACTCAAACACCCATACACACACTGATACAGCCAGTGACACATCCAAGTACACACTAATACAGACACTACCACACCCAGTCAAACATTAATGCATCTAAAAAGACACCCATGTACAAACTGAGACACACACTGACACACCCAGGCATACACTGATGCATAGGCTGACACATCCATGCAGACGTTAACACACCCAGGAATACACCAAAGCAGACACTAGCACACCCAGCCAAACCCTAATGCATCAAATAACACATACATGCATACACTGACACAAAAACTGACACACTCAGGCGTTAAAGGGTGCCTTATTTCCAAGATGTTGTGGTGGCAATAGGGGCATTGCCTAATTTACAAGGCAGCGCTAAACCACTTAATGTGGCTTTACGCTGCTTTGTAAATAAGGTATCCTTTCACGCTACACTTAGCGTGAAAGGGGAGGGCAATGGGTGTTGCGGTGGGCGTTCTACCTCAACACCCATTGATTAGATGCTGCCCCCGATTTACAAGGGTGGCGTAAATAGGAAGCAGCACCAAAATTAAGAACAGGGAAAACCTGGTGTTAAACAGGCGAAACGAGGAGAAATGCTTTTTTAACGACGCAGGTCTGTCCCGAAGCTCCCCAGACAAACTCCAACACTGCACTTTTTCGAACTGACTTACACAGATTTTTGGCCAAACATTAATACGTGCAACGTGCTGATGTCACTCCTAGACACATAAAAAATACTGCAAAGGGAAGCTGTCGACTTTGATACTTTTGTGACCAAGGAAGTGTGCTAAAAATGCTGGTATACATGGAATAAATACACAAGTAAATTTATAAATCGACTGTTGTTGTTAAACATCTGTCAAAGTGCAGTTGCATAAACGGAATTTAGGGGCAGCCTGTCGTGGTGGTCTCCCCGCCATCGGAGACATGTTTCCCGCCAGCCATATTACAATGGCAAGCGGGGTGATGATGCCAGCCGATGTGGTGGAGGAGCTTGTAGTCTCTACCATGTTGGCGGTGCCTGCTAGGCACCGCTATAGGGATTACAATGTCCCTTTCCACCGGCCTTTTCATGGCAGGTAACCCTCCATGAAAAGGCTGTCAGGAAGGGACTTTGGGGGCCTTCCCCGGGCCCCCTTCCACCTTCCCCCTTAGTCCTTGACTTTGGGTTTTAACATATCCCTGCTCCATGTGGCAGGCACCGCATTGTCTGATAGAGTGGCGGGTGGGCTTGATTCTGCCCGCCATACTGATCAGGCCCTTAGATTTCACTGGCAATATTAAGAAAGTTCATATGAAAATTCACAGAACATTTCTTTGATACAAAAAAGATAATCTTTTTAAAAAAAGAATTACACTTAATTCATATCAACATTCTGTTTGTGCAAATACTTTCTACATATAGATGACAACCTTAAACCTGCAGATGTCATTCTCATGTGTGATATCTTCTTCTGTCTATATTTCGCTATACAGCTAAGGTTGTCGCCTTCATGATTTGTCTCATCTTGATATAATGCAAAGTGCTAAAGACTTAAATCTTCAACCTTTTTTGGAATTGTGCTCCAGTGGGCTAAATTACTATCCCCTAAAATATGAACTTGAGCCCCAAAAGCACACTATATAGTTAATTTGATTATTGCACAAACAATAATATTCACCCCCAGTTGTTGTACCACAAATTTAAAACTCCTGATCTTGTGTAGTCAACAACATTTAGCACAAAATTCCTAAAACTGTAAGTTGGCAGCTATACCTTATAAAAAATTAAGCAGAAAGTTATTCTTTGTTCTAGTCTCTTTAACACACTTTTGCTCCTTGCTATTTTAGAAATTCTTTCATATTTGACCATAGGGATATGGGGGGAGGCTCACCTTACAAATGTACACAATGTTCTTCCTTAGTATTCAATCCTCCAGGCATTTTACTATTGAGATTTAAAATATATATGGATTCTAATCTTCTCAGTTGTTGTTCCCTGTTTCCTCCTCTCATGTTGGAGGCACTGAGTCAATTACAAAGTATGTTAAATTAGAAACATTCCATTCATGAATTTGTTTGAAGTGGTGGGCCACTGGGTAGCTTTGGTCATTGTTCTTGATGCCCTAATATGTTTCATAATTCTTAAATGCACTTTTAAAATAGAACTACCAACATACATCTTTGGACAAGTGCATTGGAGAACATAGACTACAAAATCAAGTTTACAGTGCAGGGCTGATCTTATCTGGTAGTTCTTTTTAGACAGTGGGGACCTCACTTCTTTTGTGTTTACCCCAAACCTACAGGCCTTGCATCTGAGACATCGCTTGAACTCTGGACTGCCTGTCAGCCATGATTCTACAGTCTGTATTTCAGGGCTACTATGCACTAATTCCTGTCTCATGGACTTAGCTCATCTGAACGTCATTAATGGTATGGCCGATATTAAGTTGCCTATTAATGGATAACTTTTAATGAGGTTCCAATGAGTAGAGACTATTTTTCTTATACTCTAATGTTCTCTGCAATATCCTGTGATCATTCTCAATTCATTTTGGTCTTTCTTTAAATGTTCTTTTCTGCTCCAAATGGGACCTCTTTGAAAGAGGATCTCTTCACTGTCTTTGTGATTTGCTTTACTGATGGCACTATCAAAAATCTTACTGCTCACCATTGCGAAGAGAAATATTGCACAGAAATGGGGGGTGGATGCGGTCCCGCTCTTGGGTGACTGGGCAAAGGATATGGATACCGCAATGATTGCCGAAAAGTCGGTGTTCAAGGGACGAGGATGCCCCAAGAAATGGGATCATAAATGGGAAAAATTGAATAAATACAGAGGGGACATTTGTATCTCCCCGACGGTGGAGCTGCAGAGAGAAAGGCGAAAACTGATGGCCCAGTTGACAGCAGAGGTGGTGTCTTCTCCTCCTGATTAGCAGCTATGCGACCTCCAGGCCTCCATCATTTGTTGTATCATGACCGGTAGCTTTTCAGATAACAATGTATCTTGTGATTTATTTGAAAAAGTTTTATATAGCGCTGGCTAGACCCGGAGGTATCAGAGCTCTTTACATAAGTTACATTTGTTACCATAGCATAAAATGAAAAACGTATACGAGTTATCTGGAGCATGAGGGAGGTTGGGGATGAGGGTTTAGGACAGGGGGGTAGGAGAAAAACAAACTAGGTTATGAAGGGCTGGGAAGGGGAGTCATCCGCAGGATCATGGAGGGAGAGGGCGGGGGAGGGAAAGTAAACACAGCGGAGAGACGAGGAAAAACAATGTCCAATGTCTGGCAGGGTAGGTGACTGCTAAGGGGGTGAAACCAAAGTCAATCTCCTCTATAGCTGCCAAAACAGCTCCACCAGGCATCGGCCAAGTTGCTCGGGCACTGCGGTCAGTATAACATATAATCTTGTGATTGATTGAACATTGTACTGACACAGTGATCTGTAGCGATCCTTGCTTAATGTATATGTGGATGTAAAAGTGAAAACGATGTATTGGGGATAATTTTATGGTGAAGTTGTATGGTATGTACTGATACCCGGTTGTTGTTGAAAATAAAAAATAACATTTTTAAATATAAAATAAATAAAAAATCTTACTGCTATACCCACGACTCAAAATCTTTACTAGTGGTGGTGAAATGTAAATTTAAATCATTGACAGTAAGACTCTCGGTGAACTTTCTTGCTGACTCCTCTGACCCTTTCCATACAAAAAAAGATCATCAATAAAGCGGGTCTAAAGGTCCACATTTTCCTATCATTTCTGAGCACCTGCTCCTCCCACCAGCCCACATGCAAATTTGCATAACTGGGGATGAAGCAGGTGCCTATTGCTGTACCTCTCTCTTGTCTATAAATCATCTTGTCAAAGAGGAAAATGTTATGCAAACACCACATTGTCATTGACAGTATCATTGTTGTATGTTGTAAAAGGCTCAATGTCCTATGTCCCAAAACAAATTCAATTGCTCCCAAACCATCACTGTGGAAGATACTCGTATAGAGCGATGTTGCATCCATTGTGATGAGTATATATGAATCTTCCCAATTTGTGAAAGAACTTAGGGGTTAGAGGAGCACTCCAAACTAATTGCAAAATGTTAAACCAAGGGTGCTGCACTGCTGCAATGTGTTGACCTCACATGTAAATAATACTTATGGTCCAACAGGATGAGATCCTGGATGCAGTGCACACTGTACCTATTTTAGAACCAACAGTTCTATGTATTATGCTAAATCAAACACTTTTGACCAACATGTCCCTCCACAAAAACAATTGACCAGATTTCTACCATTTATAAAGTATTATTCATCATTAATTCATGTGTATCTTGGATCAGAGGGATCTATTCAACACTTTTACAACATAAACTTCCATACAATAGCGGTATAAGTGCAGGTACAATAGGTCTCACGATATTACATCAGTTTACAATAGTAATATCTATTCGGGACATTTGTGTTCCCTATATAACTCTCTTTCAATATATTATTTGATACCCATTACTCTTATCGACATTTGGATTATATCAGATAGCACACTTGACGGTTTAATACCTAGGCAGACTAGCAGTCTGTACATTACACTATGTGTTTGACTTTTGCCATTGGCATTTATCTTATAGATTCTTTTTTTTAAACTCGATGGACTAGCATCCACGTTGTTCTATATTCACACGATTGCGTTACATATGCGGTTCTCATTTTCGGCACCGCGCTATTTTATTTCTTCAACAATTCATAGAGATTCTTTGGAATTATTCTTGATACTTTGGCTTTATATTATCTTCAGTTTTCATGTATATTATTATGTATTTCATACACATAAGCCAATTCAGTTTTTGAGAGAGGTTTTTAATTACTTGGATGCCTGTATCATTATCTTTTAACATTTCATGGTATTCACTTCGTAACAAGATAGTCTTTCCTCCAGTTCCATCGGGGAGGATGCGTAGTTCCTTTTTGTAGTCCTCTTTCTGTAGTCCCCTCTCTACCTCTACATTTACGCTGACGTTACTTGTGCGCATTTCCGTATTTGTGTATTTACGTTGAGCAAGCTTAGTGGCTCACACACTTTCAGCGAGATTATGTGCGGCGTGGTCCTCGCCTAGTTCCGGTAAGAATACTTTATTTCAGTGTCTTATTCCAAGTTCTCTTTGATGCCCGAGCAATTAATTCACATCATTTCTCATGTTGTTGGCAGTTTGATGCGCATGAACATACCGGCAAGAATCCTAGAGATATCAAGAGCATACAATACATGCCCGACATGCATATAGTTCCGGTAAGAACACCGCAATTCCGCGTTCATATGAGGTTTTCTTTAACACACAAACAACTATCTGATAGAATTTCTTCAGTTGCAGACAGTTTGATTTGCATCAAGATACCGGCAAGAAAATTAGAGATTTCAAAAATTAGCGTTACACGCTTGTTTTTTTGATTTATTGTGAGTGATCCATGGTTTTCTCTCGTACGTTTACAAGCACAATCATGATTTACGGGAATTAATAAGTGTATTACGGTTGTCCACAGGTATTTGGCATACAGCAGTGTGCAGTACAACCCAGCAGGTAGGATCACACACGGGCTCACACAGTCTAACAAAATACCTATTTTCGTTTGGTATATCTCTCATACAAGGTCCCCTTTTTTACCTGATAGGACGAGATATTCTGTCCTTTCGAGTTGAGGTATGGCATGAGATCCAAGTTCAGTCTCTTAACTTCACTTTATTTCGTGTTTACACACACATGTTCAGGTGAATACTCCTTAGGTTTATGGATATCAATGACAAATTCACCAATCCTTTTGGTTCTATAAATGAAACGGGCTTCTTTATTTTCACCAACATTATAAAGGTGTGGAACTCTTTCCGTTGTTTCGTTTATGGGACTCTCCTCTACTAACACAGTTACAAACCAGTTTACATGAATGTAAATTGTATTTTTTGCCACCCCTGAGGAAGGGATCTCGTAGTCCCAAAATGCATTGGGCTTTGCATCAACAATATGGTTAACTGTCAAATGCCATGTTTTTGAAACGTTTTTGTGTATATATATTATTTGTGTTACAAGAAAATATCAGCAAATAAAAATTCATTTTATTTTGCATTTATGGTATGAAAATATGTATTAGAAAAACATTTACATGCAATGTGTCACATGAATTAATGATGAATAATAATGTATAAATGGTAGAAATCTGGTCAATTGTTTTTGTGGAGGGACATGTTAGTCAAATGTGTTTGATTTAGCATAATACATAGAACGGTTGGTTCTAAAATAGGTACTGTGCGCACTGCATCCAGGATCTCTTCCTAATTTGTGTCATATATCCTTTTCGAAAAGTCTCCGGTATCTTTGATAGATAAAGATAGATTTTGGACATATTCTTGTAGAAAAAAGTAAATGAACTTGGATGTATTTTCAAAAAGAATTCCAATGCCCGATATAATTGGCCTCCCAGGGAGACTGAAAATGTCCTTATGGATTTTTGATATTAGATATAGGACAGGTGTTATTGGACGTTCTACTTTCAGGAATAAATATTCTTCCTGGGAGATCAAGCCGAGACCTCTCCATTTGGCCAAATCCAAACTGTACATTGCTTTAACAGCTCCCATTTCTGCCTTTGAGGACACATAGTAGCATTCATTGTCATTTAACAGTCTCAAAGCCTTTGTTTTGTACATGTGAAGCGGTCAAAGGACAATGTTGCAGCCTTTGTCGGACTGTCTAATAACTATATTCTGTCTTCCACGAAGTTTGTCCATAAGCTTGTTATATTTAATCACATGTATATCACAGGGCTTATCCCTTTGTAGAGATATTTTCTGTTGAAGATTTTTTAGATCTTGTATCACTAACTCTGAAAAGATGTCAATGGAATCCCTTGGTAGTATTGGCGTGAATACCGACTGTGGTCTATATGGTGTTGGGTTACTCCCGTAGATGTCCAAGCCTTGTGCATCATATATTTCTAGTTCAGTGGGTACTTGATCTTGCCCCATAATCTCTCGCTCCAACTGGTCTAATTGAATCACAATCGAAGCATCAGATACCTAGAAATTGGATTTGACTGGATCCCTTTGAATCTCAGGATTTCCTGTCAAAAGTGATTTATTCACAAAGAATTTGCCCAGTTTCATCTTTCAAACGAATTTAAACAGGTCTATTCTTGTTTGACTATTATCAAGGCTTGAAGGTACACAGGAAGACAGTCCTAGAGCTGGTACACGCTCTTCCTCTTCAGACAGTTCAACATCCGTCAAGTTGATGAGAGTTCACGCAGCTTCTTGTCTTATTTGCTTGGTTTGTTTAGATTTGTATGGTTGCTTGCCACGCTGGGTTCTCTCTGTTTCAGTTATGCCTGTGTTTTCTGATTTTTCGATTCATCCTTCCTTTGTGGTTTTCCCATGATTTAAACGGGGTCTCAAGTTTCTGTCTAATCGTAAAATACGAAGTTGCGCTAGGACAGTTGGGACATCCTTGGTTCCACCTTGAAGATTTCCTTCTTCTTGGTTGGTGTCAATCTCCAAACAAATTTTAGAACTGGTTTCAGTGTGTCTTGGGTCCAAACTGCTTAATGCTCTCTACAACAGTTTTTGCCTTCGTATATTGTCAAAACGTCTAGAAAACATGTAGAACTGACCTTTGAGATAATCCTGTTTATCACAACTGAATTTCAATGATTTTCTGTCTCTAATTACTTGTTCATATTTGGAGAGCCGAATTTTCATTTCTTTGTCAAATTTCTCCAGGGTTTCCTTATCCGCATCATTGCTCAGGTCTTGTCTTAGTGCTTCTATTGCTTGCAGTAATTTGTTCCTGTCAATTTCTGCATTTTAATAAGAATTGCCATCATTCTTCTTGATGTCTCTGCATTATTTTCTGCCCACTCACGCAGCATGTCAGGATTAGGATTTTCATACGTATCACCTATTAGTACACGTAGTCCTGTTGGAATTCTTCCAACTTCCAAGTATTTCAAGAGGGATTTGCATTCCCACCACTTCAAAATTTCCTCTTTAGGTAATTTTTCCAAGTGCCTCAATTTTGCATGTGTATCAGAGATCGCAATCCCTCGGATATTGCCTCTCTCATCCAGAATAGGTACCTCTTCATTGAACATTTTTTCTGCCGCCTCTTCCCGTTCCCTGAGCCATTCTGTGGTCATAACAACTTTGACGTGTCAGCAAAACACACTCTTCTGCCCGCTGCTAAGAATGTAGCAGCACCTCTCCCGCTATGCCTTTTCAATTGCCTATTGTGTGGAAAGTCTTACCTTATGGTCCCTGGCGTCCTCCGACACTCCGGCTACCTGCCTGTAGCTTCCGGCTCTCACTTCTCATGATAGATCGAAACAAAGGCTCGGGGGCTCTGCAGCATGTGTCCTCCTTGTTGCTGATAGCCGCACTGCTCCTGAAAGAGGGGCATGTTGGATTTTGGCTTCAGCGTACCGGAAACACTTCAGTGGTGCAGGTCTGTCCCAAAGCTCCCCGGACAAACTCCGACACTGAGATTAGTCGTTAATTTTATTTTGGCGTTACCGAACATAACACATTTTGGCTGGCTCCCCAGCCTTTTTCAAACTGACTTACACAGATTTTTGGCCAAACATTCATACGACAATGTGCTGATGTCAATCCTTGACACTGAAAAAATACTGCAAAGGTAATTTGTTGACTTTGATACTTTTGTGATCAAGGAAGTGTGCAAAAAAATGCTGGCATACATAGAATAAATACACAAGTAAATTCATAAATCGACTGTTGTTGTTAAACATCTATCAAAGTGAGTTGCATAAATTGATTTTAGATTTCACTGGCAATATTAACAAAGTTCATATGAAAATTCACAGAACATTTCTTTGATAAAAAAAGATAATCTTTTTTTTTTAAATTACACTTAATCCATATGAATAATCTTTGTTCAAAAAATTTCCACATATAAATGACAACCTTAAACCTGCAGATGTCATTATCATGTATTATATCTTTTTCTGTCTACAATTCGCTATACACCTGAGGTTGTAGCCTTCATGGTTTGTCTCATCTTGATATTATGCAAAGTGCTAAGTGCTAAACACTTAAAAACTTCAACCCCTTTAGGAATTGTGTATATATATATTCACTGAAAAAACCATAGGTTTCACACATGTTATAGTTAGCTGGACATTTTACTGATAAAAAACCAATGAAATTCCCGCGTTATAGTTAGTGCAGGCAACTATAACTCACGCGACCGCAATCCTCTGCTGATGCTAATACTGTATTTAGACACTTATTTGCCTATGTCTTCTTCCATTAAATTTTAGCTATACATATATTACAAATATTTTTTTTTCATAAAGACATATGTCATCAGCAGAGGATTGCGGTCGCGTGAGTTATAGTTGCCTGCACTAACTATAACGCGGGAATTTCATTGGTTTTTTATCAGTAAAATGTCCAGCTAACTATAACATGTGTGAAACCTATGGTTTTTTCAGTGAATTTGCAAGGTTTTTTAAATGCTAATTCCTAACTATAACGTGTGTGAAACCTATGGTTTTTTCAGTGAATTTGTACGGTTTTTTAAATGCTAAGTTACTTTACGCCATTCGTGGCGTGCGTGCCCACTTAACGCAGTTCGTTCCGTGCGCGCACGGTGCGCTTCGCGCACCGTGCGCGCAAAGTGAGCACGCGGTGCGCTTTGCGCACCGCGCGCCCACTTTACGCAGTTAGTGCCGTGGATGGGCCATGTACGCTTGATGCGCTTCGTGCACCGTGCGCACGTGGTGGACATAATATGCGCTTTGTTGTGAAAGATAAACATTTATATTCAGTTTAAATTATATAACATATGCCATGCACAAATGGTGCCCTTCGGGCACCATTTGCACACGGGGTGGGGAGAGTGTGGATAATTTTTTTTTTTATTAATTATTTTACTGTACGCGTACGGCAAGCGTAATCGGCGAATTTTCGTAAAAAAATAAAAATGAATTTTTGGCCTTGGGGGTTCTGTGGGGACACATTTAGCAAGCCGAGGTGGTTGGGAGCTGTCTAAACAGTCCCTTTACATGTTTATTCTCTTTGTTTTTCATCCCCCCCACAGAGTCCGAGAGAGAAAATGGCGGCCGCCGCTTCCTGGTTTCGACCGATTCGAATGTTTACTAAGATCTAACAGCCAATCAGAATCGCGCTCGCGCACGTCACCGTACGCGTACGGTAAGCGCACCGTAAGCGCACCGTAAGCTGGCTCAGATATATATATTGATTTAAAGGCTATTTTCTCAGAATCTACTGAACAGATTTACACCAAACCTACAAAAGGCACTTCCTTGACCTGTAGACTACCTCTCTGCCAAATTTCAAGGAACTCTGTTCAGCCGTTCGGGCTGTAGCTGTGTCTAAAGGTCCTATGGAAAAATGCATGGGAAAAACGCGTTTTGGGACCCCCCTTTTATCTCAGTCCCCGCTTGACGAATCCCCCCGAGACTTTCAGGGTAGGAGCGGAGCGTAGCGCCCCACCTATTTTGAAAATTTCGCGAGGATTCGTTGACCGGCGCCAAAGTTATTCAAAATAGAATGTTGCGGTTTTCCTATGGAAACAGGGTCCTAACTATAACTACCTACTGGCGACCGCCAGTAGGTAATATATCTATATATATATACACACACATTGGAAAAAGGCACCAGCCGAAACGCATCACGTTTGCTCCTGAATAAAATGGATGAAATAACCCTTCGAGAGTGCCTCTTCCTCATATGAAATGTGAGGAGAATATGAAGCGTTAATATATACATATATATATATTCACTGAAAAAACCATAGGTTTCACACACGTTATAGTTAGGAATTAGCATTTAAAAAACCTTGCAAATTCACTGAAAAAACCATAGGTTTCACACATGTTATAGTTAGCTGGACATTTCACTCGTACAAATCCATTGAAATTCCCTATAGTTAGTTCAGCTAACTATAACTCGCGTGACCGCAATCCACTGCTGATGACGTCACATATTAAATCACTCATGACATGGTCAGTGACATCACTCATGACATCACTGATGACATCTCAAATGACATCACTGATGACATCACTGATGACATCATCCTTGTGTAAGAGTGGCAGACCTCCTCTTATCCTAATCTAAACTTTGATACACACATTGAAAAATACAAACTAAAGTTTTGAAAACTATAGAGATACCAATACCAGTTAGAACAACCTATTCAGTAATTCCAAAATCTACATACGCATCCACTTATTCATCAACACTTCTATATAGTCACTCATACATGTACTCAGTCATCATATGTACTCATACACCTATACATCCTGTTACACACCTACACTCTTACATATAGTTACTCAGACACATACTCACACATGTCATCAGTGATGTCATTTGAGATGTCATCAGTGATGTCATCAGTGATGTCACTGACCATGTCATGAATGATGCAATATGTGACATCATCAGCAGTGCATTGCGGGCGCGTGAGTTATAGTTAGCAGAACTAACTATAACGGAGGAATTTCTATGGTTTTGTACGAGTGAAATGGGCAGCTAACTATAACACCCCTGAAACCTACGGTTTTTTCTGTGAATTTCTAAGGTTTTTTAAATGCTAATTTCTAACTATAACGTCTCTGAAACCTATGTTTTTTTTCAGTGAATTTCAAAGGTTTTTTAAATGCTAACTTTTAAGTGTGATAGTAGTTATATCTATTTTTTGTACTGATTTTCTACAGTTTTTTAACTGTTTATTTATAAATATTTTATTCATTAAATAACATATATTGTTCTGAAAATTGCAAAAAAAATGTTTAATTAAAACTGAAATATTGATTAATTTTCTTGTTTTCATTTTTTATTTTAATATATTTATATCATTTTCTTTAAAAAAAAACAATTTTTTTCGCAGTCGCGCACTCAAAGTGTACACATCACTGTGGGTGCGCGCATTCTAGCCGCTATTTTAGAAAAGTCATGAAGGATCCGTGTATGGTGTGCGACGGCTACGTGTTTTTCAGTTACATCATATACATTTAATATCACGTGATATGCGCGATTGGTATGCGACCAGTCTGCGACTCCTGCTCCCGCGCATTCACGACACATGCGCATTACGGTACAAGATGTTTGCACGCTTGCGGGTCCCGCGTGACATTATATACGTGCTGGGGCGCGCTGGGTGCGCGACTCCCGCAAAAAAAAATTATGTTCCAAAATGATATGTATGTGTATTTAATATACATATTAAGGCAAGAGATTATGTAAGATATTCATCAAAATAATATATTTGTACTTATAAGAAACTTATATTATTTTTAAATATATTTTCGCGAAGTCGGGTGCGTGCGTCGTGAGTGCAGAAAACCAGGTCAGCAGAGCTGCTGTAGAGCCAGAGAACCAGGTCAGCAGAGCTACTCTAGAGCCTAAGAACTAGGTCTGCAGAGCTGCTCTAGAGTCAGAGAACCAGGTCAGCAGAGCTGCTTTAGAGCCAGAGAACCAGGCCAGCAGAGCTGCTTTAGAGCCAGAGAACCAGGTTAGCAGAGCTGCTTTAGAGCCAGAGAACCAGGTCAGCAGAGCTACTCTAGAGCCAGAGAACCAAATCAGCAGAGCTGCTATAGAGCCATAGAACCAGGTCAGCAGAGCTGCTTTAGAGCCAGAGAACCAGGTCAGTAGAGCTGGTCTAGAGCCTAAGAACCAGGTCAACAGAGCTGCTCTAGAGCCAGAGAACCAGGTCAGCAGCGCTGCTGCAGAGCCAGAGAAACCAGGTCAGTAGAGCTGCTTTAGAGGGAGAGAGCCAGGTCAACAGAGCTTCTATAGAGCCAGTGAACCATGTCAGCAGAACTGCTTCAGAGCCATAGAACTGGGTCAACTGAGCTGCTTTAGAGCCAGAGAACCAGGTCTTTAGAGCTGTTGTAGAGCCAGAGAACTAGATCAGCAGAGCTGCTCTGTAGCATAAGAACTAGGTCAGCAGAGCTGCTCTAGAGCCAGGGAACCAGGTCAGCAGACCTGCTGTAGAGCCAGAGAAACCAGGTCAGCAGAGCTGCTTTAGAGAGAGAGAACCAGGTCAGCAGAGCTGCTTTAGAGCCAGAGAACCAGGTCAGCAGAGCTGCTCTAGCTGACACTGACTGACTGACACTAACTAACTGACACTGACTGACACTGATTGACACTGACTGACACTGACTGACTGACACTGATTGACTGACACTGACTGACTGACACTGATTGACACTGATTGACTGACACTGACAGACTGACTGACACTGACTGACTGACATTGACTGACATTGACTGACACTGACGGACTACTCTCCACTACTCTACTACTGACTCTCTACTACTCTACTACTCACTCTCTACTACTCACTCTCTACTACTCACTCTCTACTACTCACTCTCTACTACTCTCTACTACTCACTCTCTACTACTCACTACTACTCACTCTCTACTACTCACTCTCAACTACTCACTCTCTACTACTCTACTACTCACTCTCTACTACTCACTCGCTACTACTCTCTACTACTCACTCTCTACTACTCATGCTCTACTACTCTCTACTACTCACTCTCTACTACTCTCTACTACTCACTCTCTACTACTTTCTACTACTCTCTACCACTCACTCTCTACTACTCTACTACTCACTCTCTACTACTCTCTACTACTCACTCGCTACTACTCTCTACTACTCACTCTCTACTACACTCTCCACTACTCTCTCTCTACTACTCTCTCTCTACTACTCACTCTCTACTACTCACTCTCTACTACTCACTCTCTACTACTCTCTACTACTCACTCTACTACTCTCTGCTGCTCTCTAGCACTCACTCTCTACTACTCTACTACTCTCTCTCTACTACTCACTCTCTACTACTCTCTCTCTCTACTACTCTCTACTACTCACTCACTACTACTCACTCTACTACTCTCTACTACTCACTCTCTACTACTCTCTCTCTACTACTCACTCTCTACTATTCACTCTTTACTACTCACTCTCTACCACTCGCTCTCTACTACTCGCTCTCTACTACTCACTCTCTACTACTCGCTCTCTACTACTCTCTACTACTCACTCTCTACTACTCACTCTCTACTACTCTCTACTACTCTCTCTGCTACTCACTCTCTACTACTCACTCTCTACTACTCTACTACTCTCTACTACTCACTCTACTACTCACTCTCTACTATTCTCTACTACTCACTCTCCTACTCTCTCCTACTCTCTACCACTCACTCTCTACTACTCTACTACTCACTCTCTACTACTCTCTCTCTACTACTCACTCTCTACTACTCACTCTACTACTCTATACTACTCACTCTGTACTACTCTCTACTACTCACTCTGTACTACTCACTCTCTACTACTCACTCTCTACTCCTCTCTACTGCTCACTCTCCACTACTGATTCTCTACCACTCGCTCTCAACTACTCTCTACTACTAACTCTACTACTCACTCTCTACTACTCTACTACTCTCTCTACTTCTCACTCTCTACTACTCACTCTCTACTACTCACTCTCTACTACTCACTCTCTACTACACACTCTCTACTACTTGCTCTCTGCTACTCGCTCTCTACTACTCTCTAGTACTCACTCTAATACTCACTCTCTACTACTCTCTACTACTCACTCTCTACTACTCCACTACTCTCTACTACTCACTCTCTACTACTCACGCTCTACTACTCTACTACTCTCTACTACTCTCTCTCTACTACTCACTCTCTACTACTCACTCTCTACTACTCTCTCTACCACTCTCTACTACTCACTCTCTACTACTCTCTACTACTCTCTCTCTACTACTCTCTCTCTACTACTCTCTACTACTCACTCTGCTACTCACTCTATACTACTCTCTACTACTCACTCTCTACTACTCTCTACTACTCACTCTCTACTACTCTCTACTACTCACTCTCTACTACTCTTTACTACTTTCTACTACTCACTCTGCTACTCACTCTCTACTACTCTCAACTACTCACTCTCTACTACTCACTCTCTACTACTCTCTACTACTCACTCTCTGATACTTTCTCTACTACTCTCTACTACTCTACTACTCACTCTCTACTCTCTATTACTCGCTATCTACTCTCTACCTCTCTACCTCTCTCTCTACTACTCTCTACCTCTCTACCTCTACCTCTCTACCTCTACACCTCTACCTATACACCTCTACCTCTCTACCTCTCTGTACATGCACACATATGCACATATATATATATATACATATATATGCATATGCATTTATATATATGTATGTGTATATATAAACATAATCTGCATATCTATATAAATATAAATCCATGCAAACATATACATATACATATATGCATGGTATGTATATGAAAGTTTGAAAAACTCTAATACAAGCAAAGCTAGAAAGCCACCTAATTACAAACAGAATTGCTTTAACTTAAACGAGGGCGAGACCTATTGCATTTTCAATGCTTGTTTACTTTGATTCCATCAAGAAGGCATTCATATGTGTCACACATTTTCCATAAATTCTGAATTGTAGCACTCTAGTTGCTCATTAGATCACTGTAGTAAAGCTACTGCTCACCAGGAAAGTCTGCTGCTGGTATTGAAAGTGCATGTTTCAGTCTGCTTGGCAGAATTTTTTAATGAAATAGAAGAGGATTTGAGAAGTCACTCAAAATGTGCCCTAATTTTTCTTTTTTCCTCACTAATCATAATTTCTATGGCAAAATGAACCTCCTCATTGTGTTCCTTTTAAATTAAACGACTCACTCTCTACTACTCACTCGCTATTACTTCCTACTACTCACTCTCTACTACTCACTTTCTACTACTCTCTAGTACTCTACTACTCTCTACTACTACTCTCTACTACTCACTCTCTACTACTCTCTACTACTCTCTACCACTCACTCTCTACTACTCTACTACTCACTCTCTACTACTCACTCTCTAGTACTCACTCTCTACTACTCTACTACTCTCTACTACTCTCTAATACTCACTCTCTACTACTAACTCTCAACTACTCACTCTACTACTCTCTCTACTACTCACTCTCTACTACTCTCCACTACTCACTCTACTACTCTCTACCACTCACTCTCTACTACTCTCTCTCTCTACTACTCACTCTCTACTACTCACTCTACTACTCTCTCTGCTACTCACTCTCTACTACTCTCTACTACTCACTCTCTACTACTCACTCTCTACTACTCACTCTCTACTACTCTACTACTCTCTACTACTCACTCTCTACTACTCACTCTCTACTACTCACTCTCTACTACTCTCTCTCTACTACTCACTCTCTACTACTTGCTCTCTACTAATCACTGTACTACTCACTCTCTACTACTCCCTACCACTCTCTACTACTCTCTACTACTCACTCTCTACTACTTCACTACTCTCTACTAATCACTCTCTACTACTCACTCTGTACTACTCTACTACTCACTCACTACTACTCACTCTCTACTTCTACTACTCTCTCTCTACTACTCACTCTCTACTACACACTCTCTACTACACACTCTCTACTACTCACTCTCTACTACTCTCTCTCTACTACTCTCTACTACTCTATACTACTCACTCTCTACTACTCTCTATTACTCACTCTCTACTACTCTCCCTACTACTCTCTACTACTCACTCTACTACTCATTCTCTACTACACATTCTCTACTACTCTCTCTCTCTGCTACTCAGTCTCCACTACTCACGCTCTACTACTCTCTACTACTCCCTCTACTACTCTCTACTACTCTCTACTTCTCACTCTCTACTACTCTCTACTACTCACTCTCTACTACTCACTCCACTATTCTCTCCTACTCACTCTCTGCTACTCTCTCTACTACTCTCTACTACTCTCTCTCTACTCTCTATTACTCATCCTCTACTCTCTACCTCTCTCTACCTCTCTCTCTACTACTCTCTACCTCTCTACCTCTACCTCTCTACCTCTACGTCTCTACCTCTACACCTCTACCTCTCTACCTTTCTCTACCTCTCTCTACACGCACACATATGCACATATATGCATATGCATTTATATATATGTATGTGTATATATATTACCTACTGGCGGTCGCCAGTAGGTAGTTATAGTTAGGACCGTGTTTCCATAGGAAATCTCAAAATTCTATTTTGAATAACTTTGGCGCCGGTTGACGAATCCTCGCGAAATTTTCAAAACTAATGGGGCGCCTACCCTTATAGTTTCGGGGTGATTCGTCAAGTGGGGGCCGAGAAAAAAGGGGGGTCCCAAAACGCGTTTTCCCCATGCATTTTTCCATAGGGACTTTAGTCGCAGCTACAGCCCGAACGGCTGAACAGAATTATGTGAAATTTGGCAGAGAGGTAGCCATAAGGTCCATGAAGTGCCTTTTGCAGGTTTGGTGTAAATCTGTTCAGTATTTCCTGAGAAATTAGCATTTAAATCAATATAAATATCTGTACGGGCGCAGCGTGCGCACACTGAGCAAGTCCTGTGCGCGCACCTTGCCGATCGCGAGCGCACTTCTGATTGGTTGTTAGATGTCAGTAAACATTCGAATCAGTGGAAATCAGGAATCGGCGGCCGCCATTTTGTCTCTCGCATAAAGAGGGGGTGATAAACAAAGGGGGAGAACGTGAAAAGGGGGCAGAGTGGGGAGATATTGACCGACTAGGCATTGTAGGGGGGTGACAGTAGGACCTTGTAGGGCAAAAAAAAAGATTTATATTTTGAAAAAAAATATCGCCGAGTGCGCGCACCCAGCGCGCACCCGAAAAAATTTTAAAAACAAAAAAATAATAAAAATTCGCAATTAAGTGAAAAGATATAAGGTGGCTCTAAAAAGAGCCCTTTTGTTTATTGTGTGTTTTTCGGTACCTACAAGTAAGTACCGATGCAGAGTCTAAAGTTCAAGAGGAAGACTCTGTTGCCTTCATCAGTGAAGTGTACACCATCTCCTCTATAAATGTCTTGCATGTTGTATCGCAAGTTGTTGTGGTATATAGAACCCATACCATAGTCTCTGAGGAAAGCAGAAATAGATTTGTTGACGTGCTTCCTTGCTTTGTCAATCTGCGGACAAAATTGGTTGGACCAGTTCCACTTTTGCCTTTGGCATATGTTAGAATATACAAAGGCAGTTTGTGGAAAAAGCGACATCAATTGCACAAAGGTGTCCTTAATAAGCATTTCCAGACCTACCCCAGTTAAAGTGCCTAGGTCATTTCCACCACAGTGCACAATAATAAGGTTAGGCTGTGGGAGATGTAGAAAGGTTTTCACCAAAGGCATTAATTGGTGCCACTTTAACCCTCTCTGACCAATCCATTTAATGTCTACATTTAGCAAAGCAAGGTCTCTCACCATACCTCTTTTTTCTGCAAATTTTTCACTCCAGAAGACATAGCTGTGACCTACAATCCACACTGTGAACATCTTCCAAGGAGATCTGGATGCACTCAGGAGGTGTCTTTCAGTAGAAAGGCAATATGAAATGAAAGACAGTTGAAAAATGGAGGCACACATAGTATTTTTTTAAAAAAGAACTCATTGGCTGTTTCAAACCATTCTACACTAAAAACTAGGCTGTATGTTTAAATTTTAAAAAGCATGTTTTGTATTGGTTCAGAAAAATGTGTTACCAAAGAACATTACTATGGATTTGCTGTTAGGTTTGAAAAGTCAAGCACTCTTGCTCTTTGGATATGAAACATTGTCTGCTGAACTTCTGACCTCTCTCCTCACAGCAGTGTTCCATGACCTGTTGCTATGGTAGCAGGCAGGAGACAAGTTGGGGGAAGGGTACATTTGGAAAGGGGTTGAAGTTTTCAACCAATAGAAATGTGTGATTTCATTTGAAAAAAAGTGGGAAGCACTGAGATTTGAAATTAACATGTATATGTGTGAAAAAAGAGAGGGAAATATTGCCATTTACTGGTTCTGGAGAGAGGAGAGAGGTGTGGAGCTCTGATATTCTGACTCTGATAGTCTGCTGTTTGAGTGGCACATTTCGTTCTCAACTAACTATTTTAAAAGGTGAGTTATGAGTTTGAGAGGGGATGTATGTGGTGATTTTTGAGATACAAATTAGAATTGTGAATCTTCTTCAAAAGTTATGTTTTACATTTTGAGGTTTGCGAGATATTTAACTGTTTTGAACTTGTAAGATATTATGGAGTATGTTTTCACAATAAGTTTATGTGTACTGGTAAGAATGAGGAATACTGTTTTGTGCCTACTATCAAACCATGAGTCTGTGTGCAGAGAAGAATTGTTGACAGAGATTTAATTTGCGTTGCTGTTGAAAAGTAAGACTTGAAGTTGAAAGGAAAGGACAGCTTGTTTTTAATTGTGATGGTTAGGATTTAGCAGAAATCACTTTGAAAGAAAAGAGAGGAAAATGGCAGCACATTTGAAATTAGCATTAGTTCTGTAAGAATTGGTGACCCAGGAAAGGGGCAGCCTGTGTTTTGTGCCTACCAACACAGCATGAGTCTGTGTGCATATAGGAATTGTTGTCTGAGATTTAATTTGTGAAGTTGTTGTTCTGTAAGGATTGCAGACCCAGGAAAGGGGCAGCCTGTGTTTTGTGCCTACCAACACAGCATGAGTCTGTGTGAATATAGGAATTGTGGCCAGAGATGTATTTTGTGTTGCAGTTGTTTTGTAAAACATGCACTTGCAGGAAAGGGACAGCTTGTTTTCTTCAAATGTGGTTGTTAGCAGTCAGCAGAAATCACTTAATTGCAAATGAGAGGCAAATGCTTAAACATTTGAAACCAACAGGGTAGATTTCCCTTTCAAAAAAAAAAGGCACAGGTAGTTGCCATATGTTCAAAACTGAAAATAACCCTTAGCACACATGCACTGTTACATACATCCCAGCAGTCTTCATGCAGTTTTGGAAGTCTCTTTGCCCATCTGTCTTGCACCAGACAATACACAGTCTCCAGAAACACACTCTTGGCACACACGCAGCAGCTTCTCCCACACTCCCAAGTGTAGTACTCAGGTCTGTGTGGTGTTTCAGATAGCACTGTGTAACGCAAACACATTCAACGTCAATAAGGCTCATTTCCTTTGCTCTAGTGTAGTCACTCACCCAGAATGCACATGCTCATGGTCTCAAGGAGCTGTTAGGACATGTGCTCTTTTCTGCCTCTGTGATCTACAAGGAAAATGTGTCAGGCTGTAACACTAATTATCACTTGCTCTACCATAGTAGTAAATGTGCTTTGAAATTGCAAATCAAATTCTGTTTTCTGCTTAGAAGCACTCTATGAGGCTGTGTGCATATAGGAATTGTGGCCAGAGATGTAATTTGTGTTGCAGTTGTTCTGTAAAACATGCACTTGCAGGAAAGGGACAGCTTGTTTTCTTCAAATGTGGTGGTTAGCACTCAGCAGAAATCACTTAATCGCAAATGAGAGGCAAAAGCTAAGACATTTGAAACCAACAGGGTAGATTTCTCTTTCTAAATAGCAAAGGCACAGGTAGTTGCCATATGTACAAAACTGAAAGTAACCTTTCGCACACATGCACTGTTACATACATCCCAGCAGTCTTCATGCAGTTTTGAAGTCTCTTTGCTCATCTGTCTTGCACCAGACAATACACAGTCTCCAGAAACACACTGTTGGCACACACGCAGCAGCTTGTCCAACACTCTCATGTGTAGTACTCAGCTCTGTGTGATGTTTCAGATAGCACTGTGTAATGCAAACACATTCAACGTCACCAAGGCCTCATTTTCATTGATCTAGTATAATCACTCACCCTGTAACACATGGTCATGGTCTCAAGGAGCTGTTGGGACATGTGCTCTTTTCTGCCTCTGTAATCTACAAGGAAAATGTGTCAGGCTGTAACACTAATTATCACTTGCTCTACCATAGTAGTAAATGTGCTTTGAAATTGCAAATCAAATTCTGTTTTCTGCTTAGAAGCACTCTATGAGGCTGTGTGCATATAGGAATTGTGGCCAGAGATGTAATTTGTGTTGCAGTTGTTCTGTAAAACATGCACTTGCAGGAAAGGGACAGCTTGTTTTCTTCAAATGTGGTGGTTAGCACTCAGCAGAAATCACTTAATCGCAAATGAGAGGCAAAAGCTAAAACATTTGAAACCAACAGGGTAGATTTTTCTTTCTAAATAGCAAAGGCACAGGTAGTTGCCATATGTACAAAACTGAAAGTAACCTTTCGCACACATGCACTGTTACATACATCCCAGCAGTCTTCATGCAGTTTTGAAGTCTCTTTGCTCATCTGTCTTGCACCAGACAATACACAGTCTCCAGAAACACACTGTTGGCACACACGCAGCAGCTTGTCCAACACTCTCATGTGTAGTACTCAGCTCTGTGTGATGTTTCAGATAGCACTGTGTAATGCAAACACATTTAACGTCAGCAAGGCCTCATTTAAATTGATCTAGTCTAATTACTCACCCTGTAACACATGGACATGGTCTCAAGGAGCTGTTAGGACATGTGCTGTTTTCTGCCTCTGTAAATGATAAGGAAAATGTGTCAGGCTGTAACAGTAATTTGGTACTATTCAGGAACACTGTTTTGTTCCAAAAAAGATAGCATGAGTCTGTGTGTATACAGGAAATGTGGGCAGAGATTTAATTTGTGAAGTTGTTGTTCTGAAAGAAATGCAGTCCCAGGAAAGGGGCAGCCTGTGTTATGTGCCTAAAATGACAATATGAGTTTGTGTGCACACAGGAATTGTGGGCAGAGATTTAATTTATGAAGTTGTTGTTCAGTAAGAATTGCAGTCCCAGGAAAGGGGCAGCCTGTGTTATGTGCCTAAGATGATGGCATGAGTCTGTGTGTGCACAGGAATTGTGGGCAGAGATTTAATTTGTGAAGTTGTTGTTCAGTAAGAATTGCAGTCCCAGGAAAGGGGCAGCCTGTGTTATGTTCCTAAAATGATGGCATGAGTCTGTGTGCGCACAGGAATTGTGGGCAGAGATTAAATTTGTGAAGTTGTTGTTCAGTAAGAATTGCAGTCCCAGGAAAGGGGCAGCCTGTTGTCTTTACACAAATTATCCCTTAGCACACATGCACTGTTACATACATCCCTGCAGTCTTCATGCAGTTCTGGAAGTCTCCTTGTTCATCTCTCTTGCACCAGAGAATACACAGTCTCAAGAAACACACTCTTGACACACACGCAGCAGCTTCTCCAACACTCCCATGTGTAGTACTCAGTTCTGTGTGATGTTTCAGATAGCAGTGTGTAACGCAAACACATAAAAACATCATCAAGGCCTCATTTTCTTTGCTCTAGTCTAATCACTCACCCAGGTTGCAGATGCTCATGGTATGAAGTAGCTGATAGGACACGTGCTCTTTTCTGCCTCTGTGATCTACAAGGAAAATGTGTCAGGCTGTAACAGTAATTATCACTTACTCTACCATAGTAGTAAATGTGCTTTGAATTTTCAAATCAAATTCTGTTTTCTGCTTAGAAGCACACCATGAGGCTGTGTGCGCACAGGAATTGTGGCCAGAGATGTAATTTGTGTTGCAGTTGTTCTGTAAAACATGCACTTGCAGGAAAGGGACAGCTTGTTTTTTTTCAACTGTGGTGGTTAGCACTCTGCACAAATTAGTAAATCACAAATGAGAGGCAAATGGTAAAACATTTGAAATTAATGAAAAGCTTAAAAAATATTTTAATGAATTATAATTACAAAAAGATTTTTTTTTAAGTTTCTTGCAGGTATTGCTGAGCAACAGTGAAAAAATAAAAAAATGCCTTTAAGGACAAGAAAGAGGAAAGAAAAGCAACAACAAGTATATCTGGACAAAACTGGGAAAAAAAAAATAGGAGGAGAAGCTGGTGATGGCAAAAAGAAAAAGTCTACTGGTAAGCAGAGTAGAGATTTCTTAAAAAAGATCTTCAAAAAACAAAAAAATGGAAAAAATAAATGTAAAACAAACAGTGTTTTAGGTACTAAGCAACAACAGAGTCAACAGCAAAAAACAAAAGCTAATGTACAATCAGAAGTAAGTAAGTGATTTAACACGAAAATTAGATTTTAAAAACATTCGTCGAAAAATGTTTCAGAGAAGAGTGATGTTAAATTTGCTAAAGGATGTGAAAAAATATAAGAAAAAACAAAATTTATTAAGACATTTTTTTTTATAGAAAATATTGTAAGTAAGGCTTTGGAAATAAAAAAAAAACTTTTTATTCTAATTTTGAATAGGATGCGTAGATTAGATAAATTAGTCAATGCAATGAAGTCACAAAGCAAAAGGAAAAGAGAAGTGAAAAAAAGTAACTTTTGTAAAGTGTTCTTGGGAGAATGGAAACACAGTTCAAGTACTGAACCATTTTTTAATGAAGAGAGTTATCTTCAAAGTAATAGTTTGTTGCATGCAGCTGACACCAATGGTAGAGCATATGAAGTTAAGGATGGTTGTGTGATGGAAAAAGAGAAAATGGCCCAAGAAATGAGGAAGAAGTAATGGCTGCTGAGGCTATGGGGAGACGTCCAAAAGCCCCAGTGTACACTTGGAACTGTAGTAGTATTTGTACTGTGCGTCAGGAATCTATTGATAAATTACGTGACTTTCTAAGAGAATATAGTAAAAAGAGTGTAAAACAGAAGATGAAGGTGCTTCAAACACTAGATCCACGCAGAGTGAGAGAGAATACTGGTTTGCAGGGACATTCTCTGGCTTGTCTATCTAGAAAAGTGTGTAAAAGTGTTTTTCATCATTTTAGGATGCTGGCTGTTCATCATACTGAAATGAGAAAGTTTGTGAGAACATTGTATTTTGCTAAAAGTCCAGCAGTAAAGTTAAATGAGTTGAATAATGCTCTGTTCCGTGGATCTGTATCAGATGTAGTGAAGGTTACTGATGAGATTCAGTTTTGTTACTTTGGTCCAGAACAAGAAAGTGCAGAAAAGGACACAGTTAATGAGGAAAATGAGGAACAGAATGTAGAACTCATTATTACTAAAAAATTTGAGGATGAAATGACAAAATTTACTATCATCTCTAATGAAAGACCAAATATTACTTGTATTTGTTGCCGCAGAAGCCATTATAAAATTCAAACAAGGAATGTTGATCTGTATAAAAAAAGTGAAAATGAAGATAATTATAAGTGGAAAGATTTTGCAACATATATATTTCTTGAAAATTGTTTTGAATTGGGTGAAGATCAGCGTATTTGTAAATACTGTTATAACAAGTTAGAAGAAAATAGAATGCCGACCAGAGCTGTACATAATAATTTACAATTGGATGCTATTCCTGCCGAACTTTCTGATTTAAATACATATGAGTCTATACTCATTCAATGTGTTCATCCGTTCCAGACCATAGTACGTATGGAGCCCAAAACTGGTAAATTACCTCCTTCAGATTTACTGAGAGGTTTAAAAGGAAGAGTGGTGTATTTGCCCTTGGATTTGAAAAAAAATATGGAAACTATTGATGCAGATACTTTGGAAACTGAACCATTGGTTATTCTGGTTAATGGTGTACCTACAAAGAATAAGAAGATTTGGCAGGAGCTGGTAGATGTACGGAAAGTACAAAGAGCAAATTTATATTTGAAAAGGAATAATAAATGGTATGAATCAATTTATATAGATGAAGAAGAAGAAGATTTACAAGAAGACACAGAAACACCAACTGGTCAAATTGAAAAAGTGGACAAGTCAAAGGAAGAAGAAATTTATGAACATTTTAGCATACATCCTCTTCATTCAAAAGAAGTTATGGGAGACACTATTGATCTGTTTCAGATGAAGAAAGCAAAAGGAACTCCTGTGAGTGTATGGGAGAAGAGCTTGGAAGCTCGATGTTTTCCTCAGCTGTTTTCTACAGGAAAAGGTGGACGATATGATGAACGCCCAGAACAGATTCCAGCTTCTGAGTATCGGACTACAAGACTATATGCTGAAGATTCAAGATTTCGTCAAAGTATTCCTTATTTGTTTCATCTTTTATTTGAAAGCGACTTGTCTGCATTATCTTATGCAGTAAATCACATTTTAAAAAGTGGAGTACATCTACATAATGTGTCTGCTAAGGATTTTATGGAGAAAGTGCAGCACCGAGATGATCATTTGGAAACACAACTGATCAATCTGATGGCTTGTCAGCGTGGGACAAATGAATATTGGTACGGACGCCATGGTGAATTAAAATGTATGTTACGGAATTTAGGAACTCCTACATGGTTTCTAACCCTAAGCTGTGCCGAGTACGCTTGGGATGATTTACTGGATTTGCTACGAGAGGCAAATTCAAACATTAAAAACATTGAATACAAGACAGAAGGAGAACTGTGCTCATTGGATCCGGTTAATGTTTGCAGATATTTCAATCATAGATTTGAGGCTATGATGTCCTTCATCTGCAATAAAAAAAATCCACCTCTTGGAGAAGTAGTGGATTTCTTTTGGAGAAAAGAGTACCAGGCAAGAGGTGCTCCTCATATTCATATGCTGTTGTGGATCAAGGATGCCCCAAAATTTGGAACAGATGCTGATGAAGCAGTGTTATCTTTCATTGAAGAATATGCAACATGTGCTATACCTAATAGTACAGAAGAGAAAAAGTTAAAAGAACAAGTTTTACGTTTCCAAAGTCATCGGTGTGGAAAATACTGTCGACGGAAGTACAAGACAAAAGATAAATTCTACACAAAGTGTCGATTTGGATTTCCTAGACCTGTTCTTTCAAAAGGAAGAGTCAACAGTTTTATGTCTGCTGTGCGACATACTATAACCAGAAAATCTCCCAAAAATACATACAACCTAAAAAGAAAAGAAGAGTCAAAATTTATAAATGACTTCAACCCAGTCATTTTATCCATGTGGAATGCTAACATGGATATTCAGTATGTGGCAGACAATTCTATTGCTGTTGCTCGGTATGTCACATCTTACATCACTAAATCTGAGAAAACAGAATTGAAGAAAATGTGGGAAGAGATTTCTCACGAGAAGACTGTCAGTAAGAAGCTGTACAGTTTCAGTTTAAAGATGTTATCGCATCGAGAAATTGGATCCTACGAATGCTCAGATAGGTTATCATCTGCAAGTCTTTACTCGAAATCCAGAAGAATAATTTGGGTAAGCTTAGGCCTTGCAGGAATGAGAAATCGGGTACTGAAATCTGTTTAGAGAAATTGAATATTTGGCCGAGAATGACCCAGAAAGTACAGATATTTTGAAAACAAACATGTTGGACACATATTACCCAAAAAGAAGTCATCATCTTGAGAACATGTGTCTCTATGAAGTGCTGCAGAACTACATTTTTTCACGGAAAGCCACAGAAGACATCAACAATGGAAAATATAAAGTCATTGGTGAGAAAGGATGTTTGGTGAAGCAAACAAAAGGAAGTTTGATAAATCACAGGAAGCTGAGTTGCGACACTACTGACAAAAAGGAATTTTACTACTTGGCTCTTTTACAGCTGTTTAAACCATGGCGTTCAGAGGACGAACTACTGGGAGAATTTCAAAGCTATGAAGATTCTTTTAATGCTAGCAAAGATAGCATAGAATGCAGTACTTTCACAACTTATGTCCAAATGTTAAATGAAGAAAATGAACAGGAAGCAAAAATTGCAGCTGAAGTAGCTAGAGAAAGTTCTCAAGACAGCCAAAGTTCAGGAACACTTAGTCAAGATCCCCTAGGACAACCAATCGTAGAAAATGAAGCTGCAGTAGCCATGACTGAAGTAGAAACAGCTATGAATCAAGCACAGGAAGATTCAATCGACTTACTAAATCTGGAACAACAACTGAATGAAGAACAAAAACAAATTAATGAAGAAGTCACAAAACAAATTGATCAAGGATTACTACATGAAAAGAAAGAGTGCTCATGCACATCATTTGAACCAATCAGGATGTATGTGAGTGTGCTGCAGATCAGGGCATACAAATTCTCCCTACTTCCACGGATAGAGTAATTTCACAGATACACGCACATGCACTCATCACACGCTTGGGCCCATTTCACTAACACACGCTCGATTACTCTATTAGCACTGGACATGAGAGAAACTCCTGAAACACCCTGTATCTACAGTAAGGTCAATGCGATCAAATTGTCATTGTCCTGAGTCATGATTTAAACAACAATAATCACATTAGAGTATTCAATAAACGACAAGAAATAACCACCAACACTGTATTTGAAATAATGGTACTTTATCTAAAATTAGTTTAAATGAAAGTCAATCAATAGCAAAATCATTATTCTCATAGTTACCTATTCTAGCTAAATGTCATAAATGGGTCAGGACAAGTCTCTCAGTAAAATCTCCAGAGTCGTCGTCCTCACAGCATCGATCCTCACCAACGCAGGTTTGGGAAGAAGTGGCCTTAGACCCTCTCTAGTCTAACAATATTTATAATAAAACTTTCAAAATGATAGCAGCAAATAAGTTCTGAATATCCATTGAGCCGCTGAGCAGAGCGAGCGGGAAAGGATGTAGCATTGCTACATTTGAAAAACCTCCGCTCAGAAAAATCACAAAAATAAAAAGACGGAAGAAGGAAACTCGAGTTTTGCAAAAGATACTTTCATGTACGCATTTCCTCGGAACCATAGCGAAGCCACCGCTGTAATCACAAAGTTCATTGTGGCTCTCTTTTCCTCCAAGGTTATTTGGACGCTCGCCTGGAGTCACTGTCATCACGGAAACTTTCAAGACTCCAGCAGAAGCCATGGTCAGGTGACTTTTCAACAAGGCCTCTCGTCATCTCATATTCACTCGAGCACAGGCTGTAAACGACAGCCATCTTGTTTTAGGCCAAAACGAACCATCTTAATTGAAAGAAACACAAACAACGTTACTACATCATCGCAATGTTTAAACAGTGTTAATTCCCACTAATACCCTTATGTGTATGTAATTAGCTAGCCATCTGCAACATAAATAAGCATTAGCACACGTTATTATTTAAAAGCATCAACACAAAACAAATAGCACACCCATATTAAATAACTGCACGTATTATTAAGCAACATATATGCATTCCCACGTGTAGTTTTCTCTTATTAGTCATATTGATTAGTTAAAGTCTCTCACAAAACCAAAAATTATTGATTATAAATTAGTAATTTTAATTATGACTTATAGACAAAACTGGAGCTTAAAACCCGATAAATTTTCAAAAAGAAAACCCTGCTCCAGCAATCCCCCCTTTGGTGATATCATCACCAAATAAAACAACCCAAAAAACACACCAGACTCCCTTTCATCATCCCTTTTTGCCTCCAAATAAACACTCTCTCTCAATTCTTCCAACTCTATTTCTTGTGGGTCTCTTTTTGACCTCTTTTGTTTCTTTTCAATATTAGCTCTAATTCTTTCCTTTTTCCCTCCCCTGTTTTTACAACACAAACACACCAATCTTAGTTTCAATAAAGCAATAAAGCAATAAAGCAACAATCACACATGTCAAAGGAAACAATATCTTACCTATAATAGTACTACCTATCTTAGCAATAAAACTCTTAGCAGCAACTATCTTATTAGCTATTTTGGTCCAGATACTTTCAGCTTCTAGTGGTACTAATTCTTCATGCTAATCAGTAATATTTTTGATATAGACCTTCAGGTCTTTGCTTTCGTCAGGAATGTAAGTGCAACAATGTTGAACTTTCAGCATTCCGCAGACTCCACCCTCCTTAGCCAATAGAATATCAAGGGCAAGTCGATTTTGCATAGACATAGCACGTACAGCAATCATCTCCGTATTTACCAAAAGAAACCCTCCAGCGGTACTTGTCGATAAGCGATCCACCACTGTTGACAGTTTCCGAATTCCATATGCATTTAATGAAATTCCCACTGCTGGAATTAAAGCTCCAAAGATATCACCAACTATTTCTGACCAGGTTTCTCTCTTATGTTCTACATCTTCAATTCTATCTATATGAAAGATCTTTGGAAAGACCAGGCCCACATAACATGTGCCATACCAATGGTCAGGCAACCTGTAATAAGCCTTGTTCCCACAAACATAATACACTCCTGGGAAAACTGGATCTTCTCCTCCCTTGAAACCCCATCCTGTTGCAATGAAGTATGTATCATGACACTCACTAGTCCCAACAAAATATGTATAATATTGAGATTTCTTCCTGGTAATGCATAGTTTACCCTTTTGTGGTGCATCTAGAGCTAAAGTTGGACTAGCCCCATTCCTCAACTCTTTTCCCATCTCAATGTCCCAAATTGTCTCACTCACTTTATATTTCCCTGCCTTTTCATGCATGCTCATTCTCCTTTCCTCTACCATGTTTAGGAAAGCCTTCTCCTCTTCTTTCAAACTGCAAATTAAATTGTTCTTAAAAATGTAATCTAATGTTAATTCTTCTTTCTCAATAAAAATTTCACCAAAAATATTAGCTTCTTTAGCTGGATTCAGCCTTTCGTTCATAGGCAATTGCCCAAAAATATTATCTTTGTTAGACATAACATAATCTATTTTCCCTAACAAATAAAAAACACTACTTAGCACACTACATGAAATTCCATACGTAGCTGGTAAATGATAAGTAACACCCTCTGAAACGGATACAGGTAACTGCATACAGACGTAGCAATCCCTAACTTCCATTGTCTTCACGTATTCATACAACAACTTTGAAAAAACATTACTAGAAAAATCATTAATTGACCTATCTTTATGTATGTAAGTGTTACTAATTCTAGTTGGAACTACTTTTTGCGAACTCTTCTCCACATTAGTCACATTCTCAGTGTGCATTTCAAATGTACCTATTGTAACTCTAAAAGTAACTAATAAAGCTAAAACACCCCATAGTAGCATTAATAATCCAGTCCAGCAGCAGCACATTCTACACCATCTTTTTAAGAAGGCACATCTATTTTTATTATTTTCTATGTTAGCCATTTTACAACTTTGACCGTGTCTTTTGACTCAACCTCTACTACTCCACTACTGGAATTTCTAGAACTCTGAATTTCAGATTTTCTTCTTTTCACTTTTCTCCAAGTGATTGCTTCAGTTCACTCAATTTGGATATTCATCACTCTTCACTTCAACTTCTTCAACATCAAATTGTATTAGATCTCCAACAACATCCTCAGTATCCGACTTTTCTCCGATATCAGTCAGAATAACTTTCAGGATTTCACCTGTATCTTCCTCAACCACTTCACGTATGGTCTCCTCTGGATTTCCCTGACTTTCTGCCTCTTCACCTTCAGACAATGCCACGTACGTCCATTCCGGCGACCTATACTTCTGGTTAGGTTTTCTGATTCTTTTGTTTTCCTCTGGTTCCTTTGAATCCTTTCGATTTTCACCTTTTGCTGGATTCTGACTCGACACTTCGTTCACTTGTTCAGCTTTCGATGTATTTGCTCGTGTCAGTTTATATCTCAACCTCTTTATCCTGTTATTAGGCCAAAGATCTCCTTTCACAACTCTCTTTGATCTTACCCTTTTTATTATTTCTCTCTCCAATCCAAGCTCTCTTTCTCAGAACTCGACCCTCTGATTTCTCATTCTCACTTTCATGTGATTCTGTCTCATTTGCCTCTTGTTCTTCAGCAGTTTTCTTTCGCTCCACAGTTTTTACCACCACTGATTGAAACTTCCCTATTTCTTTCCCTCCTCGGGTCTCCGACACGCAATCTTCTTGCTGTCTACTTGTCCCTTCACCTAGCTTATCAGGAATGTTCCCTACACCTCCTCGGGGTCTTCCGCAATCTGTCCCTCTCTAACTTCTTCTGACCCTGCTTCTTCAGGTGTAATCTCAAGTTGATTTTCAACTTCTTCATCTGATTCAGATGTAGTCTCTGTGGAATTGCTCTTTTCTCTTCTGTTTACTCCACTGCTTGTTGGAACTTCAGACACTCTTACAGAATTCGATCTCTCTTCTGAGACTCCCAATGTTTCTCTTGAAGCCTCTCCTGGAAAGAAAGAATCACCTGACTCTCTTTCTCCTTCACCTTTTCCAAAATTCCGATTCCTTCTCACTGGTTCAACTTCTTCTTCATCACTGGAATCTGACTCTTCAAAATACTCCTTACCAGTCCCTTCCTTTGGATTTGGAACTCTCAGAGTATGACTTGCATGCACCCAGTTCTTCACACCAGCACACTTTACTGCAGTCGTTGTAGTCAGAATAACTTGTCTTGGCCTTCCCCACCTTGGAACCAAGCAATTTCTTCTTCTGTGCACTTTAATCCTCACCCAGTCCCCTGGACTCAGATCATGAGCTTGCTTCTTCTCAAGTGTCGTAGCGTCTCCTCCAACCTGGTGAAACACAGAATGAACTGCGTCAGCCAGGCCTTTACAGTAATCCAAAATCATGTAATCAGTTATGGTCATCAACTTGTTGACAGGCACAAATGCATGACGCATTGCACGTCCCATCAAGATCTCATGTGGACTCAAACCAGTAGTTCTATCTGGAGTAGATCTAATAGTCATTAACACTAGAGGCAAGACATCAGGCCATTTCATTCCGGTGGCTGAACACATCTTACCAATCCTGTTTTTGATCGTGCCGTTCATCTGCTCAACAACACCAGAAGCCTCTGGTCTGTAAGCACAATGTAGCTTCTGCTGTATGCTTAATGCTTCACAAATTAAACTCATGAGCTCATTATAGAAGTGTCCACCTCTATCAGACTCAATCGTCACTGGAAACCCGTACCTAGGAATCAGCTCTCTTAACAGCAATTTTGCCACTGTTATTCCATCATTCCTCCTAGTCGGATAGGCCTCCACCCATCTCGAGAACAAACAGACAACCACTAGAACATACCTCAATCTGTTCACTTGGGGCATTTCAATGAAATCAATCTGCATTCTCGTAAAAGGACCACCTTCTCTGCCTATCGTTCCCAGACTCACCACTGTCTTTTTCCCAGTGTTAAATTGTTGACAAATCAAACATCTTTGACAGATGCTTTCTGCAATCAACCTGAACTTTGCATTGTACCAAGTCTGCTTAAAAGACCTGATCATCGCATCCCTTCCCAAATGTCCCTGGCCATGATACATTCTTGCCATTGTCGACAGCATAGAGTTGGGCATGACTGGTCTACCATCTCTATAGATCCAGACATGATCTGTCTCTCTTGGGGCACAACCTGCCTTGCTCCAATCTTTCTTTTCTTCCTTTCCTGCTTCATCCTGCAACTGTTTCACTTCATCCCACGTTTCTAGGACATTAGTAAACATCACAGAACAAGAAGACATTTCCTTTTCTCGTTCCCTATTAATCAAATGATTATTTTTAGCACAATATTGTGCAATGTCATTTGCAAAACGATTACCAAGGGTAACAAAATCATCTCCTTGTCCATGAGCAGCACATTTTACTACTGCTAATTCTTTAGGCAGCTGTATCGCCTTAAGCAATTTCCCAATCACTTCAGCATTCTTTATTGGAGTCCCACTCGACGTCAAGAAACCTCTCTGTAGCCAAAGCTGGCCAAAATCATGCACGACTCCAAATCTGTACTGACTATCAGCCATTACAGTCACTCTTAGATTCTTCCCAATCTTGCAAGCTTTTGTCAATGCCACCAGTTCAGCAACTTGAGCAGACTTCACTCCTTTCAATGGTGAAGCTTCCATAACTTCCGAAACTTTGCACACTGCATATGCTGCACTCAGTACACCATCATCATTTCTCAGACATGATCCATCCACAAACAGCACATGGTCACTCTCAGGCAATGGAAGATCTCTTATGTCTGGTCTCGGCTTTGTACAGTAATCAAGCACATCTAAACAATTGTGATCAAAATCATCTTTCACACCCACATTTTCAGTATCAGGCAATAATGTTGCTGGATTCACATTCACACATCTCTCAAGAGTCACATTTGATGCTCCCAGAATGATTTTCTCATATATAGTCAGCCGACTATGTGACATATATTGAGTTCTGCTTCTTGTCAAAAGAATTGCCACATTATGAGGTACGAATACCCTTACAGGATATCCCATTATTATACCCTCACTCTGTTCCAGACTTCTGCATGTTGCAGCTACAGATTTCAGACAACCTGGTAAACCCACAGCTACAGGGTCAAGTGTCGATGAGAAGTACGCAATAGGCCTTCTCAGTTGTCCATGCTTCTGAATTAACACTGAAAGTGCACATCCATTTCTCTCACTGCAGTACAACTCAAACTCTTTTTCATAGTCTGGCATACCCAAAGCAGGGGCTTCACACATTCTGCTCTTCAGCTCTTCAAATGCTGCCATTTGTTCCCCATCCAGTTCCAATGGGTCTTTCACCTCACTTTTTGTCAGTTTAATCAGTGGTCTTGCTATCAGGGAGAAATTACTAATCCACTGACGACAATAACCCACCACCCCCAGAAACATCCTCACTTCTCTCTGGGTCCTTGGGGCTCTCATTCCCCTGATAATTTTGATCCTGTCATCAGTCACCTTTCTCAGACCCTTTTCAATATTGTGTCCAAGATAATGCACCTTTTTCTTGCAAAATTGCAATTTGGCTTGAGATACCTTTAACCCTCCATCTGCCAGATGATTCAGTAAAGCTATGGTATCTACTTCACAAGCTTCACGTGTCTTTGATGCCACAAGTAGGTCATCAATACACTAGTACTGAGCTTTCAGGCATGATCAAACTCTCCAATGATTTTTTCAATAACTGATTGAATATCGAAGGACTCTCTGTGTACCCCTGTGGGATTCGACACCATGCTAAAATACGCTGGCCAAACCTAAATGCAAAAATCGGCTGGCTGTCATGATGCAATGGAATTGAAAAGAAAGCATGACACAAATCAATCACTGTGTACCACTCAGCATCATGTGGAATCTGATACAAAATCACTGACGGATTTGGCACAATGGGACAACATGCCACCACAATTTTGTTAACCTTTCTCAAATCTTGTACAATCCTGAACTTCCCATTAGGTTTCTTTAGCCCCATTATCGGTGAATTACACGGACTACTGCCGCACCCTGGAGAAGACCTGGCTCCTCGACAAGACCGCCGACAACATGACCGCCCTCAAACTCGCCACCCGCAGACACCACCAGCTCATCCGCACCACCAAGAAGAAATCTCTGAAGGAACGACTGGACAAGAACGCCCATGACAGCAAGGAGCTCTTCAACATCGTCAAGGAATTCTCCAACCCCATCACCGGCAACAACGACATCGCCCCCTCACAGGACCTCTGCGACTCCCTCGCTTCGTACTTCCACCACAAGGTCGCCGACATCCACAACAGCTTCGGCGTTCACCCCCCGCACCCACCGATCGAACCCACGCACCCAGCCACCATCCTCCGGACATGGACCGAGGTGACCCCTGAAGACACGACTCGCATCATGAACACCATCCACTCCGGATCCCCGACCGACCCATGCCCTCACCACGTCTTCAACAAAGTGGCCCCCACCATCGCACCCCACCTCCGAGACATCATCAACGCCTCCTTCAACACAGCAACCTTCCCGGAGAACCGGAAGCACGCCGAACTCAGCGCCCTACTGAAGAAACCAACAGCGGACCCGACCGACCTCAAGAACTTCCGCCCCATCTCGCTCCTTCCCTTCCCGGCCAAAGTCATCGAAAAGGTCGTCAACAAGCAACTGGCCGCCTTCCTCGAAACGAACGGATCCCTCGACCCGTCACAGTCCGGATTCAGAACCAACCACAGCACCGAGACCGCTCTCATCGCAGCCACCGACGACATCCGTGCCCTGCTCGACAACGGCGAAACAGCAGCACTCATCCTCCTAGACCTCTCCGCTGCATTTGATACTGTCTGTCACCGCACCCTAGTACAACGCCTCCACGACACCGGCATCCAAGGGAAGGCCCTAGACTGGATCACCTCATACCTCTCCGGAAGAACACAGAGAGTACGTCTGCCTCCTTACCGCTCGGAGGCCACCACGATCATCTGCGGCGTCCCGCAAGGATCATCGCTCAGCCCTACGCTCTTCAACATCTACATGAAACCTCTAGCGGCCATCGCTCGCCAACACAACCTGAACATCATCTCCTACGCCGACGACACCCAGCTGATCCTCTCCCTCACCAGAGACCCCGACACCGCCAAAGCAAACCTCCGCGAAGGGATGAAAGACGTCGCCGAATGGATGAAAGACAGCCGCCTAAAGCTGAACACGGACAAGACAGAAGTCCTGATCCTGGGACCATCACCCTCCGCGTGGGACGACTCCTGGTGGCCCCCGGCCCTAGGCACCGCACCCAAACCAACGGACCACGCACGCAACCTGGGCTTCATCCTGGACTCCACTCTTTCGATGACCAGACAAGTCAACGCCATCTCCTCATCCTGTTTCCTCACACTCCGCATGCTCCGCAAGATCTTCCAATGGATTCCGACCGAGACGAGGAAAACAGTCACCCAGGCCCTCGTCACCAGCAGACTGGACTATGGAAACACCCTCTACGCCGGAACAACAGCCAAGCTACAGAAGAGACTCCAGCGCATCCAGAACGCCTCCGCCCGACTCATCCTGGACATCCCTCGACGCAGCCACATCTCGAGCCACCTCAGAGACCTGCACTGGCTCCCGGTCAACAAAAGGATCACGTTCAGACTCCTCACCCACGCACACAAATCCCTCCACGACCTGGGCCCAAGGTACCTCAACGACCGCCTGACCTTCTACTCGCCCACCCGCCAGCTACGATCCGCGAACCTCGCCCTCGCCGTCGTCCCCCGCTTCCAGAGAGCCACCGCCGGAGGAAGATCCTTCTCTTACCAGGCGGCAAAGACATGGAACTCCCTACCGGTCCACCTGCGGCTGACCCGGGACCACCTCGCCTTCAGGAAACAGCTCAAGACCTGGCTGTTCGAGCAGTAGCAGACCCCCCCCCTCCCCAAGCGCCTTGAGACCCTTCCGGGTGAGTAGTGCGCGATATAAATGCCATGATTGATTGATTGATTGACTACTCAGTAGTTCTCTCAATACTCCTTGCTGAATCATTTTCTCAATAATAGGAGTTATTCCTTCAATTATTTCTGGTGTCATCTTGTACTGAGGAATATTAGGATAAGTAATTCCCTCTTTCACTGATATTTTCACAGGATCTACATTATTCATCAATTCCACATCCTCTCCAGTAAAATCCCAAACTGTTGTTTTCACTGTGTCTCTCAGCTCTTGAGGCAAATCCTCTGGGTTAAACACAGCATATGTACCAACCATCTCACTCTCTCTATTATCTAGAGTCATTCGGTACAAAACATCCTCATCTTGTGTTTCAAAAGCTATTCCATCCGGAGTACAGAAAATTGTACAATTCATCTTGCATAACAGATCCCTACCTAACAAATTCACTGGACTAGTGTCACAGACCACAAATCTGTGCATATCTGAAAATGTCCCTATTCTTACCCTTACTGGTTCAGTAAGACGTATCTTGATTTGTGTATTAGCTACACCAACTACTTGGATTGCTTCATCCGAGAGAGGAAGATTTCTAATATCTGCTGACCTGACAGTTGATCTCGTCGCACCTGTGTCTACTAAAAAAGTAACACTTTCTTCATTTATTTTCCCATCTACAAATGGTCCTGCCTGGTCTATTTCTAGAGTTGCACCAAGTATGCACTCTTCCTCCTCTCTTCGGCACCGTCAATATTCACCTTCGGACTCACTCCCTTCATTCTTTAACCAATACTGTTGTACCGGGTTTGAACGTCTTGGTTTGTTTACCTGCTCATCATTGTAGAATCCCGAATCCTGATTGTACTTTTGGGACCCTCTATTCTGCGGTAAAGGCGGTTTTGGCTCTTGGCTCTGCTGTCTCACAACCTTCTGTTGTTGCTGCTGTTGATTATTCCCCTCGTTCTGCACCTGTTGATTTAAGGGTTTACTCTCGTTATTCGCTAATGGTGGATTGGTACACTCGGATCTCCAATGTCCCAGTTGACCACAGTTGTGACAAGGGAATTTTTTCTTCGCCTCCTCTAAATTCCCCTTTCCTTTCCCCACATATCTGGGCCTATTCCCTGGATTATTTGCCTGTTCCACCAACTGTGCTTCTTGTCTCTCCGCAACTTTCACTTGTGCCCACATTGCCTTTTCTTTCAGTTTTCTCTGTTTTGCTTCAATTTCATCACTGAAGTACTTTGCATGTCTCAGGATATCATCTATTTTCTTACTCTGCCAGTCCACTGTATGCTCACGAATTCTCTCACTAATCTCAGGTCTCAGGCCATATACAAATCTGTATACAAAATGACTCAAATCCTTGTCACCCAGGTGTTCATCCCCACTGAATTGTTTGAAAGCCAGTATCAGCCTTTCATAAAAAGCATGAACTGATTCTTTTGCTTCCTGATGTGTCCGATCTATCTTAACCCAGTCTGTCTCTTTTGGAGGTACCTTATTTTTCAGGAATACAATCACCTGATCGTATTTTTTCATTACCTCTGGATCTGGTGCTCCTGTTTTCTGATCTCTTGGATATTCCTCAGTAGGCCAACTTACAACGATTTTACACTCAGCCAATAAGTCTGCTGGAACAATTATATCAAACAGACTATTCAGATCAATCCACAGCACTTTTGACAATTTCACAAACCTGTCTACCTGCCTATACCACTCGACGGGCTTTTCTCTCAGTCGAGGGAAATAATTCGTAAATGATAAAATATCCTGTCTGGTCCATGGAACATGTACATATCCTCCTCCAGGTATTTCTCTCATAGGATAATTATCCACTGTTTTCTCTTTTTCTCTTACAGGAAAAGCTGAATAAGTCCTGTCCACTGATTCTTCCCTTTTCTTGTACCACCTATCCTTCCACTTTTCTACATCTCCCCATTTTCGCAATAAGGCAATCATTTCCTTAATCTGTCCTGTTCTACCAGCACCATTCAGATTCTCAATATCTTTGTCCGTAAAATCCATCCTGTAAGACTTCTGCAAAGCTTTCACCTTATCAATGTCAACTCCTTGTTCACTCGCTATTGCTCTTAACCTGTCATGTGTACTTTTAGCTCTCCAGGTAATGCTTTTGCACATAAATAATAATTCTCCTTCATGATGGTTTTTGAGTATGTCTGTAGGAATTGTCCCTGCAATAAGCTCCTCTAATTCTATGCGCAACCTGGCTACATCAATTGCCTGTGAATCTTTATCCCTCTTTTGAAGTACTTTCAACCAATCATTCAAATCTTCAGCTGTTATTTCAGTAGATTTTTTCACTGCAACCACTTTCTCTGGCATCCTTTGTGGTTCCAACATCGGCATCCCTGAACAACTAGTATCACTAGTATCCAACCTTGGATCAGACTGCACCTCTAATCCTCCACTACATGTGTCACGTCTGGATTGTCTCAAATCATTACTTTCTGTCCTTATTCCTGACTCTCCTGAAGAACCAGCCAAACTTGTTAATTTATTCCCAACATAAGGAACCACCAAACCATTTTCACCCATCCTCTGTTTATCAAAAATAGGCATAACCGGACATATGGTTACAGGCACCGTAACAGCTTCCAAATTCTTCGTCAGATCTCTAATCTTTTCAGTCAGTTCAGATGTAGTTCTGGCTAATTCTCTCGTATTCTCGTCACCACATCTATTCTCTCTCTCTCTTTCTCTGAAAGAGCTACCACTTTTTAAATCAGGTGTCACAACTTCTGTCTCAATGATACGCAAAGTATCTCTTATTGGAGTAGCAACTGGTGTGCTCTCTTCTGGTTCTGGTCTATATGGAGGTGGTCTCTTGTAAATCATGTCGTTCAAGACCTCATCCTCATAATCATTAACTCTATACCTTTTCACTTCTGCTTCAGGAACCCTTTCTGTACCTTTCCTTTCTTCCTTCTCATCAACTGTTCTCATAGGATATAATCCCTCTGTCATACTAGCATCTCGCCATCTCCTCATTCGATCATGATGAGTTTCCCGATCATATTTCCTCCCAAACATATACCTATAGTTGCCTCCAGACCTCTGTTTTTCTCGCTCATGTACTTCATCTTCCCATTCCACCAATGCCTCAAACTGTGTTGGCCTCGGTCTTGGGTCAAGACACAACATCTTTTCCCGTAAATTTCTCAACACGGCCATATTAAATGAACCATGTTCTGGGAATGCTAGGACACCATCTTCCTTAGTATACCTAGCCCAGTTCTCCAACCATATACATGTATGATACCCATATTTCGCAACCATGAAGGATGCAGGCGTTTTCGTTGGAGGTAACAATTCACCTTCTCTTGTTTTAATGTCTTTATCCTTGTCAAACCATCTTTTTATTTTACCAAACAAGGATTTCTTTTTTTTCTCCTCTTGGTAATACATTTTAGCGTTTACCAAAACTTTCTAATCCCTTCCGTAACACAACTGTGCAGTACGATTTTTCGTCCAATAACATCGCGACTCACACCAACGCACCAATCCTGGAGCGTCTACGTCACCCTGTACTCCTTCCAATCCCTGCGCGGCTCACACCAACACACCAATCCCAGCGCGAGCACTGTTCTGATCCACTACCCAATCAGAGCGCGGTCTCTATGACGTCAGCAGTCGCTGCAGTTGCTCCTGCTCCTGTCTCCTGTCACTCGTCTACCCCTCCTTTACAAAATCTCCTCAGTAGACTTCGGTTTTCACAAATTCTATTAGTTACAACATATAAACATCTCCATTGTCTGCTTCGCTAACCACAGAACAGTAAAGAAAATCTTTTTTACAAGAATCCCGTCTTTCCCTGAAACAGCACTCACTTCTGCTTCACTACGGAATTAATACTTTCGTTGACACAGTAGCACATCCCTCTACTCCGCCCTTCTAACATGCATCCATTAACTGTTTCCTCTAGGACTGCCCCAAAGAGTCTTACAATCAATTAAATGCTCATACATTCACGCACTTTCATACAAGAAAATGTAGTACATACACACAGAACTCTGCTTTTTCCGAGAACAGCAAACAATCTGCCCACTACAGAATTATAACATACGTTAACCAAGCAGTATTTACCTCTACCCAGTCCTTCAAACAAGCTCAGAGAATACCTATTACTTCTCCAGCGGTAACCTTTAATGGCAAACCTTACGGTTCCCTGGGACTTAAGACCAGAGTTTCACAGATAACCTTTGCTACCATACGCATTCCTTTTATACTTGAAATATATCCCTAATAGTAACACACAACGATGTCACTGATTCCGAATCCAGACAATGTGACGCGCAACTTCAATTGTCACACGTTTCTCCTGCATACGTACAGGACCAACAATCCCGTCTTTCCCGAGAGCAGTATATACTTCCCTCTGCCCTACTACGGAACTGCCACCAGCTCCCAAGTTCCAGAAGCACTACATAAAACTCAATACAATGACTTCAACATATAGTATTAGTACATATACCAACATCAATCAATAAATCAATGAATCAAAAAAACCAATGTACAAGCAATCTAATCAGATCAAGACAATAATCAAAACCATTACTCTGCTACCAGGAAATTGCTGCAGATCAGGGCATACAAATTCTCCCTACTTCCACGGAGAGAGTAATTTCACAGATACACGCACATGCACTCATCACACGCTTGGGCCCATTTCACTAACACACGCTCGATTACTCTATTAGCACTGGACATGAGAGAAACTCCTGAAACACCCTGTATCTACAGTAAGGTCAATGCGATCACTTTGTCATTGTCCTGAGTCATGATTTAAACAACAATAATCACATTAGAGTATTCAATAAACGACAAGAAATAACCACCAACACTGTATTTGAAATAATGGTACTTTATCTAAAATTAGTTTAAATGAAAGTCAATCAATAGCAAAATCATTATTCTCATAGTTACCTATTCTAGCTAAATGTCATAAATGGGTCAGGACAAGTCTCTCAGTAAAATCTCCCGAGTCGTCGTCCTCACAGCATCGATCCTCACCAACGCAGGTTTGGGAAGAAGTGGCCTTAGACCCTCTCTAGTCTAACAATATTTATAATAAAACTTTCAAAATGATAGCAACAAATAAGTTCTGAATATCCATTGAGCCGCTGAGCAGAGCGAGCGGGAAAGGATGTAGCATTGCTACATTTGAAAAACCTCCGCTCAGAAAAATCACAAAAATAAAAAGACGGAAGAAGGAAACTCGAGTTTTGCAAAAGATACTTTCATGAACGCATTTCCTCGGAACCATAGCGAAGCCACCGCTGTAATCACAAAGTTCATTGTGACTCTCTTTTCCTCCAAGGTTATTTGGACGCTCGCCTGGAGTCACTGTCATCACGGAAACTTTCAAGACTCCAGCAGAAACCATAGTCAGGTGACTTTTCAACAAGGCCTCTCGTCATCTCATATTCACTCCAGCACAGGCTGTAAATGACAGCCATCTTGTTTTAGGCCAAAACGAACCATCTTAATTGAAAGAAACACAAACAACGTTACTACATCATCGCAATGTTTAAACAGTGTTAATTCCCACTAATACCCTTATGTGTATGTAATTAGCTAGCCATCTGCAACATAAATAAGCATTAGCACACGTTATTATTTAAAAGCATCAACACAAAACAAATAGCACACCCATATTAAATAACTGCACATATTATTAAGCAACATATATGCATTCCCACGTGTAGTTTTCTCTTATTAGTCATATTGATTAGTTAAAGTCTCTCACAAAACCAAAAATTATTGATTATAAATTAGTAATTTTAATTATGACTTATAGACAAAACTGGAGCTTAAAACCCGATAAATTTTCAAAAAGAAAACCCTGCTCCAGCAAGTGGACAAGCTGGAACTGGTAAAAGTTTCTTAATAAAAGTCATCAGAAGCTACCTACAGCAAAAAACAGCTTCAAATTTGTCTTGTGTGGTAACTGCTCCAACTGGGTTAGCAGCCTATACCATAAAAGGAATTACCTTACATCGCTTGCTAATGTTACCAGTGGAGCATGAGAACAAAATAGAATACCACAAGCTAACTGGAGAAGCATGCTTCGAAGTTTCAAGAGTGTTGAAGAAGATGCAAGTTCTCATTATTGATGAGGTGAGCATGGTTTCAAACTTAATGCTTGCCTTTGTGCATTTAAGAATGCAACAAATTCTTAAGAGAGACTATGACGTGTTATTTGGAGGTAAACACGTCATAGTTTTTGGAGATCTTTTACAGCTCACTCCAGTTAAAGGACAACCAGTGTTTAATACTGTGACACATGAAGACACGAAGAAGTCATTAGGAAGCATTGGTAATGCAAATATTTGGTCGTTCTTTGAGTACAAAGAACTCACTACCAATAAAATTAAATTAAATCAATTAATATGAGACAAGCAAACGACGAAGATTATGCAAGTATTCTGAAAGATATCAGAATTGGACTACTCACAGAAGTTGGCAAAAAAGCATTACAGAGTCGGTTGCTACATAATTTATTTCCAAATGAAGAAATAGTTGCAGAGAAAATATACCAGAACATTGCAGAAAAAAATACTGTAATCTGCTTAATGCCAACACTACGTGAGTGCTCAATATTCAATGAGGAACTTTTGAAATTGGAAAAGGAAGAGATTAAGAAAATGGAAGCAGAGGACAAAATTCAGCATGAAAGAATTACTTTTACATTAACAGGCAAACTGAAAAATAAATTGGATTCACTAGAGAAGAACATTTCCAAAACAGCTGGATAGAGAAAAAAATCTATATGTTTGCATGAATTGTCGAGTGATTTTAAGGAGAAATTTGGATGTAGAAAAAGGTTTAGTGAATGGAGCTATGGGAAGAGTTGTGGGTTTTATTAATTATCAGAAAAAAGAAGGAATTGAATTTTTAAAAATAAAATTTGATCAGATAGAATAAGTTAAAGACATTTGTCGTTGTTTAGTTCGTTTCATGCTTGTGAAAGACTTATATGTACGTAGGAAGCAGTTTCCATTTTCTCTAGCATATGCTGTAACTATTCACAAGTCTCATGGATTGACTGTAGATAGTACTTTTGTAAACATTGGTTCTACTGTGTTCAAAGAAGGTATGGCATATGTTGCTTTGTCACGAGTGAAAACATTATCTGGTTTATTTATGATTGACTTTGATGACTCAAAAGTTAGTGCTGATACAAACTGTGTAAAGGAGTATAATAGATTAAGAAGAACCTATGCTCCTCATTTAGGTCAGTATCCTGTGATTGAAAAACATGTTGTTTCTCGGAAAAGGAGATTTGAAAATATCTGTAATGTGGATGAACAGAACAAAAAAAAAAAGGACAGTGAGGTGATAGCAAGGAAAAAGAAAAAGGAGAGTGTTGAAGAGGTTGTTGGTTGCCATTTTGAAAATAGCTCTGGTGTCAACTGCTATGCGAATGTAGTGCTGAATGTTGTATTTTATCTTGAAAAGTTGCTAGAACAGATAATAGTAAATCATGGAAAAAGATTGTGTTCTCTGCTGAGTCTCCTTTATGAGAAGCTGAGTAATGATAAAACTGAAATAGAAAGTGCTACTGATGTTAGAAATCTTTTAGATGTATGTTGTGGTTCTACACAGTTTAAAGAAAATGTCCAGCAAGACGCACAGGAATTCTTTTTTTTTTTTTTTTTTTTTTTTTTTAAAAACCTTTATTTTGGTAAATGCACAATACACAGCGTCTGCCTACAACCCCTCGGGGCCGGCCGCTATGACATTGCAGAACATAGAACAATAATGTCAGGATAAGAAAAGGTTTAATTTTATGATTTTGTCGAGTCCAATGTAGTAAACTACGAAAAGAGTCGAAGCTGATCACTGACCAGGAGAGACATCACCGTTCACGGAGCACCCAGAAGGAGGCGTTATATAGGAAGGCATTTGTAAGGAAACAGGTGGCCCCCATCCAGGAACTAAGAGCAAACGCTATACCACAGAATGATAGAATACAATAAACTCCCTACTAACACTGAACCCCGACCCCGAAGAAACAAAGAAACATAGAAGAGAAAGAAACCGAAGAAGAAGAGAGAAAGAAAGAGAAAGAGGGCCATAGAGACAAAGAAAAGACATAGAACACATCCCATCCCCCCACCCTGCATACCAGCGGAAGGCCACGGCCCACCCCCCCCCAATAGGCATGCCTGTCGCCCCAAATGAACCCCAAGTAGGAAAGAGAGTCTGGAGAGTGGGAAAGAACATCCCAGTCTCCGACTCCCAGAGAAGGCAGGAGGAGGAAATTTTACATACTCCCGGTCACCACAGCCCCATAAGCATCCCCCACCCTGAATATCATCAGCACAACTGAAGTAGCAAGCAAAGCAGCAGGTGGGGAGACTCCATTCCAAATGTGCGAATAAATCAGATAATTAGCAGTCCCATCCTAGTCCCCGCCCGCCAATACGTACAGCAAACTAAAGGAAATCGCCCAGCCCTGGCCCGATCCTAAGTGGCCCCACAGATCCACCCCCGCAATCAACAATAGCAAATTACACACATGCGGCACATCAGATACATAGACAAATATTCTAGTCCGGGTCATGCCAGGCGGTCAGGCAGGATCATCAAGGGAGGCAACATCAGCCCTGGCCAGAACGCTGAAACCCCACCAAGCATGGCCACCGCTGGGAGTGTACCTCAGGCAGAACAAAGGAGCAAGATGGCCGCTCCCGGCATAGAAGACGCAGAGGAAGAGGAAGCGAGAGTTCCCAATCGTAGACCATCACCACATCGATAGTGACCAACACAGTTTTCCCCACAGAACGGCACACACTCCGGCGATGTTGAGGAAGCCGTGGCAACACTTGCAGAGGCAGAGTCTCAGCTTGTAAAGTGGAAGGGAGCTTCGTATCTGCAACTTTGTCATTAAAAGAACACTCGACACTGTAGCCAGGGAGAGGACGTTCCACAGTATCCCCCTGTCGCCACATTGTATCCGCCTCGAAGGGAATGAGAGGCATTGGGGGGTCAGACAACCGCAGTAGTTCCCTGGATGGCATAGCGACATCGATCTTCCGCTCCAGTTCTCGAGTGTTTTGCCACCATGTCGCCCTCAAGTCTTCCAGGGCTAGAAGGATATCACCATAGGTCAGGTCTGCTCCCCGCTTCAGCATGTCGGCAGTATGCAAAGGCGCCACCGGGACACCCTCCAGCTCGACAGTAGGCAGGGCAGCTTGCGTCAGGGATATGGAGGCTTCCGTCTTTCCGGCGAGGTAGACCGGCACTGCCACCATTTTTGCAGTCAGCCCACATCGGAGGGGTGAGGGTGACTCCATAGGACGGAGGAATAGCATTTAAGGCAAGAAGAGTTACTGCTCGCTATACGGGGCTCACACGATGTGAGAGCCCTCGGCTGTATAGCAATGCGGGTGGTGGGCGCTCTAAAACGGATACCGCTCTGACCGCTGGTAGCAGGACAAAGGAAGGTTCGCCGGCCCGGACCCAATCATACAGGAATTCTCTCCGTCGCGAAGAAGGCTCCGCCAAGCCGCCCACTCCACATCCGGTCACATTTCCCCAGGTGCCGGTCCGGCCCCAGGTCGTCTCACCGTACGTGATAAGCGGTGCCCGGTGGCGGTGGTCGGGCCAGAGTGCGTGGGCAAAGTCCAAAGTCGGCAAACTCTATGAATCCTCGACCAAAAAAGCCGGCGGGGACATCGGAGGAATGCGGAAAGTGTCAGCGCATTCGTGGTTACATTTGCTCGCGCCGTAGGCAGGATTAAAGATCAGGATGTCATGTAAACAGCAGACGGGCTGCGGAGCCGGGAGCTCAGACGTCCTGTCCGTCCGCCATCTTGGCTCCTCCCCCCGCACAGGAATTCTTAATATATATTTTGAGTGTACTTGAAGATGAAGGAGTAGCAGTAGAAAACTTATTTGGTGTCTCTTACAAATGGGAACATTGCTGTGAAAACTGTATGAACACATGTAGTAGTAATGTTGATTCAGAAAGGTTCATATTTTTACCATTACCACAAAGTAAATCAGTGACTTTTAGTAAATTAGTTAAAGATGCCAATCACAACATGGAATGTTCTGAATGTAAATCTGACATGTTTTCCACGTTATTTTTACAGAAATATGGTCAGTATGTAATTTTAATGATGCAACGTTGTAGAGCTGATGGTTCAAAATTGGATACTTTAATAAAGAAGTTTACAGGACAACAATTATCAATTTCTGGAAAAACTTTTGTTACAGTTGCAATAATTTTTCATGAAGGACCTACTGTAACTTCTGGACATTACACAGTTTATCTTAAATGTGAAAAAGGCTGGACACTGTGTAATGATTCCCAATTGATTTTCAAGCAACGTTTGCCTTATGATTTACCCAATTCTTATTTAATTTTTCTGAAACCTAAATTTTGAAAACTAAAAACTGCATCTGAAGAAAGAATTTTTTGTAATTTTAAAGGATTATAATTGAAGATATCACTTAAAAAGGATTTTGAAATTATTATTTGGCCTAAAGGAAAAGTAATAAAAACAATTGTGGACTCCTTTGACAGAAATTATTTTGGCATGTGTGCTTTTGCGACAAGGTTTAAAGACGGTTTATCTAGAAAATCCTTATTCATCTAGAAAAGTACTTGTAATATATATGTAATATTTCTAACAAGGTATATTTTAGTGAGGATAGTTTTTGGGCTTTTTTTAAACAATCTTTCAGATTGTTTTTTTTTTGCCCGCTGTTAAATGATGAATACAATTTTTTTCACTATTTTAAGTGAAAAATAAAAAATTCTGAAAACAGCAAAAAAAGGGCAAAAAATTGCTTTGTAAAATATGTAAAAACATGTAATGCTTTTTGTAATGTATGATTGAATATTAATACTTTTTTTCTTTTTTTGCAGAACTAGAAAGAAAAAAAAAAAAAAAATTCTGTTCCCTTGCAAAATACTTAAAAAAATTTTTTTCCAAATTATTATTTTTTTTTTAAAAATAAGTGAAAAATATTTGTATTTCTCAATCCTCCCTTTTCATGCTTCCATTTCTTCACCTCTTTTTGTACATTACATTTTTACAAAAAAAAATTTTTTAAAAACATCCTTGGGTGCGCGCAGGGTGCGCGGACCCAAAAAAAAAAAATAATAATTCCCCCCCAAAAATTTTTGGGGATTAGTTTTTAAGTGGCCCTTGAGTTAATGGAGGGAAACAGGAAGAGAAAAACGAAAAAACAGAAAAAACATCTATGGCCTACTGCACTGATGCGCATCAAATTTTCTCTGAATGAGATCAAGACTGGTCTCACACACAGAAATAAGTTGACCGCAATCAGTGCAGCGTGTGGACAAACTCGCAAAACAAGGTGGTCCAAAACGAGGTGTGGAAGAAGGCAAAGGCACCACTGCAGAAGACGTGCTCGCCTGAGCTGCCGAAGATGTGCTCGGCTGAGCTGCTGCAGATGTCGTCGGTTGAGCAGGTGGAGGGTTTGCTCCAGAAGCTCGACGAAAAGTCACTGGATGCATTTTGTCAACATGCCTCAACATAGTGTGAATGCTAAAAGAATACTTCTTGTTAGGATTCCCACGTGACAAGACTTTTTGTCAAAGTACACAAGTAACTTTAGGTGCATTTACCTTTTTTTGTCCCTCTGGAAAAGTGAAAAACTGCCATATAAAGCTGTCTTTCTGCTTCCTGCTCCTCTGCCTCTCAAGAGTGTCCTGGTCACTGTCTGAAGATGGTTGCTGTTCAGCCATTGTCTCTCAACAACAGAATAGCTCCTTCTCCAAAGAAATCAGAACTAATAATGAGGGGAGTAGGTGTGGTTTGGGAAGAATCTGGAACTGAAAGTACTTCAAACCAATCAAAAGTGATGATTCTTGATCACATGACTTGCCATGAGGGGGTTGGGTGTGGTGTTGAAACAATCAGAAACTGAAAGTAATGATAACCAATAAGAAGTGTTGTTTTATTAAACATATGACCCGAGGTGCGCGCACTGCGCAAGCTCCGAGCGTGCACCTTGTGATTCCGCATGCGCGAACGCGTAGGAGCGCATGTGCATACGTCATATGCGCGTACGTAACGCGCATACGTTGAACACGCGTATACGCGAACGTTATTGCGCGTAATTTAAGCGTATGCGGAAGTGAACCGCGTGGAGCGCGTAGGACGCACGCACGCATGCGTACGTACGTACGCATACGTACTGGGTGCGCGCTCCCAGCTCGCACTATGACGTATATATGCGTACGTAAATAACGTACGACGGTATTCATAAAAAACGTACGAAATTGTACTAGGAGCGCGCTCAGAGCGCGCACCCCAAGAATTTATATAAAAAAAAAAAAAGTGGAGAAAAATTAATTGCAAAAATTAAATAAACTGTTCAACTTTATCCTAATTGAAATTTTAAAAAAAGAGCAAAAACAAATAAAAGGATACAGATAATATATAAATGAATACATATGAATTTAATTTTTATTATTTAATTAAATAATTCAAAAATTAGCATTTAAAAAACCGTACAAATTCACTGAAAAAACCAAAGGTTTCACACACGTTATAGTTAGGAATTAGCATTTAAAAAACCTTGCAAATTCACTGAAAAAACCATAGGTTTCACACATGTTATAGTTAGCTGGACATTTCTCTCATACAAAACTAATGAAATTCCCCCGTTATAGTTAGTTCAGCTAACTATAACTCGCGCGCCCGCAATGCACTGCTGATGACGTCACATATTACATCACTCATGACATGGTCAGTGACATCACTCATGACATCACTGATGACATCTCAAATGACATCACTCATGACATCACTGATGACATCATCATTGTGGTAGAGTGGCAGACCTCCTCTCCCCCTAATATAACCTTTGATACACACATTCAAAAATAGAGACTAAAATTTTCAAAACAATCGACATACCAATACCAGTTACAACAACCTCTTCAGTAATTCTAAGATCCACATACACATCCACTCATTCACCAACAGTCATATACAGTCACTCATACATGTACTCACTCATCATATGTACTCATACACCTATACATCCTGTTACACAATGCCACTCATCCATAGAGTTACTCACACACATAGACACTCATGCTAATAAAGAATCAAACATACATTTACTTGCATATACAGTTATACACACACCACCACACTTACTTCTACGGAAACTTACACATACTTAGTCTTTTAAACAATCACTTATAGAAACACATACTTATTCATACAGGAACTCTTTCAATCTCTCACTCTCACATATACTCACTTATATACACCAATAGTCACATATACTAGTTTAAAACATATGTAGTTACTCATAAAGACACTATTGAAACAGTCATTCACTCACTAACACAACCATACACACACTCATCCACCCATACAGTCCTGCACACATGCTGTCTTCAACACATACAAACAGTGAGTCACTCATTCATGCACCTATGCACTACGTAATACCCCCCACCGAATCATGCAGACACTCAGACTGATACTCAAAAAACCAACTAATAACCGATATAGACACCCATGTAGCTACTCACCAACCCATGCAGCCACTTATACACAAAGTGAGAGACTGATACAGATATTTACATATTTAAACATTACTCACTAAGCCATGTATTCACTATGATACACTTAATCAGTCAGTTACACAATCAATTTTTCAAAAACAAATCATCCATTTAGACACTTATATACCCATTTATTCTTCCATCAACCTTGAGATATACATATATAAAACATATTTAATTTTCAGAAAAACAGACATTCACTGGATGATGTCATCAGTGATGTCATCAGTGATGTCATTTGAGATGTCATCAGTGATGTCATGAGTGATGTCACTGACCATGTCATGAGTGATGTAATATGTGACGTCATCAGCAGTGCATTGCGGGCGCGCGAGTTATAGTTAGCTGAACTAACTATAACGGGGGAATTTCATTGGTTTTGTATGAGAGAAATGTCCAGCTAACTATAACATGTGTGAAACCTATGGTTTTTTCAGTGAATTTGCAAGGTTTTTTAAATGCTAATTCCTAACTATAACGTGTGTGAAACCTTTGGTTTTTTCAGTGAATATATATATATATACATACATATATAAACATATATATAATCTGCATATCTATATAAATACAAATATAAATGCATGCATACATATACATATATGCAAGTTATGTACATGAAATTTTGAAAAACACTAATAAAAGCAAAGCTAAAAAGTCACCTAATTACAAACAGAATTGCTTTAACTTAAACGAGGGCGAGACCTATTGCATTTTCAATGCTTGTTTACTTTGGTTCCATCAAGAAGGCATTCAGATGTGACACATTTGCCATAAATTCTGAATGGTAGCACTCTAGTTCCTCATTAGATCACTGTAGCAAAGCTACTGCTCACCAGGGAAGTCTGCTGCTGGTATTCAAAGTGCATGTTTCAGTCTGCATGTCAGAACTTTTTAATGAAATAGAAGAGGATTTGAGAAGTCAAAATGTGCCCTAAGTTTTCTTTCTGCAGCACTAATCATAATTTCTATGGCAAAATGAACCCCCTCATTTTGTTCCTTTGCAAATTAAATGTTTTAAATGTTACCACTTTATTCCAATCAAGATGGCTTCAGGTGTGCCATACCTTTGTCATAAGTAAGACTGTTAGCGCTCTAGTTGTTGTTTCAAACACTTTGGGATTTCTGTCATTGGGCTATACTTGGGCTACAGCTCGGTGATATTTGTGCTACATTTGGGCTCTTTTGTCTCTGGTGGCCATCTTGGGAGACTTGTTATGAAATTTCCTAATTTCCTCATTTACTGCAGTCTCCTCAGTAGGCATACTGTCAGTTTTTTACTTTGATTCAGTGAAGAAGGCATTCAGATGTGTCACACATTTGCCATAAATTCAGAATGTTAGCACTCTAGTTGCTCATTAGATCACTGTAGTAAAGCTACTGCTCACCAGGGAAGTCTGCTGCTGGTATTGAAAGTGCATGTTTCAGTCTGCATGTCAGAATTCTTTAATGAAATATAAGAGGATTTGAGAAGTCACTCAAAATGTGCCCTAATTTTTCTTTCTACAGCACTAACCATACATTCTGTGGCAAAATGAACCCTCTCATTTTGTTCCTTTTTAAATTAAATGTTTTAAATGTTACCACTTTATTCCAATCAAGATGGCTTCAGGTGTGCCATACCTTTGTCATAAGTAAGACTGTTAGCGCTCTAGCTGTTCTTTGGAACACTCTGGGAAGCTGCAGTAGAACACAAAGGAATCAACTGACAGTCTCTGCCCTTGTTGGATGTACATGTTTTACTGAGAATGTCAGACTTCATTCTCACATGACTGAGAAAGATAATGTGAATTTACAGAAAATATGCTCTCAGTTTAGCTTATAGATCACCTTCCAAACCTCTGTGGGAAAAGCATGTGAAAATAGTTTTCTCTCAAAGATGATTCATGATATCCCAGCAGGCGGCTTTTTCACATGGTAAAATCACCTTAGAACATACCACAATTCCTAAAATGAGTATGGTACCATCAACAAATGATTTATAATGTAACTAAAGTCTAAAAACCTTCTATTAACTGCAATGCTTTTTAATAAGGTGCTATCATGTATATTGGTCCCAAGATGGCTGCCAACACTTCTTGGATGAAGTGCTGACAGCCAATCAGATCTCACAATGAGATGTGTGGTTAGGCTCCGCCCAGATATGTATATGATTTTACTTTTGATTTTCTCAGGAACTACTGAACGGATTTACACCATATATGCAACAGGCACATGCCTGACCTGAGGACTACCTCTTTGCCAAATTTCAAGTAATTCTCTTCAGCCGTTCGGGCTGTACCTTCGACTAAAGGTCCTATGGGAAAATGCATGGGGAAAACGCGTTTTGGGACCCCCCTTTTTTCTCAGCCCCCGCTTGACGAATCACCCCGAGACTTTCAGGGTAGGAGCTGAGCGGAGCGCCCCATTAGTTTTGAAAATTTCACGAAGGTAAGTCAACCGGCGCCAAAGTTATTCAAAATAGAATTTTCAGATTTCCTATGGGAACTCGGTCCTAACTATAACTATCTACTGGCGACCGCCAGTAGATAATATACAAATACAAAGTCCAATAACATACGCTCTCGGGCAGAAAAAAGCAGAGCACCGATATCTTAGTCCAAGTTTATTTACACAGCGCGTTTTGGCAAGAAGCCTTGATCACGTGTAAAGGTGCACATTTCAGGCAGTAACTGATAAAGTTCTTCCACGAGTACAAAATGAACAAAGGACTAAGCCTGTTGTCAGAAAAAACCATGGCGGCCATATTGTAGTGGTAAGATACATGTACAATACTGGTTCTGTCGTGATATTCTGCAGAAATACAGTACAAACACAATGCCCTCCTGAACATACACGTCTAATGCATGAGTGCACATAAATGCAAAAATACGATGTTCACAAACAAACCACAGCATATCCTCCACTGATGGTCAATGTCAATACAGTCCTTGTTAAAAGTGTCATTAAACTCATAAATGGCGTGTATTAACCAAAAGAAAAATAGAGGCACTGCACATATTTAACATGAACAACAGCAATAATGTATACATATGGTGGGCGAATGCCCATCCACTCCGGGACAGAATCACATAGAGAGCTAGAGTGAAACTTTTAGCGTATATGCGCGTTCATCCCAAAGTGTTAACCAATGGTTCTGTCGGGTGTAGATTATCTCTTTAAACCATTAGGACAATCATTGGTTTACTTATATGGAAAACAATTTAATCATAAGCAACACACATGGAGACCATAACGGGTATTGCAAAAGTTTTATAAATTACGTCATTTATACATACCCACATTCATTTGCATGGCTGTCAAAATATAAACGGCGCTGTGATTCGTGACAAGGTGAATCTGGTGCTCAGTGCTGTGGTGAAGGTGCGCAATATATACAAAGTGAGATTTCATAAAATTGTCATTTTTCAAAAGGCCAGTAAGGAACAGATGTTTGAATAGCTCTGTAAAATAAATGAATTGGACTTTGACACAGAGTCTTTCAACTGGTCCAGCGAATATGTCGACGTTTCAACCCAGGGAGCATTACTATATTAGTCAATGCGGGTCTTCATCAGGACAGGGACAGTAGGGACAGCCTACGGGATAATAAAGGTATAGGTCACGTGTGTTGTAATGTTGTAGGCTAGAACTTATCATGGCTAGAAAGGCGGGGAAACTCACCTAGGAAAGCCCATACAACTCAAAAGGGGCGTGTATCTCTTTGAGGATTCGGACAGTAACAAAAGTCTACTGTGCAGCAAGAGTTCTTCCAAACGGGGGACCCTATTAATAAATTAAGCATAATAAGGAACCAGAAGGCTAACAAATAACTAATGGTACGTAAGTGCTTAGTCAAAACGCTAGACAAGACTCGCCCCGTGAAGGAAATCAATTCTGATCATCCACGGTTTCTATCGGTAATGATTACCAAGGAAGTGGGGAACAGACAAACGTCCTGTATCCAGAAGTCGAGTGGATCTAAACGAGAAGTAAGTGAGAGTTAGCGTTTCACGTAAAACGCATTGGAGCTTTGAATGAAAACTACCTAGTTGGCATGCTCACCTCAAAAGGAAAGAACACCGGGAGGAGATTGTCAAGCGGAGCAGGCAAGCGTCCTGTCTCGTCCGTTGCGATCACGGGTATGCCGATTGACTGCCGGTTATGAAGTCAGGGCGCGTGTACGTTACGAAGCCGGTTGCTAGGGAACACGTAACGTGTGTGGCGTGCTCCGTCATAGCGGCGTCCATGTGTCGTTGCTAAGTAACACATAGAGCGTCAAAACATGAAGTAAACACGAATGCCTGCAAACTTAACCATGGGACAAGCAAGTTTCCATGAGTCTGGAATTGCTTTAGTCAAAATTATGCAGGGAGCCGGGGGCATTAGGAAGCGTCTCTGATGCGTGATGTCGAGAGTAGATCAACGGATCTCTTCTATCTAATTGGGTCGTGCGTTACTAAATGGGATAGCTGGAAATAACTTAGCATCACAACATTTGGAAATATTGGCCTTAATTAAGATTTCCGGGAATAAATTCGCATCAAATGAACATGTTGGAACAAACAATTCAGTTGAGAAAACACAAAATTCACAAATACTTTACAATGTTGACATTAAAATGTATGAGAAACATATACAGTATCTTAATACGTACAATCATCATAATATTAAATTATTAGAAAGAGCACGCGATAGTTGCGTGCCCTTGGTTAGAGATCATGGTTGCCTGGCAATCCCCAAATTGGTTGAGAGTATTGGTGTCATGTTAGTCTCAATGTGAAGTAAGGAAATAGCACTCAGAGGGCCCCAGTTGTCTCAATGGTAGTCAATGTGAGTGTAAAGTAGGCATGAGTGTCTTCCTTGCAAATGCTAAAAGGATTAGGACCCAACTGGTTGAGTGTGGGGCCAAGGTCGCTGGCTAGCGAATGGTGTCAAAATAGTATCATAGTTAAGTAAGGAACCCCCTACATGAACCGCAATTTAATCTCAAGGTAGTGAATGTGAGTGGAAAGGTAGACCTGAGTGTCTAGAATGGTTAGAGTTGCCCCATTTGCCTTGCAGTATCTTCAATCTCGTTCAGCCCGTTCTGCACTGAGTTGAGCGAATGAATCCATCTGCATTCTTTATAGTTAAGGGCCACAGACATTGCGCCTCCCCTTGGATTGGGATTGATTTTTTCCATAATCCACCATCTTAAACTGTCCGGAGGGTGGTTATGTGTCGTGAAATGATCAACCATGGGTGCACCTTGTACTTTGCACCTTAGTCTGCTCATATGCTGGAGGATTCTGACTTTGGCTTTCTGAGTTGTTTGTCCAACATATATCAAGTCACAGGGGCAGAGGATGGCATATATCACATGGGAGCTATTGCAATAGGTAAAGTGTGGTTGCTTGTACGTTTTGTTGTTATACGTGAAAGTGGCTCCTTCTCTACATAGATCACAGGCTTTGCACTGTCCACATTTGTGGTGTCCACTCAGCGATGGTAGTCCAAAGTAATTTCTTAGGTCTGCTTGCTTGGGTGGTTCTAGGAATGCTCTGACAACAGTGTTCTTGATATTTTTATCTCTCCTGAAGGCGAAGATCGGATCTTGTTTGGTCATGAGTTCACTCGCCACCAGATTCCAATATTTCTTCACTATTCTTTTAATGTCATTGCTCCTGGTGTTGAATGTCGTGACACAAACGATGTTATCTGATTTGGTATCTTTGGTCTTGACCTCCAGCAATTGGTCGCGTGGGCAATACCAGGCGCGTTTTTTGGCTCAAAAGTCCATTATTCCGAAACCAACTGCCACTTGTTTTAGACCTGCCTCCACCTTTACACCAGGCTCATATCTGATAAGTGAAAAAATACTTGCTTTTGAGAAGATTGTTCTCCAAGAAACCATGCAACTCTTGGATGAAAGAAAATACGTACGGTACAACATTAGCAAGGAAGAAAAACTTGCATTAAGTTCGCTGCGCAATAATGATTCCATAGTTATTAAAGCTGCAGACAAGGGTGGTGCCGTGGTACTACAAAACTCCTCTGACTACATAGAAGAGATAGACCTTCAACTAAGTGACCGGGAGAGTTACCAACCCACTCCACGTGACCCCACATCCAGCCTGAAATCCAGGATAGGAAACATAACGAGCGAAGGTATGTCCTCTGGATTCCTTAGTCAACATGAATATGATTTCCTTAATAAGAAAGAACCTCGGATCCCAACTATCTATACACTACCAAAAGTACACAAGCGGATATTCAAACCACCCGGTAGACCAATCGTGTCTGGGTGTGGCTCGATACTTGAACCGATAAACCAGTTCATTGATCATTTTTTACAGCCATGAGTCCCCAAAACTAAATCCTACGGTAGGGACTCTATGCATATTATACAGCTACTGGAGGGACAGGCGTTTGATGTGCAGACACAACTTCTTGTTACACTGGATGTGTCTTCCCTTTATACTTCGATTCCTCAGGATAAGGCCTTGATGGTCATCAGAACTACACTTGATGAGCGACAGAGACCCCACTGGATCCCGACCGATTTCTTGATCTCGCTCCTGGAGATTGCAATGAAGAAGAACTACTTTGTTTTTAAGAAACAATTTTATTTTCAATGCAAGGGTGTGGCGATGGGAGCTACCTATGCGCCGAGTCTGGCCAATATCTTTATGGATCACTATGAGGAGGAATTTTTGTACAGTGTTGAGAATCCATATCTAAACCAGATTGCGGTGTGGAAACGTTACATCGACGATGTCATCATGGTATGGACTGGTGACGTGGAGGAGCTGAATGCGTTTCATGTCTGGCTCAACGCCAGATCTGGTAACATTCAATTTACTATGACAAGTAACAATGAATCCATAGACTTCCTGGATCTCACTTTCCGTGTTGAAGATGGCCTCCTTTACTGCGACCTCTACCGGAAACCGATGGAAAGGAATACGTTGCTGAAGTACAATTCGCACCATCCTCGCAATCTGAGGGACAATTTGCCATATGGGCAATTCCTCAGACTTAGAAGGAATTGTACCAGGCGAACTGATTTCTTCAAAGAGGCAGATATCCTTGTGAGTCGTCTGAGAGAAAGAGGATACCCCAATGGACTTTTGAAACGAGCCAAAAAACGCGCCTGGTATTGCCCACGCGACCAATTGCTGGAGGTCAAGACCAAAGATACCAAATCAGATAACATCGTTTGTGTCACGACATTCAACACCAGGAGCAATGACATTAAAAGAATAGTGAAGAAATATTGGAATCTGGTGGCGAGTGAACTCATGACCAAACAAGATCCGATCTTCGCCTTCAGGAGAGGTAAAAATATCAAGAACACTGTTGTCAGAGCATTCCTAGAACCACCCAAGCAAGCAGACCTAAGAAATTACTTTGGACTACCATCGCTGAGTGGACACCACAAATGTGGACAGTGCAAAGCCTGTGATCTATGTAGAGAAGGAGCCACTTTCACGTATAACAACAAAACGTACAAGCAACCACACTTTACCAATTGCAATAGCTCCCATGTGATATATGCCATCCTCTGCCCCTGTGACTTGATATATGTTGGACAAACAACTCAGAAAGCCAAAGTCAGAATCCTCCAGCATATGAGCAGACTAAGGTGCAAAGTACAAGGTGCACCCATGGTTGATCATTTCACGACACATAACTACCCTCCGGACAGTTTAAGATGGTGGATTATGGAAAAAATCAATCCCAATCCAAGGGGAGGCGCAATGTCTGTGGCCCTTAACTATAAGGAATGCAGATGGATTCATTCGCTCAACTCAGTGCAGAACGGGCTGAACGAGATTGAAGAGACTGCAAGGCAAATGGGGCAACTCTAACCATTCTAGACACTCAGGTCTACCTTTCCACTCACATTCACTACCTTGAGATTAAATTGCGGTTCATGTAGGGGGTTCCTTACTTAACTATGATACTATTTTGACACCATTCGCTAGCCAGCGACCTTGGCCCCACACTCAACCAGTTGGGTCCTAATCCTTTTAGCATTTGCAAGGAAGACACTCATGCCTACTTTACACTCACATTGACTACCATTGAGACAACTGGGGCCCTCTGAGTGCTATTTCTTTACTTCACATTGAGACTAACATGACACCAATACTCTCAACCAATTTGGGGATTGCCAGGCAACCATGATCTCTAACCAAGGGCACGCAACTATCGCGTGCTCTTTCTAATAATTTAAATTAATATTATGATGATTGTACGTATTAAGATACTGTATATGTTTCTCATACATTTTAATGTCAACATTGTAAAGTATTTGTGAATTTTGTGTTTTCTCACCTGAATTGTTTGTTCCAACATGTTCATTTGATGCGAATTTATTCCCGGAAATCTTAATTAAGGCCAATATTTCCAAATGTTGTGATGCTAAGTTATTTCCAGCTATCCCATTTAGTAACGCACGACCCAATTAGATAGAAGAGATCCGTTGATCTACTCTCGACATCACGCATCAGAGCCGCTTCCTAATGCCCCCGGCTCCCTGCATAATTTTGACTAAAGCAATTCCAGACTCATGGAAACTTGCTTGTCCCATGGTTAAGTTTGCAGGCATTCGTGTTTACTTCATGTTTTGACGCTCTATGTGTTACTTAGCAACGACACATGGCCGCCACTATGACGGAGCACGCCACACACGTTACGTGTTCCCTAGCAACCGGCTTCGTAACGTACACGCGCCCTGACTTCATAACCGGCAGTCAATCGGCATACCCGTGATCGCAACGGACGAGACAGGACGCTTGCCTGCTCCGCTTGACAATCTCCTCCCGGTGTTCTTTCCTTTTGAGGTGAGCATGCCAACTAGGTAGTTTTCATTCAAAGCTCCAATGCATTTTACGTAAAACGCTAACTCTCACTTACTTCTCGTTTAGATCCACTCGACTTCTGGATACAGGACGTTTGTCTGTTCCCCACTTCCTTGGTAATCATTACCGATAGAAACCGTGGATGATCAGAATTGATTTCCTTCACGGGGTGAGTCTTGTCTAGCGTTTTGACTAAGCACTTACGTACCATTAGTTATTTGTTAGCCTTCTGGTTCCTTATTATGCTTAATTTATTAATAGGGTCCCCCGTTTGGAAGAACTCTTGCTGCACAGTAGACTTTTGTTACTGTCCGAATCCTCAAAGAGATACACGCCCCTTTTGAGTTGTATGGGCTTTCCTAGGTGAGTTTCCCCGCCTTTCTAGCTATGATAAGTTCTAGCCTACAACATTACAACACACGTGACCTATACCTTTATTATCCCGTAGGCTGTCCCTACTGTCCCTGTCCTGCTGAAGACCCGCATTGACTAATATAGTAATGCTCCCTGGGTTGAAACGTCGACATATTAGCTGAACCAGTTGAAAGACTCTGTGTCAAAGTCCAATTCATTTATTTTACAGAGCTATTCAAACATCTGTTCCTTACTGGCCTTTTGAAAAATGACAATTTTATGAAATCTCACTTTGTATATATTGCGCACCTTCACCACAGCACTGAGCACCAGATTCACCTTGTCACGAATCACAGCGCCGTTTATATTTTGACAGCCATGCAAATGAATGTGGGTATTTATAAATGACGTAATTTATAAAACTTTTGCAATACCCGTTATGGTCTCCATGTGTGTTGCTTATGATTAAATTGTTTTCCATATAAGTAAACCAATGATTGTCCTAATGGTTTAAAGAGATAATCTACACCCGACAGAACCATTTGTTTATCTTATACATGAATGCCCAGGTTCTGAGGGATACTGGGTTACCCCATTGTTACTATAATCAAAGTGTTAACCAAGGCAGATACAATGGAAATATGAATATCAATAGCATCAATAAGGATAGTGCACAGCAGGGCAATATCGGGCAATTGCCCTTACTGGCAGGGGGGCATCTGCCAAGGTAAAGAAAAAAGTGGCTCGTGCACCTACCAGTTGGCTGTTGGTGAATAAATCTATTAAATTACGGTGTGACAGGTGTGTGGGCAGGTGGGGGAAAAGGGTAGGATGACCGTGCAAGTGAATACATGTGAAAGGGGCCCCCCTGTCAGTAGGGTTTTTAAAATTCTACTTCCTAACTATAACGTCCCTGAATCCTTGGTTTTTTGCAGTGAATTTCTAAGGTTTTTCAAAGTCTATTTCCTAACTATAACGCCCCAGTAACCTTTGAATTTTTAAGTGAATTTCTATGTTTTTTTTAAACTAGTAGTCGTATTTGCAGAGTGGTGGAGAAAGGGGGCGGGGCCTCTGACCAGCTCTCAGGAATCCCTCTGTAAGGGATTTACTGGAAATAACAAGTAGACTTCTTCGCCACAAAGGTCCTGCAGCATCCAAGAGGATTTCATCCAACAGGAGGCTCATTTACAGAGTGGTGGAGAAAAGGGGCATGGCCTCCGAAGTCATCACAGCAATCGCGCTCTGTGGAACTTACTGGAGTTAACAGGATGGGTAGTTGACCCTCAAGGACCCTCTGGAGCCAAGGGGACTTTATCCCCAAACCAGCAATGCACCACGCAGTGCATTTGCAGATTGGTGAAGAAAGGGGACATGGCCTCCGACAAGCTCACAGCAATCCCACTGTGTGGTACTTACTGGAGGTAACAGGAGGGGTAGTTGCCCCCCCAAGGTCCCTCAGCTACCAAGAGGACTTCATCCCCCCACCAGCAGTGCACCAGGAGGCGTGCTCGCAGAGTGGTAGAGAAAGGGGGCGTGGTCTCCAAAGAACTCTCAGCAATCCCACAGTGTAGGACTTACTGGATGTAACATGAGGGCTTGTTGACCCCCAAGAACTCTCTGGACCTAAGGGGATATCATTCTCCAACCAGCAGTGTGCCAGGAGGTGCGTTTGCCGGTGACTGGCTGGTCTTGTTTTTAAAAATATTTGTTATAGTTCGGGGAGGGGAGCCTCTGAACCCCCTTTCCTTGGTCTGATTTTGGCCCTGGGAACCCAATCTCACGGGGCCAGGAATATTTTTTATATAGGGGAGGAGGGCCGTGTGGCCCCCTCCCGAGCCCGATCTCTGCTCAGGAGACCCCATCTCCCATGGCACAGCCCTTTAAAAAAAATGCATTATTACATCAAAGGGAGGGGGGCTCAGCGGCCCCCCTGCCAGTCTGATTTCGGTCCCAGGGACCCCATCCCCCAAGGCCTGCCTTTGCATTTGCTTTTTTTTTAAAGAATAAGTGGGGGGGGCGATTTTCAGCCCTTGGGTCCCCATCTCCCGAGGCTGACCTCTATTGTGGGTTCCCTGGTACGGTAAACAGCAGTTAGTATGCGGCTATTACACCGCATACCATTACAATGCAAGCGTAACAACGCAAGCGCTGGAACAACGCGTAGCTTTTACTACGCATGTTATTACATCCCATGCGCTGTAATGCGATCCACTTAGTTGTGAGGAAACTGAGGCTCTTCCGTTTCCTCACAACGACGTGCACCGATCACCACCCCTCTGATGAAACTAGAAGAAGAAGAGAGGAACCACGTGGAGAGAGAGGTAAGAGGGGCTGTGTAGTTTTCAAGGGTTTAGGGTAGGGGGTGGGTCATGCAGGGGTTAGTCTTTTAGGATTAAGAGTAATGTTGTAGTGTTTAAAGAGTAGTGTTTTTGGGTTAAGGGTAGTGTCGGGGGCTGTGCAGGGTAGTGTTTGGGTGTAGGGACAGGACTGGTGGTCGGGGGAGGGTCGTGCAGGGAGTAGTGTTTTAGAGTTTAGGGTAGTGTCTGGGGTGTCGTGCAGGGTAGTGTTTGGGTGTCGGGGTAGGACTGGGAGTAAGGAGATTGTCGTGCAAGGGGGTAGTGTTTTAGTGTTTAGGGTAGTGTTGTGTTTTTTGTGTAGTGTAGGGTAGTGTTTTAGGGTTTAGGGTAGTGTCTGGGGTGTCATGTAGGGTAGTGTGAGTGTAGGGACTGGACTGGGGGAAGGAGGAGGATGGTGCAGGGGGTAGTGTTATAGTGTTTAGGGTAGTGTTGTGGTGTTTGTGTAGTATAGAGTAGTGTTTAAGGGTTTAGGGTAGTGTTGGGTGTGTCATGCAGGACAGTGTTTGAGTGTAGGGACTGGAATGGGAGAAGGGGGAGGTTCGTGCAGGGAGTTGTGTTTTAGTGTTTAGGGTAGTGTTGTGTTTTTTGTGTAGTGTAGGGTAGTGTTTAGGGTTTAGGGTAGAGTTGGGGGGTTGTGCAGGGTAGTGTTTGCGTGTAGGGACCGGATTGGGGGAAGGGGCTGGGTCGTGCTGGGGGAAGTGTTTGAGGAGTTAGGGTAGTGTTGTGGAGTATGTGTTATGTAGGGTAGTGTTAATGGATGTAGAAATTAGCGTAGTGTTAGGGGTTATTTAAATAAAAATGCATTGTAAAAGTATGCAGGGAATTGGGATCCGTTGAAAAGACATTTTATAGGCATTTCAAAGCACTTGCGAAGTAATGGTATGAGTTACAAAAAAAAAAATTGTATTGGTACTTGCAAATTTAAAACAACGTTGTAAAAGTATGCGTTGTTTTAGTTTGCGAAGTATCGACATATATTCCCTGGTACCACCCAGGGCATCCACTTAGTAATGTTGGGGACCATGGGGGAAGCCTCAAGGCCCCTGCAGTCTTGCTTTGATAGAGAAGGAGCTGCTAACATGTAGCTCCCTCCCTGTCAAAGCAATTATACTCCGCTTTGAGCAAGCAAGAGCAAAATGCTCCTGCTTCCTCAAAGAGGAGCACAGTTTGCGATAGCTTGGCGGGAGCGGTAAAGCTCCCACCAAGCTATAGCGAACAGCTATGTCCTGGGGTGGGCACCCTGGAACATAGCAGGAGCCAGCCCTGAGGGGCGGCGGTCCCCAGAGTCAACTAGGGCTCCTAGAGGGGGGCTGTGTGGCCCCCTCCAATCTTTAGTTTAGCCCTGGGGAGGTGGTGGTCCCTGTGGCCCGCAACAAACCTACTCCATTATATTATTTAAGCCCATGGGAGGTGGCAGACCCCGGGCTGTGGGAGGGGCCACGCAGGTCCCCCGCATTTCTATAGTAATTGCTCCGGGGAGCTGGCGGTGTCTGGGACTGTGGGGGCCTTCTGGGACTGTGGGGGCCTTCTGGGCCCCCCACATTTCTATGTTAATGGCCCCTGGGATGTGGCACTCCCTGGGGATGGGGGTCTGTGTGGCCCCCCATTAATGAAAGTTAATGCCCGGGGAGGTGGTGGTACCCGGGGCTGCGGAGGGTGCACGACCCCCCATTTATTTCGGCAAAATCCCCAGGGAGGTGGCCTTCCCAGGGGCTGCGAGAGAGTCCGCATGGCCCCAGCATCTTTTTAATTTAAAGTCCCAGGGAGGTGGCAGTGGGAGGGCTCCACGCCCCCGCTTTCTTTATACATAAATCCTAAGGGAGGTTGTGGTCCCCGGGGTGGTGGAGGAGGCCATACCGGCCTCCACCGCAATAATTTAATAAATAGCCCCAAGGAAGTGGCCGTCCCTGGGGCTGCGGGGGGCTATGAGGGCCCCCCACATCAATTTACTTATTTTTGCCCTGGCAAGGTGGTGGTCCCTGCGACACGGAGGGTCCCACATGGGCAATCCCCACATTATTGTAAAACACTGCCCCCCGGATTTGTCCCACCTGGGAACTTCATGTAAGGCGTGTGGGAGTCCACATGTCTTTTTTTTTTGTTTTGCCACAGACCCGGGGCTCCATCCACAAATGTGCGGCAACATTCAATTAAAAAAAAAAAAAAATCCCCGGTGGGGTCCCCGTGGGACACCCCACTCCCCCCACCATATCTGGGAGGTCAAGGTATGCCTACCACCTTTTCTTTATTTTTCACTTTTTTTGTAGGACTTGGCTTTAAGCCAAGTTCCAAGATGCCTGCCAATACTTCCTGGTTGAAGTGTTTACAACCAATCAAATTTAAATTGGATCTGCAAGTCCACTGCAAGGACTTGCGTTCCCAGATATCTATATTTTTTAAACTTAAATATCTCTGAAACTACTGAACAGATTTACACCAAATCACAAAAAGCATACTTTCTGGACCAACATCAAGCTTTCTACCAAATTAGGTGTAATTCCATTCAACGGTTCAAACTGTAGTCATGTTAAAAAAATGAAAACTCCGAATAGACATAACATGGGGGGGAACACGTTTTGGGACCACTCTTTTCTCTCGACCCCTGCTTAATTGATCACCCCGAAACTTTCAACACAGCGGCTGAACCAACAAGCATTTGCAATGCAATAGGTTTCGCATTTACGTAAGTTTGAGCTATATAAATAACAATGCCTTTTATTTATGTTTTGGTTTTTAAAACAAATAAAAGGCATTGTCATTTACAATGCTAATTGCTTACACTCTTGCAAATGACATTAACACTTTTTTCACCTAAGCATTTCTATGCTATTTTGTGCCCCTGGGCAGAGACTGCAGGCTTCAAGGTACCTCCCCAGTGTTCTGTCACAGAAGGGGTGGACCCCACTCCAGGTCCAAAAGGATTTTTTGAACTGTTAATCAGGGGGATGGGTAGGTGGAAGATCACAAGTCCCACCGCTTCCCCTAGTGCAAGTTGGACACAGGAGCAAGAACTGGTCTTGCTCACTGAACATGCGCATTTATTTGTCTGGGTATTACTTACATCAGATTTTCCTGTGGTCTCCTGTTTACCCTACTTCCGGTTCAGTGATGTACCATTTTCCAGCATCGAGGTAGCCCTGTGCTGTCCCCACCCTGTGACGATCCATTCAGAGAGTGTGATCCAATCCAGCGTTTCTCTCTCTCTTCCATTCCCTGTTTCCACACAATTCCTACCACAGGAGTATTATTCATGTCAGTGCATAATTTGAGCCGGTGGTTTCCAGTGCTCGGAAGCGGCACTTAATTGTCAGCACCGGCACTATGACAGTCTGTCACATGGCAGCGCTGTTTGTTCCATTTAGCGACAACCGCAACAACAATTGTTCATTAATTAGATATAAGCGTTTGAGTGATTAATACCTGCTGCCAAAGCCATTCTTTCAGCTTTTTGAGTCTAGATTTGTCACACTTGTAGGCGTGTGATGGTTATCAGTTGTGTTGGTGCTGTAACTGGCAGCGCTGACTAGGGCCCTGCCACTTATGTTTTTTTACAAATTAAGCACTGGGCCCTACGTAGATGTTCAGGAACGGAAGGGTCTCTCAGCTCGTCTGCTCAACTGGTGTCAAGAACTCGATTACAGCTGTTCTTACCTCCTCCTCTAACCAAAGAAGATGCAAAATGGTTCCTCGTTCCAGATTCAGAAGAGCGCGACAGCACTTGTGGTTCCTAATGCAGAAATTGCTACGTTTGATTGCGGACACCGGCTCCGAGGAAATCCAAGATGGCGGCCGCCATCGATTGAAATCTGAGCGCTCTAGTCTTTTGACTAAGGTCTCGAGCCCTGGTAAATCTCTAGCGCGAGCTCCCTATGAGCCGCGCACTTCAACTGACATTTTGAGACGAAAGCAACGTTCGACTTCAGCACCAGCGCTGAAGAGATTTTCAACTTCGTTTTCATCCTGATTTTTCCCCCGCTTTTAGCGGTAGGATGTGCACATCAGGAACGCTGTTCCCAAATCTTGAGTTCCGTACTTTTTTCCCTTCCTGAGAGAAGTTCTCGTCAGGATTCTCAGAAGGTCTTGAATTTGAAGAGTTTTTTCCTGAAGAGATTCTTGTTATCAGTTCTACAACAACTATCCAGCAATAAGTAAGACCTAACATTGCTAGTCGCTTGAAAAAGACATCACAGAAACTGTATCCTTTGAAGTATTCTTGAACTTGTCCTGCCTTTTCCACTCAAGAAAAAGGACTTCAGACTCTTATTGCTTTGGTTGTTTGGAAATTTCGAGCATTAACTTGATTACAAACTTTCTCCACACTAAGAGAGGGGCAAGTCTGCTGTGTTATTCAGGTAGTTTACAGTGTCAGAGGGAGGTTACCAGTGTTAGAGGGAGGTTGGTGGAGAGGTTGAGTAGAGCTTAGAGACATAAGTTTGTTCTTCCGCCCTCTGCAGGTCCAGCCCTATCACTTCACGTGTCAATAGACAGATGTGGGAGTCAACACTAGAAGATTCCAAATAGAAGATGTTGGGCAGTTCCTAAACACGCAGCCAGTCTCTCTTTCTTTTCCAATTCCCCTTTCCCCCCCGTGAGTGCAAAATTCAGTGTTCTGATTTGGCAACCACGTCGGGGATTTGGGAGCTATCATCTGCTTCTGTGGAAGATTCAGGCACAAGGTAAGAGGATTCTGCCAACTGGAGGCTGGTGTGCCATATTTTTTTTTTAATCTATTTTCAACTTCCACCTGGAGAACAACAACGACCGCAACACGACCACCCTGCTGGACAACCTCGCCAACCTCGGACTCCAGCAACTGGTCAACACCCCCACCCACTACGCCGGCCACACGCTCGACCCCCTCTTCTCATCCAGCAAGTACGTCACCTTCAGCCACTGCACCGGACTCCACTGGACTGACCACAGCTGCGTCCACTTCAGCTTCAAGAAGAACACGGTCCACCACCACCCGAAGCAGGTTCCCCACAGAAACTGGAGCAAGATCACCGTCGACCAGCTCACCACCTCCCTCAGCCAGAACCCACCGGTCAGGACAACGGACCCTAACACAGCAGCCCTCGACCTCACGCAATGGCTGACCTCCTGTGCCAACGACCTCGCCCCACTGAAGAACCCACTCACCAGGCCCAGAAGCAAGAAGGCCCCCTGGTTCACCGACGAACTCAAGGACTCCAAGAAGGCCTGCCGCACCCTCGAGAGGGCCTGGCTCCTCAACAAGACCACCGACAACATGACCGCCCTCAAACTCGCCACCCGCAGACATCACCAGCTCATCCGCACCACCAAGAAGAAATCTTTGAAGGAACGACTGGACAAGAACGCCCATGACAGCAAGGAGCTCTTCAACATCGTCAAGGAGTTCTCCAACCCCAGCACCGGCAACAACGACATCACTCCCTCGCAGGACCTCTGCGACTCCCTCGCCTCGTACTTCCACCGCAAGATCGCCGACATCCACAACAGTTTCGGCGCTCCACCCCCGCACCCATCGACCGAACCTACGCACCCCGCCGCTATCCTCCAGACATGGACCAAAGTGACCCCCGAAGACACGACACGCATGATGAACACCATCCACTCCGGATCTCTGACCGACCCATGCCCCCACCATGTCTTCAACAAGGCCGCCTCTACCATCGCACCCCACCTCCGAGACATCATCAACGCCTCCTTCGACACAGCCACCTTCCCGGAGAGCTGGAAGCACGCCGAGCTCAGCGCACTACTGAAGAAACCAACAGCGGACCCGACCGACCTCAAGAACTTCCGCCCAATCTCGCTCCTTCCATTCCCTGCCAAAGTCATCGAGAAGGTCGTCAACAAGCAGCTGGCCGCCTTCCTCGAGACGAACGGATCCCTCGACCCATCGCAATCCGGATTCAGAGCCAACCACAGCACCGAGACCGCCCTCATCGCAGCCACCGACGACATCCGAGCCCTGCTCGACAAAGGTGAAACAGCGGCACTCATCCTCCTTGACCTCTCCGCAGCATTTGACACTGTCTGCCACCGCACCCTAGTCCAACGCCTCAACGACACCGGCATCCAGGGGATTGCTCTGGAATGGATCATCTCATACCTCTCCGGCAGAACACAGAGAGTACGCCTCCCTCCGTTCCGCTCTGAGGCCACCGAAGTCATCTGCGGCGTCCCGCAAGGATCATCGCTCAGCCCCACTCTCTTCAACATCTACATGAAACTCCTCGCTGCCATCGCACGCCAACACAACCTCAACATCATTTCCTACGCCGATGACACCCAGCTGATTCTCTCCCTCACCAGAGACCCCGACACCGCCAAAGCCGACCTACACGAAGGGATGAAAGATGTCGCCGAATGGATGAACATCAGCCGCCTGAAGTTGAACACGGACAAGACAGAAGTCCTCATCCTGGGACCGTCGCCCTCCGCATGGGACCACTCCTGGTGGCCCCCGGCCCTGGGCACCGCACCCAAGCCAACGGACCACGCAAGCAACTTGGGTGTCATCCTGGACTCCTCCCTATCGATGACCAGACAAGTCAACGCCGTCTCCTCATCTTGCTTCCACAACCTCCGCATGCTCCGCAAGATCTTCAGATGGATCCCGACCGAGACCAGGAAGACTGTCACCCAGGCCCTCGTCACCAGCAGACTAGACTACGGAAACACCCTCTACGCCGGTACAATAGCCAAGCTTCAGAAAAGACTTTAGCGTATCCGTTACCGTTCCGTCATGAGCACAGCTCAACTGTGGCTCATGACGGAGCGGCTCCGTCATGAGCACAGGCCCACCGCGCTGCCCCCCTGCCCCACCCAGCGCTGCAGCGGAATGTCCGCAGCAGCGAAGGGGTTAATCGCAGGTAGGAGGCCACCAGAATAAAACTTTGCATTCATCCGGACACTCCTTACCTCCTTTTAATCACACTACTACATATCTACAACTACCAGGCACCATACCCGCACTTCATCTTTACGGCAGTCGGATAGAAGATCTCCGTTAAAGTGCCCCTTCGAGGGAGCCCGTCGGGCATTGCACCGCCGGCCCGACGAGGAGCAGCCCAAATGATGAAGCATGACACCTTCAAGGGTGTGTGAGGGCATTTAAATCCGACATATGAATTTCCCAATTGGGTCCACATGGTGCTACTAACATATGTCAGCCTCTTTGTTGACATCATCCATCTCTTTTTTGAGGAACTATAGGAACAACTGTTGTTTTTTCCGTATCTGGGGCCCCTGTTCCTACTGGACCTCCCACTCACCTCTGAGTGGACAACGGCCTCGTTAGTCCCCGTATTCGTATTCATGAAAGCAAAGCACGTCATGCCCACAGTAAAAGAAACTTAATAAAGAAAATAGTCCTGGGAGACTTAAGAACAGTATAACAACCAAAGTAAAAGGGCCAGTTGCCATGGAAGATTACAGATGAAGACAAGGCGGTACTAAGGAGGGACTAACAGGCCTATTAAATAATCCGAAGGCACCATTTGCAAAGAACAATGACACAAGCCAATAAAAAATATGGGCGGAGAGTGGGCAGAGCTTCTATTTCAGACTCCACTACAACAAGTCTCCCAGAGCAGTGCAGGCGCGCTGACTCTAGGCTCGACCTAAAAAGGGAATGTTTTATGAATATTTTGTTAACCCTTTCGCCACGGCGGGAATTCCGCCACGGCGCTGGGGGGTGCGGGGGGGCAGCGCGGTGGCGCTGTGCTCATGACGGAGCCGCTCCGTCATGAGCCACGGTTGAGCTGTGCTCATGACGGAACGGTTCCGTCATGACTCCGGCCATTTGCGTTGTCCCCCCGCACAGGCGGGGAAACAGCGCCGCGTAGGCGGAGCGGCCGCCAACGGCCGTGACATGACGGAACCGTTCCGTCATGAGCACACGGCAACCGTGGCTCATGACGGAGCGGCTCCATCATGAGCGGGGAAGGGGTTAAGATTCATCAAGCGCCATCAAAGTTATTGGCAAAACAAAAAATGCTTTTCCTATGGAAACTTTTCGTCCTAATTATAATGTTTTAGAAAACACTCACACTCAACTGATTGATGTCATCAATGATGCCGTCAGTAATGTCATTTGAGATGTAATCAGTGGTGTCATCAATGATGTCACTGACCATGTCATGTGTGATGTAATATGTGAGGTCATAAGCAGTGCATTGCGAGGGATAGTTAGCTCCCCTAACTATAACTGCTGAATTTCACTGGTTTTGTACAAGTGAAATCTGAGCCTAACTATAACATCCCTGTAACCTTAGTTTTTGGCAGTGAATTTCTAAGATTATTTAAATTCTACTTCCTAACTTTAACGTCCCTGTTACCTTTGTTTTTTTCACAGAATTTCTAAGTTTTTTTAAATGTTGCTTCCAGAATATAACATCCCTGGAACCTTTTGTTTTTTAAGTGAATTTTTAAGGTTTTCTAACAGTGAGTGTGTGAGTGAGTGCATGAGTGTCTCAGTACATCTGTGAGTAGGTGCAAGTCTCTGAGTGGGTTTGTGAGTCAATGTGAGAGTGTCTGAGTGGGTCTGTTGGTCGGTGTGTGAGTATCTGAGTGCTCTCTCTTTTACCCTCTCCTACTCTGTTTTACCTTTTCTGCCCTTTGTTTTGCCTTTCCTGCTCATTTTTCTGCCTCTGTTTTGGCCTTTCCTGCTCGTTTTTCAGCCCTCTGTTTTGCCTCTTTCTGCTTGTTGCTGACCTTGATTCTGCCTATTTCTGCTCTTTCCTGACCTTCATTTTGCCTCTTTCTGCTCGTTTCTCACCTTTATTTTGCCCCTTGCTGCTGGTTTCCGACCTCTATTTTGCCTCTTTCTGCATGTTTCTCACCTTTATTTTGCCTTTTTCTGCTTGTTCTCGCCTTTATTTAGCTTTTTGCTGCTGGTTTCTGACATTCTTTCTTCTTGTTGCTTAACTTTATTTTGCCTTTTTCTGCTAGTTGCTTGAATTTTGTTGCCCTTTCTACTCATTTCTCCCCTTTATTAGCTCTTGCTGCTGGTTTCTGAACTCTATTTTGCCTCTTGCTGCTCATTTCTGACCATTTAAGCTGCCTTTACTGCTCGTTTCTCACCTTTATTTTGCCTCTTTCTGCTCGTTTCTGACCTTTATTCTGCCTCTTTATGCCCTTTTCTCACCTTTATTTTGCTTCTTTCTGCACGTTTCTGACCTTGATTTTGCCTCTTTCTGTCCCTTCTGACCTTTATTCTGCCGCTTTCTGCTCGTTTCTCACCTTTACGTTGCCTATGTCTGCTCGTTTATTTAGCCTTTTTCTGCTCCTTGATGCCTTTTATTCTACCTCTTTCTGGTTGTTTCTGACCTTGATTCTGCCTCTTTCTGCTCGGGTCTGACCTTTATTTTGCTTCTTTCTGCTCGTTTCTGACCTTTATTCTTATTTCTAATGTTTATTCTGCCTCTTTCTGTCCCTTCTGACCTTTATTCTGCCTCTTTCTGCTAGTTTCTCACCTTTATGTTGCCTATCGCTGCTCGTTGCTGATCATTATTTTGCCTCTTTCTGCTTGTTTTTCACTCTTATTTTGCCTCTTTGTGCTCGTTGCTGCCCTTATTCTGCCTCTTTCTGTCCGTTTCTCACCTTTATTTTGCTTCTTTCTGCTTGTTTCTGACCTTTATTCTGCCTCTTTCTGTCCCTTCTGACCTTTATTCTGCCTCTTTCTGCCATGTTTCTCAACTTTACTTTGCCTATTCTGCTAGTTGCTGATCATTATTTTGCCTCTTTCTGTTCATTTCGCACTTTTATTTAGCCTTTCTGCTAGTTTCTGAACTTTATTCAGCCTCTTTCTGCTCGTTTCTCACCATTATTCTGCTTCTTTCTGCTCATTTCTGAGCTTTATTCTCCCTATTTCTGATGTTTATTCTGCCTCTTTCTGTCCCTTCTGACCTTTATTTTGCCTCTTTCTGCTCGTTTCTCACCTTCATTTTGCCTATCGCTGCTCGTTGCTGATCATTATTTTGCCTCTTTCTGCTTGTTTCTCACTCTTATTTTGCCTCTTTCTGCACGTTGCTGACCTTTATTCTGCCTCTTTCTGCTCATTTCTAACCTTTATTTTGCCTTTTTCTGCTCATTGCTCACCTTTATTTTTCCTCTTTCTGCTCCTTGCTGCATTTATTCTGCCTCTTTCTGCTTGTTTCTGACTTTTATTCAGCCTCTTTCTGCTCGTTTCTCCCCTTTATCTTGCCTCTTTCTGCTCTTTACTGACATTTATTCTGCCTCATTCTGCTCACCTTTCTTCTGACTCTTTCTGTTTGTTTCTGACCTTTATATTGCCTCTTTCTTTTCTTCTCCGCCAGGAACGCAGTGAGAACTTCAAGGTCTCCGCGATCCCAGCCGGCTCCCTGCCTCCTGTGGAAGCCGGCATTCCTGCTGCACGGAGGGAGCTGCTTGAAAGGCAGTTCACTTCATGCAGGAGCAATCATTTCATCTCTTGCCTGTCTGTAGACAGGGAAAGAGATGAATCCTCTGCTTCCAGTGGGCAGGAGCACTTTGACAGCTCCCATCCGCTGGAACCGGAGTGTTCACTTTTGCTTTGCCCTCCTTCCTTGTGCACTCACCATCCAAGGGCAGTGGTGGTCCCCAGGGCCAAGAACAGCCCGGGAGTTGGGCCGCATGGCCCCTCTCCCATTCTTTAAAAAACATATTTGGACCCAGGAGGTGGTGGTCATCAGTACTCGGGAGGGGGGTCCGTGCAGCCTCCCCAACAGTGTTTGCTTGCCCCAGGGAGGTGGTGGACACCAGGGCTAAAAGAGCCTGAGGAGGGAGGCCCCGTGTGCCCCCTCTTTTTTTTATATAAATGCCCACAGGACCTGGCCCACCCAGTGGATTCATGAAAAACAAGCCTGTGCTTGTTTGTTTTAATCTCTGTTGCAGATTTGCGTCTCTGTTGCGTTTTTAAAGTGCTTTTTGGCCCTGTTGGGGCCACAGGGGGACCCCAGGACCACATTTAGGGGTTTAGGGTTTTTCTACCATGCCCCCTTGGCTTTTTTGTAACCGTTTTTTGTGGGACTTGGCCGAAGCCCAGTCTAAAGATGGTACCAACCTTCCTGGTTGAAGTGTTGGCAGCCAATCATATTTCAGCACTGGGACTGTTGTAGGGGTGGGGGGAATTTGCGAAATTCACTTTCGCAAATTATCGCGAAAATGTTAAATATCTCCTCAAACACGCGGAAATATCGCTAAGATGCAGACGTTTTTTTCCCGCCCGTTCGCAGTATTTTCTGAGTGGTCGCGGCTCGCCAACTTACCCATGCGGTTGCTCGCGGGCGCGGCCATCTTGTTTTCACTTGTCTCGCGGTGCATGATTGCGAGAAGAAAGACGTGATCGCGCGACGAATGACGTTACTGCAGGCGCGAACTGTCGCGAGACAGCGCAAATGGCTACCAACAATCCAACATCTCATGGAGAACGCGACCGGATCGGGAAAACTTGTCGGCGAACGTGGGGATTCAGGTAAGGCGATCGCACGCACGCGAGAATGTATTATTTTACAGCGCGAGCAAGCAAAAAATTTCCTGTAAAATGCTGATTGCGGAAAGTTTGACATATTCGCGCTCTCCGCGGAACGCGAAGATGTCAAATTATCACAATTTCCGCGAGCGGAACGGATTTTTAGCCCAGGCCTAGACTGTTGCATTCTTGGAGACCCGCGTCCTTATATATACAAATTATTTTTTCTTTAATATCTTAAAAACTACTGAACGGATTAACACCAAATAACAAAAAACGTTTTTACTGAACCAAGAGCTACTATTCTGCCTAATTTTTTGTATTTTCGTCCAACAGTTCGGGCTGTAGTCACAACTAAAATCTCTATGGGAATTAACATTAGAAAAAAACTAATTTTTTTACCCTCCCTTTTTTCTTGGTTCCCTCTTGATGAATCATCCCAAAACTTTCCATGCACAACAAGAATTACTGGGGCACTTTTTTTGGAATATTTCCTTTCGATTCGTCAATCGGCACCAAGGATATAGGCAAGTCAAAAAATGCTTTTCCTATGGAAACATAAACCTATCAATAACAACCTACTAGCGACCGCCAGTAGGTAATATATATATATATATTCACTGAAAAAACCATAGGTTTCACACATGTTATAGTTAGCGGAAATTTTACTGATAAAAAACCAATGAAATTCCCCCGTTATAGTTAGTGCAGGCAACTATAACTCACGCGACCGCAATCCTCTGCTGATGCTAATACTGTATTTAGACACTTATTTGCCCATGTCTTCTTCCATACATTTTTAGCTATACATATATTTCAAATATTTTTTTTTCATAAAGACACATATGTCATCAGCAGAAGATTGCGGTCGCGTGAGTTATAGTTGCCTGCACTAACTATAACGGGGGAATTTCATTGGTTTTTTATCAGTAAAATTTCCGCTAACTATAACATGTGTGAAACCTATGGTTTTTTCAGTGAATTTGCAAGGTTTTTTAAATGCTAATTCCTAACTATAACGTGTGTGAAACCTATGGTTTTTTCAGTGAATTTGTACGGTTTTTTAAATGCTAAGTTACTTTTCGCCATTCGTGGCGTGCGCGCCCACTTAACGCAGTTTGTTCCGTGCGCGCACGGTGCGCTTCGCGCACCGTGCGCGCACAGTGAGCACGCGGTGCGCGCGCCCACTTTACGCAGTTAGTGCCGTGCACGCACGGTGGGCACGCGGTGCGATGACAAAGCAAGAAAGCACGTCAACAAATCTGTTTCTGCTTTCCTCCGTGACTATGGTATGGGTGCCATTTACCACAACAACTTGCGTTATGACATGCAAGACATTTATAGAGGAGATGGTGTGCACTTCAATGATGAAGGGAACAGAGTCTTCCTCTTGAACCTTAGACTCTGCATCGGTACTTACTTGTAGGTACCACTAAAAAATCATTTCATAAACACAACGGCTCTTTTTAGAGCCCCCTAATATCTAAACACTTAAATCTGATTTTCCTTTTTTTTCTACCGTACGCTTACCGTAAGCTTACCGTACGCGTACCCCGTGATTTTTTTTAAAATCAATAAATGTTTTCTTTGTACTTTACAGTCCTTCTTTGACCCCCTCACAAATGTAAGGGGGTCTGTAACTCTCCTCATTGCCCCCTTTTCTTGTTTTCACTCTTTTTTTTCTGAGTGAAATACACAAAATGGCGGCCGCCGCTTCCTGGTTTCGGCCGAATCGAATGTTTACTAAGATCTAAGAGCCAATCAGAATCGCGCTCGCGCACGCCACCGTACGCTTACCGTAAGCGTACGGTAAGCGTACCGTAAGCGGGCTCAGATATATATATTGATTTAAAGGCTATTTTCTCAGAATCTACTGAACAGATTTACACCAAACCTACAAAAGGCACTTCCTTGACCTAGGGACTACCTCTCTGCCAAATTTCGAGTAATTCTGTTCAGCCGTTCGGGCTGTAGCTCGTTCTAAAGGTCCTATGGAAAAATGCATGGGGAAAACGCGTTTTGGGACCCCCCTTTTATCTCAGCCCCCGCTTGACGGATCCCCCCGAGACTTTCAGGGTAGGAGCGGAGCGTAGCGCCCCACCTATTTTGAGAAATTCGCGAGGATTCATCGACCGGCGCCAAAGTTATTCAAAATAGAATGTTGAGGTTTTCCTATGGAAAAGGGGTCCTAACTATAACTACCTACTGGCGACCGCCAGTAGGTAATATATATATATATATATATATATATATATATATATATATATATATATATATATATATATATATATATATATATATTCACTGAAAAAAACATATGTTTTAGGGAAAGCTATAGTTAGTTGGACATTTCATTCGTACAAAACCAGAGAAATTCCCCCGTTATAGTTAGTTCAGCTAACTATAACTCACGCCACCGCAATGCACTGCTGATGACGTCACATATTACATCACTCATGACATGGTCAGTAACATCACTGATGACATCACTGATGACATCTCAAATGACATCACTGATGACATCATCCAGTGACTATGTCTTTCTGTAAAGTTTAAATATGTTTAATATATATAGGGAAGGGCATATTGAAGAATGAGTGGGTGTATAAGTGTCTGAATGGTTGATTTAGTAGGTGCGTGACTGACTCTATAAGTGAGTGAATAAACGTATCTTACTGAATGCATGGGTTAGTGACTAAACTGTGTGAATGTCTGTATCTATTTGTCTGTTGGTGTATAAGCGGCTGCATGGGTTTGTGAATAGCTACATGAGTGTCTATATGAGTTATTGATTGGTTGTCTGAGTATCTGTATGTGTGCCTGAGTGTTTGTGTGGGTGGGGTGTGTGTGATTCACTGGGTGCATGATTTAAAGAGTGCATCTGTGATGGACTGTATGGGTGTGTGAGTGTGTGTATGGGTGTGTTAGTGAGTGAATGTATATCTCAGTGGTACATGTGTGAGTAACTACATATGTGAAAGGCAGTATATATGTGTGTTAGAGTATATAAATGGCGAGAGTGTGTGATTATGAGAGTAGCTGTATGGATGAGTGTGTGCTTGTATCAGTAATTGTATAAGAGCGTAAGAATGTGTTAGTATTTGTATGAGTAAGTGAGCTTGTGTGTGTATAACTGTATAGGTGAGTAAATGGGAGTGTGATTAATTATTTGCATGACTGACTAGGTGTGTGAGTACCTCTATGGATGAGTGGCGGTGAGTGAGTGTCTATAGATGTGTATGAGTGTATATGATAGTCCTGTACAGAGTGACCGTAAGTATGAGTGACTGTATGGGTGAGTGAGTAGATGTGTGTGTAGTCCTAAGAATCAGTGAGTGGGTATGTAGTTAATGATGTTGGAGTGTCCATGGTTTTGAGAATGGCAGTCTGTAATTTAGAGTGGGTGTATCAAAAGTTATATTAGGGTGTGAGAAGCTGCATGAAATTATCACATGGATGATGTCATCAGTGATATAATCAGTGATGTCATCAGTGATGTCACTGACCATGTCATGAGTGATGTAATATGTGACGTCATCAGCAGTGCATTGCGGGGGCGCGAGTTATAGTTAGCTGAACGAACTATAACGGGGGAATTTCCCTGGTTTTGTATGAGTGAAATGTCCAACTAACTATAACTTTCCATAAAATCTATGGTTTTTACAGTGAATTTCAAAGGTTTTTTAAATGCTAATTTCAAACTATTACGTGCCTGAAACCTATGGTTTTTTAAGTGAATTTCTATGGTTTTTTAAATGCTAATTTCTAACTATAACGTGCCTGAAACCTATGTTTTTTTCAGTGAATTTCAAAGGTTTTTTAAATGCTAGTTTCTAACTATGCCTACAGAGTTAGGACATGTGATGAAAGAAGAAACAACGCACAGAAAGAAAAAAAAGAAATGCAGAAAGAAGCAACAGAAGTCCACAAAGACGAAGAAAAGTGCAGGAAGAAGAAGAGATGTGCAGAAAGAACCAACAGAGGAGCAGAAAGTCCTCCTGTGCCCACAACTTTTTCAGACAGGTACTGCTGGTAACTGACTCTGACTAACCAGCCCTAGAGCCAGTGCTATGCTAAAAGACACTTAGAATACAGTGAAAACACCTACATACACTAGGGAACACTATGCGTTGGGGTACCCTGTAATTAGCATGACCTCCTCTGTAAGCCCCTAGTACATAATAGGGCAGGGGGATTCAAACTACTTCTTAAAACACGCCACGGGGAGCGTTTGCACACTGATGAAGAGGGGGGCCTGAGGTTTCATGTGTGCAAACACGGCCTGTGGCCGTTTTAAGTTGGGGGATAAAGTCCCCTTGAATCCTGAGGGTCCCTGGGGTCCAACTAGCCCACCAGGTACCTCCAGTAAGCGCCACAGAGTTGCGTTGCAGAGAGGTGTAAAAAGGAGCATGGCCTGGACCACCTCTCTGCAACGCAGCACAGTGGCGCTTACTGGAAGCACCTGGTGGGCTAGTTGTCCCCCAGGGGCCCTCAGGATTAAAGGGGAATTAATTCCCCAACCTAAAACACGCCACAGGGCGTGTTTGCACACGTCACCACAGGCCCCGTCCCCTCCCTTCACCACTGTGTAAACATGCCCTGTGGCCGTTTTAAGTTGGGAAATTAAGTCCCCTTGAATCCTGAGGGTCCCTGGGGTCCAACTAGCCGACTAAGTACCTCCAGTAAGCGCCACAGAGCTGCATTGCACAGAGGTGTAAAAAGGGGCGTGGCCTGGACCACCTCTCTGCAAGTCAGGCCTGTGGCGCTTACTGGAGGTACCTAGTAGCCTAGTTGGCCCCCAGGATCCCTCAGGATTAAAGGGGACTTATTTTCCCAACTTAAAACACGCCACAGGGCGTGTTTGCACACATGTCACCTCAGGCCCCACCCCCTCCCTTCACCACTGTGCAAAGGTACCCCGTGGCACATTTTAAGTTAGGGGATTAAGTCCCTTTGAATCCTGAAAGTCCCTGGGTCCAACTAGCCCACCATGTACCTCCAGTAAGCACCACAGAGAGGTGGTCCGAGGCCATGCCCCATTTTACACCTCTCTGCAATGCAACTCTGTGGCACTTACTGGACATACTTGGTGGGGTAGTTGGCCCCCCAGGGACGCTCAGGATTCAAGGGGACTTAATTCCCCAACTCAAAACGTGCCATGGGGTGCGTTTCCACACTTGTGACAACAGGCCACGCCCCCTCCCTGCACCACTGCGCAAACGCACCCCCTGGTGTGTTGTAAATTGGGGGATTAAGTCCCCTTGAGTCCTGAGGGTCCCTGGGGGCCAACTAGCCCACCACTTACCTCCAGTAAGCACCACAGAGCTGTGTTGCAGAGTGGTGTAAAAAGGGGCATGCCTGGGCCACCTCTCTGCAACACAGCACAGTGGCGCTTACTGGAGGTAAGTGGTGGGCTAGTTGGCCCCCAGGGACTCTCCGGATTGAAGAGGAATTAATTCGCCACAGGGTGTGTCACCTCAGGCCCCGCCCCCTCCCTTCACCGCTGTGCAAATGCACCCTGTGGCGCGTTTTAAGTTGGGGAATTAATTCCTCTTCAATCCTGAGGGTCCCTGGGGGCCAACTAGCCCACCAGGTACCTCCAGTATGCACTAGGGAGCTGCGTTGCAGAGAGGTGTTCAGAGGCCATGCCCCTTTTTACACCTTTCTGCAACAAAGCTCTGTGATGCTTACTGGAGGTACCTGGTGGGCTACTTGGACCCCAGGGACCCTCAGGATTCAAGGGGACTTAATCCCCCAACTTAAAACACGCCACGGGGCGCGTTTGCACAGTGGTGAAGGGAGGGGGCGGGGCCTGAGGTGACCTGTGTGCAAACACACCCTGTGGCGCGTTTTAAGTTGGGTAATTAATTCCTCTTCAATCCTGAGGGTCCCTGGGGGCCAACTAGCCCACCAGGTACCTCCATTAAGCACCACAGAGCTGTGTTGTAGAGAGGTGTAAAAAGGGGCGTGGCCTCTGAACACCTCTCTGCAACTCAGCTCCCTGGCGCATACTGGAGTTTCCTGGTGGGCTAGTTGGCCCCCAGGGACCCCCAGTATTCAATGGGAATTAGTACACCATCTTCCAACTCGCCAGGGGGCATGTTTGCAGAGTGCTGCAGGGAGGGGGCGGGACCTCCGGCGGATGCCGATCTTTTTTTTAAATTAATTTGTTTAAGAAGGGGGCTGTGTGGCCCCCCTTCCTTTCCTATTTTATTGACCCTGGGGACCGCATCCCCCAGGGCCTGACCCCAATTTATTTATTTTTTTAAATTGGAAGGGGGCCGCGTGGCCCCCCTGCCAAGGCCATATTCGGCCCCGGGGACCCCTTCCCCCCGGGCATGGACAGGTTGTTTTTTTTTATTTTAATTATTGGAGGGGGGCTGCGTGGCCCCCCTCCTGAGGCCATTTATATCCCCGGGGACCCCATCCCCCGGGGCCGGCCGTTTTTTGTTTTTTTTAAATGTGGGAGGGAGGCCATGTGGCCCCCCTCCTGGGCCACTAATGGCCCCGGGGACCCCATCCCCCGGGGCCTAGCCTTACGTTGGGGACCGCAGGGGGTCCCCAATTCCCCCACGCTCCCGCCGGCTCCCCGCCTCCTGCGGGAGCCGGCATTGCTTTTCCATATGGGGAGCTGCTGAGATGCAGCTCCCCATGTGAAAAGCAATGTGTTTTGGATTTTGAAAGCGAGACCAGGTTTCCTGCTCTCGCTTTCAAAATTAATAACGAAGCGCGGGAGCCCACGCTTCAGTTTTTTTATTTTCTTTGCCGGATCCGCGGATCCTCCGCGCATCTAGCGATTTTTTTTTTTTTATGCTTTTTTGAGCCATGGGGGTCCTTGTGGGACCCCCTAAGCAGGCCTTGGGGGTCATGGTGTTTCTACCCTGCCCCCTTTTCTTGTTTTTCGTGTTTTTTTTCCTGTTTTCTTGTGCCTCGGTTCTACCGAGGCACAAGATGGCTGCCAACACTTCCTGGTTTGAAGTGTTGATAGCCAATTAGAATGCAGCTCGTGATCGGTAGGGTGTGCGGATCCTCCGCGCCTCTAAATATCGAATCTCTTATTTTTGATTTTCTCAGCAACTACTGAACGGATTTACACCACTTTTAAAAAAATGCTTTCTGAGCCAAGCAGTACATTTTTGCCAAATTTGGGGTAAATCCTTCAGTAGTTTCGGCTGTATCCTTGCATAAGTTTTCCTATGGGAAATGGATTTTTTGACTCTTATTTTTTTACTTTCTCAGCAACTACTGAACTGAGTCACACCATTTCAGAAACAGGTCTCTTTCTGAACCAAGGGCTACCTTTTTGCCAAATTTGGTGTAATTCCGTTCAGTTCGGGCTGTAGTTGTGTCTAAAGTTTCCTATGGGAAATAACATGGAGAAAACGTGTTTTGGGACCCCCCTTTTTTGTCTACCCCCACTTGGCGAATCACCCCGAAACTTTCGGGATAGGAGCTGACCGGAGCGAGACCAACGTTTGAAAATTTCGCGAAGATTCGTCAACCGGCGCCAAAGTTATTGGGAAAAGAAAAAACGCTTTTTGAATGGAAACAAGGTCCTAAATATAACTACCTGCTGGCGACCGCCAGTTTATATATATATATATATATATATATATTCAATGAAAAAACCAAAGGTTTCACACATGTTATAGTTAGCTGGACATTTCACTCGTAAAAAACCAATGAAATTCCCCCGTTATAGTTAGTTCAGCTAACTATAACTCGCGCACCCGCAATGCACTACTGATGATGTCACATATTACATCACTCATGACATGGTCACTGACATCACTCATGACATCACTGATGACATCTCAAATGACATCACTGATGACATCACTGATGACATCATCCTTGTGATAGAGTGGCAGACCTCCTCTTCCCCTAATATTACATCCAGTGAATGTGTGTTTGTCTAAAAATTAAATATGTTTTATATATGTATATCTCAAGGTCAATGGAAGAATAAATGGGTATATAAGTGTCTAAATGGATGATTTGTTTTTGAAAAATTGATAGTGTAACTGACTGATTAAGTGTATCATAGTGAATACATGGCTTACTGAGTAATGTTTAAATATGTAAATATCTGTATCAGTCTCTCACTTTGTGTATAAGTGGCTGCATGGGTTGGTGAGTAGCTTCATGGGTGTCTATATAGGTTATTGGTTGTTTTTTTGAGTATCAGTCTGAGTGTCTGCATGGTTTGGTGGGGGATATTACGTAGTGCATAGGTGCATGAATGAGTGATTCACTCTTTGTATGTGTTGAAGACAGCATGTGTGCAGGATTGTATGGGTGGATGAGTGTGTGTATGGGTGTGTTAGTGAGCGAATGACTGTCTCAATAGTGTCTTTATGAGTAACTACATATCTTTTAAACTAGTATATGTGACTATTGGTGTATATAAGTGAGTATATGTGAGAGTGAGAGATTGAAAGAGTTCCTGTATGAATAAGTATGTGTTTCTATAAGTGATTGTTAAAAAGACTAAGTATGTGTAAGTTTCTGTAGAAGTAAGTGTGGTGGTGTGTGTATAACTGTATATGCAGGTAAACAGATGTTTGATTCTGTATTAGCATGAGTGACTATGTGTGTGAGTAACTCTATGGATGAGTGGCGTTGTGTAACAGGATGTATAGGTGTATGAGTACATATGATGAGTGAGTACATGTATGAGTGACTGTATAGGACTGTTGGTGAATGAGTGGATGTGTATGTGGTTCTTAGAATTACTGAAGAGGTGGTTGTAACTGGTATTGGTATGTCCATTGTTTTGAAAATTTTAGTCTCTATTTTTGAATGTGTGTTTCAAAGGTAATATTAGGGGAAGAGGAGGTCTGCCACTCTATCACAAGGATGATGTCATCAGTGATGTAATCAGTGATGTCATTTGAGATGTCATCAGTGATGTCATGAGTGATGTCAGTGACCATGTCATGAGTGATGTAATATGTGACGTCATCAGTAGTGCATTGCGGGTGCGCGAGTTATAGTTAGCTGAACTAACTATAACGGGGGAATTTCATTGGTTTTTTACGAGTGAAATGTCCAGCTAACTATAACATGTGTGAAACCTATGGTTTTTTCACTGAATTTCTAAGGTTTTTTAAATGCTAATTCCTAACTATAACGTGTGTGAAACCCATGGTTTTTTCAGTGAATTTGCAAGGTTTTTTAAATGCTAATTCTTATATTTACTTTTTTTTTTTTTTTTTTGCAATGTTTTATACATATTTTTATTTTAATTTTCTATCATTTTTTAAAGACTATGGTTAAATTTTAAAAATTCTACAATATATTTTTTATTTTTACCTTTTTTTTTAAACTAAACTGTTAAGCTTTATTAGTATAACAGTGTTTTTTAAATTCCCCTTTTTTTTTTTTTAGTATTTTTTTAACGTGCGCGTACGGTAAGCGCACGGCTTGCTTTTATTACGTTAGATTTCTACGCTGTTTGCGTTCATTTACGCAATTTGCGTAGACTTACGTCACGCGTACGCAGCGCGTAACGCGTACGCTGCACGCGGATGTTACGCGGAAGTGAAGGGGCGTGCCTGTTTTGCGCATGCACGCGTGCGCGTGTCTTTTTTACGCGCATGCGCACTTTTGCCGTAAGCGCACCGTAAGCGCACCGTAAGCGTAACGTACGCGCACGTTGGGTCATGTGATCAAGAAACAACACTTTTGATTGGTTTTTACTACTTTCAGTTCTAGAACTGTCCTACACCACACCCATTCCCCTCATTGCTGCTTGTGATCCCTTAGGAGAAGGAGCTGGGTTGTCTTTGTGATACGATGGCAGAACAGCAGAGCTCTTCTGAGAGTGAGCCTAGCAGCACTACCTTGAGGCAGAGAAGGAGGAAACAAAAGACCTCTTTCATATGGGAGTATTTTTCTTTTCCAGAGGACAAGAAAAAGGTAAATGCACCCTTAGTGACTTGTAAGCTTTGTGGCCGTGTACTTTCAAGAGGGAATCCCAACAAGAAGTATTCCTTCGGGAATCACACCATGTTGAGACACCTTAAAGATGTACACGGTAGGACACATGCTCGACATACTGAAGGTAACCCTTCAGTAAGTCAACCAAGCACATCCACAGCAGCTCAGCCTGGTCCATCATCTGCAGGGCCGAGTCCATCTTCGGCAGGTCAGGTGAGCCCTTCATCTGTGGGGGGATCATCTCCTTTTTCTACTCCTCTGGAAACAAACCATCGGTTTGTGAGGGTTGAAATACGGTGCGCCACTTGTCATGATCTAATTTGTCATAGTGTCAGGAACCTGGTGAGTGCCCTTACCATAGGGCAGTGTTATCCCAAGAAACGTAGAGTGGTAATTAAACCGGCTACTGTAAATTATTGGGTTAATGTTAACCCGGTGAAAAAAGACCCTGTCAAGATGGCCGCCACGTTGCCCGCGAAGTATCAGAGGCCCCAGAAGAGACGTTCTAGTCTTGAAGGCGCTTCGGAATGAAGCGGCTCGCGAGCGCGCTCAACGGCGCACTTCAATTTGAATCTGAGGTAGAGAAGTTCGAATTCGAAGCGCGCTTCCTTTCAAGTAATTCAGTGGAAGCGGCGCTTATTCAAAGGCATTATTTCTCAGAAGGAATTCTTTCCCATTTAAGGGTTAGTATTCTAGTGTCCAATCCTTAGTTGGGATATTAATAATTCGTCTCTTCAGAGGCCAGTTGTTCCAGCCTTCCAGGAGTTCCAAGAGTACAGCGTTGGTGAGCCCAAGAATCTTCATAGTCAAGTAAGCCAAGAATTTGCTCTGCCACAGCGCTAAGGAGACTGCAACTTTGGAGTAGCGCGTTAACCACTGTACCCTACCTTCCTAGCGTTCTTCCCTTCTCCTTTCCTTCCTCTCTATCCTTCCTTGATCCTTCTTGCGCGTACTTCCCTGAAGCCATTTACCTTCACTAAGTCAACGAGAACTGTTCCAGATTTCAGAGAAGAGAGACTTATGTGAAACTTCAATTTATTAGACAAATATTCCGAACTTTATGAGAAAACCTAAGTGATAGGTCGAGCTACCAGTAAGGTAGGAGAAGTCCCTTTCTCAGTTATTAGAGGAAAGGTTGAAAGTAGAGTTGTGATCCTAATGTAGTGTCTTCCATGTGTGCTAGGAAGCTCCAGTTCCAGAACAGTAGGAACTAAGAGACCTCATTACAGAAGAGGAGCCTACACTCTAGCAATACCTGGTAGGACAGTTAAGAAATGTTAGATATGTAATGAGCTGAACTGTTGAGTGTACTTGAATGCTTATTTCCCCTTATGTGCATTAGAATCTCTGAAGACAGAAAAACAGAAGACCAGGGATTTCAGGACCAGCTCGAGTGTCTTTCTCTTCTCTGTCCAACTCCCCTTTCCCCCTGCTTAGAGCAGCTGCTAAACGCAGTGTGTTCTGAGAGGAAGGAATTGGGAATAAGCATCTTCTGCCTCTGTGGAGAATCAACGGCCGTGACAGATTGAAGTGCCCACGATTTCACTCCACCCAGGCAGAATGGCAGAGGGTTTTAGTTTGAAGGCGTTAGGGGACATGTTAGAGAGAATTCAGCGGGATGTGGGACACCTTAGCGCAGAAAATAAGAGTCTTAAACAAGAAATGGTAGCTTCACGACAGGAAACAATGATGCTATCCCAAAGAGTTAGTGAGATGATGCCTTCAGGCTCTCCTCCTTCTGTAGCAGATGTAAAGGGTTCCTTGCCAGAAACTAACCCTCGCACAGTGGCCCAAGTTGTTCATTCAGTTTCACCCCTTATTCCTTTAGCACCACCTGAAAGGTTTAGTGGGGATCCTCAAAAGGCCCAATTGTTCCTCACGCAATGTTCCCTTCATTTCATGTGTCGCTCAACCCTATTTCCAGATGCTCAATCCCGAGTGGCTTTCATTTTGTCTTACCTTAGTGGGGATGCCGCCAATTGGGCTATGCCTCTGGTTTCCCGAGATGATCCTTTTTTATATGATTTTGAACGCTTCAAGACAGAGTTTCTTCGTATCTTTGACAGGAGAAGAATTTCCCAGGCCACTGACAATGAACTTTTGGAACTGCGTCAAGGATCCAAAGATCTCCTCACGTACTTAACGCAATTCAACAAATTGTTAATGGAAACTAATTGGCCACCTGAGAAGAGGGCTGCACTGTTTTATCGAGGCTTACGGGATGAGATAAAGGATACACTTGCACAAATTCCAAATCGACCTACAGATTTTACAGAATTAGTAGACTTAGTGTTAGAAATCGACTTTCGCTGTACGGAGAGAAAAGGAGAAAGGAAGTCTAGAGATATCAAATGGAATTTTTCACGTTTTGACAGACCTAGAGTTGAAGGGAGTAAAACTAATGGATCCACATCGGAGAGTGAACCAATGCAGATAGGAACAGTGAGGGGTCCCTTAAGTAAAGAGGAAAAGGAGTCGAGGAGAGCAAAGAAGTTATGTATGTACTGTGGAGCAGCAGGACATTTTGTGAAAGAGTGCCCAAAGAGACCTAAACCTGTTGTGTCGGGAAACTCTCAAAACCATCTGTAGGAGGAGCCGCTCAGATGGCGAAATGTGAAGAGAAGGTTCCAGAATCTCATTGCATAATGAACACCCTTCAAACTCAAGCACCGCATTTGATCCTACAGATGACGTTGAAGTTCCGTGAACAAGAAATCACAGGAGTAGCCATCATGATTGATTCCGGAGCTACGGGGAACTTCTGTGACATCAAGTATGCGAAGAGGATGGGAATCCAAGCGAGGTTAAAGGAAAAGAAGGAGTTGGTTCGAGCTGTAGATGGGACCAATCTTTCATCGGGTCCCATCACCCATCACACTGAGTTGTTAGAATTGGTCCAATCAAATGGACATCGAGAACATCTTCAGTTTAACTTGATTGACGCCCCACAGTTTCAGATCATTCTGGGTATCCCGTGGCTCACCACACACAACCCGACAATTGACTGGGAGAATCGGACTGTTGAGATGACTTCTGTGTTTTGTGCCGAACATTGTTTCTCCTCAGATGAAGAGAGTCTAGAACCTTCCACAGCCACCTTGTTGTCTTACACAGGAGATCCTATTGGGGTGGTCGAGTCCATACTTGTTCCGGAGGAATACAAGGAATTTGGAGATGTGTTCAGTGAATGTGAAGCGGAACGATTGCCCCCCCATCGCTCTTACGATTGTGCCATTGACCTTGAACCTGGGGCCGTTTTGCCCTGCAGTCGGATTTATGCATTAACGGAGGCCGAGAACTTGTATTTGAAAGATTATTTGGATCGTTACTTAGCTAACGGGTTCATTAGACCATCCCAGTCTCCGGTCTCCTCACCATTGTTTTTCATTCCAAAGAAGGAAGGGTCGTTGAGGACTTGCATCGATTATCGAGCCATCAACAAAGCAACAATTAAAAACCGCTATCCGTTACCTTTGATTTCCGTCCTTTTGGATCAGATCAAAGAGGCTCAGATATTCACGAAACTAGATCTTCGGGGAGCTTACCATCTTATTCGAATGAAGGAGGGTCACGAGTGGAAGACAGCCTTCAGAACTAAGTACGGGCTCTTCGAATATCAGGTGATGCCCTTCGGGCTGTGCAATGCTCCCGCAGCCTTTCAACATTTTATTAATGATGCCATGGGAGATTTGTTGGATAAGGTAGCGGTGATCTATTTGGATGACATTTTAATTTTTTCTAAGACTCCACAAGAACATGTGAGGCATGTGAAGTTGGTCCTCGAAAGACTTCGACAACATCAGCTCTATGTGAAACTAGAGAAGTGTGCGTTCAGTGTTCGCACTGTTGAGTTTTTGGGGTTTGTACTGTCACCAGACGGAATTACCATGGACACCAGGAAGGTGCAGGCTGTGGTCGAATGGCCATCTCCCACAGACGTCAAGGAGGTCCAGCGATTCTTGGGGTTTGCCAACTTCTATCGACGATTCATTCAAGGATTTTCTCAAAAGATTCTCCCCATCACAACATTGTTAAAAAAGGGAGAAAAATTTCAATGGACAGAAGAGGCGGAACAGGCCTTTGTCTATCTCAAGACCAGTTTTACATCGGCCCCAATTCTCCTTCATGCAGATCCTTCTGAACCTTTCTTTGTAGAAGCGGATGCCTCAGACCAAGCCATAGGTGGAATCCTGTCTCAGAGACACCGATCTACGGGACAACTACATCCAGTAGCTTTCAGGTCTAGAAAGTTGAATGCAGCAGAGCAGAATTACACTATTGCGGAGAAAGAGCTGCTGGCTGTAAAGGATGCGTTTGTGGAATGGAGGCATTATTTATTAGGAGCCCAGCATAAGGTCACAGTTTTCACCGATCATAAAAACCTTCAGTTTTTGAAATCAGCCAGAACCTTGACTCCTCGTCAACTACGCTGGTCCCTTTACTTTGCCGACTTTGATTTTGTGATTACTTATCGCCCAGGCAGTAAGAATGGCAAGGCGGACGCTCTGTCTCGAATTCAAACAGAGGCCTCAGAACATCCAGTGGAATCACGCCCAATTATTCCTGAATCCAAGATTGTATGCACACTTAGTTTCACGAACTATAAGGAAGAAATTGGAAGACAAATGACTACAGAGGAAATGTCCGAATGGGCAGATCAAGAAACAGACCGAGAGATTGTCAACTCCTTGCCTTACCATCGAGGTGCGTTATATTTGCCAACCAAAGCAATCCAAGAACAAGCCTTGAAAGACTGTCATGATCAACCATTAGCGGGGCATAAAGGCATGGCCAAGACACTTGACTTAGTCCAGCGATACTTCTGGTGGCCGAATATGAAGGCTCATGTGAAACGCTATGTGGAATCCTGTCACATCTGTGCTCGAGGGAAAACCAGTAGGCAAGCACCCCAAGGATTTTTACAACCCCTACCTACTCCCACAGAACCCTGGCACACAGTCACATTGGATTTAATCGTAGACCTTCCAGTGAGTAGGGGGTATGATACCGTTTTAGTAGTAGTGGACACCTTTACTAAAATGAGTCATTTCATTCCTATCAAAGGGGTTCCCACAGCTAGAGAAATAGCCAAACTTTTCAGTGAACACATAGTTAAGATTCATGGGGTGCCTAAGATCTTGATTTCTGACAGGGGTCCTCAGTTTGTCTCTCGATTCTGGAAGGCTTTCATGCTGGGATTAGGGACAGAAGTCAGACATTCTACCAGTTATCATCCCGAGACTGATGGTCAAACGGAACGAGTCAATCAAGAATTGGAACAATACCTACGCCTGTTCCTTTTGGCTCGGGATGGTGAATGGTCAGACCTGCTGTGGATGGCAGAATTCGCGCACAACAATGCGAAGAATGTCTCCACTGGATTTACTCCATTTTACCTCAATTTTGGAAGACATCCAAATCCCTTCAGTTGTAGAGAAGAGTTTGGGGTTCCGGCAGCAGATCAGTATTTGAAAGAACTATCCCGAGCTCACAAATCTGCAGAGTCTAATATTCTAAAGGCTAAGGAGAGTTATAAGCGACAAGCAGATAAACACAGAAAGAAGGCCCCTCAGTATCAGGTAGGAGATTCAGTGTGGTTATCCTCTCGACACCTGCGATTGAAGGGGAATAGAAAATTTCAACCACGGTATATTGGTCCCTTCTCTATAGAACAGGTGTTAGGGCCAGTGACAGTTAAGCTAAAGTTGCCTTCACAATTAAAGATTCACCGTGTATTTCATGTTTCCCTCCTTAAGCCAGCAGTCCCCTATCTTCGCAAGGGTACCCCTCCCCCTGCAGTGAGAATCAAAGGACACACTGAGTATGAAGTCAAAGAAATCTTAGACTCAAGAAGGATTCGAGGGAAACTATATTACCTGGTGGACTGGAAGGGGTATGGACCTGAAGAGAGATCTTGGGAACCGGCCTTAAATGTGCATGCTTCCCACTTAATTCAACGCTTTCATTTGCAAAACCCTCTCAAACCTAGACCGATGAATCGGTCATTGAGAGGGGGTACTGTCAGGAACCTGGTGAGTGCCCTTACCATAGGGCAGTGTTATCCCAAGAAACGTAGAGTGGTAATTAAACCGGCTACTGTAAATTATTGGGTTAATGTTAACCCGGTGAAAAAAGACCCTGTCAAGATGGCCGCCACGTTGCCCGCGAAGTATCAGAGGCCCCAGAAGAGACGTTCTAGTCTTGAAGGCGCTTCGGAATGAAGCGGCTCGCGAGCGCGCTCAACGGCGCACTTCAATTTGAATCTGAGGTAGAGAAGTTCGAATTCGAAGCGCGCTTCCTTTCAAGTAATTCAGTGGAAGCGGCGCTTATTCAAAGGCATTATTTCTCAGAAGGAATTCTTTCCCATTCAAGGGTTAGTATTCTAGTGTCCAATCCTTAGTTGGGATATTAATAATTCGTCTCTTCAGAGGCCAGTTGTTCCAGCCTTCCAGGAGTTCCAAGAGTACAGCGTTGGTGAGCCCAAGAATCTTCATAGTCAAGTAAGCCAAGAATTTGCTCTGCCACAGCGCTAAGGAGACTGCAACTTTGGAGTAGCGCGTTAACCACTGTACCCTACCTTCCTAGCGTTCTTCCCTTCTCCTTTCCTTCCTCTCTATCCTTCCTTGATCCTTCTTGCGCGTACTTCCCTGAAGCCATTTACCTTCACTAAGTCAACGAGAACTGTTCCAGATTTCAGAGAAGAGAGACTTATGTGAAACTTCAATTTATTAGACAAATATTCCGAACTTTATGAGAAAACCTAAGTGATAGGTCGAGCTACCAGTAAGGTAGGAGAAGTCCCTTTCTCAGTTATTAGAGGAAAGGTTGAAAGTAGAGTTGTGATCCTAATGTAGTGTCTTCCATGTGTGCTAGGAAGCTCCAGTTCCAGAACAGTAGGAACTAAGAGACCTCATTACAGAAGAGGAGCCTACACTCTAGCAATACCTGGTAGGACAGTTAAGAAATGTTAGATATGTAATGAGCTGAACTGTTGAGTGTACTTGAATGCTTATTTCCCCTTATGTGCATTAGAATCTCTGAAGACAGAAAAACAGAAGACCAGGGATTTCAGGACCAGCTCGAGTGTCTTTCTCTTCTCTGTCCAACTCCCCTTTCCCCCTGCTTAGAGCAGCTGCTAAACGCAGTGTGTTCTGAGAGGAAGGAATTGGGAATAAGCATCTTCTGCCTCTGTGGAGAATCAACGGCCGTGACACATAGGGAGACCAGTGTTTCCCTAGTGAACAATAAAATAGATCAGCACATTTGTCGTACCGACTAATATTCCCATTCTTTCTTTCCTCTGTCCCTGCATGAACACAACGGCTCTTGTAAGAGCCAACCTTACCTTTCAACTATTTTTTATATATGTTTTTAAAACTTTTTTGATTTTTTTTTTACCGTACGCGCACGGTACGCGTAATTTTTTTTTTTTTTTTTTTTTAAAAACACTAAATATCAATTATCTCATTACAAGATCCATGAGAGACTACAATGAAAAACTGAAAATGTGATTGTGGAGAACTGGAAAAAAGGGACCATGACATTTCTGACTTACCATACCCACTCAAAGATTTATTTATTAATTAAAATTTAATTTTAATTGCTATAAAAATGGTTCAAGTTTTCGTAAATTTTCTATCTCAATCTGAAAAAAAAGAAAAAAGTATTAATATTTAATAAAACATTTTATAATACAGTACACATATTTACATATTTTCAAAAAACAATTTTTTGCCTTTTTTTTGCTGTTTTCAGAATATATTGCATTTCACTATAAATCGTGAAAGCAATTGCATTCATCACTTAACAGCAGGCAAAAAAAAAATAACAATCTCAAAGATTGTTTAAAAAAAGCCCAGAATCTCTTCTCAGTTAAACATAACATGATCGAAATGCAAAATATTATTCATTAAAAATATCATCTAATAACAAAAACAATTTCTAAAAAATACCGTCTGACAATTTTCTTACAGAAGCATAATCTCAAAAATAATATATCTCAAATAAATCCACAAAACATCTAGTTTCCTTTCTTTTAGGCCAAATGTTAATTTTAGAAATTAATTTTTGATTAAATTTCCAACGATAATCCAATAAAATTCCAAAATTTAAATTGTACAGATGTAACCGATTCTCAATAAAATTTTGGTTTCTGAAACATTAATTAGGATTTAATTAAGTCCACAATACAATTGGATACCTTTCCTTTAGGCCAAATGGTAATTTTAAAAATCTTTTTTGATTAAATTTCCAACGGTAATCCAAGAAAATACAAAAATTTAAATTGTACAGATGTTACCGATTCACTCTAAAATGTTGTTTTCCGAAACATTAATTAAGAATTATATAAGTCCACAATATAATTGGTTACCTATCCTTTAGGCCAAATGATAATTTTTAAAATCTTTTAATTTGAAAATTCCAATAGTAATCCAATAAAATGGTAAAATTGTCTTGTACAGATCTTGCCAAGTTTCTCTAAAATTTTGGTTTCAGGAAGATTAGATAGGAATTTGCTAAATCAAAAGGCAAACGTTGCTTGAAAATCAATTGTGAATCATTACACATTGTCCAGCCTTTTTCACATTTAAGATAAACTGTGCAATGTCCAGAAGTAACAGTAGGTCCATCATGGAAAATTATTGCAACTGTTACAAAAGTTTTTCCTGAAATTGATAATTGCTGTCCTGTAAACTTCTTTATTAAAGTATCTAATTTTGAACCATCAGCTTTACATCGTTGCATCATTAAAATTACATACTGTCCGTATTCCTTTAAAATTAACGTTGAAAACATTTCAGATTTACACTCACTGCATTCCATGCTATGATTAGCATCTTTAACTAATTTAGCAAAAGTGACTGTTTTACACTCTGGCAATGTTAAATAAATAAACCTTTCAGAATCCACATTAGAGCCACAGGTATGGAAACAGTTTTCACAACTATGTTCCCATTTATAAGAGAGACCAAACAAATTTTCAATGTGTATCCCTTCTTCTTCCAGTACCTGAAGAAAAAACATCAAAAATTCCTGTGCATCTTGCTGTACATTTTGAGAAAACTGTGTTCGTCCTGAACATACATCTAAAAGTTTTCTAATTTCAGTAGCACTTTCTATTTGAGTTTTATCATTACTCAGCTTTTGAAAAAGGAGACTCAACTCAGAACAGAATCTTTTTCCCTGAATTACTAATATCTGCTCTTGCAAACTTTCCAGATAAAATATAACATTCAGCACTACATTAGCGTAGCAGTTGACACCAGAGCTATTTTCAAAATGGCAACCTACAACCTCTTCAACATTTACCTTTTCCTTTTTGCTTGCAATTACATCACTCCTCTTTTCTTTCCTCCTCTCTACATCCTCATTACAGATATTCTCAATTCTCCTTTTTTGAGAAACTACACGTTTCTCCAACACAGGATACTGACCTAAATGAGGAGCATAGGTTCTTCTTAATCTATTATACTCCTTTACACAGTTTGTATCTGCACTAACTTTTGAATCATCAAAGTCTATCATGAATAAACCAGATAATGTTTTCACTCGTGACAAAGCTACATAAGCCATACCTTCTTTGAACACAGCTGAACCAATGTTTACAAATGCACAATCTACAGTCAATCCTTGAGACTTGTGAATAGTTACAGCATATGCTAGAGAAAACGGAAACTGTTTCCTTTGTACATATAAGTCTTTCACAAGCATAAAACGAACTGTACAACGACAAATGTCTATAACTTCTTCTATCTGATCAAATTTTATTTTTAAACATTCAATTCCATCTTTTTTCTGATAATTAATAAAACCTACAACTCTTCCCATAGCTCCATTAACTAAACCTTTTTCAACATCCAAATTTCTCCTTAAAAATACTCTACAGTTCATGCAAACATATAGATTTTTTGCTAATCCAGCAGTTCTGGAAATGTTCTTCTCTAGTGAATCCAATTTATTTTTCAGTTTGCCTGTTAATGTGATAGTAATTCTTCCATCCTGAATTTTGTCCACTGCTTCCAATTTCCTGATATCTTCCTTTTCCAATTTCAAAAGCTCCTCATTGAATATTGAGCATTCACGTAGAGTTGGCATTAAGCAGATGACACTTTTCTTTTCTGCAATGTTCTTGTATATCTTCTCTGCAACTATTTCTTCCTTTGGAAATAAATTATGTAGCAACCGACTCTGTAATGCTTTTTTACCAGCTTCAGTGAGTACTCCTATTCTCATATCTTTCAGAATACTTCCATATTCTTCATCGTTTGCTTGTCTCATATTAGTAGTAAGTTCCTTGTACTCAAAGAAGGACCAAATATTTGCATTACCGATGCTTCCCAATGACTTCTTTGTGTCTTCATGTGTCACAGTATTAAACACTGGTTGTCCTTTAACTGGAGTAAGCTGTAGAAGATCCCCAAAAACTATGACATGTTTTCCACCAAATAACACGTCATAGTCTCTCTTAAGAATTTGTTGCATTCTTAAATGCACAAAGGCAAGCATTAAGTTTGATACCATGCTCACCTCATCAATAATGAGAACTTGCATCTTCTTCAATACTCTTGAAACTTCCAAGCATGCTTCTCCAGTTAGCCTGTGGTATTGTATTTTGTTCTCATGCTCCACTGGTAACATTAGCAAACGATGTAAGGTGATTCCTTTTATGTTATATGCTGCTAACCCAGTTGGAGCAGTAACCACACAAGACAAAGTTGAATCCGTTTTTTGCTTTAGGTAGTTTCTGATGACTTTTATTAAGAAACTTTTTCCAGTTCCAGCTTGTCCGCTTACATACATCCTGATTGGATGAAATGATGTGCATGAGCACTCTTTTTTTCATGTAGTAATCCGTGATCAATTTTGTTTGTGATCTCTTCATAAATTTGTTGCTGCTCTTCATTCAGTTGTCTTTCCAAATTTGGTAAGTCTATAAATTCTTCTTGAGCTTGATTCATAGCCATTTCCACTTCATTCATGGCTATTGTAGCTAAATTTTCAACGATTGGTTGTCCTAGGGGATCTTGACTGAGTGTTTCTGAACTTTGGCTGTCTTGAGAACTGTCTCTAGCTACTTCAGCTGCAATTGTAGTTTCCTGTTCAATTTCTTCATTTAAAATTTGCACATGAGTTGTGAATGTACTGCATTGTATGCTGTCTTTGCAAGCATTAAAGGAATCTTCATAGCTTTGAAATTCTCCCAGTAGTTCATCCTCTGTACGCCATGGTTTAAACAGCTGTAAAAGAGCCAAGTAGTAAAATTCCTTTTTCTCAGTAGTGTCGCAACTGAGCCTCCTGTGATTTATCAAACTTCCTTTTGTTTGCTTCACCAAACATCCTTCCTCACCAATGACTTTATACTTTCCATTGTTGATGTCTTCTGCGGCTTTCCGTGAATAAATGTAGTTCTGCAGCACTTCATAGAGACACATGTTCTCCAGATGATAACTTCTCTTGGGATAATATGTGTCCAACATGTTTGATTTCAAAATATCTGTACTTTCTGGGTCATTCTCGGCCAAATATTCAATTTCTCCAACAGATTTCAGTACCCGATTTCTCATTGCTGCAAGGCCTAAACTTGCCCAAATTATTCTTCTTGATTTAGAGTAGAGACTTGCAGAAGATAACCTATCTGAACATTCGTAGGATCCAATTTCTCGATGCGATAACATCTTTAAACTGAAACTGTACAGCTTCTTACTGACAGTCTTCTCGTGAGAAATCTCTTCCCACATTTCCTTCAATTCTGTTTTTTCTGATTTCGTAATGTAAGACGTTACATATCGAGCAACAGCAATGGAATTGTCAGCTACATACTGTATATCCATGTTAGCATTCCACATGGATAAAATGACTGGGTTGTAGTCATTTATATTTTTTGATTCTTCTTTTCTTTTAAGGTTGTAGGTATTCTTAGGTGATTTTCTTGTAATAGTATGTCTCACAGATGACATAAAACTGTTTACTCTTCCATTTGAAAGAACAGGTCTAGGAAATCCAAATCGACATTTAGTGTAGTATTTATCTTTGCTCTTGTATTTCCGTCGACAGTATTTTCCACACCGATGACTTTGGAAACGTAAAACTTGCTCCTTTAACTTTTTATCTTCTGTGCTTTTTGGTATAGCACATGTTGAATATTCTTCAATGAAAGATAACACTGCTTCATCAGTATCTGTTCCAAACTTTGGGGCATCCTTAATCCACAACAGCATATGAATATGAGGAGCACCTCTTGCCTGGTACTCTTTTCTCCAAAAGAAATCCTCTACTTCTCCAAGAGGTGGATTTTTTTTATTGCAGATGAAGGACATCATAGCCTCAAATCTATGATTGAAATATCTGCAAACATTAACCGGATCCAATGAGCACAGTTCTCCTGCTGTCTTGTATTCGATGTTTTTAATGTTTGAATTTGCCTCTCGTAGAAAATCCAGTAAATCATCCCAAGCGTACTCAGCACAGCTTAGGGTAAGGAACCATGTTGGTGTTCCTAAATTCCGTAACATGCATTTTAATTCACCATGGCGTCGGTACCAATATTCATTTGTCCCACGCTGACAAGCCATCATATTGATCAGTTGTGTTTCCAAATGATCATCTCGGTGCTGCACTTTCTCCATAAAATCCTTAGCAGACACATTTTGTAAATGTACTCCACTTTTTAAAATGTGATTTACTGCATAAGACAATGCAGACAAGTCGCTTTCAAATAAAAGATGGAACAAATAAGGAATACTTTGTCGAAATCTGGGATCTTCTGCATATAGTCTTGTAGTTCGATACTCAGAAGCTGGAATCTGTTCTGGACGTTCATCGTATCGTCCTCCTTTTCCTGTAGGAAACAGCTGGGGAAAACATCGAGCTTCCAAGCTCTCCTCCCATACACTCACGGGAGTTCCTTTTGCTTTCTTCATCTGAAACAGATCAATAGTGTCTCCCATAACTTCTTTTGAATGAAGAGGATGTATGCTAAAATGTTCATAAATTTCTTCTTCCTTTGACTTGTCCACTTTTTCAATTTGACCAGTTGGTGTTTCTGTGTCTTCTTGTAAATCTTCTTCTTCTTCTTCTATATAAATTGATTCATACCATTTATTATTTTTTTTCAAATACAAATTTGCTCTTTGTACTTTTCGTACATCCACCAGCTCCTGCCAAATCTTCTTCTTCTTTGTAGGTACACCATTAACCAGAATAAGTAATGGTTCACTTTCCAAAGTATCTGCATCAATAGTTTCCATATTTTTTTTCAAATCCAAGGGCAAATACACCACTCTTCCTTTTAAACCTCTCAGTAAATCTGAAGGAGGTAATTTACCAGTTTTTGGCTCCATACGTACTATGGTCTGGAACGGATGAACACATTGAATAAGTATAGACTCATATGTATTTAATTCTGAAAGTTCGGCAGGAATAGCATCCAATTCTAAATTATTATGTACAGCTCTGGTCGGCATTCTATTTTCTTCTAATTTGTTGTAACAGTATTTACAAATACGCTGAACTTCACCCAATTCAAAACAATTTTCAAGAAATATATATGTGGCAAAATCCTTCCACTTATAATTATCTTCATTTTCACTTTTTCTATAGAGATCAACATACCTGGTTTGTTTTCTATAATGAGTTCTGCGGCAACAAATACAAGTAATATTTGGTCTTTCATTAGAGATTTTTTCAAATTTTGTTATGTGATCATTAAATGTCTTACTTACAAATGGTTCTACATTCTCTTCCACTTCTTCCTCATTTACTGTGTCCTTTTCTGCACTGTCTTGTTCAGGACCAAAGTAACAAAACTGAATTTCATCAATAACCTTCTCTACATCTGATACTGACCCACGGAACAGAGCCCTATTCAATTCATCTAACTTTATTGCTGGACTTTTAGCAAAATACAACCGTCTCACAAACTTTCTCATTTCAGTATGATGAACAGCCAGCATCCTAAAATGATGAAAAACACTTTTACACACTTTTCTAGATAGACAAGCCAGAGAATGACCCTGCAAACCAGTATTCTCTCTCACTCGGCATGGATCTAGACTTTGAAGCACCTTAATCTTCTGTTTTACACTTTTTTTACTATATTCTCTTAGAAACTCACGAAATTTATCAATAGATTCCTGACGCACAGTGCAAATACTACTACAATTCCAAGTGTACACTGGGGCTTTAGGACGTCTCCCCATCGCCTCATCTGCCATCACTTGTACCTCATCTCTTGGAACCATTTTCTCCTTCTCCATTATACAACCATTTTTCACTTCGAAAGCACGACCTCTGGTGTCAACTGCATGCAGCAAACTATTACTTTGAAAATAACTCTCTTCATTAAAAAAAGGTTCACTACTTGAACTATGCATCCATTCTCCTAAAAACACTTTACAAAAGTTTGTTCTTTTCACTTCTCTTTTCCTTTTGCTTTGTGATTTCAGTACATTGACCATTTTATCTAATGTACGCATCCTATTCAAAATTAAAATGAATAGTTTCCTTTTTAATTCTAATGCCTTAGCTGCAATGGCTTCAATTTCTTTTTTTCTCTTATAAAATGTTGCCTTTTGCTTATATTTCTTCACATCCTTTATCAAATTGGACATAACTCTTCTCTGAAACATTTTTCTACGTATCTCTTTAAACGCTGTTTTTCTGTTTAAAAAAATCTTTATAGTTTCTGAAGGTATATTTGCATTAACTAAATGCTCAATTTTTTCCTTTTCTTTCCTATTTAAAACATTCTTTCCAGTACAGACATTTTGTACATTTTTCCTTCTTTTGAAGATGTTCTTTAAAAAATCTTTTGTTTGCTTACCAGAAGACTTTCTTTTTTTCCCAACATGAGCATCTCCAGGTAACTTAGGTCCTCCAGTTGTCTTCAAATATTTTTTTTTCTGGTTTTTCCTTAATCTTGATATTGTAGGCATCTTAAATTTTGTTCACTGCTCTTCAGCAATACCTGAAAAAAACTAAAAAAAAAATCTTTATTTTATTTAAATATATTACTACATTTTTTATGATCTTTTCAAATCTTAAAATACTAAGTACCCCTTTCCTACAAGTGAAAATCACAATAACAACATCACATTAAATATCTAAAAACAATTCCTGTGTACACACAGAGTCATGATTTGATATTAGGCCGAAAACGAAATTTCTTTGCCAATTTGAAAGCACACTTCCTACTGTTTTTTTGGCAAGTGATAAGTACTTTTACAATCTGACACATTTCTAATCCACTTTTCAGATTCTCAAAAAAGCACATGTCCAAACAGCTTTTTCAGACCAGCAACATGTGTAACCTGGGTGACTGACTTCACTCCAGCAAGGGCAACCAGCCTTAGTGACGCTGAATGTATTTGCATTACTGACTGCAACCTCAAACCCCACTCAGTTGTAAATACTGTGCATGATTCCACAGGATAAGCAGCTGGCTGTGTGCTAAGAGTCTGCTTCTGCACAAAAAAAATAGTTCCCCCTTTCCTACTAATGCAACTGTAAAATTACCAGAGCAATACGCAATAAATCTCTGCCTGTAATTCCTCTTTGCACACAGAGTCATGTTTTCATATTAGACAGAAACCGAAATTTCTTTGCCAATTTGAAAGCACACTTACTACTCTTTTTTTTGGCAAGTGATAAGTACTTTTACAATCTGACACATTTCTAATCCACTTTTCAGATTCTCAAAAAAGCACATGTCCAAACAGCTTTTTCAGACCAGCAACATGTGTAACCTGGGTGACTGACTACACTCCAGCAAGGGCAACCAGCCTCAGTGATGCTTAATGTATTTGCATTACTGACTGCAACCTCAAACCCCACTCGGTTGTGAATACTGTGCATGATTCCACAGGATAAGCAGCTGGCTGTGTGCTAAGAGTCTGCTTCTGCACAAAAAAAATAGCTCCCCCTTTCCTACTTATGCAACTGTAAAATTACCAGAGCAATACGCAATAAATCTCTGCCTGTAATTCCTCTTTGCACACAGAGTCATGTTTTCATATTAGGCCGAAAACGAAATTTCTTTGCCAATTTGAAAGCACACTTACTACTCTTTGTTTTAGCAAGTGATAAGTACTTTTACAATCTGACACATTTCTAATCCACTTTTCAAATTCTCAACAAAGCACATGTCCAAACAGCTTTTCCAGACCAGCAACATGTGTAACCTGGGTGACTGACTTCACTCCAGCAAGGGCAACCAGCCTTAGTGATGCTGAATGTATTTGCATTACTGACTGCAACCTCAAACCCCACTCGGTTGTGAATACTGTACATGATTCCACAGGATAAGCAGCTGGCTGTGTGCTAAGAGTCTGCTTCTGCACAAAAAAAATAGCTCCCCCTTTCCTACTTATGCAACTGTAAAATTACCAGAGCAATACGCAATAAATCTCTGCCTGTAATTCCTCTTTGCACACAGAGTCATGTTTTCATATTAGGCCGAAAACGAAATTTCTTTGCCAATTTGAAAGCACACTTACTACTCTTTTTTTTTGGCAAGTGATAAGTACTTTTACAATCTGACACATTTCTAATCCACTTTTCAAATTCTCAACAAAGCACATGTCCAAACAGCTTTTTCAGACCAGCAACATGTGTAACCTGGGTGACTGACTTCACTCCAGCAAGGGCAACCAGCCTTAGTGACGCTGAATGTATTTGCATTACTGACTGCAACCTCAAACCCCACTCAGTTGTAAATACTGTGCATGATTCCACAGGATAAGCAGTTGGCTGTGTGCTAAGAGTCTGCTTCTGCACAAAAAAAATAGTTCCCCCGTTCCTACTAATGCAACTGTAAAAAGTACTTTTACAATCTGACACATTTCTAATCCACTTTTCAAATTCTCAACAAAGCACATGTCCAAACAGCTTTTTCAGACCAGCAACATGTGTAACCTGGGTGACTGACTTCACTCCAGCAAGGGCAACCAGCCTTAGTGACGCTGAATGTATTTGCATTACTGACTGCAACCTCAAACCACACTCAGTTGTAAATACTGTGCATGATTCCACAGGATAAGCAGCTGGCTGTGTGCTAAGAGTCTGCTTCTGCACAAAAAAAATAGTTCCCCCTTTCCTACTAATGCAACTGTAAAATTACCAGAGCAATACGCAATAAATCTCTGCCTGTAATTCCTCTTTGCACACAGAGTCATGTTTTCATATTAGACAGAAAACGAAATTTCTTTGCCATTTTGAAAGCACACTTACTACTCTTTTTTTTGGCAAGTGATAAGTACTTTTACAATCTGACACATTTCTAATCCACTTTTCAGATTCTCAAAAAAGCACATGTCCAAACAGCTTTTTCAGACCAGAAACATGTGTAACCTGGGTGACTGACTTCACTCCAGCAAGGGCAACCAGCCTTAGTGATGCCGAATGTATTTGCATTACTGACTGCAACCTCAAACCCCACTCGGTTGTGAATACTGTGCATGATTCCAAAGGATAAGCAGCAGGCTGTGTGCTAAGAGTCTGCTTCTGCACAAAAAAAATAGTTCCCCCTTTCCTACTAATGCAACTGTAAAATTACCAGAGCAATACGCAATAAATCTCTGCCTGTAATTCCTCTTTGCACACAGAGTCATGTTTTCATATTAGGCCGAAAACGAAATTTCTTTGCCAATTTGAAAGCACACTTACTACTCTTTTTTTTGGCAAGTGATAAGTACTTTTACAGTCTGACACATTTCTAATCCACTTTTCAGATTCTCAACAAAGCACATGTCCAAACAGCTTTTTCAGACCAGCAACATGTGTAACCTGGGTGACTGACTACACTCCAGCAAGGGCAACCAGCCTCAGTGATGCTTAATGTATTTGCATTACTGACTGCAACCTCAAACCCCACTCGGTTGTGAATACTGTGCATGATTCCACAGGATAAGCAGCTGGCTGTGTGCTAAGAGTCTGCTTCTGCACAAAAAAAATAGCTCCCCCTTTCCTACTTATGCAACTGTAAAATTACCAGAGCAATACGCAATAAATCTCTGCCTGTAATTCCTCTTTGCACACAGAGTCATGTTTTCATATTAGGCCGAAAACGAAATTTCTTTGCCAATTTGAAAGCACACTTACTACTCTTTTTTTTTAGCAAGTGATAAGTACTTTTACAATCTGACACATTTCTAATCCACTTTTCAGATTCTCAAAAAAGCACATGTCCAAACAGCTTTTTCAGACCAGAAACATGTGTAACCTGGGTGACTGACTTCACTCCAGCAAGGGCAACCAGCCTTAGTGATGCTGAATGTATTTGCATTACTGACTGCAACCTCAAACCCCACTTGGTTGTGAATACTGTGCATGATTCCACAGGATAAGCAACTGGCTGTGTGCTAAGAGTCTGCTTCTGCACAAAAAAAATAGTTCCCCCTTTCCTACTTATGCAACTGTAAAATTACCAGAGCAATACGCAATAAATCTCTGCCTGTAATTCCTCTTTGCACACAGAGTCATGTTTTCATATTAGGCCGAAAACGAAATTTCTTTGCCAATTTGAAAGCACACTTACTACTCTTTTTTTTTGGCAAGTGATAAGTACTTTTACAATCTGACACATTTCTAATCCACTTTTCAAATTCTCAACAAAGCACATGTCCAAACAGCTTTTTCAGACCAGCAACATGTGTAACCTGGGTGACTGACTTCACTCCAGCAAGGGCAACCAGCCTTAGTGATGCTGAATGTATTTGCATTACTGACTGCAACCTCAAACCCCACTCGGTTGTGAATACTGTGCATGATTCCAAAGGATAAGCAGCAGGCTGTGTGCTAAGAGTCTGCTTCTGCACAAAAAAAATAGTTCCCCCTTTCCTACTAATGCAACTGTAAAATTACCAGAGCAATACGCAATAAATCTCTGCCTGTAATTCCTCTTTGCACACAGAGTCATGTTTTCATATTAGACAGAAAACGAAATTTCTTTGCCAATTTGAAAGCACACTTACTACTCTTTTTTTTGGCAAGTGATAAGTACTTTTACAGTCTGACACATTTCTAATCCACTTTTCAGATTCTCAACAAAGCACATGTCCAAACAGCTTTTTCAGACCAGCAACATGTGTAACCTGGGTGACTGACTACACTCCAGCAAGGGCAACCAGCCTCAGTGATGCTTAATGTATTTGCATTACTGACTGCAACCTCAAACCCCACTCGGTTGTGAATACTGTGCATGATTCCACAGGATAAGCAGCTGGCTGTGTGCTAAGAGTCTGCTTCTGCACAAAAAAAATAGCTCCCCCTTTCCTACTTATGCAACTGTAAAATTACCAGAGCAATACGCAATAAATCTCTGCCTGTAATTCCTCTTTGCACACAGAGTCATGTTTTCATATTAGGCCGAAAACGAAATTTCTTTGCCAATTTGAAAGCACACTTACTACTCTTTTTTTTTAGCAAGTGATAAGTACTTTTACAATCTGACACATTTCTAATCCACTTTTCAGATTCTCAAAAAAGCACATGTCCAAACAGCTTTTTCAGACCAGAAACATGTGTAACCTGGGTGACTGACTTCACTCCAGCAAGGGCAACCAGCCTTAGTGATGCTGAATGTATTTGCATTACTGACTGCAACCTCAAACCCCACTTGGTTGTGAATACTGTGCATGATTCCACAGGATAAGCAACTGGCTGTGTGCTAAGAGTCTGCTTCTGCACAAAAAAAATAGTTCCCCCTTTCCTACTTATGCAACTGTAAAATTACCAGAGCAATACGCAATAAATCTCTGCCTGTAATTCCTCTTTGCACACAGAGTCATGTTTTCATATTAGGCCGAAAACGAAATTTCTTTGCCAATTTGAAAGCACACTTACTACTCTTTTTTTTTGGCAAGTGATAAGTACTTTTACAATCTGACACATTTCTAATCCACTTTTCAAATTCTCAACAAAGCACATGTCCAAACAGCTTTTTCAGACCAGCAACATGTGTAACCTGGGTGACTGACTTCACTCCAGCAAGGGCAACCAGCCTTAGTGACGCTGAATGTATTTGCATTACTGACTGCAACCTCAAACCCCACTCAGTTGTAAATACTGTGCATGATTCCACAGGATAAGCAGTTGGCTGTGTGCTAAGAGTCTGCTTCTGCACAAAAAAAATAGTTCCCCCTTTCCTACTAATGCAACTGTAAAAAGTACTTTTACAATCTGACACATTTCTAATCTACTTTTCAAATTCTCAACAAAGCACATGTCCAAACAGCTTTTTCAGACCAGCAACATGTGTAACCTGGGTGACTGACTTCACTCCAGCAAGGGCAACCAGCCTTAGTGATGCTGAATGTATTTGCATTACTGACTGCAACCTCAAACCCCACTCGGTTGTGAATACTGTACATGATTCCACAGGAAAAGCAGCTGGCTGTGTGCTAAGAGTCTGCTTCTGCACAAAAAAAATAGTTCCCCCTTTCCTAATTATGCAACTGTAAAATTACCAGAGCAATACGCAATAAATCTCTGCCTGTAATTCCTCTTTGCACACAGAGTCATGTTTTCATATTAGACAGAAAACGAAATTTCTTTGCCAATTTGAAAGCACACTTACTACTCTTTTTTTTGGCAAGTGATAAGTACTTTTACAATCTGACACATTTCTAATCCACTTTTCAGATTCTCAAAAAAGCACATGTCCAAACAGCTTTTTCAGACCAGAAACATGTGTAACCTGGGTGACTGACTTCACTCCAGCAAGGGCAACCAGCCTTAGTGATGCTGAATGTATTTGCATTACTGACTGCAACCTCAAACCCCACTTGGTTGTGAATACTGTGCATGATTCCACAGGATAAGCAACTGGCTGTGTGCTAAGAGTCTGCTTCTGCACCAAAAAAATAGTTCCCCCTTTCCTACTTATGCAACTGTAAAATTACCAGAGCAATACGCAATAAATCTCTGCCTGTAATTCCTCTTTGCACACAGAGTCATGTTTTCATATTAGTCACAAAACGAAATTTCTTTGCCAATTTGAAAGCACACTTACTACTGCTTTTTTTTGGCAAGTGATAAGTACTTTTACAATCTGACACATTTCTAATCCACTTTTCAGATTCTGAAAACAGCACATGTCCAAACAGCTTTTTCAGACCAGCAACATGTGTAACCTGGGTGACTGACTACACTCCAGCAAGGGCAACCAGCCTTAGTGACGCTGAATGTATTTGCATTACTGACTGGAACCTCAAACCCTAAAAGTATTCCTCATTTTTAATAATACACATTATTTTATGGTGAAAACATAGTCCATATTATTTTACATGTTCCTCACATTTAAATTTCTCCCAAAACACAAAATGATAAAAACAACTTCAACAAAAGGAATTCCAATGCTATTATTCATTTCTTAATTTACCATATACATCCCCTCTCAAACTCTTAACTCACCTTTATAATTAGTTAGTTGTGATAGAAATGTGGCACTCAAACAGCAGATTATGAGAGCCAGGATCTCTGTTCTGTACACCTCTCTCCTCTCAGCAGAACCAGATAGTGGCAAAGTTTCCCTCTCTTTTTCCACACATATACATGTTAAGTTCAAATCTCAGTGCTTCCCCCTTTTTTTCAAATGTATTCACACATTTCTATTGGTTGAAAACCAACCCTTTTCCAAAAGTACCCTTCCCCCAACTTGACTTCTGCCTAGCACCCTTCCCCCAACTTGACTTCTGCCTGCTACCATAGCAACAGCTCATGGAACACTGCTGTCTACAGTCAGGTCAGAAGTTCGCCACACAATGTTTCATTTTCAAGGAGCAAGAGTGCTTGACTTTTCAAACCTAACAGCAAATCCATAGTACTGTTCTTTGATAACACATTTCTCTGTACCAATACAAAACATGCTTCTATAAATTGACACACACAGCCTAGTTTTTAGTGTAGAATGATGTGAAACAGCCAATGAGTTCTTTTTATTTTAAAAAAATATGTATGCCTCCATTTCCAAACTGTCTTTCATTTTTTTTTCCCATTCTACTGAAATACACCTCCTGAGTGCATCCAGATCTCCTTTGAAGATGTTCACAGTGTGGATTGTAGGGCACAGCTATGTCTTCTGGAGTGAAAAGTATGCAGAGAAAACAGGTATGGTGAGAGACCTTGCTTTGCCAAATGTAGACATTAAATGGATTGGTCAGAGAGGGTTAAAGTGGCACCAATTGATGCCATTGGTGAAATCCTTCATGCAAATCCAACACCCTGACCTCATAATAGTGCACTGTGGTGGCAATGACCTAGGCACTTTGACTGGGGTAGGTCTGGAAATGCTTATGAAGGAGACCTTTGCACAACTGTTTTCACTTTTCCCAAAAACTGCCTTTGTGTTTTCTAACATATGCCAAAGGCAAAAATGGAACTGGTCCAATCATTTCTGTCCGCAGATTGACAAAGCAAGAAAGCACGTCAACAAATCTGTTTCTGCTTTCCTCCGTGACTATGGTATGGGTTCCATTTACCACAACAACTTGCGTTACGACATGCAAGACATTTATAGAGGAGATGGTGTACACTTCAGTGATGAAGGGAACAGAGTCTTCCTCTTGAACCTTAGACTCTGCATCGGTACTTACTTGTAGGTACCACTAAAAAATCACAATAAACACAACGGCTCTTTTTAGAGCCCCCTAATATCTAAACACTTAAATCTGCATTTAATTTCATTTTTAATTTTTTTTTTACCGTACGCGTACGGTAAGCTTACCGTACGCGTACCCCGCGATTTTTTAAAAAATTAATAAATGTTTTTTTGTACTTTTCTGTCCTTCTTTGACCCCCTTTCAAATGTTAGGGGGTCTGTAACTCTCTTCCTTGCCCACTTTTCAAGTTATCACCCTTTTTTTTCTGAGTGAAACACACAAAATGGCGGCCGCCGCTTCCTAGTTTCGACCGATTCGAATGTTTACTAGGATCTAACAGCCAATCAGAATCGCGCTCGCGCACGTCACCATACGCGTACGGTAAGCGCACCGTAAGCGCACCATACGCTGGCTCAGATATATATATATTGATTTAAAGGCTATTTTCTCAGAATCTACTTAACAGATTTACACCAAACCTACAAAAGGCACTTCCTTGACCTGAGGACTACCTCTCTGCCAAATTTCAAGTAATTCAGTTCAGCCGTTCGGGCTGTAGCTCGGACTAAAGGTCCTATGGAAAAATGCATGGGAAAAACGCGTTTTGGGACCCCCCTTTTATCTCAGCCCCCGCTTGACGAATCCCCCCCGAGACTTTCAGGGTAGGAGCGGAGCGTAGCGCCCCATTAGTTTTGAAAATTTCGCGAGGATTCGTCGACCGGCGCCAAAGTTATTCCAAATAAAATGTTACGGTTTTCCTATGGAAAGAGGGTCCTAACTATAACTACCTACTGGCGACCGCCAGTAGGTAATTATATATATATATATATATATATATATATATATATATATATATATATATTATCTACTGGCGGTCGCCAGTAGATAGTTATAGTTACAACCTAGTTTCCATAGGAAATCTCAAAATTCTATTTTGAATAACTTTGGCGCCGGTTGACGAATCCCTGCGAAATTTTCAAAACTAATGGGGCGCTCCGTTCAGCTCCTACCCTGAAAGTCTCCGGGTGATTCGTCAAGCGGGGGCCGAGAAAAAAGGGGGGTCCCAAAACCCGTTTTCCCCATGCATTTTTCCATAGGACTTTTAGACACAGCTACAGCCAGAACGGCTGAACAGAATTACTTGAAATTTGGCAAAGAGGTAGTCCTCAGGTCAGGCATGTGCCTTTTGCATATATGGTGTAAATCCGTTCAGTAGTTCCTGAGAAAATCAAAAGTAAATTCATATACATATCTGGGTAGAGCCTAACCACACATCTCATTGTGAGATCTGATTGGCTGTCAGCACTTCAAATGTCAAATGTCAAATGTCATTTGAGATTGTGACCTGGTAGGCCTCTCTGAGGAATAATCAACGGAGGCTAGAGGGTTGCGCTGTATGAGTGTTTATTTCTTTACATATTTCTTTTCTGTGGTAGATTCCCCAAAGGTATACAGTTCCGTGGTATGTTATAATCGCTTCTTCTCAGGGTCCGGTTGGGAGTTTGTAGGTCCTTCCTGCCTCTCCTCTACGTTTCGTCACGTTCCTTTCCCTGGGCTGTTCCCTTCTTGTGATGACGGTTTCCCCTGCGCTAGCCACTCCTCTCCTGAGGGGTGGCTGGGCGATTCACAGGAACGTTGGCCTCCTGGCGCTCCTTCCTTGGGCCGTGGTCTGCAGGTTTCCGTCCGCTGGTCTTCCTCGTCTGCTTCTCCGATCTTTTCCGCTACGCGTTCTCGCTCCTCTTCTTCCGGGTTTCCCTCGGCGTAGTGTGCGTCCCCGTCTTTTCTTCTGACGTCCTCTTCGGTGATAGGTGTTCGCTCCCTTTCCCTTGAGTAGGGGGCGTGGCTCGACCCAGGTTGATTCCAGTTAAAGGAGAAGTTACTCCCGGCGTCGTCCTCCGGTCCCCACTCTACTCCATCATTCCGCGGTGGGTCCGCCTGGGAAAGGGAAGACAAGTCAATGTAGTCCGGGTGGGGGTTCCACCAGTTTATGTGACCCGTACTGAGTGGAGGGGTTGGTTGTGAGCACCCCTCGGTCTCCCGGTCACACACCTCCCCCCTAAGCTGCTCCCGTTCGGGGAGCGGAATGACCCGGGATAGGAAGTCTGCGTTACCATTGTCACTGCCCTTACGGTGTTTGATACTAAAGGTGAACGGTTGGAGGGTCAGGAACCAACGCATTATTCTAGGGTTATTCCCCATGTTGCGATACATCCACGTCAGGGGCTCGTGGTCGGTGTAAAGGGTAAATCGTGTGCCTTCCAAATAATAACGCAGTTTGTCCACGGCCCACTTGATCGCTAAACACTCCTTCTCTATGGTGGAGTAGTGAACCTCCCGGGGAAATAGTTTTCTACTAATGAATAGAATCGGGTGTTCGGTTCCCTCCGTGGACTTTTGGGAGAGGACCGCTCCTATCCCTCGGCCGGAGGCATCAGTTTGCAATAGGAACGGGAGGGAGAAATCTGGTGATATTAACACTGGTGAGGAGGTAACGATGTCTTTTAGGGTTTGGAATGCTTTTACTGCGTCTGAGGAGGGATCTGGCAACGGGTACCTGCCTTCCGTTTTTTAAGTAGATCCGTTAGGGGAGCTGCTACATCCGAAAAGTTGGGTATGAATCTCCTGTAATACCCAACTAGACCGAGAAAAGCTCGTATGTCTTTCTGGGTTGATGGGAATGGGGTGTTCTTGATTGCTTTCACTTTCTCCTCTTGGGGCGCAATTACCCCGTGGCCTAGTACGTAGCCTAGGTATTTCACCCTGTCAAACCCTACCTTGGACTTGCGGGAGTTGACATGGAGCCCTGCCCTGGTGAGGCACCCTAGTATGTTACTCAGGTCTTGGAGGTGTTGTTCCCAGGTGTTGCTGTATATGACTATGTCATCTAGGTACGCTGCAGCACAGCCCTGATGGTTTTGCAGAACAGTGTTCATGAGCCGTTGGAACGTGGCGGGTGCTCCATGCAGGCCAAAGGGTAACACCGTGAACTCATATAGTCCATCGGGTGTGGCGAAGGCTGTCTTTTTTCGGTCTTTTTCTCTCAAAGGGACCTGCCAGTACCCTTTTGTTAGGTCTAGAGTACTGATAAATTGTGCGTTTCCCAATCGTTCGATTAGGTCATCTACCCTGGGTATCGGATATGCATCGAAGGAGTAGATGCTGTTCAGGGCGCGAAAGTCCATACAAAACCTCAAGGAGCCGTCTGGTTTGGGCACAAGGACAATGGGGGAACACCATTCGCTGTTGGACTCCCTTATTACCCCCAGTTTTAACATGTCCTGCACCTCTTTCCGTATGGCCTCCCTTCGGGATGCAGGGATTCGGTAGGGTCGTTGTTTTATTACCCTTCCTGGTTCAGTCTCTATGGTATGTTCCGCGAGGGTTGTTTTGCCAGGCAGATCGGAGAAGGTGGGTTTAAACCGACCACATACGGCTTCTAGTTCCCTCCGCTGAGTGCTGTCAAGTTCCTGACTGACCACTAACTCTCTTATGGTAGTCGACTCCTCAGTGATAGGGGAGGCGAATCGTATGGAAGGCGGCGGTGGCCCGATCCACTTCTTTAAGAGATTTATGTGGTAACACTGGGTTTTCCTTGGTGTTATCTGTAAACGATAAGTCGTTCTCCCCAGTGTGTCAGCTACAAGGAAAGGACCAGACCATTCTGATTTGTATTTACCCATAGAGGAAGGTAGTTTCACCAAGGCCCAGTCACCCTGTTGTAAAAACCTCCATTTCCTCCCTTTATCATAGAAGGTCTTTTGTTTTTGTTGGTTCTTCTCCAGGTTCGAATATGCCAAATCCCTGAGTTTCCCTATTTTTGCTTGGAGGTTGCGGGTATAATCGAGAAAGTGTGAGGTTTCCTCTCTCTCTTGTCTCTCCCACGCCTCTTTCGTCATCTCCAAGAGAGATCTGGGTTGCCTTCCGTATAACATCTGGAAGGAAGAACAACCCAGACTACTCTGGTCCTGACTCCGGAGTACATAGAGGGCCAATGGCAGGAGTCGGTCCCACTCTCTTCCTTCCATGATCAACATCTTCCTAAGGAGGCGTTTGAGGGAGCCGTTGTACCTCTCGACTAAACCGTCGGTCTGTGGATGGTACACTGAGGTCTTCAAATGTTTAATATCGAGGGTTTTACACACCTCTTTCATTAGTTTTGATACGAACGGGGAGCCCTGGTCCGTTAAGATTTCCTTGGGGAATCCCACTCGCGAGAACAGTTCTATTAAACACGATGCTATTGCGGGGGCATTCGGGGCTCTCAATGGAAAGGCTTCAGGGAATCTGGTGGCATAGTCTACGACCACCAGGACATAGATGTGTCCGTTCTTTGTCCTCGTAAGGGGTCCTATTATGTCCATTCCTATCCGGGAGAAGGGGGTCCCGATGATCAGGAGGGGCTGTAATGGAACGTCTGGGGGTTTATAAGTGCTCTGTCTCTGACAGGTTTCACACTGTTGACAGTACCTCTTTAAAATCGGAATAAACCCCCGGCCAATAGAAGTGCCTGAGGACCGCCTGCGTTGCTTTCTCTGCCCCCTGATGTCCCGCCGTTAAGTGTGAATGGGCGTAGAACAAGATCTGTTCACGGAACTCCCGTGGGACTAACAGTTGTGGTTCAGATTCAGGGTCTTTTACGCGGTACAGCAAGCCATCCCTAATCAAGAAGTGGGCTTGGAGGGGAGGAGCGTCATGGGGAGTTATACCGGCCTCCCATGCATGTTTCAGTGTGTTATCGTTTTCCTGGGCAAACTTGAAGTTCTTATTTATTACCCAAGGATCCGACTTCGCTAGAGCTGCATCCGCCTCTTCCCTTCCTGCTGTGGGTGACTGTTTCTGTTGGTGTTTCGTTAACATGGTAAATATTTTCAGGAAGTGGGGGTTATCTGTCCCTATAATCAATTCCTCTGGCAGGTTCTCCACCACCCCCACTCTGAGTATCTCTGGTGTTCCTCCCTCTATTGTTGCTGTTACCATGGCTACAGGGTAGGATTTAACGTCCCCATGGACACATCGGATATGGACCACCGCCCCGGGTAGTAAGTCTCGGGGACGTGTGTATTCCCTCATGACCACCGACTGTTTACAGCCTGAGTCTAACAAGGCCTTTATGACGTGTTCGTTAATTTTTACTCTTACGTAGAAAGCTGGCCCCATCTCCGCGGTATACAGGACGGTTCTTGGCGCATATCCAACGTCCATAGGTTCGTCGTGTGTTTTATGTTGGGGACACGCTCTTGCTATGTGTCCCCACCCTCCACAGTCGAAACATTGTGGCCCCTTAGGGGTGAATACGTCGGGCGGTTTGCTTCTGGGTCTGGGGAGTTCCACGGGTCGTCGAGATCCAGGCTTCACGAATTTTCCCGGTAGGGGTTTGTAGCTCTTCTCGGGCTCTCCTGTTCCTGATTTGGCCTGAGCTCGGGCAAAAGTTGTGGCCATTTCCATGGCCTCCTTTGTAGTCAAGTTCGCATGTTGACGCAGCCACCGTTGGGTGGGATATGGTAGATCGTCTAGAAATTGCTCAAGGTATATCTTGTCTAATATGTCCTCTTTGGTGCATTCCTCTGGTTTGAGCCACTTGTCTGCTGCAAACTTTAATCTATAAAACAAGGTCTTGGGGTTTTCCCCCGTCTGTCCTTTATCCTTCCGAAACCGTAGTCGGTATGCCTCCTCGTCTAACCCAAGATGGTCTAAAATGATCTTCTTGATCTCTCCGTAAGGAGTAGTACCGGTCGGATTGGCGACCTGATAGGCCGCCTGGGCCTCCCCCGTTAGCAACGGGGTGAGAAAAAAAGGCCATTTTTCCGGGGGCCACCCGCAGGCTCTTGCTGCCCGTTCGAAATTTGTTAGGTAGGCGTCCGGGTCATCCCCCTGCACGAACTTTTGTAGGGCCACTCCCGCTGGGCCATGTTGCGAGGTACGGGGTAGGGGATGTGGTCCCACGGTTTGATCCGCAACCAATTTATGCAGTCCTGCCATCTGCGCATTCATGGAATTGGAAAAGACCTCGCGGTCGGCTTGGGCCGATGTGAGTTGTCTCTCTAGGGCCCATCCCAGTTTATCTTGCGCTTGTACTAAGTGTTGTATCAGTGCTTCCATCTTTATCGACGGAGAAATCCCGGGTTTCGGCACCACTTGTGACCTGGTAGGCCTCTCTGAGGAATAATCAACGGAGGCTAGAGGGTTGCGCTGTATGAGTGTTTATTTCTTTACATATTTCTTTTCTGTGGTAGATTCCCCAAAGGTATACAGTTCCGTGGTATGTTATAATCGCTTCTTCTCAGGGTCCGGTTGGGAGTTTGTAGGTCCTTCCTGCCTCTCCTCTACGTTTCGTCACGTTCCTTTCCCTGGGCTGTTCCCTTCTTGTGATGACGGTTTCCCCTGCGCTAGCCACTCCTCTCCTGAGGGGTGGCTGGGCGATTCACAGGAACGTTGGCCTCCTGGCGCTCCTTCCTTGGGCCGTGGTCTGCAGGTTTCCGTCCGCTGGTCTTCCTCGTCTGCTTCTCCGATCTTTTCCGCTACGCGTTCTCGCTCCTCTTCTTCCGGGTTTCCCTCGGCGTAGTGTGCGTCCCCGTCTTTTCTTCTGACGTCCTCTTCGGTGATAGGTGTTCGCTCCCTTTCCCTTGAGTAGGGGGCGTGGCTCGACCCAGGTTGATTCCAGTTAAAGGAGAAGTTACTCCCGGCGTCGTCCTCCGGTCCCCACTCTACTCCATCGTTCCGCGGTGGGTCCGCCTGGGAAAGGGAAGACAAGTCAATGTAGTCCGGGTGGGGGTTCCACCAGTTTATGTGACCCGTACTGAGTGGAGGGGTTGGTTGTGAGCACCCCTCGGTCTCCCGGTCACACATGTCATCAGTGATGTCATGAGTGATGTCACTGACCATGTCATGAGTGATGTAATATGTGACGTCGTCAGCAGTGCATTGCGGGGGCGCGAGTTATAGTTAGCTGAACTAACTATAACGGGGGAATTTCATTGGTTTTTCACGAGTGAAATGTCCAGCTAACTATAACATGTGTGAAACCTATGGTTTTTTCAGTGAATTTGCAAGGTTTTTAAAATGCTAATTCCTAACTATAACGTGTGTGAAACCTTTGGTTTTTTCAGTGAATTTGTACGGTTTTTTAAATGCTAATTTTTGAATTATTTAATTAAATAATAAAAATAAAATTCATATGTATTCATTTATATATTATCTGTATCCTTTTATTTGTTTTTGCTCTTTTTTTAAAATTTCAATTAGGATAAAGTTGAACAGTTTATTTAATTTTTGCAATTAATTTTTCTCCACTTTTTTTTTTTATATAAATTCTTGGGGTGCGCGCTCTGAGCGCGCTCCTAGTACAATTTCGTACGTTTTTTATGAATACCGTCGTACGTTATTTACGTACGCATATATACGTCATAGTGCGCGCTGGGAGCGCGCACCCAGTACGTATGCGTACATACGTACGCATGCGTGCGTGCGTCCTACGCGCTCCACGCGGTTTACTTCCGCATACGCTAAAATTACGCGCAATAACGGTCGCGTATACGCGTGTTCAACGTATGCGCGTTCCGTGCGCGCATATGACGTATGTACATGCGCTCATACGTGTTCGCGCATGCGTAATCACAAGGTGCGCGCTCTGAGCATGCTCAGTGCGCGCACCTCGGGTATATGCATAATAAAACAGCACTTCTTATTGGTTATCATTACTTTCAGTTTCTGATTGTTTCAACACCACACCCAATCCCCTCATGGCAAGTCATGTGATCAAGAATCATCACTTTTGATTGGTTTGAAGTACTTTCAGTTCCAGATTCTTCCCAAACCACACCTACTCCCCTCATTATTAGTTCTGATTCCTTTGGAGAAGGAGCTATTCTGTTGTTGAGAGACAATGGCTGAACAGCAACCATCTTCAGACAGTGACCAGGACACTCTTGAGAGGCAGAGGAACAGGAAGCAGAAAGACAGCTTTATATGGCAGTTTTTCACTTTTCCAGAGGGACAAAAAAAGGTAAATGCACCTAAAGTTACATGTGTACTTTGTCAAAAAGTCTTGTCACGTGGGAATCCTAACAAGAAATATTATTTTAGCATTCACACTATGTTGAGGCATGTTGACAAAATGCATCCAGTGACTTTTCGTCGAGCTTCTGGAGCAAACCCTCCACCTGCTCTACCGACGACATCTGCAGCAGCTCAGCCGAGCACATCTTCGGCAGCTCAGCCGAGCACTTCTTCTGCAGTGGTGCCTTTGCCTTCTTCCACACCTCTTTTTGCTAGGTTGTCCACACGCTGCACTGATTGCGGTAAACTTATTCCTGTGGGTGAGACCAGTCTTGATCTCATTCAGAGAAAATTTGATGCCCATGAGTGCAAGTAGGCCATAGATGTTTTTTCTTTTTTTTCGTTTTTCTCTTCCTGTTTCCCTCCATTAACTCAAGGGCTCTTTTAAGAGCCACTTATAAACTAAACCCCCCAAAAAAATTTGAGGGATTTTTTTTTTATTTTTTTTTTAGGTGAGCGCACCCTGCGCGCACCCAAGGGTTTTAAAATCTTTTTTTTTTTTTTTTTTTTAATTTAATGTTCATAAAGAGGTGAAGAAATGGAAGCATGAAAAGGGAGGATTGAGTAATACTAATATTTTTCACTTATTTTTCAAAAAAAATAAGTTTTTTCTAAAAAAATGTTTTTTAAAGTATTTTGCAAGGGAACAGATTTTTTTTTTGATTTTTTCTTTCCAGTTCTGCAAAAAAAGAAAAAAAGTATTAATATTCAATCATACATTACAAAAAGCATTACATGTTTTTACATATTTTACTAAGCAATTTTTTGCCCTTTTTTTGCTGTTTTCAGAATTTTTTATTTTTCACTTAAAATAGTGAAAACAATTGTATTCATCATTTAACAGCGGGCAAAAAAAAAACAATCTGAAAGATTGCTTAAAAAAAGCCCTAAAACTTTCCTCACTAAAATATACCTTGTTAGAAATATTACATATATATTACAAGTACTTCTCTAAATGAATAAAAATTTTCTAGACAAACCATCTTTAAACCTTGTCGCAAAAGCACACATGCCAAAATAATTTCTGTCAAAGGAGTCCACAATTGTTTTTATTACTTTTCCTTTAGGCCAAATAGTAATTTCAAAATCCTTTTTAAGTGATATCTTCAATTATAATCCTTTAAAAATACAAAAAAATGCTTTCTTCAGATGCAGTTTTTAGTTTTCAAAATTTAGGTTTCAGAAAAATTAAGTAAGAATTGGGTAAATCATAAGGCAAACGTTGCTTGAAAATCAATTGAGAATCATTACACAGTGTCCAGCCTTTTTCACATTTAAGATAAACTGTGTAATGTCCAGAAGTTACAGTAGGTCCTTCATGAAAAATTATTGCAACTGTAACAAAAGTTTTTCCAGAAATTGATAATTGCTGTCCTGTAAACTTCTTTATTAAAGTGTCCAATTTTGAACCATCAGTTCTACAACGTTGCATCATTAAAATTACATACTGACCATATTTCTGTAAAAATAATGTAGAAAACATGTCAGATTTACATTCAGAACATTCCATGTTGTGATTGGCATCTTTAACTAATTTACTAAAAGTCACTGATTTACTTTGTGGTAATGGTAAAAATATGAACCTTTCTGAATCAACATTACTACTACATGTGTTCATACAGTTTTCACAGCAATGTTCCCATTTGTAAGAGACACCAAATAAGTTTTCTACTTCTACTCCTTCATCTTCTAGTACACTCAAAATATATATTAAGAATTCCTGAGCATCTTGCTGGACATTTTCTTTAAACTGTGTAGAACCACAACATACATCTAAAAGATTTCTAACATCAGTAGCACTTTCTATTTCAGTTTTATCATTACTCAGCTTCTCAGTCAGTCAGTCATATAGTCTTTATTTCGATAAAATTTCATCAAGAAAGACATTTTACAGTCATAAAATTTTAAAATACAATATCATAAAAAACAGGAAAAGACATAAACCTTAAAACACTGGAGAGGGAGAGGGAAGTCACAGCATCACACCAGGCAACTATTAAGTCTTGTTACGGATAATCCAAATCCAGCCAAGGAATTTAGCCACAGCGATTACAACACATTCACTCGTGTCGAAACGCAGAATGTTAAGGGCTACAAAACCCTGCCGGGTGCCCATATTCTGGCAAAGAGGTTTAAGCCATTTAGCCCGAGGTGTAACGTAAGCCGGGCAGGCAAAGAATATGTGACCGACAGAATCGACACAATCCGAGCACCACCTACAGGTATCACAAAAGCCACCCTTCCATTTTTTAGTGAATGAATTGGTGGGTAAGGAACCTACCCTGAATTGGTGGTATAGTTTCCTGTCACTAGGCCTGGTGATGGTATCCCAATACTCTTCAAGAACAGGGGTTTGTTTAAATCCAAGGAACTTGCCAGTCAGGGACTCAGGGGAAGCAGATAAAATGTGCTTTTGGGAAATCATAGACCAGTAAAGGGACTTAAAGCTTTGTTTCGGGGGAAAAGAGCTGTTAGCTGGGTCAGACCACAGAGTACCTAAACCCATAGAGTCCAATAAGAGACTAACATGTTTACACCAGGGGAGGTCGCCCGCCCCCAAAATACAACGAACATCCATAAAAGCTTTGGCAAAGGGGGCCAATTCAGGGACTGTCCATAGCCTCCTCCAATAAGCCAGAGGTTTAAACCTGGCAATATCATCAAACGAGTAACAACCAAGGTCCAAAAAAAGTGGTTTCACTGGAGTTGAGCTGGGGAGTCCCGTTAACTTTCTAAAAAATTTGTTTTGGGCTTTAACCAGGGAAGAAAGGTCTGTATAACCCCATAATTCAGCACCATATAAAATTGCTGAGTTGATCCTGGCTTCGAATATTTTGATAGGAGGACCTATCATTTTTGCCTGGGATTGTTTTTGTTCCTTGATCAGACAGCCCGATAGTTGGGCAAATTTAAGAGAAAGAGCGTCAATTTGAGGTCCCCAGTTCAACTTGTTTTCAAACAATACGCCCAGGTAGGTCATAACATTTGTACGTTCCAGAACACCGCTATCCATGGACACCTGACCCCTCACAGGTTTCCCTTTGTTAAAAACCATATATTGGGTTTTTGAAATGTTGACTGACAGGTCGCAGTCGGAGCAGAAAGAAGAAAATAAATTCAAAGCCGACTGCAGCCCGGACAGAGTTTGTGAGAGGAGTAGGGTGTCGTCCGCAAACATAAGCAGCGGAACCTTGGACCCTCCTAACATGGGGGCATCCGTGGATTTATTGGAGAAATATTGGACAACTCTATTGATGAATAATAAAAATAATGTGGGTGCGAGAACACACCCTTGTCGGACGCCTCTGTTGACATTGAATTTATCAGTGACCTGCCCTTGATTACCCCAGCGAACTTGGGCAAAGTTGTTATCATGTAACCTAATTATGATGTTTAAAAGGTCCGAAGATAGCCCAAGCTCCGCTAATTCGCCCCAGAGTTTAGTCCTATTGACCAAATCAAAAGCAGACCGAAGGTCTACAAAAGCTGCATAAATTGTACCACTGCAAAGATAAACCGTTTTCCAGACAATTAGTTGGAATTTAAAAGCCTGGTCAATGGTACTAATGCACGATCTGAATCCTGCCTGTAAGGGCGAGATGATGTCGAACTGCTCAGCCCAGAGCTGGATCCTTACCAAAATCATTCTTGCTACAATTTTTTGGACAGAGTCAATGAGACTAATGGGGCGATAATTGCTCGGGCACGAACGGTCACCTTTTTTAAAGATGGGCAAGATCTCTGCGCCCTTCCATGAGTCGGGGATGGGGGCCCCTTTAACTAATGCGTTGGCCAGAAGGGCGATGTAGGGGGCCCAGTTACCAGGGTCGGATTTAAAAAGGTCCTTAGGGACACAATCAATACCTGGAGCCTTACCATTAGGAACCCTCGATAATGCCATCTTGACCTCTTCGACATCAAACTCAAGGTTAGAAGGTGTAAACGGGTCCCGGCTTTTTGGTTCAAAGGATATAGCAGCCATATCAACATCAGAAAACTGGGATTCATAATGGGATACCCAGTTGTCCGGAGAAACATTGTTGGAGGGAACCTGTGAGTTTGATGTATTACCCCACTTCAAGGTATGCCAGAACAGGGTTAGGTTCCTTAGTTTACTGGCTGCCAGTAAGGCACTCCAGTGATCGTTATCCCAGTCACGCTTCGCCTGAACTTTGGCCCTAGTGTAGAGTTTTCTCGCAGATCTAATAGTGGCCTGGTCCTTAGTAGCGATAGCTGCTTTCAAAGCATTATATGAATCTCGGCAGTTCTTATTATACCAAGAGCTTTGCTTGGGGATCTTGGAAGACATGGCCTTGCAGGGTTTTGAGAAGATGGATTTTAAGTCCAAAAACAGATTGGTATGTATGTTTGTAGCATCGACAATGTCACCATTGTCGAGCCTGAGGGACTGTAAGGCTGCCGTCGCTGAGGAGACTTTATCGCCAATCTCAGAGAGTATAGCACTATCAAGAGCAACCCTTTCCCATCGCACTCTGCGATGATTGTTAGTTAAAAGGGCATTAGCAGTCGATATCTCAGATTGAATGTTTCTAAACTGGGGGCTGAGCAGGAGTGTCAGAACCAAAGGGTTATGGTCACTCTCAATTCGCTCACAGATCATCATGTCACCCAGAGTGTGCCAGTACTCCACTTTTATTAGAGCATAATCAATTCGACTACTACGTCCTCGACCATCGGAGAAGGTCACTTTGCCAGACGGATCCGAGGGGGTTCGTCCATTGGCTGCCCTGAAACCACGTTCTAGGCATAAACTCGTCCACTGAACAGCAGATTCACTCCATCGTTTAATAGGAGTGAGGACGAGAAGAGGTATATTCCAGATGATATCAATTTCCGTGGTCAAAGAGTCGCATTCGGGGTACAGTGGCTCGAAACAGCAGTTGAGATCACCTATAATAATTACGTTGGTGCTAGGGTCAACTGTCTCCAGGAACTCATCCAGTTGTAGGAATGTGTTGGTTCCACGACCTCCTGGGAGGCCCCGATTGTAAACATTAATTAACAGTGTTAGGGGTTCATCGGTGCTCTGCAGAGAGATGATCAAAAGGTCGGGATTGTCAATAGGCAGTTCGGTTAGGCTATACTTCAGGGTTTGCCTAACCCAGAAACAGAGACCACCAGAAGAACGGCCCCTAGGGTTACTAATTGCCCCCTTAAAAAAGTTCACGTACCCAGAGTAACAAATCGGGTCAACAGCCCATGTTTCCTGGAAAGCCAGGATGTCATGGGTAGAGACCCAGGCGGACCAATCCTCGTTAATTAATTTGCTACGAAGACCCGCAATGTTCCAGGAAGCCAGGGTGAGGACAGGGGAACTAGGGGAAGCTAGGGGAATTAGAGTGCATGGTAGAGTTGGAGAGCTGGGGGAAGCCAGGGGAATTGGAGTGCATGGTGGAGTTGGAGACACAGAAGGGAATTCAACACTATCAAAACCCGTAGCCTTAGTCACAGGGATACAAGAAACAGTATGTGCAGGAAGAGGAGGAACTGGGAGCAACCCACCAACATCAAATACCACATCAGTGCATATAAGGCTGGTGGTATTGGGAGCACATGACAGGGGTAAATGAGAACTCTCCAGATCTACAGATGGAACGTGGGGCTTATAGGGGTGAGTATGTTGGGGGTCACGGGAAAAACCAGGGGGTGAGAACCTCTGGTCCGTGCAAAATCGTCCAGGCATGCCCCGGCCGCTGGGCCTATAAGGCACGGGGCTATGGTTACAAAGTGGTCAATCAACCCCCTCCAAATCACTCAGCGGGGCGTATGGGTTAAATAGAGGGAGGTGGAAATCCAAGCCCTGTACTCTACGAGGACCCCTAGTGACCCTCTCCCAACCGAGTGACCCGGCATTGGACTGTTGAAAAAGTGCGGGGGGATAAAAATATGACAAATCTGTAACAAAAATTCCAGAGGCACCCGAGATGTTAGGATGGGAACATAGATAACTCACCACCCTGGAGTCTCAAAAATTTACAAGCACACAATCCCCCTCTACTCTCTTGACCCCACTGCCCAGCGAACACACCCTGCGAACAATCAAAATTTCTGCACAAGAGGAAGCGGGCAGTGGCCTATTACGATTTAATCAGTGGGTAACCTTATTTTTTAACTCACTGTGGGACTCAGCCTTATCCTGCGAAAGACTGGGAACACCCACCAGAATGGCAGTATAAGGATGAGACTCAGGCGGGAGGTTAATACGAGGAAGTTCGGGAAATGGACAAGCACCCTCGACGAGGGAGTGCTTAATGGTAAGATGGTTTCTATTGGTGTTTATGTTATTATCTGAAACGTGGCGGGAAGTGGTACAAGATGACTGGTGAGGAGTGTTTGTGGGAAGGACATTGGGAGCTGGGGGATCTGAGGGAGCTCCAATCATTGGGGTGGTGTCATTGGGGGCGACCTCGACCACAGCAGTTAAATCAGGAGATATTACGGGCCCAGATGACGGTAGAGATGCTGAGAGCTTCTCAGTTATTACCAGGTTGGCATACATCATAGCCTCTAGTTTTTCGACCAAATGAGAGAGTCGATTAACTTTCTCATATAGTGGAGTAAAGAAAGACTTGAACAACTGCTCCAAGACCTCAGCATGGTCAGCTGACGAAGGGGATGTAGTGGTTGAGGATACAGGACGAGAAATAGGCACGGAACTCACATCAGCGGCAAAAGTAACATGTGGCGCCGGGGGGTTGGGGACGGGACAGGGATCAGGAATTGTGGGCACTTTAATGTTGTTAACGGGATTGCCCTTAGGATGCACTTCCCTGCATGTATTCGTCCCCTGGGTTAACTGTGGCAGGACACCCAGTGACGAGATTGTGGAACCAGGCAAATCAGAAGGGGGCTGTAAATGAATATCTAAAACGGTGGAGGGCAAACCAAGGGGGGAAGAGCCAGATGTTGTAACTAGGGTATTAACCAATAGGCCTGTTACTGGGCGAATATCTAAACCAAGCTCGGTATGGTCGGAAAGGTCAGAGATGGGTTGTGGGGGCCTAGGGACAGGAGAGGAAACTGTCATAAGGCTGCCCAAAGATGATCTTTTAGAAGACAAATCAAGGGACAGTCTTTTTTCTGTTAGATCTATTTCGCGTTCAAGAATCCGGGCAGCTCTAGTGATAAAATTATCTAACGTCCCTGAAACACAGCCCCCAGTACTACTCTGTGCTAACTTCCTACCTGACCTCAGAGACGACATCACTGTATACAACAGTTAGAAAGTGGGAGTTGGTTCTGAGACAGGTAAGCTAGGATTGAACTCAGCCACAAAGAAGAGTACAGGCCCGTCCCGTCTACTTCCGTCCACGAACGGCCACAAACGGCCCGCTCTTTGCCCGGTCTTCGCCCCGAGCGTCGTCCCGCGCGCGTACCGCTGGCGCGCTAGGACGTAGGCAGAGTTAAGCCCGGGGGAAGAGTAGGGGGCGTGAACGGGAAGAGGAACCAGGTGAGCACAGTTAGTGGAGCGCAATGCTCCGTGGTCCTCGCAGTCCCGTGGGTGAGTCGATCTGCATCCAGCCCCCAACAAACAGCGTAGCGTCCAGTACGGTGAAGAGCAGCAAAGAGTCCCACACTTGAAATGCCCCAGCCAAGATTTTATACGCTTGAGGCCAGCGAGCGGCTCCCGCGCAGCAGGGGCCGCGAGGCGTGGCGGTGGAGGGAGGAACCAGACGGGAAGAGGAACCAGGTGAGCACAGTTAGTGGAGCGCAATGCTCCGTGGTCCTCGCAGTCCCGTGGGTGAGTCGATCTGCATCCAGCCCCCAACAAACAGCGTAGCGTCCAGTACGGTGAAGAGCAGCAAGGAGTCCCATACTTGAAATGCCCCAGCCAAGATTTTATACGCTTGAGGCCAGCGAGCGGCTCCCGCGCAGCGGGGGCCGCGAGGCGTGGCGGTAGAGGGAGGAACCAGACGGGAAGAGGAACCAGGTGAGCACAGTTAGTGGAGCGCAATGCTCCGTGGTCCTCGCAGTCCCGTGGGTGAGTCGATCTGCATCCAGCCCCCAACAAACAGCGTAGCGTCCAGTACGGTGAAGAGCAGCAAAGAGTCAGCTTCTCATAAAGGAGACTCAGCAGAGAACACACTCTTTTTCCATGATTTACTATTATCTGTTCTAGCAACTTTTCAAGATAAAATACAACATTCAGCACTACATTTGCATAGCAGTTGACACCAGAGCTATTTTCAAAATGGCAACCAACAACCTCTTCAACACTGTCCTTTTTCTTTTTCCTTGCTATCACATCACTGTCCTTTTTTTTTTTGTTCTGTTCATCCACATTACAGATATTCTCAAATCTCCTTTTCCGACAAACAACATGTTTTTCAATCACAGGATACTGACCTAAATGAGGAGCATAGGTTCTTCTTAATCTGTTATACTCCTTTACACAGTTTGTATCAGCACTAACTTTTGAGTCATCAAAGTCTATCATAAATAAACCAGATAATGTTTTCACTCGTGACAAAGCAACATATGCCATACCTTCTTTGAACACAGTAGAACCAATGTTTACAAAAGCACTATCTACAGTCAATCGTTGAGACTTGTGAATAGTTACAGCATATGCTAGAGAAAACGGAAACTGCTTCCTACGTACATACAAGTCTTTCACAAGCATAAAACGAACTGAACAACGACAAATGTCTTTAACTTCTTCTATCTTATCAAATTTTATTTTTAAACATTCAATTCCATCTTTTTTCTGGTAATTAATAAAACCCACAACTCTTCCCATAGCTCCATTCACTAAACCTTTTTCTACATCCAAATTTCTCCTTAAAATCACTCGACAATTCATGCAAACATATAGATTTTTTTCTAATCCAGCTGTTTTGGAAATATTCTTACCTAGTGAATCCAATTTATTTTTCAGTTTGCCTGTTAATGTAAAAGTAATTCTTTCATGCTGAATTTTGTCCTCTGCTTCCATTTTCTTAATCTCTTCCTTTTCCATTTTCAAAAGTTCCTCATTGAATATTGAGCACTCACGTAGTGTTGGCATTAAGCAGATTACAGTATTTTTTTCTGCAATGTTCTGGTATATTTTCTCTGCAACTATTTCTTCATTTGGAAATAAATTATGTAGCAACCGACTCTGTAATGCTTTTTTGCCAACTTCTGTGAGTAGTCCAATTCTGATATCTTTCAGAATACTTGCATAATCTTCGTCGTTTGCTTGTCTCATATTGGTAGTGAGTTCTTTGTACTCAAAGAACGACCAAATATTCGCATTACCAATGCTTCCTAATGACTTCTTCGTGTCTTCATGTGTCACAGTATTAAACACTGGTTGTCCTTTAACTGGAGTGAGCTGCAGAAGATCCCCAAAAACTATGACATGTTTTCCTCCAAATAACACGTCATAGTCTCTCTTAAGAATTTGTTGCATTCTTAAATGCACAAAGGCAAGCATTAAATTTGAAACCATGCTCACCTCATCAATAATGAGAACTTGCATCTTCTTCAACACTTTTGAAACTTCGAGGCATGCTTCTCCAGTTAGCTTGTGGTATTCTATTTTGTTCTCATGCTCCACTGGTAACATTAGCAAGCGATGTAAGGTAATTCCTTTTATGTTATAGGCTGCTAACCCAGTTGGAGCAGTTACCACACAAGACAAATTTGAAGCTGTTTTTTGCTGTAGGTAGCTTCTGATGACTTTTATTAAGAAACTTTTACCAGTTCCAGCTTGTCCACTCACATACATCCTGATTGGTTCAAATGATGTGCATGAGCACTCTTTCTTTTCATGTAGTAATCCATGATCAATTTTTTTGATGACTTCTTCATAAATTTCTTTTTGTTCTTCATTCAGTTGTTGTTCCAGATTTAGTAAGTCGATTGAATCTTCCTGTGCTTGATTCATAGCCGTTTCTACTTCAGTCATGGCTACTGCAGCTTCATTTTCTATGATTGGTTGTCCTAGGGGATCTTGACTAAGTGTTACTGAACTTTGGCTGTCTTGAGAACTGTCTCTAGCTACTTCAGCTGCAATTTTTGCTTCCTGTTCATTTTCTTCATTTAACATTTGGACATAAGTTGTGAAAGTACTGCATTCTATACTGTCTTTGCTAGCATTAAAAGAATCTTCATAGCTTTGAAATTCTCCCAGTAGTTCGTCCTCTGAACGCCATGGTTTAAACAGCTGTAAAAGAGCCAAGTAGTAAAATTCCATTTTGTCAGTAGTTTCGCAACTGAGCTTCCTGTGATTTATCAAACTTCCTTTTGTTTGCTTCACCAAACATCCTTCCTCACCAATGACTTTATATTTTCCATTGTTGATGTCTTCTGTGGCTTTCCGTGAATAAATGTAGTTCTGCAGCACTTCATAGAGACACATGTTCTCCAGATGATGACTTCTCTTTGGGTAATATGTGTCCAACATGTTTGATTTCAAAATATCTGTACTTTCTGGGTCATTCTCGGCCAAATATTCAATTTCTCCAACAGATTTCAGTACCCGATTTCTCATTCCTGCAAGGCCTAAGCTTACCCAAATTATTCTGCTGGATTTCGAGTAAAGACTTGCAGATGATAACCTATCTGAGCATTCGTTGGATCCAATTTCTCGATGCGATAACATCTTTAAACTGAAACTGTACAGCTTCTTACTGACAGTCTTCTCGTGAGAAATCTCTTCCCACATTTCCTTCAATTCTGTTTTCTCAGATTTAGTGATGTAAGATGTCACATACCGAGCAACAGCAATAGAATTGTCTGCCACATACTGAATATCCATGTTAGCATTCCACATGGATAAAATGACTGGGTTGAAGTCATTTATAAATTTTGACTCTTCATTTCTTTTTAGGTTGTAGGTATTTTTGGGAGATTTTCTGGTAATAGTATGTCGCACAGCTGACATAAAACTGTTGACTCTTCCTTTTGAAAGAACAGGTCTAGGAAATCCAAATCGACACTTTGTGTAGAATTTATCTTTCGTCTTGTACTTCCGTCGACAGTATTTTCCACACCGATGACTTTGGAAACGTAAAACTTGCTCTTTTAACTTTTTCTCTTCTGTGCTTTTAGGTATAGCACATGTTGCATATTCTTCAATGAAAGATAACACTGTTTCATCAGTATCTGTTCCAAACTTTGGGGCATCCTTGATCCACAACAGCATATGAATATGAAGAGCACCTCTTGCCTGCTACTCTTTTCTCCAAAAGAAATCCACTACTTCTTCAAGAGGTGGATTTTTTTTATTGCAGATGAAGGATATCATAGCCTATCTATGATTGAAATATCTGCAAACATTAACTGGATCCAATGAGCACAGTTCTCCAGCTGTCTTGTATTCAATGTTTTTAATGTTTGAATTTGCCTCTCTTAGAAAATCCAGTAAATCATCCCAAGTGTACTCGGCACAGCTTAGGGTTAGAAACCATGTAGGAGTTCCTAAATTCCGTAACATGCATTTTAATTCACCATGGCGTCGGTACCAATATTAATTTGTCCCACGCTGACCAGCCATCAGATTGATCAGTTGTGTTTCCAAATGATCATCTCGGTGCTGCACTTTCTCCATAAAATCCTTAGCAGACACATTTTGTAAATGTACTCCACTTTTTAAAATGTGATTTACTGCATAAGATAATGCAGACAAGTCGCTTTCAAATAAAAGATGGAACAAATAAGGAATACTTTGACAAAATCTTGGATCTTCTGCATATAGTCTTGTAGTCCGATACTCAGAAGCTGGAATCTGTTCTGGACGTTCATCGTATCGTCCTCCTTTTCCTGTAGGAAACAGCTGGGGAAAACATCGAGCTTCCAAGATCTCCTCCCATACACTCACGGGAGTTCCTTTTGCTTTCTTCATCTGAAACAGATCAATAGGGTCTCCCATAACTTCTTTTGAATGAAGAGGATGTATGCTAAAATGTTCATAAATTTCTTCTTCCTTTGACTTGTCCACTTTTTCAATTTGACCAGTTGGTGTTTCTGTGTCTTCTTGTAAATCTTCTTCTTCTATATAAATTGATTCATACCATTTATTATTTTTTTTCAAATACAAATTTGCTCTTTGTACTTTTCGTACATCCACCAGCTCTTGCCAAATCTTCTTATTCTTTGTAGGTACACCATTAACCAGAATTACTAATGGTTCAGTTTCCAAAGTATCTGCATCAATAGTTTCCATATTTTTTTTCAAATCCAAGGGCAAATACACCACTCTTCCTTTTAAACCTCTCAGTAAATCAGAAGGAGGTAATTTACCAGTTTTGGGCTCCATACGTACTATGGTCTGGAACGGATGAACACATTGAATGAGTATAGACTCATATGTATTTAATTCAGAAAGTTCGGCAGGAATAGCATCCAATTCTAAATTATTATGTACAGCTCTGGTCGGCATTCTATTTTCTTCTAACTTATTATAACAGTATTTACAAATACGCTGATCTTCACCCAATTCAAAACAATTTTCAAGAAATATATATGTTGCAAAATCCTTCCACTTATAATTATCTTCATTTTCACTTTTTTTATACAGATCAACACTCCTTGTTTGAATTTTATAATGACTTCTGCGGCAACAAATACAAGTAATATTTGGTCTTTCATTAGAGGTGATAGTAAATTTTGTCATTTCATCCTCAAAATGTTTAGTAATAATGAGTTCTACATTCTGTTCCTCATTTTCCTCATTTACTGTGTCCTTTTCTGCACTTTCTTGTTCTGGACCAAAGTAACAAAACTGAATCTCATCAGTAACCTTCACTACATCTGATACAGATCCACGGAACAGAGCATTATTCAACTCATTCAACTTTACTGCTGGACTTTTAGCAAAATACAATGTTCTCACAAACTTTCTCATTTTAGTATGATGAACAGCCAGCATCCTAAAATGATGAAAAACACTTTTACACACTTTTCTAGATAGACGAGCCAGAGAATGTCCCTGCAAACCAGTATTTTCTCTCACTCTGCATGGATGTAGTGTTTGAAGCACCTTCATCTTCTGTTTTACACTCTTTTTACTAAATTCTCTTAGAAAGTCACGTAATTTATCAATAGATTCCTGACGCACAGTACAAATACTACTACAGTTCCAAGTGTACACTGGGGCTTTTGGACGTCTCCCCATATCCTCAGCAGCCATTACTTCTTCCTCATTTCTTGGGACCATTTTCTCTTTTTGCATCACACAACCATCCTTAACTTCATATGCTCTACCATTGGTGTCAACTGCATGCAACAAACTATTACTTTGAAGATAACTCTCTTCATTAAAAAATGGTTCAGTACTTGCACTGTGTTTCCATTCTCCCAAGAACACTTTACAAAAGTTACTTTTTTTCACTTCTCTTTTCCTTTTGCTTTGTGACTTCATTGCATTCACTAATTTTTCTAATCTACGCATCCTATTCAAAATTAGAATAAAAAGTTTTCTTTTTATTTCCAAAGCCTTACTTACAATATTTTCTATAAAAAAAAAATTCTTAATAAATTGTTTTTTTCTTATATTTTTTCACATCCTTTAGCAAATTTAACATCACTCTTCTATGAAACATTTTTCGACAAATGTTTTTCAAATCTAATTTTCGTGTTAAATCACTTTGACATACTTCTGATTGTACATTAGCTTTTTTTTTTTGCTGTTGACTGTGTTGTTGCTTTGTACATAAAACTCTTTGTTTTACAGTTATTTTTGCCATTTTTTTGTTTTTTGAAAATCTTTTTTAAGAAATCTCTGCTCTGCTTACCAGTAGACTTTTTCTTTTTGCCATCACCAGCTTCTCCTGCTATTTTTTTCCCAGTTTTGTCCAGATATATTTGTTGTTGCTTTTCTTTCCTTTTCCTTGTCCTTAAAGGCATTTTTTTTTTCACTGTTGCTCAGCAATACCTGCAAGGAACTAAAAAAAATCCTTTTTGTAATTATAATTCATTAAAATATTTTTTTTTACTTTTCATTTATTTCAAATGTTTTTCCATTTGTCTCTCATTTGTGATTTACTAATTTGTGCACAGTGCTAACCACCACAGTTGAAAAAAAACAAGCTGCCCCTTTCCTGCAAGTGCATTTTTTAACAGAACAACTGCAACACAAATTATATCGGTGGCCACAATTCCTGTGCGCACACAGCCTCCTGGTGTGCTTCTAAGCAGAAAACAGAATTTGATTTGCAAATTCAAAGCACATTTACTACTCTGGTAGTGATGAATACAGGCCCCAGCTAGGCCCGCAGGACACAAGGGTTCGCTCTCCTGTAAAGGAATCTATAAGGAAGTTGGCACGGAAACTGCAAAGTACAAAGACAGAGTTTATTAACCCTTAAGGGTGGTCCTACAATCCATACAATACCCTTCAGTATTGCATAGAGTAGCACAAAGAACTTTCGTACACGGTCCCCTTTTATACACAACAGAGGGGCTCATAAGTGGGAGGATACAACATGAGGCGAAGAATGTTACCTTTTATGGACATTTTCAATACAAGATCAATATGTGGGCGGAGCTGACATACTCCTTAAGCCCGCGAAAACATGGTCAAGCAAGGACTAACTGATAACAGATGTGGTCAAGTCTGGGCATGCGCCAGGCGGACAAAGGAACTATTTATAGACTTTTACTAGGCAGATTACAAGAACAACTAACACGAAGATAGGACTCTCCTCGTGTTGCGCACGTGGAGACATGACAATACAAAATGGAGTCCAAACTTCAGTCAACATAACGAAAGAGACATGTGTAAGGCAGGAGAATTCATGTCTTTAGTAAATGCTTAATCACATCGTAGTTGCAATTTACAACAGACGACCCTTTCAGCATTTACTGAAGACATCCGGTTTGTTAGGATAATCATCGTATATATCAATTATCATCATCTCTTCTACTTCCTTAGCTAAACGTTTCTGATAAGTGACATTGGCAATAGCTTTCTTATCGGGGATACAGAATGATACACATAAGGAACAGAGCAAGGGACCATATTGGACACAGATGCAACAAGAAAACAGAACTGCTATAATTATACAGAGACCAGTTAAAACCTTCCAACCCCAAGCAGTGATCAATGCCCAGAACCATCCAGAAAAGGACCAAGTGCCGTTTTCTGTATGGATTTCAGCTGCAATTTTATGCAACCTGTTAATTGCATTATAGACTGAAGGTGTGTGGTCAGGAATAAACACACAGCAACTACTTCCGATAATTTTACAAGCTCCACCTCAATCAGCTAACATAACATCTAACACCATACGATTCTGCAATGCAACAATTCTGGTAATCTGTAATTCTTCTGTAAGATTCCCAAGAGCAGCAGCGGTTTGGTTTGTCACAGCCTCTACCACTCTTGTTAATCTTCGAACTTTCCTACTATTTAGGGCAGCTCCAATGAAGAAAAACAATCCTGAATTGAAATCAATATACTGCTGCAAACTGGTGTCAGTGTGGTCCACGTCATCAATTGATAGAGTACGTTTATACCTATTTACAGTCACATTATTTAACAACCTTAAATCCTTATGATAGGATGCAGGTGCCAAAAATACAGGAGGCAACAAAAATGCTACATAACATACCCCGGACCAACCGGCTGGCAAACGGTAATAACCTTTATTTCCGCATACAAAGTATGTATTATGGGATGCTAAGAAGGTACTGTTATTCAACCCATCGATGTTTAATATGGTAATACAATCGCTAACACCAACAGGAATATAACCCACACTTTGGACACATAGGTCTGCTTGAGCTTGTGCCACTTGAATCACAAATTTGTCTTTTCCCACAGTGTCTCTGGTGTTCGTGAAAACATATGGAATCGATTCATTGTCTGGTCGATACTCTTCCCATTCCCAAATTGTCCCATTCGCTTGCGGATATCCATCTTTATCCTGATGACATTCTTTATTGAGTCTGAAGAGTAATCGTCCCACTGTGGGTTTCCGAGTGGCAAAAAGCAAAGTGTACCATGCTCTACAAGAGCCATTATGAGAGAAAGGAAGAGGTATGAATGGCGTTCCTCCTTTCTTCTGATGAGCTGGCATCATACCACATATCCAACAGTTCGTAGCATTGGTGGCAACGTGGGTATGATGTAACATCTGCATGAAAGTGTTATTCAAATAAGACTGTCGATGCTTCAATTCTTGATACGGAAGGGTATAGAAGTAGTGCTCCGCAGGCACTGGAGTGGTCAACACAAGTAACTCTCGAGCAGGAGTCACATCCTCCACAAACCATGTGGTTATCCCAACAATAGCTACTGTGAGCATAAAACCTGTTGCACAAAGGATCTTCTTTTTCTCCATGTCAGAATAGAGAATCAATATCTTCCTGAAACTAAAAGGTTTGTCAGAACTCTTCCCCTTGGGCAGCGGTCGATTTCTTCACCAACGGGCCAAGACGGGTGTCGCTACACTAATGCAGGGCTGATCCCCCCCCTTGCCTCATTGGCTCTCCGTTTCACTAACCCAAGGGCCGTTCTGACAACATGTCCCGATACTGAAGGATTCACTTTCTTGGCCTCAGATGATATCGCCTTCCTCCAGGAGCCGCGTGGTCCGGAAAGAGCTCCTCAGCGTCGTTCGATTCCACAGCACGGCCTTTCTCTGTGGTCAGAATCTCTCGTTGATCGGTCAATACAGCAGGCTCCACCAATCCGGGCGGTACTTTGCGGCAGTGCAGGGAATGGATCCAATTCTTTCTGTTGGAAACTCGCACAGCCGTCCTCGTTGCCAGTAAGACTTGCTCAGGGCCAACCCATCTCGGCTCCAGGCTGTTCGTCCTGTCAAAGATTTTCAGCATGACATAGTCTCCAGGCCGGAGACTATGTCCTTCGCCGGTGGACCGATCAGGGAGCGCCTCCCGGACCTGTTGATGAATGGAAACCAAGTTATCCGTTAACTGTGCCAGATAATCATTCATCATTACACAAGGTACATCATACACAGTCTTAGGTTTTGGTGGACCCCAAATATTCATTGGACGTCCAAAGACAATCTCGTAGGGTGTAAGACCGATTCGAGAGTGCGGTACCGACCTAATTGACAACAACGCCAGCGGTAAAGCATCTGGCCAAGTCAAAGACGTCGAAGCTTGAATTTTAGCGATCTTGAGCTTCAGTGTACCATTATATTTCTCGACTAGTCCTGCAGATTGAGGGTGGAATACTGCGTGGAACTTCTGGGTGATGCCTAGACCCTTCAAAACATACTTTATAACATCCGCTATAAAGTGGGGTCCGTTATCACTCCACAGAAGTCTACAAACGCCATATCGAGGGAAGAACTCCTTCAACAGCATCTTAGCGGTAGTCATTGCAGTATTGTCCTTCGTAGGGTATGCCTCAACCCATTTGCTAAAGGCACACACCACTACTAGAACATACTTCAAATTGTTACAACGCTCAAGCTGGATGTAATCCATATGCAAAACCTCAAAGGGTGCAGTAGGTGTTACAAACCCTCCTGCTGGGGTTCGAGTACCCTTTCCTGGGTTGTACCTCAGGCAAATCATACAGGTCTGCACCACCCTCTTTGCCGTGCTAGCAATCTCTGGATGCTCCCAGACTTGGGTAAGCAATTTTACAATTGCGGAAGCTCCAACATGTGCTAGCCCATGTGCCATCTGAACCATAGGTTGTACAAAAACCGTGGGTAATTTCCATCTATCCATCTGCTTATTTCTCCAGCAGCCCTCATCATCCAATTCTCCCTCACTGGACCATTGCTCCCGTTCTTTGTCAGAAGCGGTCCTCTGTATTTCTCGCACTTCTTCCTTCGCATCATGCCATCTTTCTACTTGCGACTTCACTACATACATGGCAGTAGCACCGGGCTGCATCGCAGTCTCCCGCGCCACCCGATCTGCTAACGCATTCCCTTCTCCAACTTTATCGACTACTTTCCTATGGGCGCTACATTTAACGATGGCAATTTTCTTCGGATATGTCAATGCAGTTAAAAGATTATGAACTAACTCCCCATGCATTATTTGTACTCCATGTGACGTTAAGAACCCTCTTTCCTTCCAGAGCAGGCCGAAATCGTGCGCTACTCCGAAGGCATAGCGGCTATCTGTATAAACATTCACACACAATCCTGTACTGAGCTCACATGCTCGTGTTAATGCTATCAGTTCCGCTGCTTGAGCTGATTTCTGTGGTATGCGTGCTGTCTCCACTATTGTTTGCAATGTGGTAATCACATACGCTGCTGAAGTCGTACCATCTGGTAGCTTCAGGCATGACCCGTCCACCCACAGTTCTCCATCTACATCTGAAAAGGGCGTATCCTGGAGATCAATACGACCCTTTGTTTGTTCCTCGGTCACAAGGATACAATCATGTGCTTTTCGTGCCTCAGACCGAGTCTCGGGGTATGGCAACAATGTGGCAGGATTTAACGTCACGCACCTCTTTAACGTAATATGAGGAGCCAAAAGCGTCAGCTCATATCCCGTTAAACGGGCACTGGTCAAATGCTGCGTCTTTGTCTGATTAAGCAGGGCATCAACAGCATGGGGGACTAATACCAACAGCTTATGAGATAACACAATTCCCTCGCTTTGGCGTATTGACACAGCTGTTGCCGCAACCGAGCGAAAACAACCAGGCAATGCTCGGGCAACAGGATCAAGTACAGCCGAAAAATATGCACAAGGGCGCTGCTTGTCGCCGTGCATCTGCACTAAAACTGATAATGCACATCCATCTTTCTCATGCACATACAGCGAAAAAGGCTTGGTATAATCAGGAGTCCCTAACACTGGTGCTGAACAGAGGGCCTGTCGCAGTTTCTGAAAGGCAGTGTCACACTCATTCGTCCAAGGAAGCGGGATAGGTGTGTCTTTTGTCAAAAGGGCTAACAATGGCTTGGCTATGTGCGAAAACCCTAATATCCACTGCCTACAAAAAGAAACAAGACCCAAAAATGCGCGCACGTCCTTCTGCGTGGACGGCGTCGGCGTGTCCAGAATCACTTGGACACGATCTGGTGTGAGTGCACGTCCCTCCTTAGACAAAAGGTGACCCAGATAAGTCACCTTTGGTCTACAGAATTGCAACTTTTTCCGAGAGACTTTGTGATTGTGGGATGCCAAAAAGGAAAGCAAAGACAACGTACTCGTTTCACACAACTCCGGAGTGTCGGCCGCCAGCAAGATGTCATCGACATATTGAATGAGGGCGACACCCTCGGGCAGAACAAAGGAGTCCAATTGTCTTTTCAAAGCTTGACTGTAAATGGTAGGGCTTTCTGTGTAGCCCTGAGGGATTCTACAAAATCGATAAGACCTATTATTTAGAGTGAAACCAAAAAGGTATCGACTATCGGGATGAATGGGAATTGAAAAGAAGGCATTTTTCAAATCAATAACTGAAAACGTGGTCGCCGTAGGCGGGACCAAAGTAAGCAACGTCGTGATATCAGAAACCACTGGGTACTGAGGTATCACGATCTTGTTTACTTCTCTCAAATCAATGATAAACCGATAGACTTTGGCATCCGTATCCTTTTTCAGAATGGGTAGAATCGGGCTATTACAAACGTTATAGGGAACTTCTTCCACTACTCCCACCTTAATCAAATCCTGCACAATCTGTATAAGAGCCTCTTCCCCCTCCTGCGAAATACGATACTGTGGAAGGCGTGGTAACACCGCCCCTTCCTGGACACTAATGTGAACAGGCGGAATCACCATCTGTCCCACATCAGTATCCGAGGTGGCCCATAGAGCACGAGGGAGGGTAGCTAACACAGCATCTTCTGTAACCACACACATCCGTTCAGACAGGGGGTAATTGTCATTCAATATCACCCGCACTCCAGCAGGGGAACAGCGGATCGTAGCTCTGAAGTGCTTCAGCATATCAAGGCCCATAATATTGTCCGGCGTGTTCGGGGCAAGCAAAAACGGATAGGGTGCAGAAAAGGAATCAACCTGAAATGTGAGGGGCTGCGAAAGAGGGCTTCGGGAGAGTGTACCATCAAACCCTACCGATGTAACCATTAAGCCAGATGGGGGAGCCCTCGGAACCAATTGTTTAGACAGCGCACTACGAGTCGCTCCTGTATCCACTAGGAACTGATCAGTAGAACCCAAAACCTCAGCTGATACATAAGGACCCTTCTGATCAACCGGCACCTCAACTGATTCTAACCCCCATCCAACGCATTCCTATGCATGCTGAGAATCATGGTACCCAGAACGGTCAATCCCCGACACTTGATACTGGTTTTGTCGATCGAAAACATTAGACCTATCTCGTTGCTGCCCGGCAGGGTCAAAACGAGCGTGATCATTAGAATTCCCTCTAAAATTCGAGAAACCCCCTCTACCTCTCGGGCCACCCTGATTGTGTCCCTGACGCGAAGCATGCAACGCTGGGCAATCTCTGGCCCAGTGTCCCGATTGCTTACAATACGCACATTGATTCCTATTCAGATCAGATCGGCCCGAGGGAGGACCATAAAATCCTCCCCTACCTCTATTTACACCCCGTCGGGGCGGACCATATACTTGTGCTAACATCACCTTTGTTTTTAAATCCTTCGATTTCTTCTCCTCCTGCCCCTTCGCTTCTTGCTCCTGGCGCTCATAGTACTGAGCTATAGTCAGGAGGGCTGTCGGGGTCGCAGTGGACCAAGAACTTTCACTCGCTTTTAGGCGGGCTGCAATCGCCGGTAATAATTTCGCCACATATTTATCAGCAAAAAGGTGCCGACCGGTGTCATCCGTAAGAGACTGACCACTAAAATCATGAAACGTCTCCTCAAAGCGCGTAAAGAAATCTGCAACTGATTCATCGACTTTCTGCTTGCACGAGGCTAGCATATTCCAGTCAATCTTTTTAGGGGGAATGATTGTCTTCAACTTAGTCAGAATAGCAGCAGGGAGATCTAAGATAATCTGAGGTGGTTTCTGCGCGGGCTTTCTCTCCCTATCCTCATCCTCAAGCTCAGACCATCGAGCCTTAAAAGTGGCAGCATCATCCACCTTCCGCACAGATCGCCACATATCTGGTGGTAGAATAAGCCCAAAGAACAAATCTATATCTGCTAGGGTCATAATACAAGAATTCAAGGCCCCCTCGACTTCTTCGTAAAAGGCCGCTGGATTCTTGCGGGGATCAGGCAACGCATTCTTTAATGCCATGACGTCAGCCCTGTGCCAGGGAGTATAAACCCAATTATACACAAAATATCCCTTAGCATCGGCGGAGGTAATATCCGAGCTAGTCCCCGTTCCTTTAGGAGGAACATACAAAGGCGCCGCCTCGCGCATTGGTTTAGCATGCACTAGATCGCTCTTATCTGATTGAGAGGTGGATGAATGGCCGCCTCCGGTACGCGAATCCGACCGCTTTTCCTCCTCAAGTTGTTGGCGCGCTTTCTCTTTAAGATCTTTCGCCGCATCCCGCAACGCAAACAGTCGCCGAACCGCCTCGGGCGCCTTAGAGGGAGAGAAAACACCATTACGCAATGCTTTAGCATAATACCACATCGTCAGGTTCAAAGACACTGGAATATTTCCGAAAGGCAGCAATCACTTCATCAGAAAAGTGTCCCAAGAAATACAACCTTTCTCTATCCTGCCACGACTCCCAAGAATCCAACAACTCAGCAAGGGATAACTTGCCCTTACATGCACGATAGGAAAACTGCCGAAGCTCACCCATTCGCTCAGCCGATAACATGGACCGCGTGTCTACCTTACTCGAACCCGATCCAGAATCTTGTGGCTTCGGGCAGACGCGCCGACATAAGGAGGCGGAGAACGATCTAATAAATAAAAATCATCGTCATGATTATTAAGGACAGGATAGAGTGGCTGACGAACAGCATATTGACCCGAGACTTGTAACCTGCGTTCTTTCTCTTGCTTCTCCGTCTGTTCTCTTTCCTCCCGACGCTTTGCTTCCTGCGCTCTCACATGATCATTCTTTCGTTGCTCTTTATCAAACAGCGCTTTCTCACGTTTCTCTCGCTCACGCACTTCCTTCACCCATAATCGCACACATTCAAACATGTCTTGACAAGCACGCCGTTTACACATACACTGTTCCACATACTCAATCTTACGTATATCAAACGACCCATACGACGGCCACCGTAACTCAGGATCCTTTTTGGTATATTTCCTCCATACTGTGCTGTACATTATGGAGGAAAGACCATGCTTCACATACATATCCCTATTAGGAGTCCCCTCTGGGGGAGCTGGAGCAGATTCCTCGAGGTTTAACCGGTTTCCAAAACAGCAGCACCACTTACGGAGTGCGCTAAAAGCAGGCATGCTCAAAAATAATGCAAAATATGCAGTATTATCAAAAAAATGGCACTTAAACGTTGTGCTGTTCAAAGTTACACAGTTCCGGAGAAATATCTCCACATTACCTGCCTATATGTGTTGCAACGCATATATTCTCACAATAATCAATACAAGATATGACCGGTCATCCCAAATCAAACTCAAATAGCCAACCCAGGCTTCAAAAAACTCAGAGCAAGTACCGTACAACGGTTCTTACCAATCAAGAGTCCAGATTCCAACTGCCAAGCTCCAAAATTCGCCCAAACGGCTGTCACGGCAGGACCGACAGAAGAGGTCTCAGTCGAGGACCGGCGCCACCCAGATGGTCAGGTCGGAAGGGAAGGAAGAAAAACCTCGGGATGCCAGGGCTAAAATGCCTCTGGCAGTGATCACATCCCCGGCCAAATTCCTCACCTTCGTCGCGACCAATCCTTCGAGCATCCGAGTCGCCGATGAGCCCCACGTGACGGGCGCCAATTGATGAATACAGGCCCCAGCTAGGCCCGCAGGACACAAGGGTTCGCTCTCCTGTAAAGGAATCTATAAGGAAGTTGGCACGGAAACTGCAAAGTACAAAGACAGAGTTTATTAACCCTTAAGGGTGGTCCTACAATCCATACAATACCCTTCAGTATTGCATAGAGTAGCACAAAGAACTTTCGTACACGGTCCCCTTTTATACACAACAGAGGGGCTCATAAGTGGGAGGATACAACATGAGGCGAAGAATGTTACCTTTTATGGACATTTTCAATACAAGATCAATATGTGGGCGGAGCTGACATACTCCTTAAGCCCGCGAAAACATGGTCAAGCAAGGACTAACTGATAACAGATGTGGTCAAGTCTGGGCATGCGCCAGGCGGACAAAGGAACTATTTATAGACTGTTACTAGGCAGATTACAAGAGCAACTAACACGAAGATAGGACTCTCCTCGTGTTGCGCACGTGGAGACATGACAATACAAAATGGAGTCCAAACTTCAGTCAACATAACGAAAGAGACATGTGTAAGGCAGGAGAATTCATGTCTTTAGTAAATGCTTAATCACATCGTAGTTGCAATTTACAACAGTAGATCAAGTGATAATTGCTGTTACAGCCTTACACATTTTACCTGGAAAATCACAGAGGCAGAAAAGAGCTCATTTCCTAACAGCTACTTCATACCATAAGTATCTGCAACCTGGGTGAGTGTTTAGAGTAGAGCAAAGAAAATGAGGCCTTGGTGACGTTGAATGTGTTTGCATTACACACAGACCTGAGTAGTACGCATGGGAGTGTTGGAGAAGCTGCTGCGTGTGTCCCAAGAGTGTGTTTCTGCAGACTATGTATTGTCAGCTGCAAGAGACATGAGCAAGGAGATTTCCAGAACTGCATGAAGACTACAGGGATGTACGTAACAATGCATGTGTGCTAAGGGATAATTTGTGTAAACACAACAGGCTGCCCCTTTCCTGGGACTGCAATTCTTACTGAACAACAACTTCACAAACTAAATCTCTGCCCACAATTCCTGTGCGCACACAGACTCATGCTATGTTTTTTGGAACAAAACAGTGTCCCTGAATAGTACCAAATTACTGTTACAGCCTGACACATTTCCCTTATCATTTACAGAAGCAAAAAACAGCACATGTCCTAACAGCTCCTTAAGACCATGACCATGTGTTACAGGGTGAGTGATTAGACTAGATCAATTTAAATGAGGCCTTCGTGACGTTGAATGTGTTTGCATTACACAGTGCTATCTGAAACAGCACACAGAGCTGAGTACTACACATGAGAGTGTTGGAGAAGCTGCTGCGTGTGTGCCAAGAGTGTGTTTCTGAACACTGTGTATTGTCTGGTGCAAGACAGATGAGCAAAGAGACTTCCAGAACTGCATGAAGACTGCAGGGATGTATGTAACAGTGCATGTGTGCTAAGGGATAATTTGTGTAAACACAACAGGCTGCCCCTTTCCTGGGACTGCAATTCTTACTGAACAACAACTTCACAAATTAAATCTCTGCCCACAATTCCTGTGTGCACACAGACTCATGCCATCATTTTAGGCACATAACACAGGCTGCCCCTTTCCTGGGACTGCATTTCTTACTGAACAACATCTTCACAAATTAAATCTCTGCCCACAATTCCTGTGCGCACACAGACTCATGCCATCATTTTACACACATAAAACAGGCTGCCCCTTTCCTGGGACTGCATTTCTTACTGAACAACAAATTCATAAATTAAATCTCTGCCCACAATTCCTGTGTGCACACAGACTCATGCCATCTTTTTACGCACATAACACAGGCTGCCCCTTTCCTGGGACTGCATTTCTTACTGAACAACATCTTCACAAATTAAATCTCTGCCCACAATTCCTGTGCGCACACAGACTCATGCTATGTTTTTTGGAACAAAACAGTGTCCCTGAATAGTACCAAATTACTGTTACAGCCTGACACATTTCCCTTATCATTTACAGAAGCAGAAAACAGCACATGTCCTAACAGCTCCTTAAGACCATGACCATGTGTTACAGGGTGAGTGATTAGACTAGATCAATTTAAATGAGGCCTTGGTGACGTTGAATGTGTTTGCATTACACAGTGCTATCTGAAACAGCACACAGAGCTGAGTACTACAAATGAGAGTGTTGGAGAAGCTGCTGCGTGTGTGCCAAGAGTGTGTTTCTGAACACTGTGTATTGTCTGGTGCAAGACAGATGAGCAAAGAGACTTCCAGAACTGCATGAAGACTGCAGGGATGTATGTAACAGTGCATGTGTGCTAAGGGATAATTTGTGTAAACACAACAGGCTGCCCCTTTCCTGGGACTGCATTTCTTACTGAACAACATCTTCACAAATTAAATCTCTGCCCACAATTCCTGTGTGCACACAGACTCATGCCATCATTTTAAGCACATAACACAGGCTGCCCCTTTCCTAGGACTGCATTTCTTACTGAACAACAACTTCACAAATTAAATCTCAGACAACAATTCCTATATACACACAGACTCATGCTGTGTTGGTAGGCACAAAACACAGGCTGCCCCTTTCCTGGGTTATCAATTCTTACAGAACTAATGCTTTTTTCAAATATGCTGCCATTTTCCTCTCTTTTCTTTCAAAGTGATTTCTGCTAAATGCTAACCATCACAATTAAAAAGAAGCTGTCCTTTTCTTTCAACTGCAAGTCTTACTTTTCAACAGCAACACAAATTAAATCTCTGTCAACAATTCTTCTCTGCACACAGACTCATGGTTTGATGGTAGGCACAAAACAGTATTCCTCATTGTTACCAGTACACATTAACTTATGGTGAAAACATAGTCCTTAATATCTTACAAGTTCAAGACAGTTAAATATCTCCCAAAACAGAAAATGTAAACCACAACTTTAAACAAATAATCACAATTCTTTTTTTTATATCTAAATTAACCACAAACACCCCCTCTCAAACTCATAACTCACCTTTAAAATTAGTTAGTTGTGAAAGAAATGTGGCAGTCACACAGCAGTTTATCAGACCAGAATCTCTGAGCTGAACACCTCTCTCCTCTCAGCAGAACCAGTTAATGGCACAGTTTCCCTCTCTTTTTTCACACATATACATGTTAATTTCAAATCTCAGTGCTTCCCACATTTTTTCAAATGAAATCACACATTTCTATTGGTTGAAAACTTCAACCCCTTTCCAAATGTACCCTTCCCCCAACTTGACTTCTGCCTGCTACCATAGCAACAGGACATGCAACACAGGTGTGAGCAGAGAGGTCAGAAGTTCAGCAGACAATGTTTCATTTCCAAAGAGCAAGAGTGCTTGACTTTTCAAACCTAACAGCAAATCCAAACTAATGTTCTTTGTTCACACATTTTTCTGAACCAATACAAAACATGCTTTTTAAAATTTAAACATACAGCCTAGTTTTTAGTGTAGAATGGTTTGAAACAGCCAATGAGTTCTTTTTATAAAAAAAAGTATGTGTGCCCCCATTTTTCAACTGTCTTTCATTTCTTTTTGCCTTTCTGCTGAAAGACACCTCCTGAGTGCATCCAGATCTCCTTTGAAAATGTTCACAGTGTGGATTGTAGGTCACAGCTATGTCTTCTGGAGTGAAAAATTTGCAGAAAAAAGAGGTATGTGAGAGACCTTGCTTTGCCAAATGTAGACATTAAATGGATTGGTCAGAGAGGGTTAAAGTGGCACCAATTAATGCCTTTGGTGAAAACCTTTCTACATCTCCCACAGCCTAACCTTATTATTGTGCACTGTGGTGGAAATGACCTAGGCACTTTAACTGGGGTAGGTCTGGAAATGCTTATTAAGGACACCTTTGTGCAATTGATGTCCTCAATCTGCCTTTGTATATTCTAACATATGCCAAAGGCAAAAGTGGAACTGGTCCAACCAACATTGTCCGCAGATTGACAAAGCAAGGAAGCACGTCAACAAATCTATTTCTGCTTTCCTCAGAGACTTTGGTATGGGTTCTATATAGCACAACAACTTGCGTTAAAACATGCAAGACATTTATAGAGGAGATGGTGTACACTTCACTGATGAAGGCAACAGAGTCTTCCTCTTGAACTTTAGACTCTGCATCGGTACTTACTTGTAGGTACCAAAAAACAAACAATAAACACAAGGGCTCTTTTTAGAGCCACTTTATATCTAAACACTTAAATTTGATTTTTTATTATTTTTTTTTAAAAAAGTTTTTTTTCGGGTGCGCGCACTCGGCGATATTTTTTTTCAAAATATAAATCTTTTTTTTTTGCCCTACAAGGTCCTACTGTGACCCCCTTACAATGCCTAGTGGGTCAATATCTCCCCACTCTGCCCCCTTTTCAAGTTCTCCCCCTTTGTTTATCACCCCCTCTTTATGCGAGAGACAAAATGGCGGCCGCCGCTTCCTGATTTCCACCGATTCGAATGTTTACTGACATCTAACAACCAATCAGAAGTGCGCTCGCGATCGGCAAGGTGCGCGCACAGAACTTGCTCAGTGCGCGCACGGTACGCGCGTACAGATATATATATTGATTTAAATGCTAATTTCTCAGGAAATACTGAACAGATTTACACCAAACCTGCAAAAGGCACTTCATGGACCTTATGGCTACCTCTCTGCCAAATTTCACATAATTCTGTTCAGCCGTTCGGGCTGTAGCTGCGACTAAAGTCCCTATGGAAAAATGCATGGGGAAAACGCGTTTTGGGACCCCCCTTTTTTATCAGCCCCCGCTTGACAAATCCCCCCGAAACTTTCAGGGTAGGAGCTGAGCGGAGCGCCCCATTAGTTTTGAAAATTTCGCGAGGATTCGTCAACCGGCGCCAAAGTTATTCAAAATAGAATTTTGAGATTTCCTATGGAAACACGGTCCTAACTATAACTACCTACTGGCGACCGCCAGTAGGTAATATAGATATATGACAGGGTTGACGACTTGTCCCATTAAAGTGGTACTTTTGTTTTTTTATATTTTAATAACCAATTTTATTTATTGCTTTTGCAGCAACAACCAAGGTACAAAAACGATCACTGTCTAACAAGCCAACACAGGAATTGCAATACATGATGACAATCAGTTGACTTTCCCATCTAGTTCATAATAAGACCACCACCTGTCCAAGATGTTCTCATGTTTGCTGATGCTATATGGGCCGTTCCTGCAAGGTAAACCAATCCACCCCCTTCCTCCACTCTGCCACCGACGGGGGCGGGGTCAGGGACCTCCTTTTGCAAGCAATATCATATTTGGCAATGAAAGTGTATTCCATCCCCGCCCCCCCCACGTCTTCCAACAACCCCAATAGAGCATCCCTGGGGGTGAGGCCAATCCGGTGGCCCAGAATTGCAGAGTTCCCTCCCAATTACCTCCGGGAGGGGACCATCCTCGGGCAGGACCACACCACGTGGAAGAAGTCGACCTCCTGTACTGAACAATGCACACAGTGGGCCTGGGGGTCCCTGCCAGCTCGATGGAGCCGTTGGGGAGATATGTACATAAGATGCATGTAGTTACGCTGGACCAGCTGGAGGTGGCCAGGGATAGCCAGTTCCATGGGGGCCAAACTACCCTGGCGCTACTCTTCGTCTTCAAGCTCACCCACTCAGGCTTCCCACCTCCTGCGCAGGGAAGCAGTCTAGATCATTGATAATTAGAGAACAGAAAATCCCAGGATTAGATCTACTATCCAGCCTTCCCATCTACAGTTTAGCCTCGAGGGGGATCAAATCCGGAATCTGCGTGTGAGGGGGAATATTGGCCGACAGGTAGTGACGCAGATAGGAATTGAATTGGGTGGGGGAGAGCTGGTATTGCTCCTACAGCTCTTTAAATGCCTCCACACAACCCCAAGGTGAGTGATGCCTATTCTATCCCATACCAGCAGAGTGGTGCAACAATGTCCCTTGCCGGAGGGGGTTCAGATCGGTAGGTTTGCTATCCCAACCTATAAAGCGAAGCGCAGCCCTCCAGCACGGCAGCACTACCTGTGTACAGTCAGTGTGGGTTCAGGGAATCGGGGCCTGAAAGGTTAACCCATCAGCCATCCAGGCGCAGCAGGGCCAGTTCCAACCGGTAGGTCGGGTCATCCCACCCACCCCATTGAACCAGTAATTCAGCGTGAACAGCTGCGAGGGCAGGTAATAACCATAGAGGTCTGCCATGCCAATCCTCCTGTCATAAGGGTAGTGTTGGCTCCCGCCGAATGAAAAGCATTAATCTTTGAAGCCAGGCCTGGAACCACCGTCTAGGAATAGGATGGATAAACTTTCAGAAAATATGCAAAAAACGGGACAGGACCATAATTTTAAAAAGGACCACTCTCCCCAGGGCGTTTAATAGCAGACCGCCAAACTTCTGCAGGTCTCTATTCATCCTGTTAACCAAGGGGTTCATGTTAAGGCTCTAGGCCAAGTCTGGGTGGCATGAGATCTAAATGCCTAAGGGGCAGATTTACAAGAAAGTGATGTCACTTTACATACTCCACCATTAGAAACCCTTGTGCCACCACAATACGGCGCACCATGGCGCAAGGATTGACAGATGCATCAGAATTTCTGACGCATCTGTTGACGCAAAAGTCACGCATTGCTGGAGTGGTGTCGCAAGCACGCCACAACTATAGCAATGCAGGGGGAGGCCTATTATCATTGTGCTGCGTCACTCCTTATGCCTGCTTCAAGCAGGCGTAAGAATTTGATGCAGTGGCGTCCTAGAAGTGGCGCAGTGAAATCTTGTAGATTTCACTGCGTCACTTCTACGAGGCTATTGTGCATTGGAACGCCCACCCTGCATTCACTATACCTGACGCAGGTACAATGTGACGCAGGGCTTTACAATGTGACGCATCACTCTAGATGCGTCACGTTGTAAATGGGCCGCCTGTTTACGCTGCTGCCGCGTCACGAAAAGGGACGTAACAGCGGCGCAAAAATGACGCATGGGGCTTGTAAATCTGCCCCAAAGTATTTAAAGAGCAAGCGGCGTGTCAAGATCACTGATTGACAGGATCAGTTGTTCATGTCTCCAGCAATGGGTACCAACAGGGACTTGGATTCTTTCACCTGGAGACCAAATTCCTATCCATATAAACGTAGGATCTCCATACAGCATGGTCGTGAAGCCTGTGGGTTCACTAAGAACACCAATATGTCATTCGCGTATATCGCTTTGCGCTCCTCTGGCTATCCATCCCAAGACACCCCAAACACAAGCATTGTATCGGAGGAGGCATGCCAGGGCTTCAGTCAGCATGGCAAATAAGAGAGGAGAGAGGGGATAACCCTGATTGGTGCCTCTGCAAATTGTAGTGAAAGGTTCACGTTAACCTTGATCTGGGCAGTGAGGTTAGCATAGAGAAGGCCGATAACTGTATGAAACTGAGATCCCAGTCTGGCCTGCTTCAACACCGGGTTTAGGAAAGACCAGTCAAAGGTGCAGAAGGCCTTTTTAAAATCTACTAGGAGTGGTTCTGAGGGGCATTGGAGTTGATGGGCCTACTAGAAGGCCACCTGGACCCTTCGGGTACAATACTGAGTACCTCTGTTTGGCATGAAGCCAAATTGGTCGGGGTGGACATAGTAGGGCAGGGTGTGGCATAGTCAGTTAGCTAAGACTTTGCCAATACCTTGACGTCGGCATTGATCTGAGAGATAGATAGGCCTGTATGATGGGCAGATTTAGTGCTCACAACAATTGTTACATATATAACCTTGGGGAAATGTCCCTCACTCTGCAACCTCCGTGTACAGTGCTAACAAGTGGGAAAATAGGAGATGCCGCAATCGCTGAAGATATTCAATCAAGAATCCATCAGGACCTGGTATTTTCCCTGGAACCATCACAGAGTGTGCCTCCTCGATCTACTCAATCGTAATCGGCTGACCCAGGTCCTTAGCCAATGATCAAGGGCAGCAGAATATCATGCAGCACTAGCTGCGCAACCTCCTGAAGGGGTCAAGGTGTCCTTGAGTATAATGCATAATAGTAGTCTTCAAAAACTTGCGCCACCGCCGGGTCCTGCTCATGGAGGCATCCCTCGGCATTCCTAATCGAGTGCACCATTCTAAAGATGACATCCCTGGTGGCCAGTAGAAGAGCTTCCCCAATTTATCTCCCTGTTCATATACCCACTGTGTCAATGCTTTCCAGCATTGCCTGGCTTCCTTTAGAGAGGTCTGAGGTAACCAAGGGGCATATTATCAAGGACGGCGTTAAAAATTATCGCCGGTTTAGCGGCAGAAAACTGCCGCTAAAGCGGGGATAATGGACTTGATAATATACCCTTGAGAATTCCAATAGAAGTCCATGTTCTGGTGTGAACATGGGCTTCTATTGGAATTCTCCAGAGCATATTATCAAGCCCATTATCGCCACTTTAGCGGCAGTTTTCTGCCGGTAATCCGGCGATAATTTTAACGCCGTCCTTGATAATATGCCCCCAAGATCTTGCGATTATCAACTGTTTGGTCTAAGTCATCAGAGTATCGTCGATGCGCCCTCCGCTCAAGAGAAAGAATCCAGGCCTCCAGAGCCGTCATCTGCGACAGTTTTTGCACTTCCTTACCCTGGACATACTCTTTGATAAACCCCCTAAAGGTGGGTTTTCGGGCTGCCCACCTCGAAATGTGCGGATCGCCGTTTCAATAAAGTCAGAGCATTCCTGGTCAGTGAGAAACCAAGCGTTAATGTGCCACATAGGTCATAGGGTTGCTGTGCGGGGCCAAACCGAAGAAGGCGGGGGAAGGTTCCTAATCACTGTAAGCTAAAGGATATCTATTGAAGCCAAATCTGGTCAATGTGTGAAGGGTCTTGTGTGCCGCCAACATGTGGGTATAGGCGTGTTCACTGGAGTGCCACGTTCGCCACGCATCACAAAGCCCCACAATGTCCACCCAGGTCAAAAACAGACAGGAGCGTGCCCGATGCCCCGGCAGAGAAGGACTGAAGGTGTCCTGGTCGGAGTCAGGAATGGCATTTAAGTCACCTCTCATCATCATGACACCCTGGGGAAGGGTCAGCAGAAGGGACCTAAGTTGCTTGTAGTGTGGGTTGGAGCTGTTGCAATGGAACAATGACTGAAAGAAAGTTGTATTGCGTGCTCTCCAATAGACCCTCAACTCCCACATACTGCTCCTGGGGGTCCCCATGGGAGGCAGATACCACCAACAGGAACCCCCTCTATAACAAGATGGGCACTCCCTAGGAGCCCCGGGAAAGCCCTGCATGGTACACTCAATCACAGCCCAAACTACTCAAACAAGCATACCATTAGCAGAGCAAATGGCTTTAACTTTTTAATTCATCCAACTAACAGGCACACATACCCATCACGCCCAATAGCATCTCATATCCACACTTTACTAATACAATTCAGTTAATCTATCCCTTTTCAAAACACTAAAGTAAATGCATGAGATCTCAATAGCACAGACCTAACACAGCTCATAATTCAAAGAAAAGGAAGCTCACATTACTACCTATTTACCTCTAACCCTAGGTTCTGAATTAGTGTGTTACTTGCTGCAAAATGCTTGAGTGGCTTATCTGGGGTAGTAAACACTACATAAAAACAATTTATGATTGCAAATTAAACATAAGGAAGGGTACGGTAATGTCTAAGACTCGGAGACATACCTTCAGCATATTTTAAAACTTTATCACACTGGCAGAAATGCTTCAGAACGCGACAGACATTTCATCGTAAGATTTAGTAGACACCTTTGTTACTATGCAGTGTAATCCTATATGAATAATTTTCTGAACAATTTATGGTGATCAACAGAAATCATGAAGTACAGTTTTCAACCTATACTTTGTAAAGCCATCAGGTCTAGCTTTATTGTGACAAACGCATGATGGATACTTGTTATGATGTGGATAGTTATTTGAGACCGGCAGTGGTGGACTAGATAGATGATAGTAGCGTCTGTTACTATGGTGATAAGGAGCAGGATGGATTATTTTGGTCTGTAGAAAAGAGAGTGTGAGATATCTGGGAATACGGGCTGCTGGCACGCGCACGCTGTCTGAAAGCTACCAACAGCACTGGTGTCCGCAGGGCGCCTAAAGGCCGTGGGTCTGCATTGGTTGTCGCTCGGTAGGGACCAGCACCGCCCCACTTTACAGATGGGCTGGTGACCGCGGCCGCAGTTGCTAGGTAACTGTCAGAAAGTTCATTAGCAGCAGAGATTAAATAATGAGGTTGCTAAAAGGCGTGGAGGAATTAGAGGTGCTCAGGCAGCGCTGAAGAGGGTCTGGCGGCAGCGGCAGTGCTCTCCTCGCCCCGACACTGGGCTGGCAGCGCTGACAGACCGCGCAGCCTTCCTTGCTGTATTCGGGTGTTGAGCATAGGACCTCTCAGCCCCGCCGCTTCAGACCGGGGTTCGTTCACTTTAGAATAGAATATATGTGATATTAGGGCATTGTAGTTGCAACTTCAGAGCGAGCTATCACTGACCTCGGCCTCATTTTTCCCAGTTTCATGGACTCTGAACCCTGCGGGTACCCAAGCATTCTCCTGGCCTTAAAATAAGCCAAGAATATGCCCCTATGGTATTAGGAGGAGATTTCAATCTGGTTTTAAACAAAGGATTAGATAGGACGTCTAAAGCTAAATATAATAGCCCGCCGAAAACCTTCTCTAGATTAATGAGCATAATGAGAGAATTTAATTTAGTAGATATATGGCGCATAACAAAGAAGGATAAGAGGGAATTTACTTTTTATAGTAAAAAATATAGACATCACTTCCGTATAGATTATTTTTTAGTTGATCAGGAGCTATGTGGAGAGGTGATTGAGGTGACCCATATCCCAGTGATAATATCAGATCATTCTGCAGCGGCACTATCTCTAAGGTATCATCAAATAGAGGAGTGCAGATGGTGGACTCTGGCTAGGGCAATCCTCTTGGACGAGAGGGTAATTGAGGATTTAAGGGAAAAAGCAGAGAGCTTTTTTATTATTAATAAAGGCTCAGCAGAAGAAGATATAGTCTGGGATGCTTTTAAAGCTTATCTAAGGGGGACCCTGAAATCTACTATGGTAGGGAAACATCGAGTGGAGAAACAAGAAAGAGAAGGTGCGATCCAAGATATAAAGAATAAAGAGGGTGAGCTACAGAAGTCATCCATGGAGGATTCAAACACAGTGTGGGCTCTAAGTAAGGAGTTGGAGGGGCTACAAGCTGCATTTAAGGCAAAGATAGATAAAAAAAAAGCATTGGACAAGTGGAAGGTGAGCAAACTCCAACATTTTGCCTACGGTGAGAAGTGTGGATCGCTATTAGCTTGGAAGGTAAAAGCAGACAGGGCTAGAAATACAATGATTAGCAGCGAATCAGGACACCTACTGAATCTTAATTCAGATATGTGTAAGGAGGCTTGCAGATATATAAAGGATTTATATGAAGAAGATATAGCACCTAGTCAAGTTGATATAAAGGAGTGGCTCGGGTTAACAACCCTGCCTCGATTATCTTTTGAGCAATCGAAAATTCTAGAAGGAGAGATCAAGGAGAGTGAGATAAAGGCCCAGTGCAATAAAATGGCCAAGGGTAAGGCAGCTGGGCCGGATGGTCTTCCTGTGGAAGTTTTTGTATGCATTTTAGATATTGTAACACCTGTTCTATTGATCTTATTTAATATGATATACATAGGTGGGGAAAAGGTCCCTAAATCCTGGTTAGAAGCTACAGTCACTATGATTCAGGAACCCAATAAGGATCCACGGAAGATAGACTCATATAGGCCAATCTCGTTATTGAATGCAGATTACAAGACCTTTTCTGGGATTATTGCATCTCGGGTAACTAAAGCAATACACAAGGTTATCCATCCTAATCAAAGAGGCTTTATACCCGGGAGGCAATTGAATGAGTTGACTTTCCAGTTATTACGGGTTATAGACCTGCGGAGGCTTGGAAATTACCCCTGACAATAGTGGCAGTGGATGCCGCCAAAGCCTTTGATAAGGTGCACTGGCCCTACTTATGGGGGGCTCTGCGAAGCTTTGGCTTTTCATCGAATATGGTAACGGTGATCCAGACTTTATATCATGGCCCCAAAGCTAGAGTTCTAATAAATGGGAGATTATCAGATTGGTTCGAAATATTTAGAGGGACAAGGCAGGGCTGCCCCCTTTCCCCATTCCTTTTTAATATATACATTGAGCCCATAGCTAGTTTGATCAGGGCGGACATGGCCATCCTTCCCTTTAAATCTTATACCTTTGAAGTTAAGTTGGGGCTCTATGCAGACAACCTGCTGCTATATACAAGCAATTTGCAAGAAGCAATCCTAAATCTGATGAGGAAGGCGGAGGTTTTTGGCCACATGTCCGAGTGTAAAGTGAACTCAGAGAAAACTGAGATTATGGATTGGAATCAGGGGGCGGTAAGCAGTGGGGCGAAGACCCAAATAAGATATTTATGAGTCCAAATAACTCAGAACATTGACGATATTATACAAGTAAACTGGAAGAAAGTTAGCCATGAAGTTAATGGCTTGCTTTCTAAATGGGCGAACCTACCACTTAACTTCTACGGAAGGGTTAACCTTATAAAAATGATTATTTTGCCTAAAGTGACATTTTTCTTCAATTCCATCCCACTGATTTTTCAAAAGAAAGATAAAGCAAAACTTCAGGAAAAAATCTGAAGTTTTATTTGGGCATCGAAAGGTTCCAGGATTTCCTGGAAAAAATACGTAGGAGATTAGATATTGGAGGACTTGCATTACCTGACATACTTGCATATTGTTATGCCTTTCAATTTAAGAATGTCCATATGCTGGCCAACAAAGCCGACAACTGATCGATAGGCGCACTTTTTGAAGCGCTATTGACTGATGTACCTCAAGGTCAAAGTGGTTTTCTTTTTAAGTATGGGGACCCCAAAATTTTTTAAAAGGTCTGGCTTAAGATTTTAAAGTCTGCACTGAATGCATGGATGTATGTGCGAAAAACCTTAAGAATCCCATATTTTTCATCTTGGGCACCAATTTGGGACTCTCCAGGTACACCGGAGTGCTTGAGGGAACAACTAAGCCAACCCTTGATAATCGGAGGCATTAGTTGTTGGGCAGACCTTAAGGTTGGTAGTAACTTGATGAGCTGGGAAGCATTGAGTAATTGCACTAATGGTCTCCTGACAAGGTTTAAACACTATCAACTTAGTTCTTGGTGGGTAACACAAGATTGGGCAGAGGTTGAGGATGAAAAATCCAACCAACTAATGAGATCTGAAAAGTGGCATAAGGAAATATCATTTTGGGTCTGACTCTGTGGAGACAAACGGAAACGTCGAGAATTAAATCTTAAAATTGTGGGGCGAGGAGTTCGAAAATTGGGACTTGATACAAATGTGGAGTAATTCATATGCCATGCTACGAAAAGTAGCAAAACCTGCACCACTAAAACGAAACCACTTGTTTACTACTTATAGGGTGTACTGGTCTCCTGTAAAACTTTCGAAGGTTACTGGCAATGTCTATACTTGTCCCAGGTGTGTGCAGGTAGAGACCGACAATATACATATGTTCCTGTCATGCTCAAAAATAGTCCCCTTTTGGAATGTGATAAATGCCTTTTTGGGAGAAACCATCGGAATACAACTAAAAGATACATCATGTTTAATTTTTTGGGGACTTAGGGGTCCATTAGGATGGAGGGCGGATGTCTTCTGCTGGGCGGGCGGTAGCAACCGTCGGACCGGCGGTGGACATCCGCCCGCCATCGAAGCCCTGGACACCGCCGGTCCGATTAGCATTGCGGTCGTGACCTCAGAGGTGTGATTTTCCGCCCGCCACTTTTCCTCCGGTTGCAGTTTGCCCGCTTGCCTGCCGTGCGAAGCTGGACCGCTACAATTGTGGCGGATCAGGGTCAAGCACCACCGGCACAATTATGATGCCGGGGGTAGCCAGCTTTCTGCGGTGGTGGAACCGCCATGGAAAGGCATGCGGAGAATGTCTCCGGGAATCCATTGCGGGCCCCCAATGGGTTGGGGGGTGTGTGGGTGGACCCATGGTACCCCCCTACATGTCCCTGTACCATATGGCAGGCACAGTGCAGTGCCTGCGACACAGTGCAGGGACATGCAGGACATGCTTGTTTGGACATCGTGACGGTGCTGCTGGCAGCACCGCCCGCCACAATGTTAAACGCCGCTATCCGACCGCCGCGGTCATATTTCCACTGCGGAGCATAATAATTGGACCGGCGGCTTTCCCGCGGTCCTGGCGGGAGGTGTTTTCCCGCTACCATGGTGGTCGGAGTGATTTTCCGACCGCCATGCTAATGGACCTCTTAGTTTGGATCAAGAACAGTAAATTTCTGCTGTAGAATCCAATATTCTCTTTTATGTTGTTTTGTTGGCAAGACGAGAAATATGTAAATTGTGGAAATCTGGGAACCATTTGATTTTCGCTGAATGCTTGAAGTGTATCGTATACGTTAGTGAATCGGATATGGCATGTGATCAGAAAAGCAGAGAGAAAGTATGGGCTCCGTTGACAAAGTGGAGAGAAAAGGAAACGTGAGTCCGATGATTATGCCATTTACTTTGTCGGCCATATTATCTCCTCGTCTTCAGGTTGGCCCAGTTAGTATGTGGAGATGGAACTGGAAACAGATGTATACTTGTGGGCTAATATTTTTCGGTCTCGCTCTATGGTCCCCGGTTAGGTCCTCCACGATAAGACCTAGAGAGACTAGAGTATAACCCATCAAGATACTTGGCAAAATGAGGACAAAAAAAAAAAAGAATATGCCCCTCTGTCCCCGTGTTTGATAATTAAAATACATATGTTTACTATGGGTGCAGCGGGCACCTCAGACTGTTAGCACTCTGTGCAACTGCACCTTCTGCACTGCTGGTAGCCACGCCCCTGTCTGCTCAGTACCCACATTTGCGCCCCAGCCTCTGTGTTCTGTGAGGCCGAGCGCTTGTTTAGTAATGGTTACTAGTGAACGGCCCGGGGAGGCCGTGCTGTTCATCCTTAAAAGCCGATTAGTGGCGCCGTGTTACGGCGTCTTTAAAAAGCACCGGTGCAGCATTTTGCACCAAAGTTTCCACTGACTGACTCGTGCAGAATGAGACTTTTGCACCCAGCGCACATGTACAGTTGCACTGCTGCAGTTTATAAAATCCGTCCCCCCTTTGTCTTGGGAAGGCCCACGCGGCGCGTCCTTTAATCCTCTGGGGCTTTCCACATGGTGGGACTTCCGTTTGACCAGTTATTAACGGATTTCTTCCTTCTAAAAATATAGTCTGTAGGATACTGTGATCTCTCGATATTGTATCGCATACTTTTACATGAGCGGCCTGACTTCAGAATATGCGTGTAATAGGAAAATGATGCCTGCAGTCATTTATTGCAGCCAACCTATGATGTCACAGTGCTGCCAGAGGCATGGAGGACTGTGAAGGAAGTTGGTGCATGGTGGGCACACGCACTGTGTATCAGCAGCAGCATGCAACCCAAGCTATCAGTTCACAGAGACAGTCCTTCCCACTTCCCTCATCATATCTGGGAAAGACTGCAAGCTGTCTTCGGAAGCTTACAAGAAACAAAACAAACATCAATCAAGTCCCAGGTGTTTGAAAGCAAGTATGACTATTTATTTAGTAACTATAACATTCCGCCATGTAGTAGGACGTTGATTCTAAAAAGGCACACATGGGTGTAAATAACCTGGATTGAGTTCGCCACAATTGCCTATTCGTGTTGCACAACGATTACATCTTAGCCCGCGTCAAGACTTGCCCTTACAACAACATATCCAATAGCTTGTGTCACAATTCTGCGTTACCTCCAGCTTTTGCTACTCGCTCCGCTCCAGCATCTTCCAGAAGCTCACAGGACTCCCGGCCATCACAGCCCCAGGCATTCTCCCGTGACTGTAAGCTGCAAGCAGCACACACTGCAACCGCCGATGTTGCACTTACGGTGCACGCTGTCACAAGGAGGAACTACTAGTGAAGCGTGCGTTCCAAGCCTCTCTAACTTCAGATGGGAAGGTAAATGCAATGACGTAGGCTTACTTCTATGACTCGCATTGGAAAACGAGAGGTAACAGCTTTTAAAAAAAGAGGCAGAGGCAGACTTTTGGCACGCATGCGTACGATGTATAGCATTGCGCGCATGCGAGAGTCTAGGTCAGGCAAAATAAAGAGCGAATGCAGCCAGCCAATCAGAGGGGAAAAAAAGCATTTACAAATGCAATAGGACTCGTATTTACACGAGTCCTATTGCATTGTAAATAAAACGGATCACTGACAAAATATCGAGGTAGCAAAATATCGAGGTAGCAAAATATCGACGCCAGAATATCGACCTCAAGAATATCGACTTCCCATCTACAACATTGTAAGTACAAAAATATCAGAAAAAAAATATCAATGTCAAAAATATCGTTGTAAAAAATATCGTTATTTTTAAATGTTTAAAAGTTAATGTAAAATACAGTAAACAATATATATAATTAAAGTAAACATAGTTAAAAATATTCAAAACTATTTAAAAATAATAACTAACACATATACTGTAAAAATAAATTAAACATATATATTTAAAATATAATGTATATAGTTATGTCCATAAAAAGCAACACTAGGGAAAGCGTTGGATAGCGTAGGGGTAAAAATCACTGTTCCCACTCCAGTGGGTGCAACAGTAGGGAAAGCGTTGGATTGGGTAACTGTTAAAATTACTATTCCCACTCCAAAGAGTGCAACAGTTGGGAAAGCGCTGGATAGCGTAGGGGTTAAAATTACTATTCCCACTCCAGAGAGTGCAACAGAAGGGAAAGCATTGGATAGCGTAGGGGTAAAAATTACTATTCCCACTCCAGAGAGTGCAACAGTAGGTAAAATGTTGGATAGCGCAGGGATTAAAAATAACATATTAATAAATTAAATATTTTTCTAATTAAAATAATAATTGATTGATAAATTATCAATAAATTAATTACAAATACCAATAAATTAAATAAATAAATTACCTTAACAACATTAAGGTGCAGATTCCGATCCGTTAAAAAAAATTACCGTCCGACTCGTATCCGTATTTTTTTACGTACGAATCGTACAAGTCCCATACAAACGGCGAAGTACGATTCGTACGTGGAAAATACATACGAATCACTGCGGGAAAAGTCTACGAGACGTCCCCGGACAGTTTTACATACAAATCGTAAAACTGAAGTCCGAGCGCGCAAGTACGATCCGTACCGCCCGTCCGAAAACACAAGTGCATGGAAAAGGCTCCGTACGGAGCGAACGCCGTACCACTCGTATCCGGGTAAACTTGTGCCCGGGATACGAGTCGTACAGCCCCCCCTCCCCCCATATGTCTGCACCGTACCTCCCCCCCATGTCCGCACTCTACACCAGCCCCGTACGTGTACGCACCGTACCCCACCACCGTACCCCAGCCCCGTACATGTATGCACCGTACCCCACCACTGTCCCCAGCCCCTTACTTGTTCGCACCGTACCCCACCACCGTACCCCAGCCCCTTACTTTTACACACCGTACCCCACCACCGTACCCCAGCCCCTTACTTGTACGCACCGTACCCCACCACCGTACCCCAGGCCCGGACTTGGATGCGCCGTACCCCAGCGCCCTACACCAGCGCCCTACCCCAGCCCCGTACCCCAACACCGTACCCCAGCACCGTACATGTACGCACCGTACCCCACCACCGTACCCCAGGCCCGCACATGGACGCACAGTACCCCAGTGCCGTGCAACATGCCCCTACTTGGACGCACCGTACCCCAGTGCCGTACCCCAGCCCCGTACATGTATGCACCGTAGCCCAACTCCGTACCCCAGCCCTGTACTTGGACGCACCCTACCCCAGCGCCGTACCCCAGGCCCGGACTTGGACGCACCGTACCCCAGCGCCCTACCCCAGCCCTGTACCCCAACACCGTACCCCAGCACCATACCTGTACACACCGTACCGCACCACCGTACCCCAGCACCGTACAACATGCCCCTACTTGGACGCACTGTACCCCAGCGCCGTACCCCAGCCCCGTACTTGGACGCACCATACCCCACCACCGTACCCCAGCATCGTGTATGTACGAACCGTACAACAACATTGCATATGTGAGCACTGTACAACAACATTGCGTATGTACGCACCTTACATACGCTAAAACTACTCGTACAGAACCAGGACACTGTAAAACAGTGCATGGAGGGTCAATTCGCCTCGCACAACACCACAAAACACGTCTACAGTACAAAAAACATCTAAAAGACTGACCTGGCACATCCAAACAGGCAAACAGAGGCCCAAACTCACAACCACCTCTTATAACACACCCACCAAAATTTCAAACCCAGCCACACCCACAAATGGACCAATAAAAAGGGCCCACACCCACAAACCATGAGCCTTTGCAACAGACCCACTGCTGACAGACACCACACACAAACAACTGCACCCATACACCTCAACTTACACACCTTCACACAGCCTCCTTCACACATACCCCTCTACACATTCACACACACACCTACACATTCACACCCACAACCATCCACACCCGCACCCCACACCATGCCCACAGAGAAGAATCCAAAGTTCACTTGTCAACGAAGTCATCAGAGTCGAGCCACAGCTCTTTGGAACATTGGTCAGACAGACCAGCATAGCCGAAAAATCACGCCTGTGGCAGAGGATCGTCGATTGGGTGAATGCTGTTGCACCCATCAGAAGGACCAGGAAGGAATGCCAAGCCAGGTGGTACGATCTGCGGAGGGCAGTCAAGTGCAAAATGAACAAGGACTACGCCCAGAGTAACATCACTGGAGGTGGGCTGCCCTGCAGACCGGTACATTACCATCCCTGGGAGGAGAAGGTGATGGCCCTGCTTCCGCCGGTGGGAGTACACGGAGTCGAAGGAGTTGCCGAGCCTGGTGAGTACACAAACAACTTACGTAACATGGGGGCAATGGCATCCACACCCCAACTACAACAAATGCACTCACCTACCCCCAAGCTCTCACCGGACACAACCACACTCAAAACCAACGCTCATGCCACTAACATGTGTATGACCCATTCACAAACCAAGGCCATGCCATGTCCCAGCCTACACAAACCACAAACCCAAGACTGGATGTCCGGGATGATGGGAGGGTGGGGATCACATTGTACAACTCAGAAACAGACACCATTGCCCTCAGCCCATATGGCCCAGGTACATACCCATGCACCATGCACAATGCACAGGGACTGGCAAAGTACTAACAAGGTAGCTGACACTTGGCCCTGTTGTAGGCAGCACAAGGCCCTCCTGTGACAACTGCAAACTCTAACACAAACACAACAAGCTCAGATATCTAGGACAGGAACTCACACTCACTGACAAGGCAGCATGCTCCATGGGGGGACAGATACATCACCTGGGAGACCCACTGCAAAATCACACTACACCCACCAGCAGGCACCGTCAATCAATCGAAAATCGATCAGGGTACTTGTAAGGCACGCTACTTACCTGTGAGGGTCTCAAGGCGCTGAGGAGGGGGGGGGCGTTCCACTACAGTTCTTGAGGAGTCCTCTGAAGGCAAGTAGGTCTCGGCTCAGTCGTAGGTGGGTTGGGAGGGTGTTCCAGGTCTTGTCGGCGAGGTAGGAGAAGGATCTCCCGCAGTCGGTCGTACATTGGATGCGTGGGATAGCTGCGAGGGCGAGGCTGCTGGAGCGGAGCTGGCGGGTGGGGGTGTAGAAGCTGAGTCTGATGTACAGGTAGGCTTGTCCGGCGTTGTGGAGTGCCTTGTGTGCGTGGGTGAGGAGCTTGAAGGTGATCCTCTTGTCGATGTGGAGCCAGTGCAGGTCACTCAGGAGGGGGGTGATGTGGCTGTGGCGGGAGGCGTTGACGATCAGTCGTGCGGAGGCGTTTCGGAAGCGTTGTATCCGCCGTTGGTGTTTGGATGGGAGTCCTGCGTAGAGTGCATTGCCGTAGTCCAGTCAACTGCTGACGAGGGCCTGTGTCACTGTTCTGCTTGTTTTGTTCGGGATCCACCAGTAGATCCGGCGGAGCGTGCGTAGGGTGTCGTAGCAGGAGGAGGAGATGGCGTTGACCTGCTTGGACATGGAGAGGGAGGATGTGAGGATCAATCCTAGGTTGCGTGCGTGGTGGGTGGGTGTCAGTGCTGTCCCCAGAGCGATCGGCCACCAGCAGTCGTCCCAGGCTGAGGGTGTGGGTCCCAGGATGAGGACCTCCGTCTTGTCCGAGTTCTGTTTCAGATGGCCGCTCCGCATCCAGTCGGCGATGGACTTCAGCCCTTGTGGATGTTTGTTTTGGCGGTGTGAGGGTCCTTGGTGAGGGAAAGGATGAGCTGGGTGTCGTCGGCGTAGGAGATGTTTTTGAGGTTGTGTTGGTGGGCCACTTGTGTGAGGGGGGCCATGTGGATGTTGAACAGCGTCGGGCTGAGGGATGATCACTCACCCCTCACACAAGCACACACCCCCGGGGCAGCCAATGGAGTTACCCACTCTCACAATGGACATGTGACACAACAAGATCAAGCCACAGCCAAAGAAGCATCCAAGCCCAAATTTGACATGTCAAACACCCTGGAGAACATTTCAATCAGTCCCCTGCAACATACCCATCCACAAGTGAACATTGATGTGAATGCTAGGCACATACAACTACCTGGAGAAACTGTGGCAAATAGAATATGTATGAAACATGGATGTCGCATTAAACAGCATTAACATTGTCTCTCTCTCACACACAGGGCAACGTCATGAATCTCCCCCCAACAATGGGGGGGAAGAACCACAGTCCCAGGCTCGGGAGGAACCTGATCCCACCGGCAGCGACAACTCACAACACTCTGCGGATGACCCCAACCCACCTGGCCCCTCTGGTGTCCAAGCCCCTGCAGCACCTGCTTCAGGTACATCTGTGCCAACCACCACCCCCATTCCTGCCACATCCCAGGAGACACTCAGGAGCCCTGCCCACACTGAACAACTGAGCCAGTCTGACCTGGAGGGACAAGGTTCGCCTGGCACCCAGGAGGAGGCAGCCAACACCGACACTGCCATCCCTCAGGGGTCCCGTAGACCCGATGTGCCCACAACGGCAGGCCAGGCTCGTGTGGGCAAGGTTGGTGGGAGTGGAGGCAGGCGGAGGCGAGAACCTGGCCAAACAGCTGAAGGGACCGGTATGTCACACGTCCGCAACATCATGGAGGCATACCGGAGTGACACCAGGGCCATCAGTCAGGTAGTGGCGACCCTCACAGACAATAAGAATCAGCAGGACGAGCAACACGCCAGTCAACAACAACAGCAAGGACGGATGGAGGCAAGACTGGCTGAGCTCCTGGCAGTGCAAAGGGACATAAGCCATTCACTCCGTCAGATCGCAGACAACATGGGCAACCCTCCCTGTGAAAACCAAAGGAAATGATGGACGGAGTGTTGAACATTGCAAGCACTCACCCCCAGTCAACTGATCTGGGTTTAATCCATCACCGTTCTTTAGCCCACTCTGCCACCCCAGTTCAGACATGGCCATATGCAAATCAGTCTGACCCTGTGCCTCATGGGAACAGCCCAGCCCGAACTGCCAAGCCATGTCTTCCCTGGACCGGAAACAAGCTTCCTAGGACTGGTTTCTGGCATTTCAGCCGTCTTCAGCCAGGCTTGCTTGAATCCAGTGGCAAAGTGAGCAAGGGACTCACGTCTGAGCATACCCTGCCAACTTATGGCGAACAAAGCAAAAACCAAAGGAAATGATGGACGGAGTGTTGAACATTGCAAGCACTCACCCCCAGTCAACTGATCTGGGTTTAATCCATCACCTTTCTTTAGCCCACTCTGCCACCCCAGTTCAGACATGGCCATATGCAAATCAGTCTGACCCTGTGCCTCATGGGAACAGTCCAGCCCGAACTGCCAAGCCATGTCTTCCCTGGACCGGAAACAAGTTTCCTAGGACCGGTTTCTGGCATTTCAGCCGTCTTCAGCCAGGCTTGCTTGAATCCAGTGGCAAAGTGAGCAAGGGACTCACGTCTGAGCATACCCTGCCAACTTATGGAGAACAAAGCAAAAACCAAAGGAAATGATGGACGGAGTGTTGAACATTGCAAGCACTCACCCCCAGTCAACTGATCTGGGTTTAATCCATCACCGTTTCTTTAGCCCACTCTGCCACCCCAGTTCAGACATGGCCATATGCAAATCAGTCTGACCCCGTGCCTCCCTGTGACACCAGGCGCAGACCAGCACCAGCCACAGGGAGGGAGGAGGAAGAGGAGGATTCGTCCGACGGAGCGTCCCAAACATCGTCAAGGCCTGCATCTGAGGGTCCCCGGAGGAAGGTGGGTCATCCACGGAAAAGACCGTGAGAGGCAGCGGACCATCCACATCTCCCAGGTCACCTGGCCTGGCACCTGGCCTTCATGCGCAACAGCAGCACATCATTCACTGACATTCTCTGCCACATGGACTTGCTGGTCACAGTCTGACCAATAATGACCAACACTGTGGTCTGGACTCTGATGACTTCAAATGCCAAGGATACCCTCTCCCCCTGTGAACTTTGGATTCTATGCACCCGGTAGAGCACCCTATTTTATCTACCAAAACACGCACCACGCCGAGAATAAAACTATTTTTTTTCATGAGATGTTGCAGTCATTTTGCATTAGTCCACAACATACGTGTGTGTAAATGTCAAACTATGCCTGAGTGTTGAACTAACTCCAGCCATCCATACCCTGGGATCTGAGTCCGAAACAGGACACACATGGGTCACAATGTATCATCCGATACAGCCTGGGAACACAATACTCACCCGTGATGGCCTCAAGCTGCTGAGGGGGGGCTTGAAATACTGTGCGGACACACCAATCAGGAAGAGGATCATGAAGGCCTAGAGGTCATGGCTCATGTGGAGGTTCCCGGGGAGGGAGTCCCAGGTATGTTTGTCCAGGCGTGAGAACCATCTCCTTCATGCTGGAGTGTTGTGGATGTGAAGAATGGTGGCCAGGTAAGTTTGGATGCATTGAGTTGGGCCAACGGGGTCTTGGATGACAGACGTACAAGGTTGATTTTGGGGTCTGGGGTTGTTGACTGCCTCCTGAGTGTGTGTGAGGAGTGTGAAGGTCATCCTGCAGCACACAGTGATCCCTTGCAGCTATCTCAGGTGGACGGTGATGTGGATGGGGTGCGGGATGTTGAAGCTGAGTTGTGCAGATGCACCCTGGATGTGGACAAGTTTCCCGTGAGTTTGGATGTACTTGCTCCGTAGAGGGCGGGGCAGTAGTTGACACGGCTGGTGTCGTGTAACTGAGGGATGGTCTGTCTTTCCTTGGAGTGGATCTATCTGAGGATCATGTGCATCATGCAGAGGGTGTTGCAGCATGAGGTACAGATGCTGGTGATTTGCATGGCAAATGTGAGTGACAAATCCATGATGCACACCATCTTGTGTGCGTGGCCACTGGGTGCTTGTGTAGGGCCCCTGCGGGTGGGACACAAGGAGTTGAGCCAGCTGTAAGGGGACAATCCTCAGATGCTTACCCCAGTCCTGTACAAGTCCAGCCTCAGGTGGCTGATGTTCAGCCATTCATCCACGGACCTCATGCCTTCTTGAATGTTGGAACTGGCAATGGCTGGGTCTTTGGTGAGGGTGAGGAGCACGTGGGTGTCAATGGCATACGACATGATGATGATGTTGTGTGCGCATGTGATGGTGGAGAGGGGGGTCCTGGACACATAGAAGATTGACACGCTGAGAGATGATCCCTGGGCAATGTGCCAGATGACGCCACTATACCACATGCTGAAGGTTTGAGTCCCACTCCCATGGCCTTGCTGATGGACGGAGCCGGTGTGGAGCAGGAGGGACATGATCTGGTTGGTGTGACAGGGCCTGGAAGGCGAGGCAGCGCTGTGTAGGCAGTTGGAGTTGCACACTCAGCATGCAAACGTGTCATGTGTGCGCTTAGGGTATGCCTGGGAGCAGGCGGTTGAGTTTCGGATAGACATTGCTTGGAGGGTGGCTACAACATCAGACTGTAGTGTGATGTGGGTCATGCAAGGACATGAGGGTCGTGCAATGTGCACATTGCATGTGCTGACGGTCCTGCCTTTGGCACCGCGTGGACCCAACAGTGGCCCAGACAAGATGCTGACAGCCAAATGAATGGGTGGAGGGAGGCAGGGAGGAGCATCTTTGACGCGTGTGTGTTGCAGAATCCAGCCCCTTTGTGGGCCCTTGCTGCAGGGGCCGCATCAGCAGGCGGCATGTCCTTGAAACTGTGCCAAAAGTAGCACACAAAGACAAGGATGTCAGAAAGGACAACTGCAACAGGTGTATGTAAAGGAAGGAGTGTCCGGTTACCCATGGAACACCCAGAGAAAATGGATGCACAATCACCAAAGATGACTGACACAGGATCAGGAAACAGAAGGCCGAGCCGCGCACAGGAGACACACCCTCAGCAGGCGTTGACGGCCTGTCGTGGGGACCAACATGCCCAAATACATACACAACCATGGAACTCAGGCACAATCGAGATTCTAACCCATGAAGAACTGCATGCATGTAGCCAAACTACACATAGACTCATATGCACAATCTTTGACAACTATGCCAAAGAAGACGCATGCAAAGTGGCAAGAGACCTGCATTGACAGAGATGAGGCACCTTGGAGGGTGAGAAACCCCTTTATTACTCAGGCCCACACTAAGGGAAAAGCATCAATATGAACAGACACACAGGTCATTTGGCAGAACATGTGGGACCTACACTGGACACCCCCTTCACATCACAGATGTAGTAAATCCAAATGGCCTAGCACACAAGTTAAGGGGATGAGCCAAACACCCCCTTCTGCACACGGAGAAGCTGCAATTCCCCATTGGTCCTGTTATGAGGATGTCCCACACCATGTCCACCCGTAGCATCCCGTATGTTTCTGAGGGAAGTTATACACACATTGATGCCTTCATCAGAATCCACAAACCATTAGAGATGACTGTCACGAAGGTTGACTATCAATTCATGGGAGTCATGCTACATGTCATGTGCCCCATGGTGAGTCGACATGTATGCATGGTAACCCAACATGCACAGGAGCAGTCCTCACACATTCCAAACACCTAACAACCCCAAAATGCCTTGCTGCAATCCTCACCCAAAATTACTTTTCCACATGTCCGTGCATGGAACGCTGATTCAGCACACGTTGCAATACTCATGAGGAATAGCAGGAGGCCTGCGATGACACGACCAGACAATATGCGAAAGAACCTGTGGATGACAGACACACAAGCAGTCAGCTAAGAGATTGTTATCCGCATACATGGTCATTTACTCTACAGGAATAATGTTGTCACCATGCGATTAGAAAAATTAGGGTCACAGCTAAAATGAGTGGAATGACATCATCACTCGAGTTACACATCAGAACACACATCTAAGTCACTTAGCATACAGTCAGCTGGACACACACATTGCAACACATGCCACACATGGCTCCAAGCTTGCACACTCAGACCCAGTGACTCACCATTATGAGAAGAAGTTGCGTATGAGCTGACTCCGGATATCCTCCTCCTCCTCCTCACTTGCCTCGTGACCAAGCCCTTCATCCTCCACGGGTGGATGTTCCTGCTCATGCTGCTCCAGGATGAGTGACACTGCCTTCTCCACTGCCATGTTGTGCAGCATGCAGCACACGAGGAAGATTTTGGGGACCTTCGCCGGTGCATATGGGAGGGACCCGCCTGTCTTGTGAAGGCAACGGAATCGGCTCTTCAGGAGGCCAAACGTCCTCTCAATCAGTCGCCTGGTCTGCCCGTGTGCATTGTTGTAACAGTGATCTGCAGCTGATTTTGGGTTGCGGAGAGGCGTCATCAGCCATGGCATGTTGGGATAGCCAGAGTCCCCTACATGGAAACATCATGTAAAATAGTGGGTCAGGAGATGCCGAAAGATACAAAGATACCGCAAAACACAGGACAAACCGAGTATACCCACCAACAAGACATGCTTGTTCGTTGTGCAGCCGCAGCATTATTTGTGGCACCCTGCTACACCTCATGATGTAGGCATCGTGTGCTGACCCTGGAAAACGTGCACAGACATGTGAAATCAGCATGTTAGCAAGACACACCACAAGGGCATTTATAGAGTGGTAATGTTTACGGTTGCGATAGGCGACCTCCTGTGCCTGTGGTGGTACAAAAGCCACATGTGTCCCATCAATGGACCCAATGACATGGGGCATCCCTCCCAGGGCATAGAAATCACCCTTGACACCTGTCAACTCCTCAGGAGTCGGAAAATGGATGAATTCATCCAGGTGCTCCAACATGGCTGCCAAAACATCATGCAGGACACGGCTGAACATCGTCTGGGACATGCCACCAACATCAGCTATGGTGAATTGAAACGTACCTGTGGCAAAAAAATGTGGGGCTGCCATCATCTTCATCTTGGGGGTCAGTGCAGTAGGATAACTGTGTCGCGGTTGGAGGTGTGGTGCCAGCCTGTTTGTCAGGTCCTCAATCAACTGTTGGGTGAATCTGTAACGGCGTATGCAGTCACGTTCCCTCATGGCACCCAAGTCTGGCATTGGTCTGGGGACAGGCGGTGCCCTGCAGAAATTTGGAATGAATAACGAAGAGTGAGAACATAACAACATCAATGTCAATGGACTGAGCACATGCTCAACTGCTAATACACATCTGCTAAATACAGAGTCTGGTCTGTGCAATACATCCAGGACACGTATGCCAGCCAGGTGATACTCCTACGAAAAGCCAGCTACACCCGTTGATTGTCAAGTCTACATGACATTCCCTTAAACGAGCTGTGGGCCAGTGTCAGTGAATAGCCAGAGACATCACAAGAGTGACATACATCCACATCTCAGCATTTTAAGGATGTCATCTTATACAGACAGCTGACTGCAAGCTAGACGCACAGATCACATCGAATGTCACATGTACAGATCACACACATTGTGATGAAGGGGTACACGTGAAAACAGAAAACACAGACATTGAGACGACGCAGATATGTCCTCATGTCAAAATATCAAGTTAGATGCATACAAACACACGTTACGTGGAAATCCACATGTGGCATGGTGTGCGTAGATGTGTGCCATACCCATCTACACACAGACACATGTTGGATGCAGCAACAGCAGATGCAGTTGACGGAACACCAACAGCAAGCTCATGGGAACACATGACACACACATGACATAGTCCCATTGTTGCACGCTGGTCGTTAAATGTCAGTTGTTAGTGTCCCTGTCCCTGGCATCAGGGGACAGTTGCGGGTGGTGGTGACTGTGCCATACTAGTGATGCTGTGCTTGACACGTTTGTACCACATGCACACATGTGCAAAGTGTGAAGGGGAAGTGTGCCACACAGTGCCCCATCACACATGACATGTGTACACAGGTCATCACACATCAATTGTGCAAATACATGAGGAGACATGTGCAATATCACTGCCTGACACACCTAGGCCCTGCACATGTAGGACAGCAATGACAATGACTTGCTGTACATCCTTGTGCGAGTCTGAGACCTCCATTCCTTTCGTGTGCGCATCCTCTCAACAGTGTTAGCGTGTGAAACGCACCGTACACATGCTCTGAGGGCATGTGTACGGTCCGTATCACTAGAGTTGTGTGGCTGTAGGAGCACACGTGGTACGGACCGTACAAGTACGGTCCGTATCACTATAGTAGTGGTCCCGTAGGAGCACTCGTGGTACGGACCATACACACGTACGTGTACTACCAGTGCCTACACGTACATGTACGCACTGGTAGTACACGTACGGGTGTTGGACCCGGCCTCGTAGAGTGGCCCTCCGTGCCCCCGCACCACCGAAACCTGGTACCTGCAGCCCAAGCACACGGCCCAGCCGACCCTCCCCACCAGGACACACGCACCGACCCGGACATCCCCGTCCATGGCCTCTCTCCTTTCGGCCACCCCGGGCCGTGTGCCCACTTCATGCACCAAGATGGCCGCCCGGCCCCAGCGCGACCCGGGCCTAGAGGCGCCACTCCGGCTGGACGACATCCCGTTTCCAGGGGATGAGAGAGGGAGGAGCAGTATCTATCGCACCTCTGAACCCCCCGGGACGATGGGTTTCGATCGGCCCTCCGGCCTCCCTGAGGGCTGGCTCCGTGCCTGCTGGGTGTCTGGGACTTCTCCCGACCCGGCCCTGAAAGGATCAAAAGACAATAGCAGGAAATCCCGACAAGCGACCCCCAGGTGACAAGACCCCTGCCTGCACAGACTCCGGACATCAAAGAGGGGTCGACCTATAACAAGGGGTGCTCTGGGTCTGCCCGGCAGATTCGACGCTGGAACAACGAGAGCCTGCCGACGTGGTCGCGGCTCCTGGAACTTGGACCCTCCTGAGCCCTGCTGAGTGACTCGCGGCTCCCTGAAGATCGTAAGACCTCCGAACTTGTACCTGAGCCCTGCTGAGTGACTCGCGGCTCCCTGAAGATCGTAAGACCTCCGAACTTGTACCTGAGCCCTGCTGAGTGACTCGCGGCTCCCTGAAGATCGTAAGACCTCCGAACTTGTACCTGAGCCCTGCTGAGTGACTCGCGGCTCCCTGAAGATCGTAAGACCTCCGAACCTGTACCTGAGCCCGCTGAGTGACTCGCGGCTCCAACAGACTCTCACGGTCCCGCCGGACCCCGACTACAACATCGTATCCCCCAGCTCGAGGATTGTGAGCTGTGCGCCGGATACGTCCCTGCTTTGAACCTTTACCAGAGACTGTCCCGCTACCCCCTACCCCTTCCGAGACTCTTGAGCCCGCGCTCACCTTGTACATATTTGCAGTGATAACCTACTTGATAAAGATTGTTTTCTCAGAATACCCGGTGTGGTCACTCTGTGTCGTGTGGTGCCAGAAGTACGATCCTAGATACGAGATTCCTCTCCCTGGGGAGTCTCCCGCCAGTGCCCGGCTACGATACTTTGAGGGTGGGTTTCAGGGTAGTCAGGACCCCTTCCAGGCTCCTCTGAGGTCGCCGTCTAACATTGGTGGCAAGCGACGGGATTCGGGCCCATCACCTAGAGATCGTACCGTGAACAACAGAAGCACTACCGACAAAGATGGCAGAAGGAAGCGCCGTGAGCCCCGCAGAAACCAACGCCAACAGGGTGTTCCAGGTGGAGCATCTAGAAGAATACACACACAAAGAGCTAAAGCAATTTTGCAAAAAACTTAAAATCGCTACCACTGGTCTCAACACTAAAGAGGATTTGCAGAAAGCACTGAAAACTTGGGTGGAGACCGGGGCCTCCCGCCCGGAAGGCACGGGGGAGCGCCCCGACGAAGCCGAACCCCCCCAAAGTGAAAGCAGTAGCAATCAGGTGCGAGGCATCGTACCAGACGGGGGCCTATCCCCGGAAGAGCTCGCGGACAGAGAGAGAAGCCGCAATCATGAACTCGAGTTAGCCAAACTCAAAATCGAGGGCGAATTGAAGTTAGCGGAAAAAAAGCTAGCAGTAGAGCAAATGCGTGTACAAGGCGAACTAGAAGAAAAGAAGCTCCAACGGGAGCACGAATGAAGGAAGCTCCAACTAGAGCACGAACGCAGCTTGAAAGAAATCGAGCTCAAGGCCAGAAGCGAGGAAGGAAGGCCCCCGGGAAACCGAGAGACGGCCTCCCCAGCGGAACAGAAGGTCCACATCCCCAAGGATGTGGTCAAGGAATATTATAAAAACGATGACATTCAGCAATGGTTCAGGGCCTACGAGGTCGCCATGACCTCCCATCGGATCCCGCAGAAGGACTGGGGGGGCGGGGTTGTGGGGGCGGTTTCTGAGCGAAGGAAGGGACACCCTGCTCGACCTACCCCTCTCCCTGCAGACCTCCTACAGCCACATGAAAGAGGCTCTACTCACAAGATACGGCCTCACCCCAGAAATGTACCGTCAGCGATTCCGGGACTGCAGGAAGATCCCGGGCACCACCTGGGTGGAGTATGTAAACTTTTTCAGTCGGGCCTTCGATGGGTGGATCAAGGGCAGCAAAGTCACCACCCTTGCCGAACTCACTGACCTCATGTTGTGGGAACATCTGGCTGCGAACTGCTTCATAGAACTACGTCAGCATCTGCTTGACAGCAAGCTCACAGATCCCCGGAAGCTGGCTGTGGAGGCCGACCGCTGGACCAACACCCGGGTCTCCCGGGGCATGGTAGGAGAGTACCCCCGAGCCAGTCAGGGACCACCCCACCAGAGAGGGGGAGGGAACCAGGGAGGGCCGAGAGAGTCCCAGCCTAGCCCCCCGAAGACACAACCTCCACCTTTCCCGGCGCCCCCCCCACCGGTGACAGGGCCCCCTGGGAGACGGGGACACCGGGTGACCGTCACATGTTTCCGTTGCCAGAAACCCGGGCACTACGCCAATGACCCAGAGTGCCCCATGGCCACCCAAGTCTCCCCTACCACCCCTGCGAGACAGATAGCCAACGTAGCCCTGGGGGAGGAGGTTGAGGAAGCCGAGGAGTGGGAACCCGCAGCGATGGCCCTAGTATCCCTGGGAGATAGGGAGATGATCCCTGGTAGCCTCCTACCCTCCAACACACAGAAATACGGGCAGCTCGTCAAGATCAATGGCCACCAGGTAGAGGCCCTGCGGGACACCGGGGCCAGTATCACCGGTGTCCTCAGGCACCTAGTCCCCGAGGAGCAGATCCTCCCCAACGTCTTTTGCCCCGTAATATCCGCAGACAATAGAGAAAGTATGTGTCAGGTAGCCCTGGTGCCGTTTGAGTGGGGAGGGGTGATAGGTAAACTCAAGGTGGCCGTAAGAACCTCCCAGCCGGTCGACTGCCTCTTAGGGAACGACCTGGAGAGTTCTCCCTGGAAGCACGTCGAGCGCAAGGCCCACCTAGGAATGATGGGACTCCCCGAGTGGGTGTGCGCCACCACCCGATCTATGTCAGCCCGACTCACTCCCCGGAGAGAAGTCGAGAGCACCCCGATCGAAGAGACCAGTACAGTCCCCGCCGAGGGTCCTCCCGTCCCCCCATCAGAAGGGTCCCTCGCCCGCGACGAACCCGCACCATCCGACCCCGCCCCGGTCCCCGAGTTGGGAGATCTACCCGAGTTGGCCCATTGGCGCCACGAGGGCGGGCCCACTCGGGAAGAATTTTGCCGGGAGCAAGCCACTTGTCCTTCCCTGGTCGGGCTGCGGCGCCAGGCCGAGGGCCAAGCCGCAGGTGACCAGACCAGGACGCACCGAATCTATTGGGAAAATAACATCTTGTACAGTGAGCAGAAGTCGGTGGAGCTGGGATCCAGACGGGTACTGGTGGTACCCCTCCGCTTCCGAGATTTCCTCCTGGGCTTAGCCCACGACGTCCCCCTCGCCGGCCACCTGGGTCAGGACAAGACCTACAGCCGTCTCGTGACCCATTTTTACTGGCCTAGAATGAGAGCAGCGGTAGAAGCCCACTGCAAGTCCTGCCCCACGTGCCAGGCTAGTGGGAAGAGTGGGGGGAAGCGCAAGGCTCCCCTCCAACCCTTCCCGGTCGTCAGTACCCCTTTTGAACGAGTCGGAATCGACATCGTGGGACCACTGGACCCCCCCACCTCCCAAGGCCACCGTTTCATCTTGGTCCTAGTGGACCACGCCACCCGCTATCCTGAGGCTATTCCCCTACGCACCATTACGGCCCCCGTGGTGGGCCGGGCCCTGATGGGGATCTTTTCCAGGGTGGGTTTTCCCCGCGAGGTCGTGAGCGATCGCGGAACTAATTTTATCTCGAAGTACATGACGTCCCTGTGGCAACAATGTGGGGTGTCCTATAAGTTCACCACCCCGTACCATCCCCAAGGGAACGGCCTAGTAGAAAGGTTTAATAGGACTTTGAAAGGGATGATCGCTGGCCTAGAAGAGCCCCTCCGGCGTAAGTGGGACGTCCTGCTCCCCTGCCTCTTGTTCGCTTACCGGGAGGTCCCCCAGAAGTCCTTAGGGTTCAGCCCGTTTGAATTACTCTATGGACACCCCGTCCGAGGTCCCCTCAGTTTGGTTAAGGAAGGGTGGGAGGCGGCACCCCAGACCACCCCCCGAGATGTGTTCCAATACGTCCTGGCCCTCCGGAACCAGACCAGGAAGTTCCGAGAACTGGCCGAGGCCAACCTGGAGGCAAGTCAAGAAGAGATGAAGCGCTGGTACGACCAGAATGCCACTCTGGTCGAGTTCCAGCCGGGCCAGCAGGTGTGGGTCATGGCCCCCGTGAAGCCTGGCGCCCTCCAGGACCGATGGACTGGGCCCTACAAAGTGGTTGAGCGGAAGAGTCAAGTCACATACTTGGTGGACGTCCAGTCGCCTCGGGATCCCCTCCGGGTCCTGCACGTGAACCGCCTCAAGCCTCACTTCGAGCGGACAGAACTGAGCCTCCTGCTGGCCACCGATGACGGGGCCGAAGATGAGTCGGATCCCCTCCCGGACCTCCTGTGTGTCAAGGAGCAGGATGGCTCCGTGGAAGGAGTGAACCTCTCCCCAGCCCTCACTGCCCAGCAACAAGCGGACTGCCGCCAGCTCCTAAGACAATTTTCCGACCTCTTCTCCCTGACCCCCCGGGTCACCAACTGGTGTGTTCATGACGTGGACACCGGGGACAGCCCGCCGGTGAGACACCGAGCCTACCGGGTTCCTGACCGGGTCCGGTCCTGCATTCAAGCGGAAGTCTCGAAGATGTTGACCCTGGGGGTGATCGAGCCCTCTGACAGTCCCTGGGCCAGCCCCGTGGTCCTGGTCCCGAAGGCAGCGGCCCCCGGTGTCGCCCCCGAGCTCCGATTCTGCGTGGACTACCGGGGGCTCAATGACGTTACCCGAGCCGATGCCCACCCCATTCCACGAGCCGACGAACTCATTGACCGACTAGGGGCAGCCCGGTTCCTCAGCACATTCGACCTCACCTGCGGATACTGGCAGATTGCGCTCACCGAAGGGGCCAAGGAGCGGTCCGCTTTCTCCACCCCCGATGGGCACTACCGCTTCCGCGTAATGCCCTTCGGGATGAAAAATGCCCCGGCCACTTTCCAGCGACTGGTGAATAGGGTCCTGGCCGGGCTAGAGCAGTTCAGCGCGGCATATCTGGACGACATCGCTGTCTTCAGTTCAGAATGGAGTGAGCACCTCCAGCACCTCCGGAGGGTGCTAACCGCCCTGCGCCAGGCAGGCCTCACAGTAAAAGCCAGCAAGTGCCAGATCGGGCAAGGATCCGTAGTCTACCTGGAGCACCAGGTCGGGAGCGGCCAGGTCGCCCCTCTACAGCCAAAGATCGACGCCATCCTGGCCTGGGAACCACCCATCACCCAAACGGAGGTCCGAGCCTTTCTGGGACTCACGGGCTACTACCGAAGATTCATTCGGGGGTATGGCAGCCTTGTCGGCCCTCTCACAGAACTCACGTCTAAAAAACAGCCAAAGAAAGTGCAGTGGACAGCTGCCTGCCAGGAAGCTTTCGATGCCCTAAAAAAAGCCATGTGTACTGCCCCCGTCCTCCAGGCTCCCGACTACGCCAAGGAGTTCATAGTCCAGACCGATGCCTCCGAGCATGGCATTGGGGCCGTCCTGTCCCAAGTGAATGACCAAGGCCTAGACCAGCCCGTCGCCTTCCTCAGTCGGCGGCTGTTGCCCCGAGAACAGAGATGGAGCACCATAGAGCGCGAAGCCTTTGCCGTGGTCTGGGCACTCAAAAAGCTACGACCCTACCTGTTCGGCACCCATTTCAGAGTCCAAACTGACCATCGGCCCTTGCGATGGCTCATGCAGATGCGAGGAGAAAACCCCAAGCTACTGCGGTGGTCAATCTCCCTCCAGGGGATGTATTTCACCGTAGAACACCGCCCTGGTACGGACCACGCCAATGCTGACGGCCTCTCCCGGTTCTTCCGCCTCAGCGAAGAGAACCCCCCAAGTTGATGGGCAGTTCTCTCCGGCTTTCAGCTGGGGGGGACGCGTGTTGGACCCGGCCTCGTAGAGTGGCCCTCCGTGCCCCCGCACCACCGAAACCTGGTACCTGCAGCCCAAGCACACGGCCCAGCCGACCCTCCCCACCAGGACACACGCACCGACCCGGACATCCCCGTCCATGGCCTCTCTCCTTTCGGCCACCCCCGGCCGCGTGCCCACTTCATGCACCAAGATGGCCGCCCGGCCCCAGCGCGACCCGGGCCTAGAGGCGCCACTCCGGCTGGAGGACATCCCGCTTCCAGGGGATGAGAGAGGGAGGAGCAGTATCTATCGCACCTCTGAACCCCCCGGGACGATGGGTTTCGATCGGCCCTCCGGCCTCCCTGAGGGCTGGCTCCGTGCCTGCTGGGTGTCTGGGACTCCTCCCGACCCGGCCCTGAAAGGATCAAAAGACAATAGCAGGAAATCCCGACAAGCGACCCCCAGGTGACAAGACCCCTGCCTGCACAGACTCCGGACATCAAAGAGGGGTCGACCTATAACAAGGGGTGCTCTGGGTCTGCCCGGCAGATTCGACGCTGGAACAACAAGAGCCTGCCGACGTGGTCGCGGCTCCTGGAACTTGGACCCTCCTGAGCCCTGCTGAGTGACTCGCGGCTCCCTGAAGATCGTAAGACCTCCGAACTTGTACCTGAGCCCTGCTGAGTGACTCGCGGCTCCCTGAAGATCGTAAGACCTCCGAACTTGTACCTGAGCCCTGCTGAGTGACTCGCGGCTCCCTGAAGATCGTAAGACCTCCGAACTTGTACCTGAGCCCTGCTGAGTGACTCGCGGCTCCCTGAAGATCGTAAGACCTCCGAACCTGTACCTGAGCCCGCTGAGTGACTCGCGGCTCCAACAGACTCTCACGGTCCCGCCGGACCCCGACTACAACATCGTATCCCCCAGCTCGAGGATTGTGAACTGTGCGCTGGATACGTCCCTGCTTTGAACCTTTACCAGAGACTGTCCCGCTACCCCCTACCCCTTCCGAGACTCTTGAGCCCGCGCTCACCTTGTACATATTTGCAGTGATAACCTACTTGATAAAGATTGTTTTCTCAGAATACCCGGTGTGGTCACTCTGTGTCGTGTGGTGCCAGAAGTACGATCCTAGATACGAGATTCCTCCCCCTGGGGAGTCTCCCGCCAGTGCCCGGCTACGATACTTTGAGGGTGGGTCTCAGGGTAGTCAGGACCCCTTCCAGGCTCCTCTGAGGTCGCCGTCTAACAACGGGTATGTGTACTACCAGTGCCTACATGTATGTGTAGGCACTGGTAGTACACGTACGGAGGCACTGGTAGTACACGTACCTGTACGTGTACTACCAGTGTGTGCACGTACGTGTAGGCACTGGTAGTACACGTACCTGTACGTGTACTACCAGTGTGTACACGTACGTGTAGGCACTGGTAGTACACGTACGTGTAAGCACTGGTAGTACACGTACCCGTACTTGTACTACCAGTGCGTACACGTACGTGTAGGCACTGGTAGTACACGTACCGTACGTGTACTACCAGTGTGTACACGTACGTGTAGGCACTGGTAGTACACGTACACGTACGTGTACTGCCAGTGCCTACACGTACATGTACTACCAGTGCGTATATGTACGTGTAGGCACTGGTAGTACACGTACCCGTACGTGTACTACCAGTGCGTACACGTACGTGTAGTCACTGGTAGTACACGTACCCGTACGTGTACTACCAGTGTGTACACGTACGTGTAGGCACTGGTAGTACATGTACATGTAGGCACTGGTAGTACACATACCTGTACGTGTACTACCAGTGCGTACACGTACGTGTAGGCACTGGTAGTACACGTACCCGTACGTGTACTACCAGTGTGTACATGTATGTGTAGGCACTGGTAGTACACGTACCCGTACGTGTACTACCAGTGCCTACACGTACGTGTACTACCAGTGCGTACATGTACGTGTAGGCACTGGTAGTACACGTACCCGTACGTGTACTACCAGTGCGTACACGTACGTGTAGGCACTGGTAGTACACGTACCCGTACGTGTACTACCAGTGCGTACACGTACGTGTAGGCACTGGTAGTACACGTACCCGTACGTGTACTACCAGTGTGTACACGTACGTGTAGGCACTGGTAGTACACGTACGTGTAGGCACTGGTAGTACACGTACCCGTACGTGTACTACCAGTGCATACACGTACGTGTAGGCACTGGTAGTACACGTACCCATACGTGTACTACCAGTGTGTACACGTACGTGTAGGCACTGGTAGTACACATACGTGTAGGCACTGGTAGTGCACGTACCCATACATGTACTACCAGTGCATACACGTATGTGTCAAAGGCACAGTGCAACTGGTGCCGTAGGGGTACGTGTGAAACGCACGGTACCTGTGTGTGGATTTGAAAATTACATAGGGGACACATAAGGGACAAGTATTAGGCACTAAATGCATGCTGGTTGTCATGGATACAGAGTTTTCAGTTCAAATTTTTCCATCAGGTGGCCTGGAAAAGTTAGTTGGCCACAAAATACAAAGTTGCAAAGTGATTGTTGACTTGACATGATGCTCAAAATTTGAACGATGCAAATGCTGTCACTGGTGTATGTGGAAAGGGATTGGAGTAAACGTAAGATGCAAATGAATCTGACCAATCACTATGTACTCCTCCAAATGAATGCCCCTCAGCAAGACAGATATAAGTCAGCCAGAACCCATGAGAGGGCACTTGCCTGCACAACTTTCCTGTCGACAACACTGCTGCTGTCTGTGCTTCCTCTGGCACCATGTCAAGGTCTGTGGAGAGGACCCAGCCATTCACCCAGGAGGAGAATGAGGCATTGCTAGATGTCATCCTCCCACAGTACCCCAGTCTGTATGTGAGACCAAGGGAGCAAGTGAGTGCTGACTTCACTAGCTTTTACTGTGTACCTGTTTTTGTGACTGTCACTTCTGGCATTGTTTCCAGGTGTGACAGACATGCAATGTTGTTTAGAGTGGGTCCCGGGGGGGGGGGGGGGGAGGGAATTGCTTATGTTTACCATGCAGAGCATGACGTAGTTCATGTGTGCACTCCTCACTTGCATTGTGCTTACTGTGACATTCACTGCATAGTGCATGACACATTCAGCCTGGCTAATCCTTTGTGGCATTTTTTGGCTATAGTCCTGAGGTGATTCAGTGGTCCCCCCGGTGTGACAGGTGACTGTACCCACAGATGTGGGTGAGTTGAGTGGAGCTGTGGTGAGAGTGTCCAAGTGATGTGTACGCCCCCTGGACATTGATGTGTGTGAATGTTCCTTGTCATGTGGGTGAGTGTCTATGTGAAGTGTTGCACCACAGCTGCATGGAGGAGGCAACAGCTCTACCCATCTGATGTGAGAAGTAAGCTGTGCTGTGTGTCTGGCTTGCTGAGGTAGACCCACACCTGTGACACCCCACAGGCAGTGGCACATGTGCAGAGTGAGGTTTGTATCCGCTGTTGCCAATGGCATGTGATTGATCTGTGCCTGTGTGTGTCTGTGTACTCTGCTGAGGTTGCGTCAGTGGCCTGGGGCATGTAACTGCTTGGAGGTGCTGTCCATCAGCCTGGTGTTGCTTGTGATGCACAGTGTGTGCCATGTTCATGGAGTGTGTCGCACCCCTCATGCCACCTGTGTACTTTATATGCCATGTAGTGCATTGGGGCTTCCACAGAGGCCAGTGTCCATATGACTAAGATGCTATTCCTTGGCAGCATCCTATGTCCTGTTCAACATATCAAAGATGTTCAAATGTGTGTCTCTCTGACATGGAGCAGGTGTAGTGATGTTGTCTCACTTTGTCATCCTCACAGGTAACTGCCTACGTGAAGGGGGAGATCTGGAAGCGGGCCGTCAGGGCCGTGAGATCGGTGGAGGGTCGCAGTTGGCGCCTAGCCCAAGTAAGAAAACGGTGGCAGGACATCCGGTGCTGGACCCGGAGGATCGCCCGGGTCCTGCTGAGGGACTCACCTCCATGCCCCCACGGCGGGCGCCGACGCTTGACCCACCAGATGAAGCGTGTCCTGGCAGTGGTCTTCCCTGACATGGATAGGCGGTTACAGGAGATACAGCAGCAAGGAGGGGGTAGGTAAATGTGTGTTTGTTGTGTGTCACCAGCTGTTGGAAGTGCTCAGTCACCTGGATACACTGCCATGGTTTATATGTGCAGTGCGCAGTGCATATCCTTTTCCCCCAAGTCAACCGGTGCTGTTCTTCCTCCCTTCCCCTCCTTGACATGTGTTCCCTGGTCTGTGTGTAATCACTATTGCACATGGTCATCTAGGCTGCTAGTTAATCCAAGTGCACATTGCTTTCTGCATCATGTGTGGGGGTGGTCTGTGACATGTGTTGGTACCTTGCCTGTGCCCTGTCCTGTTCAGTCATTTGGGGGTCCATATTTGTTGGCACTGATGCTGTCTCGAAATAGAAGTAAGAGGTTTCAAATTAACAGATTTGCAGCATGCATGACTGATGTTGTGGCCTCAGACATGATGTGCATGAGTGGGAGATATGCATAGTGCCGGGACGGTTGCTCATGTTACAGTCAGATCATTCCAGGACCATGGAGCAGTGTGCCCACTACAGTCCCCTGAGACACCCTTGCCTCGGAATTATGTGTGTCATCCAACACTGTGCCCATTCTCTGTGTGTTCAGCATAGGTTGGCCTCTGTGGCATTGTTCCCTGGCCTCATTTGTATTTATCTAAAGTGTGCTACATGGGTCCACTGTACAGGGTGACCCCATTTGGCTTGTGCATCCTCACACTGGGCAGTGCCTGTGTGTCTATGTACAACTATCTGTTGATGGTTGTTTGTCACAAATATGTGTTGGCAGCCTCACGAGGTGATGTGGAGTACATTTAGGAATTATTGATGCACATTTTAGTAAACCCAGATTAAGAGGTGTAACTTCTTGATCTGTCTCAATCACATTGTCTCAGGTATGGGGGGTTTGTGCGGGCAAGGCCTACATGTCCAAACCTTATATCTCCTTGCCAGGTCTGACCTGTGTGTGATAATTGTCTGGACAGACACTCAACATGCAGTGACCCAGTCATGTTGTGCAGGGTTTAATGTTTGTGCTTTGCAGCATGTGTCAAAAGTTTAAATACATGATTCCTGCTCATCCATTTTTGGCACCAGTGTGTGGTCCAGATGCTACGTAGTTTGGTCTTTGTGTGCTGACATGTTGGAAACGGCCCTTTTTGCAGGGTTATCCCCAAACTTTTTGCTTCTTCCTCCTTTATGTTTTTCTGACCCGTGGTTGTTGGCAATAGGACTCTGGGCACTTTACCACTGCTGATCAGTGCTAAAGTGCATATGCTCTCTGTATAAATTGTTATATTGATTGGTTATCCATGATTGGTATATTTGTTTCACCTGTTAGCCCCTAGCAAAGTGCACTGCGTGTGCCAGGGCTGGTGATTCAAATGCTACTAGTGGGCTGCAGCACTGATTGTGCCACCCACAGGAGTAGCCCTAAAATGATGTCTTAGGCCTGCTTGCAGTGCCTATGTGCAGTCCAGGACTGCCATGTCGACCTGGCCAGTGCACCCACTGACCAGACCTTATCCTTCCCTTTCTGTACATGTCAGGCATCCCTATGGTGGCCCTAGGTACCCCCCTGGGCTGGGTGCAGTGTATCTGAAAGGTAGGGCACGTACTGAGGTGTGTAACATGCCCTGGTAGTGAATTACAGCCATTTTCGTTTTTCACTGCTGAGAGGCTATCTTGCCCATAGGATAGAATGGGGAAGGCTGTTTACATGCCTATCTTCCCATAAGGGCAAGATAGAAAATCCAAGTTTGGTATCTCTGTGTTCAGAATTTAATTATACATCTTTTTAGCAAGATGGTTTTTAAATTCACTGTGTGAGAATAGCACTTTTTAGAAAGTAGCTATTCTCCTGTTTAACCTTCCTGTGTGCCTGTGTGCTGGTTGGCTGACTGGTGTCATGTGATGGGCTAGGTGGCTCCAGGAGCCTGGATGAGTCAGCAGCAGGGTGAATAGGGAGATCTGCTTTAGATGGGTGGGAGTAGTCGTCCCTGGGTTTGAATAGGGCTGCCCCTGCCAGCACAAAGCTGGCTCCACCCCCTGCTGGCCAGGCTGAGGACTCTGCCTCTGCTGGCACAAAGAAGGCTCCACCTCCTGCTGAGCGTATAACGACCCTGCCCCTCACTCTGAAAGGAACCAGGTGCTCCAGAGCAGAGCACACCCAGGAACCGGTTTGAGCAGGGGAATCCCCCCACTGAAACACAGAGAGACAAAGACTTGGAGGGGTATAAGAAGAGGACCCCAGACACCTAAACTTTAGATCACTTTAGAACTAAGAAGAAACCTCTGCCAAGGAGAAAGCTGAAAAGAACTGAAGAGGAGAAGACTTCCTGCTTGCTGTTTTGCTTTGCTGCCAAGGAGAGGGGAAGGACTTTGCTGTGTCCCCTTCTTTTGATTCTGATCTCCAAGGGCCTGAGAAGAGCTGGCTCCCTGTTAAGAAGTCCCAGGAACAAAAGGACTTCACCACCAGCTCCCCTGGAACTCTGCTGAAGGAGTTCTGACCTGCCTTGGAGTGCTTGCCCAGTCTTGGGGCCTCAGGAGGTTGTTTTGCTGTGTTTTGGGAGCTGGGAAGCAGAAGCGTGAAAAAGAGTAACTGGTACCCAACGCATCATCCGATTGCGTGTCGCAAGAACGAGAGTGCGAGGAGAATTTCATCGCGGCGTCATCGCAGCACCCGGAGTCCCCGCATCGCCGAGTGCGTCGAGCATCGATCCGGTGCAAGAAGATTCCTGACGCTGCGAGGGTCGTCGCAGAACCAGTTTGCGGGCCGCACCACTGCCGGTGCGTGAAAGTATCCAGTCGCTGCGTGCGTCGACGCAGAGTCCCGTTCCGTGGCGCATCGAGAGTTGCGGCGCCGGAAGTCAACGCTGCGCCGCGCATCGTGCCACATCGAAGAGTGTCGCATCGAACCTGTGCGTGAAGCTTCCCCCTAAGAAACCTACGCAACGAAGGCCAAAGTCATCGCATCCTCCCCCTACAGATCGGAGCCGGCGCATCCACCTCTGCTGCGTGAAGCAGGGCTGCTGCAAAGCCTCCCCAAGATCTCAGGAGTATCGCATCGCCTTTGCCCTCTTCCTTGTTATGGCTTTTGGGAACCTTATCGCAACTACAGGTACTGTTGGGCACGAGAGTGTCGCATTTTGTGCATTGAGAGTCGCATTGTGCAAGACACTGACTTTTACATCCTGGAGTACTTTCTGCAAACTCTTGAACTATCTTTAAAGTAACCTTTTGAATTATATGTTGGTTTGTCTGTAGTATTTGGTCTTGTGAAGATTTTAGTAAAGATACCTTATTTTTCTAAAACTGGTGTGGAGTAAATCTGTGGTGTTTTCACTGTGTTACTGTGAGTGTTGGTACAAATACTTTACACATTGCCTTTGATAGCCTAGACTGCTCAGGCCAAGCTACCTAGAGGGTGAGCAGGGGTTATCTTAACAGTGTATCCCCCTTTCCCTGACTAGAAGCAAGGGTCCCTACTTGGACAGAGGTACCTACCCTGCCAACTAGAGACCCCCAGATCTAACATGACATCTGTGTGGACATTATTGGTTGCCATGAGGGTGTCTCCTCAGTGCAGGTGCTCCTTATTCCGACACAATTGCAGGCCCATTAGCTTATGCATTGTCCTGTGTTTGGACATGTGTGCCACTCCACATGACAGGCAGTGGGTGGGTCAGATGTGTTGCCAACTGTGTTATCATGGTACGGATGGCTATGTGACAGGTGGCATGATTCAAGTTGTTAGTCAAGAAGTCTTGTACCTTGGCACTCACTACACTTGTCAACATGTCTTAATTTTTTCAATGCTTGACTTTGATGTTTTGTTGTGAAGGACAATAATGTGCCTGCATGACAGATGTCTCCCAAGGAAGTGCACAAGAAACCACCTTTACACTTTCAGGGGACACGCTGGCACATTTTAAAGAAAGGCACAGTTCGAATAACACGTTTTTTTCAGATTATACATATACATGTTCCCACAGTGTGGTGGCATTTGGGTATGTACTTGATTGTTGCTGATATCAACTTACGAGTGTCAAGTCATCCAGACCACCGTGGTGCCATGTATATGTACTTACTGAAACCCCATTTCTTTCTAACAGTGGCTTATTTTAATAAGGCTGGCAGTTCATACAATGACTGTGTAAATGTAGTTTTGTGTGCACCTCCTTGTGTGACTTCTTTTATACAGGCACATGTGTGTTCTGTTCACAAAGTGGCACATTCACACATTCTAAACATGTAGATTGTGTAAAGTGTTATGATTCCCAAGGGATCACAATGTATTTCGTTTGGGTTTCCAAAGTACTCACAGGTCTCTGAGTATGGGGACACCTTCAGCATTGCGGTCTGTTATTTAGCCTTGGGTGCACCCATACTGTTTCGTTCACAGTAAACAAGAGGTGGCATGCCTTCATAGTATTGCTGTGCTCAACTGTTCCCAGACTCTAGCTTCTCAGTATAATTTGATATCAAGTTATTTGCTGTTGTGTCCTATTCTTCCTTGTTTCCAAGTGGCATGGTGGGTCAACCAACTGGGGAGTGCAGGGCTTACATATGTGCGGAGTAATCTAGATGTTACTCATGATGCATTTGCTGATATGCACTGTGACCTATTCTGTTTGGACTCATGTGTCAGATGTATACAGGTGACTGATTATTTTCTATATCTTCACCTTGCCCACAGCATCATCGGAGGACACCGAGGGAGACACCTGCACGGACCTGGAGGAAGGATCCAGCACCGGTGCCACCACTGCTGGCGAGTCTGCGGGAGCAAGTGGCACGGAGGGCGAGGGGAGTCAGGCAGAGGACCTGTCTGGTGGCGACACCGACTACGACGCTGACGGGTCTGAGGCTGAACTCCTCGAGGGGGCGGAGGCTGCTACAACACCTGGCAGCAGCACAACATCTGTCACCGCCTCCTCCATTCCCATCACCGCCCTCCCAGAAGCTCCGGTCCCTTCTGTCCGTGAAGGGCACCACCATGTCTCCTTTGTGCCAGGCACCGCACCCCCTGCCCCTGTCACCCCTGCTGCCCTCACTGCAGAGTCTGTGGACATTCAGCGGCAGTTGCAGGTTGGCCAGACATCGATGCTGAATGTCCTCCATGGCCACACCAGACTGCTGACACAGATGGTGTCGTTCAAGGAGGGCATGTCAGCAGCGATGTCTGACCAACGGATGTTGCTGAGGTCCATGGACTCTTCACTGACGGCAGCAGTGAGTCTCCTGCAGCGCTTCGTCCCCCCCTCCCCCTGCCCCATCCACACTTCCCACTCCCATGCCTGTCCCATGCACACCCAGACATTCCCAAGCACGCACCCCACCAGACACAGGCAGCACACAAACACGTAAGGGAAAGCACACACCTCCTGGCACGCACACTCAGGGGGATAAAGGCATACCCACTGGGTCTGGGGCACACAGGCATACACGCAGCCACAGTCTGAGTCCGCATGCCTCACTACCCAGTCCCTCCAAAGGCACTCCCCGTGGCTCCCCTGCCACACAGTCAGACAAGGAGAGCTACTTGGCTGTGCTGGGCCTCAGCCCCACTGGGTCACCAGCCCGCAAACGGGCAAGGAACTCCCCGGGTAGGGGAGTTGAGTCCCCCCCCTGTCCACCCCCTCACCCAGTAGCGCTGCACCCCATCCCTCCGCCCCCCCCCCCTCCTTTGTGCCTGTGGTTTCTTCCGGTGCATGGGATACTCTGTACGCCCTGGCAGAAGTGTGCAGCGCCGAGCTCACCTCCGCCTTTGGCGCTGCCCCACCCCCTCTGGTGGAGGCGTCCGTCCTTGCACCCACCACACCTACCCTTACACCTCCTGTCCCTGCGGTGCCTGGTCCTTCCCAACATGATGCCCCCCCCCCAGTCGACGAACCTGAGGGTTCTAATGTGCAGGCAAGCTAGGGGAGACACGTGCCCATGTGTCCCCCCAAGGACTTCTATTCTGGACTGGCCATTGGCCTTTGTATATAGTGTTGTTGAAAAGAATATTATCTTATGCTGATTAAAGCATTTTCTTTTGACTTTGAACACTATTGCATTTCAGGTATTGATTTGGTGCTGATGCTCCAGGAGTTGGGGTTGTGGTAATGTGTTATGTTTCGGGCAAAGGTTCGAGTCTGATGGTCATGAGGTGGCCCATGGGATCTGCGTGCCATCACAAGGTCTCTGCAAAGGATCTTTGGTCGTGTGTGTTGTTTGTTTTTTGAGACATTTTACCAAGGATTGTCCCTTCCTCCGTGGCACCGGACATCTTCCCTGCAGAGAGTTGCACAATTGTTGTGCTGACCTGTGTATACATTCCCTTTGTTGGTGACGGATCCCTTCAACTATGGCCATGCCTGCTCAGCAATGTCTCCGGCTGCATCGTCTGTGCCATCCTTGCTAGTCACTGTACTTGTGTATTGAGTATGTTGCCATGCCTTCATGGAGAAATCGTCCCTTTTCCGCACTATGCATGTGTGTAATCCCAGCCTAGCAAACATATGGTACCTGACTCACAATTGTGGGCATTGTATCTGTGGGAACTCCACCCTATTCCTTCCATGAGAGACAACATCTTGGTGGCTGTCGCAGCACCTGTACATTCCTATCAGTCCTGGGATGTGCGTTACAGTGTGTGTTCCCTTTGGCTCTCTTAGTTTAGTAGGCATTGACATGACAATACAGTCTTGTGGCATGATCTCTGTGTGTGTATTGTGCTGCATCCGCCAGGGGTGGGTATGCATGTGTCATTTGTCCTCACACCCACATGTGGTGTGTCATGCAGTGGGGGAAAGACATCCATCCTAATGGGAGTGGGACACTGCTGTCAGTGATGTGTTGTTATGGCACTATCAACATAGTCGAAAATTAGGGATGCGTACATGCACCCATGGAGTTGTGGTCATCTGATAATGATGTACACACCCCATGTCTCTGTCCACTGCTGGGAGTGATAAGCACCCACCCCCATGTCTCTGTCCACTGCTGGGAGTGATAGGCACCCACCCCTCACATGTCTCTGTCCACTGCTGGGAGTGATAGGCACCCACCCCTCACAAGTCTCTGTCCACTGCTGGTATTCCGCTACACCCACCCCTCACATGTCTCTGTCCACTGCTGGTATTCCTCTGCACCCACCCCTCACATGTCTCAGTCTACTGCTGGGAGTGATAGGCACCCACCCCTCACATGTCTCTGTCCACTGCTGGGAGTGATAGGCACCCACCACCATGTCTCTGTCCACTGCTGGGAGTCCTCTTCACCCACCCCTCACATGTCTCTGTCCACTGCTGGGAGTGATAGGCACCCACCCCTCACATGTCTCTGTCCACTGCTGGGAGTGATAGGCACCCACCCCTCACATGTCTCTGTCCACTGCTGGGAGTGATGTGATAGGCACCCACCCCCATGTCTCTGTCCACTGCTGGGAGTCCTCTGCACCCACCCCTCACATGTCTCTGCCCACTGCTGGGAGTGATAGCCACCCACCCCTCACATGTCTCTGTCCACTGCTGGGAGTGATAAGCACCCACCACCATGTCTCTGTCCACTGCTGGGTGTCATCTGCACCCACCCCTCACATGTCTCTGTCCACTGCTGGGAGTGATAGGCACCCACCCCCATGTCTCTGTCCACTGCTGGGAGTCCTCTGCACCCACCCCTCACATGTCTCTGTCCACTGCTGGGAGTGATAGGCATCCACCCCTCACATGTCTCTGTCCACTGCTGGGAGTGATAGGCACCCACCCCCATGTCTCTGTCCACTGCTGGGAGTCCTCTGCACCCACCCCTCACATGTCTCTGTCCACTGCTGGGAGTCCTCTACACCCACCTCCATGTCTCTGTCCACTGCTGGGAGTCCTCTGCACCCACCCCTCACATGTCTCTGTCCACTGCCGGGAGTGATAGTCACCCACCCCAATGTCTCTGTCCACTGCTGGGAGTCCTCTGCACCCACCCCTCACATGTCTCTGTCCACTGCTGGGAGTGATAGGCACCGACCACCATGTCTCTGTCCACTGCTAGGAGTGATAGGCACCCACCCCTCACATGTCTCTGTCCACTGCTGGGAGTGATAGGCACCCACCCCCATGTCTCTGTCCACTGCTGGGAGTCCTCTGCACCCACCCCCATGTCTCTGTCCACTGCTGGGAGTCCTCTGCACCCACCCCTCACATGTCTCTGTCCACTGCTGGGAGTGATAGGCACCCACCACCATGTCTCTGTCCACTGCTGGGAGTGATAGGCACCCACCCCTCACATGTCTCTGTCCACTGCTGGGAGTGATAGGCACCCACCCCTCACATGTCTCTGTCCACTGCTGGTATTCCTCTGCACCCACCCCTCACATGTCTCTGTCCACTGCTGGGAGTCCTCTGCACCCACCCCGCACATGTCTCTGTCCACTGCTGGGAGTGATAGGCACCCACCCCCATGTCTCTGTCCACTGCTGGGAGTCCTCTGCACCCACCCCCATGTCTCTGTCCACTGCTGGGAGTCCTCTGCACCCACCCCCATGTCTCTGTCCACTGCTGGTGTTCCTCTGCACCCACCCCTCACATGTCTCTGCCCACTGCTGGGAGTGATAGGCACCCACCCCTCACATTTCTCTGTCCACTGCTGGGAGTGATAGGCACCCACACCTCACATGTCTTTGTCCACTGCTGGGAATCCTAGGCAGCCACCCACCCACCCACCCGCACCCTTGGTGCGGTACACTGCTGTCCTGGGCATACACACACCCCAATATATTGGTTATATGCTGAACCAGGCCCTAAGCCAACATTCGTGGCGTGTGTACGCCTTGTATCACAAATGTACTGTTCCCTAGGGTTACGGGTGATGCGGTCCGTACCCCCGCATTCATAGGTTGGGTACGGTCCGTACCACGAGTACCCCTACGTCACCACTACAATGGCGGTACGGACCGTACCCACGCTCTGAGGGCGTGGGTACGGTCCGTCCCACCATTGTTGTGGTGATGTAGGGGTACGCATGGTACGGACCGTACCCACGCTCTGAGGGCGTGGGTACGGTCCGTACCACCATTGTGGTGGTGATGAAGGGGTACGTGTGGTACGGACTGTACCCACGCCCTCAGAGCGTGGGTACGGTCCGTCCCACCATTGTAGTGGTGATGTAGGGGTACGCGTGGTACGGACCGTACCCACGCTCTGAGGGCGTGGGTACGGTACTTACCACGCGTACCCCTACATCACCACTACAATGGTGGGATGGACCGTACCCACGCTCTGAGGGCGTGGGTACGGTCCGTACCACGCGTACCCATACATCACCACTACAATGGTGGAACGGACCGTACCCACGCCCTCAGAGCGTGGGTACGGTCCGTCCCACCATTGTAGTGGTGGCGGGTACGCGTACACGTCCACTTCCGTTGTGGCGGTACGCAGGGATTGGTGGACACGCCCCCTGAAGTGACCAGACCCTGGAGGTAATGTATGTACAGGATATATGTTTTTTTTAATTGGGTAGGGGTTATGTATCCTGCCCCTCGCCTCCCCCCTTTGCCCCTGGGTGTTGTTCTGACCTTCTGCGTCGTGCGCGGCGGTTTCGGTGCACCAGGTCGTAGGCTAGGAGGGCCGGGATGACACATAGGATGGGGTCCATGGCTGTCCGTCGCGTACCGGTGCTCCTTCTTCGCGTCGTCCTCAATTTCCCGGGAGTTTTTGGCTGCCGTAAAAAATGAGCCGTGCGGAGTGACGTAGGCACGAATCGTACTTGCTGGTCCGTAAAACGCTGCCTGACTCCGTGCGGACGTCACGAACGCGCTGTCCCGGATCACAATTGCGGGTATTTTTTCGCCGCACGTAGTTTTTTACAATTCGTATGGAAATGGTATTTCTGTACGAATCGTACTTGCTGGTTTGTAAGATGGAATTCCCGGGTACGAGTCGTACGGAGAAAACGCTCCGTACGACCATTCGTACCCGGGTTTTACAGGATCGGAATCGGCATCTAAATTACTTCCCACCCTGTTCCCAAATAAAAACACAATTCACTCCACATACCATTTTAAACACTTTAAATATTTATCAATTAATACATTAATAAAAATTAATTACCAATAAATAATTAATAAACAATAAATAAATTAACCACACCAATAAATTATAATTAATCATTGCAAATAAATTACTTCCCACCTTATTCCCCTATAAACCCACATTCCGCTCCAAAAATTAAATAATAAAATTAACATAATTATTACTTAATTAAAATTAATAACCAATTATTAATTAACAGTCAATTAACTATCAATACAATAAACAAAAAATAATAATGACTTAATTACAATCAAATTACTTCCCACCCTATTCCCCTATAAACCCACAACCCGCTACAGAACTAAAATGCAAAATTTATTAAAAATAATTAATAATTCCTAAACAATATTATTTAATTAACTATAATTAAATTACTTCCCATCCTATTCCCCTATAAACCCACACCCCGCACCAAAAATGAATTAATACAATTAACATAATTATCAATTAATAAAAATTAATAACCAATTATTGATTAATTAACAATCAATTAATTATCAATACCAATAAACTAAAAAGAATAATTACTTCATTGCAATAAAATTACTTCCCACCCTATTCCCCTATAAACCCACAACCCACTACAGAACTAAAACGCTAAATTTAATTAAAATAATTATTAATTCATAAAAAATATTATTTAATTAACTATAATTAAATTACTTCCCACCCTATTCCCCTATAAACTCACAACCCGCTACGGTACTAAAACGCATAATTTACTTTAAAACAAAATACTAACTTCTAAAAACTGTATACATATATGTAAAAAAAATACAATATTTAACAAAAAACATATAATACATACATATACAAGACATAGTAATATAAACATCGATATTATTAACATTGATATTTTTGTATCAATATTAATAACTTCGATATTATGTGCTTCGATATTTCTTACCTTACATTCAATATTCTAGTCGATATTCTGTTGATGTTATTCTTGACATCGATATTCTGTCCCCACGATATTAAAATTTCGATAGGAAGAGCATTTTTTGTTTTGCTTATAACTTTGGCGTTGTTTGATGAATCTTCATGAAAGTTTCCAAAATAATTCTTTGTTCATATCAGCTCCTATGTTGAAAGTTTGGGGGTGATTCGTCAAGGGGAGGCCGAGAAAAAAGGGGGTCCCAAAACGTGTTTTCTCCATGCAATTTCCATAGAAAAATTTAGACAAGGCTACAGGTCGAACGGGTGAACGGAATTATCCCAAATTTGGCAGGGAAAAGGGTCTTGGTCTAGAAAGCACGCTTTTGTTTATTTGGTGTAAATCCATTCAGTAGTTTTGGAGAAATATCTAAATTTACAGATATCGATATTTGGGAATTCTGCCATCTGATTGGCTGAGGCGTTACGAGCACGAGCTTGCTGCTTATTGGCTGCGAGCGGTTGCAACTAGGAAGTGTTGGCAGACATTTTGTGATTCTGTTGAAGCGAGTAAGGGGAAAAAAGGGTGAAAAAAGTAGGAAAGAGGAGGGTAGGAGCACAGTAAGCTCCGTGGGGTGTTTAGGGTGTGCTATACAGGGGGTGCGAAGAGAACTACTCATCCCTACCGGTCTGAAAGTGCTGGGGTACGGAAATTAAGTGAGGTATTGCCTAGAGTCTGATGCTGCTAAGGTGAGCTGCTGCGGGACTCGGGGATTAAAGCGTGAGCCCAAACTGTGTGTCTTATGCTGTGAAGTCATGTGCCCTCTCCGTTGCACCACACCTGTGGAAGTAGTGTCAGCATGTGTTTATATCTACTAGGATGAACTACTGACCCCTACTGGTCTGAAAGTGCTGGGGTACGGAAAATATGTGAGGTATTGTCTAGAGTCTCATGCTGCTAAGCTGAGCTGCTGCCGGACTCGGGATGAAAGCGTCAGTCCAAAGTGTGTGTCATATGCTGTGAAGTCATGTGCTCTGGCCGCTCTGCCACATCTGTCCAAGTAGTGTCAGTATGTAGTTATACCTACTTGGAGGAACTTTTGTTTCAAACATGAGGAACTTTTGTTTCGAACATTGTAACTTGTGTATGGTGCTTAGGGGGTGTTATACAGGGAGTGCGAAGGTAAATTCGCAAGTATCAAATCAATTTGGTATTTGTAAAGTGCAAACTACTCACTCCTACGGGTCTGATGGCGCTGGGGGCATAAACTGAGCTGCTGCCGGACTCTGGGATAAAGCCGCTGAACTACTGACCCCTACCGGTCTGAAAGTGCGGGGTACGAAAATTAAGTGAGGTATTGCCTAGATTGTCATGCTGCTAAATTGAGCTGCTGCTGGACTCGGGGATGAAACCGTGAGCCCAAACTGTGTGTCCTATGCTGTGAAGTAATGTGCTCTGGGCGCTGTGCCACACCTGTGCAAGTAGTGTCAGCAATATTTTATACGTAGTAGGAGGAAGTTTTGTTTGGAACACGGTAACTTGTATATGGTGCTTAGGTGGTGTTATACAGGGAGTGGATGGTAAATCAATACGGTATTTGTAAAGGGCAAACTACTCACCCCTATGGGTCTGAAAACCCTGGAGGCCGGCGTGGAAATTATGTGAGCTATTAAGTGAGCTATTGCTCAGAGTCACATGGTGCTGAACTGAGCTGCTGCCGGAGCAGGGGATTAAACCGTGAGCCCTGTGCTTTGAACTCATGTTTTCGGGCCGCTGCGGCACACCTGTCCAAGTAGTGTCAGCATGTGTGCATACGTACTAGGAGGAACTTTTGTTTTAAACAGTGTGACGTCTGTAGGGTGATTGGGGGGTGCTACAGAGGGAATGTGAAGTTCAATTGTGCCGTTTCTAATCAATCCGGTATTTGTAAAGTGCAAACTACTCACTCGTACGGGTCTGCAGGCGCTGGGGGCCGGCATGGAAATTAAGTGAGCTATTGCTAGTCACATGGTGCTATTCTGAGCTGTCGCTAGAGCCGGTGATCAAAGCGAGAGCTCTGTGCTCCAAAGTCAGATGGTCTGGCCGCTGCGCCATAGCTGTGTGGAGAATACATTTTGGCGAGGGTCCGGGAGTTGCCGTTACCTGGCCCTAAAATAGCGGGCCTAAGTTGTTAGTTATAAGGCGGCTCTAAAAAGAGCCCTGTGTTTATTAGTTGGAGCTACATATAAGTGTGGATGCACAGCTTCAGGTTATTCAGAAAAACTAGATTTCCCTGATCTGTGAAGTGTACTCCATCACTTCTGTGGATATCAGCCATATCAAAACGTATGTTGTTGTAGATCGACCCCATTCTATGGTCTCTGAGGTATGCAGACACAGCTTTGTTGACATTCTTCCTAGATTTTTCAATCTGAGGACAAAATTGGTTTGACCATTTCCACTTCTGTCTTTGGCATATATTCAAATATACAAAGACAGTTTGAGGCAAAAGCAACATCAATTGTCGAAAGGTGTCCTTCATTAGCAAATCCAAACCTACACCGGTCAATGTGCCTGTGTCGTTTCCACCACAATGCACAATCATGAGGTCAGGGTGTTGGAGATGCAAATAGGTTTTAACCAAAGGCAACAATTGAAGCCACTTATATCCTCTCTGTGCAAACCATTTAATGTCCACATTTTGTAAACCTAGGTCTAAGTCAATACGTCTCTGTTCTGCATACCTCTTGCACCAGAACACATAGCTATGTCCTACGATCCACACTAGCATTTTGAAGGTATGGCAAGATGTCTGTAGCTCATGCAGTTCCTTCGTAGAGTAAGAGATATGTTTAAAGATGGGGAAAAATCTGTTTTTTTCCACAGAAAACGATAATTGATTGGAAGATAAGAAGCATTGGGTACTAAAAATTAGGGTGCATATTAGTTGCGTGAAAAAGCATGCTTGTCATTGGTTAATAAAGAGCAGTCTAAACGTGGAGTACATGCGATAGGATGAATGTGCTCAGCTCAACCAGACGTGCTACTTGGAACTTTTGGAACTTTGGAACTTAAAACAATGGTGAACTTTTAACCCACAGGTGCTGTTAAATGTTCGAGAATATGTTGAAAAAAAAAAGTTACGTTTAAAAAAATCATGTACTTTTAACCTGCAGGTGTCGTAGAATGTTCCAGAAAGTGTGGTGATAAAATAGGTTGAACTTCTGACCTGTATGTGGCACGGAATATTAAGTAGCTTTTCATATGGAAAATTCAAAAATAACCAATGGAGATAAGTTTTGGAATGTCGATGAAGGAATGAAGTATTCTGATTTGTTCTTTACATGTATTTATATGTGGAGCGACAGAGAAATTGTGCCATTACTGGTTCCATTCTTGATGAAAGTGGTGCATTACATGTACTGTGTGACAAAGAAATAATTGCATGCGTGTGTGACATTTGAAATCTGCATACCAACTACAAAGGTGAGGTGGAAATGAGCAAGGTGTGTTATGTGTTCTGTAGTAGTGATTAAGTATTTGAGGTGATATTTTTAAGTTTGAAAGTATTTTTTATTTCAAAATAATATAGTTAGTAAAGTGTGGTGTTTCATATTGGTTATAAAATATGCATAAAGTTTGACCTGTTGTTAAATAAGGGATACCTTGTTTGCCTGGACTTCGCCGTGGGCTGTTCCCTGCACCTGTGGTGTTTTTCTTCTGCCGCAGCTCCTCGCCGGACCCGCTCCGCGGGTCCCGCTTCGCGGTGTGGAGAGAGGCGCCTTGAGCATAGAGGGGCTCTGATCTTGGACACCGGACTCTGGGCTTTGGCAGGCAAGTACAGGGCTGCGAGCGGACCCGCAGGGACTCCAACTCCCAGGAGCCCCTGCGTGAGGTCAACCCACAACACCTGGGTCGCTCTCCCTGACTGCCACGCCCCCCGCCCCACCTCCTTCTCTTTTATTTTTGCACTGGGATCCCGCTGCGCGGGAGCGCGCGGGAGGGCGCCGGGAGAAGCCCGGGACAAGGGCGGGGCCGTCTGTGGCCGTCATAGGCCGGAGTAGGCCGGGCTGGGCCTACCCTCTTGGTTCTGCAGTTTGCCATCAAGTCCCTAGCACAACAAGTTTATAAATTGCCCCATAGCTATCATCACACTCTAAGATACCATGCCGTCCCCGGTAAAGGAAAGTACCCCCATAAGGCAGGCAGGAACAAAAAATATGACCTTAGAGAATTACTTTCCTCGGGCGGGGGGAGATGGGGACAAGGAGAACACATTAAGCCGGCTCAGAGCTGAGCGGAGACGCTCTATAGATAATTTGAAAGGTAGACCTCTAGGAGACTATCCTCCCACACCTAGCGAAGACTTGACACTAAATGAAGATGTTCCGATCCTGCTTAGGGAGGTTACAAAAACGCCCCCAGTGGTACTGATGAGCTCAACCCCAGTGAGTAGCACAAGCCCAAGTAGGGGGACGATTGACTTGATTTCTCAACCGCCCCCAGCATCAAAGTCTAGGAAAGCCAAACCTAAAATAGCTGTAGTACAAGGGGCTTTTGGGCCCCCACCAAACAAACGTAGGAGGAAGTCGAGGGGTGCCCAGGCTAAAAACAAACCAAAGATCCCTCATTCTGATTTTGGGAAGTCATCCAAACCCTCCATATCAACTGTGACAACGGTGGCTGACTTACATTCTAAACCCGCTGCACAGGATGGTGTGGCTCCCGTCCTGACTAAAGAGACGGCTAGCAACATTGTTAATGCCCCCCTTTCTGTTGCTCCGCTGGGTAATTTGGAATTCCTGCTTAGGTCACTTTTGTTACCAATTAGTGAAAGCATCAAAAAAGTGGAAATCAGACTAACCATTCTTGAGGCTACACTAAGCAGTATGAAAAATCCGGCCAATTCTCATGAGAGGGCTCCTAAACCTATTGCCACCCCAACAGCTCCAAAAAGTGTTGCTCCCTCACAGGTTGCAACTGCGGCCGCCCCACCACAAACCCAGAGGAATAACCCTGCCCCAAATAAGCCACCTAACCCCATAGGACCAATACCCCCTGCAAATGCTGTTCCCCCGGTACAGCCCCCAGATAGTGTTGCACCGACTCCACTAATGAAGCTTCCCCCCAGGCCACGTAGACCCAATTTACCACCAGAGGCGAATGACTTTACAGTAGTCATGGCGGGCGTCCCACCATTAGAGGCAGGTGAAGCCGAGGATTTCTGTGCTTTGAAAAGTAGGGTGATTAAGTGGCTAAATTTGAATAGACCCTTACCCGTACACTTAAGCAATGAGATCATAATGGTCAGAAGGGTGCCTTGGATAGGGAGAACACGCAAATCCATCATAGGGGATTGCATATTGGTGAGCTTCAGGGATGCTGGAACAGTTGCTCACATATGCCAGGGAAAGAATAGATCACAGGTAACAACAATTCAAACACTTCATGTGTCTTTCTTCTTTCCCCCCACCCCAGCCCCTGTACACGTGACCCGTTCATATGACAACTGGGAAAGGGTGGGTCGAAGGGGTGTTCATCACGAGTTCAATCCCAGGCCATTATTTAGCCGCCCAGAGCTACCCTTCCATACATTCAATCGGTTCCACTGCCTGGATGGTCTTGAGGGGGTAGATTGACAAAGAGATAATGGTATATGGGGTATAGGGGGTAGAGGGGTTCCAAATGCTGAGTGGGAGAAGCACAGCCCCGAGGCAAAACAAAAGTCATCAAGTTGCGCCCGGAGTTATGTGCTGGATGAACCTAGGGTTGTAGATATTGCATGTATAGGTGACGCACAGGGACCGGAATTGGGAAAACAAGTGCGAGAATCACCTGGTGGGTCACAGGGAGGAGGGGTCCAGGGGGGTGAGGCACTAAAAATCATCTCATGGAATATAGCTGGCCTGGCTGGGAAATTTAATAACAAAGAGTGGCTTGACTATATCAGAAAATTCCATGTAATTTGTCTGCAGGAGACCTGGGCCCAGGAGAATAATTTCCACCTGCAAGGGTATAAGTGTTTTTTTGTTCCTGCTCAAAAATCAAGATCAGGGAGAGCCATGGGAGGTTTAGCTATTTATATAGATCTGAGCCTTCCGGGAAGTTACACTTGCCTTGATTGGAATTCCCACAGGATTCAGGCAGTCAGGTTCACTGGGAAAGGTCTTAGATTTGTTGCAGTAAACCTTTATAACAACGAGATAGCGGGATCTAACATCTCTCTTGTTACTGAATTAGATAATAGGTTGGGCCAGGTCATAACAGGCCAAAAAAATGGGCAGCAACATGGGTTGGTGGTTATGGGAGATTATAATTGCCACTTGTGCCCGGTACTGGTCCAAATAAGCACAGATTGGTCCCGATGCCCTATGGAGAAGGGACCGCATTTCTCTCATACGCCGTTGGGCTCAGCTTTCAGAATGTTACGGTTTAAATATGACCTTGTACACACCATTAATATGGTAGGGATGCAGGAGGATGGCACACTCCCCCCCACATTTAAGGGTAGAGGATGCTCTTCCTTCATAGATTACATTCTGGTCTCAAGGTCCTTAATTAATAAGACAATTAGTGTAGGGATCGAATGGAGTGGCTTTAGTGACCATAACCCTCTTGTTTTGGAGCTGCAGTATATGGTGGGTCTAAGTATTAGAGTTCAACGCACCTTCACTGAGAGAGCAACAGACCAAGGCAGGAGACTAAAATGGGCTAAAATAGACGGGGAAAAGTTCTACAAGGGCCTGGTGGACGCAGGCATACTTGCTATTAATGATTGTTTGGACACAGAAGTCCGCGGACCGAGGATAATGGAAGCTTTCGACCAGATCGCTAATCTGGTCGATGGTTTGCTAAAGACTAGTGTCCCATTTAAGAACCACGGGAATCCCCGATGGTTCGACAAAGACTGCTCTAAAGCTTTGAGGGAGCTGAAAAGCTGCCTTAAAACTAAACCAAGGGTCCCCCACAAAGTTAAGGTGTGTAGAGAAATTTATAAAAAGGAAATTAAGAGGAGGAAACTTGCCTTGCAGGCGGAAGCATGGGCAGATTTACGAGAAGCGGGGGAAAGAAAGGACCTAGCAGGCTTTTGGAAAATAATTAATAACCCAACTTTCCAGGAAAAAGATACCCCGGATATAGGGGCCAATATTCTCCCAGAGCAGTGGGTCAACCACTATAGGGGCCTGTACAATCATGAGCCTGGTTCTACTGTAGACCTACCGGCCATTCCAACTGAGGCTCCACTGGTAGAATTCTCCATTAAGGAGATCATTGCAGGGATTGAGGGCCTGACCAAAAATAAAGCTCCGGGGCCTGATGGAATCCCCCCTGATCTGTTTTTGAGTAACATCGAACTCTGGGCTCCCCTAATGACAAGGGTTATTAATACTGCTATCATCTGTGGCCTGTCCCCGTCTTGGTCCACGGCAGTAATTGTGCCGATTTTCAAAAAGGGCAACAGGGATGACCCAAACTGCTACCGCCCGATCTCCCTGATTGATGTGTCAGCAAAACTTTTGGGGAGGGCAATTCTTAATAGACTGTCCGAGTGGACCGAGGAAAAAAACATCTTCTCGGACACTCAAAACGGATTTAGGGCAGGGAGGTCCACTAGTGACCAGTGCCTGAACCTTTATTTGCTGACTGCCAAGTATACCATGGCTAGTGATGAATCCATTTACATGGGTTTCATGGATCTGGCAGCAGCATTCGATCACGTCAATAGGGAAAAATTGTGGGGCATGATGCTTAGTATGGGGATGGAGAGTGGTTTAATTAATATATTGAGGGAACTGCACAGTGACACCACCGCCAAAGTCCGCTTTAATAGGGAGGGGGGGCTGACTAGTTCTTTTCCCTGTAAGAGTGGAGTCCGACAAGGCTGCATTCTTGCTCCCTTTTTGTTTTCCCTTTATATTAATAATTTGGAGCAGTTTCTGTTGGGTCTGAAGGCAGATTGCCCAAGGGTTGGGTCGCGTCATATTCCTGTTCTGCTTTATGCAGATGACGCGGTACTGATCGCACGGACACCAAGGAGCCTACAAATCCTGATTGATGGTTTTGTTAGGTTCATGAGTGCCTTGGACCTTTCTGTAAATCTGAGTAAATCCTATGTGCTCCTGGCGGGGAAAAAAACCACCTCTAAATTTACATACAAAATAGGGAGCCACATTGTGGAAGAGGTCAAAACGTTTCCATACCTTGGTGTAACATTCGATGGTGCCCTGCGGTTTGATACCCTGGTGGAGGAACGTTGTGGTAAAATGATTGCATCTAACGGGGCAATTGCTAGCTATGGCAGGAGGCTAGGAAGATGGTCCCCGGAACAGGTGATAAATCTGTACAGCTCAGTATCATGCTCCAAGGTAATTTACGGGGCAGAAGTATGGGGCTTTGTCAATACCACTAGTATCCAACGTGAAGAAAATAAATATTTGAAATCACTCTTGAGGGTACCACAAAGTACTGCTGGTTTGATTGCCCATAGGGAGTTAGGGAGACCATATATAGAAGATTTGATAAAATTGAGGCCTATTATCGCTTGGTTAAAAATCTGGTACAATCCTGATGCGACACTTAGTAGAGAAATCTTATTGGACTGCCTAAAAAGGGACAAGTGTATGCGCATCCCCTGGCTCCTTTATGTGAAGAATACCCTGGAGGAGCTATGTTTTGGGAACCTCTTTACTCATCCTGTAACTATTGTAGCCCAGAATAAACTGCATGTAGGGAGAATTTTTCTAGAGCGGAAAAACCTACGCAGAGATGAGGCTGAAGGGTGTAAAAAGACAGTGAGGGCCCATCACCTAGTGAAGAGCGTGGAAGGTATGGAGCCATACTTGTTCCTCATGTACAATGCACAGGATAGGTTCCTGATGTGCCGTTTCAGATTGAACCTTCTCCCATTTATGTTGGCATCACCAGCGGGGTTTGCTACATCAATAGAACAGAAGGGGCCCTGCGGCTGCGACAACAGGTCTCCGCAAGACTCCCTTCATTTTGTTCTACTCTGCCCATTTTACTCAATGCCCAGACGCAGATACCTTGTAAATATTTTGAAAAATGCTAATTTGGTCCACGCTAGGGAGGCACTTGTATTCTTACAGAAAGCTGAGGAACCCCAAACACTGTGTAGTATTATGAACTTTATCAAGGTAGCACTTCGTTTAAGGCTTACTAGAGGAGAAGACTGAAATGTTTTTACTTTAACTTTTAAGTGTTAAATATGGCTATATTGTTGTATTTATGTTTTGTTAATTCACTGTACAAAGAATCCTGAAATGTTTAATGACTTTTTAACATGTAAATATGAGTGTGCTTTTATGGTGTTTTTTAATCACCGAATAAAGATTCTTTGACTTGACTGAAGTACTTTATATATGTTTAGGAATTTTTCACAAAGAAGAAGTGTAATTTGTCATCTTTAAAGGACTGTATGGTTTTGAAAATGAGGTACAGCGTTAATTTGGGTTTGCTAATGGATTCAGGCGAGATAAACAAAATGTCCCACGTTTGCAAATTATACTTTTTGTGGAAATAGTGGGAAGGGGGGTAGGAGATGTATGTGTTATTAAGTTAAAAGCGATAAAACCAAAGCCAGAAATGTTAGGTGGACAGGTTGTGGTCTTATTTTTGACACTGAGAGGTAGATTTGAATATAAGTTGAGGTAGGTTGTTCTACTGTGAGGCCGTCTACAGTGTTTGGAGATTACATGGAGAGGAGATGAAGATAGTAAAAGTGATACGTTCCTTTTATATGTACGCATAGTTTGAATCATTTGATCATAGGTTGAGATATAATATGAACATGGTTTCTGGTTTGCATTTGGCTGTAGTTAATAGTTTTAGTAGTTTCTGACTAGTGAATAATAAAAAGGTAGATATACTAAAATATATGGTAGTAAACGTATTAATGATTGTCTGTTCTTATGAAATAGAAGTTGTTGAGGAGTGTTTCTTTAGAAGAGATGTTTCATAAATGTGTGAGAGATTAAAAAAAAATGAAAATGTTTGGTATTTTTTCTTTATGACTTTCTTGACATTGGTAAACTACATGTGATTATAAGTGATACTAATTGTCAGGCTGTGTCCCTGTGGTGAATATACGTAGGTGTTTAAGTGGTCCGGGTTTTACTGGTGCTCAGCTTCAGTATCCCTTTTAAAACACTCATCAATTTTTTCATTCCATTTAATATCCTTAATATACATACAGTAAAGGGATGGTATATCAAAAGTTTGGGAATTAGAACTTTTTTTACTCTCCCCATCCTCTGCTATACACTCTACAGAGTGTTTAAACGACTTTAGTAACATACAGATGTCTAGCTAATAAAGGTGGTGTAGTGCCACTAGGCCCATTTATAAACCGTGCTATGGGATGGTTTATGTTTTACCTGCTAATTTCCATGTTTGAATACTTTTTGTTGATAAGCGTTCCGGCAGACACCTGTTAAAATTGACCCCGTGTATGGGTATAGTGGCGCTACTAGGAATGGTGGGGGTTTCTGTTTGATTTTGTACGGTTAAGCAAGGGCGGGGGTGGGGGAGGTGGGTATGTTGGTGATTAAAACACAGACTTTAGTAACGTGAAGATGTCTAGCTACTAACGGTGATGTAGTACCACTGGGACCATCTATAAAGCGCCCTATGGCATGGTATATGTTTTACCCGCAAATTTGCATGTTTTAATATGTTTTGCTGATGAGCGTTTCGGAAGATATCTGTTGAAATTAAGCCTCTGTATGGCTATAGTGGCGCTTCCAGGTTTGCTGGGGCTCTTTGTTTTATTGCGTAAAGTTAAGCAAGGGCAGGTGTGGAGGTGGTGTAGTGGTAATGGGACTATTTATAAACCGCCTTATGGTATGGTGTATGTTTTACTTGCAAAATTGCAGGTTTCAATACCTTTTGCTGATGAGCGTTCCAGCAGACACCTGTTGAAATTAAGTCTATGTATGGCTATAGTGGCGCTAACGGGAGTGCTGGGGCTCGTTGTTTGATTTTGTAAGGTTATGCAGGGGTGGGGGTGGGAGAGGTGGGTATGTTGCTGATTATAACACGGACATTTGTAACGTGCACATGTGTAGCTAGTAAAGGTGATGTAGTGCCACTGGGTCCATTTATGAAGCGCTCTATGGCATGGTATATGTTTTATCTGGAAATGTGCATGTTTTAATTCCTTTTGTTGCGGAGCGTTCCGGCAGACACTTGTTGAAATTAAGTCCCTGTATTGCTATAGTGGCTCTACCAGGTTTGCTGGGTCTCTTTCTTTGATTTCGTAAGGTTAAGCAAGGATGGGGATGAGGGTGGTGAAGTGGCACTGGGCCCATTTATGAAGCGCTTTATGGTATGGTATATGTTTTTCTCGTAAATGTGCATGTTTTAATACCTTTTGGTGATGAGTGTTCCAGCAGACAGCTACGCAAATCACACAACATTTCTGTGGATAACAAATCTTCGTGCTGATAGACACTCTTGCACTGCGGTAGAAGGCTGCCAGCGTTGATGGCAAATTATGAAACTTGATGCCATTGTAGATTTAAATGGAAGCTTGGACCATTTCTTTGTTACTATGGTGCAGTCAGGGCTTTAAGTGGGAAAAAAACTACGGGTGCTCTAAAAGGGGCGGGGCAAACCTCTTAAAGGGGTGTGGGCTATGCAAGTAGGGGCATGGTCTAAATCAAGATAACTAGCATTGTGTGGTTAAGAAAATCCCCTCCAATTATTCTACCTTCGGAAAACACATTCTTTAAAGGATTTCCCTTCCTCCTACAATGTGGCTCACCTAGCATGATGTCTCCACTTCTCAGTAGTGAGCAAAATGAGCATGCACACATCGATGTGCATGCTCTGACTGCAGTCCAATGAAAAAAAAAAAAAGAAAACTGACTACCTTTGCAAGGGCAGAAAATAGAGCCCGATAGAGACCCGTTTCGAGGCCTCCTGAAAATAACTGTCGGTGCTCAGACCCAGCCCACTTAAAGCCCTGCATCCATCCATCCTAAGCACTGCGCCATCCAACCATCTTTCAATTCATCCATACATTCCTACCTACATACATACATACATACATCTGTCCCTGCACTTATCCTAAGCATCTATCAGCCCACTCGCCTATGGTAAGCACTGTGTCAACCATCCAGCCATACGCCCATATGTCCATACATACATCTGTCCCAGAACCAATCCTAAGCATATATCAGCCCATTCGTCTAACTAAGTACTGGTCCATGCATCCATTCATCCTTCCATCCATAAATACATCCATATATCTATCCATCTAGCTATCCATTCATCCATCTGGCCATCCATCCACTCTCACTTTATTCAACTATCCGTCCTTATTTCCGTGCACCCTCCGCCCGATCCTAAATACCGCGAATTATACTCATCCACCCAGCCTCTTAAGGGGCAGAAAAGGCTGGCGATAAGCATTGACAGGCAGATGTTTCTGATAAAGAAGAAGAAAGCTTTGAGTTGTTCTTTGTGAACCATAGTTCACCACCCTTCTCTGGTGGTGTTTTAAACAAAGGTTGATCCAGCGAAAGAAATGTAATGCAGCTTTTCAGTGTAAGACGTTAATTTAGAAACATAACGCTTTGTCCATTTCTATATAGGAACACTGCTTTAAACTGGCCGTGACTGATAGATACTGTATACCTGTAGTTCTTACATTTGAGAGAGTATACCAGACAGTTAATTTGGGGTGGTGAGAACCTGCACTTCTATCTTTCCAGGTGAAGCACAATATAGGAATATAAAGGTAATTCCAAAGCTACTATCTTCATATTAAAGAGCGGGTGTAAGAACTAAGTGAGCCAGGCAAAGCGTGTGTTTTCATAGCACTAAAACAAGACACTGTGAAAGGTCAGAGCAGGGTCGTGCTGGAGTTGGCTGCCTGTGGTCGTCTCCAGAGGCGCAACCAGAGCTAACTTTTGGGGGAGGCTAATTCTTTCAACAATAGGCAGAGTGGGGATGTAGGGGCTCTAAAAAGGGGTGAAAAAGAACAGAGCCTCATTTACAAGCAAATGGTCTTTTGAAGACCTGTGAAGTACTCAGGTGCGGCTTTGTGTGTGCGCCTGGGAAGCTATCTTAGGGAGTCCAGGGCAATGGGCGTTGCGCGACTGGTGGTCTCTCTGCTAAGCACGCCACAATGATGTTGCTCCTGTGCTGCAAATAGAGAAGGGAAATCCTGAGAGAAAATGGCTCTCTTTAAAGGATTTCTCTTCTCCTACAATGCGACTCACCTGGCATGATGTCTCCACTTCTCAGTAGTGAGCAATGTGCATGCTATCACTGTCTCACTGCAGTCCAATAAAAAAGTAAAAAAACAACGGACTACCTTTTCGAGGCCCGAAAATCGAGCCACATAGAGACCCGTTTCGAGGCCCCCAAAAATAAACTGCCGGTGCTCAGACCCCCACAGACCCCCCCCCCCCACTTAAAGCTTTGGGGGCAGTGTTATGTTTGCAAAGTTGTAGATAAAATTGTTCGGCTAATAATGGTACTTTTTGTGTGTGCCGTTTGGTTGATAATATCATCCTAAGTACATAAATTACAATTTTAAAAAATACTATCTATAAAGTTGTTTGCGGTGGGTTGCAGAGGGAGTGCTGTGGGGTGGTGGGGTGCAGTGAAGAGGTGAAAAGTACGAGGTAGTGCAGTTACATATAAATTGTAAAGGTGTATGTAAATAATTAAATAAATACTTGCTGTATGTTCTATGGCACTACCAGTCATCCTACTGCTCCCCTGCCCTGTTCCATCATGTTGCAGCACTGCGTCTGGAAGCCGTCAGTAGAACTTATGTAATTGTATGTTATTATTTTAATATATTGAACAGATGTAAAAAATAATTCAATCTATTTTTTCTTTTTCAGAAAATTATTTCGTTTGGATTTGAACAAAAGGAAAGATTTTCATTTAGAAAAAAAATGAGAGTACTACACAAACAGTTTATTCTGGTAAAAACACTAGACAATTTCTGAAAAAATGATTCCGAATATTTAATTAAAATAACATCACACAAAGCAAAAAGAAGAATTTTTCAAATAAGGAGAAGCAGACTTCAATTTCAAATACCAGGAAAAGAAAACATGATAAAGAAACAGTATCTGTTACCCGGAGACAAAAACAATTTCAAGAAATTCATCAGAGACTTTTTCGAACTAGAGTGATTCAGAATTTAATGAAAACATGCTGCAAATATAAAAAGAAAGTGCTGCAATTCAAACAGAAGCAGCGTATTGAAAGTATAGTGGATACTGCTTTCACTTTAAAACAGAAGTTATTCATTGTGATTTTGAAGAGGATCAAAGTGTTGGATAAAATAATCAAAGTGTTGAAAGAGAAAAGTAGAAGAAAAAGACTCGTGAACAGAACCAACTTTTGCAAAATCTTTAGTGGACATTGGAAACATACTTCTATTAATGAGCCTTTTTTTAATGAGGAAAGTTACTTCCAGGAAAATAGTTTACCAATTGCAGTTGATACTGGAGGTCGTTGCTACGAAGTTCAGGATGGTTGTCCCGTTCCAAAAGAGGAAATGGTTGGTAAAAGTGCAGAAGAGTTAATAGGTGAAGAAGTGCAAGGGAAACGTACACAAGCTCCTGTGTATAAGTGGGGTTGTAGCAGTATTTGTAGTATTCGACAGGAATCTATTGATATAATGCAAAATTTGCTACGAGAATATACACAGAAAAGTATTAAACAGAAGATTAAGTTGTTACAAGGACTAGATCCATGTAATGTAAGAAAATATACTGAGAAGCATGGGCATTCTCTGGCTTGTCTTTCAAGAAAAGTGTGCAAAAGTGTTTTTCATCACTTGATAGCAGTACACCATTCAGAAATGCGGAAGATTGTAAGGAAACTGTTCTATGTAAAAAGTCCTGCATTATGTTTAAGTGAACTGAATACAGGTCTTTTACATGGTTCTTTATCAGATGTTCAAAAAAAGTGTGATGATATTGAAATGCGATATTTTGGTTCAGAAGAGCAGTCCATAGAAAGTGAAAGTTTGACAATTACAGATGTTGAAGGAGATGGGAAAGTGATTAGCACTGATCAGTTTAAAGAAGAAATTGGAAAGTTTAATGTAGTGTGCTCTGAAATACCAAACTGTGTTTGTGTTTGTTGTCGACGTACTCATTATAAAAGTCAAACTAGGAATGTTGATTTGTATTTGAAAAGTGAAAAGGAGAACAATGGTAAGTGAGAAGAATTTGCAACATACTTATTGGTGGAAGGTCGATTTGAGTTAGGTAGTGATCAACGTATATGTAAATATTGTTACAACAAATTAGAAGAGAACAAAATGCCTGCTAGACCAGTACATAAGAACTTAGAATTAATAGCTATTCCGGAGGAACGGGCAGAATTGAATACATATGAGTCGGTTCTAATTCAATCTGTTCATCCTTTTCAAACTATAATTCGGAGGGAGCCTAAAACAGGTAAACTGCCACCAACAGACTTGCAAAGAGGGCTGAAAGGAAGAGTGGTGTACTTACCTTTGGATTTTAAGAAAAATATTGAAACTATTGCTGGAGAGAAAGAGGAAAATGAGGCAGTAGTCATTCTAGTAAATGGTGTACCAACAAAGAGTCTGAAAATATGGCAAGAATTTGTGGATATTAATAACGTTGAAAAGGCTACATTATATCTTATAGAGAACAATATTTATTACAAAACTGTAAATGTGGATGAACAGGTAATAAGTTTAGAAGATGATGTCAGTGATGTCATCAGTGATGTCATGAGTGATGTAATATGTGACGTCATCAGCAGTGCATTGCATTGCAGGCGCGCAAGTTATAGTTAGCTCAACTAACTATAACAGGCGAATTTCTCTTGTTTTATATGAGTCAATTGTCCAAGTAACTATAACGTCTCTGAAACCTATGGTTTTTTCAGTGAATTTCTAAGGTTTTTTAAATGCTAATTTCTAACTATAACGTCCCTGAAACCTATGTTTTTTTCAGTGAATATATATATATATATATATATATATATATGTATGTATATCGATAAAAAGAAAACTCGATATTATGTCTGTACACCAAATAAAACTGCATCGTCCAAGAAGGCAGGAACAGGAGTGGGTGGAGGGTTTGTGGTGGGCAGAGAAGTGATGGACTGCGGGAGAGAACGGGGGAGGCAGGGGAACAAAACAGTTTTAAAAGTAAAGGGGCCGATAGCTATGGAAGGAAAAAAATGATGACATGGCTGTCAGGAGGCGGGATTAAGTTGAGGAAAACCAATCAGGTTGCAGCATTTAGGAATTCGGCCAATCAAAAAGATAGGCGGAAAGTGGGCTGAGCTTCCCTACTATACTGTATACAGCATCTCTCGACGAGACAGCGCATGTGCTGCCTAGGCAAGACCTAAAAAGGGCAATGGGTTCTTGGCAAGTGAGTCGACCTTCATGGGGGGGCATCGAGGCCTTCATCCTGGGCCTGGAAATTGCTGATGGAGTGCTCTTCAGCATGGTATCCGGAACATCAATGTCGGTCTCAGGCACTGCTCAGTCCCAACCGGATGAGTCCCGCCATCCACGTGGGCGGGAGCGAGTCATCCGGCAGCGCGCCCACCTCTTTCTGCCTGCAGGTAGGGCAGGTCAAAAAGTTAGTAAAAAGAGGGGGGTTGAGGCCTACTACATCCGTTACCTGGTGTGCAGACCAGGGGGAGGAACTCCAATACCAGCATGCTGATCTACAACCTCCAGCAAACAGCCTAGAGATTATGGAGGGGAGAGCACCTTGGCTGATGAACGCGGTTTCACAACCACCGGGGCAGCACAAGCAGCGTCTAATTCCGGGGTTGCCCGGCCCCTTATCAAGCAAGCCTCAAAGGAACTCCTCAGAACTGGGGCGCACCCTTACCTCAGTCACAGGGCCTTCCTCTGCAGCTCGGGTAGACAACAGTTTCAGCAAAGGCCCCCAGTTGAAAGGACGCAGCTGCATGCATTTAAGGCAAGTGCCAGGCCGGGGCCCACCACTCAGCCCTCCCAGGCATAGCTTCATCCCACATGGCCTGCTGGGCCCCGGACCCCTCCAGCCACAATGTGGTAGTGCAGTTGCGCATATGAGCAGGGTCCCCTGCTTGTGCAGACGCTGCCATATATGTATAATCGCTGCCCTGCGCTCACTGTACTCTCTGACATCTTGCGCCCCTGCACCAACGCTGTGTCCTATCTGCCCTCAAGCTCACCGGGCTCTCCCGTCCCCCACCTTTGCCTTACCATCGCAGATTCCACCCAGTTGCAGAGTGGCCCCCGAGACACAGTAGTTCGCAGGACACATATGTGGCCTCTCTGCAGGTTTGCAGTCCTCAGCAGCTCCTGGGGCTCAACAGCAGGCTCTGTAGAAGTGAGATTTTTATCTGTCTCACTGGTGCAGGGACACCATTGTCTACGGGTTCACAAATGAGAATCAACACTGGAGTGGAAGCAAAATTCAAGTTTATTTAACTCATGAGAGGAGTCCCATCATTCAGACACTCCAAGTGCCCGAGGGAGGGGGCTGACAAGTTCAAGTTAAAACACAGTATTTATACATGTTGGTGCATCGTGAAACCCATTGGAAACTACTTCGTCATGCTGAGTTGCAAACTGCTAGCTCCTGATAAATCCCTACCCACTCATAGATTAGACATCTTTAGTGTGGCACGTGAGCATTATCAGCACAACCAGCATTTCAGTGAACACGTAACTCCTAACTTTGCAAAAGTCCTCGGAGAAACCCAAAATGGGTGTTCACAGACAAAATGAGGGAGAACAGAGGCTAACTTAACAGAATACATTTTTAAAGTTTAACAGTCCCTCCTTTTAGCCTCTGCTAAACACATTTTGTCTAATTAAATAATAAAAGATATATATTCCAGAAACATAAAACTTCATGAATACAGGAAGCATAAAAGAGAACAAATTAACATACTTAGTGATATAATAACCATGACCACCATATTCCTCCACTTCTAAATCTGATCCTTTTGCCTGTGGGTTACCATCAGCATCTGGATAACATGCTATATTTAGCTCTTTATTAAGACCTACTATATCAAAGCTAAAAATCTTATTAGCATGTGCTGCCCACAAGACTCCAAACCAAGCCATGCAAGAGCCATTGTGGGAGAATGGGAGTGGTATGAGAGGCGTTCCCCCTATTTCTTTGTGTGCAGGCAACAATCCACAAACACAACAACCAGAAATATTAGCAATACAATGCGTATAATGCAATATTCCAATAAATGAATTGTTCTGGTGAGAAAACCTATGTTTCTCATCTAACAGTGAAAGAGTAAAATAATAATGTTCAAGCGGTGTAGGTGTTGGGCGTACAAGTGTATGCATAGGAAATTTCACATGTAGGAACCAAGCTATTACACAAATACTTATGACACTAAATAAACTTGCTGCTAAACAAATAAATGTCGATTTAAATTTGATCTTTTTCTCTGTAGTGTGTTGAACGTCCAGACGATCTTCCTCCATGATAGGCATTCGCAATATTGAAGTCAACAATGTCTCTCACTGTATAGTCTCTTATGATTTATACCAACTGAGTTCATAAATGTTCTTTCTCAAATGTTACTCTGAATTCGATACATAGTCAATAAAGGAAAAAGCAATCCTTTGGGCAAACAAACACAGTTTCACTTCAACAGGCTCTACGCTAGGAGCTGAACAAGATCGTTGAAACTTTGCAGTTCAAAATGACTGTAGCAAGGAAAAGTCAGTACAACAAGTACTTCAGGAAAGGTCATCCACAAGTTCATCTGCAACAGCCTGAAGGATCTTAAATAGATTGCTTTTTTCAATAAATATTTCTGGGCCAACTGGTGGAATGTTCAGATTCAATTTCCAACCCTGGGCAGAGCAAAGTAATGTACACGCGGATAGTGTTCAGCAGTTTTCTGCACCACGAATCTTTTCATTCCTTCTATTCAAAGATTCTTTTCTCTTCAGCTCTTGACAGTTCTCAGTTGTTTATTTCAGCATTTCTTGACTCTTTGTTATCAGCTTGTCATCAGGGTGGCTCATACAGTTCAAGCCTCGCATTACACAGTTCATTCAATGTGGCATTCTGCACTTTTTCCATGCAATTTGACCACTGAGAAACTCTGACAGAGCGCCATCAATCCTTTGAAACTGATCAAAGTGAAAATAAAATTGAAAGGCTTGGATTGAAAACGTGCAGACGCTTCAGCTATGGGTGCAAATGATTTTTCAAGGGAACAGTGCAGACATTTTGAATATCCTTTCAGCCAGATTTTTTCTACTGCCACTCGTAGGCCCAGAGCACTAATTTGTCCTTCAGAGGCTGCACCTGACTCATTCACGCCTTTGACACCGGTTTCATCTGAGTCAGTTTTCACTTTTTGCTTTTCCAGTGCAGCTTTCTTTAGTGCTGCTTCAAACTGTGTGGCTTTTGGCCACTGCTGGCATCTTTTCATGAAGAGGAGCTGTTTTATCAGGGGGACATGTAATGGAGGGTCACGTTTTACCATATAAATTCCCAACATAACATTCTGCTCGACCCATGCAGCATGAAGGTCCCTGTATAGGCCCTACCAGCTAAAACCTGGAAATGTGCTATCTTGACCATTTTTACCATACACAGTCAGCAAGTGATAGCCGACACATCCCTTGACACATCTGCATATAGGCCCAAGCCCAAAGCCTACTGCCTCATGTCATCATCTTCAATATTAAAGTCTACTAGGCCTCGATATTCTTGGCCATACATTTCTCTTTTGCCCAATACTGCGAGGCAGCTCGGGCAACCACAGAAACTTTCCACAGATACAAGAATGGCATATCTCACCCACACGCAGGACCAGCTGGTACATCCTGGTACATCCTCGACAGTATTGCTTGCTTCATTTTTTATATTATGAAACATTCCAAGCTTGCTTAAACAAAACTCAAGACAGCACCTTGCAATGATAGCACCTGTTTCAAGATCCGCTTTCATATTTTTTCCGAGAAAAGTACGCAAAAAATGTTCTTTGCTTATAATTTGCGACCAAGCATGGCTGACCACCCGATCAAACACCTGCCCACTGTGATACCACTTCTGTGTTTTCAGGGTTTTAGCAACAGAACTGTAGGCGTGCGGTCAAGAACCTGCGTCAAATGTGGTTTTATAGTTCTGCCTCAAACAGGTAAAAAAGGCCTGCACCCTAGTTCCTGCCCAGAACTCTTTTGCAGTGCCATGCACGCTGTGGGTTCCCGGCCGCCCGTATATCTGCACTGGGCTTAGGAAGCCTACTCTCAGGTGGTAGAGCCCAATCTAGATAACATGTTTCCCTTTTTTTAGCCTCTTCTCTTGTGATAGGTTTCTCATCCTCACCCAATTCATTGCAATTAATTTACCTTAATACCTATGACTCTTGTTGGGGAAGTTTTCTCCTGTCAGGTTTGCCTTCAAGGCACTTGCACGTTTATTAAAATGTATTTGTGTTGCTATTTCTAATGGGTTGAAATTTCTGAGCTAATGAATTGATGAATATATTTATTTTGCTGTGCTAAAGACTTAATGAATAAAAGTGCCACTTCAACGTAAGACCTTTGTTTCACATCTGTGTTCAATATTTTTAGATAAGCAGTGTTTGAGTGGCCCATGACCACAACAGAAGGGAAATACTTACACTTCATCAGGTGGCGACCACAAATCCATCGTGCGGACTGTTCCTACCTGCGGCAGACCTGGGACACTCGGCAGACTGCCCACGGACCCCCTTCTCTCCCCACTGCCGGCCACTGGGTGAGTCAGGGATATTTTTCGTTTTTTTCCTTGAGCTACTCCGGTCAGTCCCTGGTATGTAGTTGTGAGGTGGGGGCTTTGGGGTCTCTCTGTCTGTCTCCTCGATCCCCTGTAGCGGTCTGTCTTGCCACGATTATCAGCCTCTATGTCTGTGTGTGGTCACGGCTCTCGAGTTGATTTGGATGGGTACAGTGTCGGTTTTTATTGCATATGTCTTGTGGTGACATTTTCCTGTTACATTTTCCTTGTGATTGCATTAGGTTGTTTTCGATTTGTCTCTCAGCCCAGGTTCGAGTCCTGGTTCTACTTCTATTGTGTATTGTATATCGAGGTTCAACTCCTCATTGTGTGTATATCGAGGTTCAAGTCCTCACGAGGTTAAAGTTCTCCATTGTGGTTTGAGGTTAGAGTCCTCCATTGTGGTTCGAGGTTAGAGTCCTCCATTGTGGTTTGAGGTTAAAGTCCTCCATTGGGGTTCGAGGTTCAAGTCCTCCATTGTGGTTCAAGCTTCAAGTCCTCCATTTTTGGTTCGAGGTTCCAGTCCTCACTCTGGGTACATTGCAGGTTCCAGTCCTCATTCTGTTCATATTGATATTGACTTTGCATTTGACCGCCTGTTTTTTTCAGTCCGTTTTACTTCTTCTGTTTATTTTCTTGTTCAAACAGGTTTTCTCTACAGTGTGGTTTCCTCTTCCTGCCTGTACTTTCTGGGTCAGGGTCCCTTTTTCAATGCGTGCATCCTTTCTTTGCCCGTTTTGTCCTTTCGGATCACATTATTTCACAGGCTTCTCTCCTGTCTTCATCTCTTCTCATGGCGACCTCATTCTGCATGGATTGGGAGTAACATTCTTCTCTTTTATTAAACTCTTTCTTATGTGTAAACGTCGTGTCTTTCCCTGACAGTCCATTTTGGCTAGGCAGCTCACTGCATCAAAAAGGGGAAGTCGCCTGTGGTTACTTCGCAGCCTTCACCCGCCTTCCACTTCTGTTGTTTCCAGCCCGGCTGCCTCAGCTGTGCTGTCTTCATTCGTCACTTTCTCCCTTTTTCTTCTAATTTCAGCCCTCACCCACCCCTTCTTTTCTTTCTTTCTTATTTCTTTCTACATCTTGCAATATATGCTGCTCTCCCCTTCCTTGCACTCTCCCTCCCTTTCTCTATGCACTCTCTACTCTTCGGCTTCGCACCCCGCCTCCGCCCTGCACCTCCCGTGGTCTCTCTCCTCGGTGCTGCTGACATCTCTCTCCCTCTTGCTTTCTGATCTCGGGTTTTTTTCTCGTTGTGAGAATTCATTTCTAGGTCTCTGACTGTACAATATTTATTCACTATGCATCATTATTATTTCCTCATTTATTTTTCATTAATGTGTTCTGTTTAACGTTTGCTGTCTTTCTTTTTCATGTGTCATTGTGCTTCATGTTTTGTTGGTCTTTTAATAACACAGTGCCTAGGTGCTCTTGTCATATCTCAGCCCCTGCCCCTCCTGTTGCGTCCTTGGCAATTTCACACGCCCAGTACTCGGGTGCCATGGGCGCCAGTTAGTACATCTACCTGTTGCTGCTCTTTACACTTTCACACACAATAGCCGGGTGCTAAGGCTGCCAGTTAGGGGTTGCCTGGACTGCAGTTCAACACCTCTCCACCCCTTAAAGCTGCAGCCCCGCCAGGTAGCCTGCGGCCTCTCACACAAGCGCCCCTGACTCCTGCTCTTTTCATCCTGCCTCCTTTCCCACATCATTTTTCCTTGCTTCACCACACCGTACCATGGCGTTTTTTTGTCTCCCATTTGCTTTGCAACTGGTAGCCAAATGGGGGGTGGTAGTATTCCTCCTTCGCTCCTTGCCACCGTCACCGTGCCCTCTCTGCCCGTTATGTCCAATACCGCCCACGTTTCATTAATCTCACTATCCATTTAGTACACGGCACTGCTACAGCCGTCCATAACTCTACTTTTAATGAACTAATTCACCTTACAGACCATCAACGCGACATCCTCTCTGCCACTTGGGAAATTCTGGGGGTCACCTTCACCCCCAATACTCAGGTCCGCTTCTCTACGCTATCCTTGACTGACCTATTTGCCGCCCACACACGTACATCTCTCTCACCATCTCCGGACACCACTCGCCCTGACCTGCGTTGGCCTGGCCACTTATCTAACTCTTCCATCATATCCACCCCCCACACCGCTCCTTCTGAACATTCCGCTCCATCTGAGTATTCTGCCACCTCCCCGATTGTGATTATCACCGATGGGGAATCTTCACTAGACTCCACACATTTTGTGGTCCTATCTGAAGCAGCCTCTCTCCCACATCTCGATGCCCCTGCCTCCCCCACACTCTGCGCCTCCACCTCCTACATTTCATTGTACCACGCACACTCTCTAGAAAACCCATCGCCCCTCTTAAGGGCACTCCTGCAGGATTATTCACAAGACTTTGCGCCCCTGCCTGCCCTTGCAAGCCCACCCCCTTGCTCCAACTCAATATAAAGGAGTGACCGACCAACTCCCACAACGATACACCACCTCAACTCATGGTATACCTGATTAACAATAACATCATGGGCCTTTCAGACGGTCACCCATCTTGCTTCATCCACGTGACGCCCTTAACAAGTTCTGTCCTTCTCACTATATTCCAAGTATTAGGCATTGACTACACTCACACACGGCAGGTCAAGCTCATTATAGCTACGGCATTTGCTTACCCCATTGCATCAAAAACTTGCGCACCAAAGCGCAATAAAAAGTAATACCTCCTGGTATACTTCTGCACCACCGGACTTCATGGCCAAAGATCCCATGAATACAATATTTGAAAATAGAATATTGGGCACTTCTGTGCATAAAACACCGGATTACATTTACGTCAGTGTTCGCCTGATATCTCCAGGCTTAGAAATACTGACCACATTGACCACTTCGTGGCCACGGAACCCATTACAGAGAAGATTATTACTGCTCTTTCGCGTAGCAATTTTGAATTCCCTGATTTCTCCCCTGAGGGAATATACACCGGACCAGAGGAATTGGATTTAAGACTGATAATCTACCTTATCGTTAATGAAGCCATAGGAGACAAACTTATAAAAGACCTGCATCCCAGCAATTCCGATAACTAGTTTGAGAAAGCATAAAGAAGGTGCGCTTCTCCCCGCAGCACCCACATTGTTCCCCTAAAACTTATTCCGTGCCTCTCTCACACTAGTATCCCCATGAGTAGGATACTGAACTCTACAGTATATAAAACAACCACCTTTCACATATATTTTATCTTACAACTCGAAGGTTGGGACGGCCCCACTATGCTATCAAGCTTTTGGCCAAGATACCCACTTCAGTCCAAGATTGCTGATGCCTGTTTTGGCGGCCAGCTCCGCTTCCCCGGTTGCACTCCTGCACAGGACCACGAATTACAGGACGGTGTGTACCTCTGTGTCCTTGAGGGTGTAGGAGAAGAACTTATACCAGATCTCAACTACAGCCATTAAGAAAGAGAAGCAGAGGTTAAGTGGGTCTCACATCATCCTCCATTCAAAGATTTATCTTGCATTTACACATCAAATTGCTTCACTATGGCCACGCCTCTACAGCACGTCTTGAAAACCTTCGGTGGGTAGGAACAACGCATACTTAAACATTGTAGAAAACTTCACAAACTCACAAAAAACATGAGTCACCCATTGCCCTCAGAAGGTAGTTTTAATAAGGTAATACTAAATCATGCTGACACCTTCCTAGACACCAAGTACTCCGGCACCAAGCTACAGAAGAGGAAGGCTACCCTAGATCTCTGGCGTAATTTCAAAGACAATGCACAGGAGCATCCTGCCACTATGCACACGTCCATGCCTACTGCTCCTCCGGCACCCCCACCATATCAGGCCAGCGGTATGTACACCAAGCGCGCCCACACTGAAAACCCAGATCTACAGCCTACCAACAATGACCTACCAGCTGTTGGATCCCAACAACTCCCAGATGATTCACCTCCCCCACCAGACTCCCATCCACACACTGTTGCATGTAGCACACCCCCACCTGCACCATACGTCACCAGCAGCGGCCCAACGATACACCCCACAGTGCCAGGAATATCAGGACCAATGAACGCCCAATTTACACTGAAACTCACGCTAACGTCCAACTCTGTAGATCGCCAGGCAGACGAGGACTCAGAAAGCGATGGGGCTTCTAGTGTTTCACAGCGCAGCTCCCGCATGTCACTTCCCAGGCCTAGCCCCATGGCCCCCACATTCTTCAATGAGGATTGTGGGTTCTCAGGCACAGCAACTAGAAATTACGGCCCGTTCCTCTTTCCCGAACAGCAGCAGTTCCCTTCCAATACACAGACCCACTATAATGGGCAGCTGCCCCTTACTCCTGATCACAAGCCAAAGAGAGAAGACTTCCCAATGCACCTACCAATATTCAATGGAGAAACAAGGGATAGTGAACTGCGTCCCTCTGAAACAGTCACTGAGACAGACAGTAGTAGGTGGAGGACAGAGCCAGACTTATTTCAAAGAATAGGAAAAGGGCCTGGGGATAGGTCATGCGAACAACGTGCACCCAGCCCTACTGACCGAATGGCACACATTCGGCGGTTGTCTATAAGTGTAAACCAGGTGAAAGATAAACTCGCTGAACTACTGGATGTCACAGGCCACTTTGGTAAACAGCACCGGCCAACACTCAATGAATTGGCCAGCGCAGCAGGCCCAGCACAATAATGCGGCCTCAACCACAGGAGGTACCCTTGATAAACTTCCATGGGGAAGCCCAAAGCCCAGCCACACCCTTGTCCAACACGGCAGCCACCTCAGATGTACCACAAACCCAGCTAACATATATTCAGAATAGCTCCCAAGCAACACCACCTCCACCACCAGCGCTTACACGACATATCCCACCTGCCCCTACGCCGCCATCTGGACCCCCAGCACCATAGACAGCATGGAACACTCTGGACCCACTCTCGTTGGGCCCTATGTCACTCCCAGTAGACAGAGTGATGCAGAAAGTTAGGAAGAGAGGAACAGAGGCTGAAAAACTGACAGTGTTAGGTTCACACGGACACCCATACGAGTATGATGTCTCAGGTTCGGCATGCCTGCGTGACACCAGGTCACGAAATTTGCACCCAATGCTTCTTAGAAAGCAGCCCCGACCACGGACTGATGGCCTGACACCAAACAAAATAGTGATACTTGGAGAGGGGTCAGACTACTATGTCAACCCCTTCTCAGATAATTTGGCGGGATGGACAGAAGCCAATGCACCCCAAATGAACATTTGGCCTAGAGAAGGTTAATTTGACCCACAAGACATGGCAACTGCCGAGGAATGCCTCTTGGAGGGGGCAGGGGATGATGACTGGGACTATGACTATATGCGTCCAGGCCTATGGGTCTGGCAGAAGTATGCACGTAAATATGACCTCACACAACCCACAGGGGTAACACACCAGATGCTACAGTTGTATAAAAATACCATTGACCCGCCCTTATATGTCCCATGGTCTCAAATGGACAAAGAGAATCTCAAAAAGCTTCTCCCACCCCTCACGGAGGGTACTGGCAAATGGATAGCGGCCCTGGAAAGTTTCAACTTAAGGATAGGTGATGTGAAGAGTCTGCTCATCTCCATCATGGGGGAAGAAGCAGAGGACATATTCAAAAGCGTCTGTGCTAACAAAATTACTATGACTGAAACGCAGTATGATGGGGAAACATTTAACAAAATCAGGGAACAGATCTGGGCCAAATTACGTATAAAATATCCAGATGTCCCGGATGTTGGGTCCCTCATGTCACTGACAATGCAAGCGAGTGAGGATCCAATTGACTTTATCTCAAGGATTAAGGAAAAATGGCATCAAGAGTTAGGAGACAAATGGAACGCAACAGGAGGGAGTAGCAGACTTTTCTATCACATGGTCAAGAAAGGACTGCCTGAGGACATACAGGACAAGTTGGATGGAGTTGTAGCAATGGAAGCAAAACCATGGCCTGAGATACAGGATCACATTATACATTTCTGCAAAAAGAGGCAAGAACAGGAAAAGAATAGACAGCTAGCTATAGAGAATGCAGCTGCAAAGTTAGTGCAACAGAAACTTAATAAGAAAAAGGACACACCGGACACAGTCATGTTAGCTGCACCTGTCAGTCAGATGACTGCAGTCACCACATTTCCCCAGGCTGCCATGAATGCACTGACAGGCAACACACAGCCTGCCGTACAATATGTACAGACCCAGCCACAGCCTGCCGTACAATATGTACAGTACGTGCAGCCACAGCCCCCTGTACAATACATGCCAGCACAACCTGCTTACAGTAATGACCAACAACATTATTACAACAACACAATCCAGCATCTTGCGCTGGAAAAGACGTGGATTTCTTAAATCAGATGGGACGCCTGTGATTCACAGGCAGTTATTGGAAGAACTAATAGAGGCCCTCACACTGCCAGCTGAGGCAGCTGTAGTCAAATGTGCAGCACACACTAATGGTCAAGATTTTGTCTCTAGAGGTAACACTTTGGCAGGCTGGGCAGCAAAAGCTGCAGCCAGAGGCCCCCCACCTATAGCTGCACCAGACGCTCAGAACACCCCTATTTTACTTGCCCAAACAGTCCCTCCAACCGAGCAGACAGACATGGATGAAGGAATACCTGATGCAAACACCCCTTACACTATCAGCAACACGCAACAATATGATCACATTGCCCAACTACATCTCAGAGAGATACAAGAAAGTGCACCACATCAAAAGAAAGAGTTATGGAAGAAGAGGGGAGTACAGCAGGACCCTACTGATTTTGATTATAGGCAGACCATGACAGGAAAGCCTGCCACGCCACAAGCCTTACTGCAACTACACCTTCCCACACTCGTCTCCCGAGATAACATGTCCACAACATTACAAACTGACTGGTTCATTCCCAATGCCCACGAGCAGATACAACTCTTTGTTAATAAATGCCTCATCCGCCAACAATATTCACCAAACCCAACTCTCAAAACAGTCGCCTCCACCATTCCTAAACCCTCTGGCCCTTCAAAGAACTCCACATCGACTATGTCGACATGATTGATCGATGCCAAAATTACCGATATATCATTGTGGTAGTATGCCCATTCTCACGCTAAATCGAAGCTGGACCATGTGTCCTCTGCAATGCCAAAGCAGCAGCCACATTCCTACTCCGTGAGGTCATTTCCCGATGAGGCGACCCCGATGCCATCTGGACCGATAACGGAAGTCATTTTTCAAACGCTATCTTTTCCTCCCTGAAAACAATGCTAGGCATCAAACACAAACTAACATCAGCCTATCACCCACAAAGCAATGGCATTTGTGAACGCCTCAACGGCTTGCCCAAAACTAAAAGAAGCAAAATAAGCACCACAATTGGTAAGAAATGGCTCTACTACCTCCCAATTGCCCTCTTTTCACTACGAAATTCCCCGGGTTCGGATCATCACCTCACGCCACATCAGCTTGTCACAGGACGATCCATAAATGTAACTGTCCCTTCCACCAGGCCCAAAACAGATAGTGAGTCATCCTCTGAGACTGTTAAAGCAGAGCTTTACGATTATTTGAGTACACTAACCCGTGCTGCGCAGTTCCTTTCTATCCAGGTATCCAAGAGGAAGGAGAAGGGCCCAATCGATCCTGAGCTCCCACCAATCCGTCCTAGAACATTTATGTTTGTCCGGAAACACGTCCGACGCTGGAAGGACCCAAAGCCCGTATAAGGTCACTGATTCCTCAACAACTGCCGTTCGGATAGCTGAAAGGAAAGCATGGAGTCATCGCTGCGATATCAGACTCGATCCTGCACCTCAGCAGCACCAGACAATGGACTGAAAGAAGAAAATGACATACCCTTGGTCCCCCTGAATGAGGACAGCGGCTTCCCTTCCACTGTCGATGAGGACGAAGATGACACTCACATGCTGCTCCATGAGTACAGCAGACGCGATGCAAAGATATGTATTGGTTCTATATTAATATTATGTATCATTGTTGGAGTGGCACTAGCAACATTTAATTGGTTCATTTTTTTCATCACGGTAAAGGGTTACTTTCCTCAAAATGCAGCTAGCAACAATGCCTGTACCAGCGGACACCCATAGCCGACAAGATGCACACAACAACATACTAGGTCCAACACACCCTGACAGGAACACTAGCAACGCACACAATAGTAGGTATCCTGGACACCCAACTTCCATCCCAGGCGGCACAGATACTACATGGGAAGGTACCCTGGACCCAACAATAGGCCCCCGCTCTCGGGCCGCCAACACAACACCCACCACCACAACTCCCGCAGACGCAGAATGGCCCAGCACAGAATACGTAGAGTCGATTTTGCAGTCCCCCGGCCAGCATCCCATGACTGCCTTCCATTCCTCAAATCCTGACCAGTCAACAAGTGACCATGGGGCCCATAACACCTTGTTAGATAACATGTGGTACCGACACATGACCGCAGTAGGGAAGAAGGTCACACAGGAGTCGTGTTACGTGTGTGCACACATCCCACATGCTGTAGGCGCAGACAAATTGGTCTTTCCCAAAGAAATTCCACCACCGACCGCCAAATGTCTCCTCCACCTGTTTCTTTGCCATATACACGTTCAAATTCAGCTACTGTCAGCAAATCTTGACACTGTGCTCGTAAACACCAAAGAATGGGATTATAGTCATGTAACGCACAGGGTTGTGACTGACGAATCAGAATATGAGAGGGAGATGGAGAAAGTACATAGGGGAGTAATGGTTTTTGACGTGCTCCAGGAAGTACAGCGGTGGGAACGTATTTTTAAGGCATTTGGGTATTCAACATTCTCATCACCTTTGGCAATTTGCGATGAAGAGTTAGATGGGCAATTAGACAGACAAATGCACAACGGTAGCTCACACGATGATCAATGCCCCTGTCAGTACAGGACTGTGTTAATTGTACAGGCCCATATTTATTTCAACAACGAATGGCAGGGACCCCACAACCTGACATGTAGGGCAGCTTCCTTAGGAGCACCTTTTATAAACACGGTTTGGATAGGGAACACCGATTGGAATACTGAGGAAGAGTGTTGGGGGTTTGGGCACAGGAAACTAGAAGGTATACCTTTGGTAAAGGCTCAACGTACAAATGGAAAAGAGCGTACAAGCTAAAACCTCCTCGTCTTTGCTTCCTAGGCAATGGTATAGTACCTGTGGGCAGTAACACCAGTTGCAACATCACTATTTTTAATTTGGACCTCCAGGATGGCACCTCCAGCCTCATGGACATCTATTGGGACACTGTGCATGAATTGCATCTGGTTGTCCCGGCATCCAACATTTCCCACGTGCATACCCACCCAATGACAGGTGATGTCACCTTGCTCCACCGCCACCGAAGGAGTGCTCAATATTTTGCCAACAACGCCTTTAGCAAAGTTCCTCAGGAATTTTGCCTTTTCAATGACGCCCAGGAGTTCTTCAGGGGCCTGTAGCCAATATGGCAAACAACAGCTAATGCCCGATGGCTGCAGGTGACCCCCTACGAGCTTATGAGGCTCGTCAACAACACCCGAGACGGGTTCAACGCCATAAAAGAGGAACTAAGCCCATTGAGACTAATGGTTCTGGAACATCGCTATGTTCTAGATCAACCGACTGCTATGGACGGGGGAGTCTGTGCTGAAATAGGAAAAAGTTCTGCACATTCAGTCCATCGAATGATGCAGACAACGGGACGCTCTCCAAGTCTATTGAGGACTTGGCAATCTGGGAAAGAAGATGCGTGAGGAGGGAGGTGCTGAAGCAGACGTCTTTAGTAATTGGTTTAACTTTGACTGGATGCCTTCATGGCTGTCTGCTATCCTGAAAATGTGTTTACCTATCTGTTGCGTGTTTATGCTAGTGTGTTGCTGTGTACAGGTCATATCTAAGTGTATCGAGAAATTCAGCACCAAGGTATTAGGTATGAACTACGCTAGAACAGGGATTTACCAGACAACACAGTATGAGGACATGGACCATGTCCCAGGGGATGGGAATGGAATGCAATTAGAAATGAGTGAGCTTGCAGCACCTGACACTAATTATGACATACATATCGCTCCCCCACTTCCCCCAGGTAGAAATACCTTGAACGAGGGCCCTGTAGCTGTTCGATATGAATGCCTGCTTAATAGATCAGGTGCAGAATATGCCGAAATACTTATTAGGTCAGATGGAGAATATGTCGACCTAAGGGAACAACAACAGGGCGGATTCAAGTGCTACAGTAATGACACGCCCTGGATGCCCCCACTAGCAGAAGGATCACCATGATACTCTGTAAGAAGTGTGTTCAAAAATGAACAAGAGGAGGGAAATGATGGAGGGTCAGGTTTTACCATATAAATTCCCAACATAACATTCTGCTCGACCTATGCAGCATGAAGGTCCCTGTATAGGCCCTACCAGCTAAAACCTGGAAATGTGCTATCAAATGTGGGCGGACCTTGGTAGCCCGTCAAAGGGACACTTTGACGGACCTGGGACCTTACCGTGAGGGACTCTACTTATTTTTATCAGCTTTCATGTCTTACTTGGGTTCACGTTATCCTTACCGTGCTAGAATATGAAGCACCGTTGGATGTAATACAGCGCGTTTAACAAGTATACAGCTACCAAGGTCCGCCCACATTTTGAGCTAAGGACTATTCATCCCATTCTTTATTTTTTGGAAACTTCTGTATATTTCTTTACCGTTACAGACGCATTACCCCGCTCTGGGTCGACTTTTGCTGATATCTTCATCTTTATACTGAACTCCCTACATGGGTTGGCGTCTAGAGGCCCTATATGCCATAAATGGTTTACGGTCATATACTGTGTTATAAAGGAGCCCCTTCACCACGCATGTTGTATATAAACCACGCAAAAGAATTTCTGGATGTGACTTGTGACCACTTGATGATCCTTATCTTCTGCGCCCTGACGAAGGAACTGGTGGACTACGGGTCCAATCCGAAACGCGCGTCGGCGCTCTTTTTGTTGCAATTATTTGACATGAAGGATTCTTTTTGTTATGTGTAGACCTATGTTTATTGTTCAAATTTCAGTATAATCCATCTGATCATTATTAATTTGAAGTACTCCTGTGTTTTTTCTTTTATGTATTGTTTATTTGTATGTTTTGTTTAGTCGTATATTGTGAGGTCTTATTTTCTGTATTGTTGATTTTCTTGCTCACTGAAGGGTAGGCTCCTTTGATATTCATAAGCAGAAATTGGTGAAATTGCTTAAATTGAATGTTATATATTGATTTTTCTACAGTATTGTTCTTATAAAATAAATTTAAAATGAAAATATCTTCTGTGGTTTAATGAGGCCTTTAATTATTTTTGGATGTATTACCGACTAAGAATTGAATAGGGGGAGGCCTGTTGTTTGTTCTATTGATTTCCCCTGCCTTCCTCCCCTTGTCATTCTATTTTCAGGGGCCCTCTTTAATTTAGTGGATCAGACACATCCTTGTGTGTCAGACTCAGTAAAGGCTTAGCCACTAAGGAAAGGTTTGGTAACCACTCGCTACAGCAGCCAACAAAAAAAACATCCTGACTTCTTTCTGAATTTGAGGAGGATTCATCTGATTAATTATTTCCACTCTCTCTGGTGACACCTTTCTAGCTCCTTTTCCAATTATGTGTCCCAGACATTCATCTTCTTTTTGACAGTATTCCTGACTATTCTCATGCAATAGCACTTTGACATGAACTTGACAAAAATCAATAGCAGTAAGCCATTCTTCAGCACATGGAATGCAAAAAAATATATTAGCTGGATTCGGTAGCATAGGACAACCTAGAAAAGTTATACTGCTACTCTCCTGCATTATTCTGTTCTTTTCATTTAGTTTCTGTGAACCTGTGATCAGAAAGCTACATAAACTTCCAATCAATTCCATCAAAAATCCTTTACTCAGTTTATCTCCAATTATTAGTAAAATGTCTGCAACTGATGGTGTTCTTGAACATGTCATCTAGTTCTAATTTGAATAAGACATGTTCTGCATGTTTTATTACTCTGACATCTTTCTCTGGGAACTTACTTACTTCTGTGTTTATTATTTCTTTCAAATCAGAATGTAATTTTTCAACTGTCATTTCTGCTACAGCTGTCTCTTGTTGGGCCATTTTAAAATGTATATCCTCATCAGGAATCTGATAATTAACATCAATCAATCATGTAATTTATAAAGCGCGCTACTTACCCGCGAGGGTCTCAAGGCGCTGGGGGGTGAGGGGTGCTGCTACTGCTCGAAAAGTCAGGTCTTGAGGAGTCTTCTGAAGGTCAGCAGGTCTTGGGTCTGCCGTAGGTGGATGGGGAGGGTGTTCCAGGTCTCGGCGGCGAGGTGGGAGAACGATCTGCCACCGGAGGTCGCTCTTCGGATGCGGGGGACTGTGGCAAGGGCGGCGGAGCGGACCTGGTGGGTGGGGGTGTAGAAGCGGAGTCATCTGTTGAGGTACGCTGGTCCGGTGTTGTGGAGTGCCTTGTGTGCGTGGGTGAGGAGCTTGAAGGTTATTCTCTTGTTGACGGGGAGCCAGTGCAGGTCTCTCAGGTGGGGTGTGATGAGGCTGCGGCGAGGGATGTCGAGGATCAGGTGTGCCGAGGCATTCTGGGTACGTTGAAGCCGTCTCAGGAGTTTGGCTGAGGCTCCTGCGTACAGGGCATTTCCGTAGTCCAACCTGCTGCTGACGAGGGCCTGGGTGACCGTTCTTCTCGTTTCGGTGGGGATCCACTTGTAGATCCTGCGGAGCATGCGGAGGGTGTTGAAACAGGAGCAAGAGAGGGTGTTGACCTGCTTGGTCATGGAGAGGGTGGAGTCGAGGATGACCCCTAGGTTGCGTGCGTGGTCGGTGGGTGTTGGAGCAGTTCCCAGTGCGGTCGGCCACCAGGAATCGTCCCAGGCCGAAGGGGTGGATCCGAGGATGAGGACCTCCGTCTTGTCCGAGTTCAGCTTCAGTCGGCTGTTCCTCATCCATTCTGCGACGGCCTTCATTCCTTTGTGGAGGTTGGCTTTGGCGGTGTGGGGGTCTTTGGTGAGGGAGAGGATCAGCTGGGTGTCATCGGCGTAGGAGATGATGTTTGGTCGTGCAGTCGGGCGACGTGTGCAAGCGGTGCCATGTAGATGTTAAAAAGCGTAGGGCTGAGGGATGAGCCGTGGGGTACGCTGCAGATGATCTCGGTGGCTTCGGAGTGGAAGGGGGGAAGGCGGACGCTCTGTGTTCTGCCGGAGAGGAAGGAGGTGGTCCAGTCCAGGCCCTTCTCTTGGATCCTGGCGTCGTGGAGGCGTGTTCGTAGTGTGCGGTGGCAGACCATGTTGAAGGCGGCTGACAGGTCCAGGAGGATGAGGGCCGCTGTTTCTCTGTTGTCCAGCAGGGCCAGGATGCTGTTCTCCTCGAGGTAGCGGTCAGTTGTTTGTTGACGGTCTACTCGATGACCTTCACCGGGAACGGGAGCAGGGAGATGGGCCGGAAGTTCTTGAGGTCCTTGGGGTCTGCCTTGGGTTTCTTGAGTAGGGCGTTGATCTTGGCTCTCCGGGAAGGTTGCTGTCTCGAAGGAGATGTTGATGATATTCCGGAGATGGGGTGCGATGGCTGTGCTGGCTTTGTTGAAGATGTGGTGTGGGCATGGGTCTGACGGAGATCCGGAGTGGATGGTGTTCATGATCTTGAAGGTGTCGTCGTCGTCGATGTTGGTCCAGGAGAGTATGCGGTTGGTGGGGGTGGTGGACGGAGGTCTTAGTGGTTGTCGGGACGGTCGTGGCGTTGAAGCTGTCGTGGATGTCGGCGATCTTGCGGTGGAAAAAGGTGGCCAGCGAGTCGCACAGGTCTTGCGAAGGTGGGATGTCGTTGGTGTTGGAGCTGGGGTTGGAGAGTTCCTTCACGATGTTGAAGAGCTCTTTGCTGTTGTGTGCGTTGTTGTTTAGGCGGTCTTTGAAGGAGGCCCTTTTGGCGGATCTGATGAGGTGATGGTGTCTGCGGGTGATGTTCTTGTGGGCTGCGTAGGTGTCCGGTGTTCATTCGCGGAGCCAGTTCTTCTCCAGTTTTCGGCAGCTTTGCTTGGAGGCCTGGAGGTCTTCTGTGAGCCAGCTGGCTTTCTTGCTGGTGTGACTGTTGGGGGGTTTCTTGAACGGGGCGAGGGTGTTGGCGCAGTCGTCGATCCACTGTCTGAGGTTGCGGTCGGCGGTGTTGTGGTTGGTGGGGTCGGCGGGTGGGCTCCGGGTGAGGGTGGTGGTTAGCTGGTCTTCGGTGACTTTGCTCCAGCAGCGGCGAGGCATCTGTTGGGTGGGATGGTGCGTGGTGGGTTTCTTGAAGGTGAAGTGGATGCAGCGGTGGTCGGTCCAGTGGAGTTTGGTGGTGTGGTTGAAGGAGACGTGGGGGCTTGCGAAGATGATGGGGTCAAGTGTGTGGCCGGCGGAGTGGGTGGATGTTGTGATGAGTTGTCTGAGTCCGAGGTTGGCTAGGTTGTCGATCAGGGTGGTGGAGTTGGTGTCGTTGTTGTTCTCGAGGTGGAAGTTCAGGTCCCCGAAGAGGATGTAGTCTGTGGAGGTGAGGGCATGTGTGCTGACGAAGTCGTCTATCGAGTCGCTGAACTGTGGTCGGGGTCCGGGGAGTCTGTAGACGAGGGTTCCTCTGAGGGTGGTGTTGCGGTTGGTGTGGATCTGGAAGTGCAGGTGTTCTGCGGTGCTGAGGGTGTCGTCGGTGCTGGTCGAGACTATGAGGGTGTTCCTGTGGATGATGCCGAATCCTCCTCATACTCCGTTGGTGCAGTCCCTGCGGGTGATCTTGTAGCCTTCCGGGATGGCTATGGCGATGTCGGGTGCCGAGGAGGGGTTCAGCCAGGTCTCCGTCAGGAAGGCGACGTCTGGTGAGCTAGAGTCGAGTAGGTCCCAGAGTTCAACGGCGTGTTTACGGGCAGAGCGGGTGTTGAGAAGAATGCAGCTGAGGTAGTTGGCTTGTTTCCTGGTTGGTGGGTCGGATGCTGGTGAAGCTGCAGTTTCAGGAGGAGAAGGGTGCTTGGGTGCGCTTCAGGGCGGTCAGGCAGCAGGTGTGTGATCGGCCGGCGTTGAGTGCATGGAGGGTGCTGGAGTCGTAGCGGAGACGGGCGTCGTGGTGTTCACAGGGGGCCAGGGGTTCTGGTGCTGGGTGTGGTCCAGGCACGGACAGGTGCAGACGGGCTTGCCATAGGTGCGCCAGCGGTGTGGCTTCACAGCGGCTGCCATAAGAAGGGGAGGTGGGAGAGAGGAGGAGCTGGGAAGCAGGAGGGAGCAGACGAATGGGAGCGGGGGGCAGGGCCACAGGGGACGCAGCGGCGGGAAAGCGGGATCGGCAGAGGGTACAGAAGGAAAAAAGAGGGGCACAGCAGAGACAGGGGAAATAAAGCAGCAGAAAAACGAGTACAGAAAACAATTACAATACAATACAGACACAATACAATACAGGTACAATTACAATACAATTCGTGCAACAAACCAAGCAAGCAAGCAAACCTGCGGCCTACCACTGGCCACCAGGGATGAGGTGCAGGTGGTAGCCTGCGGGTGGAGGAGGGCCTCGATCTCACGACAGAGCGGCAGCAGGGCTCAAGGGAGCACAACACTGGTGGTGTTGTGCGGCGTGGGGAGCAACCTGCCTAAACAGGGTCAAGGGTCGCTCCCTTCACCGCGCAGCGGCCGCCATAAGAAGGGGAAGTGGGAGGGAGAAGCAGCTGGGAGGCAGGAGGGAGCGGACGAATGGGAGCGGGGGGACGCAGCGGTGGGAAAGCGGGATCGGCGGAGGGCACAGAAGGAAAAAAGAGGGGCACAGCAGAGACAGGGGAAATAAAGGGGCGGAAAAACGAGTACAGAAAACAATTACGATCCAATACAGGCACAATACAATACAGGTACAATTACAATACAATACGGGCAACAGACCAAGCAAGCAAGCAAACCTGCGGCCTACCACTGGCCACCAGGGATGAGGTGCAGGTGGTAGCCTGCGGGTGGAGGAGGGCCTCAATCTCACGGCAGAGCGGAAATGGGGCTCAAGGGCGCAACACATTGGTGGTGCTGTGCGGAGTGGGAAGCGACCTGTCTAAACAGGGTCACGGGTCGCTCCCTTCATCGCGCAACGGCTGCCATAAGAAAGGGAGGTGGGAGGGAGGAGCAGCTGGGAAGCGGGAGGGAGCAGACGAATGGGAGCGGGGGGCGGGCCGCAGGGCACGCAGCGGCGGAAAGCGGGATCAGCGGAGGGTACAGAAGGAAAAAAGATGGGCACAGCAGAGACAGGGGAAATAAAGGGGTGGAAAAACGAGTATACAAAACAATTGCAATACAATACAGGCGCAATACAATACAGGTACAATTACAATACAATACGGGCAACAAACCAAGCAAGCAAGCAAACCTGCGGCCTACCACTGGCCACCAGGGATGAGGCGCAGGTGGTAGCCTGTAGGTGGAGGAGGGCCTCGATCTCATGGCAGAGCGGCAGCAGGGCTCAAGGGCGCAACACACTGGTGGTGCTGTGCGGCATGGGGAGCGACCTGCCTAAACAGGGTCAAGGGTCAACATAATCTACTACTTTCTGGTGCGTACTACACTTGACAATAGCCACTCGCTTTGGTAACGTTAATGCAGTCAGCAAATTTTGAACTAACTCTCCATGCTGTCTCCATAATTGTATGAAGTGTAGTAATAGCATAAGCTTCAGTCGTGGTGCCATCGGGTAGCTTAAAACAAGATCCATCTACATACAATTCACCCTGAGCATCAGGCAGGGGCATGTCAGTCAGGTCCACTCGACCCTTTGTTTGTTCTTCAGTGGTAAAAATACAATCATGTATATCACTGGACTGCTCAGAGGGCAATGGCAACAAAGTAGCTGGATTCAAGGTCAGGCAGCGTTTAAGTGTAATGTGTGGTGCTAACAAAGTGAGTTTGTAACCGGTAAGACGAGCATACAAGAAAAAGGGGGGAAAAGGAGAAATCATAGATGTCCTTATTATTAGCACATATGCTTAATGATCCAATGAAGAATGGGGCTGTGATCATAAGCGTTGTGTAGACATTTGTAATACACCGATGTTTCGACCCTATATATAGTGTAAAAGTGGAATTGCGTCCAGGCTGGTCTTCCTCAAGGCTGGAGGGGGAAGATGGCAGCCCAAAAGTGGATTTCTAGGTATCCCTGCAAATGATAATTTCTTTGTCAGGTGAGGAGAGTAATTCATAAGGAACTCCACCAGCCGGTTTGGAGCCTCAAAGATGTATTGTTTTCGACTTCCACCCGTCGGTTGGAGTCGTACTAGTGCCAGTCCGATGTATTTCGTGATCTGGAAAAGCCTCCGTCCATCCGTGATCGAGTTCGGAAATGTATATTTCCGAACTCGATCACGGATGGACGGATAGCATATGTGCTAATAATAAGGACATCTATGATTTCTCCTTTTCCCCCCTTTTTCTTGTACAAATTGTTTCTGTATATAGTGGACTATCTTTATCACTAATCACCACATGTCACTGGTACACCACAGTCACGTTCTGCACATTGCAATTGAATTTGTAAATTGCTACAGCCTTTATTATTTGATTTTCTCTTGAATACAAATATTTTTTTTTCTTTTCAAAATAATTGTTTTTGTGTGTGTTATATCATTCAATATTTGTTATAAGTAAGCTGCTGCTACTCGTTCAAAGTAATTGAAAGCCCGACAGAACCAATTTTTTCCTTAAAATTTTTGTTGCAACAACAACCTAATGCACGAAGTGTGCTCAAAACAGGCATGATTACCAAATTTCTTCTTAACAATGTTGTCAAGAGACTTCCATACCAAAAACCAAGAAATGAGAAACAAATCTCACATTACCTGTCTAAAACATTTACAAATGTCTTATCAAACCAAAACCAAGAAGACAAACATTTCGATCCAACCTGATTGCAATTCTCCAACTTCCACCTGCTGATCCTCAGATCAATAGATCACCTCCAAAATGCCAACCGAAGAGCCCCAGTTGAGACACGCAGCCGCCACGAAGGTCAGGTTGATTAGCTGAAAGTCACCTCGGCCACGAGAATCAAGTCTCCTCTGCGGGGCGTCCCTTGGTGTTTCTGTCTCGTTGGTGCGAACTCCTTTTGGTCCAGGTGCGGTCTTCAATGGGGCCCCACGTCGGGCGCCAATTGTAGAAGTGAGATTTTTATCTGTCTCACTGGTGCAGGGACACTCTTTGTCTATGGGTTCACAAATGAGGATCAACACTGGATTGGAAACAAAATACAAGTTTATTTCACTCATGAGAGGAGTCCCATCATTCAGACACTACAAGTGCCCGAGGGAGGGGGCTCACAAGTTCAAGTTAAAACACAGTATTTATACATTTTGGTGCATCATGAAACCCATTGGAAACTACTTTATCATGCTGAGTTTGCAAACTGCTAACTCCTGATAAACCCCTACAAACATCATCTTTGTAGATAGGCAAGGGAGGTTACAGGCGTTGGTGGGCTCATAGATTAGACATCTGCGTGCACAGGCCTTTCAGCAGGGCAGGGCCTCTTTATTGTGCCACACGAGCATTATCAGCACAACCAGCTATTTAGTGAACACGTAACTCCTACCTTTGCAAAAGTCCTCGCAGAAACACAAAATGTGTGTTCACAGACAAAATGGGGGAGAGTGGAGGCTAACTTAACTGAATACATTTTTACCGTTTAACAGCTCAAATCGTGACAGGGCCTCGTGGCAGTGCCGCAACCTCAGGCTCTGAGAGTGGTTCAGCAGCCCTCTGCACAGCCATTCATGGCACCTCTGGACCCCCACATCTCCAGCCGCGGGGTGTAGGGAAACTTGCTGTCAGGCGGGAGATGCAAGCAGCAGATAAGTGTAGGGACCTCAGGAGCAGCTCTAGAATGCAGTCTCCATCTTTGCTGGCAAAGCCACGCCTATAGTGGTACTTTTTAGGTCTGGCGTTAACCAAGACCTTTTGATTTTACTAAAATCATATGCACAGTATTCTTACTAAAAGGGGCTTCCAGCCAGCTCTCTTCATCCATTGGTCTGTTGCAGTGTCATTCACATTTTGCTTCCTCCTGTTACAGCATAGGGCAGTGAGTCAGCCTACTTCAGCCACTGGCTGACTAAACTTTGAGTGACTGCATTTTTCTCTTACACAACTTGCACATCTGCATACCAGGTAGTTCCCTTCAGTGCCAGTATTTTTGTTTTCACTTTACTGTTCAGTGTTGCCTTTGTGTTTACAGCCTGATGTGATAGCAGGACTCTACTAAATGTGAGCACAGGGCACATTCCAGCTCTATCAGTTCCTGTCTCCTGCTAATGCTGTCAAAGATTCCTTTTCAGTGCCCTCTCTTTATCTGTCTCCTGCTGTTTTACTGCACACAAGAAGATGTCCATTTCAAAATGTTCTTTATAAAGTAATCCTCTTTTTAATATGCATGCAATGAAGTGCATTCATAACTGATCTCTTGTGTCATGCATGTATGTATTTTAGTTGAAGACTACAATTATTCTTGTAAACAAATGTAACGGTTTGTCTTGCTTACAAGACTTTCTACTTTGCTTTCTGTGATCTTGTATGCCAAGCTTATATCGACCTTTAACTATTACATAACTAAATAAAGCTGTTCTGTTTATTCCAATTTGCTATCTATCTTTGCAAACCTATCGGTCTGTCTACCGATGTACCTGTCCATCCATGTGTCTACCAGTCTTATCTGTCTGCCTGGGTACATGTCTATCTTCCTGTCTAACTACTTGTCCGTCTGTCTATACACCTGTCTATGTACCTGTTGCTGTGTCTACCTACCTGGATATCTGTCTTTCCATCTAGCTATCTATCTTTGCAGCTAAATTGGTCTATCTGTCTGTATATCCGTCTATTTATCCTTCTTCGCAACTCTATCTATCTATCTATCTATTTGTCTAGCTGTCTATCTGTCTACCAGTCATTTCTGTCTATCTGTCTATCTATCTGTCTACCTGTCGGTCCATCTATCTACGTGTCGGTTTGCCTACCTGTCAGTCAGTCTCCATAGCTGTTTACCTGTCGTTCTGTATACCTACTTATCTATCTATTTACCTATCTGTATATCTATCTATATTTGAAACTCTTATCAGCCTGCCTGTCTTTTTTAAGTAACCCTATCTATATCTATCTGTATGTCTACCTATCAATATGATCTGCCTATCTACCGGTCTATCTAACTAAGTCTATGTGTCTGTCTATCTATCTACTCCCTATCTGTCTACCAACATGTTGTTCTGCCTGTCGACCTATCTATCTATCTATCTATCTATCTATCAGCAACCCTATCAATCTTTATCTTAGCAAGCATATCTATGCTTATCTTAGCAAACCTATCCATCTCTAACCTATCTCTCATCTATCTTTTCTACCGTATCTTTATGTCTGGCTTTGCAAGCCTCTTGGTCTGTAATAAAGATTTACCAAAACATTACAAAAAAAGCATTTGTAAATGCAAAAGACTGGCAACCAACGCCAGACAATTTGACTTTTTTAAATCTGGTTTAGCCAAGATATTTTGATTTTTCTAAAATTATGTGTATAACTTAGTGATCAGGTTTTTTAGCCAGACTTTGCCCTAATCTATGGTTCTATAATTTACATTTTTCTTCCACCAACTCCAGCATGCATCACAGGGCAATGGGTCAGTGCAATTCAGCCACTGGCTAAACCACCCCTTTCACAAGCTCCCTTCAGTGCCAGGGACTTCTGTGGCAATTTGTGTTTTTTTGTAGGTAAAAAAAATATTTTTTCCTTTAGCTAATTATTTTGTTTAGATTGGTGATGGCCTGGAAACTTTCCTAACAATAAAAGTTTTGCAAAGATCCCGAGAGTAAATGCTAGACCTAGTGGCTTTGCCGATGCTTGTTTTATTTTTTTGTTTACTAGAATTTCGATACAACTTAAGGTGACTCTCAACATCAATCACTTGAAAAAAAGTTAACGTCGCAGGGAGAGTTGTGTAGTGCAGCACACAGTATTAGGAGAGCCCTGCGTTGTCTGCGGCCGCCTCGGGGTGTACCACATGCCACCAGTCCAGTGTTTTGCAGGTTGCAGGCAAGGTGTGTTGCAGGACAGCCTCGGCGGTGCGCCCCGGGACGGCGGAGGGGCACTGGCTCCTGTTCCTGCCTGTCTGTCTGCCTGTGCGCAGGGCAGAGGAGGGTTGTGGGTAAAGGGGGCCGAGTCAGGCTGATGTCAGACGGTCTCCGAGCATGGAGGAGGCGGGCAGCAGGCAGCACCAGCAGCAGCGCGTCCCCGCCGCCCCCAGCGGCATGGAGGAGTGAGGGAGCGGGCAGGACCCGGGCGGGACCCGCACTCTGCAGGAGCAGGACCCCCAACTTTGCACCGGAAGAAGCGGGCTCGAAGGAACACGCATCCGCCACCGCTCTGCCCGCTGCAGGAAGCGAGAGGCGGGCTCTGCCATGCAGCCGGGGCTCTTCCCCGGAGCCTAGGCGGAGCAGCGCGGGGACGGGGATCGATGTGTCCGAGGCGCCCGCCCAGCCCCTAGGAGGCAGGAGAGCGGCTCTCCCCGCTGTGCCCCCCTGGGAGAGGGAGGGCGCCACAGCCGCTAGGCCTGGGCAGGAAGGGCCCGCCGCCCCGGGGAGCGCCCGCCCCCTCCCGGACCGGGAAGATGTCCGCCTCCACCGGGGAGTGTATGGTGAACCGACAGAGGAAGCTGGAGGCCTTCATCCGGGACCCCAAGTCTCCCATCAATGTGGAGAGCCTGCTGGTGAGTGCTGCGGAGCCGGGTGCCCCCGGGGGTCTGTACTTATGTCGTGAACCTCAGTGCCCCCCTTCTGCACCCCCCCTTACACCCAGTTCTGTAGAAGCCTCGGTGTGTGTGTGCACTCCACAGCCCCCTCCCTGTTGACACTCCCCCCGGGGCCTCGCAGCAGCCCAGGGGTGGACGGTGTGTCCGATGACCAAAGTTCTACCATAAGTACCACGTCTAGGTGTGTGTGCGCGCGCGACTCTGTCCGCCGAAACTTTCTGTGCTGTGTGGTTCAGCGGCGCATCACGAGCAGTGCCCCCTGCTTGTGCAGACGCTGCCATACATGTACAATCGCCTCCTTGCGCTCGCTGTGCTCTGACAAGGCTTCCTCCTACTCCCACAAAAGTGCAAAGCTGGGGGTGCCCCTCCCACGTGACATCCTCTCTGCTGCCACTATTCTCACGTATGTGAGCTCTGCAACCCTTTCCTGTCTGTAGAAACGTCACCCCGGGCATCGCGTAAGCACATGGGACTTCGATATGTGAAAGAGTTGTGTTTTTTTTTTTTATTCGCCCACTTTTCTGTCATGACACTTCCTTGTTGCCCTGCGCAGCAGAGACCCGGAGGAGCCCGTCGCCCCGGTGACTTACATTTTGGCATTGCTGTTCAGTCTGTGTGGTGGGCAGTTTCCTGTCACTACTGGCATTTCCATCTGGCCCGAGCGACAGACCTCATCTGCCTGAGCCGGGTCGGGACAAAATAGGCTCGGACATCCTAATAAAAATGCCCCTCATTAGCGAAGTAAATAAGCTACAAAATCAGGTCAAATGTGAACTATTGAAGACGCGCTATCTGGGTATTTTGCAAGGTTTGCGAGACTGCATGCACGTGTATGCTACTGCCAATGCTTGTAGTAATAACAAGGAAATATAAAGTTAAGAGGTCTATTTGGCCTGAACATGCCCACAAACTGCAAAAAGCCGGCTGGCACACTGGCCTGTCAGACCAGCCCGTCTGCCTGATTGCCCAAAGGCCAGTCCGACCCTGTGCCTGGCTAGAACTCCCTAGTTAATACCTAGCCTGAGTTCTGCGTCGCTTTCCCTCGGTGCTGACTCCGTTCTCTGGCCCTGAAGCAGCACGGACTGCTGCGCTCCCTCCCCACCACTGCTGCCCAACATTAATAGGCCTGTGCTGTGTTTATATTCCACCGAGCCCTCACACTTTCCTCTCAGCCGACCGCAGCCCCGCGCATGAGACCCCCGCCCTTCTTTCCATGACTTGTCTTCTAATATTAATGTAATTATTGTGGGAGGTGCTCACGTCTCTCTCGTTGCTGGCACCCTGCAGCAGCACGGAGGCGGAGCCCCCTTCTGTAACTTGCTTTCCAATGTTCATTTAACTGGCATGGAATGTGTGTAGTTCTTCTCGGTGCTGGCACCTTCTGTCGGGTTGTACCGGGGCCACGAGTGCCCCTCGCTAGCATGCCCGGCCATGTGCCATTCATGTCGTGTGGGAACTGATGAAACCATTTTAGTGCTGTCATTTGATCCCTAAAAGTTGGAGGACTTTGCTTGGCTCAGTGGTGCCCCTTTTAGGACCTGCACGATCCCAGCGCGCCCTTCAACGCCACGACTTGTCTCGTGATATTAATTCCGCGTCTCGGTTGTTTAGTTTCCTCCTCCACTTTCACCCGGATGTGCAGTCTGGCAGGCGGCTCCTCTTCAGGAATGGTAACATTTTTCTAATGAAAGCAGGACCGGGAGAGGACACTTCTCGAGTTTGAAATGTGCCTCCGAGTCTGATGGGTGGAGAAGCAGGGAGTGGTGCCCTAGGGCAGGAGAGGCCCACAGCCGCCTCCCACTCTGCCATGACGACTGCCAACCCCGCAGGCCACGGCTGCCGCAGACATGGCTCCCCCCTTTTATTAACCGTGCACCTTAGTGACTTACTAACCGTGCAGATTAAGTGTCTTACCAATCATGCACTTTAGTGACTTACTCGCCTATTCCTAAAAGTGCCTAAATGCAATGCTTTCTTCTGGGGAGTGTCAGGGGCTTCATGTGTCACTAATTGGCTGTGTCCCCGCCTCAGACCAGTCCCTGAGGCGTTGATATTCATGCACTCTCACAGCTGGGGATTCTCACGTTTCATGTCATGGAGATTTTGCGTAATTTATTGGCTGAAAACATTCTTGTTTATCTTGTGGCTTCATGTGTCTGGAATGCAGGCGTTGGTGTGGGACACTAGCGTCCCTCCGAGTCTTGTAAACTGTTCCGGTTTGCAGTTCATGACATTTGACCCCAGGCCTCTCTCGCATGATTCCTGTCCACTCCAGGTGCAAGAGGCATCCTTTACCCCTCTGCTGCCAGAAACAAGGTGGAAGCACATGGGTTCACACCCCTGGATCTTCTGATTCCCTGCTGTCGGGTTCCATTCAAGGGAGTGTATTTGAACTCGGTGACTGAGCTCAGCTATGTACAAGCAGACTTGCACAACAAGTCAACACTTTCTGTGTGTGGAGGTGGTTGGGAGCTCTTTTGCTCTGTTTTCTTCACCAGTAGAGATGTGGCTGTTAAGCCGGAGGATGATGTAACACTTACACCATGAAAAGAGTCTAGCTAAACCTCTATTCATGTGCTTAATTTGTAAAATAATATATGCATACAAGTGCAGGAGCTCAGTTTTCTCAGGAGTTGACCCCAGATGCTGCCGAATGCTGGGATTGTTGAATACTAAGGCTGCCTAGTCTTGATTCCACCTTGTGAATCTTCCACCGCCTTACACTTCCTGTCTTATACCTCACTTTCCAGGTTATTTTTCATTCCTGCTTTCTTAGTACTGGTCTTCATATCTTTTCTTCCTTTTTAACCTTTCTATGCCATGCTGTACGTCAGTCTGATGATGAAAAATAAGCCCTGGTCCTCAAAAATGAGTACCGGTGCCCACTACCTGCACTACATGCCCTTCCCTGTCTGTTTTTAAATATGAAAAACTCAGTTGTGTTGGAGGCAGTAGGCTTTTGCAGTAACATTAGGATCTCATAAGTGTGTTTGAGGCTAGTTTTTGTCTGTAGACACTTTGAGTATCCTTAAGTTGCATACCCAAACCTCCATGCCTACTTGGCCATAACACATGCCCACAAACTGCTGGTCCACCCTAAGTAAACTCCTAAGCATCTGCATCTGAGGAACCTGACTCACAGTGGCTAAAAAGTCATTTGCTTTAAGACTTGTGATATACGTGCAAGGAGGGGAAAAAAGCAGGACTTGGAATCACTCAATCCGATTCAAGTTCTTTTACCTCTAGCTACAGCATTTGACTACCAGACGGAGAGCTCAGGCGATTGGAAGAACACTCTGAAATTGCATCTCCTAGGCAATATATTTTATTGCCTAACAGTGGAGTGGGCTTTCCATTTTTGTCTTAACTAATATGACGGGTGCGCATTAGTCGTGTATACTGTGGGGTGTGTGTGATTGAACCAGGACTTCTGAAGAGCATTTTATGGACCTATATGTCCAAATTTGATTTGGTATTGGCCGCTGATGGGCCTATTCACAAAAACATATGGGGCACTCAAAGTAGTACTTCTCATATAATATTTTTTTCCTTTGCGAATTGGCCCCAAAACATCTAAAATGTGAATATTCAGATACAATTCTCGCATATACAAAGTGCTGCTCTCTTTGTACTTTTACTAATAGAAGTTTGGACTTCTTGGGGTCAAATCACAAAGGTATGCAAGAGCAGTCCTGCAGAACTACTTTCCGTGCTCAAAAATGCTTTGGTGAATCAGTCCCTATATTCTGAAAACATTAACTACATACGTATGAGTCAGTAGGCCTGTGTGGGCACTCGCCTGTACCAGAGCTGGAGAGGAGCTATGCTCATTGTTACAGAAGTGGATTCTCTGACACTTTATCTAATCATTTATTTATTAGCAGTTTTAAGGAACACAGACCAGACCCAGTGGACGGCAGAGTGCGTAAATACATATATTACAGATACAAAGGATAAACATTGTAGTGTATTTGTTAAACAACATTGTAATTTATGCAAATTATAGCATTCCTAGACAGAAAATAAGCGGACGATCAATTTGAGCAAATGTACAAACGCACATTTATTGTGATGAAAGTTCAATGTATCTTGGCTAGAAAATCCCCAGAGGCTCTTATTGGTGAAGGTTAACTCGGCCAATGATGGTGGATGTAGTGGTCGCCAAAGTGTTTGGTTTCAAACCAGTAACTTTTACTGATATTCTGTGCATAACCACCGGGGTCTTCTTTGTCAGGCTGTAATGTTTTGTGGTTCTCGGAGGCATTCTTGCACGTTTCTGTAGGGAGGGCTTGGAAAAAAAGACATTTTTGAGCACTCTTTAACAAATCCATAGGATAAAGTGTACATCAATTTGGGGCTGTTTCCTGTATCTAGCAAGTATGCTGCACAAACGTTTCTGCAGGTGACACAGATTTTAATTTTACTCCGGGTTTTGAACATTGGGCAACTTTCACTTATTTTCAATTTTTTTCTTGAATTAAGAAAAAAAGATTTTAAAAAGAGAGACAGGAAGGGGAGAGGTATGTGAGAGAAAGAGAGACAATTTGAAAGCCATGACAGGAGCCAAGAAGTGGGGTTGGTACTGACTTCCTGTACTGGCACCTGAGCGGAGTTTCGGGTTGCACTGAGTGTTGGGCACCTGCTGTCAGTCTTTGCCTTTAAGTCATGTAGCCCCATTCACTCTTAAACCGAATGGGGGCTCTTTCTTGTTCCCTCTGACTGAATGTGACGGCCAGGCTTGTCCGCAATGATGCTGGGACGGGGTTTAGGGTGGGGTGGTGGGAGAGGAAGCGGGGTGAGGGGGTGCTATTTTATTACGTTACCTCACCAAAGAGGAAGGGGACATTTGACAGTGTTTGTTTTGCAACACAAAAAATGCTGCCAGAAGTAAAACCTTTGAAGGGCACTCTCAATTTTAGGTCGAATCCTATCATACAACGCAGCTGTCTGGTTTGGTAACAACATCTTGGGGGTCTTCACAAAGCTTCCTCAGGATTGCATTCTGCCCATTGCTTAACCCCTTCAGCGCGGCGCGGATTTCCGCGCCACGCTGAAGGTTCTGAGCACGGGCGGGGCCATGACGGAACGGTTCCGTCATAAGCACAGCCCAACCGACGTGCATGACGGAACCGTTCTGTCATGCGCGTCGAAGGGGTTAATATTGGCTTTGTGTTTTGTATATCACATTTTCTTGCATTCTGTTTGCTGGCTTTATTTGTTTCAGGCTGTCCATCTTGAGTTCATCCCTTCCCTTGCCCAAACACTATTTACTGTATTCTTCCACCAGCATTGAATTTCTGTAACCAGGCCTTTAATCTTGTTCTTATCTAGCCATATTTGCTGTGCATTCAAAGACTGAGGTCAGAGGTCAAGCTTTTTCTTCCAGGGAGCTTGGTGTTTTCTTTTCTTTCTCTGACTTCAAAGTGAGAGGATTTATGTGGCAATCATACTGGCTACTCAGGGTGTGCGGTACGATGTTATTTTTTTTCCTAGCACAAAACAACATTTAAATGAACTGCACATATTTCAAAATATGGAAAGCACAAATGTAGCACATTTTTTTTGTAAAGCTGAAGTGTGGTGGAAACCTATTTTAATACAATCAATACAGTACGTGATGAAATTTCAACACATAATTGTTTGCGCTCTGTATACTTTTATTTGTTAAACTGTATGTCTGTGCAAATGTATCAGTAATTTCAATTGAAGATGTGTTGTCTGTAGTGGCAGTGTGCTACCACACCATGCATATTCCACTTTACCACAGTCTACGCCACTGTACTCTATTCTGTATCACTTCACAGTACCCCATTCCAAACTGCAACTCTGCACTGTACTCAGCGCCACTTCACTCGACGCCTCTCTACTTTTTCCATTATTCTTTATGCCAATGCACACTACCTTATACAACTCTACTGTGCACCACTACACTATTCACGCTACGCCAATCCCCAAAAAACCATTCTAATCTACACTGCACTGAACGACACTCTACTCTATGCCACTGCACTCTATGCCACTTCATTCTACTCTGAAACAATCTGCTCTATGCCACTGGACTGTACACCACTCGATTCCAGTTTGCACCATTTCACTTTACACTACAGCATTCTACCCTGCACCACTCCACACTACCCCACTGCACTCTGCCACAGCAATCAATGCAACTTTACTCAAAACCATACGCTCTGCCACTTTACTTGAAACAAATACATAGTATGCCACTTTACTGAAAATCAATACAATCTACGCCGTTTTACTCAAAAGCAATACACGCTATACCATCCTACTCGAAAGCAATGCTCTACGACTCTATACTCTGCACTGTATGCCACTATACCCTACTCTGCGCCACTGCCCTCTACGCCACTCTGCACTCAACGCCACTATACTCCACTCTGCGCCACTCTTCTCTACGCCACTCTTCTCTACTCAGCACTGCTCCATTCTACTCTGCACCTATTTACTGCTTTCTAGGCCAATCCCCTCTACGCCACTCTAATCTACTGTGCACCGCTGCAATCTACGCCACTTAACTTTACGCCTCTCTACTCTGCACCACTCTACTCTATGCCAGACGACTCTAACACACTCTACTATGCACCACTGCACTCTTTGCCACTGCATCACTCCATTCTATGACATTCTACTGAACTGTATGCCTCTGCACCACTCTAATCTATTCTTAACTACTCCATGCCACTGCACTCTACACCTCTGTGCTCTACCTTGCACCACTCCACTCTACAACACTCTACGACACAACTCCACTCTCTCTATGCTACTCCTTGCCATTTTCCTCCACTCTGTTCTACGACACACAACTCTACTGTACTCCACTTGACTACTCCACTGCGCCACTCCGCGCCAGACTTCACTGCACTCAACTCTACGTCACTCCATAGCACTCTACTTTCCTTTACCCCCCTGTCTTTTAGCCATGCTGAACAGCCTCCACAATGGTGTGCAGCATGGCTAAAGCATATTGTCAAAGCTTGTGTTATGGTGGTACTGTAGAACCTCCCGCACCCCTGTTTCCAGTGCCACTACAGGGCTGAGATGAGGTGTCTGACGGGCAGAGACCTGGCCTGGTGGCACACACACAGGACGAGGAGGCTAGTGCGTCACGGGGACAGATATTGGTATCAGTGAGCACAGCGGGTCTGCGGGAGGCCTTACGTCATTCAATTAGCTTTCTTTCAGGAATGCGGAGAGTAAACACTAGAGCTGCTTGGCGGACTTTGTTTCAATGCTGTCATTAAATAGCGAACGGCGAATATACATTTAACTACAATAGCCACCCACAGGTTTCAATGGTGTTCTACCTCAGAAATGTAAACAATATGTCGATCCCTTGCACTGCCTCGACACACAGCGCAGCCGGGCCTACGTTACAAAGCGGCCACCATGAGCTGCCCTCTCTGCAGAGCTATCTCTCAGTGCGCCCACGCGCGCTGCCAGCTCCACCGATGCCAGCGTTGGCAGCGGCCCACGGACGGGCATCTCGGCGCGTATTCAGTTTGATCTTTTTTTCCCTTCTTCACGGCAGGATAACCTTGTTTCGCTGCCAGGACAAGCTAGTCTCGGAGGTGGCCTGTCCGCTCCCGGCCTTTGCGCCACCGCAGCATCTGATAAGTAACGCGCACAGGCACAGAGAGTCACCTCATGGCCGCGTTGTCGCTGCGTTCCTCTCAGAGCCGGCTGAGCGGAATATCGCTGCGTCGTAAAGGAAGGATTATACAAACAGCTGTCAGGGGGTGCTGGAACGGGCACCAACCACCATGGGATTTTCGATGGGCTCTGAATGTCAGTGGCTGGCTGCAGCTCGTGCGACAGCGGTTTATGACAATGTGTGCTAGTGCCTCAGTCCGCTGCTGCACGCATTTGGAAGTGTGAATGACGCGAGTTTCACTTTAGCACTTTCTCATTGTGATACCTGTAGTATTGCGTTGGTGGCACACCACTTCCTGTCCTAGGCTGCGCATGAAGTGTGCTGTGCCAAGCTCAAGTGAGCTGTCTTTTGGAATCGAACTAGGAAAACTTAGACCTGTGGCCAGGAGGAGTTATAAATAGCTGTACGTCCCAGGCCTAAAACATTCGATTGATTTTTGTTCACGCTTTAGTACTGCAGCTGTTGCATGTTTTTTGCAGCTTGTTTGAAGCGGCTGTGTAGATAGGGTGAGTAGCAAAGACACCTTAGAGTGGAAGTGCGCCTCTGGTTGGACATGCACGAATATGAGACGAACAACTGTTCTGCGAGAAGTGAACAAGAAGTGTAAATTTGTTTAAGGCCTCTAAAAAGCATCCATTGTGAAATTTCTAGCCCTATGGATTTTTTTTCTGTTCTCTTCGAGGGTGATGTCTGCACTACACCCTTTCTTCCCCAGCGTATGTGAGCATGGCACATTTTCAGGTCCATATGAGCTTTTTTGTGGATTCCCAGTTGTCCGAGTGGACAAATGTAGCGGAGTAGGAACAAAGATAAAACCCCCGCCTCATAGGGTTGTGGTTTTGTCTTTCTAAAGCCTGCATTTGATATTATGTGGCCTGTCCCCAATAAGCCTGACAGTTATAGGCTGAAAAGTCGTGCTTCTGTAGTGTTGTTAAATGGTTTATGGGGCCGCCGTCGCATACGTTTCCCTAGTCTGTTGGTTGGTCACGCATTACCTGTTGGTAGAAAATCGTGAATTAATCTTGTGATTGCTCAAGTTGAAATCTGCAGCCCTAGAGTCACACCGTTATTTTGACGTAACTAGACACCTGTTTTTGAAAAAGATGCTTTTCCTTTCCATCCTATCTTATCCACTTTTTTTCTGTTTTTGGATATGATGTCTTGGTTTGCACTGGTTGGGCCTGGCATTTAAAAATCCTGCATACTGTGGGTTCCGGTTGAATTTCTCTGTTTTATTTAATTCCCTCATGCAATCTATATTAAAGAGTTCTATTTTATATACAAAAAAATGACCACATATACAGGTATATCGAAAGGTGTTTTGGGTAATTCCAAAGTCTAGTGTAATAAAACCCCCACCTCCAGAATAAAGCAAACAATAACCTACCATTTTTCCCTTTATCGTCCATCCAAAATCAGACAACCACACACTCTGCCTCTCTTAAATAACCCCTAAAGTGACCTTACATTTTCTGTACTCTTCTATATCTTATTCCCCAATGTTAATCCTATTTTAAAGCTTCTTCCCTATCTGCCCATAGCCCACCACCTCATTTACTGAGCCGGACTCTTTCAGTCAATACGGATCCAACCCTTGGTAGTTTTCCATCCAGTGCTTTTCATCATTCCCAACTACTTCAGAACATGTCCTACCAGCAGTAAGGCTTCCCCTAAATAACTTAGACCTGTTCCATCAAAAAAGTCTGCAAATTTAGTCGGACGTAACCTAACCAGAAAACCCAAGCCTTAAGCCCACAGGAGCAGAAAAACAAAATTAGGCAAATGTTGGGGACTGTAATAAGACTAAAACTTCCAGGTGTACAGGATTTCCAAAAAAGAGGTTGTCCTGCATGCTGGGGCCCCAGCTCTACGTCCCACTAAGCCCTCCTTCGACCCCTAACCTAGTCCCTTCCCCAGTGGCACAATGGACCGTGCCATAGCTTGTCCATAGTATATGTGGATGTAGAGCAGGAATGTTAATTGCTGTATATCGGGCCTTGGTGGGAACCTGCTAGTGTGCATGTTGCTGCTTCTGAGATACTCTTTGATGGGCCTCTCTGTCCACTAGAAGAGGGTAGCCTTCTTCTCCTCTGGTGTCTGAGCATTTGATTTTGTGCTCACTTCACTTATTTCACCTACACAAAATAATGTAAACCCAAAGAGCACCTTATACGAATGTTTTCTATGCTCCTATGCCGTTAGATTTCTCTCCCAAAGCAAACTTTGATCCTTAATGAATACATCAGTGCTTTTCCTGGCTCCCCAAATAACTTGGCTTGCTTCTTACCTGAAGACTTATCTTACTTTACTAATGTTCAGAGCATCAGTAAGCGTCCATGGTCTCCTCCTATCTTCACAAGGTTAAATCAAAGTGGTAACCTACCAGCCTCAAAGCAAGAGGGAGCTGTGAGTAGATACAAGAGGAAACTGAGGCATTCTTACTTAGGGTGTCAAAATTCTACTCGTGCATCCTCCTAACATAATTATTATATGTTCACTCAGGGGAAGCCAGAAGAACTAGTGACTTGTCCTAAATGTTGTTCCTTCTCAAAGCCAGTTCTATCAACTGAAGAGGTCCTTTAATCCGTGCATTATATCATCTGTTGCCTGGAGGCTCTAGGCTCTTAATCAGAATCCTCTGCTTTCAGCACCTTTCATGGAAGAACTTTCAACCATTCGTCAGAAATGGTTAACACCCCTGGACCCATGGCACACCAAAAACCTTTATCTCTTTTGCTATTTTCTCCACTTACAAATTTGTTCTTGAAAACTTTCAAAGCTTGCTTGTCTTTTGAGGTAGTTCACTGTACAGGTGAACATGCTATTGTCATATCACTTCTGATAAAAATGAATAAATGGTTTGGCGGCTCTAGCAGACTTTAGGCTTGTATCCAGTATCCCACGCCAAACGAAGCACAGTCTTTGAAAATCACAGTGTTTGGTATTCTTCCGGTATTACCAGTGTTTTAGGCAGGCTTCTACTGGGGTGTCCATATTATTGTTTGTTGCTGACATGGATCTGGAAATGATGATGATCGGGTAGCACCATTGTTCTCTCCTAGGGAACTCCTGCATTCTGCCGGCACTAGATAATCTAATGTAACACACATGACCTTAAACTGTGCAGTTTTATCCATCGATTGGCTTTGAGAGACCAGGCTGGGGTGCAGCCAGCCTGTAGTACCACATGGCATGCCCCCATGCAGGTTAATCTTTGGTTCGAAATTGTAAAATAAAACCCTCTATTTTCTCTCAGCTCATTATTCAGACCCTACAGCTGCCAGTGGCTTGAGTCTTCACTATAAAACTATTTGTACATTTTTTAAGTCCCACAACCTTTTAAAACGCACTAATTGATTTGTTTCAAATTAAGCATTTGTGTCCATCAGAGGATGAGGGCTTCTAATGCACAATGGACTTCTAATGACCCATGATGGGGGTTTATAGCGTGTCACACGTGGGTGGATGCAGTGAAGGATGGTACTTCCCTTGTAAGGCAGAAATATCCAAATATACTGCTTCTTCACTCCACCACTGGTGTGTTTGAATGCACTAGTTAGGTTTAGTTACTGCTATAATTGCATTTCTGCTTCAAAGGTTTATTTGTCTTGTTGTAAAATGATTACATTCATATTATATCCCCACTTCACTGAAGGAAGAATTCGTATGGGGACTTGGAGGACTATCTCAAAGTTGTGTTGCTTATGTATATTTTAAAGGTGTCGAACCCACTAGTAGCACCTCCCTTTTAGTTGCAGACTTCTGGTAGTTGGCAGGAGTTGCTAATCACGTATATGATTGGTTGAAAAGTTCATAAATGGGTCACATCCCTAAACGACCATGACGAAGACTTGAAAATCAGGGAAAATGCTTGACTTCTCTATAATAGCTATGCCTAGGAAATATTACAAGGAATTAATCTTCATGGTTGCCTGTCTGCATGTAGATCTCATAGTCCGCTTCACAACTTGCCTTGCTTCAAAGCAATCTCAAGAAAAGCTGTTAGGACAATTTCATTGACATTCAAAATGTGTTCTGTATGTAAACAAAAAGTAACACACACTGAGTGAGATTTCAAAGTGTAAACCCAAATATGTTACTGCTGGGGCTTGTGAGTTGAGCACACAGTTAGTTCATAAGTCATCCAGAATGTATCGTATCATGCAGCAAGAAGCAATTAATTCCTTCTTAGATAATCTTGATGCTGTATTCGATCAGCGTAACCTTCCTCTCTTCATCATCTTCTTGGACATGAACTTAAACCTAAAACTTAAAGAATCGGACTCAAATCTTTTTCTCTTTCTGTTAATTTTTTCTTATGACACCCTCGCTAACACGCACACCTCCCCAACCCCTTCCCATGGTAGGTACTGCTGATGCCATCCTCATCTATGTCCATCTTAACTAATATCAGATCCCCCACGTTCGAGACATTCCCAGAGAAGTATTTGTCCCTCATTAACTCCAAATGTTTAGTCTCTAAATGTATAGCCTGCCTGCCTCCACTCTAGCATATATATATATTTTTTTAATTAAATGTGTTTATTGGCATTTTCATAGTTGCGATACAGATACGATATTCATTAAGAACGTGAAGACGTTACAATAAGAATACTTCAACATCAAGTTCTGTGTACAGTAATATACAATAAGACGGTTGTGGTATGTCCCTTCGGATCCCTTCACACCCACCCCCCCCCCTTTCCCTCTTCCCGTCCCATCTCAAGACCTCATTGGGCGTCAGTAAGCGTAAGTCCATAGTGTTTAAGCCAAGGCTTCCATATTCTCCAGAACTTTTTAGGACACCCCCTTGCCTGATATATCGTTTTCTCCCCCAGCATGTACATGTCCATATTTTTCCTCCACTCATTCAGCGATGGTCCCGTCACTGGCCCCCATTTCTTAGCCAGGTCACGCTTTGCCACAACTAGTCCTAGCTGGAGTAGCAGTATTTTTGTCCTAGGGAGATCAACCTCCGTGGAGACTCCCAGCAGTACTAACTGCGGGTTCAGAGGAATCGTCCCCTCCAGAATGGCCCCTAGTTCCTCTAAAAGAGTGCTCCAATATCTCTGAATCTGGGAGCACTCCCAAACCGTGTGGAAGAAGTTGCCCTCCAATGCTTGGCAGTGCAAACAATTGGGCTCCTCCGCCCTCCCTATGAGATGTAAAAGTGCCCTATCATAGTACGCCCTGTGTAGATATTTGAGTTGATTCAGTCTTAAGCGTGACTTGATGGCCACCTCGAGAGGGTGCATCAACGCCATTTCCCAGTCTAGGTCCTCTATTGCCCCCACATCTAGTTCCCATTTGGTCTTCAAATTCTGCAAAGAGTCTGGCTTGTTGTTGATGATGGTACTGTATGTCCAGGAGACTGCCTTATCTCCTATCTCACCCATCAGGAGGCAACCCTCCAATGGCGCGTATTCCGGAATGGCTGTCGTGTCAACAATATGTTGTGCCTGTCATGCGTGTGCCAGCTGCAGAAATTTGTAATGCTGGGATTTGGCCATGGCATACTCTGTCTGGAGGTAAGACAATGTTACCAGTTTCCCTCAACATAGTATGTCCTTAAGCTGGGTGATGCCCAGCAGGTCCCATTGCCTGAAACCTCTCAGTTTCGCAATTTCTTTAAGTCTGCTACCTACCCACAGTGGGGTTTCCTTTGTCACTCTACCCGTCCATTTCATCTGCCTCTCCGCCTTTTTCCATGTTGCTATTACGATCTGTGTGGCTGTTAGGAGACGTGTGGAGCCCTTACCACCGTATATATAGTGTGTATATGGCTGATCAGTGAATTGCGCATGTTCAAGCGCATATGCGGGGTGGTCTCTGTCTACATGATCCCCATTCATTCATCACGATAAGGTGGGTTGCCCAATAATAGGCCCGCAGGTTGGGTAAAGAGATACCACCATTATATTGGTTCCGTTGTAGTGTCACCAGCACTATCCTCGGTGGTTTCCCAACTCAGAGGAATGTTTTCAGTGTGCCCTCTATTCTGATGAACACCTCGTCCGGGATCCAGTGGTACGTGTTTTGAAGGACATATATAAGAACTTCGGGAGCACTATCATTGTATAGAGCGCAGCCCGGCCCAGCAATTTCAGTGGCAATGTCCTCCACCTGTCCGCGTCCGCTCGGAATTCCCTGTGTACCCTATAGAAGTTTTGGTCTAGAGCTGCTGTCGTATTTGTCGAAACATAGATACCCAGATATTTGATGCTTTCGGGGGCCAGTTGGAGTTGTCTCTGGCACATATCACACCCACTGCCTCTGCCACCAGATAAAGACAGGATTTCTCCCAATTAATTGTGCATCCTGCGTGAGCTCCATAAGTTTCACAACTGTCCATTATCGTAGGGATGGATGTCTCTGGTTTTGTGACATACAATAGTATGTCGTCCGCATACAACGAGATACGTTGATCTGAACCCTCCTCTCCTTGGCCCCGAAATCCCATTATATCTGAGTGTGCCCAAATAACACATGCAAGAGGTTTCAGTACCAAAGCAAAAAGTAGAGGAGACAGGGGACAACCCTGACAGGTACCCTTTCCGATCTGGAATTCCCTGGACACCACCCCGTTGACTCTGGTTCTGGCCAGTGGTCGTTCATAAAGAACGGCTATCCACCGTCTGAAAGCCTTTTTGGCATCCAGAGACAGGATGAAATGTGGTTGTTCCTTAGTGGTTGCCACCTCTAACCAGTTGTGTAACCTCCGAAGGTTGAGCCGTGTCGACCGCTTAGGCATAAAACCAGACTGGTCCCGCTGTATGAGTCCCAATATTACTCTAGTGAGTCTGTTAGCCAGTATCCTAGCCAGTATTTTAGTTTCCATGTTGATAAGAGAGATGGGTCTATACGAGCTACACTTCTGCGGCGGTCTGCCCTCCTTGTGTATCACCACAATTGTGGCTGTCCTCAGATCTTTGGGCAGCTTTGCCGGTCTCATGCGCCTCCAGGTATAATTGGAGGAGATGTGGGCAAAAAAGTGTCACGTTCTGTTAAAAAAATTCTGGGGGGAGCCCATTATGGCCCGGGACCTTGCCAGTCTTCAGCTGGCCGATGGCTGTCACAATTTCCTCTTTCGTGATTTTTCCATCTAATGTCTGCGAGTCACTATCTGTTAGTTTTGGAAATTGCGTGTGCTGGAGGTAGGCCCGTGTCGGTTCGGGTCCTGCCAAGTCGCGTTGTGTGTAAAAGCGTTCATAATAGTCTAAAAAAAGCATTGGCTATAGTTATAGGGGTATCGTGCGTCTGGCCAGTGTCGGTTCGTATCTGTGTCACCTACCTGCTTTCTAACTCTTTCTTACTGAGCCATGCAAGCAGACGGTCCGTTTTGTCTCCCGCGTCATATAATCTTCGGTGCATGGCTTGTACCGCATTTTGCGCGTCTCTTTGCCAGAGCAAAAAAATCCTGTCTGAGGAGTTGCATTCTACGCTGCAATGAAGGGTCAGTACTTGTACTGGCCTGTGTTTCCACTTGCAGTAGGTGGGATTCAAGCCCCGCGATCTGCTCTCCCTCCTTTCGTTTCTTGTGGGCTATGATGTTTTGGGCTCTATCCCTCAACACTGGTTTGTAGGCTCCCCACAGTGTAATAGCCAAATCTACTGACCCCACATTCTCACTAAAATAAAGTTCAGAGTCCACCCTAATTTCCTTGGCAACCTGCGGGTCTCTCAATTCCCATGCACTGAGTTTCCATTCCCCTGTTGGGCAATGCGGCCGGGTGCCCACTGTAATCCACAGCGGCGAGTGGTCTGAAAGGCCTCTCACCAGATATTCTACCTTACGTATGTCTCCTAATTCCCCCGCCGGGGTTAATATATAATCCAGACGTGAAAAGGTTTTGTGCGCGCCCGAGTAAAAGGAATAGGCTCTGGTCTGGGGGTGTTGCCTACGCCATACATCTGTGAGTGCCAGTGTGTCAGTGAACCTTTTGAGTGTCGTCTCTTTAGGGTCTCCCGTGGGCACCGTCGTACGATCTATTGTGGGGTCCATCACATCATTAAAGTCCTTCCCCATAATGTGTGTGTCTCAGCCGGCCTCTATCAGGACTATTGCAAATTTTTCTAGTGTTTGTTTCTGCAACCTGGTGGGGTGCAAATAAACTGATGAAGGTAATGTTTCTCCTGTCCCACATCCCCTTCACTGCAACATATGTGCCACCTGGGTCCATCGACGTACGTTCAATTCTAAAAGACGGATTCTTTCTAATCAATATTGCCACTCCCCTTGCCCCCGTCGAGAACCCTGCGTGCGCTAGTGTCTTGTACGCCCCACGGCCTAGAAACTCACAAAGATTTCCCTTTAGGTGTGTCTCTTGCAATAAGATAAAATCTGGTTTCAGTCTTTTGAAGTATGCCGCCACCAAACACCTCTTGATTTTACTTCCCATTCCATTCACGTTCCAGGAGAGGACCGACTACGTCTCTGTTAGGCCTGGCCATCCCGGGGGTATAGTATGTCTGTCCTGCTGCTTACGACAACTCCACCGCCCCATTTCCATCTTGTCTGTGGTGTCATGGTATCTGCCTGCCAACTGTGTTGCTGTTTAATGATGTAAACACCCCCACTCCTCCAACATCCAACTGACTATCCCTTGGGTCAACAGGACCAACTGCGTCGTATATGGACTAGAGAGGTCTGTCTCCCTCCCACCCAACCGCCCCCCCCCCCCACCCCCCCTTAAACTGTTCCCTGCCCTTCCAAACCCAAAGAAAAAAACACAAAAAGGAGAAATAAGAAATTCAAATTCGGGAAAGGATAAACAGCACACTTGGGGTGGCGTGCAAGTTCCACAGTCTTCTCGTTATCCTCATGTTTCTCCAGGCCAATTTCTGCACATCATTCTTCTGCGCCTGTTTGTTGAATCTGATTGTCTGGCTCTGTCACAGTTTCTGTCTCTGCTTGGTTCTCCAGGAGGTTGATGTTCTGCAGCAAGGGGTGCTCACCCTCCGAGTCTGTTGTTATATCTCGATCTGTGCAATCCGCAGAGAGCTGTCGTGCCATATCCTCAGTCTGAGGTGGCCCTCTGGGACTCTCCATGCGATGCAGACTCTGAGTCCGAGGCTCTAGGCGGGGCTCCTGGTATTCTCCTGCTACGATATTGCGTCGCTCTACGTGAGTATCTCTGTGCAACCTCCATAGCCCTCCCTTTGAGCCGCCGTAGTTTGGGTCTGTTGCTGTTCCGTGCGGGTTTTCTCCCCGAAATTCCCATTGCGTCGCCGGACGGTCTCGGCATGGGGCGCTCCTCCAACCAATGCCATGCCTCCTCTGGCATGTTGAAGAATAGTGTCCTACTTTGGTAAATCACTTTGTTTGGCGGGAAACAGAAGCATGTAGGTGATTTGCATTTGGTGTAGCTTGTCCTTTACGGAATCAAATGTTTTTCGTTGCTTCTGTACCTTTCGGGAGTAGTCTGAAAACACCATGATTTTTGTGATGTCCAAGCGAATGTCTCCTTTCTACCTAAACTCTCGAAGGATGAGGTCTCTATCCTGATAGTTCAGAAATTTCACAATCGGCGGTCGCGGGGTGGCACCCGGTGGCGGTCGTACCCCAGGAATTCTGTGCGCTCTTTCGATCATGAAGCAAGGCGAGAAGCAGGCGTCAGGAAAAGTGTCCAACAGCCACTTCCGTAGGTAGGCCCCCGCGTCTGTCCCTTCTGTAGCCTCTGGAAATCCCAGAAAGCGGAGATTATTTCTTCGGGCCCGATTTTCTGCGTCATCTACCCTTCATAGCACATCTTTCATGGCCGCCGTCAGGGCTGTGACCTCGCCTCTGAGGACATGAGTGGTGTCCTCGACCTCCGATATACGGTGTTCTGCTTGTTACCTTTTCAGACACTTTTCGCAAATCTTGGCAGAGCAAGTTGACATCTATTTTGATCTCGTCAATCTTGCCCTCCAGTGCCTCTCTGGAGGATCGAATCGCTTGAAGGAGGACGTTGTTATCCGGTGGGCCCATCGTTCCGTGGTGGTGGGAAGGGGGGGGGGGGGGGGGGAGAGAATCCCCGCTGGCAGAGGTTTAGTGAACTTATCCATCTTCACTTGCTTCTGCGTCTTGGAATCTTTATCCCACGCCATCTGGTGTCGCTGGATGTTGTTATTCGGTGGGCCCATTGGTCCGGAAGGGGGGGGGGGGGGAATCCCCGCTGGCAGAGGTTTAGTGAACTTATCCATCTTCACTTGCTTCTGCGTCTTGGAATCTTTATCCCGCGCCATCTGGTGTCACTGCCCACAGGGGCACGCGAGCGCAGCCTTGATCGTACCACCGGGCTTCCTTCTTCTGGTTACTATCTGCTGATGTCGCTGTTCTATTGCCCGTTAATGAGTGTGTCTCCCGCTGGGCAGTCTCCTCCTTCTTAAAAGACTCGGCTCCCACCTATCCCTACTACAGAGGGCGGATGGGGGGAGACGAACAGGCAGAGGGCGCTCCCACACAGTTGCCTCACCTGGTGTCCAGCTGGCACACTATCATGCCCTAGGGGCTGCACCGGTACTGTCCCTGCGTGTATCCTTCACAGTCAGTGTCACTAGTCCCTCAGACGCACTTTCTCCATGAGCGTGGCCTCCGGCGTCAGTATGGCCACCTGTACGGGTATAGGTCCCTTCACCAGCCTTATCGCAGTCCACAGAGCCCCAAGTCCGTCATGGGCCCCCCGGATACGAATGAGAAGTAATCAGACTCCTGAAATATGGAGCTCTCTCCTTTTGTTCTGATGCTCCAAGAGTATGGTGATTAAAAGAGTCCCATCACCTCACTCTCAAGTTCCCCCAGCCTCTCTCTTCACCTTCATCTCAGTGCTTGCGTGTTTACACCTACTCCGCTATGCCAGAGAGTTCAGGTGCTCCCCTCTCCACGCTGACCGCTCCAGCGGCAAGTTCCCTTGCAACGCGCCAGACTTCCCACCTTCTTGTAGCTCACCGGCTCACTCCTGCCACATCCAGCGCAAGCGCTGCTACTTCCGACCAGATCTGTCATCACCCTGGGTTCGCTGCCTCTCCAAAGGTGCGCTCGGGTTCTCTCTGCTGCGTAACACACTCTCCTAGGCTTTCCAGCTATCGCCGCCTGTCCTGGAAGGTCCGCCACCATTTCCAGCAGCACGCTCCCCCGATCTCGCCCTCCGCCGCCCAATTTCGTGTCTCCTCACCGCGTACCCGGCGGACAGAGCGGGGAGCGCCAGGAGGGCCATGGGGCCGCGGGAAGAGAGGTGAAAACACTAGACGTTCCTCTCAGCAGCTCACTCTCCTCTGCTCCCCCAGCCCAGGCGCAACCTCTGGTCTGGAGTCGGACTATCTTCCTCAGTGTCTTCTGATTTCACCGTTCCATTCAAGCCGCCGCCATCTTGTCTGCAGCCCGGACTTCGCTACGCATCGCGCCCCACGCCACAACCAAGGGACTCCCGAGAGCGCAACCCGGCCGGCACTCAGAGCAGATGTTCCAGCACCAGTTCTGTAAGTTTCTGTGTTCAATTTGCATGTGTGCTTGCATAAATTGCCAGGATCTCTTGGCGGCCCTCGGAGCACCGGTTGGACATGTCTAGTCCGCCATGCTGTTGGTCACGCCCCCCCACTCTAGCATATCTTGAACACAGTAACAATGACCTTGCCCCACCAGGAAAGTCCCTTTCCTTTGAAATATTTACTTATTCCTTAAACTCTACTTTGGAGGCCCACGAACCCTGTCTACAGCTTTACCCCAGCAGCATCTTGACCCCAGCCTTGGATTTCCTCTGCCATCATCTTCCTTGAGACTAAGATGCACACCGGTTTACATAACTAGGACCAACAGTGCATTTTCAGTAAACAGACCCTCAACTAGGTCTTAAACATTCTCACAACTTTTCAGGATAAAAATATAGTCCAGTATTTCCAAGATCTTAGTGGGCGATTTCACCCATCTCCTAAACATGTATGCCATGGAATCCACTCTCTACTCCCTTATCCTTGTTCAGTCGTTGACCGCAGCAGGGAGGAGGAAGTGGGCACTGTTGCAAGTGCGCTTGTCGGTTTGGTTGGCTGCCTTAGGATGGCCAAACCGACATGCAAATCTGAGATCTCTCCAGCTCAGCAGAGTTGCCAGGTGGAGACCAGCAGGCACAGGCTCCCAGTCCCCGTGGAAGCGCAAAACCATCCCACTCGCGCCAGTCCCGGTGCTTCTCTCATTCTGGGTAATGAATGGTATTACCAGCATGACAGCAGCCTCTGGATTGGATGTAGGGGAATCTGGGAGCCTCAGCCTGTGCACTAGCACCAGTCATCCTATGAAGGCTCCACCGTCCCCTTTGCGTCAGAGCACGTGTTCCGATGTTTTACTCTTGCCTGTTATACCTCCCAGTGCTTGTTGTTTTAAGGAGCCGTCGAACTGCAGTTGTGCTATTCCTTTGCTGTACTTGGGATCGTTATGATATGTGCGTACCCCGGGGTGTGCCCTAGTCTCTTCGTGGATTCGTACACCTCTCCTCCCTAGGTGCATGTACTCGTGACTGACACGGTAAATGTGAGCGTTCGGCTTGTCTTATCTGTGCTTTTGTGTATACTTTACTTATGAGACTACTTTTTATGTATAATACAATACTTAAGTCTCTGGTGTTTTCACACACACACACTTGCACAGCACTCTGAAACCCTCCTGGATGAAGTAAGTCCCCACTATCTAAATTATTAAAAATATAAACCTATATGTGTGCCCGGGGCAGCTGTCGGAAAACGGGCATATATGTACTGTGCAGGTACTTCTGCAAATGTGTTGTTATGTAGGTGAAGGCATCCAATCCAGTCTTGTTGGCATGTGTGCGTAGCTTTGTTTACCTTTGTTGCATTGTGTAGTATATGCCTTTTCATAAGACTTTGTTAGTTTGAGCAGACACAGTTTATACTCACGTTTGATAAATTCAACAGGTATGCATGGGAATGCTTATAAAAAACCCTGAACCACTAGTAATTCCCGCCCCCGCTGCATTCCATTCCATTATTTTGTGCTAGTTTTTGTCCGTCCCTCCCCCCCCATGCTGGCTCACCACTTTTCCCTGATACCAGCTGCTACTGCACACTTGTCTCTCATTTCCTGAAATGTTGTGCATGTGGGGCTGGCTCTTTGGGTGTGGGTTGTCCTTGGAGTGTTTGAAGTCCCGCCCACTACCCAGCACATGTTGCACTCACTTGAATGTTGTGCCCTACACACACACCTCTTTTGGGCGCGTGTCATCCGAGAGTAAGACCCTTTTATTTGGTCCTAGCATTAAAAGGAAATCCTCTGTACTGAAGGCCTTAGTTAAGCGTCGGAAGGCTGTTTATTTTGGCTGATTTTTTTCTCTGGAATTAATCTTTAGATGAGTGTTCAGTTGTGTAAACAGAAGGCTGAATTGAATGCTTGGTTGCTCTGTCATGTGTGCCTGTGAGTCAGAAATGGCTGTGAAACGCAGCTTTGTCCTCCCATTTTACAAGATGTAATTATGCGCTGGGCGATTGCTCCGGAAAGTATTTACCATTTTGAATGAAATCGATTGAACCAAGCTAAAATAAAGGCCCTCTTTTGAACTTTTCTCAGGTTGGGCGCGGTGGCTCTTTTTCTCGTTGGCTGAATAGGTAGTGTTTTCTTGCAAAGTGTTTTGGGGCTTAGTCCCCTTCAAAGCTGATGGCCCCTGGTGCTGCCTTTGTTGGTGGACTGAGTTTTCACTGTGCTTGGACTTCTTGTAGCGCTCAATGACCCTGTGACATAAACCCCAGTCTGCAGTAGTTAATGGAGTCGGCTGCCCATGATGGGGGTTTATACCATGTCACTCATGTGGGGGGCTGCTGTGAAGGATGGTACCTCCCTTGTAAGGCAGAAATATCCCAATATACTGCTTCTTCACTCCATCACTGGTGTGTTTGAATGCACCAGTTAGGTCAGCAAAGATTGTTAATTTACTAAGATATACCCTTCAGTTCAAAGCCAGTTGAGTTGTGCTGTCATGCACAAAAATCATTGCTTAATGTAGTGCATTCGTTTGGTGGTTTGTGCTCCATATATATTGTAGACACATTTTATATTTCTGTTTGCTGTAGTTACATGTTAACAACTGCTTCAGTGCAGTTATTTGATGTTTCTCAACACCTTGTTTGGGAAAATACTCCAGGGTTGAGCACTAGATATTTTGATGGCTCAGTTTTTAAATACGTAAATATGCATCTAATACTATACGACTCTCCCATGCATGTAGAATTTCTTTCCCCCAGGAAGTACGTTTGGAAACCTGCAACATTTGCATCGTTTTCCCGCGCACACCTGGAAAGTATTGTGAATTTTATTTCTGCCAATAAAATCATCTGTTTACTCATACCAAAATCTGCTGAGTAACTGTATTGTGAATTTGTGAGGTCAGGCGTTTGGAACAGCTTTAGGCTTTTCACTGACTACTATTTTCCCCAAAACATCATACAAAATATTCATACATAGGAGGGTTTTTAGTCAGTGGGCTTCATCCATTGGTCTCAATTTAGGTTGCACCCACCACAGCATACAGCGTGTGGCGGGGGGTCAGCCCATTTTACCCATTAAGAGGACAGAGGCGCAGAAATACATGATTTGACCATGATCAAACCATTTGGTGAAGATAAACGTCTTGTTTCAAGGACATATCTTTCACACTAGCCCTCATTTTAGTGAGTGGACTGTGAGACTCTGTGTTCTGTTTCTATGTGTAAAATCAGCGAGTGTTGAGTTAGTCTGCTTTCTTACCACGAGTGTTTAATTTGATTTAAGTTCTCCCCCATCCCTGTAAAAAACACATATGTTCAGTAAGTGATTGCCCAAGAGCACACAATTTGTTAAAAGTAAAGGCTCCGATTAATAAAAAACCATGCCTTCTGGTTCCATAGCTTCCATCTTGCTCATTACACTATAATAGGGGGAGTGAGTGTCTCAGGTTGTTCTTGCCAAAGAAATGCCTGCTCAGACTTCATTTTCAGAGTTCACAACAAGTATATACTGGTAAGGTGGTTAAAGCCAGGTTTAAACATCCAGTCTAATAGTGCCAGGGCTAAACCGTTGCCACTGCCCCATGTCTATTGGTGGAAGTTGGGTGTTTGTTTGCCCATCACCGTGCATAGTGCATCTCTCCGGGGGGAGGGGGGGGGGGAGGAGAGTGTCTTTGTGTCAAGCAATTTTTTATCACTCGCAACATTAACTGAGCCTTTTTCCGAGTACTCCTAATGTTTACAGAGAAAAGACAAAAGGTATAAGGAGATTGTGAAGCATAAGATTTGATTTAATTGCAATAATTAAGTCACTTCTTTTGCACACTTGACTCTCCAAAGCTGGCCAGGATGCAGAAGAGGGAGTGCAACCCGAATATAGCATAAAACAGTCTCTCAAAGAAACACAGATAATGAGAATTCTAAGGGCTTATGGGAGCATGGAAAGAACCCCTAAAAATAACTCCCCAACTCACAGTCCACACATTGTGCATGCTGTGCTTCCCTAAGCCCACTTTACAACTCGGTCACACCACAGACCAATCTATTTGGCCCCTGGGAAAGTGTTTGCGAGTACCAATGCTCTACGCTGTTCCCAATGGGCCGATGCTTGATGTATTCATTTGACCTCTGATGAGTGAATGATTGAGTCAGGCTGCTGAGGTTCACGCACGAGTCTCACATTTCACAATATTTGTTGCAAGCACATCCTCTCATTGGTGTATGCAAGCCTGGTATCCTCTTCTAATGTAGCGAAATGAGGATGCTGCCTTCATTCTGAGGGAATTGGCCAGACTAATTAATGTTCAGACTGCAGATGCTGTAGCTCCTGGCTGTCCAGCTTTGGTCCTTTGTAAATGACCATGCTCGATTTTCAGGTGAGCCACTGAATATGTAAAGTACACCAATTAACCTAATGTGTATGCAAACATGTCTTTTGTGGACATCTATAACATCTGGTGGGAACCAGCGCTTACCCACTACCAAAGTACCATGGATAACTCTGCTATAAACAGTGCAGCTGAATGGTAAAGTTAATTGGGTTTCCACTGAATTATGTGTGGACTTTACTAGTACTATGTACACAATGTTAAGAAAGGTTGTAGGTTGCACTGCACCCACTTTAGATATACTCAGCTGTGAGAGAGGCCTCGTGGGCTGTGGATTTTGCCTGTTGGGCATAAACCAGCCGATTTGTACCACACAAAAAGGCATTTGCGCTATCTGGGAGTAGTTTAAGTTTCTGACTTTCTTCGAAGTTGGTTGTAGTGCCGACTTACTGTGTGAATTGTAGTTCTGACCATCACCCACTTATGAGTGGCAGGAGCTAGCATTGTCTGTGCCAATGCACAGCAGAAGGATTCCATACCGCTAGTGATAATGGGAATTATACAGGATCAGTGGAATGAGTTTACGGGCTCACAGTGGAGCTGGACGCCTTTATCAGTCTTCTCTTGAGGATTTCTGGACACAATGACTCCATGAAGAATTTTAGAACTGCAACACTCTTTAAAACAAGAATATCTTTTCTTACATAGTTTCAAGTATTGTGGCTGTTGAGTCTAGAGAAGGCCTTGATCTCTGTGTAGTAGACTCGCGTCCTGCCATTGACAGTTAAATAGATACATATTTACTTGTGTTTCAACATTAAGAAACATATTAAGTAGTTGATTAAATATGAATAGCCCTGAGGACTGTTGTGCTCTGCGGCTCACACTTTCCGCTTGGTAGTGGGGTTGAACTGCGGTAAGATATGCTCTGCAGCGAGCTCCCAGGGTGCCCTTCTGGCAATGTCAAACGTTAATTCATTTTAAAGAGACATGTAGTCAATAATGAAAATCTACACTCTCTTCTGGCTGCAGATGTAGGCAACACTGATGCGCTTGGCACAGGCCTTCCCCACGTGGCCTTGTATAAGAAACCACAGAAGCACATATTTAATGGCTGTATAGACCTCATCACCTGTCTTCCCTACCTTCCCTGCCTACATAGGCACTTTAAAAGGTGCTGGCATGCCCCGGTCCCCATGTAACTTCTTATTAAGGTCAGCAGAGGAATTCCCCTTGACTGGCTGCCTTAATACAATGTAAAGCAGCGATTATTAGTGCATCAACCCTTGACCATGATTGAAATTCCTGATCTACTAACCTGCCAGGGCGTTGCCAGATTATGGAAGATACTTACTGTGATGGGGTTACTCGGTTGGTAGTGCCGTAGGCCAGCCATCTGGCTCACCAATGACCTTTCCACCCACGTACACTCGTAAGACCCTAGCTCGACACAGACCACAGCCAAACGTTATTATACCAAACATTAAGCTAGTCAATCCACGCTTCACATAGCTGCTCCTAAAAGAATTAGATGAGCACCCAAACTTGCTGTTGTTGAATATGTCAACGTGCCTCGTCCTGCACCGCATTCCATCCTAGAATAGTATGTCCATGACCCAACAGTCGTGCCACTCTGGCAGTAGCAAAAACCACATTGTGTCCAAAAACCCTTTGGCATTAGGGCATTGAAGGCTAAATCCCCTGAAAACGCATAAAGGTGACTGGTTGAGTATGGGGCAAAACACCCTTAAAACATGAACAATTGTAGAAAATCCCAATGGTATCAATCAAGGAAAAACGCGTGGACCACCATCAGCCCACTATCACAATCTCCTTCTGCGACACAAAAAACACCGCTGCTTTAGATCCCATGACTCTGTGAAAGAAGTTAGTGCAGTATTGTCTATGCATTCTTCTGCTTGTTTTAGGGGCAACTTTCACAAAGGAATTTAACTGACTGTCACAGTAAACTGTCTCTGTGGTATCAGAAGACCACCATCCACAGGTGATCTGATCATTGAGTAATATTGGACACACTCCGGGTTTCTGTTGCTGAGACCATAAATACCAGTGGCCATACATTGACTACTACATGATGCTATGCCGTGCTGTGAGGTGTGTCATGTGGTAGTCTGAACAAAGAAGTAGAAGACGGCCATACGAGCATGGAGGGCACCCCAGACAAGTGGCACATCAGGACGAATTTACTCCAGTGACTACTTCAGCACTTATCTTTTGCTTCTGGGGAGAGGACACACTTTGTCCTATATGAAATGTAGAAAGGCGAGTGTGCCACTGGACTGCTGGTTTTGCCGATGACCTCCTGGATTCGGTCTGTGCAGTAACATTATGTTTGTGATTCCAGGCTATTTCCTACTCGGGCAAAGTTAAGTAGATTTGTAGAGTGAACTATCGCCCGGTAGGGCATCCTGACACTGAGCAGATGTGAGTCTAGCCAAACCTAGGGCCTAGTGGGACTACTCGTAAAGACAGTTCTTCAGCTTCTTGCGGAATTCAAGAGGTGAGGAGTAGGATTCTCTTAAGTGTTGTAGCAGGTAGTTCCACACTTTAGGAGCGATGTAGATGAGGGCTCTACCTCCGGATCTGGTTTTCCATATGCATGGGATATGTGCAAGTAGGAGTCCAGAGGAGCGGAGGTTTATGAAAGCAGATACGGTTGTTGAGGTATGATTTGCCAGTGTTATGTAGTGCCTTGAAAGTGTGGGTGAGGAGTTTGAATTGTACTCACTTGTGTAGTTGGAGCCAGTGAAGCTCCTTCAGGTGTGGTGTGTTGTGATGTGAGTGTGAAGTGGGAGGTTGAGAATAATTCTGGATGCCGAGTTCTGAATGTCCAGCAGCCTTCTGGTAAGTTTTTTGTTGATCCTGGCATACTGGGTAGTCCAGCTTGATTGTGATCAGGGCGCCATTTGAAAATCTTCCCCCGCATCTTTAGGGAATGGAAGCATGAGGCCGTGACGGCATTGACTTTGGTGGTCATGTCGAGTTTATTGTCGGATGATCCTGAGGTTCTTACCATGGGTGGTCGGTGTGGTTCCTAGCTCTGTTGGCCACCATGTGGAGGCTCATGGTGTGGTGCTATTTCCTAAGATCGTGATTTCGGTCTTGTGGGTGTTAAGCTTTAGACAGTTGGTCTTCATCCAGTGGGCGATTTCAGTCATTCAGGCATTGAACTTGATTTAGGTATTGGGCGCCATGTCCGGGACTGAGTATGAGTTGTGTGTTGTCAGTTTAGGAGCAGTGGCGTAACACAGGCCACCACAGCCCCCGCAGTGCGGGGGGGGCCGAGCTGCAGGGGGACCCTCAGCACAGTACTCAGCACATGTACCTTGCAGGGGGGCCCCCTTAACTTTCGTTTCGCCAGTACTTAGGAGAGGACGTTTATGGTGCGAGAGCGGATGATGCTGGCTAGAGGGATCATGTTTGCGTTGGAGTGTCATGCTCAGGGGAGATTCTTGCGGATCTCCATAGATGAGGTCACAGGATTCCGAGGTGTACGGTGTCAGGCTGACTGTCTGGGCCCTTTCAATGAGGAAAGAGCAGATCGATCGGAGTACGTGTCCTAGGATTCTGATGTTGTGTAGGCATTGGAAAGTGATGGGGTGGGAGACTGTATCAAATGTTGCAGAGAGGTCCAGGAGAATGAGGGCCGCCGTGACTCCTCTGTGCAGAGTCCTGCGGATTTACTCTATGGCGGCGATCACAGCTGTGGTGGTCATTGTTGCACTTAACCCCTTCAGTGCCCCGCCCTTTCCCCGCCCTGTGCCGGCCCTTTCATTAGCGGGCGGGGTTCATGACGAGATAGTCTCGTCATGGGCACAGCGCAACCGCGCTCCGTGACGAGACCATCTCGTCATGGGCACTGAAGGAGTTAAAAGAGCTTGATCAAGTAGTTCTTAACCTGACCTACGGAGATTCTCAGCACACAGTGTAGTCTACCTCATTCTCCTTTAGAGCAGGGTAACAGCGAGCCTTTTCCTCAGTTTTTTTAATCTGGTTTAGACTGTAAAGGCTTCCTGCCCCTTATTGAATGGTTCCTCTTGGTGCGCATAGCTTTCCCTGAGTGTCTAAGTTGAACATAAATACATGGGGCACAAGGTCAGCCATTATTTATATACAGTATTAGTCGTACAAGCAGCCACTCGGAATGGGTACTGTCCATGAGAGTTTGAGGAGACCAACTGGGTTCGGAAGCATCTTTATACAGGTACAGTTCAGTTTCTAAGTATCTAACATTTCATAATGTCAGTGTCTGATTACATAGTGATTGGAGATATTCCATGATACCTCATTGGAATGTTTATTTACCTGCTCTCTCCAGCCAGGTGTGTACTGTTGCTTGGTTTCAGTTCTCTTGTGCAAGCGCTGACCATAGGGAGGTGGCGATTGTCAGTCAGCTCATCTTTTTTGCCAAATGACCCCAGTGGCCTAGCCGCTGGTCATAGTCTTTATCAAGGTGATGCTATTTTTTTGGGGCCAAAGGCTTCCCTATATAAACTGGCCTGATCCAGTGAGATGAGCACAAACTGTTTCGCTCTGTTATATTGAAAGGTTTGTTGGTTCAAACCAAGGACAGATAAAAGCGGAAAGGTTAAGTAAAAGTGGTTTCGTTAAAATATTACCATGGACAGACCACTTTAAAGAAGATATCCGTAAACAACTAATGTCAAACATCAATTATATTGGGTGTATGTGTGTGTGGTGTGTGTGTGTGTGTGTGTGTGTCTGTGTGTATATTAATATATATATTTATATATATATATATTTATATTATGTGTTTTTTAGTGTTTCTGTAAAACATGCGGTATCCGCGAATAGCAACATCTCAGTGATCACCGGAAATACCACAAATACAGTTTGCTTGTTTGGGGGTGAAAAGAGTGATCATCAAAGGAAGGCATGGGCAGAGAGCCAACTCAGTCTTTAATTTCTTAACATGGCAACCCATCTTCTTGCGACCTCATGTGCGTGCCCTGCTCATTCATGCACTTCACAACATCCTTTCTGCTGTGTGAGATATGTCTCAGACATGAAGGCACAGCATGGATATTCCTGAGGTGATGGGGCGGAAGATTGTATGGGGGGAGAGGGGGTTAAGGTAGTAGACAACCTTCACAATTTGGTGCTGTCCAGGTAAAAATGATGTGTCCGAGAACAATTAATCAGATGTCACTGTTAGTCTCATCATGACCTGTGCATGTGGTCAGGAGTCACCCATGTTCAAAGAATGTATGTGTTTATCATCTATTCTGCTAGTGTGTAACTTGTTTCAAAACATAGAGTGCCCCTGCCGGTGAACTCCGGATATGAGTCTTCTGTGCAGGAAAACCTAGTGAGACAATCAGCAATGTTGCAATGAGATGCAAGCCAGCTTAAGGCTACTGCGCTACAGCATACATTGAAATAAAATGTAAGGGCATTCCAGAATCGCAGGTGGGCAGTTAGTTATGAGGTGTGTGTTGAGCCTGGAAGTTATTGTGTATGTGAATTCTTCAAGTTGTTTGACTATGTGGGATAAAAATAAGAGTAAAGTGTGTTTTTTACAGGGAGTCCTGCATTCTTTTTTGGATTCAAAGTACATAACAAACACAAAGCCAAATGACAAGGCTGTGGGTGAGTTGTGTGAGTTTTCAAGGAGAATCCAATTGTTTACGGGATCCCAGATTTTTAGCTAAAGTAACAGGCAACATCTCGTGCCAACTGTTGGGCTGACTTGGAAAATCTGGTTGGATTAATATTGAGACTACATCGCTTAGGCCTTTCGCTTTTAGGCTAGTTCTATCTAAAGATTCTTCTCGCTCTCGCACTCGTGAGGGCCGCTCTTCTGTGTTTTTGGTCTGGATTATATATTACTTGCAGCATCTATAACCAGGTGTAACTTGAGGCTTAAAGAACCCAGTAGTCTGCAGTGGCCAAATGGATGACCAAGTGTGGAGAAGGACTAAGAGGTTCTTTCACAAATCCATTCTGTGCATGTGTTGGGGAACTGGAAATGATGACTTCTAGAAAAACAACACCTGTATCTAATACCAGTTCTACTCTTTTTACTAATATGTACCTCTTTCTAAGTCAATTGTAAAAACGTAGCTCTGAATGAGAACTTCTGCTCTTTATGTGTTTGTGGTGTAGGTAGGTTTCCTGTTTCAGCACAACTTGTTCCTGAAGTAAGAGGAACCAGCATACCATTTAGCCTAAGCCCTAACCAGGGTGCTATCGCCCCTTTTGCTCACCTCCAAGGTTAACCTTGGTTCGAGAGGGAGGGCATCTTAGTAGCTCGAACTTTGTTTCCTGGTTTCTGTCTAGAAAACACGCATATTTTAAACTCCGATAACACTATCTCTGAAAATGGGCCTTGCACAAACTGTAATTCAAGTCTCAACAAAGACGTACTTGTAAATGCATGTGGTGTTTTTGTTTATTAATCATGCTTAAATATGTTACTTCTGTAGGGAACGCTCAGCGCTATGCAAATTAAATCCCAACCGCTAACCCACTGTGTTGGGGCACGCTGAATTAAACTGTTTATCTCAAGCTCAGTGACTTTATTCTTCAACACTCTCACATTTCCCATTAGTTGCCCAATTCATTCTGATACCAGAGTCTTATCCATTAGAGCTTTAATGCATGTCTGATATTCTCATTGGTGGATTCTTTTTGTTTCCCTTGGCAGTGTTTATGGTGTTATTTTGTGTCCTTATTAATGAAGCCGGTCCTTTTTGTAATACCATTTGCCCCCTGTCCTAGACCGGGCACAGCCACACGCTCTTCAGATTACTAAACCGCGTTATGATGGGGTGAGGGGTTTGGTTGGGGCAGAGAGAGTTTGCCAATCTAAAGATGGTCAAAACAAATAGGGATTTACAGTAGGTTGTAGTGGCACAGTGCTTTAGTGCTCCCCTCCCCACCCCCAAGCGAACACCGTGGACATCCTGATGATCAAATCAGATGTATTATATTCAGTGTTAGCATTGAAATAGTTGTTAACCACTGAAAATTAACCACTGAATGTCAGTTCAGTTCATAGACATTCAATGCATCAACCTTTACATGTTGTAAATAATTTTCATACAACATGGATATTTCTTTGAAGTTGTTTCTAAGGATTCACTTATGCTGATATGTAACAGTAAATCAGTTGACAGCAGTTTTTTCTTTTTTTTTGTATCATTGGTCTTCTTCTCCCGTTTTATCGGGGTGTTGGAGCTAGGCTTCAGTCTTTACTGTGCTATAAAGCATAGTGGAGGCGAGTGCTTCTGGCTAGACCGGAATCCCATAGGGAGCCATAGGAGTAGCAAACATCCACCTTCTGAACGCACAAGGATGCTTACCGAGGCTGAAATCTCCAAAGTTCTGCTTCCCTAGTGCTCACAATGGAGAACAGAATAGCTGCCAGTGCGCTGCACTTACCCTGGGCTGGTGTTCATCAATCCTGCTAGTGAGTCTTCAGAATGACAGAATCAAAGACCTTTGGAGCAAGATGGATTTGGGAAGAGTGCCCAAACTGACATGGATCTGTGAGCAGATGCTGAGCAGTTATCTGAAGAAGTGCAGGCCAATGGGAAAGAACAGTGAAAAGGGGACACTGATCAGGTGGTTCAGTCCCTCTAGCTGTCACACTGATGCCCACGACTAATGGAAGAAGGAGCAAGAAGGATTTGCCAGAGTTCAGGGCATACTTGTCCAGTGAATCGTGTTGAGATGTTCGAAGGGTATCCACAACAAGATGACCCTCCTACCAATGCCCTGAGTTAGGGTGGACCCTGCCCTCAAACACGTTCAAGGGTGTGCTTCAAATTAACAAATAAAAGCAGAGATTTGAGAAATTATACATTTTCAAAAACATTACCTGTAGGAAAACTTCTGTTAACGGTTGGAAACCGATTTCGATAAAAGGGAAGTTAAAGGTTGACCATAATGTGTTATGTTTTATTCTGTGCTTTAAAGAACGCACATTCACTATATTCAATGTGTTTATGGAAAATTCAATTGCACCAAGCATTGTAGGGCATATTTGCTTTCCATAAACTAATCAGCCCAGACGTTTCACAACCCCCCTGGAACCTGTATTCTGATGTCTGATCTTTCTGAATGAAGCATCCAGCTTCTTTTTGCACATGTATTTAAGGATTACTGCGGTCGAAACACTGACAACCACCAGATCTGCACAGTAGTCCATGGTTGCCTCTTCAGCATTGTGTTCGGAATAAGATTTTATTGGGGCAAGGGAGGATATTTTACTGGCTCTTGGATGCCTTTGCTGGGGGTAGTTGTTTGGCAGCCATTTTGCTTCTGTGGCTCCAAGGCCATGAAAATGACCCTTTTTAAATTGAGTAATTCAAAGAGAAATGAAGGAGCACTAAACAATGCCCTAAGTTATAGTATTGAGAAGCTTCCTCCTTCTTTAAAAACCCTTAAGGATTGTTCCTATTTTAGCAATGTAGAACCAAACCCAGTTTGGTAGGTGCAAGAAGGTGAAGTGCTGGTAATGGCATGAGCACTTGTGTTGAACAGAACCAGTTAGCACAACCACAGAACACAGGATAACTTTGGCACACCAGATAGGAGGTAGATTGTGGATGGAGACCGTTGTGACCGTAGCCCAGAAGTGCAAACTTTGGAGGAGCTCCTGTGGTCTAGAGTCCCTGCTACTTGAGGGGCATCTGGTGGTAGTTTGCTAGTTGGGCAAAAAGTGTTGGAATGGAGGTGCTTTCTCGGTTACAAGTTTTCCCAGAGCTGTGATCTGTGACATCAGTGGAGTGCTAGACATGTACTACTAGTCTGTACTTGAAATCGACCGAGTCTGGTGGATGATTCTTGTGTGATGTACTGTAGTCGATTAAGAAAGTGGTGAATTTGGTAGTGAACTTGACTTGATTATGCTGGAAGACGGCGACTGAGACTAATGCACATTAAAAATGAAAATGTTTTTTTTTAATTAAAATCACTTCTCTCTAGGAATCGTAATTGAGTTAATAGCAAGCGGCAGCAAACCATCGCCTTTGCACAAATGAGGTGTAGAATAAAGGTTCATGGTGATAGTTCATTATTAAAAGTTGTTTACCTCCCTCAGTTGGGCCAGTTCACCCAACTTGAATCAAGCCTTCTTGCATTTTCTGCATATTGACTCCAACCTTTTCCTTATCGATATAGTTACTGAGCCTTTTTTTTTAAAAATGCAAGCTGCCTGGTAACTTGTCCCCTGCAGTCTGTCAGGAGGAACTGTGCCTTTCAGTCTTTATTATAAATCCATCTCCATTAATTGCATGTCTTATTGCAGTCTAGACGGAGGGAACTTGACGAGGACTATTCTACTACCCGAATGACTAAATCCCCTCCCCACCACCAGGGGAAAGCAGATTCCATGACCCGCTCATCTGATCCTGTGGACCACCTTCCCAGCTCCCAGAGCAATGGGGCTTTGAGAGCCTAAACTGGTTCCCTGACAGTCTCCAAGATAATCGCAGCGTTCTTTTCCACAGTTTGTAGTTGTTCACCAGTCTTCTCAACTTGCCCATGGTGGTGATGCTCTCTTTGCTGAAAGGCTGTGGGTGCTGGATATCTGTGGTGCATGTCCCAGGCTTCCACATTGGTTGTGGGAGTGCTGATAGCCTATGCTCACTTTCCATTTTCTATAAATGTGTCAATTCTACAACTGGGTTGCTTGCTGGTCTTGTCCTAATTTCCCTGGTGATCGGTGGTGCAGCCTGCTTTACAGGATATGACTGAGCTCAAACCTTCATGGACCTCACACGGGGAGCTCCCTACTTAAAGGAAACCTTTTTAGTGTTGCTCCGGGTAACGTGTTTTTTCAGCAAACAAATCATTTACTGAATAGGAAGTGTTATCCTTAGTATTCAGCATGGTCCTTCCCATTAGATTGAGGTGTGCCCAATCTTTCTCGAGATCTGTGAAATTTTGAAATCGCACCTCCTTCGTCTTTCACACGGACCTTTTACCTAAAGGAAGTATAGAGGGACCTCAAACCACAGGGCTGCTCGCTTCATGATCAAGTTGGCTTGCACGGTCTTGGGGTGCTCAGTCTGGCTCCGGTTCTCAATAACCCATAATATTAGCCGCTGCATTTTTGGGAGCTTTTGTTCCATATATTATCTTGGAGTACAGGGTTATACTGCCGGTGCCCAGACCATGCTCTTTGCCTGTGGTGCACCAGCAGTTTGTGGGGCTGTCTTCAAACCTCAGTGTCCATTGACACAGCCTATGTGTGCTGAGCTTTAGAAACTAAACTACTGGTGGTATTCTGTGGGCTTCTGTGCATTAGTTAGTGTGACACCCTCCTTGTTTTGTGCAGCATATTTATAGGTCTCGCCTGACCCAGCGCATGCGCTGGTTTGGCGAGACTTATTGGGAGGGCTCCAAAAAGTGCTACCAGGCCAGCCTAGAGCTACAGAGCATGTGCGCGGGCGCGAGCGCCGTGCTTTACCGCAATCACTTTCACTTTCGCGGCCGCTTTGCATAGCCAATAGGTCTCGCTTTTGGAACCTTATAAGTATTTAGTTATGCAACTGTTGCATAGCTAAACACTTATAAGGTCCCAAAGGCGAGACCTATTGGCTATGCCAATGCTTGTTTTGTGTGTGTTCTGTTGTTTGTATTCTCAATTCCAACTTTTAGCGCAATATATAGAAGACTCATAATTAGGGACTGTTGTGCTCCCCTCACGTCATTGATACATTGACCATGGTGCCGAATCAAAGTGGTTTGTAAATGACACCACAACCGATTACCACTTTAGATCATGATAATCATTAAAGTGTGACAATCATCATTACTTGCTATGTATAATAATTGTGGTACAGTTACCATTAAACTTCTTTTTTTTTTTTTTAAACTATAGAATGTGTATTGCACTAAAAAATGACTTGGCTGTACTTTTTGTAGAAAAAAGAATAGAGCTGTTCAATTGTTGTAGTCTGAAGGTGCAGTATTGAGGAGAGGACATTTGCTGCCCGAGAAACACGTTGTCCATTGAAGTGAGGGGTTTGCCAGCAGCTTTCTGCAGTGTTCAGCTGGGGCTCGGATTGCAATGGAAACTTCAGCCTTTGCCTCCCTTTTATATGGAGTTTGCTGATGAAACACGGGGAGTTGGTGAATCTATTCGATAGTAAATCTTAATGTCCTTCTTTATCTGTAATGAGATAAAAAGCACCTCTTGCTGTAGTGCATCCTTGCTACGTTATGAGTAAGCGCTCACTGTCCCCGTGTAAGTCAGTATTGTCCACTGTGCAGCCCTGGCCACATGTTGTATAATGCGTAGAATACTTGCTAAAGAAGATTAAACTATGACGGAGGCCTGGCTGTGCCGGATGTTCGGCTCTATTACTGGGCCTCTTAGCTCCTAGTTTTAAACGATTGGGTATATGCGGATAGAGACGTGCCAGTGTACAAGGTAGATTGGGACACCATGCCGACAGGTAACTGTAAACCACTGTTGTACGCGCAGAAGTCAGATCCTACATGGCCTGCACACACTGCGGTTGTTGTAGCGTGTTGGAGGGAGGCAAACAGGGTGCTAGGGTGGCAGATCAAACTGACCAGCAGGACACCCCTCTGGTCGGGTGATGGGCTGAAAGAGGTGGTCTCACTACGAGGCTTTGTATGTTGAAAGAATATAGGAATTGAAAATTTGGGAGACGTATGGAGGGGTGAGGCTCCGCTTTCGTTCGAAGACCTGCAGCAGGAGTTTCACCTGTCTGAGACCCAGAGATTTCACTACTTGAGACTTACACATGCCCTACTGAGACATATGCATCGAAGTACGTTCATCACTGACCACTCACCCTTTGAAGACCGGCTACTCATTGATCCTATTCCCGAAAAAGCAACTTCAACAATATACCGTAAGCTCTTAAACAACATGCCTGACCACTGACAGCCCCAGGTTGAAATTGCGATACGGGTACGATTCAGACTGGTCAAACTCGGGGATATTGCACCGCTCCTGTTATCCCTCTAAGCTCTTACATAAGATTGGAAGGGCACGGTCGGTGTTGTGCAACAGAGGCTGCCAGCACGAGGGCACCTTCTTTCACATTCTTTGGGAATGCCCTAGGATTGCACAGTTTTTGGCACTGTGTTACGGCAATAATGACCGGAGTATCTGGAACAGACGTTCCAGTGGACACCATTAATGGAGAGACTGCTTGGCCACAATATGTCAACATTTGGCTTACGCTTGCAGCGGGGATAGCAAAGCGAAATATAGCCGGGGCGCCACATCCCTCATCAGTGGCGGAGTGGGAGAGGGACTTAGACTGGTGTTCCCTTAGACTGGTGTCAGAGCGCAGAAGAAATGGTGTACAAAAGTAGAGGGTGTGCCAAGAAATGGGAGAATGTGTGGGCACCTTAGCATGTCTACAGGGGGTTATGAGAGAGCTGTGACCGGGCCAGAGGAATACTAGCCGAGCATAGAGCGGCGACTTCTTAAATGTGTTCCTTCCCTGAGTACTAGATAGCATTGGTTGTGGGGCTGTGTTCCTTCTACTATGTTCTGCTCCCCCCACCTATCCCTGTTCTCTTAAACCACGAAATATGATTGTCAAAATGTAACCCAAAAATGTACATGCTCTTTCACACATGATTGTAACGTCTATTGAGCTTTAATAAAAAGAGTTAAAAAAAAAAATTAAACATCTCTATACACTTGAAAACGTCAATGCACACACTGATCATTTTGCGTCTTGATTTTGCTAACTTATTATTGATTGGCCAACCGCAGATCTCCTCAACGCCACTGAATGCTGCCTTTCACTCCACGGTAGGCTGTTTAAGTGCTCTAAAATAATAGGGCCACATGACTGACACTAAGCGATTACACTAGTTGCCCTTAAATGCTTGAAATAAATTGAAGAAGAGTTGTGCACCATACAAAGCAAATTGCTTAAACACTCCTCCTCCTAAATAGTTACTATCCGTGACCCGTCCTTATACTCGCACATTAACTCGGACTGTAACTCTAGTTACTATGCATGACCGCTATTGAAAGGAGCGATTCCTTTTCCTCCATACAGCATGCATTCCCTGATTACTGCCACCTCTGTTCTATCTGTACTAGTCTACGCTTGGGCCTTATAACTGAGCTCAAATCGACCTTTCAAAGAATACAGAATGTCAGTTTCAGAAAGCTTGACCATGTACCTGAGGCAGGGAGGAACTTGACTGAATCGTTAATGTCTGTGCCTAGTTCATAAGGCTCATTACTCGCTGACCTGGTCATACCTGACTGAACTAATCAGACTCGAAGGTCCTTGCCGATTGTTAGGATCAGAGAATTTGTTGCTTCTTCAAGTACCGACACTGAAAACAAGTATGAAGGGTGTTCTCTTTTTTTTGGTGCCTAAATCTGGAATCATCTGCCTTTAAAAGTAAGTGAGATACTTTGTTATGGAAAGGCAGCCAAGACTCACCAGCTTAGCCTGCTTCTTTTTCCTTGGTTTATTGGTTCTTGTAGCTCCAGGAAGTCTTCAATGTCGGTGCACTAAATAAGAACTATGCGCCATCTCGAGAGCCCAATAGTGACTTTGAAGCAGAAATTCGCTGCAACTCAAAGTTCCAAAGTTTGAACTCTTTAAAGCACAAAGCCAGTTTGCTACGACAGCTACAAGTTTGTGGAATTCACCACCATAATATGCCTTAAGAACTCAGCCCTCATTACATGCTTTCCAGTACCATTAAAACCCTCCCTCTTCAGGCTCATTTCTTAAAAACTTTGTCATCAACTCCAAGAAAAATTGACCTACCCAATTACGTCTAGAATGTCATTCTCCTTAATTGTCCTTATATTTTATACTGATGCACAAGTTATTGACGATTTGTTCCACCTTGCATGTCACCACTGCATCTTCAACTGCGGAAGCAAGACAATTAGGGATGAGCTTCAAAAAGTCCTGAACCTCTCCATCACCTCTGCCTCATTCCGTGAGGACTGGAAACATGCTGAAGCCAGTCCTTTCCTGAAGAATTCATCAGACATCCCAGCAGAGCCAAAGAACTACCAGCCCAGCTACCGGCTTCCCTTTCCAGCGAAGGTTCTCGAGAAGGTAATCAACCAGAAACTCACCGAAAACCTGGAACATTACAGCCTCCTGGGCCCCTTTCAGTCTGGATTCTGAGCCACCCACAGCACAGAGAAAGCCCTGATCGCAACCACGACATCGGGATCCCTCCTGGATTGCGGCGATATGGCAGCCCTCATCCTCCTGGACCGTTCAGCCGCCTTGGACACAGTCTCCCACCATATCTTTATCAACAGATTCCACCACACCAGAATCTAGGAAGACACCCTCGTAGATCGCCTCATACCTTACCGGAAGAGCGCAGAGAATCTCCCTCCCACCGTTCACCTCGGAACCAAAGGAGATCTGTGGTGTCACCCAAGAATCGTCCCTCAGGCCCATCATCTTTAACACGTACATGACCCCCCTGGCCAACACTGTCAGATCGCAAGCAACATCAACTTGATGAATCCCAGCTCATTCTTTCGCTGTCAGAAGACCCCTCCACCACCAGAGTCAACTTCCACAGATGTATGATGAATGTCGCTGACTGGATGAATCTGACACGGCGGAAGTCCTCATCTTTGGGAATAACACCTTGCTATGGACCCATCCATGGTGACCTGCGAAACTTGGCCCATCCCTGCCCGAAGGACCACGGTCGCAACCTCTGCATCATCTTAGACAGTAACCTATCTGTGAAGAAACGGATAAACGCTGTCTCATCCATCTGTTTCCACATCCTGCGCATGCTAGGTAAGATCTTTAGGTGGCTCCCACTCAACACCAGAAGGACCATCATGCAGACCATTTTCACCAGTAGTCTGGACTACAGGAACAGATTGAACATCGGAATCACCGCACGCCTACTGACGAGACTACAGTTAATTCAAAACTCAGCTGCAAGACTCTACCTCAACCTCCCCAGACATACCCACATCACACTGCACCCCAAGAAGCTACACTGGCTTCAGATCCAGAAAAGATGCCAGTTGAAGATGCTGACCGACTTATACAAAGCCCTGTACAACGAAAGACAAGCATACACAAATCTTCCACCAATCGACCAGACACCTATGATCTGCCTCCTTCTTCCTCGCAGAAATCCCCCTAGATCTGCTGAAACGGCAGAGGACGCGCCTTCTCGCACCTGGGGGCCAAAGCTTGGAACGACCTTCCCTTGCACCTCAAGACCACCCCATCGTTCGGTGAATTCAGGAAAGAAGTCAAGAATTGGCTATTCGAATAAACAGATCACAGCTTGAAACTCCAGTGTTTTGAGACCCTCACGGGCAATTTGCTGTGCTGTATAAATCCTGATTGATTGATGTAATCTGCAGCTGAATCAATATCGGTAGCATCTGTGCGTATCCTTGTGTTTCACGTAAAGCTCACCATCCGTGCAGTTTTCTTATGTTAGCAGTAGAGCACCCTAATCCTGTTGTGCTGAAGCAGTGCCCTAGAAAACCATTGTACAATTTTCTTTCATCCATGTTATGTGTATGGTTTTTCTATGCTGCTTGAATTCAGCAGTAAAGGAGTCTTAATCTGTGCCGCCATGTTTTTAATGGAATCAAACCTCCTGTCACTTTAACTGATTGGTAGCACAGCTGTTTAAGGGGCATTGGGATGTAATGGCCACCTCTCGAGGAGATGCAGGTGCCTCCCTCCAGTCCTCATCTGTAATGGGGCCTAAATCCCAAGTCCAACCCTCTTGAAGGGGCCCAAATGCTTCCGAGGCATTAAAAACTGTGGACCGATGGATGTTGGAAACTTTTTGTTGTGGAATGTCCGTCAGGCGTATTTTACCTTCCAATGGGCTGAACTCTAAGTCTAGGATATCATCCAGGTGTGTGATCTAGGGTGTAAGGGTGTGGCGGAGTTTGTAAATATTACTAAAATTGGCTCCGGTGGACATGAAACTCTTCCAGGAGATCAGTGAAGGGCTTAAATGTGTTATCATTAAGTATGTCTCCTGGCTGAGAGATGCAGATATGGTCCGAGCTTTGGAACCACTGCAGCCCATTTTTAACTGAAAAATAAAATGTTTCTACCTCCAATAGATCAAAAGTTACAAAAGAAATGGGGCTCACACTGGAAGGTGTGTAGCAAAGGTTGACTAGTCGCCTTTTAGTTTCTTAGTGCTAAATGTCTATTTCATTTGGTTTACTTGGGAAACCCCTCTCATTGCAAAGTGTGTGGTTGTTAAACGTCACCTGTTTGTTTCTTATTTTTTTATATGGGTGCTTAGGGTACTAACAAGGTAAATCTTTTTCCTCAGTGTTAATATATGTGAAAATGACAAAATAATGAAGTAATACTATGATAGATAAATGTACCGCATTATGAGGCATCATTTTTCTTTTGAGGCTGCATATATCTGGGCCCAGAAGCTGGGCTCTCCCCAGCATGTGTGGCTATTTTGCTAACCTGGGTCCGTAACGTGGTGCTGCTGCAGATGTGACTCAAACACATGGGTAGTAAACTCGATCTTGGTGCATTTTACAGGCTCATTCCTGTGGCCGTATTAGGCTGGCACTGTCCTGGTTTGTGCCACAGTGCATTTTTGAGTGGGTGCACCAGGCGCAAACATGTATAGTGTGCCCTATTGCAATGAAAGTGCAGCCCCCAGGGCAGCCGGGACCTCACACTGCCCTGGGGGCAGCACAGTCAGTGAAAGACTGAGTGGCTGCTTTAAATCCGCTCTGTGTTTCTCTGTGCAGGTGGCAACCCGCCTACACTCTAAAGACTGGTTTGAGATTCCCCCTGCAGGTGGGTGCAGTGAGTGACTGCACCCGCCTGCATGGGGATTTCTGCAAGTAGGTCCATGGGACCTGCTTGCAGCCTCAAAAGGGCTGCCCTCAGATGGAGCCTCTTGCAATCCAGTTGCTCCGAAAAGGAGAAGCCTGGGGCATCCCAATAGCGGGCACAACGCACGTGGTGTCCCTATATGTGGATGAATTATTGTTATAAGTGAGAGATGTCGCAGCCGATCTCAGCCCCATATGGAACATACTTTCGTACTTTGCAGCTGTAACAGGACTCAGTCGATTGGGCGAAATCCACTATATATCTCCTAAGTCCAGACCTTACCCCGCAAGAGATAAAAGTGGATAGTTGACGTATGGCTTGGATCAACAGCGCTCCGCGATACCTCGGCGTCCGGCTTAATCATTCCCCCACTGACCTATTTGAGGGCAATCATCGTAGGGCTCTGGTAGGAGCTAAAGCGCGAATAAACTTCTGGAAGACCTTACCTTTAGCTCCCATAGTAGAGTAACCTTGGCCAAAATGATCTTAGTGCTACAATTCCTCTATTACTTTGCCAATACCCCTGTTGTTCCTCCACGTTCCTTCTTCCGAGAGCTAGATACCCTATTGAGATCCCTTATATGGGATGGCGGCCGCCAGAGAGTTGCCCTTACAAAATTACAACTTTTGATAGATCAAGGTGAATTGGGAGCACCATCCCTTGAGGCCTATTACTTGCGGCACAAATCCAGTGGCTGTCTCGCTGGAGACAGCCTCGGAGGGAGGGTCCATGTCAATACTAGCCCTGTGCCGACGGCTCCTCCCAGGCACCCGCCCAACGGTGACAAATTCTGTGCAGGTTAAGGTGGCACGAGTATGTATGTTGCGCCTTCACTGCATCTCTGGTGAGACTCCCCTATATACCTCCTTGTACCCGCTGGCAAGCCTGCCTAGAAGCGAAAGATTGTACTCTGCTCGGGCAATGCAAGTTTGAATAGAACATGCAGTCCTGGAGGTGGGATCCCTGTTCGCAGAGGGTTAGCTGCTGCCATTCGATAGGCTCTTGGACGAGATGGGTCTCCCACCAGGGCAGTTCTCACTACACACATAAATAGTCCTCTGCTGCCGTTGCATTTGGGATCTTTCGGAGGGGGAACCTGCGACGCACCCAGTATTGCACACAATTCTTCACTTGGGTCTGGGGCGTCACTTCATTACATGGCTTTACAAAGCAATCCGAGACCTCAACGCAGTCATGCTCGCCCAGCTGCGACGAAAATGGAAGGAGGAGATAGGATGCCCCTTACATGACTAGGAATGGGAGTGCACCCTGGAATATACAAAGAAAGTGTCTCAGACGCCCGTTTTAAAATTATTCAATTCTCCATACTACATTGCGCCTACCTCACTCCTGCATGTCTCCAGCGCTTTTGCCCAGGCACACAATTTGCATACCCGAGTTGTTAATCCCGAGATGGGACATTCAAACACATGTTTTGGCTATGCCCCACAGTACAGCCCTACTGGAATACAATACATGAGACGCTGAAGGAATTAATGGGGCTCATAGACATCAACACTTGGGAAGCCATCTGGATAGGGATCTTCCGCAGACGTAAATCCCTTAAAGTACAAACACGTTTTGCTTCCCTAGCCCTCCTGCTGGCGGAGAGAGGGATCACAATGCATTGGAGAACCCCGGAGGGACCCCCCATTGGCGGCCTGGGTGGGAGCGGTTGGAAAGTGGGGTTTGGCAAAAGAAGACACAATCGGACGGGAGGAGGCACAGTGAGTGCGCAGAAAACACATCTCCATGGAATCGGCTACAATACTGCACCAATTCCGCGACCACATGGTTACCCATTCAACAACCACCACCACTACCGACTGAACTAGAAAGCCCCAGTCAGCATACACAACTTGAGTCCCCCTCACACACTCAAGCGGATGCGGTCGCGTCCAGGTCATGTCGAGAAATGGACCCCGCAGCGCCCCCTGGAGTATAGAGCCATCTATAAAGTGCCCAAACTCGATTGAGCCACGCTCCTGAAAAGCCCGTTCTCCCAGCCCCCTCGTAAAGGCAGGCAATGACAGGATCACTCCTATGTTTAGACGCCATTGAGGCCTACTATCACACCACATGACGGCTACAGAGTGTTCAATAGCCAAACTTGTTACTCTAATATATTCCCCCATGCTTGAAAGGTCCAGCGAAATGTACTGTACAACTGTATCACTTAGACTAACCGTTACGCCTACATTCATTTAAAACAATATAACAAAAATAATAAAAATTGTTTACAAAAAAAAGTGGGCTACCTTGTATAAGCATGTCTGTTCTGCACTCGTTCCAGTAATACAGTGCGGGTGCAGAGGCAAAGTGATTCCCTCATTTGCATGGTTCCATGCCCTCATGCAAATAGGGAATGCCCTCTCAAAATAGCACTGCCCACCTGTTTGTCGGCACTATCAGCATTACGGAAGGGGCCATACAAGCGTCTGCGGCCTCTTCTGTAATACCATAGTGGCCCGGCGCCTCATAATGCGGGCGCTCACGCGCCTGGGGCACCATGTGTAATACGTCACCTGGTACTTTGAATTGAGCTCTCTGCCTTCTGAAATAATAGCACAAATTATGCTAGTTGTTGGGAGCATGCACGGTTGGTGCGCCTTCCTTGAGGACTCTTGCGTGCTTAACTGTTTTTAGCCAGGGTCCCATTGAAGCGTTGAGTGCTTTTTAAGCTTCATTAGGCATTGCCACACGGGAGATTTAATATTGACAGATGATATCGACGGTGCATCGTCCTTTATGCCCAATTCCATTCAGTTGGTGCAGCCTTTTTGTTCCAGAAATGTAATTAAATAATGATTCTATCGCTGTGAAAACTGGCCACGTGTTTTTTTTCTATACAGTAATAAAATTGAAAGCATGTTCGGTATGCTGCGTGTTTGCTGCAGGAAAGCCCTTTCGTTTCTCTCGAGGCCTGGCTTTGGTTTGTGAAGCTCATATTTATGGCTTTGCATTCCGTGTTTGTGAGCGCTGCTTTGGTAACTGGGTGGACAAATAAAAGATTTGATGAAGAAAATAAAATGCTGCCAGCCCTTGAAATGGCACAATTCTCCAGTTTAATTTTTTGACGAAAAAGGTTCTTTATTTGGGCAATTTTTAACGTTAAACAACGTAGACGTAACTAGTTTGAAGTGCTTGTCATTTTGCTTTTGTTTTTAGATGGCATTCACATGGACGGTGGCCTCTTCGGAGTGCTTTGCAATGAGAGGGGGTTCCCCAGGGGGAGCGATGGGAAGGGACATTTAGTTCTGCGACCTCTCGCTAGTCATGCCGGAAGTAGTCTGGTATTCATACCACAGGCCTGCTGGGGCAGGGGGATTTTCGTTGCTTTCTGTGAAATTTCACAGGGTTGCAGGACGAAACTCCAAAGGAAGGGCCTTGTATATGTTTAATGCTGCTCTCACCGGTGGCAAACAGTTTTATTTTTGGAAGCAGCTCCACGCGCCTCTTCGACTGACAGGGCAGCAGTAGTTTGTGGTTTTGAGCGCGGAGCTACCGTGCATGGCAGTATGGAGTGGGTAGTGCCAATTGAAATGCGCCCTTTGCGTAATCGGAAGTAGGAGTATTGAACCGCAGAGTAGAAGTGGTCTAATTTGGACACTTTTTTTTCCTTAAAAGGACAGTACCCCACATCTTGCTCAGGCGGCTTTTGCTTGTCATGTGGCAACCAGTATCATATAAAAATACAATTTATAATCGTTCGACCACAGGCTTATCTCATGTTACTGATGGTACTGATTTGGGATGACACACAAATAACAGGTAGACCAGACCAGAAGGAGTTTGTTGACATCCGGTATGTGGGTTTCTACCCAACCTATAGAGACTAGCCATAATTCAGATCCTCTTTTGATACAGTAATCTGTAGTATCTCTATTTGTATTACGTCTGTCACAAAATGATGGAGGGGTGGCTGATGAGGTGTTGTTATGCGCCCAGTTGTCTGAAAACGTCTATGAAGACAGTGATTCGTGCTCCGAAAACCGCTTGGGGACAGAGGTTGGACTGTGTGGAAGGATGTTATTCCGGATATATTTATGTTGACAGAGTATGGAATTGTTGTACTCCTTATTAGTAGTTTAGCTCTTTGTCTTGGTTCATTCTATAAATTGCACTGATTATTGTCTGCCCCGCCCTGCAGATATCACGCATGGCGAACGTAAAGAGCTTGTGTCTGTTACCTCCTTTACTTTGTACTCTCTGGGATAATATGTGTGAAACTGCAGTCTTGCACTGTATGTTTCTTTGTTTTTCCAAGTTTACTGATACTAATAAAATATAGTTTTTTTAAAAAAGGCGTGGACCAAATTTGTGTAATTTCATTTGTGGAAATTATGTTAAGTGGTCACAATTTTCACAAAAGTACAGGTTAGTACGCACAATAAGAGTTTGGTATTTTGCGCTATTTTTGCGTGAAATACATGCTTGTGTCTGTTTTGGAGGTGAGTATGCTTTGTGCTCTAAAACAAGAAAAGGTACAAAAGAATTGTGCATGCTTCAACAAGTGCTTGCGTTCTGTTTGCTCGCATTCTTCACAGGCTTCTGCAATAGGATTTTTATTTGAACAAAATCTGTTATGCTGCGTGGTGTAATCTTAGGCGTTTCGCATAATAACTGTAATGCAAAGTGCCAGCAAATCTGAGGTTATCCCAGCATAAACAACATTACTTTGAGGCTTAATATGTATGCCTCTTTTGTGCTGTTTATGTGCTCCCAATGTATAGTGAATTGAATAGGGCACCGGCATAACCTCTAAAACTCGAAACTAGACCATTTGGTTAGATTGTACTTTGTAAGTCCTATTGTGTGCAGGTGCCTTCCTTCCCTCTCTGCCTCCGCAGTAGTTTCTCTGTCGCTAGATTAGGCTTCTCCAGCGAGTAGCTCGTGAGCTACTGGCAGCTCTCCAGTAACCTTTAAGTAAGCCCTGTCTACTAAATTAGAAACTTTTGTTTGGTTGAATTAATGTATGCTTATCAAATTGAAAATCATATATTTGACACAACATTGTGTGTATTTTACGAAACTCGTAAGCCAATGTTTGAAACAAAATGGTTGTATTTCCAAAATGTATTTAAAGTTGGTATTTGAGTAGTAAATCATGCATCACTACAGACTCTTATTACCCCTATTATTTCCTTGGTGCTAGGTGTATTGCAGCTTTGGTTGTTATGTATTGCCCACATTAGAGTCATTCCACTTTGGGAAAAAACCTTTTTTACATTACTGCTGGAAACCCTGTCTGGAGCTGTGAGGTGATCACTACTGGTACTCTGGCATATGATGGCCACTTATGTAATCTTGTCTGGTGTGGTCACTTTTACAACACTAGCACGGGATCATTTTCATTGAATGTAAGTAGCTCCTATTACAGAAAAGGTTGGAGACCCCTGCTCTAGAGTCACTGTGGTGGACCTCTTCTCAACTGTGCGTGCTCCTAAGTAAACCACCACCACAGGAGTGTAATTCTACTAAAACAAACACCGAGGTATTAATGGTGGGTCAGTAGAAAGGCATGGGGGTACCCTGCTGGGTCAGAAGGCAGTCGCTTCTGTGGACACTGCAAATAGGGGGAGAACTGCCTGTTAATGTGCTGTCACTTAGCATTCTGGCACCCTAAATAAAAGCAGTGGTTTTGTTCAAAACCTAGGTCTGTCTCAAATCTTGCACTTGTGTGTGCAAAGAATGGCTACTCTTTCCATCATATTTAAATAGAACGTTGTTGGTGCAGGTGTATGACTATATTACATGCTTGTAACATTTCCACGGATAAAGTTAGTGTAATGTGGTTAGGGGGGTTGTAAGTTTAATTTATTGTATAATTTAAATGCTAAAAAGTACAATTAAAATCCATACTCTATTTATACTTTACACTTTACTCTGAGAGTAAACAATTTTAGTTTCAATCATCATCTTATGATATTGTACGATTAAAGTTGCAGTAGATAGTGCATTATCTTTAACTTTTTGCAGCATATGAGTTTTTGTATTTAAATTGCAGCTAGCTTAAAACTTCTCTGAAGAATTCGTCAGAGGTTAAGCTGCTGGCTTCTCAGCTTCCATAAAACTTTAATTTCCCAATAAAAGAGCTGGCTTGTATGGTAAAGCAGCAGTTTGTTACTTACCTGATGATGTGTATTTTTACCTATTTAAATGTTGCAAGTAAATATTTCCTCTGTGGATTTTGGCGCTTAAAGCAAATATGCATTATCTGCTTTAGTGCTTTTTTTTCTACTTACATATTCTGCATGTTTTTTGGGGGGTAATATTGTGGGTTTTTTCCCATAAAAAAAATATATAACTGGACCATCCGACCCTCTATAAATTCGACAATTACATCTCACTGACCCTTATATACCCAAGGTGAGCCATTCTGTCATCATTACACATACACTTGGACATACCACATTTAGGGCCTTATGTAGGTGGGCTGGCATTTACCACTTCATAAATACCGAATCATACCGATTCGGTATTTATGAAGTGGTAAATGCAATGTAGGTAATGAGTCGGTAAATATTACCGAATCGGAAAAATTCGGTAATTACCGATTCGGTAATGAGGCATACCTTCCCATTGATGGGAAGGTATGCCTCATTACCGAATCGGTAAATACCGATTCGGTAATGGGGGAGCACATGCAAGGGTGGCAGGGTGTCACATTGACACCCTGTTGCACCCCTGATTCGGCCATGTGTGCACATGTGGCGCACATACATGCCCTAAGGGCATGTATGTCTGCCACATTGCACACTTAAACGTGCACAAAAATGCTTTTTTTCACCTATTCGTCATTTACCACCAACCTTTAGTTGGTGGTAAATAACGAATCCCCCCACCCACCACACACTCCCCCTACATCTCATTTCATGATTCGGTATTTACCGAATCGGTAAATTTACCGAATCGGTAATATTACAGATTCGGTAATTTTACCGATTCGGTAAATACCGAATCATGAAATTCTCCCCTTACATCTCAAAAGCCAAAATACCGGTCGGTAACGGTATAATTACCGAAAATCGTCCGTTATCGACCGGTATTTGGCTTCCTACATGAGGCCCTTAGTGAATCATGTGATATACTGTGCCAAGTTTTAGTTATTTGGCCTGTATGTTTGCAGGCTAAATATAACTGGTACTATCTCATATGAATTGTATCCGTAATGTATGCTTCGGGCTCCGCCCAACATGTACCATTAAACTCAATAAAATGTATTAAACAAAAAAATATATATAACTGGGCTTGATCAATCCCTATTCGATATAATTTTGCAAATAATTGATTTCTGTTTACTTAGTCGAAATCTGTGCTGTGGTTGACAAAGCATACACATTCAGTGCTTTGTTTTCCTCCAAGCTTTTTCTGCCAGCAGTATTGGGGCTACAGTGTTATTAATGGTTGAGCATCCAGGATGGAAACCAGTTTGATTCAATAAAAGGTTATCAGTCACCCAACTAATTAGGATTTTCAAATATGCTTGGTAAATAGTTTGCCTTCTGCGTTGTGTGAGTCAGTTATTTGAAAGTTGAGCGGGTGGTCTTTGTGACCCTTTTTTGAATTTGCTGAATTTTTTACCCTTTGAATGAGTGTGAAGTGTGTTCAAGGTTTAACAATTGTCCTCTGCATCTTTAGCTGTCCAAGGGCCTACCACCCTCTTGTCGGGGTATTTATACTCTGACACTAGAAGTTAAGAAATTGTTGATTTGATTCCCAAGTCATTATGAAGTTGGGTATCCTCTCTCCTCATCTACAAGGTGGCGTTGTCGTCTGAGAAGTGATCTGTCCTGACCTTACTTAAAAACAAAAATAGGAGAAAAAAACCTCATTTGACTCCAGCAATCTTAGAAATTATTGTCCCATGGCTCATTTATAATGACTGTGAAAGATCTCCTGATAAGTAGTTAGCCAGCAGTGGAAATATTCAGAGAAGGCAAGCTGCTGGACCCCTGGCTATCGAGTTTTGACCAGGTTGGGGATTGGAATTTGCTTTGGTGACTATGGTTGATGGTATATTGGTGCAAGCAGATCAAGCACTGCCAAATAAATGCATTATTACCACTTCTAAACTATTAACCACTCCTTGTTGAACCTAACAACACTTGGGGACTTCGGGTCTGTTATCCATCTGGGTAAACCAGAGATTCTTAGGGCTGCTTGCTTCTCCGTTGCACCTGAGGTCAAGAGTTATGCATCATCCCCTACCCATGCCTACCTCTTGTAAACTGACTATGTGCCACACATGTCCCTCTACCTGGTGCCTCACTGTGCGCTAGGTTATATCCAGCGAGGCTGGTCTTTAACAATCGTTGTTTTTGTTGGAGACTGATCTGGGAGTTGTGTTCCATCGATGCCAGTGTCCACTAGCTTGGGTACCAGCACATTCTTAACATGCATTTATTGTGTATAGATCAACAAACGTATGCTTCAGAAATCCATTCCCTTATTTTGCAGAGGTAAGAGGTTCTGAATCTGACAATTTGATGGCATTAAAGTGTGGCTCCATTGCCTTAGAGTCAGGAACTGTTGCTCTTTTAGGCCATAGTTTGTTAGATCTCGCCTGCGACAGAGCATGCGCTAGTGCACATGCTGCCGCTTACAAAATAAATTGTTTTTTACAAGGGGTACTAATGACGCCCCTTCTGTATGTGCAGAGAGCCAATTAACTTTTCTTCCATCCCTACTTTAACGACGTGCAACAGTATCTGCCATTAAATGACTCGGAGAGGACACTCCCACAAGGTTGGAGAATCCCTGAGTGAAAGCTAGTTAGAAAATGTGGGATGGGTTTTTGAGGGATGAGACAAGATCACTTGTTTTTATAGGAGTTCACCGTTATCTTAAGTCACCTCTATTGCAGACTTTTCCTTCCATTTTTTTCAGTTGCTAAACCGTGTGTGCTAAAAAGGCAAAATATGTGGGAGGCTGTTGGAGGCGAGGAGCTCAAATTTAACCCTCCTTTTCCTGTGGCTTCAGCATGTGCATCGTCCGCTTGGGTCCGTGCTTGCAAAACGCCATTAGGATGTTGCCAGGACTTTCGTAAATTGGATTATGCCAATCCAGTGTTCTGGGTTCCCAGGTGAACAGATTGCAGAATGTGCAAAATGTTGCGCCTCTGGTTGTACGGAGTTTAAATAAGTCTTGCTCTTGTCCATTTTTTAAGATAATGGGATTGGCTGCTTGGTTAAACTACAAAGCATTTAAAATATGAATGTACTGGTCATATTTGCTCTTTGCGATGATAGATTCAGGCTTGTGGCAAGTGCGATTTTAAATTCTATCAAACCTTTATGGAAACAAAAACAAATATCTCGTTAGTGAGCAAGTACTGACGTTTTTAGGTTTGATGTCAACCAAGATATTTTGATTTTTACTAAAATTGGATGTATCCTCTATTGGTTTGTCAGTGTGTCATCCACTGTTTCCTTTCGCCCGCCACAGTATACAGTACGGATCAATGTTCAACCCACTTATTCCCTTGGATTACTCATGGTGAGCGGTGGCATTCAGTCTTTACACACTATGGCAAGGCTTTTTACTGAGCTTCTCATGTCTCTGCTGTTGCTTTTGGGTGCAGCGGCATGATCACTGAACACTGGTTCGCTTGATAGTTAAGTCCTAAAACTGTCCCTTACTGGAGTTCTCACTTTCCTTGTCCCCTGTACGTGGCCCATTGGATTCAGCGTGAGCTCTGTGGGAATGTTCACTAAATCGCTCAACTACTGTTTTTGTTCCCCAGTGGTTTGGACACATCATTTGCTTGTATGTTTTTCATGACAGTTCTTTGCTTGAATGTTTAACGTAAAGCAGACGCCTGTACCCGCATCGTACACATGCCTGTGGTATGCTTCCTCTGGATCATTAGGGTGCAATGCATATTTTTATGCCACATAGATTATGTTGCTTTTCCGCTCAGTAATAACTTTTTGAAGGGAGAGCCTGTTTTGGCTTGGAAAGGGCCTTCTAGTTTGTAGTCACCTGAAATGATCCCTTGGCGATGTTGGCCGCGGCATCTATAGATGACTGTTAAAATGTATTTCGTAGCACTGTGAAGAACCTTCCATTGCTCCTTTTTAGGTCTCTCCTTACCCAGCGCATGCGCTGGTCTGGCGAGACTTATTGAGAGGGCTCCAAAAAGTGCAACCAGGCCAGCCTAGAGCTACAGTGCATTTGCGCGGGCGCGCGCGCCACGCTTTACCGCGATTACTTTAACTTTAGCGGCCGCTTGGCATAGCCAATAGGTCTCGCTTTTGGGACCTTATAAGTATTTAGTTATACACTTAGCCAATAGGTCTCGCTTTTGGGACCTTATAAGTATTTAGTTATGCACTTATAAGGTCCCAAAGGCGAGACCTATTGGCTATGTCAATGCTTGTTTTTTTTCCTCTTTTTAGGTCTCTCCTGAAACAGCACATGTGAGATGCATTGTGTACAGAAAGGGGCTTGCAGCCTGCCCATTGCTTACCATTCTTTGGCTTCTTTGTCACTCTTATTGATGCCTTGTAATTGGGCAGCGCGGGCCAGCGTCACCGCCTCCTCTTTGGCTGGAGCATGGACAGAGTACGGATTGCTTCAGCTTAATCGCTGTCCTTCTGGTTTTTCTGTATGTTGCATCCGCACCCTCGGCCCCCCCACCCCTGTCCCCTCCTAGGGCGAGACCTAAAAAGCACTATGACGTGACCAGAGTAGGCATCATCATAGTGCTTTTTTTTTAGGTCTCGCCTGACCCAGCGCATACGCTGGTCTGGCGAGACTTATTGAAAGGGCTCCAAAAAGTGCTACCAGACCAGCCTAGAACTACAGTGCATGTGCGAGGGCGCGAGCGTCGCGCTTTACCGCGATTGCTTTCACTTTTGCGGCCGCTTTGATGTTTGATTGCGATCACTTTCACAGCCGCTTGGCATAGCCAATAGGTCTCGCTTTTGGGACCTTATAAGTATTTAGTTATGCAACTGTTGCATGGCTAACCACTTATAAGGTCCCAAAGGCGAGACCTATTGGCTATGCCAATGCTTGTTTAACATCCTGTTGACCATATCCACCCTCTCTCCTGTTGTTCGTGACCCTTCCTTCTGAAACCCCTACACCCCAGTTGTCCCTATTTCTCACCCCCACTTGCCATAGGGGAAAAAAACGCTATGATGCCGCCGTGTCGTATCGCCTTTTAAAAACATTTTTTTTTAAATGTATAGAATAAGCTACTTTTATAATCTCAAGTCTACAGCATGGCATGCCTGCACCTGTTTTACACACTGTGTTTGCGTGTACCAGTTCATCCATATGCTCTGTTGCGCCAAAGAAACAAATTGGAAATAAATCTCTTGTTAAATTGCTGCCAGAGAGATTTATTGTAGCCTTCAGTCCACTGCAAAAGGATCTTTCTTTCTTCCGGCGTGCATGGTCTTCATCTGATTCCTAGTCCAGACACATGGTCAGTCGATGGGTGATGGAAGTGTGAGCCTGGGAAGCACAAGGCCTGTGACTTTGTAGGAATAATCTTTCTGCAGATTAATGTATTAACGTATTCGCCTTTTCGAGCTCAAAGTAAACCCTGGTTGTGATTGCCTGGTACCCACAGATTCTTTCTTTACGATGTTCTTACCCTAAGAATGGTCCACCCTGAAATGTCTGGAAGTGTCAACTTTTGCATCCTCGAGTAGAGCAAGGAAGATTATAGACCCCTTCCTGCCACTCGCCACAGCTCCTCCCTAGTGGTACTCCCTTGTCTGTCTACCTGAGAGCCCACGGTCTGAAGAGGTACGTGTTTTTGAGCTGGAAATGAGTTGAAGGATTGGAATTTACAATTTACCCTTAGGTTGAAAATGTTGCCCTGCTTTCTTTTATCCTAAAATAGCAAAAGTATAAAAATCAAGTACATTGACCGCTTCCCAGAGATAATCCACTTTAAACATGTGCCCGAATTAGCTCAATGGCCTTATAGTCTTTATTTTCCTAGATGCTCTTAAGCCAGTCCCGGCTCCCTTGGTTCTGCATCCCTGCTTCTCACTCTTTCATCTCACCGCGTCCATTTCCCACCAGTGAAAAGACATGGGGAATATTAATAGTTGGAAAATATAAGTTTTAAAATGCCATGAGGTCGAACGTTATGCATCATCCTCTAACCATGCCTATCTCTTGTAAATTACCTATGTGCCGCACATGCCCCTCTACATGGTGTCTCACTGCACAGGTCCTTTCCAGTGAGGCTGGTATTTAAAAAATGTTGGTCTTGTTTGAGACTGGTCTGGGAGTTGGGTGCCACCGATGCCAGTGTCCACTAGCTTGGGTGCCAGCACCCTCTTAACCTGCATTCATCGTGTAAAGATCAACAAACTTATGTTCCAAAAATCCAATAACGCCTTTTGGAGAAGTAAAAGGTTAGGAATCTTTTATATTTTTATGGCATTAACTTGTGGCTCCATTGCCTTAGAGTCAGGAAACCGTTGCTCTTTTAGGCCATAGTTTGTTAGGTCTTGCACATTGCTTACCATTTATGGGCTTCATTGTCGCTCTCATTTCCTGTCTCCTAATTGGGCAGTGCATGCCGGTTTCAGTTTCTTTTCTTTCCTTTGGAGCATGGATCAAGTATTGATTGCTTCAACTTGATAAGGGTCCTCCTGTTGCTAGCACTGTGATTGAGGTACCATTTTTTTTTAGTGCAGTTGTGCTTGTTGCTTATTCTCTCCATCTACTGGGGAGAGAATGTGGCCTAACTGCTAAGGTGGTCTCCCTCGGAGCTGGGGAACCGTGTTCGAGTCTTGGCAGGGACGCTCAACATTCTGTGATTCTGGGCAAATCCCTTAATATCCCTGTGCCTTCCAAAAATGAATGTGTCAGTCTGTAATGTAACTGGTGCTCATGTAAAGCACTCCGATACCTTCGGGTCTAGTTCGCGCTATATAAAATTCCATAGCAAAAAAAACTCCTCCTTGCTCTGGTTAGTGTTGATTCTTACGTCCCACCCACTCCCCCTGTTGTCCGTGCTGCCTCATCGTTCTCACCCCCCCCCACCCTCCAGTTCTCCGTATTGCCTCTTCCCTCCTACGCTGCATCCTTCCGTTGTCTGCGTTGCCCCAAACCCCCACCCATAATAATAACAAGCATTAGCATAGCCAATAGGTCTTGCCTTTGGGACCCTATAAGTGTTTAGCCACGCAAAAGTTGATGTTGTTGCACCAAGGATTTTGTGCTGCATAACTAAATACTTATAAGGTCCCAAAAGCGAGACCTATTGGCTATGCCAATGCTTGTTTTAAAGGTCAACGGTGACGGTACATGTGTCTGTTGTAATAATCGAGCAATAAAGGTTATTACTTATTCTTCACTGCTGCAACACCAACAGTACTCGCATCAACTGTTAATGAACATTTTACACCACTTATAAAAGGTTTTAGAACTGGTCTAGTAATAATCAATGTTTTCAATTGTGAAAATCCTTTGTATTTACACATCAAGTAGCTATAGCAACAAGATGCCAACTCTAATTTACGGCCAGTAAGGAAATTAAAATATATACCAAGAACAAAGCATTCTCTCGATTTCCATGTATAAACTTGCAAGAACTTGGCCACGAGCCTACTTTCGGGATGGGGAGCAAACTAATGAGTGACCTTATGGAGCCTTCAGTATTTGCATAGCTTCTCCCCATGAACAGCAAACTCTTGATAACACTCAGAAAAAGATTCCACTATATATTAATTTATCAAAATAATATAGGGTTTTTTCTGCCCCTTCTGTACAGGTTAGGGACAAAAAGGTATGCAATGTGTTCATCATTCGTCGCTTGAAGGAGAGGAGGGTAAATTGTTACACTTTTAAAGCATTTACAGCAACCTCTCATGGTAGAGATAAGATGATGCCTGGGGAGACACCTTTAGATGCTGCGCTGTCTCCTTTACCTGGAGGTTGTCTTCGAATCCGCCCCATTCTGCTGCTGTCATGGTCCTGCCTCCTACGGGTGCTGTAGGGGTAGTCATGCTGTCCCCTGGCTGTCAATCCCCCTGGCAGGGGGTATGTTGTGAAAGTCCAACCTCAGGGTCCAGTAGCCCCTATTCACCCTCTACGGGGAAGGAGTGATGAGGTTGGGACGTGAGAGTCCACAGCTCATTCCCAGACCCGGAAGTAAACAACCTCTTCTGACACCCTGTAGTATCTTGATAATGAATTGAAGTAGACAGCTTTGTAGGTTTATCAATTTATTCCAACGTACACCACAGGTCGTAACTCTTCAAGCTCCCAGCAGAATCTGCCGTTCAGATTCCACTCGGTCACACACAGAATTAAGAACATAGAATGTACCCTACAAGTTCTATCTTCTACATAAATAAACATGCTCCACATAAAGACATACTTACTACGTTACTACACAACCGCAGCAACACAAATAGCGAAGTGGTGACGGCCGGGGTGTGGGAGGCTGTCTTGCGAGATTATTTAGACAAAATTCTTGCGACTGTTGTATATTGCTAACAGCCGGGAGGCCTATGGGACACCAAGAAAGCAGCCGTGTTGGAGAGAAAAAATGTGTACAGAAGTAGGGTTAGTAGTACCTAAAAAGAGTGCTTCATAAATATTCCGATAAGACAGATTTTTGAGCTCCCAAAAACATATTTGGAGTTAGATTTTGTTTATAATGTTTCGCTCGTAACAGTTACATAAAGCAAAAGTAAAGACAGAATAGCTATCAACAAAATTATGGGCACCGAGAGACTTGGACCTTTCTTGGGTATCGTAAATGCTCCCTTATAATGTGGCCGCTACCCTTGCTCTCGTCCTAGGGTTGACTGTGTTCACACTGCGTAAAACGACACCATGTTGACGGTGACCGAGAGAAATTACAGGATTTTTTCAATAGGTAAACAATTATAATTGCTTTCGAAAATAGCTGCCCGAATACCTGCAAGCAACCACAACATGCGGAATTCCATATATCCTAGCGCCTGGCAGGTGCTTAGTGAAGTCCAAAAGGACATTTGCTATCTATGAAACAAACTCCTATTGCATACATTATACCAGAAATATGAGTGGACGATAATATATGAAACGCACTAAAAAGGATAACTCGCTGGAATTATGTATTGCCTAAATATCTCTCTGCGTGATGATAACACTGATAGAGAGCGCGACGCCATTTCCAAATGACAGCCGAGTCTACACAGCTGGGTCGCTAATGCTACTGTTGCCACGGTGTGTGAGGCTGTCTCGTGCGCAGTCGCTTCCCGTTGGAAGGCGTTGGTGTAGACAGTGAAGAAGGACACGTTGTTTTGGTAGTTTGACGGCACATATGGCAGCGCCCGGCAGCGTGGAGGTGATGCGGAGCCGCGTGGTGCTTGGGAAGTTCGGGGTCCGCAACGTGAGTGTTTTCACACACCGAGAGTAGCACCTCCTGACCTATGTAGCTGACAGTCGTCGTAGAGTGACTATGGGCTGCCAAAAGCCATTTTCTATAGTCCTCTAGGGGGCAGTAATATGTACGTGTGTCGCTTTTGGTCAGTCCTGGCATGTGTTTATTTTAGACTGGGCTACTGATTTTATGTGGCAGGGAGCACCAAATTATGCAGTGATTGAATAAATTATGCAACAAGAAAAAACAAATTATACAGCTGTTGTGATGAGGAAGAACAGGTAACGAAAGCCGACTTTGACGTGGTTTGGGTGTAAGTTTATTATCAAGTTAAAGGAGTCCATGCCCTATCTCCACGAAGTCAAAGCTGCAACTGGCAAGGTTGATGAATGCCATGGAGAAGGCATGCTGAGCGTGAGAACCATCAAAAGTAGACATTCACAAGCAGAGGCACAGGACACACAACAAGGATGCAACAAGCCCGGGGGGGGGGGGGGGGGGGGGTGGGGGTGTGTGTGTGTGTGTGTGTGTGTGTGTGTGTGTGTGTGTGTGTGTGTGTGTGTGTGTGTGTGTGTGTGTGTGTGTGTTAAACCGAAATAAATAAAAAAAACACGCGAGTAGTGACGCGATCAGAGGAGGGAATTGAAACGCAAGCAAGGCGGAGAGAGGCACGCAAGGCTTAATGAGCCTTGACAGAAACCTACATGGCAGCTGCGCGCGTGAACGCAAGCTTGAGGCCAGCAAAAGCTTCTGGTAGCACTTTGAAAAGCCCCTTACTGAATGTCTCGCAGTGCAGCGCATGCGCTGGCTCAGAGAGACCTAAAAAGGGCTATGATGTGGCCAGCACTGGCCGCTCCATAGAACCATTTTTTTTTTATCTTCCTGTGCTATTGCACCCTTTAAAAAAAAAAAAAAAAAAAAAAACTCTTAGGCATTCAGCAAAGCAGCTACTCTGCTCTACAACATGGTTAAAAGACTTTGGCAAAGCCAATTGTTCTTGCATAGGCGAGACCTATTGGCTTTCCCAATGCTTGTTTCTTTTTATAACTGAATTTTTGCTATCTTTGAGGGCCATGCTTACCCATCACACTAGAGCCACAGACCTGGCATATATGGGAGAACTGCCACTAAGTGCATAAGATAAATGTCATGGGCCTAGAGTTTTTCTATCTGCCTGTTGCCCTTGCTGCGGTGTACATCTTTGTTTTTCACTCTAGAAAGCTCCTTTTTACGCCTTTCAACCTTAGTCATTTTTTTTTAATCGTTCTCCCTTTTTAGCCTTTCCCTCTCTTCTAAGGTGAAAACCTGATGATAAAAATGACCCTTAACATCAAAACGTGAGTCCCACCACCGGCAACCACCTGCACAAATTAAGCTCTGCTTATTTACCATAAAATGATAGTGACTTTGCAAGCTTGGTTTTAAGCCTGTCAATGGCGTCTTAATAGGAAAAAACATTAAACGATTTCAAAAGGTTACATTGTAAAGCTCTCGTTTAGGCCTTGTTGCCTTGGATAGCCAGTATTTGTTTGAGGGCATCGACCTCTGGCACAGCGGAAACACCGGGCAGGGTCCCCATGTTCCCTAGCGAGCCACTTGTACCGAAGAGTACGTTTTGGACGCAAGCAGTCTAGTTTCCAGGGCTCGAGCACTGCGTATCTAAAAATAGTGCAACATGTAAAAAGCATAGCTGTGTCGTCGCCGCTGTTACTGAAAAGCAACGATCCCAGGTGATGGGGCTTTCTGTTGTTCTGCATGTCCCATTGCTTCCCTTTTAATCTCAAACATGCAGAACGAACGCACAAAGGCAGGTTGGCATCCAGAAACGGGTAATAGTATTGCCAGGACTTCGAGGGGGCCGGGTCCCTCCGGTTCTCAGTCACGGTAGTAATCTAACACATTGAAACGGGTCTCTTTCCGGCCATGTCTTTAACTCTTCATGCAAAAACACTGATTGGTTTTTAACATTGAATGTAAAGAAAACGTTAAGGTAATCCACGTCGTTGCTGCTTATATTGCACAAGCTTTACTTAATCGTGCATTCCCTCTGTTTGCTTTCCCCGGGATGCTGGTTATGGCTTTATTCCCACGCTACATATTATTCTTGTCTCTAGTGCATAATTGGAATTGATTCGCATCCTTGTGTTTATAATGGGGCACATTTGAGTTGTGGCTGAAGGCAGTGCGAGTTTTTCTCTGTGCCTGTCAGTGGGGCAAAAAGGTGTTCAGAAAACGTGCTCTTCCAATCCTTGGCCTCTCTGCAAAGCGCACAGAGCAATGGTCGCCAGTTTTTTGCGAAGGTGGCACTCTATAGGAATTATAGAGTATATGTTTTAGCCACGTCCTTAATTATATCGGCTCCACCCCTTCCAGGGCAACCCACCTCCCCCACGGCAACCCACCTCCCCCACATTTCAGCCCACTTAGAGCTCTGCATAGTGCGTCCTTGCACAGTAACATACTCGGCCCATAGGCAGACAAAACCAGCATGCTCCTACCTCCCTGGACTGTGTAGTGGCCGCTTCCATTTCCAGCAAACCTCGGTCAGCTAGAAGCGCAGATTCCATGTCTCAGGGTAGGGACAACAGTGGTCTTGCTTTGCCTGGCTTGCCGTCAGAATGAAATTTGTATTCATTCAGACGTTACATGTTTGACAGTAATGGGTTATTCACTACAGCCCTAGATTCTGGGATGCAGAGTGAGAGCATTCCCTAAAAAAGCAAATGAAATATCTGAAAATGCCAGATTAAAGCATGTTGTGCCTCCTTAATGCGCCGGGTGACTGGAGCCCCTGGTGACCCCTTGCACTCCAGTGTCCAGCAGGCCGCCCTCGCCGCGGCTTGGATTCCCTCCCTGTAGGCACAGGTGGCCCCATAGGCGAGACCGTTCCGTGGTGGAGGTGTTCTGTGGTGAAGTAATGCGTCAAACCAAACAATGAACCTTTATACAGCGCAGGGCGACTTCTAGACGCGCAGTCCGCAAGTATGTAAGCAGTGAGGTATCCCGCCAAGAATGCAGCACTGTGCGACGTCTTAACCAATCACGGCAGCCGGCTCCCCGAACCAGCTCTTGTAGCATCCCTTACCTGCTGCTGAAAGCTGTCCCGTTGAATCTTTAGGTGCGGGTTCTTACCCCTCCTGCCTCGGTTATTCTATTCAGTCACCTAGTAAAATCTAACCTAAAATCGACTTGATGGAGGGGGCTGTGGAAACCAGTGCTTTAAATGGGCAGGTACTCTCCGGTACGGAGTGCCTGCACTTCTCAGCACTGCTGCCATAGTCGTAGATGGGAGAGTACCGGCACTTCTCAGGCGCAATCAGGCACTCTAAATAGAGAGAGCCTACACGTCCATATTTACATTTAAAGCACCGCTTGCGAATCATTTACCTTTGCATACAGAAAGCACTGAAATCACGTCACAAGGCCTCTTTGGAGGAAAAAACGTTTTATGAATTGTTTTGAAACGTTTAAGTGTTTTTTTTTCCTGACCATCTTCGGTGATTTATAAATGTTGTAAAAGGCAAAGAAAGTAGTTGTTCATTTTAGCAGCATTAGATTGCTATTTTCCCGCCACTCATTGATGCGCAGTGGTTACAAGATGTCAGACTAGGAACGCTGTAAAAGAAATTAACGCAGTGGAAATATTGCCTGTTGTCTCTTGAACCTCACGAAACAGATACTACTGCCAGCTCACTGTATGCCAAGCACCTGCTGTTCAGGAATTGCTTATCAGGTGGTAGCAGTTGTGAGAAATCAAGGCTCACTCTTGAGCTTCCAATGGACACAAAGGCGGACACATTTTCCTTGCTCAGAGGGCCAGCATTTATCCTCCTGTAAGTGACATTTTGTGTTGGGTGGACAACCAGCCACTCAGGATGGGTGCCGCTCATCATTTTTCAGGGCAGTCCAACCAAGTTCAATTAATCTTACTTACACTTTAGTTTAGACTCTTAGAAAGGAACATCCTGTATTGTTCTCAAAGACTAGGTTCTATGATGGCTGAGATACCAAAATATAATCCTAGTTTGTGGGTTAGTTTTATGCCATTCAGAATTCTTTTGAAGTAGTTGACCATCATGAGAAAGTATTACATGTAGTACATCTACTTAGTTCAGATCCTGGTCAGGAAACTCATGACCGACAGGTGCACCATAGTTTCATCCAGACACATTCAAGCACCATTTACAATTTTCTCAGTGGATTAGAGACTAAAGAATAATTTCAAACCTCTTTTGAGTATGATAGACAAAGTAAGGAGATGTTGGCTAAATTTAGAAAGAGACTGTATCCTGTGGAGGTGTTAGCAATTGCAGTAAAAAAAAAGCAAAACGTTACCCCGAAAATCTATTAGGGAGACAACTCAAATCTGAACAGGGAAGGATTGCCAAAGTCTCAACATTGAGTGGAAAGACTAAATTATCAGTGAGCAAAGGCCAGTACTTCAGAATGATACAAACTAATGAGAATCCAACATTTGATTACAAAGAGGGAGGCAATTTAGGGAGTCTGGCAATGGACAGATAACCAAAAAAGATCATAAATCAACAACAGTCCTGTTTCTATGTTTACTTTTTCCACATTGCAGTAGTCCTGGAGGAAAATTACATTAAACGATATGCAGTGTGTCACAGCAAGAGTTGTGTGCAGTGTATTAAATATCTATATGGATTACTGTATGCAGCAAAAACCAACAGACTTCTCAGACTACAATGGAGTGAACATAGAATTAAAAAAAATTAGAACGAGCAAGCACTGGTTGCACAACATTTAAAAAAAAAAAACACAATATCAAACCAATGCCATTTCAGCTACATTTGGTGGTGTATGAAAAAGAATGACTGGATGTTAAGACCCATGTATCGGATCGACAGGTATAATACAGTGACTGACTGAATATAGCCCAGCCATAGGTATTAAATGAGAGATTTGATTTTACATTTTTGTTATAAAATTACAATGGACGAAGAGGCTAAGGCAACAGGATTGATAGAAGACGGATTTCATTGAATTGCATTAGAAACAAACAAGTCTTAAAGCAAGAGGGGAGGAGGAAGATAAGGTCTGCGTAGGATTATTGGGAATAAGGAAAAAACCTTTGGTGGATGACCTCCGCACCAGTGGTGCTTTGATACCTATGAATCAATCAATCAGGATTTGTAGAGCGCAACTGCATCACCTGTGAGGGTCTCGAGGCGCTGGGAGAACTTGCTACTTGTTCCTCTATTGGTTAAACGTCCAGGTCTTGAGGTTCTTCCTGAGCTGCTGGAGCGATGGTGAGGCTCTGAGGTTCAGGGGAGGTTGTTCCAGGTCTTAGCCATCAGGTGGGAGAAGGGGCAGCCTCCACTGTTCATCTAGCGGAATGCATCGGCTGGCTGCTAGGGAGAGGGATTCTGAGCAGAGTTTGCTTGTAGGTTGGTGGAAATTAATTCGATTATTTTCGGTAAGTCAGTCCTTTTTTGTGTTGTGCCTTGTAAGTGTGGGTGAGCAGCTTGAACTGGCATCTCTTTGCGACAGGTAGCCAGTGGAGTTCAGGTAGCCAGTGGAGTTTCCTGAGGTGATGCAAGTCCTTCTTTGGAGGTCGAGGATGAGCCTGGCTGCTGTGTTCTGAGTAGTCTGGAGTTTCGTCATGAGTTGGGTGGTCCTTCCTGTGTAGAGGGAGTTGCCATAGTCCAGTCTGCTGTTGATGAGAGCTTACGTGACTGTTTGCCTGGCGTTAGGTGGGAGCCATCTGAAGGCCTTCCTGAGCATTCAAAGGGTGAGACTGCGCTGGCTGACCTGTTACCTCATGGATAGCTGGCTGTTGAGGATGATGCCGAGGTTGCGGGCGTGTTCTGTGGGTTTGGGGGTTGGGCCCAACTCAGGTGGCCGCCATTCATTGTTCTGGAGGGTATCCTTGCCTTTCCCGAACATAAGTACTTCTGTGTTGTCGGTGTTGAGTTTGAGACAATTGTTGTTCATCCAGGTGGCCATGTCTTTCATGCACCTTTGGAACTTGTCCTTAGTGGTCTTTAGTTGCGGAGAGGATGAGTTGGGTGGTGTTGGCTCAGGAGATGATGTTGAATCTGTGGCTCTTGACGATGTTGGCCAGGGGTGTCGTGTATACTTTGAAGAGGGTTAGGCTGAGGGATGAGCCTCGAGGTACACTGCAGGTGATGTTCATAGGGAATGAGGGAGGATGACTTTCTGCGTTCTTCCTGTGAGGTAGGATGCAATCAACTTGAGGGCTGCTCCTTGAATTCTGATCTGGTGGAGTCTGTGTATCAGTATATGGTGGGATACGGTGTCGAAGGCTGCTGAGAGGTCGATTAGGATGAGTGCTGTTGTTTCCCCGTGGTCTAGCAGCATTCTGATGTCATCTGTGGCTGCAACTAGGGCTGTCTCCGTGCTGTGGTTAGCTCTGAAGCCGGATGGGGCACTGCATGGGCAAAGAACTGCAAGGAACAAGAGGTGTAGAAATGATTCTGATGTTAATGTTATGTTGGAAAAGTGTAAAGCAATAGATTGATTTAATGACATAGCTATGCTATGTTATTGCACATTGCAATTTGACTCAAAAGAAGAGAATATCTTGAAACGCATTGGGCTATTTATGATTAAAACAATCAGACTTGATCACCTGTTTGATTAATAACACTTGATTGATTAGAAGCAATTAAGAAGTGGTATTTCACTTAGGATGTGCGTTTTCCAAATCAATGGGAGATGCTTACAGAAGTCCTCATCTAATTAGAGTTTCTTTGTTGTGTAAATAGAGTATCCCCATGCATAGACCCATCTCTTCTCGCTTCGTGGGGGGGGGGGGGCTTGTCCTCCTTCTGTAAGCAGCAACAGGAGAGTATTCTTTTTCAGTCCACCTGCAGCGTCAGATGCGCCATTGTTTTGCTAACCGTTTGCTTTCTGTCTCGCCTCTCGTATGAGGTGAGTTGGAGGAGGAGCTAGCGCTACTCAGCTAAAGACGAGCAGCCGTGATCCTTTGGAGATTTTCAATGCCAGGAACAGTTAGGTTAAAGATTTAGAAGATCCTTGGTTGAGGCTTCTTAGCCAGGAGACTTTCACTGGACAATTGTTAATGGGTTACTGAAGTTGAACAGTGGGTAATCCAGAAATAAAGGGGGCTAGGGGTATTTCTTCATTTTATTATTTGAGATTAAATATAGTGAATATATATTGGATGAAGAAAGTCTTAAGGATTGACTGGACTAAAGAATGTTCCCCAGAGTCATCTCCTGTTCTATCTAGAGAAACTATGGAGATTGGATTACCCTTTGATTTGTAAGCTAACAGTCTTCTTCCTGTTTATTGAGGGTATTTTTTTTAATCTGGGAATTGATTATTATGTCCGTTCCTTCTCTGATGAGTAATTGGCCACTGTCCTATGGGTCAGAGCCAGGGAGCAAAATAATAGTTTTCATATGGTTCGCTTTGTGTTTACTTTGGAGTGGAACTTTACAAGTTGCTGGATTGCTTAGGACAAAGTTCATTTTGCACAAATTACAATTGACTAATAACATGTTATCGTAGAGTACACATTGTTAAGTGTAACAGTTGCATAGTGTAACTTTATGGGTGTAAGTTACAAAGGTGCCAGCAGAGACTCTACGCTATGGTTGAAACTATGAGACCGCAGACAGAACACTTTGTTGATTTATGATGACCGAGGCCCCTTTTGAAGAATCTGCAGGAAACTTTCCCAATAAATAAACATGCACCTTGAAGTGATTTTGGTAAGTTTCATATAGTCGTGCCAGGGGGGCGGTGCAGTTCTAGGGAGGGTATTTCCTTTTTTTTTTTATTTTTTTTTATTGAATCATCATCAAGATTTACAACCGTAATGATACATATTTCAAGACTTAAATTAATCATGAAAAGGAGAAAAGATATTTTAAAAAAAAGGGATAGATGGAATATATAACGCAAAGAGAGGTAAGTAAAGGAGAAGAAAAAACAAAAACAAAAAAAAAAAGGGATACCAAAGGATAGCACATATCAAATATACAAATTCAACCCAATCTTAATGATGAAATCGGTATAACAATCTTTCAGACAGTCAGGATCAGTTTATCCTTCCATCTTTGACTGCCATTCAGCTATTGGTGCCCAGATTTGGTTTCCCAATTGTTTTAACTTCCTTCCCCTTTTATCATAGAGTGCTTTTTCTAAAGTATATATAGCCAGGATCCGCGACAGCCACTGATGAAACGTAGGCGGGTTTGGATCTTTCCATAGAGATGCTATACACAGACGACTTACAGTCATAGCCAGAAATATGAATTCATAAAATACTACGTCCGTGCCGTCTCTAATCACCCCTAACACCATGACTTCATTTGTTAATCTGATAGAGATCCCGAGTGCCCTATCCATGAATTGTTCTATCAATTGTTTAAACAGATCTAGCTTAGGGCATGCAGCAAACATATGCATAGTGTCTGCCTGCGTACTCTGGCATCTTGGACAGGTTATGCCACTTGTTCCGCCCCAACAAGCTATTCTGTAAGGGGTATGATATAATTCAAAAAAGGTCTTATAATATTGAGTTTGCAAGTTTGCTACTCTTAGGATTGTATTAGCGAGTTTTAACGATTTTTCAGGTTCGTTCTTTTCTAAGTTTAGCTTTCTTCTCCATTTCTCATATGTGTTTACTTGATCATCTTCTTTGTACAGACAGATTACTTTATATAACTGAGTTATTGTGCAGCTCCCTTCGCTTCTGATCAGCTCCATTATTTCTTCTTTCTTGAAATACATATTACCTGCTTGTTTTTTGGATAGTACTGATCTGATCTGCAAGTATTTGAAAAAGTCTTTACTCTCTATTTTATATTCTCGTTGTATTTTTTCAAAGACCATCATACCTGTACTATCGATAAGATCTCCAATGATTTTAACCCCTAGATTATCCCATCGTTTCATTTCTGGGTCGTGGAACACTCCTGGCATAGCCGGATTCTTATAAAGAGGGGTATAAAAATTCATTCTTCCCATAGCCATCTTTTTCATGACCATCGACCATAATGACCAAGCTCCCCCCAGTGTCTTAAACCTGGTTTTTTTATAATAAATTGGGTCGTAGCACAATAACGATCCTTTAGAGCCCTCCAGTATCAATTCGTAGATATCTGGGATATCACCATTATCTCTCCACCTGTCTTTGATACTCCCTCCCAACAATCCTCTTATATACTGCAGAGCTGCAGCTAGATAATAAGCCTTGAAATCAGGGGTTGCTAACCCTCCCCTTTCTCTTGAGAGGGAAAGAAATTTAATAGCTCTGCGTGTTTTACCTTTTGCCCATATAAAGTGATTAGCAATCCCGTCCAGTTCTTTAAACCAGGTATTGCCAAATTTTAAAGGGATAGTGCGAAATAGATACAGTACTTTAGGCAGAAAATTCATTTTTATTACATTAGATCGGCCTATCGTTGTTAAATGTAAATTATTTATTTTGTCTAAACTTTCCTTAGCTTTCTTTATCACAGGGCCTAGATTTTCTTCCACTATCTTAGTTATTTCTGCTGTTATGGTAATTCCGAGGTAAGTTGCACCCTCTGTTACTCTACTGTCAGTTGACACAGCATATTCATTTACCACTATCTGGGTCTTCCCTGCGTTTAATTTATACCCCGATAAGGACCCAAAAGTCCTTGCTTCCCTCTCTATTTCTCCTAATGCTGTTGTAGGATCAGACGTTGTGATGGCAAGATCGTCCGCATACCCCAATATTTTAGTAACATATCCGTTTAAAATTATCGGAGGAATACTTCTATTTAACTCTATTCTTCTTATAAATGAGTCTATATAAAAGGCAAAAAGTAGCGGAGAGCAGGGGCAGCCTTGTCTCGTCCCCCGTTTAATCTTTATTGGATCGCTCTCTTCCCCCATTACTCTCAGCCGGATAGTGGGTTTTTGATACAGAACTTTCAATGCCTCGATGCAGCCACTTCCCAAGTTTGCTTTGTGTAGTGCTATCCAAAGGAAACCCCACGAGACCCTATCGAACGCTTTCTCAGCATCCAGTAGTATCAAGGCCATAGGGTCCCGTGAGGCTGCCGTACCATCAAACAAAGTGCAGACCCTCCTTATATGGTCTGCCGTTCCTCTCCCAGGTATAAATCCATGCTGTCGAGGGGAGACAATCTTACCCACTATCATACTCAGCCTTTTAGCTAAAATCTTAGAGTAGATTTTAGAATCGCTGTTCAAGAGGCTTATTGGCCTATAAGACCCAGGATCATCAGGGGATTTATTTTTCTTAAGAAAAACTACCATAGTTGCCTCTCCCCAAGTACTAGGTGGTGTTGCCCCCCCTTGTACAGCGGCCATTAGCTTGAGAATGTCTGCCTGTAAAATATGGAGAAATTTTTTATAAAACTCCATTGGGATTGAATCCGGTCCGACTGCTTTTCCGGCGGGGAGTTCTTTGACCGCTGTCTGTATTTCTTCTACAGTAAAGCCTAGTTCTAGATCATTTTTATCCTCTATTGAAAGTCCCTCGACTAGGGCTGACTCTAAGTAACGCACTATCTCAGCATCATCAGGTTCGAGATCAGTGGAGTATATCGTTTGATAAAAGTCGTGCATGACTGTACAAATCTCTTTAGGCGTTGTAGCGATAACACCTGTGTTAGATATCAGTTTTTTTATATCTCCTTTCGTGACTGCTTGACGAGTTCTGATCGCTAAGAGTCTTCCAATTTGCTCACTAAACTCGTATTGATCTTGTCTCCAGGCTAAATATTTCCCAGCGGCTCTTGTTGCAAATATTTCCCCAACTACAGATTTGGCTATCGATAATCTCTGTTCTATCTCTGACAGGTCTAATTTTTTAACGCTAATTGCTTTAGTTAGTTCCTCTTCTAGGGCGGCAACGGCTCTAATCTTTCCATTGATCTCTTCCCTATCCATTCTGTTCCGTTTAACAGAAAAACTAGTGGTCTCCCCCCTAATGCCCGCTTTCATAGTGTCCCATACAACCGCTAATGAAGCGGAGCCTCTGTTTACCTCTAAAAACTCCCTGAGCCAATCTTCCATATGTTTAATATAATTTCTATCTAGTAGCAATGCTCTCTCAAAGGTCCAGCTTCTTCTTTCCTTTTGGACATTAGGCCATTCTATATCTAGAGTTAGAGGATTATGATCTGACATCACTCTTGGCAGTCTAGATATTTTAGTAATGGAAGTTAGCGAGGGCGATGTCAGAAAATAATCTAGTCGTGCCGCCCTCTTATGTGGTATTGAATAATAGGTACTGCCACCCCCCAGAGGATTATCCTGCACCCACCTGTCAATCAATCCGTTATCTCGCATTAATTGTACCAGAGCTCTGAGGCTTTTTCTTTTTCTTCCAATAAATTTATCAGGTTTGTTTAGCCATAGACCTTCTAGCCCATTTATATTCAGATCCCCACACAGAATGATTGGCAAGGGCCAGCTGGTTAGTTGGGCGTTAATATTATTTATCATCTCTGGATCGTCTTCTGTTGGTGCATAAACGGAGCATAGCGTGAAGTTATGCCCCTGTGTTTGACATTCAGCCAGAGCCCAGCGTCCGTATTTATCTGCCTGTTGCCTGGTTGATAAGATCGTATTTGCACGTATTAATATAGCCACTCCACGAGTTCTAACTCCTTGTTTTGTACATGTTAGTAATTGAAATCCCAATTGTCCCAGTAGATGTTTCTGGGACCACTCTGTGTGTTTCTTGCAGGCATAGAATATCTGCATGTACAAATTTTAGATACTCTTTCAGATCTCTGCGTTTTTTAACGTTATTTAACCCACAAATATTTATGGTGATTATCCGCATAATTTTTGGTTTATTCTACTATTTTTTCCCCTCTTGGATATGCAGTATTGTGTAAGCTTGATAGTTGATGATGATTCTTTTTTTTCCCCCCTCAGTCCCCCTGTGTCCTCCCTTGTCCCTTTTACCCCCTCCCTCAGAGCCCCCCCCCCCCCTATTGAAGCAAGTGGACTAGTCGTCCCTGTGATGAAGTCTGGCCCTCTGCCTCCCTATCCCATTCCCCCCCCCCCCCCTTGTTCCCCCCCCTCACACTGACCCCTTTCCCCTCTCCCCTCTCCCCAATGCTTCTCACCCCTACACCTTGTGTCAACCCCTTTTGTACCTACTCCTAAATATAATATAATATAGAATAGTATAGAATATGTGGTGAATGCTAATCCTTCTTTTAAACCCTCCATTAATCACTTTAAGTCTTCTTAGATCTTTACTTTTACACATATACGTTCATAGGGCTAGTGACCAAATGGCAGAGCCAAGAGGGTGAAGCAATTTTTATAACTAAGAAAATTCGCTGGAGAAGAGGCCCCCAGCCGAAATTATATTTGACTCGAAGCTTCAAAGCCAGATGCCGCACCAAGATACCAATTACGTACCACTCTGGTTATGTTATCATTCCCATTTAGCCTAAGCCAGATTATCATGTAGAAAGCAGAAGATAGAGTTATTTTTATAATTAAGTAACTTCACTGGAGAGGAGTGGTTGCAGATCCGGGTTTTTTTAGAGAGTCAATATAAGACTTTGCTTGTATTTCAGAAGTGAAGATTCTGGAGCTGTTGTTGTATATTATTTTTAATTTTGCAGGGTTCATGAGGTAGGCTTGTAGCCCCATCTGCTGACAGGGTGTGATCAATTCCCTCAGCCTCCAGCGCCTTTCCACTGTGTTATGGCAATAGTCAGGCGTGGTGAAAAAGGACTGTGATTCATACATACGCTTCGCATTAGGTCGGGCTTTAGAGTAGACCTCTTCCCTTAGTAGAAAGTTGCCAAAATATATCAAGATCGCTCTTGGTCTTTGGGTGCCATCCTGAGCTCTCGGCGGACTCTTCCTTTTGTTGGCTATTGGGAACCGGTGTACCCTTTGTAGTTCATTTTCCCAATTCCAATGGCTTAATTCTGGGAATGCTCCCTTCATTAACTTTAACACATAAGCCTGGATGTTATCTCCTTCAACTCCTTCTTCGATACCAATAATTCTAAGATTATTTCGCCGCTGTCGATTTTCTAAATCTTCCAGCTTCCATTGGGCATCTGTGTGCTGCTTCTCGAACCCCTTTAATTTATCTGAATTTTTAGCTTGATTATCCTCTACTAGACTGATACGCTCCTCAAGTTGTGCGACTCTGGCATTTGTCTGTACATATTTTTGCTACTTTTTTGATAGCACCCTGCAGGTTCTTAGTCACCACTCTGCTTTTTTTCCCTTCGGTCTTAATGTCCTCTTGGACTTGTTTTATGGATTCTAATATTAGCTGTAGTGTGGGAGTTTCTAGAGTTACTCCTCCTTGCGATGGTTGTTCAGGATAGACTACACGAGTAGTCGAATAATCCCATTTTAATGCATTATCTCCATTGCTTGCTCGCCTCTGCCCAGGAATAGCTTTCTCTTTTGAATGTGTATCTCTTTGCCTTTTTGATAGCCTTTTCCTTCTGGTGGCTGTTCCCTTCCCCTTTGGAGATTCTCTGTCTCCCTCCTGGTATGAACAGCAGCCAGAGGCCTCGCTGATATTTGTGTCCCCATCCGTATCCCTTTCGAGGTCCGAGGGGGTTCCTATGGAGATTGGATTACCCTTTGATTTGTAAGCTAACAGTCTTCTTCCTGTTTATTGAGGGTATTTTTTTTAATCTGTGAATTGATTATTATGTCCGTTCCTTCTCTGATGAGTAATTGGCCACTGTCCTATGGGTCAGAGCCAGGGAGCAAAATAATAGTTTTCATATGGTTCGCTTTGTGTTTACTTTGGAGTGGAACTTTACAAGTTGCTGGATTGCTTAGGACAAAGTTCATTTTGCACAAATTACAATTGACTAATAACATGTTATCGTAGAGTACACATTGTTAAGTGTAACAGTTGCATAGTGTAACTTTATGGGTGTAAGTTACAAAGGTGCCAGCAGAGACTCTACGCTATGGTTGAAACTATGAGACCGCAGACAGAACACTTTGTTGATTTATGATGACCGAGGCCCCTTTTGAAGAATCTGCAGGAAACTTTCCCAATAAATAAACATGCACCTTGAAGTGATTTTGGTAAGTTTCATATAGTCGTGCCAGGGGGGCGGTGCAGTTCTAGGGAGGGTATTTCCATTGGAAATGTAAAAAAAAAAAAAAACACAGTACCTTAATAGCGTGGCACAAAAGAAGCTTGACCAGACAAAATACCCATGATGCAGGGCAGTCCAGATCCCATGTAGAAGAATCAGAATCAAAACCACTTTATTCGATTAGTTAAAATCATAAAAGTGTACAATACATTTACACAGATAAAGAGGAAAAACAATCCATTCATATACATATTAAAAAAAAAATAATAATTTACCCCGGTGATTCCCAATATAAAAACTAATTGATCTCTTCCAAAACAGTCAATCTTGATTTCCTTGATCTAATACAGGCAACTAAAAAGCTAGCCACACAAAACATAGTTGTTGGTGATTCCATTAATTGCAAAAATACTAATGCTGGTTTTACCTGGACAAAAGCCTCCTTTCTTAAAATAGGCCGGATAAACCTTTTCCTGGCCTCCAAATACAATGGACAAAAAAATAAGAAATGCATCACATCTTGGGCAGAAAAGTTGTCACATCTACAGGGAACCCCCTCTTCAGAACTAAACCAACCCTGCGGAACACTTAAAACCTGATGTATTTGGTTAAAACGAAACTTTGTCAAAAGCCACCTATGATAATTGTTCGTAACCATAGACCAATATGGATGCATGACCGTGGATAAATTAAGCAAGAGGTGAGCCCTGACTGAAATTTTACCGAGCTCTTGAGATTCTCGCTCAACCTCGCAGTGCTTAATAAAATACGTCTTGACCCACCCTAAATCAGCTTTCCTTAAACTTTCGGGGTTGGAAAAGAGTTCAGGTCGTCCTACCGTCTTTGCAATTAATTTAATGTAAGACAGCCACTGAATATTCTTCCAATTATCCAATTTAGAACATTCTTTCAAGATATTGTGATTCATTGTGAGATCCGGGTTCAACCAGGTACTTATCCATAGCAAAAGTGGGGCTAACTTTAAAATGTCAGAGATATATCCCGTCCCCAATTCTAGATGTACTGAATAGGTCGCAGTGGATTGGGGGAGGCCAAGAAGGGCTCGGAAAAATTTATTCTCTTCTACTTGGATGGGTTCAAGATTAATATACCCCCAAATAGCGGCCCCATACCTAGCTACTGATATAGTTTTGGCTTGGTAAATTTTCAAAATAGCCTCACAGGGTTTCCCTCCCAACCTTTTTGCGAAGCTCAATATTGCAGCCGAGGAGCTACGCACAGCTTTCACCTTTGTAGTTACTTGGGGTAACCAGTTGCCTTTATCGTCAAAAACGATACCCAGGTAGGTGAAAACTTTTACTCTAGAAATAGCCGCTCCATTGCAATAAAACGTTTTAAGATGGTTTTTTCCCTTCCCCAATGCCATTATGTGGGATTTGCCGTTATTAACCACCAGGTCCAGTGATGACATAAAATTACCAAAAGAATTCAATAGTCTTTGAAGACCAAGTGGGGTCCGTGCCAAAAGAACGGTATCGTCCGCATAAAGGAGCACAGGTACGGGAATACCATCAATCCTAGGAATATCAAGGGAGGCAGCTAGCAAACTATCTTCCAGGGAATTTATGTACAAAGTAAATAGCAAAGGGGCAAGAATACACCCCTGGCGTACCCCTCTACCAGATTTAAAGCTAGCAGTGCATTTCCCCTCCTTAGTCATCCTAATTGAGGCCTTCAGGTCTTTGTGTAGTTCTGCCATAAAATACACGAGGGGCTTGTCCAAGCCTAACTCTATGAGTATCGACCAGAGCTTAGACCTGTTAACCAGGTCGAAAGCCGTAGACAGGTCCATGAAACCTGTATAAATCGATCCCTCAGAAGCTTTGGTGTACTTTGCGATAATTAAATATAAATTCAGGCATTGGTCCTCTGTACTCCTCCCTGTTCTAAACCCATACTGTGCGTTAGAGGTAACCCCTTTGTCAGTTGCCCAGTTATTTATCCTGGCCAGGATAACTTTTCTCAAAATTTTAAACGAGGAATCTAACAGGGATATAGGTCGATAGCATCTAGGATCACCCCTTTGACCCTTCTTAAACACAGGGATTATAATAGACTGGGACCATGATTTCGGTGGGGCTACTAAAGATGCAGAATTAAAAACATTTAACAAAACTTTGGCCCAGTACTTGGGATTAACCTTGTACATGTCCGTAGGCACCCCATCCGGACCTGGTGCCTTACGACCGGCCGAGCCCTCAATTGCTTTCTCCACCTCTTCGATGGAAAAAATGATAGGAGGGAGGGGAGAGCTAGAAATTGGGATCTTAAATACTTCCTGCTCAAGATTACTCCCATAAATATTTTCAAAGTGGGCTAACCAGTCTTCCTCCGGAATATTTAATTCCAACGCCATGTTCTGGGAACCGGATTAAAAAGGAGAATTAATAATTTCCCAGAATTTGGAACTATTTTTCAGGGTAGCGTTATCCATTAGGGCTACCCAAGCTTCTTCTTTAATTTCCCTCTTCCGTGTCATTATTACTTGAGAGTATGCTTTCCTTAACTGTGTGACCAATCCTATGTTCCTTGGTTTTTCATTAAGGGCTTTTTTAAGTTGTGTTAAAGCTGAAGTACAGCTATGATTGAACCAACCTTGGACAGTTTTGGGTTTAACAGGGCCTCCTTTGGTGGTAAGTTCCGTAGCTACTTGAGAACAAATGGTTTCAAAGGCCATAATTATATCTTTGTCATAAGAAGATGGGTCAGTACATGTATTTAATTCGAAACCTACCTTTGAGACAATTAAATTAAAAAAAATCTTCAGGGATAACCTTGGACCATTGTAATCTCCTCCCTTGATCTTTAGGATTCACCGAAACCACCACAGGAGTCAAATTACGTTTATCTATAATTGGAAAAACATTGGCCAAGATCAATATCACCGGGTTGTGATCGCTAAAACAGGAGCGCTGGGCGTTATAAAAAAAGTACATAATTTAAAAGCCCTGCTGATAAAAATATATAGTCAATTATGGTTTCCCTATCCCTAGCAACATAGGTGGGGACACGAGAATGCATATCCCGAAATTCAACCTCATAGAGATCGGAATTTGCCAAAAAGGGACTCCATGGCAACCCCTTTAGAGCTATGTTCAAAGTGTTGGGGGTTTGAAAATTCAGGGCCATCCTTATCTCTATAGTGACAATTAACATTGCATAAATGAACATTAAAATCACCCATCAAAATATAATGGCAAAAAGTGGTATGATTGTCCTTATAGGATTTTAAAAATTCGGTCAGCCAGAGGATATGCTCGTTAGGGGACTCTTCTTGCTGGGAATTATAGCAGTTGATTAACAAAAACTTAACATCATTTGCCAAACTAACTTCCAAAATAAGACAATTATAGGAAGTACTTACAACCTTCTTGACACAGCCCAAAATATTTACAGTAACGAGGAACATGAGGCCTCCCCTATCTCTTCCCGCATTAGAACTCTGGGCCGGTACAAAATAAGAGGTATAACCATCCATCCAGAAGTCACAGTCCTTATCCCAAGTCTCTTGAAGGGCAATGATGTCATATAGTTGTAAAGTGTCTAACCAACCACGGTCACTCTTCTTTGACCGTAAACCCGCAATATTCCAACTCATAAATTTTATGGTTTCACCTGAATTAGAAACAATATTAACGGAGTTTGATTGTGAGGTTCCATGGTGCATTAGGGTTTCAGCATTTACTCTGGGGACAGGATTTACCACACTAACGCTCCCCTGAATTACAGAATCCTCCTGTCAATCACAGGCGTCTAGGCCTGAGAGTGCCTCAAATCTATTTCGGGTAATAATGTTATGGTCTTCCCTACAAAAAGTTGCCCTATTGTCCCACTGGGGTTCTGGAAACCTCTGGGGGGCCCTAGCTAGAACGGGTTTTGACACCACTCTGTTCGGGAAACTCCCATAACATTTGTAGAAATAACCCAACGAGCGCGCACACACACTAGTGTTTTCAGTTGTCAAAGAAGCTGCACGTATCAGGACTGTATTAACATGTTGTGGGGATCTAAAATTAACTATAACAGTCCCCACTGCAGCCTTTCTGGGACGGACCAACCCACTTAGTCCTTCTGGTGGAAATAATTTGATCAGCAAGATGTACTGGGAAGCCACATCTTCTATTGAGCCAAGCTATAGTTTTGTTTTTTAGCGACTCGTGTGTTTCCTCACCAGAATGGGCGTGCAGATTTCCTAGGACGGGCACATTAGTCAAGACGACCACATAAGGAGCACACTCGGGGGGAAGATTAGTAAAACCAGAGGAAGTTCCAAATCTAGAAATAGAGGTACCATCCTGTCCCACAGAGGGTAGCTTAACTGGAATAGTGGGAGGTGGAGGGTCAGAACAAGCAGGATCTGGAAATGCGGGTGCCTGGGAAGGTGGTAACGGAGATTTTATAACATTATCATCAATGACCCCAACACAGCCAGTATCTGACGACTTAGATTCCCCACTACGTAGCAGAAGTTTCGCTACCAGCTCACCAAGCCTCTGTACTTCCTTGTTGGTATTTTTTAATTGGAGCATTAAGGATTGCGTATGCTTGGCTAACAGGGTCTCAAATTTAGCCTCAAGAGTAGCTATTAGTGACGCGAATTGGACTGGGTCTAGAGTGTTACCACCCAGTCTACTTGTTTCCTGTGGACCAGACCCCGAAGCAGTATTATTTTGAGCTTTGTGTAGAGCTTCTGCTCTTTTTCTGACAGGCCTCCCCCCCCCTTTTATTTAAAAGTTTCCTACAAGCTCTTACTGGTCTAGGGCTAGGGAGAACCTCCTCAGTAGCATCGGAGGCCAAAACCTGAGGATCGAAACATTCCTCCAGGTTTTCAAAAAGAACCTGGCCTTCTATCGATGCAACTGGACTAACACGTACGCTAATATCGTCAAAAGGGTTTACAACCACAGGTATACATGTGGTAAAAGGCAGAACGGAGGGGCCCCCTTTCCCAAGTGAAAGCCTACGATCTTTATTAATTTTATTGACCATTTTCACTAAATAATTATCCATGGGGCCGGCCACAACTGTACCCGAATCCGGATTGTTGCTCGACATAGTCAGAACACAAATCTAACAAAAATGTCAACCCCAAAAACGTGGAGGTATATACTGCCCCTAGTCAAAGTTCTCGTTGAAGTATCGTAACTATATGTCACGCAAGTCCACAAGCAACCAGTTCCTCACGACGAAAGGTTAACAGCAAACTCACGTGTCTTGGGCTCAGGAATGAAGTCACAAGAGTCGTGGCCCAGCCCTGCCACGGTCTGCCCCGGACGGCCACAGACGGTCCCGCCCTTGTCCCGGGCTTCTCCCGGCGCCCGCCCGCCCGCGTCCCGCGACGCGGGGGAAGCAGCAATCTTTTATGCGCCTCCGGGCGCTTCGATGTCGTCAGGGAGCGCCGGGGCACCTGGGGGTTGAAGTTTTCCCCGCTCCGGGCAGCGCGACGAAGTGGCAGCCCACGGCCAGCGAGGGAGCACCAACAGAGCACCACCAAAGCCAGCGGCGCAACAGGGAGGGCAGGGACGGCACCCCCGTCAAGGAGCAGGACAGTCCGGTAGGTTTTTCTGTTTTCGCGCTTTCCCATGTAAGTTTCCAATTGTAAAGACGCAATCCAGCTGATTTGAAGTAAAACAGGCATATTTATTCCAGCAGTAAGTGCACAGGCCAGACGGGCCCAGTGAATCGGCATCAACTGAAGCTGATGTTCTAAACCACTGTACCCAAACATTCTAACACAGTATAACGCTAAGCAGAGGGACAGAACAATCTCAACATTCCCTACCTCAAGTAATGCAATAGGAGAGCACATAAAAATCATATACGTTAATACATAGAACACCACACAACATATATAAAATATGCAACAGATAAAGGAACATTAAGCAGCATTGTGTGGCACATTTTATAACCATATGATTTTGATCTTTTTGAGACAGAAATTACATTTGCTGTTGACATCTGCAAAGTGTTGTAAATACATAACTGTATGTTACGGCCACCAAGTTGTATAATACCACCGGCCCCGACCATTGCCTATTGTTTTAATCAGCAATATGTTAATGAAAGGGAAAACGCCCTTAAACATTCTAATTCCAATTAGTGCCCATGATTGATTCTAAATTGAAAAGAACAGCTTTAGCAATCTGCTACTTCTAAGACCAAATGTAATTTTTGTAATAAAGGAAAGGGTGTTCTTTTTTTTATTTTTTATTTTCCATTTTAACTACATAATGAAGTATTGTTCTCCTCCTTTTACTACTTAGACCCAAACAGTATAATCTAGTTTTTCAGGTCCTATTTTTTTTTATAAACATTTAACTGTTTGGGGGGGGGGAACGATTTTCCAAGCTCACTAGCCAAAAAGAACCTATATTATAAAACTCCATAACTGCTAAAGTTATGTAATATGGTCCTATATTACCATGTCAGGGTTCTGGTGACACAGACCATTCCGCTTTCACCTCATAGTTAATGGCAGTACTAGAACACATCACTGGCAATCCTGGACCATGTTACATGGTTACCTCCTATATGTCCTAAATATCATTAATATATTAATATCTACTACCATGAAAACTCCAGATTAATAGAGTGTATATTAGTATATATTTGTACCTGCCTGTGTTTTTTTTAATAACTTGGTAGCTTCTCAGTGGTTGTGTATCTCATGACAAATGACTCCAAGTTGATAACACCTTTGAGTTGGGTTGATATACTGGTGACTTGTTCTACTAACTCTGACGCTCAGTTTTGTTGGTTTTTTTTTGGTGAGAGAGAAGTCTTGCTTCAACCTCTCAGATAAGCTTTCCTCAGATAATGTTTCAAACTGTAATGTCATATTTGGCATCCATTTTCTGCCAGCATTTCCAAACATTACAAGTTTGTGCCTTGTAAATAGTGTTTCACTGCGCTCAGAATATACTGCAAGCAGAATGTTTTACTGCGGGCCATTTTAACATTGTTTAAAATGACAAAACTGCTTTCTTTTTTACATTTTTTTTGAAAATGTATTATTTGCAACAAGGTTTAGTTGACCCCTTCGACACCTCTTGCATGTGGGAAATGTACAGATTGTTTCTGGTCTTTCGGCAGGTTCTTCTGAATGGCTTTGAGTGGAGGATGCACATGCTGCGACGGCTGAAAATAATAAGTAGATGTTTTCATAACCCTTTTCCAGTTTGTTGAGTCTGTGTAGTTCATCTTGGGGGTTCAGGAAATGAAACTTTGTCTAAGAATTCCATTTTGCGAGCATGTAACTCGAGAAACCTCCATACCGACAGCTGGCAGCATTATTCTGTTCTATGGAATGGTATTTTGAAGAGTGATTGCTGCCTATCATTGTGCACGTATAAACAAGCAATGGCAAAGCCAATAGTTTTCGCCTTATTGACCAATTGGTTTTGCCCATGGTATGCAACATCGGCAAAGATTTTTGCCGTTGCTGTGTAGTATCGGCAAGCCAGTAGGTCTGCCTTTGACTTGAAGCAAAATATTTTCGGTCCCAAAAAGCACACATTGCCATAGTAGTCCTTGGCTCTGAATGGAACTGCTTTGTGTGTGCACGTGTTCCTTGCCACAGAGCAGAGTGCTGTTGCTCACAGTCAATTTAGCAAATGGCTGAAATGTCATTTGAGGTGTCATCAGTGATATCATAAATGATGTCCTAGAACGGCATGATTAATGTATTATGTGAGGTCATAAGCTATACATGACGGGATGCTAGTTATAGTTAGCTCTGCTATCTATAACTGGTGAATTTCTGTGTGTTTTTTTTTTTAGCTCCGGTGGGGTCGGCTCTCTGGGATAGAGTACTTGAGCCGGCCTTGGGGATGATGTTCCTGGGGCCTTTGGAAGCTCCGGAAGGGGGGGCGTGTGGGCCCCCCCTTCTTATTTTAGGTTAGGTTACGGCCCTTGGTTATAGAGTCCCCGGGGCCTCTTAAAGCTCAAGGAGGGGGGGCGTGTGGACCCCCTCCCCTCTTTTGTTGGGTATGGCCTGGGTCCTCCGTGCTCTTTGGCGAGTTGTAGCCCACACTGGGTACCTTGCGGTCCCAGTGCCAGGAGGGAACCCTATGATGAAGCAGGTCACCTTCGGGTGAGTGAGAGTTCTCGTACTAACAGCGAAGTGCTGTCAAGTCTTGTCCGATGACTTTTTTCAGGTCTCATTTTTCGCGTACACTCTGACCACCAAGACATACATAGTGTGTTAGTATCTCTAACATAAATTACAGCCCTACTCCTTTTCTTGTTTTGAAGGCGCACAGTAGGAGACTTGAGCCAGAAACTTGCTTGTGATAGAAACATTTTGGGTGTAATTTTTACAGGACCATGTCTAATTTTTTTGTAGGGACTATTATGGCTAAAGCAGAAGTTGATTGAGGAGAAGGGGCCATTCTGCATAGACTGTGTGGGATTGCAAGGAATTTAGCGCTCATTTAGGAAGTGACAAGACCATCTCTTCTAGGGCAACAATTTTTCATTTGTGTAGCTGGCTGACACTCCCTGGTAGTAGGCTTGGGCCCTTCAATAAGGGGTAAAGGTGTATTCTTTAAGTAGGGCATACTTGATTGCCTTACTCACTCATTTAGTTTTTTGGACAAGTTAGCCCTGAAAGCATTTATTGGAAGCAGATGCAGGCCAGTATGATCAGACATGAAGGGTCTGACATTCTTTCTCGAGAAAAATTATACAAGTTTGAGAGTTTCAAAACTTTCTTAGGCGTGAGTTGCATTTTTGAAAGAATGTTGGTGTATTTGTTAATCGCTTTCATTCCAAAAAGGACCATTTCAAAAACCCATCTCAAAAGCCTTTGATAACTAGAAATTGTTGAGTGGAGTCTTGCAGTTACGGGCCGTTCGCAAGCAACGAAACCCCTGTTTAGATGGTAAATGAGTCATGATTAAGGTGCAATTGGTCCTTCAGACCCCTGAGCTCTGGTGCCACCGCACCTGCTGCACCAGTGCTAGCTCTACTCCTGGTCACTGCGGGTTCCATGGTGAAGTGGCATTCTGCATGATCACTGGCCTACCCGAAGTACTTCAACGCTTTTAGTAATGTGTGCAATTGAGCAATTGGACCAGCGTGAACAAAAAGTTCCAGTCCACTTAATAGTACCTCTAAAGCATGTCAAAAGACGAGCTGTCTATTATGAAATTCTCTGGCAGGGACTTCTCTGCGGAATCATGTTCTTGCTGCAGTAGAGACTGACACATTTCCAGAATTTATGTCAAATTTCTCGCCAGGAAAGCAGATCCTGCTAGAGTAGAAACAGGGGGTTCCCGTCATGTGCCATGTTTAGCTTTTGTTTCATGCTTTGTGGATTCTGGAGGAAATGCTTTGTGGCCGTATGACCGTCGTTGTTCGTCACCACATGCATTCACGACATGTGTTTTTTTCGACAAATGAACGGCCGTGTGCTGTTTATTTTTGCGCTGCGGTAAAAATAGATGGGCGGTTCAAAGCAATCTTTTTTTCCCTTTAGATGCAACGCTGGTTGCGACGAGCGTGAGCCTATTTCGAGTGTGCAATGGAAAGGTTTCCATGGAGGGGGATGTCTCTGGAGATGGGGGGATGTTATCATAAAAATAGATAGCACGTTGGAGGCGCACAGCTAGGTGAAATCACAAGTCAGGAAAAGGTACTGGAGAACAGGTGCCCGCATCATGCATCAAATGCCTGTGCCCGTATGGGACATCAGTCCCCGGGCCAAGGTCTTACCATATGAAGCCTCGGTGAATGCGCCCTTCTCCCCCGCGCGCGCCTTAAACCAAGTGCTTGCGTGGTCCTGTCACGGCGCTGGCACATGCGCGCGCCTCTGGCGGGCCTTTTGGAATGAGAAAAGACCGCGCGTTTCCGAGCTCCGAAGCCGCTGGCAACTCCCTAAATGGCTCTTCTCTAAACGTAACCTCTCCGTGAGAGGAGGGAAAGAGAAACTGGCGGCCGTGATCGAAACAACTGTGGGAAGCGTGCAGCGTTGCCATTATTGGGACTGGCCTCTCTATCTCTCTCTCTCTCTCTCTCTCACACACACACACGCGCTCTCGTGTGCGGGGCCTTTTTGAGCAGCGCTTCACATCTGCACTTTTCTTCTAATAATAATAGGTTATGCTGTCGCTCCTACTTTGCAGCGACTTTGTTTTAAGTCCGCCTTGCTAATTGTTAGCCTCTGTTCTCACTTTAATTACAGCTGCTTTTTTTCTTTTCATCTCTTGATAGTTTATTTGTTGTGATTTTTTAATTGGATGTTATCTATATTTGTTATCGTATGTTCCACCTCATTTGGCTCCCGCGGACTTGATAAGGTAGTCAGGTTTTCATTCATTGGTTCGATGTCACTTTAGGCAAAACGTGGATTCAAGCTGGTTCTGGTTAACTTCCAGCCTGCTGTTTTTCTTTCCCTCGTGCCAGCCTTCAGAAGCTTCCCGGGAGTGCCGTGTGAGCTTAAAAAAAGAAATCTTCTGTAGGTACTGGATATTTCACAATTGGCCTCCGATGACTCTAGGCCGTGAAGAATGTTCCTGCGAGCTTATTCACACGAATGGAACATTGTGACCACATTACCCTGGCCTTACAGGGACTTACTTGCTTCCATTAGAAAAGCGTCTGCAGCTCAAAACTGTGCCTCGCTGAAGCAAGTAGCAAGTGAAGCGGCCATTCTCATTTTGCAGGCACAGTGACCTGGTTCTGCAGGCATCTGGTTGAATGTCTTGTTTTTGGATTGCAAATCAGCAAAAGGGTGTCCTTCTCACTGGTGGATGAGGCTCAATCGCACTTTTTTTTATTTTTATTTAAGCCACTAGTTTTATTTTTGTCTTGTTGGGAACTCCCTCCTCTGATCCCCCCTCCCGCCCCCACGCAGATGCAAAATAACATGAATTGATATCCGGTATAAATGTCATTAATGTAGTAGTTAATATAATAGACAAACACATGGCTCTTATGTGATCAGAAGGTAGATAAATATTTTCAAGCTCGAATCCGGTCAAACAATTTTTCCTGCTTGTCAAAGACCTATAAGAAATGTAAGATTTTAGAGGCGAAAGCTAAAACATAAGTGCGCTGATACTTTGCTGGGAATCCCAGATTTGCCTTTCCTGACTATACAGGACTTGCGCATCACAAGTTAAATATTTACAAAGTCTGGCTTCTGCAAAGGACTTCAGGGGTAATTTCAAGCTAACCAGGTCATGGGCCAAACAAAACCATATTGTCTGACCCTGACCTCGTTGATGTGGAGCCTGAAATTCGCTGTTCACAACCAGAGTAATGCTCCCTTAACACGTGACCTCTAAGGGATGTGTGCCAGGCATCGCTTCTACTGATTCCATTTTCCACTATCGAAGGTGTTACTATGACATTCATTTAGCACATATATTCCATGCTTGAGCTTTGGAGGGAAACCCAGAGATGTGTATGAGCCTCTGAGCCAGCCAGCATACCGCAGCAAACCTGCAAATGACCCAAGCGCTCACATGCCCAAGTCCATTGAGTTCGGTTGTCTTGCTGAAGACATCTTTGCTGCAAATTTAAGAGACTTGTGGAATTTCTCTTTCTCGAGTGCCAGTCATATTTGTGCTGGTACTTGCATGCAAGATCAAAGACCGGTTTAGAGAGATTCGTAGAGCGCTACCGGAAAATCTTCAGAAGTGATCACAGTCTCTACGGCTGCATTGAAAGATAGGAGCGCGACTTGTGATTGCGAGACCCCCAGCAGAAGTCCGATTTAATTGGATTCGGGAACTCTAACGGAATATCAAACTTCAAAATACCCAACTATATGACTTAACATGTGTTTTTTTAAATTTGATTAATCAATGCATATTGCTAACTTCCAGTATTAAATTATGTACAATGACGCTGCTGATTCATCTAATGACTATGATTATGGGTTATCAATGAGGAGAAATAACTCGGCTGCTAAAAGATATCAAACTTGTCATTGATCTTTAGCGTATCTGCCAGTTTCTTCCTCATTCTGAACAATAAACGATCATACATGGAGTCCTGAATGCTTGTGCAGTAGTTTCAAATACTTGTTTTATTTTATTATTTTTTTTAAAGATTTTTAGCAGCGTGTGAAACTGGTGAACCTAACTTGTGTAGTCCTGAACATCATAAAAGAAATACAGAAATATGGACTTGTACAATATTAAAAAAATTAGAAAAGCGGCAGGTAATCTCAGTCTTTATCGCGAGCTAAAACCGGCAAGTTTAAGAAGAGGAGTTATTTATCTTTTAATAGTTTGTAATCGAGGAGGGAAATGAAAATTTGGAAGCTGATTTTAGAACTGGAAGTTGAGGCCGAAAGACGATGGTGTTTAATAGTTTTGTGATCTTGAGACTGATGACATTCTTTACGCTTGTGTAAAAAATGAGCTATCAGCAAACAGTAACTTCATTTCCAATAAAAAAAAATTACTGTTTCAGAGTAAAATGGGAGGAGAGCCAAATTTAAATTGGTGATGAACCTCCAGTGGCAACCAGTGGATACCCTTATGCTACCATTTTGTTAACCATTTTTTTGATTGCTCTTGTGCCGAGCTTCATGGTGGGCAATACACAACAAAATTCAGTCACGAATAGAAATAAATAAACTGGTTAGGATCGAAGAAATCGGGATGGAATTAAAGGATTACATACTTAATACGCTATTTGTTAAAATGTGTGTTCTCTTGGCTTTTCCTAAAGATGTAGAAATTGTAGCCAACTTGCAGGTTTCAAGGTCATAAGTGCCACAGCTTGGCTAGAGCAATTGAGAAGGTACTTTCTCCAAAGGTCTCAATTTTTACTTTGAGAGATACAAACAGATGATGACTCTAGGAGTGTAAAAGAAAAGCAAATTGGCAGCCTGAATGCCAAGACATTTTTACTATTTCTTGTGAATGTTCCTATGCACAATAGTCCAGACTTTGAAGGCACTCCTGGGCCAAATGAGCAGCCAGTGTAGGGGTTTATGAAAAAAGGCATAATGTTTTGCCATCTGGTGATGCTAGTGTGATGTGAGCCACAGAGTTTTGGACCACTTGCCGGCACTGGTGTTTTTATAGGTATACAGGCAAATGTAATTTATATAATCGAGACTTAAGGATAAACGTAAATCTATCAAATTTTCTTTCATATTTTGAACTTTTAACCTCTTGGGAAATTCAAACACCTGCATTTCTAACACGCACCTGTAAATATGTAATAGCGAATAAAAGGTTTGATATGACTAAAGAGATATTCAAAATGGCCTTCCTCGGTTTTCTTACCGTGTGTTTGCAAATAGAAAGCTTAGAATCTAAAAAAGCGACTTAGCAGAGTCAAAAACATGAGTCTAGCCCATTGTTTCTCAAAATAGATGCCCATGGTCGTGGATCTAGTCACCCTGGTGGGGGTAAGCAGTACTTTGTTTTAAATGTATTGATCTTCAAACAGAACACTTTATTGACTGAGAGGCTTCTCATTAGGCAGTGAACCTCAAGACTTCTGTGCCAGTAAAAGGCATAACTGAGTTACATCATCACACTGATGGATGGAGATGTCACAGCCGGGTACCAGTTCATCTGACAGCTCAACATAACAATTAAATATACTGAAAGATTGGTACCTGAGCACTCTTCACTCCATGGGCAGGGAAGTGAATGTGATGGATAAGTCCAGGACCTTTCTTCTAAAACTTGTGCATGCAGCAAGGATTGAACGCACTAATGAATGTTCAACACTTTGGGAAAGCTGCTCAGAAAGCTAGCACTTAAAGGCCGCGGGTTTTCCAACCATCCGATGCCCTGAACATATCATTAACCATCTGAAGCGTAGCTGCCTACCTTTACTACGCTTGGGAGGAGCCCTGACTGATAACTTCCCCAGAAAAGATGACTAACCTTGTGAAAGGACAAATCTTTGAGAATGGAGTAGACAAGATTGAATTTTTTCATAAAATGTACAATCAACCCCATCTTACGTTTGTAAGGAAAGATACTAAATGCTACTGACAGTTGGCCTAGGAGTGTAGCGTGAGTCACTGTGTGGCTCTATAAATAATATGGCAAAAATCAAATATTGCAGTTTGAAGTAAGGTTTGCTGATTTAAAAAGAAAGTCAAGAGGGAGGAGCCTAGCGCGCAACCAAGATGGCCGCGTAGGTGCGAGGCTCCCGAGGACCTCCGCGACCTCCTGCATAAATCCTGACCATATCCTGTCCTAGACGAGGGGACTGTGTTCGTGAGACCGAGCTGAGGTGCCACCCGTTTTCCGTTTCCAAATCGGACCTCGGACACCGGCGGGAGCATCGATTGAGGTTTGCGGCCTTCTCCACGCCGGCCCCCCGGATTGGAGTTGTGGGGCGATCCGGAGACAAAGTGAACAACAGCGGCGGGCGAGGCTGGGCGACTCGCGTGCCCCGCGCTTTCGCTTTCGCGCCCTCCTTGCTGCCAAGCGAGGTAGGGTCGCGGGGCGGCGTGCGGTGGTGTGGCTTTGTCGGGGTGCCCTGCCGGCCCGCCAGCTGTGACCCGCCCTGCGGAGCTGTGGTCGCCCCCCCCCCGGAGCCCGTGAACTGGTTTGTCAGCCCCTTTCAAGGAGATTGGCACGATTTGGGGACTGGAGCCATGTCCACGAAGCAAGATGGCGACCGGGCAAAGGTGAAATCGACCCGCCGTGGCGCAGCCCATCAATCCAACAGCATGGACCGCTACACCCTCCAGAAGGGATCTCCAGAGGCGCCGCGTAGGTCCCCTGTGGGCCCGACTGATGCTCCTGCTCTGCCCGCGGATCTGACCCTCCGAGACGTCATGGGCGCCATCGCCGAGATGAAGGCCTCGGTGGACCAGCGCTTTGACACTCTGGCGCAGAATATTGACTCGGTCCTCGTGGATGTGGGCCTGGTGAGGGCCGATCTGTCTAAGACGAATGACCGGGTCGACTCTTTGGCCCACACCACCTCGGGCCTCACAACGGACGTGGCGGCCCTCCAAAAGGAGGTGCGCCGACTTGGCCAGGCGAGCGCCCTGATGGATCGTCGACTGGAGGATTCCGAGGGTCGGGCCCGGAGGAACAATGTCCGCATTGTCGGGGTGCCGGAGGGACGTGAGGAGGAGGCGGCGGATCTGTTTGTGGAGGACCTGATCCTCACCCGTCTCCAGCCCCGGGGGCTGAGTAAACTCTTTGCGGTGGAACGTGCCCACAGGGTCCCCGGAGGAAGGCCTAAGGTCGGAGCCCCTCCGAGGCCTCTCATCGCCCGGATCTTCAACTTTCGGGACAGAGACGCTATCCTGCAGACTTCTAGGCAACAAGGACCGGTCAGACTCGACAATGTGGACGTAAACTTTTATCCTGATTTTACTCCGGCGGTCCAGAAGCAGAGATTGAGTTTTCTCGGAGTCAAACGTCGCCTACGGGACCTGAACCTCAAGTATGCAATGCTTTTTCCAGCGAAGTTGAGGGTAGAGGTGGATGGCCGCACGCACTTTTTTGATCGTCCCGAGGCGGCCGGGGACTGGTTGGACACTTTGCCCGGGGATCGGGGCCGGGGGGGTGGGGGGGCGCGGTTGGTGGGGAGGGCTTGCCGGATCAGGACTGAGGGACTAATAGTAGGCCTTGCTCTGGACAACATTATTGTCATCATTGACTGATTGTGTAAGTTCCCCTCCCGTGGAGGTCGTACGGGGTCTCTTGGGGGCTTTCCCTCCTCCTCTGGGGGACTAGTTAGTTTTTTCGTCTATGGGGCGACAGGCACACTGCACTTTGGGGGGGCTGTTTGGGCTCATGCAGGGGTGCAGGGAGGGGGGAGTTCTGTTGGGATGGGTGGGTTGGGGTGGGGTGTTGTTTGTTTTTACCGCAAGGCAAACCCTTTACTGTATTGGTGTTTTTGAGGTGCTCTCGGGGGGACGAATGATGGCTTCTGTATGTGATGGGGGGTAGGGACTTGACTTTGTTGTCTTGGAACGTTAATGGACTGGGGGATAGGATTAAGCGAGGTGTGGTCCTGCAGTATCTGAAACGAATTTCGCCAGATGTGGTCTTTCTGCAGGAGACACACCTTATTGGTAATTCCTTTTGTGCCATGAATCGGCGTGGCTATCGTTTGGTGGCCCACTCGGGCTTCACGTCTGGCTCGCGGGGGTGGGCATCATGGTTAAGAACTCGCTCCCGCTGGAAATAGACGAGGTGCGCCATGATGAGAGGGGACGCTACACTGCCTTGGTGGGGAGAATGGAGGGCAAAGTGGTTGTCTTTGTTTCAGTGTACGTCCCGCCGGGGCTACAGTCTACCACCTTTGCGGACCTGGGGCGCCTCCTTCTTGACCTTCCGGGGGGGCTTCTGGTGGTTGGGGGGGACTTCAATGCGGTGGTTTCTGGGACTATGGATCGTCACCCCCCTAGGGACCTCCCCCGGGCGCAGGCGTGGCTGTCCGGCCTCTTAGATACATTGGGATTGGTGGACTGCTGGCGCTTAAAACATCCCACGCAGCTGCAATACACCTTCCATTCGGGTGCCCATGGTAGCCTCTCGCGGCTTGATCATATCCTTGTCCCTGCGGCCTATGCTGGGAGGGTGGGAGAGGTGTGCCATCTGGCGCGGGGTATTTCAGATCACTCCCCGCTCCTGTTGCACTTTGGTGTCCTCCCGAGGGGGGAGGGCAGGGTAGCTCCAATCAATGCCTGGTACCTGCGCGACCCCACCATTCGTGCTGACTTGATTAAATCCTTGCAGCGGTATTTTGAGGAGAATGTGGGGTCTGTCCCTTCGGCTATCTCCCTTTGGGAGGCCTTCAAGACAGTTATTAGGGGGGAGGCCCTCTCCTTCATATCCCATGCCCGGAGGCGCGAGCAGGAGGAGGTGACCCGGGTGGAGGCCGAAATTACTGAATTAGAGGGTGCTCTGGGGAGTGGGTTGACGGATGCTGCACTGCATGTTCTACACCTTAAGCAAGCGGCCTATAGAGCCCTCGTCACGGAGGCAGCCAGGGGCCTCAGTAGAGAGCAACAGGGGCGACTGTATGATGTGGGTGATAAGGCTGGTAAATTGATTGCGTGGTTGGATAAAAAGGAGAGAGCGAGTCGTGTGGTCCCGCTGATTGAGAGGATGGATGGGGTACGTGTCACCGAGCCAGAAGACATTGTCTCTTGCTTCGCGGATTATTTCCGCGAGGTGTATTCCCCGGTCTCTCCCTGCTCGGAGGCGGATTCCCATGCCCTGCTTCGGGATATCGCGCTGCCCTCCCTTTCGGTGGAGGACAGGGAGTCGTTGGATGCTGCTCCTACCTCGGATGAAATTGCCCTTGCCATACGCTCGGTCGCATCTGGCAAGGCCATGGGCCCGAACGGCATCCCTATCGAGTTATATAAGCTGCGACCGGACGTACTGGCACCCCACCTCCGCGCGATGTTCCTGGCGGCCCACTCGGGGGGGCTCCCTCCCGCCGGACCAACGCCTGGCTACGATCGTGGTGGTCCACAAGGAGGGGAGACCCCGAGACCGGGTTACCTCCTATCGGCCTATCTCGCTCTTGAATGCGGAGCCCAAAATCCTTGCCAGGGTGCTCGCCGCCCGGCTGGTCGGCGTGGTGGGCGGTTTGGTCCACCAAGACCAGTCTGGCTTTATTCCCCATCGCAACACGGCCCTCAATCTGCGGCGCTTGCACGGGGTGCTCGCGCGTGTTCCGTTTGTGCGGGAGCCGGCCATCTTGGCGTCCTTAGACGCCACCATGGCGTTTGACACGCTCGAATGGCCATACATTTGGGCGATGCTGTCGAAATTTGGATTTGGACCAGGATTCATCAGCTGGGTCAAATTGTTGTACTCGGGCCCATTAGCGCAGGTGGTAGTGAATGGACGAGTCTCGGCCCCATTCGCGCTGGGACGGGGCACGCGACAGGGTTGCCCCTTGTCGCCGCTCCTGTTTGCATTGGCCCTGGAACCCCTGGCGGAGTGGCTGCGGTGGCACCCTTCCATCCGTGGTCTCCGTTGGACCCCCGAATATGAGGACCGCGTGTCCCTCTACGCTGACGATATCCTTTTGTACCTAGCCTCCCCGCGCAAATCACTGATTGTCCTGGTTGATGTCCTGCGCTCCTTTGGCCGTAACTCAGACCTCGTCATCAACTGGGCTAAATCATGTGTCTATGTGCTTTCCGGGGAGGCTCCCGTCCTCCCGCGGGGCTGTCCGATCCAGATTGCCTCGCAGGGGTTTCGGTACCTGGGTGTCTATATCACGCTGGACCCGGAGGCCCGCTACGAGCGAAATTTGCTTCCCCCCCCTCCAGCGCTTGAAGGAGGACGTCGCGCGCTGGCGGCGCCTGCCGCTTTCGCCGCTCGGCCGGGCGGCATTGTTTAAGATGATGTCGTTGCCGCGCTTCCTGTACGCTCTCCAGAACACTATGGACCTAGTCCCGGCGCGCTACTTCCGTGAGGTGGAGAGTCTACAGCGCCTCCTGTTCTGGGACGGGAGGCCGCGTATAGCCCTGGCGAAGTTGACGCTCCCGTGGTATGACGGGGGGATTGCCCTCCCGGACATTAAGCGGTATTACTGGGCCTCCCAGCTAGCTGCAATTAATCACGGCCTCTATGGGCCCGCCTTGAACCCGGCATTTGAAATGGACAAAATGCTCCTGCCCGGTGGCGACTACAATCGAGCGCTCTACTCTGGCGCGCCGGATCCCCGCTTGATGGGGCCCACGCGTGTCATGGTGCGGGTGTGGCACGCGGCCAATGCAGCTATGGGGTGGAAGGACCGTTTGACCCGGGCGTCGCCGTTGTATGCGCCTCAGCGGTTGGGCTCCCTGTGGACCTCGAAGGGCTTCGAGAAGTGGGACACGATTGGCATCAGTAAAGTGGGGGACCTCTGGACGAGAGGGGGATTTAAAACATTCGAGACGCTGCAGACGGAGTTTCAGCTGCAGGGCAGTGAATACTTTCGGTACTTGCAGGTCCGTCACGCGCTGGGCTCCGTCTTCCCAGACGTCGCCTCCATCCCGGAGTCTTCCCCCCTGGAGGATAGAGTGCTGGATGGCCACGTTCCGGACAGCACGATCTCCCTTATTTACAAAAAATTGATCAATGACCGCTCGGGCCTGCTGACCGGCCTCCGTGAGGCTTGGGTTGCCGACGGGCTGGAGTTGGACGACGAAGACTGGATTTCCGCGGTGGCCTCTCCGAAGGAGGTGGCCATACCGGCTCGCCTTCGCTTCGTCCAGCTCAAGATCCTCCACCGGGTTTACATGACGGGGCCAAGGCTTCTGCGTATGGGCTATGCTGATGATGGGCTGTGTAAGCGTGGGTGTGGTGCTTTGGCGACTTTTTTGCATATTCTGTGGGAATGCCCGAAGGTGGAGCGATTCTGGCGTGGTGTGCATGAGGTCCTGCGAGTGGTTACGCATGTCGTGCTGCTGCCTGAAGCGAGGAGATGCCTGCTGAATGTGTGGGAACCTACTGATTACTCTGTTCCGCAGACGCGATGGGTGACTCTGGGATATATGATAGCTAAGCGTGACATTGCTCAACTGTGGTGATCCCAGAGGCCCCCGGCGGTGTCGGCCTGGAAAGAACACATGGATTGGTGCATGTTCCGAGAAAAAGTGGTGTATGTGGAGAGGGGTAAGCCTGGGGCGTGGGTGAAAGTATGGGGCCCCTGGAATGCCTACCGCGGGGGTATTTGCGAGCCACCACTGCTGCCTGCTGCCTCACCGGCTCCGTCCCCCTAGTTGACCCCCTCCCCCAGCCCCGGGCACGGAGTTCCCCCAGTCCTGGATTTGTTTCCCTTCCCCCTCTTTAGATTCCTGTGGATGGTCGGGGTCCCTCATTTGAGGAGCACGTGTGGTTACTTTCGATTGCGGGTTGCCTTGCGGGTGTGGTTTTTCTGTGTTGTTGTGTTTGTATAAAATGAAACCGTATTGTGGGCTTAGAGTCATATGGCCCACGTCGTTGATACCTCCTGATTTATTTCTCTGCAACGCCAAGTGCCTTTTTGTACGTTTGTCAGGTGCTCCTGTCACTCTAGCGGCCGGCCGGAAGGTTGTAGGCCCATACCTGTATATACTTGAGATTGCAATAAACGGTTTCAAAAAAAAAAAAAAAAAGTCAAAATTTGAGGTAAAGAGTGTATTAGATTATTTCAAAAGAAAAAAGAACATGGTTGGAACAAAAAGGGTATGTTAAGACCCTGGCAAGCATTGATACATTTCGAATACTATTTGCAGTTTATTACTGTAATAACATTTGTATACGGTTTACTACCCCAGACAAGGTGTTAAAGTGCTTTGTGGTGAGTAACACGCGCCTCTGGAACCCAAGTTTAGTTGTACTACGGTGGGTATTTGGTTATTCTTGTGCTCTCATAGGTCCCAAGCATTTAGTGTCAGATTTGTGAATAGAAGTGGATTAGTAGGGTTTAGGCGGTGAGTCATTATTGGGGAAGGGGTGAGATGTGTGCTTATCTTAGATGGACAAGTAGAGAGATTAAGGGAAGCTTGAAATGCAGCTATGAGAGACTGAAAGGAAATGGAGAGAGGAAGAAGGAAGATTTGGGTGGTGAAAAGGGAGTGTGTGCGGCAGATAAGGATGAGCGGTGTTGAGAGTGCGGAAGAGTTTTTATTTTCCTAATGATGCCTATATCCAAACATTCTCTCTCTGTCACCCCCTGCTCGTGCCTCTACATGTAGGAATAGTTCTCTTATATTTCGCATCTCTTTAAAACAAATTTTAAGGTTACTGTGTTAAATTCATTTCTTAGACTTAGTAAGTGGTGTGTGCCAATGAGCTTTGCCACAAGCCAGCACAAATATTACATTTTAATTGGTCTCATTATTGTTGCAGTGATGATCATTCTGCTATTTGTCATCAACTGAGTGTCCGTAAAGGTCATTGGCAACAATCTGAATTGCCGTGCTTTGCACTGTTTGCCTTGTTTTTTCCAGTTTTAGGTCTTTTACCATTCCTTCACTGTGTGCAAGTGTCACAGTTAATCATTTTCCATATTGATTGGTCTCCTAACACAGGTTAATATTCAGTAAGAGTATGTTTAAGCTTCACCTTCCCTGCTTCAGTCAGATTTTGTTGCACTAGTATTTGTTTTATTTTTGTGAACTGTAAATGGCACGGTTTGCATTACAAGTGTACTATTCTGCTCTTTCATGTTTAGGCCAGACTTTAATTCTCTGAACCCTTGTGATTATTGCAAAATAGGTACATGCACTGGAATATGTGATGTTTTTTCGCATGCTTTTACAACGCATTCCATAACAACGCGGTCGTTACAACGACCACGTTATTTCGCATACCGTTACAACACAAGTCGTAACAACGACTTGCGTTAGGGGGCGCTGGATGTTGGAATAGTATAATTTACTATTCCAACCTCAGTCTGTGCGTACACTAGGGAAGGTGTTGGATTTTAAATCCAACACCTTCTGCCCCCCAACGCAAGTCGTTGTTCGGACTTGCGTTGTAACGGTATGTGAAATAACAACGTGGTCTTTGTAACGGCCACGTTGTTATGGCATGCGTTGTTATGCATGCATGGTAAACGCTGTTTACCCATGCACAGTTCTAGACCACTGTGCCAAGTTTAGAGCAGTGCCAGATGCTTAACTGTGGAGGTTGTGTGGCGGGCACACATGCTCACTTTCACCCATCCTCAAGCACCCACCAGGTGCACATACACCCATTCATGCACATGCGTACATACTCACCCACCCATTCTAAAACATACACACACATAACCTATTCTTACTCTCACATTTGTGCAAATACATATATATTCATATGTACGCCCCCGATCATTCAATGAGCCTGGCAGAAAGGCAGGACCAGTAGGTGGTGGGAGAGAGGAGCACGACGGCCCAGAGGGAGCTGTAGGCATCCAGCAGCCTCAAGCAGCAGGGATATTCCGCCGCCTCCTTCTCTCATTGGCTAATCTTGTCAAGTGTCAGCCAATGAGAAGAGGACCTTTCCTAACTTGTCTGAGGGTGGCGTGGGCTCAGTGAGACTTTCTGATCCCACTTCACTCTCTGAGTTAGTAAGGGTTGTTTGAGGCTTCACTGATTGACTGCGAGCCCTGGGAAGGGATTGAATGGCTCCTCTCTGTCACCAGGGAGATGACCCTTACAGGGCTTTGCTGGGCTGGGGATGTCACTGCCCTCAGGTATGTGAGTCCTTCAACTTGGCCAATCATGGCTGCCTGGCGCTATTGCATTAGAGCATGTAAAGCACCTGCCTGGTTGCCTGACCCTGACGTGATGAGCCTCTGTAAGGATGACCGTTGCTCAGCCCGACAGACACTCATAATGCCTTGGAAATGGAGGGGCAGAGCACTGACGCCCTCACTGACAGAGCGCCCCTGGAAAGAGTAGAGCTGTTTATTTTCCTGATTTCTTTTTAAAAGATGTTCTTGGTGTTCATACATTGCAGCACTTCCTTTATCACGTCGGCCATTTCGAAGCTCTGTAAATAACAGGAATTGTTGTTACACAATTTAATGGTACTCAGTTTAACCACCTTTTAGTAACTATCTGCAGTGTTTCCATGCTCGTGCTGAACACAGTTGACCACCAACCTGCACCCCTTGTTGGCAGGGTAAACCTTCGAACCAGGCACCCTCAACATATAGTTTGACATCATTTGATGGTTATTTACAAACTGGGACTACCTGCCCTTTTCGAGCGTGAATCAGTGGTTGCCATTTCTGCCAGTGTGATAGATCCTGCATCTCAGAAGGATGGAGGGCTGAGTTTGCCTTGCCTGGATTCCAACTCTCGCCCTGCAGATCACTGCATGTTTCAGCTGTCAATGTTTATCTCACTGAGCCTCCGTGCCAGCTATATGTATCCAATAATATATCTTTGCATATCAGAGGGTCTCAGAACTCCCGCTCTCCGCTGCCCGTTCCCCTGCAAACGACCATTCCCGAGAGGGTTACAACGCTGTGCAAATCTCTCTTTTTAAAAAGCCAGAGCTTTTTACCTCATTTTCTTTATTCGGCTGCTGGGTCAATTCAATAAAGTTAACTGTCTGACTAGCAGCGATGGGTAATAACGTCTCACCTGTGCCCCTCCCAGTGCTTGCTAAAGTCACCCGCAAAGTTATTTGTGTTGATGGTCAAAACTCCAAAGAAAGGAACATCAGATTACAAGTGTCTATTGGGTACCAAAAAAAAACCTATTCCATTAGTGCGATGGGCGGGGCTGCGGCATCAGGATAAATTTAGGATTTCGCCGGAGGTTGAGCAATAAGGCTTGGATTAGGTCAGAGCTATTAGCTCGATTGTTACGTACTCGCGCTTAAAGAGCTGTTTTCTAAAGAAATGCACTCTATTTCTTTGAGTTAATCGATTGATTGGTAAATATTAGATCTCTGGGGGCTTGGTGTTATTTTAATTGAATGTTGTTTTGTACCTCTCAAGGCGCGTGCTGCTGGGACTCGCCCCGTTCGTTTTATTTCTCAGTTGTTTTCGAGCCTGGGAAACGTCCGGGGAAGTCTCGAGGGGGCGAGCCGGAGCGATCGTCCAGCCCCGCCGAGTGCACCGCTCCATCTCTTGCTGGTTTGACTTCTCGTTTTGGTCGCAGCCGCTGCCATGTCGGTACGGAGAGTTCCCAGCGGATGTGTCGCCAGTTCTTAAAGCCCCCACCTCCACGCAGCTTCTATTGCCTGTTTTCAGGACTGCGGATGAATTGCAGAGTTTTGGGTCACCCGTCGTGATCGCACGAGCCCTCTGAAAAACCGCCCCGCTCCCTTTCATTTCTCTTGTGCAGTGTTTAGAATTCCATCCATAGAGTTATTTAAAAACAGTCCTAAAGGAGTGATTTGCATAGCTGCTTTTTCTTTATACGTTTTGTCCCTGTCTTTCTTATTCGCCCTTGGGCAGCAGGGTACACACATTCCAGCGTTCTTCGTGTTGGCAGGGCTTTATGTGTACATTGCACTTGGATTGCATCACGAAGGGAAAACAAGCACTGGTAAAGCCAATTGACCTGGACTTGGCACGCCTGCGATTTTTTTTTTCCTGCAAACATATGGAAAAGCTTTAAACGTGTAAACGTAATAAAAATGCTTCTGGGAAAGTGCATACCAATGTAAGGACAAAAATGAGAAGCAACCCGAGGTAAAAATAAATACCTAAATAAATGAAATAACTGCAGACATACAAGCAGGGGTAAAGGGGGGGGATGGGGGCACCAGTTCTGCTACTGCTGTGAACTTCCTTTAGGGGGATGTTCCCATGTGCACAAGCGAAATGCTGTCGCACTCAGCCACTGGTTTGAGGTGGGCTGACCCTTTGTGGGTGGAAGCAAAAATGCGAATGACATTTCAACAGACCGATGGATGAAGGGCTGACTGAAAGCCACTCTGCGCATGTGTATATATATATGTATACATTTATGTGCCTGTATGTATAAAGGCGCGCACACCCATAAATGTCCATATTTAGTAAATATATATGGTGTAGTGTATTGTAATTGCATTTATTCTGCTTACAACCCCCGATGAGGTGTTGAAGTGTTTTATGCCGGACAGCGCACTGCCCTGGAACCTACGGCCGCTGGTTAGTCCAGTGTTATGGGTTATTGTTGGTATTAGTCTTGTGCGCTCAAGCAGACCATTACGTGCATTTACTCAAATTTCTTTGTGGTAGATTAATAGGAGCTGGTGTGATCAATAGTGCAGAGAGGTGTATGTGAGTTAAGGCAGCTGGTTGGTGGTTTAATAGGTAGGAGAAAGGAGATTTCAATGTATTGGTTTGCAGAGGTATGACTTTCGAAGAAGGTGAGGTTGCGATCTATTTAATCAACTGAAGGCAATTTGCAGAAATACAATAATAGAGATTAGGGAAAACATGCACGTGAATTAAAAAAGGTTGTCATAAGTGAGAACAGGCGTGTGAAAAATGGAAGGAAAAAAAAAGACTGGCAACAATTGGAAGCTTTAAGTAAACATCTGTATTTAATGCAGTAATATAGAGAACGCTTCTTGAGATGGCATGCAATTTGAGGATACAAAAATGGGAAAAGAAACTGTATTGTTTGCATGTGAGAAAGTACCATATTTAGTTTTATTAGACACTTTAATCAGGATACCACTAGACCACTGCTGTAGTAAGGTCAGCTGATCATCTCCGGTTTTTAGCATAAAGTCATCATAGTAATGAAACAAAAAATAACCGTAACAAATGCACACATCGTAAACTCTGGAGTGGATGTCTTGTGAAGTTCATCTGCAAGTGTGGCTCGCAGTATTAATTTCAGAAGCGAAGTAGGCCTATGGGTTGGCATCGCACAAGGTGGATGGTGTGGACTGCTTTCCCAGATAGAGGAAGTGTTTTGCCTGCAGTTCTTTGGGTGCAGGGTGGAGATCCAGAAACGAAGGTGGGGCGATGGTGACTGACCTATAGTAAATGGTACTGTCTAGTTCACACACCTCATCTATTCGTCTGTGCCGCATTAAATAGCTTCTCTGCTTTAGTGGGCCTTTATTAGTGGAAAATATATGCATGGCATAGTCCTTCCCTTTTCTTGTCTTCTAATGCCTCGCTAATTTGCCTGCTTGTGAAAGAGAGCCCTGACCTTAAGAATGTGGTTGGGTTTGCCCCATTTTCTAACAAATGCATGTTTGTGAGCTCACAAGATATTAAACACTAACAAAGAGCGTGGGAATGTAGACATGACATGCATCCCCCCCCCCTTTGATACTGAGAGCTTAGATTCAAACCATCACATTGTCCCCTTGAAAAGGACTTGTCATGTGTAGCATCTACAGACTTCGTTTCTCTTATGGTTAGGTGGGGTCATGTAATCCATTCCAACCTGAGCATGCCAACAAAAGGGCCAAACCAGGCCTCTGTGAGGACTTGCAAGGGCCAAGGACCTAAACCTTTGCTCGTTGCCACAGAGGTTAGCCACTGGGTCTCTTGCAAGCCAGCCTTCATTGCCCAACCATTTGTCTAACAACCACAAACCTAAACACGAGCACCAGCCCAGCAAACTTTACTCTCACCGACACAACTTCATGCACACGTTTGTTCATTACATATGTATCTTGCAACGTGCCATGCCAACATATGCCATATAGCTCATGCCCATCAAAGCCTGGTCGGCTTTCTGAAATGCCTTTGAGTTAGACATAGCAAACTTCACAACCACAAATGCCCAGATTGTCCTGTTAACCTCATAAACGGTGCTTTCACCCATCTCATCAGCATCTATGATGCTCTCCTTCAGATGATTATCCAATCCTTAAATGAGCACAGACCCTCAAAGCTGGTGGCAACTTCGCCATCATCTGTAAGACCACAAGGCCATTCTCTGTGCTTACCTCCCGCCCACCATTTTGTTTGAATCTCTCTCAGCCCACCTGAATCTCTCCTTTACATAGAATGACGCAATCCCGTTCATCTACAGACCGCTCACTACAACACAAGCTTACACTGCAAATTCACCACCACCACTTACACTTCAGCTGGTACATGAAGGGCATCAGGTTTAAGCACCACTAAAAACCAAAGAATGTCTTGGACTTCATCATCTCCATACACATTGCTTCTAGCATGACCACAAAACTAACTCTAAAACTAAACTTTCTAGACCCCAACCATTGTCACCCGCTCCCCTTTCGACATCTGCAACTGACTTCAGTGGCCCATTTGAGTATTTAAAGTTATGGATCATTTGTGGTCTGGGAATGGGTATACATATCTAGGGGCGTGATTTGTCCGCAATTTCAAGATTTAGCAGCCCGTTATGCATGTTATTTCTACATTTGAGAGGTTGCTACCTCTATCCATGTTGTGATGAAGACCCCACAAAAAATATTTGACAGGTAGAAACATAGACATATCACTCTGTTGACTACAAAATACTATTGAATTCAGTTTGTACTTCAACTATTGAGTCCCAGTGTTGAAAACTTGGTATTATTCGTTCAACAGTCTTGTGGAACTTTCCATCAGTGCACATTGATTTCACTTCTGTCACCAATCGCTTTCACTGTTCCCTCTTTAGGAGCACCCATTGTCAATATTAGCTGTGTTTTTACTTTTGTTTTTTTCTACCTTTGACAGCAATTTAAAAACCTTTGGAATTGTCTAAAGGATGGGTAACACACATATTTATGTTTGTGGTTTACACAAAACTTCAACTGAGAGAATTATTGTTGTTACTTAAATCTATGCACAGTGGGGCCCCTTTGCTACAAAAGTCTGAAACTCAAAGCATCTGCACCGTGGTACACTTGAGTTAGAGATTTACAAACGAGAAATTCACCCAAATATATGATTACCTTCTAAACTGCCTGCACAACCCACACACTCAACATCAACAATGACAAATTCGATTTCTACATGAACTCTGTATGCCAAACCAAGAAAAAATGAAACTGCTTTCCTCTTCAAGACTTCAAACACTTCATAATTGTATTTATCATCTCGCCGCTCTAATTGCAAAACACCCCTGACATAAATTCTTACTCGTTGAACAAAAAAAAGACAATGCTGATGCAGCATGGACCTCACACATTTCTCCTCTAATAACTCATAAATGTGCCCTCTGGTAGTCCTTTGTATCTCCGAGCATCTGGTCCCTGAAAGCCGCATTCTATTAGAAAGTGAGATACGCTCCTCCTTTTTCAAAATCATTTTCTGCAGTCTTACTCACCACATTTTCAACTTAGTCAATTGTTATTTCTGGTTAGGTACCTTCCGTTTCTCATTAGAAACTTGTTGACTCTTCCTGCTCCTGAAAAAGGCAACCATAATCCTGACAAACTAGCTAACACCCTCTTACCCACCCCTCTGTCTGTCTAGACATCTACCTAGACTTTACCAAATTCCATATGTACCAATATGGGCTCCTATCTGGCTGTAGCATGAGAACATGCCCTCAAGATCATGGAAAAATGTGTTTCCCCTCTCCTAGACTGGTCAGACTTCAGGCCTTCCTCTTCATTGACTAGTCCTGCAAGGGGACACTGCACAGAATCCTGGAATGGTTCTCCTCTATTCTTATTAATCTGGCACTAAATTCTCCTGATGGAGACTGCTAGGTGACCACCTTCGGAGCTGTACTCTGAGTTCAGTATTGTTGCCAGTAATCTCTGACCTTTTCATTTGAATTGGTAGACGTTTGTATTGCTAATCGAGGCCTCTTCGTTCATCAGTACACAAATGACGCATACCTATACCTAAAAGTACTAATACACTATCGTGCCATGGATGTCTATTGTCTACTTGAAGTTGGACCTCTCCATGGCTAATTTCATCCCCATCAGTGAGCTTCAGTAGATCCCCAGATCCAGGCATGATTCTCTGACGTGGCCCTGTCCTTCAAAGACCAAGTGAACAAAATGTTTCATACAGCTCTGTTCCACCTCACCTGTTTCTGAAAGTTCAGGCCCTGTGTATCATTCATCAACCTCTGCTCCTCCCTCTCCGCCTTGTACTATCCACATTGAATGTGAAAGTTGGCTGCTTACTACTCGCTCACAAATTACCCTGGGACCACTGAATGCTCTCTTTCAGGCAGGTGCAACTTTAATCAATGGAGTGCAATCAATGAGCATTGGTAAAGCAAATAAGTTTGCCTTACTGTGCTAACTTATGGTAATAGATAAACAGCTCGTGCACAGAGTATTTGTGCCATGTCTTTGTGAAACAGCACAGCATGTTTCAGGAGTAAAAATGATCCAGTCAAAAGAGGCGTTGAAACGGGCTCAACGGAAAGGCACAAATCTATGCAGATTTGTTTATATCTGTGCATGCATTAGCATATTAAAGTCAGACATATTGGTTTTGTCAATGTTTGTGTTCTGTAATAGCGCCTTTCCTTTAATGTCTTTTCCCCTTAAGTTTTGTGCTCATAGGCAATTCTACTAACCCGACTTTCATTGTGCAAACTTTAGCTGCAAAAACACACATTTTGCCATTGTTGCTGCTGAGCCACAGTATCTGTACTATGAAATATAGATTTGACATACAATAATAATTTGGCATTTTTTTCCACAAACTGTAGATATGTTTTTCTCTTTCTTGTTACAAATGTTCTGTATTTTTTTACTGGCTTTGCCAATTTGTTTGATATTCCTGTGTGTTATTTAATTGAATAATGCACAGTAAAAACTGCTAATATAAGAACCTCATGAGTTTGTGAAACGAATAATAATAACGACAGTTATTTGAATTCCGCATAGCACATCTGAACACACGATTGCCTAAGCGTTGTTTGTGTTTCTCGCTATTATGAAGGAAAATGTTTCAAAAACTCCAAACAGGATGGGGAAGTGATGTGAGAGGTATTTTGCAAATTAAATGAAAAAATAACAGCTGGGGAGTGTAGCTTCTGCTGGGTTGTTTCTTGCTGAACTTCTTGTGTGTTCAGAAACTAGGAACTTCTCCGCTACTAAATAGCGCCTTTGCGATCTCAAAGGGGCTTGCCAAGGGCCCATGCAAATGAAGGAACACTTTGCACCTAGGCTATATCACAGACCTAGGCACAGAGGCTACACGCATTTGAAATGCAACAGGTCTCGCATTTTCGAAACTTTGTCTTATTGGTATTGTAAATGACAATGCCTTTTATTATTGCAGGGATTTTTAAACACATAAATAAAAGGCATTGTCATTTACAATGCCAAGCTCAAAATGTTGCAAGTGCAAGACCTATTGTAATGCAAAAGGTTGGTTTCATTTCTCTTGGGACGCTGTCTTTACTTATGTTCGGTACCATCAGGGGCTTGGACTAAAGCTATCCAAAAACAACATAGCCACAGCGTTATATTTTTTGGCAGCCATCCTATCTGGATGGAAACACTAAGAGACTGGCTGTAACACACAGTAACAGTCCATTAACAAGCTGCGCGTCCCCCATGTTTTAATGTTAAAAAAAAAAAAGAAAAAAAAAGTTGGGCGAGCTGTGCGGCCCATCCCGCGAGTTGTGCGCGGTCTCATTGTGAAATTGAAAGCGCGCATAGCAAGCTGCAAATAAAAAAAATTAAAAAGCGGCCGCCAGTGCTCTTTAGATTATTTAAGCAAAGAGTTCTCCCGAAGGGCTAATGCAAGCAATGCCCTAAGGTCACACGTAAAAGGTCCAGTCCTGATAGGATGTTACAAAATAAAATAGGGAGGTACTAAGGACGGGCCAATAAGCCTATTAACAAATCAAAAAGCAACATTTAGGAAGGGCAATCATAGCAGCCAATTGAAAAGATGGGCAGAGAGTGGGCGGAGCTTCAAGTCCGTACCTAAATACGGCAAGCCAAGCAGAGCAGTGCATGCGCTGCCCAGGCTCGACCTAAAAAGGCAGTCAAGAGGCGCCCTGGGTCTGCTCCCTGAAGGGGCCCCTTGTAAGGAGGGCACGAGTTTCCATGGACCCTCCAAGCATCTTCCCGCATGCAGGTGCAGCCACCCGCTGTGCCCGCCCGCAGAGGCGCCGCTTCCCTCCCCTTTGAATCAGAGGCCAGATGCCTCCTGCAGTGAAGACCGACTGGTGGTTTGCAGCACCTGCCTATCTTTCACTGATGTGCTTGTCCAGCGCAGGCACACGTTCACACCTGAACTAAGAACAGCACATTTGCTCTCACGGTCTGCCGCCGGCATTCAGATTTAAGGGTGTGCCCTGGCTGTAATGTGGGCCCCTGTTTGTTTCTTGTGGATATGTTGATTTACTGTATGTTTCGGTTTCATATACTGTAAAGATTCACCTTTACAGTATACGGCGCCTCAGCAACATCGGAATCCAGGACAAGGCGCTGGACTGGATCATCTCCTTCCTCGACGGAAGAACACAGAGAGTCCGCCTACCACCGTACAAGTCAGAGGCCTCCGAAGTCACCTGCGGCGTCCCTCAAGGATCATCTCTGAGCCCCACCCTCTTCAACGTCTACATGAGCCCCCTCGCGGCCATCGTACGCAAACACAACCTCAGCATAATCTCCTACGCCGACGACACCCAACTGATCCTCTCCCTGACCAACGACCCCGCCGCCGCCAGATCCAACCTGCACGAAGGGATGAAAGAGGTAGCCGAGTGGATGACGACCAGCCGCCTGAAACTGAACTCGGACAAGACTGAGGTCCTCATCCTGGGCTCCTCACCCTCCGCCTGGGACGACTCCTGGTGGCCTCCCGCCCTGGGCACCGCACCCAAACCGACAAACCATGCACGCAACCTGGGCTTCCTCCTGGACTCCTCCCTCTCCATGACCAGGCAAGTCAACAACGTCTCCTCGGCGTGCTTCAACATCCTACGCATGCTACGGAAGATCTTCTGGTGGATCCCCACCGAGACCAGGAAGACCGTCACCCAGGCCCTCGTCACCAGCCGACTGGACTACGGCAACGCCCTCTACGCCGGTACCACCGCCAAGCTCCAGAAGAGACTCCAGCGGATCCAGAACGCCTCAGCCAGACTCATCCTCGACATCCCACGAACCAGCCACATCTCCGGACATCTGAGAGACCTTCACTGGCTCCCCGTCAACAAAAGAATCCCCTTCCGCCTCCTCACCCACGCACACAAAGCCCTACACGACCAAGGCCCGAGCTACCTCAACAGCCGAGTCAACTTCCACGCTCCCAAACGCCACCTCCGATCAGCCAACCACGCCCTCGCCGCCGTCCCCCGCATCCGAAGAGCGACTACAGGAGGAAGGTCCTTCTCCTACCTGGCCGCCAAGACCTGGAACTCCCTCCCTACCGACCTGCGCCTGACCCAAGAACTCCCTCCCCAGCGCCTTGAGTCCCTACGGGTATGTAGCGCGCTTTACAAGTGTCACTGATTGATTGATTGACCTTTCCTGTCACTTCTAAATCTTATCGTGTTTTGTTTGCAACTTCTGATCAAATCAGTGCTGTGCGTAAATCGTGGGAAAGGCAGTGCTGTGGTTTTACGTTTCGTTTTCGCTTAATGGGGTTTCACAAGAACACAGATTTTTGTTTTGCAGGTGGTTTTGTTTTTCTGAACAAGTACCTTTCCTGTTTGGGGAGTAGCACTGCCAGGCCCCACCCAAGAGACGTCACTCACCCGCTGCTGTCACCTAACGCACACGACAGCAGCAAGCAGGCTTTACAGCCACAGCAGCAGCACCGAGGAGGCAGGGCATTGCAACCCCACCACCACCGCGGGATACCACAAGAGAAGGGGCGGCAGGCGAGAACTGGTCAGGGGTGAAGCGGGAATGGAAGGAATGCAAACAGGGTAAAATGACCCTGGGTGTTTAAAGATAGCCGCATATCCCAAGCCGTCCGTTCAGAGTTAGCAGAAAAGCGCGCTCCGCTCCGGCTGTATTTGTCCTTGGCAGCCTCGATAGGGCATCTATAAACTGCGTGAATGAGGAGAGCAGTGCTCCGAGGGCCGCCTATGCAATAACGGAGCTATCGCTCCTTTGGCAACGGCTCCCACCAAACAAAAAACAAGCTCTCTTCGCGAGAACAGCTGGCGGTCACGGAAGCTGCGCATCTCGTCTAAGTTAAAACTCGCGCTCCTGGAAACACAAGTTGTGCACCATCAGAAACGCGTCATCCTTTCATTAGACCAGTGGCTGTGGATGCAGTGGTGGACGCGGTGAAGTAAACACACCAGCCCTCGCGATGCTGGCACGTTGGCTTCTAGCTGAAAGCGCCTCTTCGGCCACTGGTGAGATCAGGCACTAGGTAGTTACAGCTTCTGGTGATAAATGTGGCCTCCAGAGGCGACAGGACCACTCTCTTCATGAGCGGTGAACTGACCGATGCAGCCGCCACCAGGGCCTCAGGGCTAGAGGGGAACTGCGGGAGGTCAGGCACTAGTGCCGACATTGGCATGAGCGGTGCTTTGGCCCTGAAGCTGCCCAGTGCCTTTCTGATGCATTGATCTGGTTATCAAAGAGCCCAGCAAAGAATCCCCTCCATACCTCTGGACAGGGGACCCTTATTGGATAGAGCGGTTAGCGGGCTTGAGCATGCATGAGCAGGTCCGCTCGGGCCGGCCCTCTGCCTTTGACATGTGTCCTCCATAGAATACGCTCTTGGAGACTCCAGATGGGTTGTTTGAAGGGGTTCCTGTTTTGAATGGAACGCAGGCTGCTCCAGCATTGCTCATATCTGCATAGATATTGCTGCAGGACCTGAGGGTCCCTGAAATATCAGCATTGCTTCAGATAGGTTTGCGAGCCCTGGTGAGGTGAAGCACCAAAGATGAACCCTCCGCCGGTTTGCTGGTCCGGCCCCTCCGTGTAAGTGAAGAGGCGAGCCATCACGCTAAAAGGCAACTAATGAAAATGCGTTTGACTAGTCCTCTGGATAAGAGATCTTTTACTCCTGTGTTGATTAACTTTCTAGTACCTTGACAAGCATTATCTCTGTGTCTGATGTGCAGCATAGGATAGTGCTTCCAAAACACAAGAATCTTAAAATGCGTTCTTGTTTCTTTTTGTCCAACAGTGCTTGAACAATCTCCAGTGTAGGCTCTGTAAAAAAATGTCAACTTTATAAACTAGTATTCCGTTAAATTGATTGATGAACACATAGTAGAATTCCGTTCAAAATCTACTCCTGTTGTAATTCATGTGTCCCTACCAAGTGTTTGTTGTTATGCTCATGCAGTTGAACCTGCCCCTTCAGAGCATGCAAGGGGGTGAGAGAGGAGAAGGGGAAGGCAGTAATGGTCGACAAGCAGATGAGTAATGCAAACTAAGTTTAACAGAGTCTTAGAGTTCCAAAGATGGGATGCTGAGGTCATCTGCGAAGCACTTTGAAAGTTGTTAAATAGTCTTAGGAACGCAGACTCTTGCCTTACACGCGACGGCAGAACTTATCGTGGAGTTGAAATAATCACTCTAAATCTGTAGCTGCTTCACATCTGTGTATTGACCCTCGGGGTAGCAAGTTAGGTTGTGCAGGAGGGTCTGAAGTATATGTTTGATAATGACTGGATGAGGGTAAGCAAGATGTTTTTATATGTGGTGCTGCCGGTTACATAGAGGGAATACATTTTTATGCATGCTTCAATAGGCAACCAGGTACAATTTTAGAAAAGTCTGGGCAGATAAGAAGAAAAAAAACCAGTTAGTCTGTGTGCAAGTCTTGTAGCTCTCTTGTTCATTATCTAGTTTCTTGCTAAAGCAGTGGGAAGAGCCCATGTAAAAGGATATTGTCAGTCAATCAGCATATATTTATCTCCAAGACTTATCTTATAGAAATATACACCTTACAGTGTCTTTAAAATAATTAACTGCATTCAAATTCATTAATTTTATAAACAAGGAACGAAAAGTATGACTCCTCAAGCTTCTACATTACAATTTCATTACTTTAACATTCAGAAATTGATATAGTAATAATGAAATCAGGTTAAAGTATTAAGAAAACACATCAGAATCAATATTTATGTTCTGATACCACAGTTTGCCCTTAACATATAGGCCACCTCAATATATACAATCCTGTATTGTATGTGTCGAATGTATCGAGCAAATTACACCACAAAATCAAACTGGTTCATTGCAGATAAAGTGCTACACTACCTGATCGAACTCTGTGCCTCAAAAATAGAGAGCAAAAGATCTTTTTCCTTTCACTTAAAAATAGGGTACAATTTAACAACAAATGTATAACAGAAGACTTAAATTTTAAAGTGCAGTAACAGTAGTCATTATTAACCAAAACTCAATTTCTAAAACCAGCTATTCTCCAACCAGAGTCAATACTTACTCGAATGCCAAGGACAGTATGCCTGAACCGCCTTTCCGGAACATGGGACGTATACGGGAATGAGGTCTCTGGTCCTAGGAACTCCAGAGAGTGGGCTACTGACCTTTTGGAGGCTAGATAGTCTCTTTCGGCTATTTCAGAAGCTAGTATGGCTTCTTCCCTGAGGAACCTCTTAAGGGCATTTGCCCTGAGAGTATTTGCAAATGAAGCAATATCGAGGCGCGCTCCCCTTTTGCCCACTGACACTAAGAAGTTTCTCGAAAATTGGGCCATAGACTGCCCAGAATCTTGCATCATTACACCAGAAAGTTTGTCATTGGTACCTTCATGCTTTAGGCCGTGCACAAATCAAACTGCACGCGATCTGGTCAACAATGCCCAGGAGGTGAAAGACAACTCAAGCCTTTATTATCGTGCTCCTTTGGAGGCCTTAAACAAGTGCCCACCATCAAGTCCCAGCAAGCACGACTATCCAGAGCCAACAACTCTGCTCCTTAAAGAGCCTGCGGTATTAATTTCCCTACCACTGTCTTCTTTAAAAGCTCTACTGATGGAGCACCGTACCTCAGACCAAACCTTCTCAGTGCAATTACCGTAAATAGGAGCCCAGCTTTTCCCCTATTTGTATGACTATCCCACCTCTGGATCCAAGAAAAAGTAATCCCCAGATATTTATAATATTTAACCTGCTCTTGTAGGGCATTATCCAGAAACCAGGTGAACTGCAACTTCCGCTTTAATAAAGTTACGTTTTTCGTTTTCTCCACATTTACTATGAGAGTTCTTTATACAATAAGCTTGAAAGATTTCTAACTTTAGCTTCAACCCACTCTGGGTATAGTCTATTAGAACCAAGTTATCTGCATAGGTCACACAATGGGTATGCAAACCTCCTATTTTTGGGGAGAACGAATTTGAAGTGCCTAGAATCGCAGGAAGATCCATGATGAAAAGGCTAAAGAGCAAGGGTGCTAAGACGCAACCTTGCCTCAATCAGTTATTCACCCGGATTATTTCCGTTAGAGGGCCTAGGCCATTCAAATCGACCTGTACCCATTTATTCTCATGCAGGAGCCCATGATCGACTATCAAAAGCTGCCCTGAAATCAACAAAACAGCAACATAGTTTTCCTCCTGAAGCATCTGCTCTATTGCAGCACCCCACAGAGCAAAGCAATGATCAAATGTGGAATAGTCCGTCCAAAAACCCCCTTGCTCTTTCAGAATGCGTTCACTACTGAAGACCCAGGCCTTTAGAGCCATCAGTAAAGCTTGGGCATAGATCTTCGACACCACATTGAGCAGAGATATCGGTTGATAATTTGCAGGGTCTTCATAATTTCCCTTCTTATAGATGGGTTTAATTATGGCCCCCCTCCAAGAATACGGTATTACACCATTTTTGTCGCCCATTTAAAAAAGTGGCTTGGAGCATTTGCTCACCATAATGAGTTTGCTTTATAGAGTATTACTGGTAACGCATCTGGGCCACTAACCCTTGATGACGTAATGTTTCAGATAATTTTTGCTATGATGCCCTTCTCTTGGATCTGGAGAAAAGTTGAGCATTCCAACTGATCGCCAACATTGTCATTTCTTGCATTTTTATCTGACATCATATACATCTCCGTAATAAACTTTCTCCACTACATTTCGCAGACCTCAACTTCTAATTTTGATGGGTATTTTTGGTGGACATTATTCACCAACCGTCAGAATAAACGAGAATTACCCTTTACAACTGCATCCTGCTTTTTGCTCCAATAAAACTCATCCCTTTTATGAGAACACACTAAACGGTAGGTCCTTTTTAGAGACCTCCAATCCTGCTGGGACCTTCCCTCGCCTCCTAGGGAAAACAGTTGTTTTGCTGTATTAACGGCCTGTCGTAGTGAACAGTATTCTTCATCAGTCCACTCAGTTTGCAAAGTTTCTACAGCTCTTTTTGATGAGCGGACTACAAAGAAAGACTGGACTTTCTTAATCAAATGCTCTTACCACAAGTTCAACCTGAATTCAATTTTTTTCTAATTTACACAGTTTATGCTCAGCTATAGAAACCCTTATTCTCCTATTATTAATCAAGGGAAAATAAACTGTCTGCCCTCTACAAGGAAAGGGATCCTCAGTTTCATTGCAAAGTGGTCACTCAGTCCTAGGTCCGTATTTCAAAAGCACACCTCACCAAAATGCTCTATGGATGTGTAAAAATATAGTCAATAGGACTTCTAGTCCTACCATACCTGACAGTTTGTCTTGCGGAGCTATCAATCGGAATGCGCCCATTAAGATTGACTAGATTGTTTTGTACAAGGGCTAATGCACGTAGGGCTGCTTTTGAAGAAGTGACCTTTGTAGGGCATAAGGCAGATGGAATACCCTAGACACTTAATGCATCATATAAACACTCATCAAAGGTACTAAAAGAGATTCTTAAATTAAAGTCACTTGCTAATATCTGTGCAGATGCAAAGCGACAGTAAATCAATGGTATATTCTATTCCAACATCATTAATTCAGTCTCAAACGCATTGCACTTGGGCGGGATATAAACATTTAAACATATTAACAATTCATCTGTATTAACAGTGTTTGTCAGCAAGATTGAACAAGCTAATAGCCAGGAACATGTTGCCTCTAAACGAGAACCTGCTTAACAGTAAGAGATGCAAGAGTCAGCAGCTCAACCAGAGGACATTGGACGGGTCGCACACTTGCTAACTGCAACAAACCCATTTATCTGTGGGATCTCCCGCAAACAGGCCTCTTGCAACATTAACACTGAATATTCCTTTAAGATTGAGGTATAGACACTTGATTACTTCCATGAATATTCCATACTTGGGGGCATATTATCAAGCACCGCGTTAAAATTATCGCCGCTTTAGCGGCAGAAAACTGCCGCTAATGCGGTGATAATGGGCTTGATAATATGCCGCAGAGAATTCCCATAGAAGCCCATGTTGGCACCAGAACATGGGCTTCTATGGGAATTCTTAAGGGCGTATTATCAAGCCCATTATCGCCGCTTTAGCCGTAGTTTTCTGCCGCTAAAGTGGCGATAATTTTAACGCCATTTCTTGATAATATGCCCCTAAGATTTTATAGGTTGCAAGATGCATAGACACCTAGTTTGCCGGGTGTCCCTCCCCTCCATTACGCTCATTTCCCAAGTCCCCTCCACTAAGTTTACAATATTGCCTCTAGTCTTGGACGGGGATTCTCTCAACTTCATTGTTGGTAAAGATAACTGTTATTATGCGGTTTGATTGACCTCCTCTACCCGATGGGGTATAGGGGCCTAAAGCCTGCCGAGGCCTTACCAGGTGGAATAGGTCAAGATGAGTTGGGAGAAGACCCCCATGAGAACTAAACAGTGGCTTACTAGTTATATTTGAATTTAAGATTAGTACATTTGTACGAGGAAGACTTGAAGAATAATCTCATCCCTCAACTTGGCCTGGATCATCGCATAGCATTACCCCATAGCTGATTAAATTATCGCTTCTTTCAATAATATTTTCAGCTAATATGCTAGGAAAGAAGTCAGTTCGCCTCCTGAACAACCTAAAAGCCACCAGATCTATGTCCCCAGAAAAGAACCCATCCAACCTGGGGACCCTTTTAAAAACTGCAATTCGCATTGAGCAATTGAGACAGATGATTTCATTTCGCCTCTTTCCTTTATTTGTTACTTTAAATTAGAGCCTCTTTTTATGTGTGCATCTGAGCTGATTGCTTTTATCTAAATTCTTCCTTCCTACATAATTATTTTCCTTTTTCCACATCTACTCTCTTCCTGCGAGTAGCTGGGGGGCTTGGGGGTGCACTTGCTCCAGCTTAGAGAGTGTGCCCGGCTTACCAACCTCAGCTTGCCTTAAAGGCCTATGTATCTTATTTTTCATACTTTTTAGGGCGGTTTCCCCAGCTAACTTGCCAGTTAAATTTGATGAGATTACATGGCTATGTCTGCTATCATAATTGCGCATTAAAGACGCCGGGATTTTCCCATTCAAAGTTTTTATTTGACTCTTCCTCCTCTTTATCTTGGCCTTGGCATAATTCATCATTGCGCATGTTTGAAGTCTAAAATATGATGGTATATCGTATTTGGTTGTCTTGAAAAATACACCCTACCCCTATCGGGAGAGCTTATTTCCATCTTATTTATGGCCATCTCATTCTGATCTCCCTCAGAAGTTTTCTTTATCTAAGTTTTGCTTGTGGCTATTGAAACTTTGGGATTCACATCTAATACAGTCTTGAAACTGTCTAAGAGGGAAATCTGCTTCGCCTGCTGTGTATTCAGGAGAACCAGAGACGTCAACATACCATCAAATGTAGTCTTCATTAAAGTGAATAAATTCAACATCGAAAACACTGGTACATTTGCTGAAGAGTTATGCACGACGAATGCCTTTTTGGGGGTGGTGGGGGGTGGGGTGGTGTGGGGTGGAGGGTTGAGGCCCTGCATAACAAGGTCTCTCCAAAAATCTCTCCGATAAGGGATCATGGGAGCCTATATTAGGGGAGATAATTGGGGGTGAACAGAGGCACCTCTTAAGTCATGAAGTTGTAGTTAAGCGGGTGGGCATGGGAACTCTATTTTACCATCCAACAGTAAATCCATTAACTGCCTGGTCCTGGCCCCAGCCCCCTGATCAGTCACCCCTCCTAAACCCAACTGCCGTAACTTGTCCATATCTGCTTGTATGTTCCCTTTGAACACTGACCTCTCAGCATGCCCAGTGACACCACTGTTCCACCAAATTTTAAAATATTTTGCTACACAGATTGGCATGGTTATGGACATGTTCTGAACCTTTCAACTCGGTTGTTTTGTTTCTTTCATTGATCCGGGGATGTGATCTGATTAGCTTTGGGGGGTAACACCTCAACATGTTGTTTTCTGCTTCGGGGAGCCATGCAAGAGACTTCATGTAGCCTTGCTAGACCCAGTTCTCAATAGACCTGGCTCCTCTTTAACGCTGTCCACACAGAACCAAGAGGATAGTGGCTCGGAACAACAATGGTGAATTTACCTCGACAAAGTTGACAAGATCACCTCAGTTCCCACAATTCCACTAGCTCTCAATCTTGAACCCGGAGATCCGGATCCAGGAGGTATAAAGTGTCTTAAAGAATCCGAATCAGGACACAAGCTGTGTCTTGCGTTAGTAGGACGTTGTTGGGGGCCACTCGATTTCCAATTCTTTCTGCTCAAAGCCCCTACTAGGTCTCTCCTAGAACATGTTCACAAACCCTCAAATTGCAACCAACTGCCACCAATTTTCAAGCAGCCAGGGTGACTAATTGTAGTGGGTTCGGGGCGACAGAGACGCTGCACAAGGTGCGTATGTAGTTTAGGAGTATGTTTATTGCCAGGTGTTTCACAGTCTTTATCTTATAGTAAACCACCAGGGAACAGGAGGAGGTCTGACGTGGTCAGGACAGGTAGCCGCGCTGCAGGGATCCCCTTCGTTACTGGCTTCCGACTCGTCGCTCCGGTCTGGTCTCTCTTCCCGGGTGTTCCCAAAATGTAAAGGAAAGCAAGTATTAGGCGTGTTGCCCAACAAGAGGGTATGAAGGGACCAGGAGTGAGGGACACCGTGAAGGGGAGTTCTATTACGTGGCTAAGTGCTCAGGGGGAGGGTTGGTAACACAGGAGTGTTGATGGGTGCCTGAGTTTAACCGTGATTGTCTAAAGGGACTTTCCCTTCCCCACCCAGCCTGCGACTTTCCCCCGTACCTGCTCCAGCCACGCTCCTCCCCTGGGAACGTGGCAGGGCGCCTCGCAGGATCCTTGGCCTCCTCGCTTGTCGGTTTCAGCTCCCGTAGTCTCGTCGGTGCCTGCTCTCGTATCCTCCGTCCGCTCCTCTCGCCACTCCTTCCGCCGCCACTCCAGTACTCTCTCCTCCGCTCTACCGCAATCCGCTTCTGTCACCGCCGCTCTTCTCCTCCACTCCACCTCGTCCTCCAACTCCGGGGAAACTCCGTCCGCCAACTTCCTGATCTTGCTTCCCTTTGAAGTCCCGCTACAGGAAACGTCATCCAGGGGAGGAGTCTCGTACCAAGGGATTCCCGTCTTAAAGGCACCCTGTACCTTTTCTGGCAGCCAGTCTTGCGGAGGGTAGGAAGTCCATTCCTTCGGTCGGTCTGGTTCCTCGTCAGCCTGTGTGACAACACAAAGGGGTATAGAGGGGTCTTGTGACCAATAGGGCCAAACAGGTGAGTCCATCTCTGTCATGTCCCCTACCCCGTCACACTAATGCAACTACAAAAGAGGGCAAACTGGGTGGGGGAGGTGCAAGAAGCGTTGTGCATCCACAGGTAAACAGTTGTGATATGTCTTGAGGCAATTGGAGCCTAGGTACTAGCTTACGAAAATGCTGGTGGTTGCCGAAAGATTGCACCAGGTTATAAGTATAATAGCAAGGGGGCTGTAACAATTCCAGGCACGCAACCCGCCAGGCGCAAGTCGAACCATCCTAATGCTGGCCACCTCCGCACCTGAGGAGTGCTGCCCATAATGCTTAATGCGCTTAACAGCCTGCCAGTGCTTCTCGCTGCCTCCACCGTGACAGGTGTCCCAACCCTTCTTGCCCTTCCAGCTGCCACAACCACCACCCTCTCCCTGCCCACTGCCTCTAGGCAGGCAATGGCAGAGGGGTGTGTGATGGGTATACGAGGAGCAAATGTACTGTGAGGGCCAACTTGAGGTGGAGGCCAGCGGTAGTTTGGGCAGTCTTTGGACTGCCAACTATCAGCCAAGCAAGCCGCCACAAAACTCCATCAGACCACGGACCGCACGCACTGAGCTTCCGGCTCCTGCTCAATGTGTAGGTCTTCCTCCTCCTCCTGCTGTACCGTACTGCGCCACAGGGTCTCGTCTCCCACAGCGTCTCGACTCCCCGCATCTCCTCGCCTCCCCGCACCATATCATCTCTGCACCTTACAGCGTCACGTCTCTGCCTCTCACCAGGAGATTGTGAAATCCTGCGTAGTGAAATTGACGACTCTGAATGGTGAGGCTTCCAGGTGGAAAGGCAAGGATAGAATTAAATCCTTCACAGGTTATGGTGTGAATTACGTTCTGTAATAGCAGATTGGTTTAAGGTTTAAAGAACAGGTTATTGAATACTACCCTGAGTAATTCTATAATCTGTTTTCTCACGGTGAATGTATTTTGCTGCACCTACTGTTACTATAGGAAAGTGCTGTTTGCAGTCATCTGAAGTCCCGAAGAACTTGGAACCTAAGTGTCATCTGTATGAATTGAGGTTCTAGTTAATAACTTTTATGAGACGGATCAGGGCCCTCATGCAGTCATTAAAAAATGAGTAATGAACTTAGTGAAACACCGTAATCAAGAGGGGAATTTTTAAAAACCATTATCTCATTATCACCCATCTTGGGTGATGTATTAGGATAGATTTTAGTCTGATGAGGGCTACGTCTGATATGCCAAGCCAAGTTTCTGGGTCGTGGTTGACCGTTAGTGGACTTGGACAGTCCCGGGAAGATGGGAATGGATGGTTGACCTTAATCGACTTTAAGGATTCGCAAACATCAAGCAAATCTGAATTCATCCGGTGCTCTGGCTAAGGACCAGGTGGGAATCTTCCCAGATGCTGGTTCTCTATCCACTATTGAAGTTGTTTACCACAGGGGCTCCCAAAGACCTGACTGGTTCATGGAAAGGTGAGGTTGGCTGGAATTTCTGCTTCGGTGAGAGAGGCTGACTTTGTTAGGATGTTGAATTATGAACATTTCAGGACTGTGGATATTGAAGACTAGTATGGCTGGGACTGAGCAAAAGCAATGGGCCCTGCAGCCTTGACTGCAGGGAGAACCACATTTGTGTAAAATAGTGTAAAGAGTTTCAGGGGTGTTGAATTCAGGTGTAGAGTTGAATATCTGATACCAGGGTCTTGTTAATGCGGTCTGTGTGGCCCGTACAGTTATAATTTGTGCAGGTGGTCGTAGAGTTCCTACAGGAAGGGCTATGTTGAATGGCATTTTTCTGCTTGATAACCTTTTGAAATACCTTACGTGCTCAGCTTTTTTCATGATTTGATTGTAGTAGATCCATTTTGCTTTTGTCAAAATCTTTCTGACTAGCGCTTGTCTATAAGGCAACCCAGTGTGTCGTAAGGGGTGTTAATTTTTCGCTAGCAGTTTGACTGCTGCAGTTTCAACTTGATATCAAGTTCATAGTTGTTTTTTGTTTTTTTCTTTTTTTTGCAGGTTTCGCCGTGTATTGAAGTGGTTTTGCATGAACTTTCAGGAGAAAGGCAAGCCATAGCATGGGATTTTTGGGCTTTGACAGAGTGGTGTTTTCGTGAATGTTTATAAAATACTTATAATTTCCTCAATGTATCAGATCCTGTTTCTTGCTTTATGATCTTGTTTCAGTAAGAAAAATTAAACTAAGAACAGTTTCAAGTGATGTAGATATGTTACGTGAGAAATGCTACTGGTTTATCATCCGCAGTACAAAATGTGGCAAGTTGTTCTTGCTGGTGGTTTCCATATAAAGGTGAGAACTTGAAACAGTCATGACACAGTGATCTGTTAATAAATACATTTTTAACTGCTGGAGGCCACAGTCAAACTAATGTAATATACAGGATAAATGTAATGATGGGGCATCTTATTTGTGGCACTCTGCCATCTCGTCCACTTTTGCTGGATGCCATGTAGAACATGGTGCTCTTTTACATGCAGGCAGATGCTCATGGCGTTTGTCTGAGCATCACCCTGAGATTTTGTGCTAACTTCTGGGGAATGGGTGGAAAACAAACTGATGAAAATTAAAGAATTGAAATACAGTGTGGCCAATTCTTGGATGCAGTCATTGCAAATCCTTGCCTAAGTAGCTCAAGGGGTGGCCTTTCACTCTTCTCTCTATACACCGGTCATGAGGTGTGTAGAGACGGTAACCTGGCAACAGAATTGTAAGGTAGTTGCACTAAATTAGTCCAATCTGCAGTATAAATCGGATTTAAGCATCTTGAGACAAAGTTGGTGGGCAGTGTGTCCTGAATTCTGAAGAGTTCCTTGACATGGCGTTGATGAAGCCATTTTTCCCTTCAAGCAGGTCTAGGTAGTGGCCAACCCAATTAACCGCCAGTGGTATGTTTTCTTCCACTAGCCCACCTCCTTCCTTGGGCTTTTGCCTCACTGATTCAGACTGCCCAAAAGGCAACTCATGGGATGGTTTTCAGAGAAGCTAGATATCAATTTTCATTTTGATGCGATCTGCTTATGCTGTGGTCCTAATCCGGTACCCCTAGGCCGCTCTGATTGTGCACTGCATCCTTGAGAGAGTGAAGGGATATAAGCTATTGGTAGTTTTTTTTTTTTACCTGCTTGCCACAACTGTGATTTTGTTCATTGACTAGAACAAGTAGCAAGGTTGGCATAGCACTTGGACTGAACTTTGTTCGTGGTGATTTCAGTAATGAAGTTCCATCCACTTTTGGGGCTGAAGTTCATATTCTTTAAGCTTTTGGTAAACAAGAAGAAGCACATAGTTACTTTGTTTCCACAGTGCAACAGGTTGGGCACTCATCTGCCAGGTTGCCACAATCTTGTAGTGTTGCACATATTCCAGACCCGGCTTCCAGTCCCTTTTCTGTCCCATTCCCACTTACTACTGTCAGACTGCCAGTTGAATTGTTTCCTGCCGCAGACCTAGCCCCCAATGAGCGCAAAACAAATAGGCAATCCTATGACCGCAAAGCAGGAGCTGAATCTCCCTTTCTAGAAGAGATGATCACAAGGAATTTGTGTTGTATGACGGAACAACACAGTTAAAAACATTGCATCCCTTTACTACGCATTTTGTACCTCTCATTTCTTTTAGCACGCATATGCTTTTAACTTGCATGTCAAAACCACACATTATTAGTCTTAACTAAAATGAGTATTAGTAAGGTAAGTTTAAATATATATATATATATATATATATATATATATATATATGTATATATTTAATTTTTATTGTTTTGGGGGAGATCTCCAAACTCCCATACTTGCCTTAATGCGTGGTAAAGGCCCATATGTGGTAAAAATTTGTGTGGTAATAAATGTGTGGTAAAGGCACTGCAATGTAAAAATTGTTTCGGAAAGATGTTTCCCGGAATTTGACAATCTGGTGGTTTGTAGCAACATTTGTAGCATGTTCATTAATTACAAACCACTGGAAAGCAAGTGAACCCCCATATTTCGTGATGTGGCTTAGGAAAGTCCATCTTGTTTACAGCAAGGAAAATCTGTATGCCAAAACGGTGGGGTGAGGGGTAGTTTTATATGATCTGGAACTATTTTATGCACTTTACGAATATGAACACTTGAAAGTTCTGATCATATAAGTTTATTTGGATGAATTCTGCTATTGATCTATTTGTATCTTCTTACTTTTCACTATCTGTATTTTCAAGAAAGTCCTAATTTAGACTGTAATTGGCAAAAATTATATAAGGTTATTCCTGTGAGGTTAGATATTATAGCTCTACCAGATATCCTTTATTTTGTTATATGCATTATATGGAATATTTAACTTCGACTGTAATTGAGAATGATCTTTTCTTGGCAATAAAAAAAATTATAATACAAGGGGTTGCGTGATCATTCCAATTTTCTGATAAATGGTTGTTGAACGCTCCACACTGGGGCACTGCTGTCCAGGCCCCGGTGTATGTGCTGTAACCCCTAAAACATGCTAAATATGGTCAATTGACATATTTAGCTTTACCGTAATGTCATAGTATATGGTGCAGGAAAATAGCCCATCTCAGGAAAAGTTAAATGTCACCTGTAGACTGCAGCATTTATTGCGCTACCCGTGTAGCCTGTCTGCATCTTTTAAACATGCAGGCGAAAATAATCCTTTTTGACAGGATAGACCTCTACTTTAAAATATTGAATGTTACCCCTAAGTAGGCCTTGTAGTCCATAAGCTAGGGTGTCTAGTATTTAAAAGTGGTACACACAAGAATTTAATGTGACCTGTACCTACAGTGACTAACCCTCAAAAGCTTTTTTCACTGTAAAGGACTGTGATAAAAACTATAGTTTAAAATAAAACCATGACCGTACAATCTTCTGTTTGGGACAAGCTACTGCAATATTTCAATTACCATTGTTAAATGCTTATTAAAAATCTAATTCGTTGGTGGTTGGATTTTATATAAACCTTTAGGAAAAGTGACTTTTAAATTGTTACACTTTTCCTCTCAGGGCCTCCAGAGCCTAATTAGCATTAGCTTGCAGGCAGATGGCCCTGCCAATGCTTTCCCTTAATGAGGTTGGAAAACTGCATGCAGAGTGGGAATGATGGGTCAAGCCTTTTCACAGGAAAATCTGGGTATGAGGGATGGGACAGATATCAGTTCAGGAAGGACAGCTGCGGAGGGTCCTGGAACTTCATTAACCCCTTCGCCGCGGCGGGAATTCCGCCGCGGCGCGGGGGGGTGCGGGGGGGCAGCGCGGCGGGCCTGTGCTCATGACGGAGCCGCTCCGTCATGAGCCACAGTTGAGCTGTGCTCATGACGGAACGGTTCCGTCATGACTCCGCCCATTTGCGTTGTCGCCCCGCACAGGCGGGGAAACAGCGCCGCGCAGGCGGAGCGGCCGCCGACAGGATTGCCATGACGGAACCGTTCCGTCATGAGCACACGGCAACCGTGGCTCATGACGGAACGGTTCCGTCATGAGCAGGGAAGGGGTTAACTTGAAAGAGACCAGAGTGTGGCCTGTCCATTCATTGCCCAATGTAAAGGGAAGACTGGGGACGAGAAGCAAATGATTCCTTAGGCCCTCTGTAGCCAGTCTGGCTCCAGTCCAGTGGGGGGGAGGGGGAGCTCGTCCCTGAACCAGTTTTGCATTGGTAAGGATGAGGAGACTACTAATTTCCCTAAGCACACCCTGACTGGCACACAAGCTCCCTTCAGGGGGCAGAAAGATTCTACCATGTTGGATTGGCCTCAAAATAGTGTACTGTGGGATAGTTTGCCGTAAGCAAACAGGATGTGCTGCAAAAGTGGGAAGGCTTGCCTTTGGGAACCTATCCCACATTGGTTAGAGAGTGTCAAGAAGTTACCGCCACCCACTCACTAGTGAAACCTACAAAGATGGCACATCGGGTTAAATTACGACCTAACCCAGAGGTCATATTGCCAGCAGCTACATTGTCACGTAAACGCTTTATAACAACTATAAAAAGGAGATGGAATAATAATTATCTAACTGAGCAGCCGAAGTGCAGGCAAAATAAATAACCAGTGTTTAAAGTGAATAAACAAAAATATTTCTTAAAAACACACTTTGAAACTACTTTTTCGTTGAAGGGAACTATTTTAAGGCAGACATTAACAATGTGCAGTGGCTTTGTGCAGTTACTCAAAGTGAAGGGAGCCATTCGGTACAGTGGACTGACTCATATATATAGTGTGTTCATTTTTAAAAAAAAGTAGTCTGGCGTAACCGCTAAAGCGGTCTCAAAGGCGAGACCTGGAAACCCTGCCGAGGGTACAGAACCTCTTCAACGCGTTGCTTTGCATTGTGATGCATTGCATTGAATAACAGTTGCCTCGTAATTACCTTCATGAAACGGCAATACATTTCCTCTTTGTTACTGATCTAACGCTTGCTTTGGTAAAAAAAAAAAAATGTGGTTGCATAATTGCAGCATCTCTCGAAACAGTAGCTATGGTAACTTATCCTCCAGCCGCTTTGGCAAACTTCTGTGCAGAAAAAGACATGATTCAACATTGAATTAATTGAGTCTTTGTAACGGATAAGACACGTGGCGCATGGGTTGAGAGTAGGCCTGGAGCGAAAGCTTAACACACCCAGGCTGCCATTACTTCAACCTGCAGCTCGAGCTCGGTTTGCTGTTTCACTAATTGCAAATTGAGTAATTTTCATAATGACTAAAATCGGTGAATGTGCTGTGTACCACTATTTTACACGAACTGTCCCTTAACGAAGTATTATTTGGTTTAAAAATTGCTTCCGAGCTGCATAATTGGGGGATGGGTGAGGTGTAGAGGTTCTCATTTGTCTGAACACAGAACTGCTGCTAGTTCCGTCAGAGCACAGTTTAAAGAAGCATTAGCAAAGCCAATAGGTCGGGCGTTATCTTAGCTGCCAGTCTTATTCTTTTGTCAGTGTTTATTTTGTTTTCTTACAGTTTTTGAAACACTTTGTGAAGCGGCTGGGCCCTCATCAATCTACAAAAATGTTAAAAGCAAAAAGTTATTTTAGGGGTCTCACGAAGTCTCATTGCCATAGTAGTCTCTGTCACTCAGTGGAACTACTTTGTGCGTGGATTTGCTTCTTCTGAAACAGCCCTATGCACAACTCAGAGTGAATTTGGGAACTGACTGGAGTGGGCTGGCCCGCTACCCTGTGCGCTATGTTGCAGTGGGCAGAAGAAAAATGTGAATGACTCCATAGCAGATCTATGGATAAAGAGGGCCACTCAAGGCCGCTATAAATAAGCATAATATATTTATAATTCGAGTAAAATCAAAAGATCTTGGCTAACGTCAAACCTAAAAAAAGAGTAACAGGCTTTATGTAGATCAGGGCACCAGTTGGGGTGTTCCTATAAAATGGCTTACCCTGCCTCAGTCTAGCTAGGAGGCCATGCATTCCACTTTATTCTTGCACAGTTCGGAACACCAAAGACAAGGGTGCCGAAAACACTTCTAGGAGCCCAAGAGGAAGCAGCAATACAGGGCCAAAAATGAGTGTGGGTTTTGGAGCAGCGCATGGCTCCCTCCCAAGAGAACGTCCTCCCATAATGGCAAGGCATCTAGTTCACATGACTAGAGTCACAACATAACCGGTATCCCTCTTAAGTGAATGGCCAATGCTCCTGATGCTCAGTCAATGTGCCGAAAAATACTTCGAAACCCATTACGGCTTACTGCAACCCAGCAGAGCAAAGTAGAATTGTAGGATTTAATAAATTACTTTTACGACTAATGCTGAAAATGCAGTGACTCGTACCCATGTACGCATTACTCCACAAGAGTCAGCTTAACACGTTAAAACATGACATAGAACATAAAAAGATGCAACATTTCTGATTACTTTGTCATGTGCATTGGACACTGGTGCAAATGACAGCAGTTGTTAGAATGAAGATTTCGTGCACAAGAATTTCAAGGTTGATAAATGTTGCACTAAGTCTTATAACAAGTAATTGATTTCAGTTATTCTACAGTATTTGAGGCCTTTTGCACCCCGCACCCACTGACGGATTCTCGCCCAGATGCTTGTTAAATTGCATGCCCAGGTCATCTGTTAGGACCTTGATTATCAGACTTAGACTCTGCTCCAAATATCTACTGATGCCAGCTGGCTCGGCAATTAAACACGTATGTAATTTACATCCAGCTTCACATCCTTGGTGTAAGAATTGAATTGCATAAACGAGGTGCAGAGCGAGGCTTAAAGGGAACACCAGGCACATTTAACGGGGAAATGTCACTGGTGTGCTGTGTTGCTAAGAATAAATGAACAGTGGCAATACCCTAGATTTCCGTGCTGCATCTTGGGCGATAGATGTTTAATGGATCAAGAACGACCAGCAACTTCAACCTGCATTTATAAAGGAAACCTAAAGGCTTTAATACAATATTTTCTGTTGGTTACTTCTAACCACAGATTCCTCACCTTAGAAAACAGAGTGGCAGGATTATTCTCTTTTCTGTGTTTCTGTTTGGATTTTGGTTTAGGCTCCCTGGAGGACTAGGACCACATAGTGGACCTCTCGTGGGAACTGCCTCCAGAGCGACATAGTCCACGCCCACAATATACAGCAGGACTTCTTATGTTCGGTGATATACAACTGTGCTCGTCAGTCCCGGATTGCCTCTGGGTACATTAAGGGCACGTTTGTCGCACAATTTCAAGTTGTGTCCTAAGTCCAAATGATAGAGACACAACCCATGCTGGTTTGTGACCAGCATCTGCTTTCTAGCAGCCACAACGTGGGTTGAAATCTGTTGTTTTAGGAGGAGACATCGTTTCCTAATACACTGGATTAAGCTTGAAAGTCATCGGAAGCTGACAAAATTTTGATCCACGCATAGAAAGAAAGCTACAAATGTCAGCACGCATGAGTGATGTTTATATGCAATTTCCCTCTGTGGCATCAACTAGCAGCTCACCGGGGCATTGTTTGATAAAAGTTTCCAGATCCAGTCTAGTGCCTTGGGAGTATTGTAAAGTGAGGAATCCGTGGTTCGAAGTATCCATCAGAAAGAACATTACCGAAGGTATGTAATTTGTTTGTATGTGATAAAAATAAAAAACACATGCTCATTCGGATTTAGACTACACTGCCATTAAATGCTGCTACTTGTGCAAATTACATTACTTATGGTTGAGTGTCCGAAATGTATTGAAAGTGCAAGTCAATGAAATCCCATTCGTTGGGAGCGGAGGTCTAAGGAGCAGCTGACTGGGGCTCCTCTAGTTGTGATTTGACCCTGGACTAGACCCCTGTCCAGTGTGACTGGCAAAAGCCTAGTAGCCTTTTGATTCCCTAATATGGTAATGAGACTCGTCTCCTTTGTGTGGAGCCCATTGAGGTTCTGAAGCTCTACAAAATAGCTCATGCGTGTGCTGCTTCCGATTGCGAGACATGAGGTCTGGGTGAGGTATCCTAATATGTGAAGTCCCTTTTCTCGTTACTTTCTCTGTTACTAATCTATTCATTCATCATTTTGATGAGGGGGCATTGTCTGTTCTCTAGTCCTCTTTAGAATAGACACAATAAACTGCATTCCGATGGTCAGTGATGGTATGTGATGCATTCTTAGCCAGAATTTGGTGGGAGCCTGATAGGGCAGTAGTTCTATGGTATGCATACTCGCGTAGAGCGGGCTTTGGCTCTAGTCGGAGTGATTCTCTCTCCCCGTTAGGCTATTGGCTGTTTAATGTATCCTTTCACCTTTCGGGAAGTGCTTGCCATGGACTACATACTGGACTGGCCTATATCTGACCAGTGCACACAATCACATGGTTTATCGCATTGAGTCTCCTCTATGTATTCTCTAAAGAGAGCAATCACTTTTTTGTTATTTCCCCCCCCCCCCCAACATTGTTAAAAATGCCTTTTGTGATTTAAGGCCCTGCAGAGTCGAAATATATGGATAATAATTCTTTCCCAAAGGAGCACACTTTGTACATGTTTGTTTTGTATGAATAAGACTCGAACTGCTTCGTAACTTTTCATATCGGAGCAGCAAACACTTTTCTGATAAAGTGTCTTAGGCCACTAATAAGAGATGCTTTGAATTGCTCCAAGATTACGTCTTTATAGTACAGCTAAAAATGTTTTTGGATTCCACTCCATAATCCATTCTCAATGATGTGTAAAAGCATCCTTTTCTGTATATACTAGATACTGTTGGCCCTGTACCCACTATCTTCCTAACTCTGGAGCCATGAGTGTGGTACATAGCTCGATTCATAGGTTCTGAAGGAGTCCCTTGTTGTCCTGACTAAGTATTTAAAAAATGTGGTCAGGAATTCGATACCTCTTATCCTGTGAGCAAGCATCACTAATTCACCATCAGTCACCCATCCTGTTTGAGGATCCAGAACTGTAGCCTAATCTCTGCCTTACTGGTTGAAGAGGGCAAACCGTAAATGCGTCTGAAGACTTCTCACTGTACCTGACCAGGATATTGATCACTTTTAGCAATAGAGAATGGAGGGATTCAGTATATTCCCCCACAACAAGGGGGCACATTGTAGTTGGTGCCTTTGGTCATCAGTTCATTATGAACCTCATGTTTGTCTGTTAAACAGCATTTGGCAGGATTAGTAGAAATTGCTTTTGGGCTCAGCTTTGTGCCATTGGGGATTGAAATTGGATTACTTAAACTAATCACAAATGTACCTATGGGACTTGGGTTAAAGTGCAAACTAATTGTAATAGAAATTGCACTAAGAGGATGAATACCAGCAATACATTAAAACAAGTCTATTCTTAAACTTTGTTTTACCTTTGTATGGCTGACCTCCACAATCAACTCGCAGCAGCGGTGATTTGTTTTCGTTAACTGAGGTTATCAGTCCTCTTGTGCGTGGTGATGATGTGACCACTATACATCAGGCTCCTGTTGGGGTGCAAAGTTTGCAGACCAACATCGTATTGCATAATAATAACTTTTTAATTACAAATTTAAAGAAAACTAAATACCAACCTTTGGTTAAAAAAACTGGGGTTTCAACTGGAGTAACGACCGCGCCGTTTTGATGGCCCTGTCAAGCTATTTTTACTGAGGCATTTACATCACCCACTCTTTCCAAAATCAGAGTGGTTGCAACTACAAAAGGTTTAAACATGGTGGATTGTCTGTTTAACCCCCTTTCACAAGCTATCGCTGGTTAACCAGACTCTGCATTATTGTGTTTGTGTGCTTTGTCAAAGGTATCTAAATATACATCTAACCACCACCATCTCAGTGCTGTATGTTCATCGTTGAGTTTAAGAAGATCTAAACCACAAGCACCGCTTAGACTGGAAGAGGCGTTACCCAGCCAGGAGCAAATTAGATGAGTTTATTGTATTATCTATAAGTGAAATGGTTGCAAGCTGACGCGCTTCTGGGCCACATTTGGGTAACAAGCAGTGTTAAGGAAACTACTAAGCGAAAGCTATTTAATCTCTTTGCCTACCAAGTATGCTATCTGTGATGCATAATCTGATGAGCTACGAAGAAAAAAAAGATTAGATGGAAATAAAATGCAGACTCCATCTGTATAGTGTGGAGGACAATCTGTGTTCTCTATTTAACTTGATGAGTCACATGGAGCAAGCTTCAGGTTATGCTGTTTTGTGTTCGCCAAAGTACCTTGAACTACTTCTCGCTCCAGACATTCAGTATGGCTACATGGGATTTCTCTTTAGACAACTTGACTTGTTCACTATATCCTCACCTTATTGCTCATCAAACAATGAGTATAGTAAAACAAACACCGTAATTTGACGATATAACTGTGGACCATGTCGGATGTAGTTGTTCGGGGCTAGATTATATTAGATACCACTAATTAGAGTGTCTAGAGTGGCTGTTATTTTTGATCTATAAAGATTACTGTTTGTAACAGTATACTTTATAAATGTTTTGAAATGTATGCATATTATTAGTATTCTGTATTATGTGTTTGTCAGTAAGATTATTTTTTTTTTGCCTAAAATGCCAAAAAATTTACCACTGCCAATTACCGCTTGCTGGGAAGTGTTGGGGCACTAGTTTGAAAAAGACAAGAAAGGCAGCTTTCTATTTTCTAACTCGACAGTTTTCTCCACATATCTGCTGTCCATATTGGCTCTCATTAAAGTCCAGTATGATTTTGTGCCACACTGGGCCTTTGTTTACCCTCGCAGGAAGTCTGTAGACTCTGTGGATCCTATACTGGTCATCTCATCACACAATACCTGCTTCATCGCTACTGCAACAAATTCCTTAACTTACTCAGATGGGAGTCCCTTCTCAAATTGTCAATTACCTTGCATTTCTGTTGCGGTTTCACTAACCTTCCTGTAGCATAATCTTTACATTTAGTCAGCTGTCCCAGAACCTGTGGCTCCTTGCCCTCCAGCCGACCAAGCGTTGCAGATTCATGCTCCATCAGTATGCATCATGATTTGCTTGATCCATTTCGCTCCTCCACTGATTTCACCGCATTTTCAACCCTACAGTTCTCTGATGCATATCAGGGTGTATTAAGTTTAAGGAGCGAAGGCCGGCCTGCTTACCAGGAGCCAGCCCAGCAAAATCAGGGGGAACCGGTCCCCCCTCTCTTTAGACGCTTAAAAGCCTTGCATCCACTTCTTTTTGTCCTTCTTTGTATGACGCTTGAGGTTGATGCTGGCAGTTTCTAAATCTACCTTTATAGAGCAGGTAAAATCACTTCCAGTGCTTGAAACGGGGTGATGGGGTCTCTTCTTTCCACCGCTCCTCTGAGCCAAGTGTCATCCACCCCAGTGTCTTAATCAGAGTGGGTGAGCTCTACCCGCTGTAGACAGGATCTGGACCCCCCACAATACTAGGGTAAGATCTAGCCCAAGTATCACACCCGCTGCCCCTCTGGCTCATCGCTACCCCATAACTCCTCTGTACCCTGCCTCTCTGCGCATTTACACGGTGACGATCAAGCCAGGATCCGTGTCCGCTGCTGAACGCGCGTTCATTTGGCCTCCTTGTATCCCCTGCACCAGGTTCTCCCAGCACAGTTCTTCCCTTGTGAACCCGAGAGCTTCGGCAGAAGCGCCTATTGGGTACAAATAACAAAGAAACCCAAACTGCGTCGACTTGGGAATCCAAAATTGCAGGTCGGACCCGCCCAGGAGGTGGAACACAATATATGCTGGATGCTAGAGGCTTCCCGTTCTCATGACTCCACCATCTTGATAGTGGTGTCTAACCAGTGTGAATAAACCATGAGCACACTGCGTTTAAGTAAGATTGGTTATGATCCACTCATGCTCCTTGTGTCTGCCTGTGTTTGTACAGAGTTCCGAGGCGTCCATCGTCCTATATTGTTCTATACACGGTGCAGAAATGAAGGGAGATCTTGTAAGCTCCCGTTTTGTTATTAAACGCTGTTTATTTGGTATTGGAACACAACTGCAGTTTGCTCTTTATGTAAATGAGTCACAAGTTAGGCTTTTGAGTTGGGGTGAGCAAAGGGTAAACTGCACAGATTGCTTGACATAATTTTCTGTTATTACAGCGAGATAAACCCTTTAACAGGCTCGCGTGGGCTGCGGCAGCGCTCGCAGTTTGGCAGTTCTACCAAGCTACCTCCAGCTCTTTGCAGTCATTTGTGAGGTCTGGATAATCGTCATGAATTGCTCTCCTCCTCGCTGCCTTTTAATCTAACCACACTGAACTGTGATGGTGTATTGGTGTTGAATATATCCACGCAGCATACAGGTCTCAAAAGGCGCCGCCGAGTAACACCGGGTCTGATGACTCGTAAAACCATAGCCTTGCTTTTCATTTGGGATGCGGGGATACCCAGATACAGTGATAACATTACCACAAGTGGGAGGCGCTTTTACACCCAGCATTTGGAGGTGTGGTGCTCAAATCAAGTCTGCTCTTCCACTTTTTTTGATACATATTACCACTAACCTTTGCTGGTGTGGTATGTTCTGAGATACAAGTGATTGAATTTGATGTTTTTGTTGCATGTTGTTTTTTAAGCTTATTTTCATCTGGTTCTTAAGAATGTTGGAACCCCAAATAGAATTAAATGTATTTTAATTAGTGTTTATTATTGTTCCATCCTTTAAAAAAAAAAAAAAACGAAATAACATTTTATACTGTAATTTATCATGCTCCTTCTATGATCCATTTTTATGTGATCGAATTGAATTGAGACACAAGCATTACTGCTTTACTGAAAATCCATGTGAATGGTAGAAGTGTGTGGCGGACCGATTAAAGCACACGTCTATCAGGGCAACCGGACTTTAAGTGAGCGAGCTTGTGTACTGAGAGTTAAATCATTTTGGGGTTTATCATCCATGCTATCAGCCATTTCATCTTGCTCCAAAGTGCTGTGTTGAATCTTGTCAAGGAGGTCTCCATTGGCCCCCTGCTTGTGTACCTGCACAGAAGCTACTGGAAGCCCTGATGTTTTAAAAGCATCTGCAAGGCCTGTTCCAGCAAATATCTAAAGTGAAGAAACACACAGGTTGCTCCTTGTAATCACACTGACAAGAGGAGCCTGTCAGAGCAGCCTTCGAGGTTCTTCTCCAGCACTGTAGTTCTATTAATAGGTTCAAATGTTAAAATCATTCTCCATTTTTAAGATAGGGTTCCAGGGTAACATCACAACAAGCAGTACACCCTATGAACATTTAGTCTGTTTAGTAGGCCTTTTGCCTCATTTTAATTGACCAAACGTCAGCCAGTGTAGTGAATGTGCACTGAACTCCACGCCTCTCTAGAGGCCGCTATAGCTCCGGTTTCTAACGAACAGCCTGATATGGTTTATAATTCATGTCCATGTATTCTTGCCTGCCATTGGTTCTCTTCACTCACGTTCTTTTTTAATAAGAATGGTAGCACCAGAAAGGATTTTCACTGCTATGAGTCCTCCCTGCATTAAAGCCAGTTGTTCAACATAAGCCCAAGGCATGGCTTATCCTGGATGCCTATTCTCGTCTCTGATTTTGTTTGGATTTTTGAAAATTCGGCCATTTTTACTTCTCATCTAAGTCTGATCCTTCCCTTGAATCTGTCATTGCAAATTATGAATCCATGCCCAGTATACCTTTATTTTAAAATTACTTTAAAGGGGGTTACTCACTATACTCATTCCTTTAGACGGTAACAGTATTTGAAAAATTTAAATAGTCCCGGTTTACAGCATGGCATTGATAGGACCGCGTCTGTGGCATGTCTTCCGAGCATGAACTGGGCCACGGTCTGTCTTGGGCCTCTTACACCGAACATACCTGTAGCCTGCAGCAGTGTTGATCAGTTTTTGGCAGAGATGCTGTTGGTTTCTCAGTGGGAAACTTGAAGCATCTCTTCATGGGATGATTGCCTTCCACCAGGGCAGGGTTCACTAGGTAACATTTTCATCTATTGTGCCTGTGCCAGGCATGCCAAAGAGCTGGCCACCATGCACCCTGGACAGAAAGACATTTTGCTCCTTGGCTTCTGCTAGTGAATAAAATAATGCAGCAAGGGACCCCGTCGTGTTCCCAGTCCACAGGGCCGTTTCTACGTGTTTTGCTGCCCTAGGCGAGAATTGAAAAATGCTGCCCCCTCCCTTTTATTACCATTCATCCAGGCTAGAAGAATTAATGCATTAGACATTCCCAGACTCATGTTTTTTGCCGCCCTCCCCCTTTGGCCGCCCTAGGCGACCGCCTAGTCGTGCCTAATAGTAGAAACAGCCCTGCCAGTCTACTCCGTGGCTGATCACATCGGAGCTTTGACCGGCCTCTGAACACACATATCTCTCCCCACCACCCCAGTTCACCTAAATTACTCACTGCTGAGCTCCATCACGCTGTTGTTGAGTTGTTTGTCGGGGAGATGAGGGTGCTGGTGTTTTGCGGCAAGGGTTGAGGGAGATGGGGGGGGGGGGGGGCAAATAAAGGGCTGAGGAAGTGTTAAAAACACCACTGCTCTGTGTCACCCGAACCAAGTGCACCTCTGAAGATTGGCGCCCTGTGCCTAGGCCTAGCTCACCCATGCCAAATGCCGGGCTAGCGTGCCAACGTTGTTGATCTTTGGTGTATCTGCTGCCTGCCTGCGCTTCTGCTAGGTGCTTTTGATTGCAATTTTAACTTCACAAAGCCGATTCAGGCTTTGGTCTTTGAGGACATTTTTGAAAGTCATACAACGGACTACCCAAATTTGCCATACAAGTGACAAATTGGATGCTGTACAGATTCTGATATTCCAGAACAAAATGAACGCGCATGTAAGGGAAGCTGTGGTTATTTTCCCTTCAACTGTTAGATGGGCCGAGTCTTTTCCCTCTCTTGCTGATCTACATTTGTCACTTTTTTTATTTTTATTTTTTATTCTTTCATCTTGATATATTCTACGTAAAGTAGCATCTTTACACTGACCTCTTCTTGGCTTCGTAAGAGACCTTTAGTGCAGGACATAGCTGCTCAAATATATGGAGGTTAGGTCCTTGAAACATTTAGTAACCAGTCTGATTTCAGTGAATTTCTGCATCCATTCCAAGATGAGCCTAGACATGCTGCAAGTATGAAGGTTCAAGCTGTTTGCACAATCATTTGTTTGTCCCGCACTGAGCCGGTTATCGTTTGTGGTTTACTGATAGGCTCATCTTGCTCAGTCATGTATTTTGCTTTGGAATTTGAGAGGTTACTCCTCCTCTAGTGCTGACACAGGCTAGGTCCGTCTGCTACTATCCCCGCTGTTGTCTCTAAAGATGGCCCTGATCACCAGGATCTTTATCCTGTCTTCTCCTGGAAATAAGTGGAGAGACTTGTAGATGGAATGATCTCCCCACCACCCCCATGCCCCTGTTTCTCACTGAATGCAGCAGTAGTGTCTTGTAGTCAGCAGTTGGTGTCTGCTCAGCAAGTAGGGAGGAAGGAGTAGTAGTATGGACCTGGAGCAGCAGATGGGGTTAGGGTGTAAATAGTGAGAGTAGGTAATGCTTGGCAATCTGATGCATCGGCCTTCAAAGAGATGGTACATAGTTTGAGAAATACTGATAAGGTCGGAAAGGGGCCCTGGGGCGGCAGACCTCCCCCCTCTGTGCAGTGTTCAGTCAAACCTTTCATTCATTTGAAGGAGTTGGTGGAAAAGCAGGGGGATCCATTTTTTTGTAGGTGCTTGGTTTCTGGAGTACAGAAGCACCATGCTTGCAACATGTTTTAGGAAACTCTAAGATAAGGTGATTTTGTGCACACAAAATATTCATGTTCAGCTAAAAACGTAGCTACCCTCTGAATCCGTATACTATTGATTCTCAGATTGCTACCACAAGCATTGCATAGTTTGAGCTAACTGTTGCAGGGGGGCTCACAGGCACTAATTTTTGGGGACCAACACTTATTTATCCATATCACACTTTGACCAAGAGCAGGAGAGCAATGAACACACACTAGGATGAAAAGGGAAGGAAATAGAAGACTGGAAAAGAAGTGGAAAAGAGAGACGGGAATAAGAGAAAATCTGTAAGAGTTTGTTAAAAACGTAGGGAGTGTTTGATGGATTACAGAGCCCTGAGCTGGAGTCAAGACTAGACACCTTGGTATCTGGCCCTGGACAATAATGTACTGACGCCCCAGTCAGTCAGTAAGGACTTCTAGCACACTTGTAGGAGACACTAAAGTTGCAGTTTTGAGAAGTGTTCCTGTCTGTCCAGAAGGAAGTTAAAATACTTGAGAGGTGACCTACACTACACCTGCTATAATTCGTGCTGCATTGCCCGCATTACTTTTCAGGATGTGCCTGTCCAAGCAAAACACTTTGCTATTTTATCTAGCTGTAGTCCTAAAGCAGGTTACCTATGGCGCTTGTAAAGGATCACAGTTTTGATAAAACATTCTCTAAACATGAATCCTATTTTTAATGCGATTCTGAAGCTCACACCGAGCTTGTTTTCTCTTCTATACACTGAGTTTTGTCACTGATGCTGCGTAGAGGTCTAAATAACAGGAGAATATTTCTTTAATTACCTGTCATAATATATGAAATTGTTACTCTTTGAGATCAGACGATGATGCTTATCTGCAAGGGATTTTTTTAATGTTTTGTGTCAAGGGTAACCTGAACAATTTGTCATCCTGCTCCAGTGTAGCCAGTTTGGCTACCCATTCTCTTTGGCTAACCAAGATACTCTCTTATTAACTTAAAGCCCCCCGCAGGGACTCGAGTGAAATGCGGGTTTGAATGACAGTTTGTGGAAAAGGTAATCTAGAGTATGGTGCTAACGAGTTTTGGGATGAGAAATAAATCGGGACTTTTGTGGAAAGTATGGCTTATGTGAGGGAATGACTCAACAAGGTGGATTTGTACCCTTCAGGAAGTAAAGTCACTTGTGGGAAGTGTTTCGTTTAATCAGTGGATAGAAAGGTTAAGGCAGCTAACAGTTGGACATATTATGTTTGAATCTTCTGTCAAATTGAGGCCTCCACTATTTTAGCCAATCCTATGCTGAAGCCGAAGGACCGCTTTATCAGACTCAAGCTGGTATATTCTCCTGTGCTACAGTTTTCCCGTGCGTGTACTCGTAGCCCAGTTCAGTCTTCGAGATTGTGGCGTGAGTCTTGTGTCCTATCCTTATCATTTGTTTGTGTTTTCTCGGGTTGATTTAGAGGGAAACACTTCATGTGTCACCATTCTAAGGAATCAAAGTGGGACCTTACACTATTTACTTTATGTAAATAGTAAAAGTCATATTTACTTGCAGGGTTTGGTTGTGTGTATGGCTGTCTGGCCTAAATAGGAACATGTGATGGTCATCGGGAAGGAAGTCACTTGGTTATGCCTGACTGGCAGAAGTTCTGTGGATATGGTTGGTCCCGGTCCAGCACTGTGGTTCTGCCAAGCTTGAGATCGGTCCATCTCTGGATTGCTAGGGTGCTTGGATCTAAAACCACACAAGATCAAATATCTGAATGTCTTCTTAGTCATGGATGGTAGTAGTAAAACTAATGCAGTTCTTTTGAATCTCTTTAACCAAAGGGGTTTAAATAAACACCACGTCTATTATGTCTTTTGGGGAATGAATGAAGCAATTGATGCCATCAGGCAGTGATGAGCAGGATCAGCCCTGCCCTTTGTATGCTGTTTTAGTAAATGTTTTGTACACTGATTGATCTTCTTAACTTTTATGAATTGTAATGTGAACCTCTAAAAATTATATTTTATAGGTAATTGTATATGAATGTCTTGTTTCGTTGTGAATTATTTTGCAATAAAATTGTTTTAGCTACAGAAGGGAAGCTAATATACTTTGGTTTATGTTCAAGGAATAATTACAGGTGGCAATAGTTAGTGGTCAAAAGTCTGCACATGTTTGTCCGGCATCTGAAGTTTAACTTGTGCTGCACATCTGAGCAATTAAAGATACCGGGCAGTACCTCAGTCAAGAGCAGGGTTGAATTGGTAAGGCAGGCACCCGCGCAGTGGGCCGGTATCAGAGTTGCATGTGTGGACCGCTTTTTTGCCACCTTGCTGGCCGATTTGGGCTGTTTCTGTGCTGTTCAGGTGTTGCCAGAAGCCCAGTGGGGCTCTGAGCGGGCTCTCCGGAGGCAAATGGGCCTCTAGTACCTCCTTTTACCAATGGGGCCTAGGTCTCATGTCCAGTCTCTCGTCTCACTGGCCTGGCCCAAAAATGTATGCCGATTGCACAGGGGTGGGGCCCTAGCAGAAGTAGCCTCACTTATATTCAGGTGTGGTTCACAACTGTGAACTAATCTGTGCACAAAGATTCCTTTGAGTTATCCCAGCGAAGTTAAAAAAACATGCCTCTTTTAGAGAACCCCCACCCTCCCTTTCATAATACTTGAAACACGGAAGCAGTGTTTTGCGACAATGCACAATCCACGGTTTTTTTAGGGTGCCTGGGTCTGTTTATGATCCCAATTCAACCCTGGTCCAGAGAAATGTTCTCTTAAAAGGTAATAGTTTCCTCTGGAAGAATCCACTAAGGCACTTCCTAGTATGTCCTATTTTTGCAGGTCTGATGTCTTTCTGAAATCTTAAGAAAAACTAGTTTGTAGTTGGCTTTTTGGTTACGGATTCTATTTTATTTAAATGTATGCTGGAATTGTCTTCTTTTAACATTCTTTTAACTTGTCAAAAGTGAGCTTAGTGGAGCATGGAGAGGCACTTAGTAGTGTGCCTAATTTAAATGTATTTTAGTAAATCTAGACGGCCAGTACCGGAATACATTCTGACCAAATAAAATAACTTCAATATCGCCTGCCACTGTTAAATGTTATATTTCAGATTTAGAAACATGTTACATTTTTGTTATTGAAACTCAATGTAAAATATTTTAGCAACTTATTTATTTTGTACATGTTTTAATTAATTCCTGTAGAAAAGAACCTATCACTAGACTGTACAAATGAAAAAATCTATAAGCTTCTAATCTTTGTAATTTTCAGATTTGGCAATCTGTTCTCTGTGGTCTTTTACACTCACTTAACAAAATAAGTCCAGTTAATTCCTGTGCTTTCCAATGCCATTATTCAAGCACTCTTGGGACCAGACCCTACAATTATTTCTTGCACAATGTTGTATGCACTGGTACCCTGCATACGTAAGCATTAATACGCAATGATTTTAAAAAGGAAAGCAAGACTTGAACCCAGCCTGCATGGGAGCATGGCTGCAGGGTGACTTTGCAATAGTTTGACAGATTGTGCTGTAAACACCTCTGTTGAATTTTCTCTAATAGTGTGTCAGACTTCTTGGCTCTTGGAGCACTTAAGTCTTTGAAAGTGAGTATTTTTGCAAATGTTGATCAAGTTCTTGCACATATTTGACCAGAGGGTTCCTGGCTCATTGGTTTCTCTTTGCATAATTGTGGCTGTTTGTTAAATCTGTTACTCTCAATTGTACGTGAACATTCACCTTACTTCACTCACTACTGCTGTCTAACTTAGGAGGAACGTTGCAAGATTTTCTCCATCCATACCGATTGCTTCAAGCATTGTCCTTCCAAATGAGAATCGCTCTTTACTGGGACTGTAACTAAATTTACTTCTTAAATTCTTGAATGCCAGTTTGCCTTTTTCCTAATTATAGTTCTGTGTTGCTTGAAAGACCAGAAACCCTATCATTTTTAGGTCTTGCCTCGGACAGTGCATGTGCTGTCTGTTGTGAGATATTTTGTTATGCTACAATGGGTTTAGAGCCCACCCATTACTTATCATTGGTTTGCTTCATTGTCATTCTCATTTGCTTGCTTCTAATTTGTCAGCGTCCTTGGGCTTCCCTTCCTCTTCGTGTTTGTCTGATCCCTGTACCAAGGAAGCCTTACTGTGTCCTGCTCGCTTTTTCAGGCCCATCTTTTTTCTTTTTCTATAATGACTCTATTAGGGTGCTTTTGTTTACCAGCTATCTTCCCTTTGTACTTCTCCCCGCCCTGTGTTCCTCCCCCTTCCCGCCACTCCCCGTTGTCCATATGCTTCCCTAGCCCCTCCAAGCCGTTCACCGCTGTCTGTGTGCTTGTCCTAGCCCCTCCCATTCATCCTGTGTTGTCCCTGTGCTTGCCTCAGTGCCTGCCTCCAGCCCGTCCTCTGTTGTCTGTGTGCTATCCCAGTCACTGCCAGCCACTCGCTGTAGTCCGTGTGCTCGGATTAGCCCCTCCTGTTTATCCTCTGTTGTCCCTGTGTTGCCTCCGCCCCTAATTGTCTGCCTATCCTCCGTTGTCCTTGTGCTACACCTTCCGCTGTCGCACACCCTCTATTGTCTATGCTCTTCCCTTCCCCCCTCTTTCCTGTCGCTTTGCCTCCCTCTGTGTTGCCTTGTTCCCCCAACTCACTCCCCTGTTTGTTTGGGAAGTGGGTGGGAGGATGAAGCATGGGGATGGGGGAGATGCGAGAGCGGATGGGGAGCGCATGGCTAAAATATTATTTTTTAAGTGCAAATGGAAATATGTCCTAGCACTTCTTCAAAATAATTTTTTGCCATGCTATACAGAATGACTACAATTTATTGCCAGGTCTGCAATGCCCATTCTGTAAAGCATTAACAAAAGCATTGGTAGGTCTCAAAGGCAAACCCTGTTGGCGTTGCCAATGCTTGTTTTGTTCTGCAGGCTTGCAAAAGTTAGGTGGTTACCGAAGTGACAATCATGGCAAGGGCGTAGGCGTGCACATATCAACATTTTTGTAAAGATCACAAGACACGGACAGATGAGCATTTCTCTGGAAAGGAATGTTCTCCAGAGAACCCCGGTGACACCAGAGTCTCCGAGGCTGCAGATAACATTTTAAGATTAGCAAGAAAAATAAATGTTTGCTCCAGCAATGGCGGGCACACTGGATGACCGAACAATCCTAGGCATTCAAGGTCAGGAACGCTGCAAAGGCCGAGTGCGCCTTCAATTAAGGGAAAGATGGCTTCTTTATCACCCAGACTGATGTTATCGCCTGAGCAAGCACGGCGCTGACTGCAGCTTCCCCCGTGACCCTGGGCAAAAACATGCACCTCGCTCTGCAGATTTTTGCAATCAGTAAGCGTTCTTTAAAAAAACATTTTTGTGGTCGAAGACCCCAGACTTATTCAAGTTGATTGAGGCTTTAAGTTTAGGTTTGGGCACCTCTGCTAAAAAAGTGTGGTGAAAAAACACGTGCTACGGGTTCAGGCTGTGTGTGGTGTGTTAACAACCATAAACGACCTTAATCTAAAAAAACGTTTATCCATTGACGGTAACTAGTGCAGCTAGTTGCTACCCAGGTTCAGCTAACCAAATCTATTGGTTAGGAAAGCTTGCACATAAAGAATGCTGTTAATTGACTTAAAAAATAGATTCATTACTGACTGAAGTAATTGCCCTACAGCATATAGCAGCTGCAGCGGCAAATCTGTGCCTCTGTATGTGACACTGAAAGAAAACGTTTTGAATGTTTGTCGCCCTTTGATAAATCTGCACAGAAGTTTCAATACACTATACACGTCTCAAAGTTGCTTCTTTAAAATTTCACCCATAGTGGCTGGGGGAGTGGAGCAGAAAATTCTAGAGTGGGTCCTATACTCCCTTAGGATTTTTTTTTTTTTTGAGAAAACCTTTATTGTACATAAAAATCAATACAAACATGGGCCTACAACCACCAGGGCCGGCCGCTAATATGTACATGATCAACAACATCAGGGCAGCAACAGGCCCCCTGGGGCCCAGCCGAATTAACGAGTTACTGAGTACACCTCAGAGATTATCAGGATACATAGATTTTAGAAATACAAACAAAGAAAAAGAAAATAACACCAAAAAGCAAGGCGGAAACCATCGAAAAAGGGGGCGTCTAACCACATCCGGGGAACTGCACAATACAAACTCCACCCTCAGGTGGACAATGAGGATGAGCAAGAGGGAGGTGGGGGCGACGGGAGAACCACAACCGTCTACAGGTAAAATGTAATAGTCCGGGAACCTCAGGATCAGGGGGACAAGGCAGCATCAGATGTGTCCACGAGGGGGGGCGTGCAGATGTTCCCTCGGTACGCGTTCCACTGACCCCAGATTCTACCCCACGCCCACCGGCTTACCCCGAGATACATACACCGTCTTCTCTCTGCACATGCACCAATCCATGCTCTCCTTCCATACTGACACGGTGGGAGGCCGTCGGGAACCCCAACGCTGTGCGATGTCCCTCTTAGCAATCATGTTCCCAAGGGCCGCCCACCGAGTCTGAGCCGCATTATAGTCATTAGGCTCCCACACGTTCAACAAACATCGGCGAGCCTCGGGCAACAAAGCGACCCCAGTGACGCATTCCATGACAGCATGCACCCGGCGCCAATACTCCGCTACCTCACAGCACTCCCAGAGAACATGGAGAAAAGTGGCGCTGAGCCCACAGCCGCGCCTACAGAGCCCGTCTTCAGAAAAACCCATCAAAACTAAACGAGGGCCCGTCACGTAGACACGGTGGAGAATTTTAAGCTGGACAAGACGGAGACGCGCGGGTATGGCCACTTCCTTAGGGGAGGACAGCGCAGACTGCCAGTCCTCATCGTCCAGTTCCACACCATCCCCGGTCCACGCCTCCCGAAGGCGCACGAGGAGATCCGCCCGCACGTTTATTAGTTTTTTATAGATAAGGGAAATAGTACTGTCGGGCAAGTGACCGTCAAGTATGCGGTCCTCGAGTGGCGAAGACACAGGGACTGCAGTCCCAGCCCCGAAGGCCGAGAGCAAGGCGTGCCGAACCTGGACGTACCGAAAGAACTCCTGCTCACTCAATTCGTACTCACTCTGCAACGCAGCAAAGGATTTAACCGCACCCTTCACCCAAAGGTCACCTACTCTACTGATGCCAATCGTGTCCCAACGCTCGAAGCCCTTCGTCGTCCAGAGGCTTCCCAATCTTTCAGACGCAAACAGAGGGGTCGCACCCGTCAAACGCTCATTCCAGCCCATGGCCACATTCGCAGCCCTCCACACGCGCACCGCAATCTTAGTGGGACCGGTTAAGTTCCTCCCAGCCGATCGAGAGTAAAGCGCTCTGTTAAAGTTGCCGCCAGGCAACAAAAATCTATCCATTTCGAAAGCCGGATTCGGACCAGGTGCGTACGTTGCATGGTTAATAGCAGATAGCTGGGAGGCCCAATAGTACCTCCTGATGTCCGGGAGCGCAATGCCCCCGTCATACCAGGGGAGAGTCAGTTTTGCAAGAGCAATACGTGCACGACCATCCCAAACCAGCCTCCTCTGTAAGCTCTCCACCTCCCGGAAGTAGGCCGCCGGAATAATATCAAAGGAGTTCTGAAGTGCGTAAAGGAATCGGGGAAGAGAAATCATTTTAAAAAGTGCCGCACGACCGAGGGTAGACAAGGGAAGCTTACACCAACGGGCCACGTCTAACCTCAATCTCCGAAGTGGAGAGAGGAGATTATGCTCGTAGCGGATCGCCGGGTCCAATGAGACGTACACCCCCAGGTACGTAAAGCCGGAGTGGGACGCCTTAATAGGAAAACGAGAAGGCAAGAGAGGAAAGTCACCGGATATAGCATAGACACAAGATGTGGACCAGTTAATAATCAAACCAGAGTTCTTGCCGAAGGAAGTAAGGATGTCAAAGAGCACATTGAGTGACTGACGTGGTGAGGTGGTGAGGTGAGGTACAAAAGAATGTCATCCGCGTACAACGAAACTCGATCCTCGAAGCCAGGGGCCCACCGGATCCCTCTTATCGACGGTTCCCAACGAAGCCAAGCAGCAAGCGGCTCCAAAGCCAAAGCGAAAAGCAGGGGAGACAACGGACACCCCTGCCTAGTGCCTCTCCCAAGAACGAAGGGCCGGGAAACCCTTCCATTAACGACAACCTGAGCCAACGGAGCAGCGTATAAGAGTTTAACCCAACTAATAAATCCCGCCCCGAGTCCAAACTTTGCCAGGGCGGCCCAAAGATACGGCCATTCTATCGTATCAAAGGCCATCGTAGCGTCCAAGGAAACCAAGATGGCCGGCTCTGAGAGATATTCCCCCCTTGCAAGTACGCCATGTAGGCGCCGCAAGTTAAGGGCCGTATTCCGGTGCGGGATAAAACCGGATTGGTCCGGATGCACCAGGTCACAGATAACAGTAAGCAGGCGATTAGCAAGAACCTTGGCAAGGATTTTCGGCTCAGCGTTCAACAGAGAAATAGGCCTGTACGAGGTGCAACGGTCCCGAGGCTTACCGTCCTTGGGAATCACGACTATAGTGGCCAAGCGCTGGTCAGCAGGGAGAGAACCAAGTTCAAGTGACTCCGAAAACATACGACGGAGAAATGGCGCAATTTTATCCGGTTGCAGTTTGTAAAGTTCAATAGGGAGTCCGTTGGGGCCCATAGCCTTGCCTGAGCGAAGGGAACGAATCGCGGTAGCAATCTCGTAGGAATTTTGCTTATTGATACAACATATGTGATATATGATGTTACCCCAGAATTAGTGAGCATTCACAGGGAATTAGTATGAGTTCAGCTTGTTTTTTTGTGCTAGTTTTTAAGTAAATCACTAATTAGTTGTGAGCGCGTGAACTTCATTGACCTAGAATTAGTAGGGAGAGTAATGGGGTAGGAGGCAAGCTTTTGGAGCCCAAGTGGTCCTGCAGTCATTGAGTTTATGTGGGGGCAACATGAAAACTCCCCAAACACTAGGCTGAGCTAGCACTCAGTAAATTTGCAATATGCATTTTCCCTGATAAAATGGCTTCATTTAGTCTTGTCGAATACACATTTTTATTTCTGTTCTAAATATAAAGTGAAGCAGCTTAAATGCCATAGCATCAAAACTGTGCTCTCTATCTCTGCGCTGGCACCATTACGTACTGAGTTAAGCTGTGCCCCGTTATCAGTCGGCACTGGTACTGTGTGCAGCTATAGATAAACTATTTATTGCCCCAGCAATAGTGAATTTATACAAAGTTTACAAAATATATATACCTGTCTGAGGCTGAACTTAGATGAAGATTGGTTTAGGGGGCTTTATAATGGGAGAGGGGGCAAAATCCACTTTTTGTCCTTGAAATTCCAGTAGTGAAGTATTTAAAGTGAGACTGTGAAAATTGCTACCTGAAGTCCAGGTGGTGCGACAAAGTGTTATTGAAGCATATGCCAAGCGCCTATTGGGCACTGTGGGCAGAGGTAGTGAGCGCTAGGAGTGACCAGTGCTACTGTCTGTGAAACGTCACCAGCGATGTCGCTGCTGCTATGACCAATCCATTGAGGAGCTTTGTACCGCCGCTCCTCAGAGCTGGCAAATCGGAGTAGTAATGAGGTTGAAGATCTCCACAAAGGTGCCTGTTTAATCCAAGTTTTTATGGAATTTTTAGAGTTTTATGAGTTTGGTGAATTGTAGCACAGGCAGCTCGCTGGGAGCAGCACTGCAGCCCGTGCTGCTCCTGTTAAAAACAAGAAGCGCATCCTGGATGGTGCTGATGACGCTGCATCTAAAAGTGCGCCCAGCCTTATTCAGGCTCCGGAAGCAACATTTGTACATATTAACTTCCATACTGGAAGTGCTCACATCTCTACCTTTTGTTTCCCTCTTTATCAGCCAATTAACTTTTACAAGTGGCAGAGGGGGTTGGAGTAAAGGACAGAGAGAGATTTGGATGTGGGTCCCATCATGACCTTAAAGATGCTGATGGAAAGGCGTCCATCCCATTTGCATCGGTTTCTTCGTGGTGGTGATTGTTTCTTGTGCCCAGGTGAGCAGTGTGAGCTTTACTCTGAGCTGTCCAGCTGATGCAGCGTGTCCAGGTATATTCCTCACTCTAGCCCGAACCCCTTACTCTGTATTGAAGTAGCCCTTCCTTTTCAATGGCGGTGCCTTGGTTACCTCCTTCCGAAACTGTACCCCAATCTCATGGCCCTTGAATCGGGAAGTTGCCTTCTCACAGTTTTGTAAGTGGTGCTTCTGTTGCTCATTTTGCCAAGTGACCTGTGTCTGATTGGTTAATCTGCCTGAAGAACCTGTTTTCTATGTTTGTACTTCAACTCTGTCCCTCCCCACCCCCACACAAACCCCCTACCATAAACTTGTATGGTTCCCATGAATTATGCCTCCCACTGGCAACAAAATAAGTGCATACTTGAATTGCATTTGCTTGATCCAGAGGGTATTGTTATTACCTCGTTATGCCTTGCTGCCAAGGCCAAGAAAGGCTACTCACTATCCCCCCCCCCCCCACCTCATGCGATCCTGTTGAAACCATCAAGCTAGTTGTGAGGCAGGTACACTCCCGGGGAGCTGGACCACTCTATAGCTTGCTGGGCCACTCTAGGGCCTGCACAGAGTCTCCCTCAGTTAAGAAGCTGTCTAGGTAGCTATTCAAAGAAGTGCTTCATGTGTGTGTCGTCCTTTTCATGCGTGTGCGGTTAGGAGATCACGACTTGAAATTAGACGTCTGTGTCGTGCTGAAAAATTGGCCCTGTTCTAAGGTAGCCACCTAGAGACTGAGGGAGGAGGCCACCGTGACTCCCTGGAGGAAAGCTAGCAGTCAGAAATGTTTAGTTGGAAGTGAAGTAGCTGAGTGAGTCACTGGGGAGCTGATTCCACATTTCTTGGAGCATGTTGCCAGTTAAAAGCCTTCACAGTGTCGAAATAATTACATGACTGTAGAAATCGTCCATGCCATCCTTCGCTGTCGGAGCAAGAACCTCACTCTGTCAACCAACAATTTATCTGGCTCCCTGTGACCAGATGCCCCATTTAGTGTATTATGCCAGCTTCGTGGACGGACACTCCTGGTGCCCTTTGGCACAAACTCAAGCTGTGGCAAATCCAAACTCCAGTTTCCCTCTCGTCCCTAATTTTAGAAGTCAAACAGTTTCTTTTGTACCGCTCTTTTTACACCAGGACATTATTTTGTAGGCAAAAATGCAGTGAATGGGATAGCCATGGGCAACTACTCAAAATGGAAATCTACCACCAATTTGGAAAACCAATTGCCAAACTGGTCATCAAGGAAATATGTATTTGCAACCCCCAATTTTCAATTTAATTTTCTGAAGGGGAGACAATAGTCTTTGTCGCAATTGAGAGGGATTACAATTTTCCTCCTATGCTCAATCTTTTCTGCCAGGAAGAGGCCCTTCTGCATTCTTAAGATGGCACGCATAGTGCACCGTAGGGACCTCCCTGGTCTCCACAACTCTCTCGCTGCTAATTCTGCCAGGCTAAAAGGGCTTTCCACGCAGGGCCATGGTTGTACAGAGAGACAGCTGTTTGGGCTGGTAACACATTGTTCGTTCTGCACCTATGTAGATAGTTGTGGACTAACAGTGAACTTTATTGTAGATTAGACTCAACTTTCACACAGCGTCACTCTTATAACAGAGGCTCACCAGCCTCACCTCTCATCTCCGAAAGGTGCTTTGAAGCGGCAAATGAAATGTTAATTTATTTCTTGAAGGGCGACTAATATTATAAATAAAATAAAGTTCTAAATCCCCAAGCCCCATCCCAGATTGATAATTTCTTTTTCAAAGTAGCTCGAGGTGTGCAGGGCTGCATGCAGATGTGTTCACGGAATCAAACCCAAATTGTTGAACTCATTCTTTTGATAATGTTGGACACAGTGCGCGCGCCCCGGTCGCGTGCGGCGCGCGGGAGGGTGCTGGGCCTTTTGTTTCTGACAGCCAGAGCGTATCGCCAGCGCGGCCGTGGCGATTCCAGCATCAAAAGAATGACTCCGAGGGACGGTGATTTAAGGGACGTTTGTTCTCCACCGAGTTGGCTGCTGGGTTCGGGCTTTGTCGGCGCGGCGGCCCTGGAGGGTTTTGCCCACCGACAGCAGTATTCGTGCTCCGCCGCGCGCCCATTTTCCTGCTCTGCCGCTGCAGGCAGGGCTATTTTGGGCCTGCGATGACTGTGCATTTTCTGCTGATGCAGTAATGGCCTGATTAAGTATATTCCTCGTTTGTACAAAGTTAACATGATGTGCCCAGCACTGCTTGGCCCTTTGTCCAGCGGTGCTGTTCTGCTGAATTCAGCTTTCAAGAACTTAATGCATTTCTGCTCGATTTTACCTCATTTTTCAACTCGTTAGACGCAGCAAAGTTATTTTAAAATTCTAAGAGGTAAGCCGAACACCTTCTTTATTTCTGTGCAGCGAGAAGGGCATTACTGAGAGCAAGATGAATCGACGTCTGTTGGCTTTAGATGCTCGGGGAACGTTAGTCCCCAAAGACCCAGCCCCCCTGTATTTCCAAAATTGTCAGGGTCACTGTAAATTGCGTCATTTCGGTAGTTTATGGTTTTACCACTCCTGGGACTCTGGTTTTTCACCTGTGATCCATTCGCTTCGAGAACATTTCTTTAACTATGTCGGGTGTGCTTAAATCAAGTAAGTTTGCCTGAGGTTTGTCTAACTATACCTTCACTTTGTCTCTGACCGGTACATTGCCGCCTTTGCTGTTCCTCAGAGGAGCGAAGCATGTTCCTCGTGCCCCTCTAGTATCCCTTTTACTGCGCTGTCCTCTTTATGCCAGATACAACAGCCGCCCCCCACCGCTTGACAAGGCAGGGCTGTTTTTTGTTACATTCCTAGCACCCTCTTTCCCAGCTGCCTCTATCAAAACATGTGGTATTTTCTTTATTTTTCGTGTACCCTACATTTTGGTGGAACTGTTTTTTGTAAAGTTTTAAGACAACCCCATGTTAACACTTTACACAAGTATTTAGTATCTTTCTCAAAAGTGTGCTGGTCAGAGGGTTTTATTTCGATAGGAAGGAAGCAGTGCTGTGTCAACCACAAAGTCTACGCCTAGGATAAAAGATTTGTAGAGAGACCCTCCAGGATTTTACTGTAGGTGCAGAGATAAATGGCGTAAGAGATACTGTGGTGGATGGTGCCAGGCTGCTGAGGGTGCCATGCTACTCTCTTGGGACATTGTTTCCGCAGGATGTAATTTGCCCATCAGCCAAAACCACATCCTTGAAGGCGATGGCTCAATGATCCATCGCTAAACTCATCCGCATCTGAGCAAACAAAAAAGAAACAAGAAAACGAATTTTTAGAACTGAAAAAAACTGGTAGAAAAAAGCTTCTATCCTTCACAAAGTGGGCAGGATGGCCTGGCTAGTCTGTGGACTCGCTCACGCGGTTGCGTTTTGGTAACATCTGTGCAAACCAAGGTGCTCATCCTTGCCCTTAGTGGGCCTAATTTACAGACCTACAATCTGTGATCCTTAGTTACAGGATTAGGATCTACTGAAATGCACGCCTGCAGGTTGAAATTAGTATTCCAGAAAATCCCCCAAAAAAATGGATTTTGCACTATTCTTATTTTAGGGGTATTGGCAGTTACGGTGTGTGTCTAGATGGCCATGCAGGATACTGCAAATTTGGGCGTATTCACTGGCATTTAAACAGGGTATGGTCCAACCTGGGATTAGGTATAACAAATTTCTAAGGACGATTGGACTGAGTAGCTGCAAGTGGTTACCTATTGCCATAACACGGCGTGGTTCCGGCAGTACAGAAACTGCCCTATTTGGAGTCTCATTAGACTGATGCTGCTTTGGGTATAAACTACCCACCAGCATTGATCCTAATTTTTTAAAAAAAAGTTCCAGGTCTTCTGCTGTGTACTCTATTCATTGGGACAGCCATTCCGGCATCCATCTTTTGTGCTTGATTTTGCGATGAGTGCCCTGAGCTGAACGGGTTGCATGTAAGTGGTGGCGGAGGGACCGAGGAATAGAGAGCTCAGTGGAGTGGGTGAGGATTGATGCCAAAACCCTGTTCTAGTAGAGTGGTTTGGATTGGAATCAAGCACACAGCATCGCCATTCTGCCGCGTGATTGATACAGGCCACGTCTCAGCAGAAGGACCGGTTTTGCAGCAAGTAACCGTAAATGAACACATCATTTCCGCTAGCCCCTCCCAGTTTGTCAAGCACCCCTGCAGTATGGTTCTGACTTCAAAACGACAAGAAATGAACTCTGAAGTTGATCCCTTTTTTTGACGAATTTCTAAAATGAAGAAACCTAGTCTGATGAAAACCGGATGACAAAACTACATTTCTGAGAAAAGTTAAATTGAAAAAATACCTTTTCCACGAAAATATATTTCATGGAAAATACAAATGTAAAGAAAGACAATGTGCTGCTGAAGAGGTAATAAAAGTAAAGGGGTATATATATATGGGACAGGGTAGTGTAGAGGTGGGAGTAGGGATTTTTGTTTAAAAAGGGAATAAAGTGGGAGTAGGGGAGTGGAGCCCGATGGAGAGTAAGTGTTGTTCAGCTGCAAGGGGAGTAAGATTTTTTTTTAAAACAAAAAATAAGAGTAAATCCCGGTGGGAGAGTAAGATTTGTAAAAAAAAAAATAATAATAATAAAGGGAGAGGAGGAGTAAAGATTTTCTTTTTTTTTTAATAGAGTAAATTAGGAGGGGCGTAAGGAGTTTTGATAAAACAAAAGTAGTAAAGGAAAATAAGGGTTTATAAAACAATGGGATTGCAGTGGAAAGGGGAGTAAAGTGAGAAGAGAGCACAGGGTTTTGAAAAAGAAGTAAAGTGAGGTTTGTAAAATAAATAAAATGGGAGTAAGGCTAAAGGGAAGTAATGGGTTTCCCAAAAAATAGGACCAAAGCAGGAGGGGAAGTAATGAGTTTAATAAAAAATAAAAAATAAAAAGGCGTAAAACAGCAGGAGTGGTAGGTTGTAAATGGCTTGTTAATAAAGGTAGTAAAACTGGAGTGGGAGTAAAGAGTTGGAGAAAAAGGGAGTAAAGTTAGGAGTGAAGGGTTCATACAAAGAAAAAGGAGTAAGGCAGGAGGGAAAGTAAAGGTTAGAAGCCACAAAGCGAAAGTTTCTTCAAGAATGTGGTTTGGGCAGCCTGGTGAAAACCAGTCTAAAAGAAATATTCTCAACAATGTTTAGACAAAATACATTTGTCAGAATGGATTTTAGTCTAGTTAACATACAACCATTTGGCACAGAGGATGCTTGCTGTGCCACTCTCTGTAAAGTATCTGATGTAGAGATTCAGGGTGTGAAAGCGGATTTATAAAATGTAACTTCAGCACCCATCTCCACCCAGGATCTTGCTGTCCTTATGGCTTAGTGCGGCCTTACACTGCAGATTCGTTACATTACACTTGCACTGAAATTGGTTAAACTCCTTTCCACGTATTCTGTCTAGAAGAATAGTATTTACACACATGCCCTCTCACCTCAACCCTGAAGGGCACTGGTTTTCAAGGACGTGTTAATCCTCTGCTGACTCGGTTTGTGCTTCAGGAAGGAATTGTGGCAGGGACTGTCTCACTAGACATGATTATTCTATAGCGGAGACCCTGCAGACATCTTCCTCTGACACCTAAACCTATCTAGCTGTCAGCTTATGGACATGCATAAAGTGGTACAATGATTTACAGGTTCAGCAACCTTCCTTAGTGGAAAAAACGCAAGACGTCGCTTGTTCCCCATAGTTTTATTCCACCCTCGCTACGTTTTGGGCCTTTTATTCCTCTACCCCCTGAGTCCTAATTAGACCTGGGTCACATTTCAATTATACTGAAGTAATAGGAGTAATTTAGTGTTACTCTTGTGATGCAAAATAAGCAATATTTTCACAATAACGGCTGTTCCTGTAATTTAAGTAAAAAATGCCTGCCCCAGAGCGCAGGAACAGAGTGCGAGCGGCTGCTGGCTGCGCGGTTCCTGTTCTGTTGCATTTAGCGCTATTTTCTTATTGCAAGATGCATCCTCAGGTTTATTTTGGACGCAAGGGTGCAGTTTTCTCAAAGAAAATTGATCAAAATGCAGGATTACGCTCCTTGCGTAATTTCGTGTAATTTTGCTGTAATCTCGCATAATTTCGCTACAGCAAAAGGTACGAGTTAGGCCCACCCACAATCATAATTTATCCCATTATCAGTTTGAGTATGCTGAGTGTACTATCTTTTGCTGTTCTGTAGCGTCTGTTATTTCCTGCAAGTGGTGGAGTGCATCTGCTCTGGTACAGTTCTAAAACTCACATAAAACTGTTGCCTTATTTACACCAAGCAAAATGATTAAATGTGGAATTCGGAGTGAAACTTTTGACACACGTTTTAGCAGATAATATTCCTCAATGAAACAATACAAGATTTCAATCTCACTAGAATGCCTGATACCAAATTTGTGCTATGCCTCGGGCATCCTAGTACCTAAATTGCTTCGACGTATTTGCGAGCTTCTCTCGATCCACAAAAATGAAGCACGTCGGCATAGTGCAGTGGAGACCCACAGCACCTTTGTGCAACAGAAAGTTAGAGCAGAATGAATTTCCGGGACCTGGATAGTAATTCCTAGTTCCAGTCCCTGCCGCGAACATGCCAATACTTTGTCTTAGTTCAGCCAATTTTTGGATCTTCCCTACAGATAGCGGTTTGCTGTCTGTTGTTGAAAACCTATTGTGAACAATACCAATAGTGGGCCATTGGTCAGCCCATTGCTTTCCATTGGTTTGCTTTCTTCTCATTATGGTCTGCTTGCTTCTTATTCAGTGGCTTTCCTTCCTCTTCTTGCATTTGTCTCTCCCTTGGAGCAGAGCTTCTCTGCCAATATTTTGTCTAATTGACGTTTATCCTTCCACTGCTTATATTCATGGAACTATTTTTTTCTTTTTCTTTTAGACATCTGGGCGAGCATGTGTTTTCTTGCTCTCTCCATTGTGTGCTGCTTTCCTCCTCAAATCCTTGGTCCTGAGCGATCCGTGTTACTCATGCCCCAGCTCCCGCAGTTTGTCTGTTGCTTTCTCCTCCGCATCTTGCCCCTGTTTGGTCTTTTTTTCCTTTAAATCATACACCCCTACCCAGCCCATCCATCCCCTGTACCACTCCACCTGTCCTTTCCTCACCCTGACTCGTTCTTTTTGTGAGGGCCTAGTTGCTCTTTGGCTCACTTTTTATATTTGTTTTCCAAGATAGACGTATGCCATGTTGAAATGGTATTTTAAAATAAAAAAGACACACACACACACATCGCCCGCTTGAGGCTGATGAGAATGCATGCACATACATTCCTCTCCCTTTCCTCTGGACAGACTACCACCACACTGCAGGACTGCCCGCAGTATAAGTGTGAAGGATCCTTCAGCGGTCTGGCAGTGTGGTTGGAAGCCACAATATGCTGACGGTGCCGCAGTGGCACCGCCACGCGTATTTCGAGTTGCCTTACTGCCACCCATTTCATGGCGGTTGCAGCACCTCCACGCCACCCGTCCGACCACAAAATTTACTTGTAATCTAGCGGACAGCGGTAAGTTTCGACGGTCCTGGAGCAGATCGGTGGCGTGCCACCCGCTCCACGACTGCTGGAACTCTTAATAAGGCCCTTCGTGTCTTCTTCAAAGTAGGCCATTCGGAGAAATAGGGATTTGTACTCCAAGTAATGTTTTTTTAATGAAAATTCAGAACATCAATGCCTTTCCCATCACGCTATTACCATTAACAGCCTTCCAGCAATGGGGACCATTTACTAAAGCACCACTGGAGATAGGTTCTCACCTCATTACTGTTTGAGTACACCAGACAAAAGGTTAATGAATGGTCTTCTCTCCACCCTGAGACGTGAAAGCGGCCGGAATGTTATAGGGCACATTACAAAGCAACATCAAAGTTTGAATATGAAAAGATGTATTCTACTAAGAGTCCTGCAGATTGACGGAGCCTCCTTTCAACCTTAAAGTCACACTACTGATTGCAGTCGCCCTTTTTTGGATCAATTCAGGTCGTGTTTCTCAGATTGACCAGTAGCAAACCCCATCTCCTCAGAGTTTCACATATTTCCATAGTAACAGGAATTTCTGTGATGACCACCAACAAAAATCCTACAAAATGTGTATTATTCTTATTTAACTTGAAAGACTTAAATATGTCCTGTTCAGACATATGACTTTAAGCATTTTGTTACTGCTTAATGAAGTAAGTTTTATTTCTGGTATCATCAACTTGTTTGAAAAGGTTTTTTTTCCTTTACAATGTAGTTAAACATCTAAGGGATTTATGTAGCTTGTTAAATTATTTGCCCTTCCCTTATCAGCTTGTGGCTTAGGCACAGCCTTGTTGAGATTAGCAGAAGGTTAAAATGCATATTGGCTGGGTATAGATTCCATTATGAATGATGCCCAAATACATAAATGCAATTTACCTAGTGTGATAAACTGTTTGCATATTGATAATGTTTAGTCGTGAGAGCTCTAAACTAGAATTTCCCAATCACTGTCGCCAGCCGCAGGCCGCCCAATGTGAACCACAGGAATTCTGCAGAAGGAATTCGCACTCTGGTTGACGATGGTTGCAGAAGAATTGCTTGGTCGGCATTGTTCATTTAGGGTAGTTGCTGAAACTATTTTACTTGCTTCCTAATCAAATTTGAGAATGTGTTAAATTGTTTGTAAAAAAATGCCTTCGCTACTGGATGGGGAAGTGTGAATAAAATAGACAATTCTGCAACTGAGAAACTAGCATAAGCGATGTGTGAGCGAGCTGTAGTGGGAAGTTGCATGTAATGGCCTACAAAGGGATGGGGGTGTTCAGGTTCCACAGAAAAAGTCTGCTTTTTAGTGCTTAAGCTTTATACCACAAGTAAAAGAGTAAATCTATTCACTGTAACTTGTTCCCATTCAAATCCCTTAACATCCTGCTAGCTCTTCCTGACCCAAAATGTAATGAAGCCGGTGGACCTGATTGAGATCCCCTGTAGGTTAGTTTAGGGGTGGTGTATTGTGGCCTCTTTGGTTTTCAGAGAGAGAAATGTTGACACATGGTTGGGGAAACTCCTGCAGAGACTCTAAAATGAACTCTTAACTTTGTTAAATAATGCTGATCTTTTTGTTGGCTGCTGTAGCCAAGATTATTGGGAAAACACTTCCCAGAGTGCTTTAAAGTCTGAGGGTTGCAGTTTTTCAATTGTATGCTTTTGTAACACTCTAGTTATAATGAAACAGGTACAACTCTAAAGGAGTTTGCTTTTTCTTGATCTCAAAGCAACTTTTCATTCAGCTGAAGGTAATTTCAAGGAAGCCCATTGTGGTTTGAGGTTGGACCCTCCCTGAACAGCGGTTCCTAATGCAAAGGTGTCTTCACCAATGTGAATCTGTGTTGGTGTTCAGAGTGCTCTTAAGGCAAAGCCAACGTATGATTTTGTATTATAGAAGGGTTGCGATGCACTGCTTTTTGCTGCAACATTAGTCTGTTTAGCAATATTGCCACATCCTGCCAACTGAAGTTCTCAAATCAAACCCGCTGGTTCCTCTGTCCTTCTTTTGCAGATTACTCCATTACCCTAGCCTGAACAGACAATACATGGCTGGGTTGACTAAGAGTTTCTTGAAACAATACATCTCTAAAATAATTGACAATTGATCTTGGAAAAACTGAAATAAGTATTATTGTGAAGATGAAGAGGCTCGAGGTGGGTTGGAAATCCAAGGGCCTGTAATCCCTTGCCATAGCTTGGCAGTATTAATACGTAACTTTTAACTCTACTTTTTTTCCAGATCATATTAATTTGATTTGATGTGCTTTTTGACGGACGTGGTCTCTGGAAGCATCATTGGGTTGTTGGCAAAGTACTATAGAAACTTGAAGTAGAACAATTATGTTGGGATAGTCTAAAGATGACTGTTGGAGGAATCTCTGTAAATGGAAGTCCCTTTCGACCCAATACATTCGTGGCCTTTGGGACTTCACTTTTTGGGCCCTTTTAATAGGCATATTATCAAGTGTACTTTGGAAATTAGTGGTTTTACTTGATTCAGACATTACTGAAGCTAATCAAATCTCGTTTGTGCCCCAAAATTGCTTCCATTACCTGATACACCTCTGAGAAAGTCTTCCTTTCTTGTTTTTTTCTCACAAGTACTTAGAAGTAAGCATCTGTCTTGATTCTTGCCTAGAATTTTGTAATTCAGTCTAACAAGGCTTGCTAAAATAATCTTTGTGTAGCTTATCCAAAATGTGCCAGCAAGCATTGGATTAAAGTGCGAACAAGTCAGTAATGTAATCTAATACCCTTGCACAAAAAGTGGGAAACACAAAAGGCTCGCTATGAACCGGCCTCTTTGATGCAACAAACTTCATTTAGTCTTGAGAGTTAAAAAGTGGCAATTTACTTTTTCCAATACTCACAAAACAATATTACACTGTTACTCATATTTGTGTGTAGTGAAAAGCACAGCAAAAGGGTCTGAATTATGTATCCCATAAAAACAGGCTGGGCCGACATGAGCACTGAATGCCCAGATGGATGAACTCAGAGTTTTGCCAACTGGCTACAGTCTGCTAAAATTCTTCCATTCAGATGGAAAGACTAATAGGATTTGCTTGGCAAGCTGAGATGACAAAACTTTGATTTAAGTCTTAGGCTTAGTAGTTTTGGGGACTTCAGCCCACAAGAGTAGTGGCACCAGTGTTTGCCTGCGATTTCTCGCACTGATCAACACACTGCATCAGCAGATGCCCACCAGCTGTGCCCATTAAGCGGCATGTCTTTATGGTTCTCAATATTTGATTCTCTGGTGCTGAGAAGCACCTGCTGCAAATTGGCAGAAGAGAGAAAGGGTCCATGCCTCTGCGTCAGGCAGCTGCAAATGCCTTTATTATGGTGAAGTTTGTCCCTGTGGCTCTGCTGATGGTCGCTGCTCTCCCAAATTGGTGGTGGGATATAGAGGAAGTTATGAAAGCTGCGGTGAGCTCTTATCTGCATGTCAGGGGGAAGAGGCTGCTTATTTGGACCTTTCTATTCAAGTACTCTTTGCATCTCCCATATCACGAGGACAACTGCTTCACAGGATAATCTTGCAATTGTAAAGTTGGTGGAAAATAGGAGGAGCCACAGTTATGACAAAAGTTAAGAGGTACCATGAGCAAGCTACCCGCTCTTGCAAAAAGAAAACTTTGTTGGCAGCTACTGGGGGTGCCATTTAACCATCTGCACCATTTAATTGATTTCATCATCTATCTTCACCACTTACTTTTGAGAGGTCATGAAAAGAGGCTTGTGTTCCTCTAATGCGTACACATTTTGTCCTAAGTACAGTTCCTAGACTTGCATTACAAGTTGCCAAAGATAGAAAAGACGAGACAAAGAAACAGATGAAACTGAATGATTACTGATGTAAAGCTTGATATGCGGCATACTGTCTGAAATCATGAATGAAAAGTCACCCCAGGTAACAGAAGACACTGTATCAGACATTTTACAAATGTCCACTGAATTAAAGGCACATTTTGAAAATTTTTGATCAAAACCAATGAAAACTAAATTCTATGACCTGGACTTTCGCTCTAGGCTCAACTTTTAGGATCACTGGAATGTCCGAGATAATTTTGACACGTTACTGAGCAAATTGTGTGCAAAAAGCTATTGCAGCCCTGTTTTGTGCTGAAGGTCTGCCAGTATAGTTAATCGCTGAATGTGCGTACAGTCCTCAGAGTTGCAAAAAAGCACTGGGTTCCATCGGTTCAGCATTGCAAAACTTTTCACCTTAGGATACCTCTGCAATGTTAAGGGTGGCCTGGGATCAAGAAGAACTGCTCTGCCTGGATTCTCGGATATGGACCATCCAAGATTAGGCTGCTCATATGTAGGCCGCTGACTAATCCGTTGAGAAGGTAAGGCACAAAAAAATATGAGACGTTTCCTGTGAAGCTTCACACCTAATCTAAAAGTAAAAATAACCTCTTTGGATTAGTAGAGTCATCTGTGCTGCTTACAGAATCAAATTCTGTCCGGAGGAGCCTCAAACGCTCAGCAGATGAAATCTCTGCATCACCATCATCGCCTTTATGTTTTTAATTTTAACGCTGAAGCAGATCACGATTTCTGCATCAGTACTACTTTATATGTCTTGCGTCTCAGCGTAGTGTGCACATTAATACGGTGAGGTGTCACGGAAGCATGTGGATTTTTCATGTGTGGGTAAAGTTGATATGGAAAGGCCAGGATTAAGGGAGGCTGGGCTCCATTTACAAAGATATTTCCACATATGGTAGGCAATGTGGTATATAGGGGAAAAAAATCACATGATCTATAAACTTGGAAACATAATGTCTGATCAGCGGTAATGTTAACTTGATAATCGAGAATATTAAACACCAGTTGTTATTTCTATCATACTCACCAGTAGCTACACTAAAGTCTTTATTTTATGGAAAGGAGATCACTAAACCAGAGGGTTGGTTTATAGAAGTGAATAGGAAGTCAATGACACCACTGTTAAAAAGAATAACAGTTATTCTCTTAACCCCTTCGCTGCTAGGCCTTTTCCCCTCCTGTGCTAAGCCCTTTTTGGGCTATTTGAGGTAGTGCGCGCTTAGGCCCCTGTAACTTTTTGACCACATTAGGTATCCACGCCAAATTTGCGTCCTTTTCTTCCAACATCTTGGGGATTCTAAAGGTACCCAGGGTTTGTGGATTCTCCTAGAGGGGTCACAGAAATTAGTCAAAATACAGCAATTTTTTTTTTTTTTGTGAAAAATGTGAAAAACGGGCTGCAAATGAAAGCTTCTGGGTTTTTCTCTGCAAATGGTATCAAAAAAGGGTTTGTGGGGCTGAAATCACAATTTCTCCAGCTTTTAGGGAATGACAGACTTTTGTTAGAAAACCAACATTTTTTACACAGTTTTGGCATTTTTCTGGGACATACCCTATTTTTGCTATTTTTTGTGCTTTCAACCTCCTTCCAGTTAACGGTAGAAAAGGGTAACAAAACAATAATGGATCCTGGAAAGCTATACATTTTTGAAAAGTAGACAAAATTCTGAATTCAGCAAGGGGTCATTTGCGTAGATCCATCAAGGTTTCTTTATAGAAATTTACAGGCAAATATAGGAGAAATTAAAAATTTGTTGAAAAAAGCAGCCTCTTGAGTCAACGTTTTTACCTGTAACTTCTTCGAATTATGACATCTCTTTGAAAGCAATGTACCGTTACATCCGGTAGACCTTCCTGGTTGTGTGGACATATAGGACTTGTAGGTTCATCAAGAGCCCAACGAACCCAGAGTAGAAAAATGAGCAGCATTTTGTAATGTTTTTTTTTTTTGGTCCGGGTATATAGCAATTATTGTGGGAAAATGTATACTTGGAAAAATCGGTATGAAAGTCACCTATGTATTTCTGAAATGGGAACAAATTACAGAGTTCAGAAACAGTGCATATTTGCACATTTTCGAAATTGGGAATACTCATATTTGCATGACAATTATTGGTCATTTTTCAAAATGACTTTTTTTTTACACAATGTCTTTCATTTGGAAGGGAGAAATGCATCAAAAATCAACAGGTAATAACAGTTGCTTTACAAATTTGAACTACCCTAAGTCTCCCGAGAAAAATGGTACCTCACTTGTGTGGGTAGGCATAGTGCCCACGACAGGAAGTGGCTCAAAACCTAAGGTGAACACACCACATTTTCACACTGAAAATTTACACTTTTTTTGCAAAGAGTCTAGCTGTAGTTTTTGAACCCTAGCCCTGCCGGCACCTAGGGAAACCTAGCAAACCTATACATTTTTGAAAACTAGACACCCAGGGGAATCCAGGATGGGGTGACTTGACTGCCTCCCACCATGGTCTGTTACCCAGAATCCCTTGCAAACGTAAACAATTGAAAAAAAAACCACATTTTCCCCACATTTCTGTGATGCAAAGTTCTGGAATCTGCGTGGATCCACAAATTTCCACCCACCCCGCGTTCCCCAAAGTCCTACGAGAAAAATGGCACCTCACTTGTGCGGGTCGGCCTAGTGCCCGCGACAGGAAACGGCGCAAAACGCAACGTGGTTTTGGAGTGAAAAATGACCCTTTTTTTGGCAAAGTGACTAGCTGTAGATTTTGTACCCTAGCCCTGCCGGCACCTAGGGAAACCTAGCAAACCTATACATTTCTGAAAACTAGACACCCAGGGGAATCCAGGATGGGGTGACTTGACTGCCTCCCACCATGGTCTGTTACCCAGAATCCCTTGCAAACGTAAAAAATTGAAAAAAAAAACACATTTTCCCCACATTTCTGTGATGCAAAGTTCTGGAATCTGCGTGGATCCACAAATTTCCACCCACCCCGCGTTCCCCAAAGTCCTACGAGAAAAATGGTACCTCACTTGTGCGGGTCGGCCTAGTGCCCGCGACAGGAAACGGCGCAAAACGCAACGTGGTTTTGGAGTGAAAAATGACCCTTTTTTTGGCAAAGTGACTAGCTGTAGATTTTGTACCCTAGCCCTGCCGGCACCTAGGGAAACCTAGCAAACCTATACATTTCTGAAAACTAGACACCCAGGGGAATCCAGGATGGGGTGACTTGACTGCCTCCCACCATGGTCTGTTACCCAGAATCCCTTGCAAACGTAAAAAATTGACAAAAAAAACACATTTTCCCCACATTTCTGTGATGGAAAGTTCTGGAATCTGCGTGGATCCACAAATTTCCACCCACCCCGCGTTCCCCAAAGTCCTACGAGAAAAATGGTACCTCACTTGTGCGGGTCGGCCTAGTGCCCGCGACAGGAAACGGCGCAAAACGCAACATGGTTTTGGAGTGAAAAATGACCCTTTTTTTGGCAAAGTGACTAGCTGTAGATTTTGTACCCTAGCCCTGCCGGCACCTAGGGAAACCTAGCAAACCTATACATTTCTGAAAACTAGACACCCAGGGGAATCCAGGATGGGGTGACTTGACTGCCTCCCACCATGGTCTGTTACCCAGAATCCCTTGCAAACGTAAAAAATTGACAAAAAAAACACATTTTCCCCACATTTCTGTGATGGAAAGTTCTGGAATCTGCGTGGATCCACAAATTTCCACCCACCCCGCGTTCCCCAAAGTCCTACGAGAAAAATGGTACCTCACTTGTGCGGGTCGGCCTAGTGCCCGCGACAGGAAACGGCGCAAAACGCAACGTGGTTTTGGAGTGAAAAATGACCCTTTTTTTGGCAAAGTGACTAGCTGTAGATTTTGTACCCTAGCCCTGCCGGCACCTAGGGAAACCTAGCAAACCTATACATTTCTGAAAACTAGACACCCAGGGGAATCCAGGATGGGGTGACATGACTGCCTCCCACCATGGTCTGTTACCCAGAATCCCTTGCAAACGTAAAAAATTGACAAAAAAAACACATTTTCCCCACATTTCTGTGATGGAAAGTTCTGGAATCTGCGTGGATCCACAAATTTCCACCCACCCCGCGTTCCCCAAAGTCCTACGAGAAAAATGGTACCTCACTTGTGCGGGTCGGCCTAGTGCCCGCGACAGGAAACGGCGCAAAACGCAACGTGGTTTTGGAGTGAAAAATGACCCTTTTTTTGGCAAAGTGACTAGCTGTAGATTTTGTACCCTAGCCCTGCCGGCACCTAGGGAAACCTAGCAAACCTATACATTTCTGAAAACTAGACACCCAGGGGAATCCAGGATGGGGTGACTTGACTGCCTCCCACCATGGTCTGTTACCCAGAATCCCTTGCAAACGTAAAAAATTGACAAAAAAAACACATTTTCCCCACATTTCTGTGATGGAAAGTTCTGGAATCTGCGTGGATCCACAAATTTCCACCCACCCCGCGTTCCCCAAAGTCCTACGAGAAAAATGGTACATCACTTGTGCGGGTCGGCCTAGTGCCCGCGACAGGAAACGGCGCAAAACGCAACGTGGTTTTGGAGTGAAAAATGACCCTTTTTTTGGCAAAGTGACTAGCTGTAGATTTTGTACCCTAGCCCTGCCGGCACCTAGGGAAACCTAGCAAACCTATACATTTCTGAAAACTAGACACCCAGGGGAATCCAGGATGGGGTGACTTGACTGCCTCCCACCATGGTCTGTTACCCAGAATCCCTTGCAAACGTAAAAAATTGACAAAAAAAACACATTTTCCCCACATTTCTGTGATGGAAAGTTCTGGAATCTGCGTGGATCCACAAATTTCCACCCACCCCGCGTTCCCCAAAGTCCTACGAGAAAAATGGTACCTCACTTGTGCGGGTCGGCCTAGTGCCCGCGACAGGAAACGGCGCAAAACGCAACGTGGTTTTGGAGTGAAAAATGACCCTTTTTTTGGCAAAGTGACTAGCTGTAGATTTTGTACCCTAGCCCTGCCGGCACCTAGGGAAACCTAGCAAACCTATACATTTCTGAAAACTAGACACCCAGGGGAATCCAGGATGGGGTGACTTGACTGCCTCCCACCATGGTCTGTTACCCAGAATCCCTAGCAAACGTAAAAAATTGACAAAAAAAACACATTTTCCCCACATTTCTGTGATGGAAAGTTCTGGAATCTGCGTGGATCCACAAATTTCCACCCACCCCGCGTTCCCCAAAGTCCTACGAGAAAAATGGTACCTCACTTGTGCGGGTCGGCCTAGTGCCCGCGACAGGAAACGGCGCAAAACGCAACGTGGTTTTGGAGTGAAAAATGACCCTTTTTTTGGCAAAGTGACTAGCTGTAGATTTTGTACCCTAGCCCTGCCGGCACCTAGGGAAACCTAGCAAACCTATACATTTTTGAAAACTAGACACCCAGGGGAATCCAGGATGGGGTGACTTGACTGCCTCCCACCATGGTATGTTACCCAGAATCCCTTGCAAACGTAAAAAATTGACAAAAAAAACACATTTTCCCCACATTTCTGTGATGGGAAGTTCTGGAATCTGCGTGGATCCACAAATTTCCACCCACCCCGCGTTCCCCAAAGTCCTACGAGAAAAATGGTACCTCACTTGTGCGGGTCGGCCTAGTGCCCGCGACAGGAAACGGCGCAAAACGCAACGTGGTTTTGGAGTGAAAAATGACCCTTTTTTTGGCAAAGTGACTAGCTGTAGATTTTGTACCCTAGCCCTGCCGGCACCTAGGGAAACCTAGCAAACCTATACATTTCTGAAAACTAGACACCCAGGGGAATCCAGGATGGGGTGACTTGACTGCCTCCCACCATGGTCTGTTACCCAGAATCCCTTGCAAACGTAAAAAATTGACAAATAAAACACATTTTCCCCACATTTCTGTGATGGAAAGTTCTGGAATCTGCGTGGATCCACAAATTTCCACCCACCCCGCGTTCCCCAAAGTCCTACGAGAAAAATGGTACCTCACTTGTGCGGGTCGGCCTAGTGCCCGCGACAGGAAACGGCGCAAAACGCAACGTGGTTTTGGAGTGAAAAATGACCCTTTTTTTGGCAAAGTGACTAGCTGTAGATTTTGTACCCTAGCCCTGCCGGCACCTAGGGAAACCTAGCAAACCTATACATTTCTGAAAACTAGACACCCAGGGGAATCCAGGATGGGGTGACTTGACTGCCTCCCACCATGGTCTGTTACCCAGAATCCCTTGCAAACGTAAAAAATTGACAAAAAAAACACATTTTCCCCACATTTCTGTGATGGAAAGTTCTGGAATCTGCGTGGATCCACAAATTTCCACCCACCCCGCGTTCCCCAAAGTCCTACGAGAAAAATGGTACCTCACTTGTGCGGGTCAGCCTAGTGCCCGCGACAGGAAACGGCGCAAAACGCAACGTGGTTTTGGAGTGAAAAATGACCCTTTTTTTGGCAAAGTGACTAGCTGTAGATTTTGTACCCTAGCCCTGCCGGCACCTAGGGAAACCTAGCAAACCTATACATTTCTGAAAACTAGACACCCGGCGGTTTCCAGGGAGGTATGGCTTGCGTGGATCCCCCAACGTTTCCTTACCCAGAATCCCCTGCAAACCTCAATTTTTGCTCAAAAAATCACTTTTTTCACACATTTTGGGGTGGGAAAGTAGTGGCATCACCGGGCTCACACAAATTTACCACCACCCAGCGTTCCCCCAGGTCTCCCGGTAAAAATGGTGCCTCACTTGTGTGGGAGGCCCAAGTACCCGCGGCAGGCAAGGGCCCCAAACGTAGTGAGGCGACCTCAAGATGGCCTATCGCCAAATCACCTGGTTTTGCAAGGGGGGTCACTTTGGTTTTTGGCCCGGTGCGCGGCGGCCATCTAGGGAAACCTACCAAACCCAGGCATTTTTGAAAACTAGACACCCGGCGGCTTCCAGGGAGGTATGGCTTGCGTGGATCCCCCAACGTTTCCTTACCCAGAATCCCCTGCAAACCTCAATTTTTGCTCAAAAAATCACTTTTTTCACACATTTTGGGGTGGGAAAGTAGTGGCATCACCGGGCTCACACAAATTTACCACCACCCAGCGTTCCCCCAGGTCTCCCGGTAAAAATGGTGCCTCACTTGTGTGGGAGGCCCAAGTACCCGCGGCAGGCAAGGGCCCCAAAGGTAGTGAGGCCACCTCAAGATGGCCTATCGCCAAACCACCTGGTTTTGCAAGGGGGGGTCACTTTGGTTTTTGGCCCGGTGCGCGGCGGCCATCTAGGGAAACCTACCAAACCCAGGCATTTTTGAAAACTAGACACCCGGCGGCTTCCAGGGAGGTATGGCTTGCGTGGATCCCCCAACGTTTCCTTACCCAGAATCCCCTGCAAACCTCAATTTTTGCTCAAAAAATCACTTTTTTCACACATTTTGGGGTGGGAAAGTAGTGGCATCACCGGGCTCACACAAATTTACCACCACCCAGCGTTCCCCCAGGTCTCCCGGTAAAAATGGTGCCTCACTTGTGTGGGAGGCCCAAGTACCCGCGGCAGGCAAGGGCCCCAAAGGTAGTGAGGCCACCTCAAGATGGCCTATCGCCAAACCACCTGGTTTTGCAAGGGGGGTCACTTTGGTTTTTGGCCCGGTGCGCGGCGGCCATCTAGGGAAACCTACCAAACCCAGGCATTTTTGAAAACTAGACACCCGGCGGCTTCCAGGGAGGTATGGCTTGCGTGGATCCCCCAACGTTTCCTTACCCAGAATCCCCTGCAAACCTCAATTTTTGCTCAAAAAATCACTTTTTTCACACATTTTGGGGTGGGAAAGTAGTGGCATCACCGGGCTCACACAAATTTACCACCACCCAGCGTTCCCCCAGGTCTCCCGGTAAAAATGGTGCCTCACTTGTGTGGGAGGCCCAAGTACCCGCGGCAGGCAAGGGCCCCAAAGGTAGTGAGGCCACCTCAAGATGGCCTATCGCCAAACCACCTGGTTTTGCAAGGGGGGTCACTTTGGTTTTTGGCCCGGTGCGCGGCGGCCATCTAGGGAAACCTACCAAACCCAGGCATTTTTGAAAACTAGACACCCGGCGGCTTCCAGGGAGGTATGGCTTGCGTGGATCCCCCAACGTTTCCTTACCCAGAATCCCCTGCAAACCTCAATTTTTGCTCAAAAAATCACTTTTTTCACACATTTTGGGGTGGGAAAGTAGTGGCATCACCGGGCTCACACAAATTTACCACCACCCAGCGTTCCCCCAGGTCTCCCGGTAAAAATGGTGCCTCACTTGTGTGGGAGGCCCAAGTACCCGCGGCAGGCAAGGGCCCCAAAGGTAGTGAGGCCACCTCAAGATGGCCTATCGCCAAACCACCTGGTTTTGCAAGGGGGGTCACTTTGGTTTTTGGCCCGGTGCGCGGCGGCCATCTAGGGAAACCTACCAAACCCAGGCATTTTTGAAAACTAGACACCCGGCGGCTTCCAGGGAGGTATGGCTTGCGTGGATCCCCCAACGTTTCCTTACCCAGAATCCCCTGCAAACCTCAATTTTTGCTCAAAAAATCACTTTTTTCACACATTTTGGGGTGGGAAAGTAGTGGCATCACCGGGCTCACACAAATTTACCACCACCCAGCGTTCCCACAGGTCTCCCGGTAAAAATGGTGCCTCACTTGTGTGGGAGGCCCAAGTACCCGCGGCAGGCAAGGGCCCCAAAGGTAGTGAGGCCACCTCAAGATGGCCTATCGCCAAACCACCTGGTTTTGCAAGGGGGGTCACTTTGGTTTTTGGCCCGGTGCGCGGCGGCCATCTAGGGAAACCTACCAAACCCAGGCATTTTTGAAAACTAGACACCCGGCGGCTTCCAGGGAGGTATGGCTTGCGTGGATCCCCCAACGTTTCCTTACCCAGAATCCCCTGCAAACCTCAATTTTTGCTCAAAAAATCACTTTTTTCACACATTTTGGGGTGGGAAAGTAGTGGCATCACCGGGCTCACACAAATTTACCACCACCCAGCGTTCCCCCAGGTCTCCCGGTAAAAATGGTGCCTCACTTGTGTGGGAGGCCCAAGTACCCGCGGCAGGCAAGGGCCCCAAAGGTAGTGAGGCCACCTCAAGATGGCCTATCGCCAAACCACCTGGTTTTGCAAGGGGGGTCACTTTGGTTTTTGGCCCGGTGCGCGTCGGCCATCTAGGGAAACCTACCAAACCCAGGCATTTTTGAAAACTAGACACCCGGCGGCTTCCAGGGAGGTATGGCTTGCGTGGATCCCCCAACGTTTCCTTACCCAGAATCCCCTGCAAACCTCAATTTTTGCTCAAAAAATCACTTTTTTCACACATTTTGGGGTGGGAAAGTAGTGGCATCACCGGGCTCACACAAATTTACCACCACCCAGCGTTCCCCCAGGTCTCCCGGTAAAAATGGTGCCTCACTTGTGTGGGAGGCCCAAGTACCCGCGGCAGGCAAGAGCCCCAAAGGTAGTGAGGCCACCTCAAGATGGCCTATCGCCAAACCACCTGGTTTTGCAAGGGGGGTCACTTTGGTTTTTGGCCCGGTGCGCGGCGGCCATCTAGGGAAACCTACCAAACCCAGGCATTTTTGAAAACTAGACACCCGGCGGCTTCCAGGGAGGTATGGCTTGCGTGGATCCCCCAACGTTTCCTTACCCAGAATCCCCTGCAAACCTCAATTTTTGCTCAAAAAATCACTTTTTTCACACATTTTGGGGTGGGAAAGTAGTGGCATCACCGGGCTCACACAAATTTACCACCACCCAGCGTTCCCCCAGGTCTCCCGGTAAAAATGGTGCCTCACTTGTGTGGGAGGCCCAAGTACCCGCGGCAGGCAAGGGCCCCAAAGGTAGTGAGGCCACCTCAAGATGGCCTATCGCCAAACCACCTGGTTTTGCAAGGGGGGTCACTTTGGTTTTTGGCCCGGTGCGCGGCGGCCATCTAGGGAAACCTACCAAACCCAGGCATTTTTGAAAACTAGACACCCGGCGGCTTCCAGGGAGGTATGGCTTGCGTGGATCCCCCAACGTTTCCTTACCCAGAATCCCCTGCAAACCTCAATTTTTGCTCAAAAAATCACTTTTTTCACACATTTTGGGGTGGGAAAGTAGTGGCATCACCGGGCTCACACAAATTTACCACCACCCAGCGTTCCCCCAGGTCTCCCGGTAAAAATGGTGCCTCACTTGTGTGGGAGGCCCAAGTACCCGCGGCAGGCCAGGACAACAAACGTAGTGAGGCGACCTTTGGGATAGGCAATGTTGATGTTGCCTCACTACGTTTGGGGCCCTTGCCTGCCGCGGGTACTTGGGCCTCCCACACAAGTGAGGCACCATTTTTACCGGGAGACCTGGGGGAACGCTGGGTGGTGGTAAATTTGTGTGAGCCCGGTGATGCCACTACTTTCCCACCCCAAAATGTGTGAAAAAAGTGATTTTTTGAGCAAAAATTGAGGTTTGCAGGGGATTCTGGGTAAGGAAACGTTGGGGGATCCACGCAAGCCATACCTCCCTGGAAGCCGCCGGGTGTCTAGTTTTCAAAAATGCCTGGGTTTGGTAGGTTTCCCTAGATGGCCGCCGCGCACCGGGCCAAAAACCAAAGTGACCCCCCTTGCAAAACCAGGTGGTTTGGCGATAGGCCATCTTGAGGTGGCCTCACTACCTTTGGGGCCCTTGCCTGCCGCGGGTACTTGTGCCTCCCACACAAGTGAGGCACCATTTTTACCGGGAGACCTGGGGGAACGCTGGGTGGTGGTAAATTTGTGTGAGCCCGGTGATGCCACTACTTTCCCACCCCAAAATGTGTGAAAAAAGTGATTTTTTGAGCAAAAATTGAGGTTTGCAGGGGATTCTGGGTAAGGAAACGTTGGGGGATCCACGCAAGCCATACCTCCCTGGAAGCCGCCGGGTGTCTAGTTTTCAAAAATGCCTGGGTTTGGTAGGTTTCCCTAGATGGCCGCCGCGCACCGGGCCAAAAACCAAAGTGACCCCCCTTGCAAAACCAGGTGGTTTGGCGATAGGCCATCTTGAGGTGGCCTCACTACCTTTGGGGCCCTTGCCTGCCGCGGGTACTTGGGCCTCCCACACAAGTGAGGCACCATTTTTACCGGGAGACCTGGGGGAACGCTGGGTGGTGGTAAATTTGTGTGAGCCCGGTGATGCCACTACTTTCCCACCCCAAAATGTGTGAAAAAAGTGATTTTTTGAGCAAAAATTGAGGTTTGCAGGGCATTCTGGGTAAGGAAACGTTGGGGGATCCACGCAAGCCATACCTCCCTGGAAGCCGCCGGGTGTCTAGTTTTCAAAAATGCCTGGGTTTGGTAGGTTTCCCTAGATGGCCGCCGCGCACCGGGCCAAAAACCAAAGTGACCCCCCTTGCAAAACCAGGTGGTTTGGCGATAGGCCATCTTGAGGTGGCCTCACTACCTTTGGGGCCCTTGCCTGCCGCGGGTACTTGGGCCTCCCACACAAGTGAGGCACCATTTTTACCGGGAGACCTGGGGGAACGCTGGGTGGTGGTAAATTTGTGTGAGCCCGGTGATGCCACTACTTTCCCACCCCAAAATGTGTGAAAAAAGTGATTTTTTGAGCAAAAATTGAGGTTTGCAGGGGATTCTGGGTAAGGAAACGTTGGGGGATCCACGCAAGCCATACCTCCCTGGAAGCCGCCGGGTGTCTAGTTTTCAAAAATGCCTGGGTTTGGTAGGTTTCCCTAGATGGCCGCCGCGCACCGGGCCAAAAACCAAAGTGACCCCCCTTGCAAAACCAGGTGGTTTGGCGATAGGCCATCTTGAGGTGGCCTCACTACCTTTGGGGCCCTTGCCTGCCGCGGGTACTTGGGCCTCCCACACAAGTGAGGCACCATTTTTACCGGGAGACCTGGGGGAACGCTGGGTGGTGGTAAATTTGTGTGAGCCCGGTGATGCCACTACTTTCCCACCCCAAAATGTGTGAAAAAAGTGATTTTTTGAGCAAAAATTGAGGTTTGCAGGGGATTCTGGGTAAGGAAACGTTGGGGGATCCACGCAAGCCATACCTCCCTGGAAGCCGCCGGGTGTCTAGTTTTCAAAAATGCCTGGGTTTGGTAGGTTTCCCTAGATGGCCGCCGCGCACCGGGCCAAAAACCAAAGTGACCCCCCTTGCAAAACCAGGTGGTTTGGCGATAGGCCATCTTGAGGTGGCCTCACTACCTTTGGGGCCCTTGCCTGCCGCGGGTACTTGGGCCTCCCACACAAGTGAGGCACCATTTTTACCGGGAGACCTGGGGGAACGCTGGGTGGTGGTAAATTTGTGTGAGCCCGGTGATGCCACTACTTTCCCACCCCAAAATGTGTGAAAAAAAGTGATTTTTTGAGCAAAAATTGAGGTTTGCAGGGGATTCTGGGTAAGGAAACGTTGGGGGATCCACGCAAGCCATACCTCCCTGGAAGCCGCCGGGTGTCTAGTTTTCAAAAATGCCTGGGTTTGGTAGGTTTCCCTAGATGGCCGCCGCGCACCGGGCCAAAAACCAAAGTGACCCCCCTTGCAAAACCAGGTGGTTTGGCGATAGGCCATCTTGAGGTGGCCTCACTACCTTTGGGGCCCTTGCCTGCCGCGGGTACTTGGGCCTCCCACACAAGTGAGGCACCATTTTTACCGGGAGACCTGGGGGAACGCTGGGTGGTGGTAAATTTGTGTGAGCCCGGTGATGCCACTACTTTCCCACCCCAAAATGTGTGAAAAAAGTGATTTTTTGAGCAAAAATTGAGGTTTGCAGGGGATTCTGGGTAAGGAAACGTTGGGGGATCCACGCAAGCCATACCTCCCTGGAAGCCGCCGGGTGTCTAGTTTTCAAAAATGCCTGGGTTTGGTAGGTTTCCCTAGATGGCCGCCGCGCACCGGGCCAAAAACCAAAGTGACCCCCCTTGCAAAACCAGGTGGTTTGGCGATAGGCCATCTAGAGGTGTCCTCACTACCTTTGGGGCCCTTGCCTGCCGCGGGTACTTGGGCCTCCCACACAAGTGAGGCACCATTTTTACCGGGAGACCTGGGGGAACGCTGGGTGGTGGTAAATTTGTGTGAGCCCGGTGATGCCACTACTTTCCCACCCCAAAATGTGTGAAAAAAGTGATTATTTGGGCAAAAATTGAGGTTTGCAGGGGATTCTAGGTAAGGAAACGTTGGGGGATCCACGCAAGCCATACCTCCCTGGAAGCCGCCGAGTGTCTACTTTTCAGAAATGCGTGGGTTGGAAAGGTTTCCCTAGATGCCCGCCGATCCCTGGGCAAAAAACAAAAGTAACCCCCCTTGCATAACCAGATTACCTATTGTTACTACAGCGTGAGAATTTAGGAATAATACTGCAAAGAAAATGTGGCAGACAATTTGAGGTTTACAGGACAATGGGGATAAAAAATATTTTTCAAATCACTAGAGAGACATCACCATAAACTCCCAAAGGTTTTCGACAATATCTACAGTTGGTGGGTTATTCTTACATGGAAAGTGTACCTTGGCAGAGAAACAAAAAAAAAAGATTCCTGCACAACCATCTATTCCTCAAACACACACACATACTGGTTGGATTTGGCACGAGGGCAAGTCATGGTTCAGTGTATTAAATTTTATTAACAAGAGATTTCACAAATATGAAATGCACTGTCAATAATTAAATTCACAAAAAACCAAACCAATGACTTGCAGCTCGTGAGCTGTAAAGCCACGTCAAGGCACCAACCGCTTTACAGGCCATTCACACACCTTTCATACGTGATACAAACAAGACCATTCGCACCACCAGGTACAAAAGCAACACAGTACAAAAATCACCAAAAAGGGACAAGGTACACCCTGCTTCAAAAAAACAAATATTACTGCACAGTCATCTAACCCGCAAGCACACGCACATACTGGTTGGATTTGGCACGAGGGTGAGTGATGGTTCAGTAGATAAAATTGTATTACCAAGTGATTTCACAAAAAATGAAATGCACTGGTAATAATTGAAAGGGCAAGAAACTGAACCATTGACTCACAGCTCGTGAGCTGTAAAGCCACGACAAGGCACCAACCTCTTTACAGGCCATTCATACACCTTTCATACGTGTGAGACATACAAAACCATTCACACCGCCAGCCGCGGGCCCATCACATAACAAAACTCACACCGGCACACAGCGCCATTCAAGGGCCCATCACTTTCACACGCCCACAATCCAGACACAGCAACTACACAGGCAGAAGGATTGCGTGGAGTGGCACTCAGCTAGCAGTGTGTGTAGTGACCAGCAGAAAGTCACTACTCGCACACAGCCAGCCAAGCACCGGTCGACACACACCGCTAGCCAAACGCCAGTCCACGCACACCGCTAGCCAAGCGCCAGTCCAGGCACACCGCCATCCAATCGCCAGTCCAGGCACACCGGCAGCCAATCGCCAATCCACCTACACCGCCAGCCAAGCTCCAGTCCACGGACACCACCAGACAAGCACCATTCCACGCACACCGCCAGCCAAGCTCCAGTCCACACACACCACCAGACAAGCTCCAGTCCACGGACACCACCAGCCAAGCTCCAGTCCACGGACACCACCAGCCAAACACCAGTCCGCACACACCACCAGTCCACACACACTGCCAGCCAAGTACCAGTCCACGCACAGCGCCAGCCAAGCACCATTCCACGCACACCACCAGCCAAGCACCATTCCACGCACACCGCCAGCCAAGCACCATTCCACGCACACCACCAGCCACGCACACCGCCAGCCAAGCACCATTCCACGCACACCACCAGCCACGCACCAGTCCACGCACACCGCCAGTCCATGCACACCGCCAGTCCACGCACACCGTCAGCCAAGCACCATTCCACGCACACCACCAACCAAGTGCCAGTCCACACACACCAACAGCCAAGCGCAAGCCTACACACACCGCCATCACATTTTGGATTTTTTTAGAAAAAAATAAAAACACAAACAAATTGCAAATAGATACAAATCTTCTAACAGAAAATCAGCAACTAAATACATTGCACTAACACCAACATTGAAAAAGAATCAAATTATCCAAAGAATACAGACCAGCCAGTTCACTTTACCACTCAAGAATCCTCCCAAAAATTTTTTCGCGTGTGGTACGCTCTAAAACAAGCAGAGAGACACAGTGCAGGATGAGAGGGACAATCGGGGCAGTACATACGACACTCCTTCCGCAAACCTCTTCGCCAACAGACTCTACATCTCCTACTGGGAAAATCTTTTGCGGGTGTGGGAGGAATGTGTTCTGGAAAGTGGCGTTCTTTCAATCTAGCAACATCCTCCACCAGTCCAACTCTAGGAACACTTGCCTGTTCCACTACAACAAGGCTGCCTATTACAGACTCCTGAAACTTAACAAAAGTCATCTTTGACTCAGGGCAAGAATCCTGGAACACAACAAAAGCATTAAACATTGCCAAGTGGAAAAGATGGATAGCCAACTTCTTGTACCAAATGTAAGCCTTACGAAGAGCAGTGTAAGGTTCCAACCTCTGATCTACTCTGTCAACACCACCCATGTACCTATTATAGTCTAAAACACATACAGGTTTGCGCGCTTCAGCGACCTGACCCCAAACAGTCACAGGTGCAGTGCTTTCATCATGGATGGAAGTCAGCATGTAGACATCTCTCCTGTCTGTAAACTTCACAGCAAGAAGCTCCTGGCAACGCAACGCACTGCACTGTCCCCGCACAAGCTTTTGACAAACAAGTTCTTTCGGAAAACCTTTACGGTTACAGCGAACTGTGCCACAAGCAAAAGTGTCCACTTTGGCCAATTCCCTGAACAACCGTACACCAGTGTAGAAGTTATCTACATATAAATGGTGGCCTTTGTTAAAAAATCCTCTTCCAAGTTCCCAAACAATTTTCTCAGTCACTCCAAAAGTGGACGGACAACCAGGGAGGTTAAACCTAGATTCCTTACCGGTGTACACCCTGAAATTAGAGACATATCCAGTCCTACTGTCACACAGCATATACAGCTTTATTCCATAGCGTGCCCTCTTACTAGGAATGTATTGCCTAAAAACCAAGCGGCCCTTGAACAACACCAAAGACTCATCCACTGCAATTTCTCTACCAGGGGCATAAATCTCAGAAAATCGATCAACAAAGTGATCAAGGACAGGCCTAATCTTAAAAAGACGGTCACAATCAGGGTGATCTCGTGGCAACGCTAAACCATTATCTACAAAGTGCATCATCCGAAGCAGAAGCAAATACCTGTCACGACTCATGACTGCCGGAAAAATAGACGTTGCCATCAAGGGACTGCTAGACCAATATGAAGCCAATGATGGCTTCCTTAGCAAGCCCATCAAAAAAGTTAAACCCAAGAACTTCTTCATCTCTTCAACATTTGTGGGAGTCCACCGGGTAGCTCTAGAGTGTGGCTTAAGACTGGCACTGTTGTCCCTCAAAAACTGTTCGGCATACAAATTAGTCTGCTCAACAATCTCTGCCAAAAACACATCGTCCATAAACAACTGAAAAAAATTTACAGGCAAAAAGTTCTCGGTATTCACTCTAGACCCTGGAACACCAGTAAACTCAGGAAATTCCGGCTGCACCATGCCAGGGGCAACCCAGAGGTCATCACTTTCAACGGGAAGACTTGCAGCCCCAGCCTGCAGCCCAGATGTCTCTTGCCGCACTACACCAACGGAAAGGCTTGCAGCCCCAGCCTGCAGCCCAGATGCCTCTTGCCGCACTACACCAACGGGAAGCCTTGCAGTCCCAGCCTGCAGCCCAGATGTCTCTTGCCGCACTACACCAACGGGAAGCCTTGCAGTCCCAGCCTGCAGCCCAGATGCCTCTTGCCGCACTATCGGCACATCAGTCTCCTCCTCTAACACAGGCACTTCATCCGCGCTAAGAGTATCTTCATCATCCGATGACCCCATACGGAGAGAAAACTCACTGCCAGAATCGTCCCCTGCCCCCTCTCCCTCAGAAGCAGAGTCAGTCTCTGACCCAATATCAGAGGAAGACTCAAACAGCAAACCAACAACCTGCTGAGCAGTCATCCTGCGGCTAGCCATTATACCTACTAAGATGGAAGACTGCACAAACAAGTCAACAACAACCAACAATGTGCAAACCAAGTAAGTAAAGAAATGTGTACCTTATATCAATAAGATCAATGTACTCAAAAACTATACAATCCAAAATCAAAAGAGACAGCTACACTCACCAGAAACAAACTCTGCAGTGACACAGCAAAGACCAACGATATCAAACTAGAAAGAAGAAAAAAAAACAAATTACTCACAAGACAACAAAATACACATCATGCACCAATGCAAAAAGTTTTTGAAACTCAAAAACCAAACATACTGCTATTATTACACCATTTGCAAAAAAAAACAGGCAGAGAAATCAAACACATTTGCATTGTACAAAAAAACAGTCTCTTACCAAACTACACAAACAGCAAAACCACCAGAACCAAAATGTCACCGTGAACAGAAGAAAAGCCTTCACCTAGAACAAAAAAGTAAACAAAAAAAACATTACAATTGGAAATCACAAAACATATAACAATAAACATTATAACATGCCATGTCACTACCCAAATGGTCAATCGGTTTGTGTGCCAGGTCAGGCAGAAAACAGCAGGAAAAAAAAGGCTATTCAGTCCCGGGGCAGGTGACCCAAATACATATAACAAATTGCACCCTGGAAGCGAGGGGTCACTTCTATTTCTAATTGAACTAATTCCCTGGTGTCTAGTGGGCTTTTCTGCCTCCAATGGGAGCAGAAACGGCAAAAAAATAAAACCGATCTGCCCACAGAGGGGGCAGAAAAGTCTTCAAAACATTTAGGGGCCCAAGGAAGCGACCCTTGCCCAAGGGGTCGCTTCCTACAATAATATTTATATCCCTGGTGTCTAGTGGGCTTTTCTGCCCCCCCCCAAAGAGCAGAAACGGACAGAAAGACGACCAATCTGCCCCCAGGGGGGGGCAGAAAAGTATTCTAAAAAATTAGGCCGCAAAGGAAGCGACCCTTGCCCAAGGGGTCGCTTCCTACATAAAGAAAAAGACATCCCTGGTGTCTAGTGGGCTTTTCTGCCCCCCCTGGGGGCAGAAACGGGCAGAAAGACGACCGATCTGCCCCCAGGGGGGGCAGAAAAGTCTCCTAATCACTTTACCACCCTAGGAAGCGACCCTTGCCCAAGGGGTCGCTTCCTACATAACGAAATAGACATCCCTGGTGTCTAGTGGGCTTTTCTGCCCCCCCTAGGGGGAGAAACGGACAGAAAGAAGACCGATCTGCCCCCAGGGGGGGCAGAAAAGTCTTCAAATTATTTGGCCCCCAAAGGAAGCGACCCTTGCCTAAGGGGTCGCTTCCTACATAGCATAACCAATATCCCTGGTGTCTAGTGGGCTTTTCTGCCCCCCCCGGGGGCAGAAACGCGCAGAAAGCGGACCGATCTGCCCCCAGGGGGGGCAGAAAAGACTTCAACAAAATTTGCCCCCAAGGAAGCGACCCTTGCCCAAGGGGTCGCTTCCTACATAGTAGGAACAGCATCCCTGGTGACTAGTGGGCTTTTCTGCCCCCCCCGGGGGCAGAAACGCGCAGAAAGCGGGCCGATCTGCCCCCAGGGGGGGCAGAAAAGACTTTGCCAAATTTTCGTCCCCAAGGAAGCGACCCTTGCCTAAGGGGTCGCTTCCCAAACTCCAAATCCAAAATCCCTGGTGTCTAGTGGGGCATCCCTACTCCACGATCGCGACGCTGTGCGCGATCGTGGAGCAGGAATGCCCTGTATTGAGAGATCGGGGGAGAGGAAATACTCTTTCCTCTCCCCCGATGCCTCAATACTAGAGATTTCACCGCCGCGGCCCCCACCAGACGCCAAACACCTACCTCTGCTCCCCTCGGACGCGCTGGAAGAAATGGATTCCAGCGCGTCCAACGCTTCCTGATGACGCCGGCGCGCGCTGTGCGCGCTGACGTCATCAGAAAGCGTGGGGGGGCTCGGGGGGGGTCGGGGGTGGCAGCGGAAGCTCTTCCGCTGCCACCCCCGTAAAGGGGGCCAAGATCGAGGGACAAGGGGGGGAGCGCCAGCGCTTCCCCCGGGGGCTGTCCTCATGACGGAACGGTTCCGTCATGAGCACAGCCCAACCGATGCTCATGACGGAACCGTTCCGTCATGAGCATCGAAGGGGTTAATAGAAATTAGTCACAAGCCCATGGACAGCTATTACACAACTGTATAGCATATAAAAGCTCTTATTCCAAAGGAAAGGGTTATTTTACACCACCAGCGAGCCTAAACTCTGGATAGATTTAAATGCAGGTCTAACACATTGTCCAAATCAGCCAACACGACCGATCGCTGAAGGACTTGCAATACCTAGCCGATTAATTGTAATACCTTCATCAAGAAACCTTGCAAAGCAGCCATCTCTCTGCTGTAGAGGAAGTACCAACCAAACCGTACCGGACATGGCTATCTGATAGTGTTTTATTAGGTTGTTGGTGTTAGAATTACAACAGACTTCCTGAAACCCAAAGGGAATTTGGGAAAGAGCACCTGGTGTGTTAAACATAATAGTCTAACACGATTTGCATACATTTCACTGTGGGGGCAAACACCGACATAGTTTTGACATCGCCAACGCATTTTTTATGTCATTTTTTTTACAGGTTAACAGTGGTATCCCCTGTACTCACACTCTCCTCTGGCATTTTGCAACCTCCAACTGCAGGGCAGGTGGCGAAATGTCAGTCAGCAAAAAAAAAAGTCACAAAGTCCAAATACCATCCTACACTATTTTAAGGGTAGTATTGTACAAAGAAATAGCTGAACCCTTTGGGTGCAAGCTGGCCCCTGTAGATGATGTGGATCTAGAATGGGTTACCTTTAAAGTACTCTCTGGGGAAATTAGTATTGTAGAAGAATCTGGATTGATGAAAGGTTTTCGACCTGACTGGAGCAAGTTCAAATCTAAAGTAAGGGAATTGGAGAAATGGTGCAAAAGGTCAAGTGATAAAAAGTGCTAGCACCAATTACACTGTCTGGATGATCATGGAATGGGTGGCGAAAGAGAAATTAAGCACCTGGATCAAAAAATGGCTGGTTGATGACCGGGTTAGTGTAAACACCTGTGGACCTTCCTTTTAATGTTTATCACCAATACAGATCTATTTAATAGACACTTTGGGTAAATGTACACCTACTTGTGTTGACACAAGAGATCAAATTACCGAATACTTAAATAATTTTGCTTTGCCTTAAAATAATGTGAATGTGCAGCAGTCTGAATGGCACTCTATCAGCAACTGGCACCTTTCAAAGTGGCAAGGTCACAATTTTAGGCTGTAAAACCAACTTTAACATGGCCATTCCAAATGTACATCAGTGACAGAAATAAATAACATTCTGCTACTAGATCACTAGACTCTGGAATTTTAGAACTAGGAGCCCGCATCATCATAGTGCTGAAAAATGGGCATTTCATGATTTTTTTTTTTTTTTTTTTTTTAAAGTTTTTATTGAACAATAATTCGATTACAAGCACGGGCCTACAACCACCAGGGCCGGCCGCTAAGTACAGAATAAAATATACATTTATCAAAGCTGCAGTCGGTTCCCGGGGCTCGGCCCCGTAGTGACTCCGGATAGTTCTAAAGGAACAGGAGACTTAAGTCCAACAAACACAAAAAACTAAAAGAAAAACAAAAGGCGAGGCAGAAAGACAAACAGTGCAGGTCAGGCTTCCTCCGGGGAACTCCAGTTCAGACCCTTAAGCAGCACGCGAAAGGAAGGAGTACCGGGAGGCTGGGGACGGGGGGGGGGGGGCCCAAGAGAAACGAACGTCCATATGTAGTCATTCCAAAAGGTGCCCGGAACCGTCAAGGGTCAGGGGGACATGGCGATATCGGTGTCCACCAGGGGGGGCGTACAGATACCCCCGCGATATGCATTCCATTGCCCCCAGATTCTGCCCCATGCCCCCGGCTTACCACGGGCAACATACACAGTCTTCTCCCTGAACATACACCAGTCCATATTCTCCTTCCATACTGACACGGTGGGCGGCCGCTGGGCACCCCAAAGCTGCGCTATATCTCTCTTGGCAATCATGTTCCCCAGGGCCGCCCACCGAGTCTGAGCTGCGCTATAACATTTCATGATTTTTGATCCGCGTGCTGAACAACAATCATTAAGAACGTATTCACATCCTTAGTTATGCTCTACATACTCTCACCAATGACCTACACCTCCTTTGCAATACCCAGCTATGTTTTAGGGAGTGTCTCTCTCTCTCTCTCTCTCTCTCTCTCTCTCTCTCTCTCTCTCTCTCCTATCATATCATATATCATATCATATCTCTCCTATCATATCATATCTCTCCTATCATATCATATCTCTCCTCTCCTCTCACATCATATCATATCACTCCTCTCATATCATATCTCTCCTATCATATCTCTCCTCTCATATCATATCTCTCCTCATATCATATCTCTCCTCTCATCTCTCTCATCTCATATCTCTCATATCTCTTATCATTTTTATTTTCTTCCTGAACAAGAAATTATTGTTCACCGTTTGTAAGGGGAGAGCAACCGAGTTTCAAAGTTCTGTGGTAGAAACAAACGACTCGCCTTGAGGTTTAGTCAACCTGAATTGAAGCAGATATAACCGATATCATGAGCATAACACTATGCCAGGACAAATACAGACACTTTCTGTTTACTACAAAGAAGGGATGTAGACAATGTAAAACACTTTCTGTGTAATGCATAGGGATTAGAACACAATTGTTTTGCTAAATAGAAGATAAGACACTTGGTGAAATGTATTTTATTTCGACAACGGCTCACATCGGCTTAATCTAGGGTTCTCCAATGTCGTGGAGGGCCGGACCAATGCCAGATGTTTAGCTTATCCAAATTTAGGTAACTGTAGTTATTTTAACAATCTGGCCCTCCAGGACCAACATTGGAGCACCCTGCTAGGGTTTAATAGGCCTACAGCCAGAACCCCTGTGCTGGTTTCTCCTTGTCCCTCTCTCTAATGCCCACCTCTTGTCGTTCCTTTTTAGGTTTCTAATCTGGCCAGATCTTTCTACAGGGTGAGTTACAAACACATCCTCACCCATAGCATCATCCACTCATGTGGATGGCTGATCTGGCACTCATGGGTGGACCCATCTGTGCAAGTGCTGTGGGTTGGAGGATACCTCCCTGGAGTTTGCCCCCAAGGGGCTTGCACCATGACCGGTGTAAAAATGGCCATTCCCAAGCACTGGTAGGATACTGCGAGTTCCTATGGTTTGCTGCTCCGCCTCTTCTTAACGGACTACTAATAGTGTATACCATGACTGGTTTTGTAATGCCTCTTCCTGTGGATTGCTGCGCTGCTACTCCTGTGTGTATTCCAGAGCATATTCTATTTTTGATGGCAGATTCATCCCTCACCTTTTTGCATTTACTATGCACCATGTTCACCGTGGTTTAAACTAGTTGGGCAGGGCCCATAAGTAAGCATCAGAGTACTAAACACTACTCTAGTTTTGATGAGGAGCTGATGAACACATCTTTGTCTAGGGGAAACAATCTTCTGGTTGCATCATTTTTAATTTTGGTTTTGTCATTGTTGCTGAAATAAAGCCCCCGCTGGTCAGTGTGGGAGCTAGTGATTGGTCTAACCGTAGTATCTCTAATCTTTTGGGCCAAGAAGGTTGGCAACTTTACTAATATATGAATACAATGATCGCAGTGTTTGATGTAATTGCCTTTAACTCGTCTTCCAAGTATATCCTTTGGTTGAAAAGAATTCTCACGTTTTTACCTTTCCAGAAAGGGCGAGGGAGTCACAATATGCATCCTTCCAAATGCATATTAATTAGGCAGGTCATTCTGTAACCATCGACAGTACAATGAACAGTGTAATAGTACATCTGACCCTAATCAGAAATGCATCCTTGTAAACCAGATCTAAAATGTGGAGTCACCGGTTAACCTTTTGCTCTCCCCTAAATGCCTTGGGACTAGGCATTTTTATCATGCATTCAGCATAGGAGTGTGTGAAAGTTTAATTACATGAGCCAAGTCCTGCCGTAGATGATGGTTGGCCTATCTGTAATCTACAGAATGTCTCGATTTTTTGGTGTAGTTCCCCCCCCCCCTCCCCCTCGTCCCCCCCCCCTCCCCTCCCCCTCGTCCCCCCCCCCCACACCCCCCAAACCGACAATAATCTTCCTGTTACCTTTGGGCTTTGGAAATAGATGGGTCGTATTTTCGAATAATATTTGTGAACATTTCTGAAAGTTTGAGGAAAACAGTTTCGTCCTAAATCATCGGACATTGTGTTCTCCAACGATGAGGCAGGTTAAGGTAACAATACCACCTGTCACTCAAGCCCCCTGATCAGTCAGAGCGGCTGAAAATACAACTTCCGAAGCACAAAAAACGTCAACGAGTACGGAGTTTAAAAGTGCTCAATAATTTCGACTTTAAAGTGTTGTACTAAGGAAACGTGTTCACAGCAGATTAAGGAGACGTTCCTTTATTTGAAGCATTCTAGGTGTGTGAGAATTACACACATTATCCCCTTCAGACTGCACGTGGTTCCAAGCAGCATTGTCGGGGGTTTGTGGAACTTTCGCTAATGAAGTGTGTATTCATACCGTCAAAATGCCTTATACCTACGGCGGCACTCGTGCAGGCAGTGCGGTCTAAAATCCTTTAGAAGGAAAAGGAGTTATTCAAAGGACGCGTCATTCAAAATGTGTTTGTAAAATACACTAAAAGAACTCGTTTAAACACTTGCACAATATGTAGTAGACATTCTGAACCTAACTTTCAGTTTGTGTTCTGTTGAAGCATTGGCTGGTTTCTGAAGCATGCCGCGTCCTGTCTGCCCAACAAATAGGCCTTGTTTGTCTAGACTCATTTGTTTAGACTCTTAGTTTTAGATGTGGCTCAAGCTCCCTTATTAGGCAGGTCTTGGCATCCTCTCAACATCGAGTAGTTTGAGTCCCACTTTTGTATCATCTTAAATCCAATGGGCCCGGTTATCAACAGATTAAATATATAAGGGATTGAGGCAATAGACTTCCGCACATACCACCGCACATACCATAGCAGTAAGGACAGTACGATACTCGATATGGTCCACAGAACCAGAAGTTCAACTCGTAAAGGGAAAAGCCCCCAACTTTGAATCAATCTACAACGGTCCAGCACCCTAAGGTATGTCACTTATATTAATTTTCTTCTTTTGATAATTATTATTATTATTATTATTATAGCATTTGTAGAGCGCGACAGCTACCTCCAGCGGAGGTATCCCGGCGCTCGCATCCAGCCAGAGAGGGAATTAGCTCGGGGAGAGATTCAGGGAAATTAGGGGATAACGGATAGGCCAAACAGCCATGTTTTAAGAGCCTTCCTGAAAGGAAGTTCCTCCTTTATCTGACGCAGGGAGTTAGGCATCAGATTCCAGAGCGTGGCTGTCTTTACCGAAAAGGCTCTTCCTCCCGACCTTACTTTCCTAAAACGTGGAATGGTTAGGAGATTCAGATTGCTGGAACGCAGAGTTCTAGCATTCTGATATTTTTGGAGCCTGTGTCTCAGATAGAGAGGCCCAACCTCTCTGAGTGCTTTGTGGGCTATGACCAGGGCCTTAAACATCACTCTTTTTTTAACCGGCAGCCAATGTAGGCTTTGCAAATGGAGGGTGATGTGATACCGTAGTGGTACATTTCTAATAAGTCTCGCAGCAGCATTTTGGATCCTTTGAAGTCTCCTAAAAAGATAGTCAGGGAGACCAATGAAAAGGCTGTTGGCATAGTCTAACTGAGAGGTGATGAGCGCATGGACCACTGTCTTCCTGCATTCCATAGGAAGAAAGTGAAGGCACCTGCGCAGTGCCTTCAGTTTCCAAAAGCATTGGGAAGATATATACGATATTTGAGCCTTGCCTGTTAGTTGGGTGTCAATTCTAAAACCCAGATTCCTGGCTGAGTTCACCGGAATCGGAGGAGGGTTTAATTCTGCTGGCCACCATAGCTCGGATTGAGGAGGGAGAGGTTGATTAAAAAACAGTATCTCAGTCTTATCAGTGTTCAACTTCAGGCAGTTGTCTGTCATCCAAGATGAAATATTCAGAAGGCATTGCCTGAAGTTGGTAAAAGCATTCTCACTCTGTTCTTTAAAGGAAAAGATGAGTTGAGTGTCGTCTGCGTAGGAGACAACACGGACACCCAGATCTTCCACAATAGATGCCAGTGGGGCCAGGTACACATTAAACAGGGAAGGACTCAGGGCGGATCCCTGCGGGACCCCTTGTAGCAGTGTCCTAGAGCTGGAAACATGTGGGGGGAGGAAGACTTGTTGAGATCTGTCTTCCAAAAACGACTGGAACCAGCGTAACACGGTCCCTGTGACTCCTAATGCGTGGAGCATATTAAGCAGAATCTTGTGAGAGACCGTGTCGAAAGCTGCCGACAAGTCAAGCAGCACGAGCATGGCACAGTTTCCTGTGTCCATCGTCTCCCAAATAGATTCCACCACCTCCAAGAGAGCTGTCTCGGTGCTGTAACCCGCCCTAAAACCTGATTGTGAGTCGTGTAGGCAGCTATTGGATTCAAGAAATTCCGACAACTGTCTTTGTACCTCCTTTTCTAGAATCTTAGCAGGGGCGGGAAGCAGAGAGATTGGTCTGAAATTTTTCAGTTCTGTTGGGTCAGCGTCTTCTTTTTTAAGGATGGGACGGACAAAGGCTTTCTTCCATTCAGTAGGGAAGATTCCGGTGACCAGTGAGGTATTCCAAACATTATTCAGAGTGTTGTTGACTACGGGGGCTAGGAGTTTGAGTATTCTCGCCGGGCAGGGATCGGAAGGGCATCCAGACTTGACTTTCATTAAATCTCTCAAGGAAGCATCCTTCTCATATCGACGGAAATCTGACCATTTGACTAAATGGCATATCGGAGGCATCACCTGCTCACCCGTAGTCGGGAATGTGGAGTAGATGTCCGCAATCTTATCATGGAAGAAAGAGGCTAGTTCATCACACAGCGGAAGAGACGACGGGATCGTGCTTTTTAGGGACTGAGGTTTCAAAAAACTCTCCATTATCTTAAAGATCTCCCTTGAGGAGTTTTCTGCTTCCATGATTTGTTTAGCCAAAAAGTCTCTCATGGTTTTGCGTTTGAGGGTATGAAATTTCCTCATTGCCTCCTTATATGTCTCTTTTGCTGAGGTATCCTAATTTTTCCTCCAGATACGTTCCAGCTTTTTACAATGACTTTTTTCCAATTGTAGTTCAGTGTTGAACCAAGGCGCTGATGGCCTACTCCTAGGTACCTTACAGGCTTTGATCGGGGCTATCTTATCTAGGGCAGAGGTTATCCAAGCATTGAAGAGGGCGGAATCTCTAGAGGGGTTACCGGAGGGGGTAGGAGTGGTATTGTCTAATTCACTTCTCATTGTATCAGGGGTAACTTTCCTCCAGTTTCTCCTGTTTTGTATAGTAGGTCCACAGTGCTTAGCCGGGCATATCAGTCCCAGCTTGAAAGTGACTAGCATGTGGTCAGACCAGATTACTGGCAGCGGCTTATCCACAGTGATGGACCTGTCATTGGTAAAAATGAGATCTAATGTATGTCCAGCTGTATGAGTGGGAGCTTGGACTCTTTGCATAAAATTTAGACTTTTTAGCGCATCGCCTACTAAAGAGGCCAGAGGGCAGTTAGCCAGGTCCATATGTACGTTAAAATCTCCTAGCACCATATAGTTGGAGTAGCGTAACAATAGGTTGGCAATACAGTCGAATAGTAGTGGCCAATAGGAAATCGGAGTGCTAGGGGGTCTATATATCAAGAGTCCTGCCACCAAAAGATTTTTGGTAGGTTTAATTTGGAAGGACATGGCCTCAATAGGACCGAGCCCTGCTACTTTCTTGTAGGAGATTTCCCACTCCTCTTTCAGAATTATTGCTAGACCACCCCCAAGTCTGTTATCAGCTCTGTTGGCTATAACCATTCTATAGCCCACGGGAACAGTCAGGCAGATATCGGGATTTGACCCTTCTCGCAGCCAGGTTTCAGTCAAAAATAGAATATCTAAGCGTAGAAGCAGCCAGAGATCCGCAGCGTGCTTGGGCAGAGATAATCCATTTAAAACCATAGCCGTGGGTTATCAAAAGAAGAAATTGAATAAAGAATTCTCAACCTAATATGTCTAATGGATGTTATGTACTATAAATAATATATAATGTGTGTGCTATTTGAAGAAGTCCTGCTGAAGTCCTATGTAGCATAAGTGACATACCTTAGGGTGCTGAACAGTTGTAGATTGAGTCAAGGTCTGGTTATCTACCTTGAATCTTCATCCTCTTCACGCTGCGTTATCCCTTCCTTTCAACAACTACAATTTTTCCATACGCTTGTGCTTCAGCGCCTCCTCCATCACGTCCTGTACAGGCGCGCAACACCCATTGGACTCACAGGGCTTCAGCCACCCCCGTCGTGTGTGGCAGCCCGGGATGAGACAGCTTCCCGGCGCACACACAGCCGCACCCGAGCACTTCACAGGTCTCTAAAAGACCATTTGCATGTTAATGAGGCCTCGCTGTTGTTTCACCCCTTCTAAGAGCCCCTGCAGCTCCACTCTGCCTATGGCTTAAAAGATTCAGCCCCACCCGAAATTTTTTCTTAGCCCCCCCCCCCCGAAATTTGGCTCTAGTTGCCCCTCTGGTCCTGTACGTTGCGGTCTATCTCATTTCCCACTCGCACTTGATCCCACCAGATGTTGGCTGATTTTTTGCCCTTGTCTACCTATTTTGATTTCTCACTTGCCATCATCCTCAGTTATTTCAATTGTCAATGTGACCCATCCCATTTGGTTACATTCTGCTTGTTGTATTCTGTCTGGTTGTGATTTGACTCTGGGTCATGGTGTTGTGGGTTGCTTCCCGCCCTCTTCTAAGAGCCTCTCTCCAATGTAATCTTGCCCACTAATGTCTAATTAAAAATATCAGAGGTCCATCATATTTGAGCTTCTACTCACACAACATCCCTCTCCAGAATCCCATTGCCCCTCAATATTGCCTTGCACCTGTGGGCTGTTGATGGATGAAGACGGAGTAGTTTCTGAAACACACAGGATGCAACGGAGTTCAGAAGCAGGAATGATGAGGCTTCTAAAACTAATGCAGACGCTGCATTGACTGCTGGAGAACGGGAGCGCAGCTGGAGTTTCTAAAGATGTTTTTTAACTTGTTTATTTTTTGTGGAGTTGTAAATGGATCTTGTTTATGATGGTTAGATAATATATTTTCGTAAAGCAGTCCAGGGTGCTCGGTGTACTGTCACCATGCTTTTACCACTCTTAGCACTGCATGTTTTTCAGCAAGTCTGTTATTCTCTTCTAATCCATGTATCTCACTTCTGTAACATTTGCCACACCTCTTATCTCACCAACTTTAGAGTTATCTTCACCCTCCAGACTATCCACAAAGCTTCCGACAGCCTTGAATAGAATCACCTGTCATGGAAATCTTTCTCAGTATCCCCAAAAATATCTTTATTGATATCAGTTTGTTTATTCTCCAAAGCCACTCAACCACACCTTTCCTGGAGACATAGAAGGTTGAGTGGTTTGTCATTGCAAGGTTTTTTGTATACAATAAAGTATCTTGTTTGTAACTGTGCTTAGCTACACATTTGCATGTTTTTATGCGTGTTTACATTGAAAGCTCTGCTCCAGTAATTCCAAATGCCTGTTGTACATGCGTATGTTAGTCATGGTAGACCATACAAACCTCGTCACACTCTGACATGCTCACCTTCGCATAAGGAGCAAAGGCAAGCATTGCAATTAGCACAACATCTCATAGTTGAATAGTTAACTGGCTCCCAATAACTTGCTGCCTCTTGATAGTCTGCACTCAAGTACCTTTGTTGCCAGCCTTCTCTTTGTAAACATGAAGGAGTAACTCATAATCTCACTGTTTTAGCGTGTTGTGACCATGGCTGATGGCATATGTAATATGCCACGTTTGCTGTAAAGATGAGCCTGGAGCTCCATATTTCCAGATCTGTTTTGCTGACCCTCATTTCTGTTTTGATGTTGAAGGTATAGTATAGTTCTCCAGCATTAGCAATGAAACGTGCTCAACTGTTTATTTTTTAATCCCTGATGCATATGAATATTTCTATTCTAAATTGTCTCATTTTCTAACTATATATTGTGTCCTGATGTCTCTCCTTATAGAACTTTCGGTGTAGACTCTGTAGTGTCTTGGTTACTCCCCCTTTGGTTATTTCTGATGTGTCTTCATCCTTTAGCACACCTGGTCTCATTCAAGAAGTAGGGGGGCCATTAGGAAGTGCTTCCAATTGTGTGTAATTTTTGCCCATTGGGTGCTCTTTCACGTCACTTGGTTATCACCCTCGACCATGTCACCTTGTGTGACACATTGTGCTCTTTGTGTACTGCCTGATACAACCTGTATAACTTCTCTTATTGTCTGCAGAGTTTGCACATTCCCCGTGATATTTGCGTTCAGTGGTTTTCTATCCGAAATAGCTGACTTCATATTTGACTTCCTTAACTCTGGTGCCCCCCTGGCTGTGTGAACTCTTTGGTAGATCGTGGTGTCACTCACCAAAAAACAGACACATTTCTGAATACACATCTTTGAATTGTATGAGACGATCCTAGTTCCATTTAATTCATTATTTGGTCACAGAGGCAATTTGATCTAGAATCTTAAAGGTCTACTGTGATCGATACACATGGTGCTTTGGTAATTGTTACTTCAACAATTTATGTGGATTCTCTTCTCCTGCATTCTTTCTGTTCTCTTCTTCTATATTGCCTCGCTTTGCTTGTCTTGATTTCTGTTTAGTTTCTTGCCACTTTTAACAGTGACTCCAATTTGTAAGCGTCCACGTTTTCTTTATTTAACTTTGTTATTCTAGAAAAAACACACAATGGAATTTTATTTGGAAAGAAAACTTTAAGTTAGTAGTTTTCGTTATAGTCCTTTGTTCTTGTATCCGGTTTTAAAGTTAAAAATGTATTCATTTTCTCATTATCAACAATTCAAATGTAATATGGATGTATTTTGCAGTGCTTAATTTGAGCTAGCGTTTTCAGGTGCTCGGCACCGCCGCTTAATTGTCATCACTGACATGTTTTACCAGTCAAGAAGGCTTTATTTCGATATAAATATATCTTAAAAAGCAAACATACAATAATACACAATAAAATAGTAAGAAGGAACCAGTACATGAAGAGATAGACGAACATTTCATGCTGCTACTGGTACCAATAAATTAACTAAAAAGCATTATATAATTTGTTAAAAAACAGATAAAACAAGATACGAAAGCCTAGTTGATCTGATAAGCCATGCCCACCCTAGGAATTTAGCTAAACCACAAGCAAAGAGGGGCCGTGGATCGTTTTTCAATATTCGTAGGGCCTCCAAATAGTGTCTAGTTCCAAGTTCTCTGCATAGTGGCTTTAACCATCTACTCCGAGGAGCTACATAGGCCGGGCATTCAAACAGAAAGTGGGGAACAGACTCAGACCTCTTTACACAAAATGGGCAAGAAGAAATTGTCTGGGACGGTGCCTTCCACCTAGAAGTCAATTCACCAACAGGAAGCAAGCCTATTCTAAATTGGAAATATAGAGCCCTATCCTTGCGGTTTGAGATGACATCCAGGTATGGTTCACAGAAGTGCACTTCCTTAGTCAAAAGAAAATCCATAGTGGACCTACACAAGTTGGCATTGCTACTTCTGGTATCGGCTACCCAGCTCCAATATATCTTTTTTAGCTCAGACTTAAGAGGTGCATATCTATTATTCCAGGCCTCCCCGAGACCAAGGCTGACGAGAAGACGCTTGACTTCCCTCAACCAGTGAATCTTGGACCAGCCTGGTGACCCCAACACATCGGTTAGGCCGTCCGCATAGCTGGATAATTCTGGTGTTCTCCAAATTCTTGCCCATAGGGGAAGAGGGCGGAGCTTAGCCTGGTCGCTAATTGGCCGAGTACCCATATCTAATAACAGTGGGAGGGTTGGGGCGCTATGGGGAAGACCCATTAGATCTTTGTGAAATTTGCTTTCGGAACGGGATAGGTGGTCCGCCCTATAAACCCCCCAAAGTTCAGCCCCATAAAGGGCAGCGCTAACACCCCTTGCCCTGTAGATATCTAAAACAGGAGCAATGGGTTTAAGGGATGAAGCACGGTGTTCCTTAAGAAGGGCACCCACCACCCTCTTATGGGTCAGCAACATCTTTTGATGGTGGCATTTCCAGCTCATGGAATCATAGAGACGAATGCCAAGGTAGTCGAACTCTGAGACCCTCTCAAGGGCAACGGAATCTAGAGTCGGCGGTTTGGCCAATTTTCTCGGAGGGTTAAGGACCAAATACTTGGTCTTTGCTGTGTTGATAACTAACCCTCTTGCATCACAAAAAGACTTAAAATTAGCTAATAGGCTCTGCAGACCTGCCGGGGTTTTAGAGATTAGGAGGGTATCATCTGCAAATAGAAAGGTAGGTATTCTTCTGCCAGCCAGGGATGGTGCATCTGCAGGATGTTGTAGCAGGTGCTCCACCACTCCATTGACATACAACGAGAATAGAGTGGGGGCAAGGACACATCCCTGGCGCACCCCTCTATTTACAGGTATACGTGCTGTTTTTTGCCCCTGGTTACCCCACCTGATCTGTGCAAAATTATCAGTATGGAGTTTTATCAATATGCTTAGCAAGTAGGGTGGAATACCCTGTTCGTCAAGCACACTCCATAATTGGCTACGGGGAATTAGGTCAACATGTTTTACAGTCTGCCACATGGTGGCGCAGTGTAATTTAGAGATGAGCACAACAAGTTGTTTATCAATTCTATATACATTAAAATGACTCTTTCGTGCCACCCGACCATTCTTATAGTTTTGGGGGCCTGGAATAGTTTGAATTGCCCCTCTTGTAACTGTATGATGGTTAGTGGTTGTTATTGGCAGTGCTGGCTGCAGCAATGGGTGCCGCAAGCTGCAGCGATCCCTTGACGAGGACTCTATTTATTTATTTTACTTTTACAAATTAAGCACTGACTGCGATAAAGAATTTGAGAAAATGTCTCTGGGACTAATGGATTTGCTTATCAACAATCATGCTTTTCAAAACATACATTTTATTCTCTGCCTCTTGTAGCTTAATCTCTAGATTTTACACAGTTTACCAGTTCAGGTCCAATACTTAGACTTTGTCTGTAGTCTTCAGATGAAAATGTAAAAGCATTAATTAAATTCTTGCTTTCCACCACTCTGCTCTCCCGGAATCCTTCCTCGAAGTGACAGGACTCCTTTGCAATCCTGCTGCTGTGTGTCCTGTGTCTTCTGTGGTTTCCACTCCGTTTAAGCATCGTCCTTTTGGCTGCCGTGAACCAGAACCACATGGAAACACTCATTCGTAGAAGGCCATCAATAAGGTTGGTTTTGGCCCTCTGTGTACCAACCCCACACTTCCAGTCTCCGCGAGCAGGGCTAGCATAGTGGCTATATCCAGTGCTTGAAATGGAAAAATAGAAGTGCAGGTACTCTGTAACAGAGTACCTGCAAGTTTCTGAGAAGTGCCAGAACTCTCCAATTAAAAGTATTACGTCTCTCATGAGAAGTGCAGGTACTCTTCCTCTCCCAAAAAAAAGTGCTGTTACACTGTACTGGAAAGTACGATCCCATTGAAAGCACTGCTCTATCCACTCAACATCCATAAACTCCGGTGCTACATGGGCATTATCTGTGCAAGCTTCCACACGCGCAGGGCGGCTTGTAGCACCCAGTACACACACTCCCATTTCTCTGGCTTCTCTCCACCCTACGCAGCTGGAATCTTCTTCTGCATGCTCTTCCTGATGTGATGGCGTCTTGCACACCCAGACCAGCTGCTCTGAGGTGATCAGGTCCATTACAGCTACCTCCTCTTGCCCACTGTCTCTTTTCCTCCAGTAGAGCGATATGGAAGCGGCGGAGGCAGGTGCACGCCACGTGCCTGTTCCTGTAGCGGGTGTTTCAATGTCACTGTAATGAAGGTGACGCCGGAGATGACCCGGCTCTCCCCTGGAAGCACCCCTGGGCGCCCTTGGTGGTGTTTGGGGGCCTCTGATATACACTCTGGTGCCCCCTATTGGAAAACTGAGCAAACACTGGTGGGAGTAGGCGGTCTTTGTAGCGGGCAGGAACAGGGTTGACATCTCTCAACAAGGCTTGGAAGCTGTGGTTTAATGACCAGTCTCAGCTCATTGTTTTACCTTCTAAGTGTGCTCCTAAGGCATCCTGGGTTCTGACATGCTCTGAATCTTTTTTTATTTTCTTGTTTACACGTGCAGTGATGTAAACCAAGTGTCCTGGGCCCTATTGCAAGCAAGGACAATGGGCGCTGTCTGTACACATAATATAAACATAACTGGGGTACAGTAATTACTTAACGACCTGTACCTCAGCACCACTGCCCCTGCTATACTGATAGCTGCCGTCCTGCTCATGGGTCTCCAAGTTCCTTCTTCTGTCTTTTATTCTCTACTCCCTCTCTCCTCTCAGCTCCACCCTCCCTTTCACTGTTTCCTGTTTCTCCACTCCTTCCCCTTTTCTGCCTCTCGCACACCCATATTTCCTTCTTCCCTCCTCTCTGGGACATCCATATTTATTGCTCCTTTTTTCCCCTTGCCCTTTATCTCCTTTCTTTATTCATAACCCACTTCACCCATTCTGTAATTTTACTCTCCCATTTTGCTCTCTTCCTATATTTCATCCCTTTTTAAAAGAGCTAGGCTCTTTTTATAAAAAAAAAAAAAAAAAACCTAAAGCCACTAAAAATAACTGCAGCGGGTGCAGGGAAGTCTGGGTCCCCGCACACCTCTGACCCCTGGTGCCACTGCACCACGGATAGCTACGCCGCTGCACACGCCTGCTTTACTCTTTCATCCCTGCGGGTGTAGCGTACTTGGCTACACTGTGGTTTGATTGTGCTTAAGAAAAACGTCTTCACCGGAAGTCTGTAGAATTCACACTGTGTTCTCTCCCTTTAGTAATATTTTTAGCAATATTGAGCTTGGCAGTGGGCCTGGTCTACGTTACTTAGTTTTTTTTCTTAAGCTTGTGTTATTTGGGTTGGGTAAAGTAAATTCTTAAATGCATTGTGCCGCTGGGTTTCAACATTTATTTTAAACAAAGCTCTACATAGTAACAAGACAAACACCAGATGGTGTACAGCATTATAAAACAACTTCTTAGATCATGCAGGGATGGTACATTACATACGATTAGCATTAAACACATTAACGCCTTTATAGTTAACATCTTTTCAGTAGCGGGCATGGAAACCGATGAAGAGGTTTGGCCAGAACTGCTCGGGATTTGACAAAATACTAAAGCAGGGTATCAGAATTCAGGTTTCAAAGTTCCTTGAGGTCAGCAGCTTAGCCGCTAGACCAGATCTCTGCTGTGCCTTAAATGTACCTCCATGGATCCTGGAGCATTTGTATTACTTGGAATGTTACTGATTGCTGATGGGCTGGGAGAGGTGACTTGCTAGCATTATTGGCCTGGTGCCGGTTGCCTCCAGTTTACGCTTTGTGGAGTTCATAGCTGATCGTTTACATTAATCGTATGAGAGAGCCAGAGGGAATGTGTTCTGGGACTAAGTTGCCAACTCCGATACTAGGTTTGCAGCCAGGCATAAGGACTTAATGGCAAAACTTGTGTTCCTGGGAAGATCTCTTATTTTCCCTGTGTCCAAAAATTTACATAAGTGTAATGCAAAGGAAAATGTGTGAAATGCAAAGTTATTGTGTAATTGCCAGATAAAATAATGCACGACACTCTGTGGCTGTCTAGGTGGGTTTGCCCTTTATATACATCGATACATGCATAAAACCAGCGATGGGCTTCCAGAGCCTGACTTGTCCGTCTACGAAAGCTGATTCCGTGTATTCAATCTTCTTGCAGGTCCGAGTCCTGCTGTCACCAGGTCGCTTTTCTGCCCTTTACAACGTGAGTCATGGTGTCAGGCAAAGTGTTTGTGGGATGCCTTGCTCATCTTCACTTCTACTTCTGTACTCTTTAATACACACCATGGGGAGGTGAACCTGTTGTTTACAGAGCTATCCCAAACAGCTCAAAGACTGGTAACTTTTATAATGCGTCAGTTCTCATAGCCGCATAGACAGACCTACCACTCCTTTTGAACCGAGTAGTCTGTGAAAGGAATTTTATGTAAGCCATGATACTTGGATGTTTAGCAGTAGAATGGTTAAACTTGGTCACCACATTGCTTAAATGGTAGTGCTGTTAAGCACCTGGTCCCTGTGGTACCATGCACTCAGCCGTGCGGTTCGTATGCACTACAAAGGCCTCTTTGGCTGTAGAGTGACTGGACTGGCTCGGCCAGTGAACGCTGCACAGACACCAGGCACGGTGCTACCGGACATATGTAGCTCTTGGAGGAGTATAAGGGACATCACATGACGCCATCACTGTGACTCCCGATTCTCAAAGAGTCCAAGAGCACAGTGAAAAGGAAGAAGTCCCTGACACCACAGGGGATTAATATATTAACCTATACACGCTGGTACGCTTCATTAGGTTCCCCAGTAGAAGATAAGTAATCTGACTTTAACAACTCCCCCACTGCTGCTTTATTCTTATAAAAAGGCTTTGTAAGGCAATGTGGATCAAAGCCGTATATAGATTAAAAAATACTATTACACCGTTCTGAATCCCATTCGCATAGGGGACTCACTCATTCTCTCCATGGTCAAAGTGCTGTGCAGTACCAAGTTAGAATTTCATGCACTAAGAAGTAACTTTGTGTGAAGCTGGTTGACATGCTTAGTCAGTCAGGGTTGAATGCATTTATCTAGCAATTTGGAGTTGGGAACACTGCACCCTTGGCCAGATGGCTTCCAAGAAGAGTGGCTTCTGTTTCCTCTCGACTATAATGTGTTGAAATATTGAGGCTGATTTTAGTGTGGGTTGTTCTGTAGGTCGCCTCTTTAAGAGGCCTATTTTGTACAAGACCAAGGAGCTTTGGGTTACCCTGGACCTGCTGTGCATTCCAAGACCCGAACTTTGCATTTTACAGCAGATATATAATTTTGGCTGGTTTGGTGGCAGCACTGATTTGGGCCTGGGGGGTTGTTGAGAAGAGATCCTTGGTAAAAACAGGCAACCTCAAGTTGCTTTGTTTCTAGTTAGCTTCAGATTTGTCTTCTGTACTCACTTGAGTACAGTCCTGTGCTACATGGAGTAATAAGGAATGGTGACTTCTGTTCTGTGGCTCCTTTCGTGGCTACAGATTGTTGAAAATGTGTCTTGTTGGATTACGGCAATGTTTCTGCTAGCCCCTTGCATGCCCTGTGGCACGTTTGAGCAGTTGCAGAGACTAGAGAGATTGTGTAGATGTAGATGGTTGAGTAAGGCAGCCTTTGGACCATGAGTGCTACAGCATAAGAAAAATACATCTCTGAACATAAATCCAGCATGTGTACTGCTTATGCATTGTAGGTTACAATAGGTACATTTGCGTACTGCATTGATTTGTTATGAGCAACTCGTCTACTAATAGGACGTTGCTGCTACCTGTGATGACAGTTAAGGTACAATTCTTCATCCCAGTTACTCTGACATCACTAGTAGCCATTACATGTCCCACCAGGAGCTGGATATCTGAACAACTCATCATGGCAACAGCTTCCGCATCGCACACAACGCAAAATACTTTAAGTAATGCCACATCTTATGCCTGATCAGGACACTGCACAGACAAACAACAATGAACACATATACAACATAACACACGCTTGTCAAATATCCAGACAAATAACAAGGACAACACCTAATATTCCTGAACTATACATTGTAAAAGCATAAAGAATTCTCAACCATTGACAGGGCACACAGCATACCAGAATAACAAGCATTGGCAAAGCTTGTGGGACTGCTTTAATGTGTTGATTCATGTGAACAAAGGCGTTTACACATGCTGCTGACATTATTTGCATGAAAACATGCTGTTTGCATTCGTTTTGTGCACAAATATTGTTTGACATTAAAATCTGCTCTCCTGGCTTTGCCAGTAGTAGGGGACAAAGTAGAAAAAAAAAATGTGCTTTCTTTATAGAGCACATATAGGAGATAACGAATGAATGTCCTCAACAGTGTGACAATTGTACTTTTGAGACATAAAATAGTCGCTCGTACAATCCAATGGCGGCATTTACGGAAATGGGTTAACGCAGTTGCAGAACTATCATGCACAACCTCGGTGCTCACATAATGGTCCAAGATTACAGCCTACTCCTGCACGACACCAGCAGTGCAGGAAGAACCGACGCAAACAAGAACGAAAGACAGACATATAACTGGGAAAGTGGAAAAACATCCGCCGCAGCCAGTGGGTCTCTCTTCACCCACTGCAATCTGCCTTTCTTCTTTCATCTTTTCCCATCATCACTCATGCTGCTGCTAAGCGGCCTCCTGGCAGGTCCCACGAGCACCACGCATTTCCCTGCACTCCACCGTGCAGTGCGTACTTGAGGGACATTGGGACCTTTTAAAACTACACACGACAGAGCAGTTCTACAGGTCTCTTGTGACGCACAAGACGTAAGTGCAGCCTTTCGTCCGGGGCTTGCTTCTAGCTGCTTGTAGTGAAGAGTCACAAGAAAAGTTAAGTCCAATGCTTTATTTGTGAAGATAAGAAAGCACCCTCTGCTTGCTGGAGTCGGAAAACAGTTATTCAGGTCCACCTCATCAACATTCTAAGGCAGCCTTCAGTCAAGATTCTAAGGGTGAACCATGGGAAAGGAGAGGTAGGGGTGGAAGGAATATACCATGGGAAAAATTACAACACATCTTCCTCCCTGAAGGAAGGAGGAAAGGAAGAAAAATGCTGGAGGATAAGGTACAGTAAAACAGAAGAATAGTATTAATAGCGTCTTACGCAGAAGACAAAAATGCATATACAGATAAAAAAAAAATTGGCTTGTTCACCCTACTTTGTAATCTTTGTGCCAATCAGGAGCACTTCTAAATCCTATTCTTCTTCTCACTTGTACGTCACCAGACTTGGCACCAAGGCCGGGGGGACAACTGTCCTTTCTAGGTCCTTTCACTTCGGGGCCTATGGCGACACGATCCATGCTCCATTTTTTCCCATCTTCCATAATGACCACATTTTTCTTAACCTCTTTTATTTTCTCAGGAGCATAATATTTGTCGCCTTTACCACAAATGCCTTCAGGTTTTCTTATGTTAACTTTTTGCCCTGAGAATTCTATCCTTCACACTCGATCTCCTGTCATACCATTCCTTGTACCTCTTTGGTTTGGATTCCACCCTCGCACTGAACTCTTCCTGATTGATTTCTACCTTATCTTTCGGGCACAGCCAGTTGGGGGACAACTTTGATCCCGCCTTCCTCCCCCTAGGCAACTCAAAGGGAGTATGACCAGTGGTGAGACTGGGTGTAGTATGGTACGACCACAGCATGTCTCTTATTGCAGACTAAATGTGCTTTCCCGATTTTACAGCAAGTTGGATGCACTCCTTTAACATACGATTTGCCTTCTCAACTTTTCCATTTGCCTTTGGACAATACAAAGGAGTTCTTATGTGGGTAATGGACATGTCTTTTAAAAACTCTTTCATTTCCTCCGAGACCAACTGGACACCATTGTCCGTAATTATGGTGGAGGGAATGCCTTCCTTAGAAAATACTTCACTCAAAAAAACAATAAGACTTTTCGTGTTGATGTGATTCACAAATTTATATGTGATCCAGTTCGAGTAGTAGTCAATGAGCACTAAAAGGTACCAAACCTGCTGTCCCCTAGCTGATATTGGGCCTGTGATGTCAAAACCCAGCTTGTCCCAAGGAAACTTGGGAACTTTGACAGGTATGAGAGGAGTATGTCTTGTGCTTCTGGATTTATCACTCAGTCCACAAGCATAACAGTCCTTAACCTTATCTTTCATTAAATGATCCATGCCAGGGAACCAATATTCTGCTCTTAATCTCGCTTTGCATAAACTCCTCCCTAAATGTCCCCCGTGAGTGAGCTCAATTATTGGGATTCATGTGATGATCCCATTGAACTTTTGATACAGCAGGAAGACTAACCTCCAGCACACTTTCATTACCTGTAGCATCTACGTTCTCTTTCTCAATGGGTGCTCTAGATAAGAAGTCTGCAACTTTATTAAGATGTCCAGAAACATAAACCATCTTGAAATGGTAGCTTTGAAGACCCCATGCCCATTTTGCAATGCGGGGAGTCATGCTTTCCATTTCTATTTTTGTGATCAAAGACAGTAGAGGTTTGTGATCTGTACATACTTCAAAAGGTACACCCCATACATAGAATCTGAAGCGTTTTATTGCCCAATACACAGCTAACGCTTCTTTTTCCACTGTGGAATAGTTTGTTTCAGCTTTGGACAAAGTTCTGGAAGGAAAAGCCACTATTTTTTACCTTCTTGTCAACTCTTTGTGATAGGGTGGCACCAATGCCTCTTCAACTGGCATCTGTGGAAATGATGGTGTCCTTGCCTACATCAAAATTTCCAAATAATGGGGCCGAAATTATCGCTTCCTTTATACTCTCAAACGCTTCCATTTGATCATTACCCCAAATGAACATGCTGTTTTTCTTCATGAGATCTCTGAGAGGTTGTGAAAGCATAGCAAAATTTCTAATGTAATTAGCCATATATTCAGCTAAACCTAAAAAAGACAATGTCAAGTTTACTCTTGGGGATAGGCGCTTTTCTCACTGCATCTACAAGATCAATCTTAGGTTTTATGCCTTCCTCCGAAATTGTGTGACCCAGGTAGTCTACTGAGGTAACACCTAGTTTACATTTGTTCGCTTTAGTGGTAAACCCCACTTCTCTTAATTTCTTGAGAACCAATGTTGCATCATTAATGAAGGTTGTATAACTTAACGTAAAAGCAATCATTCTTCTATAAATAAATAGTGGCAATGCCCGACAGAACCACTGTTTTTGTTTGTATAGCCATGCCAGTAAGGATTGGCCGGCTGTCTTGCGACAGCCAGCCTGATGTGCACTTCAGACCCAGCAATCCCAGCACTGTGAAACAGCCAGGCGTTGGGTTTAGGGTCTTTCTTGCTAGCATAGAGGCGTTGGGACGGTTCCTGGCTTCGGTTCTTGTAAGTCCTGGTTTGGCCGAGATAGGGGCGATCCCTTCCGCTAGCTACGGTGCTGTTGACAATGAAAACCTAAGCATCTAGTGCCCTCCAGAAGGAGTCCAGAGAGGAAAACCCCAGAGGTAAAAAACCTCTGATGTTGATGGAGACTCCAGGAATGAAGGAGAAGACAAGGAGCCAGAAAACACTGGAAGACCAGGAGCCCAAAAAGGAACCAGGAGAAGACTGGAAGACAAGTTGGAGCAGAAGACGCAAGGGGAAAAATAAGCGCCAACGGAAGGAAGGATTCACCAAAAGACAAGGCAACGGAACCAACAGGAGCGAGGACACACCAGCAGGAATCAACAGGAGCGCGGACACACCAGCAGGAACTAGGAGTGTTGCAACGCAAGAAAGGAAAGGTTCTGATCCCTTAAATACAGAAAAAACAGTGACATACAGGAACAGGAAGTGACATACAGGAACAGGCAGTGACATACAGGAACTGGCAGTGACATACAGGAACTGGCAGTGACATACAGGAACTGGCAGTGACATACAGGAACTGGCAGTGACATACAGGAACTGGCAGTGACATACAGGAACTGGCAGTGACATACAGGACCTGGAAGTGACAAAACAGGAAGGAGAGGTGTCGCAATCTTGGATAGGGAAAAGAGTGAAGTGCATTACAGAAAGATCGCCATATTAGGAAGGTAAGTAACCCTCCCATATTGCCTTCTGGGAGCAAGGTGAAGAGGAGAACAACAATATGGCCCCGAAGGAAGGGGGATCACCAGATGCCCACACCAGGTGAGTGTAATGTCTCAAGGTACCTCAGTAAGCAGATGGGCTGCCGTGCAAGTATGCGGCATGCCTGAAAACCAACAGGCGTCGCGCGTGCTTTCCGCGACACTGTTGAAATGGCCACAGCGGGCCGCAATGCTGTACCTCGGAGCCCCCAAAGAGGAGGGAGGGGCGCGGCGGGCTGGCTTACGGCCAGCGAATAGGAAACGGATAGCGCCGCGAGACGGCCCGCGGTGTAACACCGGGACATTGCAGACACAGGCCCCCAGCCTCTAAATGAGCACTTAGCCTGCTCCTACAAATCCTGGTGCTTCTCTCTTGCTGAAAGCAGTTCCAGGATTGGTTGGGTTCTTGTTGGCAGGAAGTCAACCACCTTGCTTCCGGTTCATCACCGTCACCCTTGTGATCCCGGGAGAGGCGAGACACCAGACAGAGGGCCATCATCTCTACACGCCCACCACTTTTAAATATTACTAGCCACCCCTGTCCAGGGCATCAGCAGCGGTGGGCGCCACATACCCCATTGATAGCTATGAAAACTATTCACATAGGGTATTTTTTTTGATTAGGTGCATGTTTGAAATAGCTGAAGTTTTAAAATAAAGTTTAACTTGTTTGCAGTGCCATTGCGATTGTGCCATAGGTCTAACGCAGGAGAGTAAAATGGACCCTTTGACTGCTGGTATGGCAATACATTGTAGCGATAATCGGTGCCCCGGTGCCACTGCACCTGCTGCATTGGTAACTACGCCCAGGTGTATTTGTGTATCTTATCGTGGTGATATCTGCTAGATAAGGTGTTTGAGGGAGCCACAGTTGCTGTAGTTTGCCTTTCATTTGACTCTGGTTCCGGATCGGAAGTCACACACCTTGAAGATCGCTGGGTGCTGAAAGCGAGTTCTGCTTCTCTTGTTTTCTTTGGAACAGGTCCAGGTTTCTGCGTATTCTGAGAACCTGCTGCTGAACTGTGGCGACAGGACCTGCAGATATTCTATCAGCAGACAGAATGAAGATTGGGTTTTAGGTCTGGCTTGATAGTGCAGCTCTGTGTCACTTAACCTTGTTTTAAACAGAACAAGAGCTTTAAGAAAGACTTCCGGAGAGGTACTTTGGCTCTGCCTACTTGTTTATTGTCCTAACTGCAGCATTTGATTGGGCAGAAGTTGTGTGATTCTGCCGAAAGAGTGCATGTGTTGCACATTATTCCGTATTTACAGGTTATGTTCAAAATAGAAGGCCTCAATTGGTTATAATGGTAGCTAATGATGCTATTAGTCAAATGCCACAGATATGATCTGTTTGTTTTGAAAAGATACAAAAAGACAGTAGGCCTGACTTATTTATTGTGAAAAGTACATGTTCAAGACAATAGTCCTGTAGACAGGTATTGTCTTACATGGAATTTTACGGTTTACCATGGTGATAGGCAAGGGTTTTCGTGTTGTTACCCCTCTTGTCAAGACCCGAGGGCTGTAGATTTGCACTGTGTGAATTGTATATTTTTACCAACTGCATATTTTGTACATATTTGTAATTTTAAGCCTGATGGCTGTCGTGTGAAAGAGATTCAGCTACATCATGTAGGCCTGAGTTGATTATGGTGACAGGCCAGTGGCAAAGTCTAGAAGCTTGAGTGGTTCATTTGGAAAAGTTATGTAAGATGCTACAACTCTGATATGTTCATTTTATAAAGTTATAACAAAGGCAGTAGGGTTGGCTTATTTATAGTTGAAAACATGTTAAAGTCAATGGACCTTAAACAGTTGATTGTTATTACATTTTGCTGAAACCTGCAGACGGAAATATTGTTACATGGAATCTGGGAATTCATTGTAATAGACAAGAGTTTTTGTGTTGGTTAACCCGTCTGCCCTGGGGGAAGAAGACTAATTGTTTGTAGATCTTCTTAGGAGGATTTGTAAATTGTTAAGCCATATTAAGTTTTGTATATACATGTAGTTGGATGCATAGCTTTTAGCTGTGAATTATTAACATACTACCAGCTGTAGCTGTCTATGACATTTTAATAGATAAAAATACATGTATACATAGAGGGCCTTTAAGGTCTGGCCTTTTTAGCCATTCGGCTGTTTGAGTGCCATTTACATTCTGTTTCCGCCTTTGGATAGCTGGGGTCAATGGTGAATCCACTTCAGCCATTGGCTCCATTGCCCTCTGAGTGATGGCATTTGGCCTGATCACATCCGAACATCCGGTTGAAATTGAGTGTGCTGATTTGTTATGGCTTGTGCATCTGTGATTTCAGTTTTGCATAGGTCCTCGTTTTTATCTATCTTTGTCTTTTATTTCATTTTTATTTTTTTTGAGTGCTTTTCTGCTCCCTAGAGAGTGCTAACGGGCCCCACGCTTGCTTCTCATTTCATCTGCAGTGCACCACATCCTGCACAGCCACTGCTGTTAAACCATGTGGCCATCTTGGAACTGTATCAGTAGTTTATCATTCTAAGATGACCACCACATTTAGAAGCAACATGTCTGCTATCTGCAGCAATTAATCACGATACACTATACTATTCCAAGATGGCCGCTTATGACCATGTTCAATTCTGTACTTATTTTTAATTGAAAGCACATGCTACGTTTATGCAGAGCAATATTCTTTTTCTACTTTTATTCTTTAAATTTATCTTGCATATGCCTAATGAGTTTGTGTTACAATGTGAGTGGGTGAATGTAACAACGAGGAGAAGATTGATGAATGGATGCGTTGGTTTATGTAGGAGTTACAGAGTGCATGTACGATCAGGACACGTCACCCACTTACTGAAGAGGCACTTTCAGTTATAAGCTAGACCTATTTATGTATCCCTTTAACAGAGAGAGACATCAAAATCATGCTTTTGGAAAGCATTTAGATTAATTGGATAGCGTGCATGCTAACCTTTGAGGACACCAAAGAGGGAGGTTTCATTGCGAAAAGGGATTGAATATTGCAGATTCGTTTTGACTTTCATCATACCTATTGATATCTCAAGCGGTAGAAAGTGAAACAAAAAACCAACAAAGATCATTGTTTTAGACAATCGGGAGTCTCCATCGTAAGTAGCGAGGTTAGCATATCTAGGAAAAGACTCCTGCTTTTCTAGGCGATTTCCAGCCTCAAACGTTTTCCAATTATTTTCAAAACATACCCTGTGGCATCAAAATATTCACTTGCTCTACCCATAAAAGTACTTTACATACCTTGAAAATTATATTAAAAACTAATGCCAGTCTTGGGAACGCCTATGGCTTTTGGTAAATTGATGTGCCTAGTAAGCATATTGTTATTATTACACAAAACTGTCAGTTTTTTTATTGGAAGAATTTGAAATAGCAAGTAAGAGTGTTGGAAAATTCTTTGTGCAAATTTGTCATCCATAGAGGTCCCTTCGGAATTGCAGATTCTTTTTATTTGTACATTTGCACTCTAACATGATCCGCTTAAGTTGTGAGTTATATCGTTTGATTACTCTTAAAGTTGAGGATGATGCTAGTTCTCATACTTCAACATCTGAGCTAGATCTAAATGGGGTTTATTCCCTTTTGCCTCAGTGGTCTTAGTGGAAAAGGCTCCCATAATGGTGGTGTTTAACAAAGACTTGGTGGTCCTGCTCATCTCCTTTTTCAGGAGTGGTTCCACGAAGTGTGTCCTCTCATGCTGCCTCAGGTAGTGGCCTTGCTGCTTGGAAAGCTTTTGCTAATTCATTATTTCTTCATAGCAGCACCTTTCCAGGCCCGCTCATTCGCTTACCAAGGACAATGAGTCACATCTTACTCTGAAAGTCATAGTCTCTGCTTTGCATTCCGTTCCATGTCATCATTCTGTGTCTACCGTCCACTCGCATGCCTTCCTTTTCTTTTTAGCGTTTTATGCATTTGACTTTTTTTTTGCCAAACATCTATGGTTTGCAACATACCATGTGCTATGTAGTATCCATAGCATAGTGTTTCTTTCTATTTGTCTTCCCATGATGTCACTGCAGAGAGAACCATGTCTTGTTAGAATACACCAGATGTTTACAATATAATGCTGAGCAGTGGATTTGTGCTCCTGGTTTCAGCATACCTATGGTCTTTTATGTTTTAATTGCTTGAACTCGTTAAAGGACCTCAATCCTATTCCTCTGTACAGGATGTTTCAGTTTGACGACTAAGTGTGTGTGCTAGGGAAGCATCAGAGCCCCACGAACAAACACATCGCTCGCCTGATTGTGCCATCCCCAAATCTAGCTTTTCCCCATGTGAGCTGTGAAACACGGTGCTTGGAGGTGGAGGAGGCTGGGTCATGCAGATGCCGTTTGGACTGCAGGGGATGTAGCCAGGCTAGTCGTTGACCGTGACACTAGTTAACTGGGTGCAGGCCATTTTGGAAGTTAAGTGTGACCTCCCATTTTGAGGAGGTGCAAGATTGCTGTGGGAGACCTGTCAATAATGTGTGTGATGGGCCAGGGGTCTCGTTGGAGAGGCGTCTCAAGGGCAGAGCTGCAAATGATGTTTAAAAAAAAAAGTGGCCCATGTGCGTGTTTTTAGATTTGTTAGCCAAATTCTTCCAACCACACTGATCCTCTTGTGTTATCCCATACAACTTTTAGACCTATCATCTCTTCTTAATGTGATTTTTATCCATTATAACTAATGAGAAGAGTGCCTGACAGGTTCAGGCGGTAGGGATGTCTTAGTTTACGCTAATCCCACTGTATCTGGTTGCAGTTAATAGGAAAGTTCCAGAAAATCGTGAAATAGATGATCCAGCTTCTGCAGAAGTCATGCAATAACTGCCAAAGCAGCAGCAGTGTGTAAGTTGTACCAGGCTGCATACTTGATCCTTCTAAGTTTAGAGGTGGTTGAGAAGCAGTAAGGTGGCCAGGCGTGAGCATTGAGGCAGAGACGATATGCACAAGGGTGTGTTTGAGACAATGACGAAATGCATATCCCTGTCATACCACATTATTAAAAAATAAAATCAATGTGTCTGGAAGAATAGAACATCTCAATCCTTCCTGTCTCTTGTATCAAAGTACTCTGCCAAACTGCGTGAGGGTCTGCGTTGGGCTAAAAACAACCTGAATTAATAAAAAAAAGAAAACAAAGAAAAAAGGTAGATGCAAGGTGTAGGACAAGCACCAGCAAAGCCAATAGGTCTCGTTTTTGGGACGTGGTGTTTTTTTCTTTTTAGTTTGTGTACAAAAAAAAGTATGAATGCGTTTTTATTCATTTTATAAAAGCAGCTAGGGAATCAACGCTGTAGTGGGGGTGTGGAAGCAACAAGGGGGCAGAAGCAGCAACACAAAAACAGATATTCTTAATAGAAAAAAGTACTGCCTGAAAAAGCGAGCAGCATAAGGACACAGTAATGCACCATGCTCCAGGGGATGGACAACCATGGGAAGAGGAAGGAATTCGCACACACGCTATTTAATCAGAAGCAAACCAATGAATGACCATAAAGCCAATCAACGGGCAGGCTTTAAGTCCACTGTAAGCTAACAATATGTCTCGCAACAGACAGCGGATGCGCCGTCTAGGAGGTGAGACCTAAAAAACATGGCTTACTCCTAGACCAACACGACCAGTAACAAGGTGCTACTGCCCCAGAGCCCATTCCTCGGGCCACCTCCACAAATAGGAGGTGATGGAATTGAGTGGGCACAGACTTAAAGACTAGTGCTTTGAGATGGGAGCAGACTGACCGGCAAATCCTCCTCCTATGCACTGATACCATTATCTGTGCTGTAGTCTAGCCTGTCCCTAAAAGCAACAGACAACAGCACCTCAAGAGCAGCTGCTGCTGGTCCCGTATTCCCCTGCATCACTCTACCCTTGTACCAGTGGGATCCACTCCGGTGCCAACGATTTTGACAACTGCATGAAACAAAGTCCTGAAAATGTTTAAAATGGTCATTTTTGCGTTATTTTGCAGTGCACAAAAAGCAGATGCGCTGCATCGCCACAGAGTTGATAGTGTTGTTGCCTTCAGTGTATGAACCTTTAGGCACACTGGTGTGTGTGTTTGTGAGCTCAAAGGGTAGGTAGTGTCTGCATGTTAAGGTGGCTGTGATGGCGATGAGTTGAACATGTATGAGGTTGTGGCTAGATGTGCTGTGCAGATTTATACGTTGTTGAGTTGTGCCTGTGCAATGTGAGAACGCATTGTGGTAATTTATTTGAGGTGTGCCGGGGTAGAGGGGCTCGCCCTTGGACCTTTCAAGGTCTAACGAGCAGTTTGATTCTAATGTTCTCTTCTTCGGTTGTTTGGTTGGAACTAAAGCTGTATTTTTATTTTTAAGGATATCATTCTAAGCTGCTGATCGTGTTGTGCCTGTGCTGTCTGTTTCTTTAAAGCATTTGTTTACTATGGAAAAGGTAAACCTTTTGACTTTGCCAGCTCCTGTTGAACTTACAAACGACTCTCTCTGTGTGGAATGCGAGAGCTCTGTAGTCCAGCATGAGTTAAGGGGCTGGAGAGCTGCTAGGCTTTGATGCTGCAGAACTAGCGGCGAGATGAGGTGCCAAAGGAAGTACTTGTCTGACCTCCACCTCTTGTGAATGTTCTGCATCCTCAGATTTGCACCCAGGTTATCTGAGGCCTGAGCTAGTACCTGCTGCAGCAGCTCTGACCGCCGGCCTCTTGCTGGTGCCTTCAGGCTCAGCCCCGCATCGCCGCACTCCCACATCCCTTCTGTCTGCGCTGCGCTGGGTGGCGGCCAATTTCCAGACGTAGAAGGACCGCTTCTGAGCAAGTCTTTGCTCTGCAGTCGGTTTCTGCTGCAGTTACATTTTTTTGACCGAGCCTGCGGAATTTTGCTGCGTCGTTTCACTTCCGTTTTCAGTGGCGTGCCTAATATCTTATGGAAGATTTGCAGCCATGGTTTGCGGTGTTCCCGCTCATAAGTGTCTTCTCAGCATCCTACATCCGCGTCACCCCAGCAGCTGACCGGGGACTCTCGTGGAACGAGCTGGTGTCTTAGGCGAATGAGTCACTGGCTTTATCACCTCGCCAGTTTTGCTTTTGATTTAGGCATTAACTCATTATAATATAGCATTTAACAGACCGCAATTGCACTAATGTGGTGATAAAGCAAACCCCCTTTCTGTACCATACGCTCTACTAAAGAGGTTTTCTGACAGGCTGTTGTGTCTGAGAGGCGCTCGATAAGTTGGGAAATCCAGGCACAGGAAGCACACCCTACCCTAGAGCCCCTTCTGCACATAGGGACCCCATTTGGCTCAATGTCCATCTATGCACCTGCGAGGGTGCAATCCTAACTGATATTATAAAGGATGCTCAGCAGTGTTTGTAAATCGGAGTTTGGAGGGCTTCTGTTGTGCTGTGCCTTTTAGGGGGAAAATGTATTGTACCGCTAGGCCACTGACCTTCACTCCTGACCGCAGAGTCCTTAAATTATAGATGACAAGACTGCATGTTCCATGTGTGGTGGGCACAGTGAGAAAAGGGCAGTGAAATGTATTCGACAAAGACCATCTTGACTGCAGGTATCTTTGGCTAGTCTGAGACTGTTATAAAGATGGATGGGTGCAGGCAGGGAGCAGTGCTTAATTTGAGCCGGTGGTCTCGGGTGCACAGCACCGGCACTTAATCATCAACAAGCTTTTCATGAGCACCAGTTAAGGACACATTCATTTATGGTAGGCACCGGGAGATTAAGTGATTTGCCCAGAGTTACAGGTTGTTGAGCCGACTCGGAGACTCGAACCTGGCTCCCCAGCTCCGAAATCGGCAGCTCTGGCCATTACGCCACATCCTCTGCCCACTTTCATGCTTAGTAGGAAATGGGCTGGTGCAAGCTGCCTCCTGACGGGAGTCCCGGCAATGATTATTTTTTTAACAAATTAACCACTGGCAAAGAGGGTGATGTTGATACATGGGTGGTTTAGTTTATTGAAGGTCCTAAGCAAACGAATGTTGAGGTTATAATGAATGATTACCTTTGATTGTCATCTCCACTCAGCTCATGTGCGAGAAACTCAGCACCTCAGACCTCCCTCTTCTCACAGCCCAGGGGGGTGGTTTCTCGTCTACATTCAAGGGTCCCCCTATGTGAAGAATGCAAAGGATAGCGGGGGTTCGATCCCAAAATAGCAGCAAATGTTTGGGGAAAATAAATGACTCTGCCGAAATTTTACACCTGATTCCACCAGGTTTCAGTTAGCCTGCAGCATTTATTTCAAGAAGTTGGTTGGATTTGGCAGTAAAACGTGACCCCATTGCTTAAGGCGTGTTTGTCTTGTCTCCGGTAGATTACTGAAACTCACTGTATGGAGGTACCTCATTCAAGACCATAAACTAAAAGCAATGCAAGGGGTATTTTAAATCTCAATGCAAGGAAAATTTGCTACAGGTGCTCACACATATTTACTATTGGTCTCTGTTGAATGGTCAATTCTTCCAAACTGCTATGTGTGATGCCCTAGGAGTGTAGAAAAAAATAGTAAAGACCATGAGCTGTATTCCCAGCGCTAAGAGATTATCAGCAGAAAAAATCTAAAAACAGGATTGGAGGCCACGTATTGTAGTGAAAGGTGCTAACTATTGAAAGCCCAAGCAGTTGATCTGTGAGACACTCGGAAGCACAGCATTTTCAGAACAAGCATTGACTAAGCCAGTATATGTCACCTTTCTGACCAATTGGGTTTGCCAATGCTGTGCAGTATTGGCAGTGATTTTTTTTCTTTTTTTTAACTGATGCTGTGCATCATCGATAAAAAACACTTAAAAGGCACAATGACACAACCACTTCATTCAGTAAGTGCACACAGGCAGGATGGCGTTAGTGTACGCCTATGGAATAGTGTGGATGTTATTTAATTTTTTTGTTATTAGCCGATCCAGGATGGTGGATAGATGCCACTTTAAGCAGTAAATAAAATATATATTCATTTATTTGCTTGCATATAAGATTTTTATAAAGCGGCCAGCAGCAAATGGCAGGTGCTAAAATCTTTCTATTTCAAGGATTGTGAGGGCTTGCAGGGCAACAGAGGAGTAGACGGAGGTAAGTAACAGGGTATGGGCAGGTGAAGTAATGGATGAGCATTGTGGCTGGGGTAAAAAATAAAGCAGGGGACGAGGGAGCAACACAAATGCCTGGGGTGAGGGTGCGCAGGTATTGAATTGGAGAAACCCCATACAGGTGAGAGAGCAACTGGGGGTGGGGGGATGAGGGGGGAGAAACTTGAAGCGGGCTGGGGCAGGTATTTTAGGCAAGGGAAGTAGCACAAGAGAGAGAGCAAGGAAACGCATGCAGTCTCGGGGAGTGCTTAAAGACAACACGTAGTTCCCCCCCCCAATTGTGAGAACTGGAAGTTTAGAAGTCACCCAGTCAAAAGGATGGCAAAGAAGCTGTGATCATGGGGAGGGGCAAGCAAGAAAATCAATGAAAGCCATTGAATAAGAAGCAAGCACATGAGTGACAAAGCCAAACAACCGAAAGCACTTGGTGGTGCTCTAAGCCACAGTGTAATTTTTTAGTGTTGTCCACAAGAGACCTTTCACAAACACACCAATGGGCTGTTGTAGGTCAGACCAAAAAAGAGACCGTACTCCAGATCCGACGGTCAGTGCATTGTTTTAGCACACTTCTATTTTTATGGTCCCTTAGCACTTTCACAATATGGACACATTTTTTTGGTTGTTAGATTGTGATTAGTTGCAATCAAGGTGGCTTCTGGAGATTGTTTTTGACTGTTTTGTATTATTTAGAGGTGAGCATATTCAATAATGTACTGTTTAGTAATAGACTTAATTGGATGGTAGCCGGTTAGATTGTTATGGATCAAAGTAGAGCATTGTTTTTTGAAGTGTCGAAGGACTTTCATTGTGTGGTTTTGCTGGGGAGTACGGTTGTCCATTGTTTGGATTGTTGTGGCTTTTGAGTTTGGAGAAATCTTTGTGATTGCAATGTTTTGATGCAGTGATGTGTGTATGTGGACGTACTATATGTAAGACAATGTATTCTGAATTGTTGATAGGTAGATTAGTGAAAGGATATGGGTGTGATGTTGTGTTGAGAATACCCCGTCAGCTATGTGGCCTTAGTAAGGTCTTGTGATTTGGGTGAATTTTATGTGTTCAGGCGGTGTATGAGTATATTTTGGTATGGATGTGCATTGGGGTGCAATGAACAACTATCTATATGATTTTGAGCCGAGATGCATGCATGATGGTGCCAGGGATTGTCTAATGTGTATAGTTGGTGTAGAGTGATAAGTTAATTCTATGCGGCAGCAGTAACAGTTATGCCCACATCGTGGTCCACTGCCAATGTCCCGATTTTTAAGAAGGGAGATAGGAACAGCCCACACAGTTACCACCCCATATCTCTCCTTGATGCCACAGTGAAAGCCCTAGGTTGGGTTTTACTTAACAGGCTGTCTGATTGGGTAGATTCCAACTGAATAATTTCGGAGGTGGAATATTGGTTCCTTGTTGGAAAATCTTCCACAGACCAGTGCCTCAATCTCTACCTTTTAATTGCAAAATACACAATAGCTAAACCTGGTGCTCTGTTTCTGAGCTTCATGGATCTCACCTCGGCCTTTGACCGGATGAACCGTAGTAAACTTTGGAAACTGCTCGGGGACCTTGGGTATGATCCTGCGATAACTAATGTTTTATTGACCCGATATTCTAATACTACTGCTGTAATCTGATATACCCAGGAAGGGAATATTACCAATCATTTTAAATGTTCAAGTGAGGTCAGACAGGGATGTATATTAGCTCCTTTTTTGTTCACATTACATATTAATGGCCTTGATTCATCCCGGACGACCCTACAGGCTGGCACCCCTAGGATAGGTATGAGACCGACCTCCGTCTTGCTGTATGCGGATGACGCTGTACTCCTTGCATGTACGCCGAGGGGCCTGCAGGTTTTACTCGATGTGTTTGTGTCTTTTATGAATGAGATTGATCTGTCACCGAACCTATCCAAATCATATATTATGGAAATCGGTAGTAGTCACAACACCTATAAAGTACGCACACACAGTTTAGCGAAAGTCCCAGCCTTCTCTTACCTGGGCATCTTATTTTATGAGAAACTCAATTTTAAACACCTACAGGAAGGGGAAGCTTTTAGAAATGACCAGATCAATGTGAGCTATTGCAAACTATACTCACAGACTGGGCACTTGGTCCCCGGAGACAATTTTAAAGTTATATAATTCTTTCTGTATCTCTAAAGCCCTATATAGCAGTGAGGTATGTGGGTATATGGCAGCCAAGAAATTACAAACCGCAGAAAACAAATATTTTAGGCGCATCCTGAAAGTCCCTCAGAGTACCCCCTCATACTCGATACATGAAGAATTGGGGACTAAGTACATCATGGCTGTTAAACCCCTGTTTTGTTGGGTGAAGATTTGGTCCAATGAGGAGGTAGGTTTTAACAGACTAGTAATTCAGGACTACCTCTCATTTGATCACACGCTAAAAATCCCATGGCTAAAATACATTAAGGACACCTTCACCGCCTTAGGCAGAGCAGATATGTTCTCCAGATATGATAATGTGAAGCCCCAGGATAAGGACGTTATCAAAGAGTTGTTTTTTAAACATACCACGGCCAATCGAGAGGATGAGGAGCTTAGAAAACCCATGGTCAGAGCTCACACACTGATAAAGTCTGAGCAGGGCATGGAGCCTTAGTCATCTTTTTTTAATAAGTGTGCACAATAGATTTTTCATCACTTATTTTAGACTGAACCAATTTCACTACTTACTGGTAGGGCGCTCTATCTTTGCCCCACATATAGAAAATAGAGGTTCCTGTGGCTGCGACAACAGGTCTCCACAGGATACCCTTCACTTCGTCTTTCTCTGCAAATATTCGCACCCCAAAGGAGTGTACCTTAAAGGGCTCTTAAAAGAACTGAGATTTAGGCATGCTCGTGTTGCTCTATTGTTTTTACAGATTTTACCCAATGTTCACACACTTTTCTATCTCACTATCTTTTTAAGATCTGCTTTAAGGTCAAATACTAGCTGTGATTGAAGGTCACAAGACTAGCTGCGAGTTTGCACATTGCTATGTTGCTATAAATGTAATGAACTGATGGTGATCTTTGCGGACTATTTGTGCTGTTCCTCCTTGTTTAGCGACTCCTGACCGTGGCTTGCCCGACACTGTTTTAATCTTATGTTTTTGGGTAGTCTAGTGAATTTAAGAGCTCAGTTGTGATCAAAGACATAATGGACACCGTGCAAATTTGCACATTTGGTCGTTATGTAATGAATTTGATGTTGGGTTTCTCTTTTATGGCTGTATTTACTGCCAAATAAAGATTATTATTATTATAAGTTAATTCTAGGAAATCTTATTTTCCGAGATCTAGAGAGAGTGTTGTCATTATTTTGTTTAGTTTCATCTGTGCAGCTTTGGTTCTCAGGGGCATGCTGCTTTGGTGCTGTACTGTGCACATTATAAAGCCAGCAGGGTTTCCTAAGTGTACTTACTGTTCGTGGTTTGTATACACCAAGGTAAAATGTATTTGGTTCTGGTGTACAGGTTTTGGGCGTTCTCTCTGACTGAAGATAGGTGAGTTGTAGGTTGTTTTGTAGCTGTAGTAGTACCACCCTCTTTTTAAGCTGTTGTTTTTCTCTCACACACTCGACCCGAAAATTCATTAATCCCTTCACACAGACTTGCCATTTTGTTTATCTGTTTTTAGGTTATCCAGTATGAGAACGCTAAGAAATAAAAGTAGCAGGGAAGCTCCTACTGGTTCTGCTTGAGCTTGACCTAGGAAACATGTTCTAGGGAAACTCCACAAATTATCTTCCTCATGTTTTTCTAAGCTTGCTTCCATCCTGGAACATGTCATTCATGTTAAAATTTCCCTGCACCTTTTTTCCTAAGATCTCCATGGCTAGCTTAGTCACTTTTATTGAGGAAATCCCCGTTACACCTCACCGTTTACCTTCTCGTTATCTCGTTTGTGTGTAGAGGATGGGACTTACGCCACTATTCTTTTTTTAATCTGCTTAGCTGCCAAAGCTATGTGTTTTTTTCTTTTACCCACTGTATATAGCCTAGTATCTTAATCCCTCAATTTTAGAACATCTCCCCCCTGCCTACTTCCTGTCTACCCTTGCCATTGACCTAGTACCTTTACCCTGAACTTACCACCACTGCCCCTATATAAATACTAATATAGTATTCATACCCTACTTAAACCCTAGAACCATGATCCATGCCCATTTTCTAGTAACGCCACCTTTAACTAGTACCTCTGCGTCTACCACTGCTGTTGCCTATTCCATTGCCCTTCTGCATCTACCTCTACACTAGTAGCCTTAGCCTTCTCTACCCTTGACTATATCCTATTACATCTTCCCCAACCTTTCCCCTAGTACCTCGACATGTCTACACTGTAGAATGTCCACTCACAAATCATATTCCAGTGTCATCTACCTCCGCATATCCCACACTTCTGCCCTAATACCACTAACCTCTGCATGACTCCTGCCCATTTATTGTCTTGTGCCATTTCCATACCTTGCCTGTTCTATTATTTCTGTTTTCATTTTTTGGTTGAAATTACAATTTTTTCGAATAACGTGTTTTCCTCTTTTAAAAAATTACCCAAATGGTGAATGGGTTTTTTTCATTTAAATCGTTCCCCAAACTGAGAGAAAGCTGTGCGTTTTCTGGGCATGTGGGAAGCTGGCTCTGCCTCTGTATATGTTGAAACTGTGCTGAGTGCTCTTGTGAAGGTTGCTGCAATCTTTCCACTCCACAAAAGCCGGTATGATTAGTGTTGTTAATCTCTGTTTTGAAGTTTGTTCATTAGATATGTTGCAATACAGGATATTGCATAGCAGATGTTGCAGCGTTCTTATTTTCATCTAACGCCCTGACTATTCAAACAGAGGTGCTTCAAGTTAACTTGTTTCAGATCTCCTTTTTCAATATAGCGTTAGGGGGAAGGATGTGAAAGTGAGAAAGAAAGCATTCACTGCTTGTTTTGAAGAAATAACATTTCCTTTAAGCAGTCATTGCGTCTACTCAACCACCCTCATTCTTTCAAGTCCTCGAGGGCTGAATATTTAAGAAACATGTCCTCTTGTGATTTAAATTGTAGCAGTTTGCTGCAGTAGGGAGGGTATCTTGAAATATGAGATCATTAGGAAAATTGATGTGCACTCTGGAGCCTGATTGAGCTCCTCTGGCAATTCTTGGACCAGGTGTCAGCCTTTCACATGGACACCCTGAAGGATATTGAGCTGCATGTTGGCTATCTTTGGTGTGAGTGATATCCGCAGTTGAGTCAGTGACCATAATATGTTGCCTCAGTCGTGATGGCCAGTGAAAAGATGATGAGGTTGGCCTGTTACAGATACACTAGTGGTTAGCCCCAATCTGCAGTCCTGATCTTGCTTGCACAGTCAAGGAACAGTCTATAGGTTGAGCATATATTTCGCATACAAACCTTGAATAGACATTGAGGTTCCTCTTGCATGCTACATAATCATTTATTGGTGAACACATTATTCAAAAATCAGTGGTTAATTTGCTAACCTCAATAGGCGCGTTTGGCTTTTTGAAAATTCCACTGTAAGAATGTGCGCAATTGTTATAGCTGTCGCATTTCTCATGTAGTTTGCAGCGTTGCATTGCCCTGAGTGGCTGCATTCCAAGTTGCAGCTTTGACATTTCATACCGAGTCATTTGTGATAAGTTTAAAGCTTACTTTACAACATTAGCTCAGTCACCTGTAAATTGTGCACCAAAGCCCAGTGCATAATGTTTGGAACCTGTGTATGCAGGGGATGTTAATATGCGTTTATCTCCAGTAACGGAATCACAAAAGTGCTATGTACTACGCAGCCTTAAAGTAGTTTTTCCATTTATGAAGACTGATTTTTGTAAAAACTCCAAATGTGTAAATTGGCTTAGGGATCACCTAGAAATTAATACTCCGTATTGAACTTTAATTAATTGGCAAACTAAGATGTTTGTACAAATGTCACAAAGATTTTTTTTTAAAAGAGGTGTGTATCTCTGCCTATGATGTAGTAGCCCCTGAATCATTTCTGACCGACTGATGTTAAATTTCTCTCAGGTTAAAGCACATCCCATGAAAGTATGACTGACAACTGTTGATTCTACCCGGAGGACAATAGCCATTCAGGTGCAGCTGCTCGTGCTTGGAAATATCCAGACCAAGACAATGAAAGAACAGTCAAGACAGTGAAAGAACAGTTACAGAACAGTCTTTGGAAATCTATATTTAGATGAGGGTTGTGAGGGGAAATAGGTAAGTTGAGACCAGTTGGCCCGCATCAAGCCAGGCAGGAACTTATAGAAATTGTGTTAAAAGAAGGATAAAACATGAACAGGTGTTTGACGCTTGCCTTCTGAGTGACTCACTAGTACCTTTTGATGAGGTGGCAATGAGGAATGGTCCAGAGTGGGTTGTACGGTATTGGGGGGATGGAGGTGTCATTTTAAAGGGCAAGCCTATGTGTTTTTTTAGGGAGCTCAAAACGCTGCGACAGCATTCTGCCATTTTGGAAAACACCTTCTGGCATAACATTAGTCATAAGTCAGGAGGTGCTGGAAGATTGCAATTTTGTAAGGTTAGTCCTGGGTAACCCCACTAAGCGGGGCTTTCGCCCCCTTACAACCTATAACAGTTAAAGAAAGAAGATGCCTGTTGAAAGGAATTCCTGATCCTCCTGGAAGAGTGACTGATTTGAGCTCTCCCTGAATCTCTGCTTCTGAGAGCCATTATCGGGCCATGGGAGCTGGCTTCTTGCACAACACAAGAATATAGGGGGACACAATGGTTATCCAGGGGAGCCATTGCTGCACCCCATGTCTTTCCAATGTAGATAATAAGGTCTGATGACCAGATGGTGAGTTGATACCTTGGAGAAAAACATCAGGTCCAGTTGGAACTGGGCTGTTGTCTGTAATTCCAAAGAGAATAGATGAAAATGCAGTCTCTTTAGATCTTTTTAGGTGACACCCCGGCGGGTGCTCCTTAAAGTTGAGAGCCTTTGACACATTGGAACAGAAGATGAAAACGTTTTGTTCCAAGCTCTGTAACGCTTTTTGGAATTCTTTCCCCCAAATATTTTATTGACTGCTTATTCAATGTAATTTAGTAGTCGTTTGTGGCTGTCCTGTCACATCTTTCCGGTGCTACAGTATTAGGATAAGGGGGTCATCGGAGAGACACATCTTGATGATTAAGTAACAGGCTAAGGCAGCATAATGAGCGGTCCTTGTTGGGTTACACCAGCACTCAGGGAAATCAAGTCATGAAAACAATCTGAACTATAAACAATACAACAGTTTGAGAGCCCTCAGGTTCCTAACCAGCTATCCGTGGTGTGTAGGTGTCCCTCCTGCCACTCCACCATGCGTGATGGGTCCCTGGTAATGTCATAGTGCAATATGGAAGGAAAGGAGCGTGATGGTGGGGAGGCAGGGGGGGTCATAAGGGCTGTACCCAATCTATACGCCACATGATGCTGCTTTTGGAATTAAGGCATTGTCTTAAAAATGGAACTGTTTTAAAACTATTTTCAGAGAGGGTCTAAGAAAGGGTGCTAAAAGCGAATGCACTCTTGCCCCATATCTGAAGTTTTTAAATGCATAGCCCCATTGGATAACATTGAGTTTTGACCTCCACATTGCTTTAACGTTTTGCCTTCTTTATTTAAAAAAAAAAAAAAAACATTTGTGTTTTTGTGGTAATTTAATTTAATTTTTATTTTTACTATTTTGGGGGTTTTCTGTTTATTTTAATGTTATCAGCTGCCAATGGTAAGCCCAGGTTTCTTCACAGAAACTGTTTTACTGTCTGTGAACTAGCTTGCTTAACTCTTTTTGAGCTCAGGTATTTCTTCCCACTCTTAACAATCCCCTTCTTTACAGTTGTTACCTTTAGTCTCTGAGGCACTCTGCTGGAGCTAACTCTACCTGATCAGCTTCATGTACTCTCCAGAATAGGCAGCCAGATATGGACAACCATCACTGGATATCGATGCCAATAAGTAATCCTGTTCTCTTCTCGGTGACATCAAAGGCGGATAGCGTAGATTGAATAAACTGACAATATAATAGTGAGAAATATCTGTAAAAAGAGTGGGGCCATAGGAATCTTTAAGTTAAGGCTGATTTTGGGACGGTGTAGGGCCTTATTTAGTTGCCCTAATATGATGAGTTGGTTAGCAGAAGCAGAAATAAGCACCCATATTTTGAAATGTATAGTAAACTAATGTAACCGAGGGATAAAACAATGGTTTGCAATGAAATACAATAAGAAATCGCCCATATGTATGCGCTTGGTTTTCCTTGAACAAATTTAATGCAAAGTGGTATAAAGGAAACTGACTTCTTGCATTTTTTTTTTACACTTTGCTCTTAAGAAACAGAAAACCTTGACAGTGTGAGTTTTGGCTTAATTTAGTGAAAAGGTTTTTTCACGCTTTGTTATGAGGCACAGAAAATGTACGAACCGAGTAATGGAAGGTTCCTTCGTGCTCCTCCTCCGCCAGTGGCACTGGAAGTGGCCTGTGCTGGAGAGAGATGTCCTATTGCTGAGCGGTATAGGTGGTGGTACAAACGTTGGTCTTTGCTTGTGCAGAAGATACTGGCTGGACCGCTTTCTGCAGTGATTTGTCCTTGTGTCAGTTTACGGCACATGGGCAGCCCAAGGACTTTGGCTGCCCCAGGCATTCGATGGTTCATTAAGATGGGCAGGCAGAGGTAGTCCCCAGGTAAAGAGCCATTCTCTCTGTTCACCGACCATATAATGGCAGAGCCATTACACAACAGACGTATGCTTGGTCGTCCAATCCTGTGCCATGTTTCCCCAATGAATCTGGGGTCCTCACACTTTCCACCACTACTGAAGTAGGTTTTCACCTGCCCGATTGGCTGTTAGCACTTGGGTACCACAGGCCCCGGTCGTGCTGACCATCATTAAAAGACAAAATATATGTTACATGAGATGACCTGGAGAGTGGTTTTAATCCTCAAATTCTGGTTTGTCCAGGAAACTCCAAACATGGGAGTCCCCTAATATAATGGAGAATGTTCTTCAGTGCCTTATGTATTCAACAAAACTGCAGACATATTTTTGTGTGGAAAGCCGCATGTGCATAAAACATAACGTATCAATCTATTTTTCTCCTAGCTTGTTATTCAGCATCATCATTGGTAATACAAATGAATGTAACAAAATGCCAAATAAATAGACATTGAGGCAAACTTTGGTATAAGTATTGTTGTATTCAAAAAAGGAGTTACAGAGGGAAAATGTATTCCAGGTCGCCCTCCACTCAGTCAATACTACAACAAAACAGACCTAGTAACAACAAGGCACACCTTTAAATTGATTAATTTCATGGGATCATTAAAAGGGTAATGTAAACATCTATTACTCCTCCATTGGTAGTTCTAAACATGAACTATCATCACATCCCTGATGCCTATACAACTTATTATTTAATAATTCCCAATCGGTGAAAAATACCCAACCGTGTGTGTAGTCACTCAACCTACATTTATAGTGTACAAACATAAGAAGTGATGAAAAAAGTGATGAGAAAGTATCTCACGTGCGCAACACCAAGAGAGCTGCTGGTAGGTTCTCACCAATTTGCTCACTATTTCATCATCGATATCTTTCTCATTGAAAATAATAATGTCCCGAATAAAGGAAAAAGTGAAAAAAAAATGTTTTTAAACCTAAATAGTTTAAGTGCAGACCAAGACCCGTGTAGTCTTAAGTTAAATTAGGTATGGCTCACATATACAATTCCATTTTCTTTGTTCCATTGTGTGAGTCATCCCAAAATTAAAAGCACGGTCATGTCAAATAACCACCTTTAGGACTGGCCAACATGTTTCATTGCCTTATCAAGTTTACGGCAAATTCGTCAGGGCATTAAAGGTCTGCGTTCACTTTCCCTGGACCTTTTTCTTTTTTCTTTTTTCAAAAGAAGAGTGACTGCAGATATGCAAAGATAAAAAACACACAATTGGCTGGTCAATTCATGAGACACCATCCCTCCCGCTTCATGACTATAAAACAATGCACTTATAACACCGGCTAATAGCCCATGGTGTCTATTACCTAATAAGAGCCACGGGCCCACACACCGGCTCTTAATTAGTTCGGGGAGTTGGAGTTGATTATTCTTCCTCTCCTTAGTGTAAGCACATCCGTTGCTGACACCCCCTTTCTGGAGAGACAGATGGATCCAGTTAGTGAACTTGTACACTGTATAGAGGTCATCTACTCATATCTATCATAATCCGAATGTAGTGTCTGCCACTAGTTCTCACAAGTGACACCCATGATGTTATTGACTTCGTTCTTATTATTGCATATGTATTTACAAAGTCCCGATGTCAGCCGCACAGCGTATAACCCCAAATCACAATTTCCTTGTGCTCCAATTACAACTGGCTTGTTCTAGTAATATATCCGCTTTTTTCAAACTGTTTCTAAATTGGTCCTGCTCTGCTCATTATTAGATGCCTAATTGCAATACCACGATGTTGGCAGCATAGCGTATGACCCAACCTCATTATTTCCTTGTACTTCAGTTATAAAAGACGGGCTTGTTCAAACGGTACACCCGCTTTCGTCAGCCTGATTACAAATGGGTCCAACTCTTTGCTCACCGTGGGGTTTCTCCGTCCTCGTGGAAGCTCGTTCCAGGATCGAGGCTCCGAGGTCTGTGGCTCAAATTCAAACCTGCAGCAAATGCTAGCAGTCTCCCGGGGTTTCAGTTCAAAGCGAGGCTCTGTATCCGGAAGAACAAGCCACAGCTAACAGTGTAGCTGTTTCGGCGGCCATCTTAGAACGGCTTGGCTCATACCGTTTTCCTATGAGTAAACTCGGCACCTTCCCACTCTAAAACATTCATACTGCTGTATATGGTGTAACCATAAGAAAGCCTATATTCAGAGAACCTCCATAGCTTGTTCTCGTAATTTCAAAATAACTTTTTATATGCCATAAGTATTCATGAATCCTACCAATTACCGCCTAGGGAGAATGTTGGTTGTCTCCATCTCATTAAATGGAAAACCATGAAAAGTTCATATCCTAGAGAAACCAGGGGAAAGAAGGGAAAAGAAGAATTAATTTTGTCCCTTCAAAACATAATGCCTCAATAAAAAGAACACAGCCCTGGTAGATTTAAATGTCTCTGTATGTATACAAGGTCAACATTTAAAACATAAAGAAACACAACAGAGGCTCAGTATTGTTCTATTCAAGTTGGTCATTAAATGAAAAACCATGGAATGTTCATACCATAGAGAAATCGGGGGAAAGAAGGGAAAAGAAGAATTAATTTTGTCCCTTCAAAACATAATGCCTCAATAAAAAGAACACAGCCCTGGTAGATTTAAATGTCTCTGTATGTATACAAGGTCAACATTTAAAACATAAAGAAACACAGCAGAGGCTCAGTATTGTTCTATTCAAGTTGGTCATTAAATGAAAAACCATGGAATGTTCATACCATAGAGAAATCGGGGGAAAGAAGGGAAAAGAAGAATTAATTTTGTCCCTTCAAAACATAATGCCTCAACAAAAAGAACACAGCACCGGTGGACTTAAATGTCTCTGTATGTATACAAGGTCAACACATAAAGCATGAAGAAACACAGCAGGGACTCAGTATTTATTTAGAGATCTTATTCCATTCAATTTGGTCGTTAAGACCAATTTGGTCCGCTTTTTCTGAATAGATCCAACGTGCCTCTTTTAATGCAAGTGTTCTCTCAATCTCACTTGAATCACCCATCACTTTTTCCAACACAACCCATTTCACTGCCTTGAAATTGTGTTGGCTATCTTTATAGTGTTGGACCAACCTCGTTGTTAATTTCCCGTTCTTAATGGTACTGAGATGCTCTTGGATCCTCACTTTAATCTTTCTTGTTGTGAGACCAATGTAATGAAGCCCGCAGGGACATGTTAACCTGTAGATGATATTGGTCGAATTGCAGTTGCTGAATTTATTCAGAAACCAGGTTCTTCCATTTTGTAACTGGACACTTGTTGTCTTCTCAGTGAGTTTGCATACTGAGCACCCACCACATGGGTAATGCCCAGGAGGAATGGAGGTGTTTTTTGTTTGTAATAAAGGCCTAGTATGGACAAGCCTGTCCTTCAGATTTTGTGCTCTTTTAAATGCAAATCTGGGTGCGGGCATTTGGTACTCGTTAGTAGACAGTAAAGACCAATGTTTCCTAAACACCTGACGGATTTTGGTTGCCAGGGGGTCAAAAGTCAAAACTATAGGTAAACAGTCGTCTCGACCTTTTATATTCCTTTCCAATAGAGCCTCCCGGGGGGTATTCTGAGCTCTCTTGCGAGCTCTATTGACAATCCTTCTCGGATATGCTCGTTGGACCAATTTCTCAGTGAGGCTCTCTGATTGTTGCAGAAAGTCAGCAGTGGAGGAACAATTTCTGCGAAAACGTAGAAACTGACCTACAGGGAGATTATCCCGCAATGCACTGGGGTGAAAAGATTGGTAATGAAGCAATGAGTTTTTGTTAGTGGGTTTCTGATGAACACTAGAACTTAACTTATCATCACTTACCCTGATGTCTAGATCAAGGTAAGTCACCATTTCGGTACTCATACTCCATGTGAATTTAAGACAGTCATCACGGTCATTCAACCAATTCAGAAATTCACAAAGGAGACTGCGGGTTCCTGTCCATATGCGCAAAATATCATCAATATACCGCTTCCAGAGGCTAATATGCCTCTGGAAGGGATTTGATGGATGGTATAGATGATGCTCTTCAAACTGACCCACATAAATGCAGGCCAGACTCGGTGCAAAAGTAGCACCCATTGAAGTACCGGTTATCTGTAAAAACAGATCATTCTTATAGCAAAAATAGTTACGTGTTAACGCAATTTCAATACACCGCATCACAAAGGATTGTTGTAACAGTCACTGCTGTTTAGCCATTAAATGAAAACTTAATTTGTCTGACACTTTTGCTTACAAGAGTGGTTCCTGTTTTGTATGATTAACACATACAATAGTCAAATGCTGCTCCTTTCTCAGATACTCGTACACAGAGAATAGGAAGATACAATTACACCAATATGGCTCTATGAAAGAATGAACCTGTATAAAGAGAGTGCCTGGAGGATGATGTGACTCATAATCCTGCTGGAAAAGAGTTGGACAAAATGCTATTGAAATCTAAACATTGCTTCTTCTTTGGCAGAAACTTTACTTCCCTAGGCGGGAGAAAATCCTGAGTGATTCATCTGCAAAACAAAAAAATACTATTCAATGTGAACACAGGTTTGCTTTGTTATTGAAGAGTATGTGCTGCTCGTTGGTATTCTAGATGAAGTTGGAATCGGTCTTTGTTGTTAATTTATGAATTCAGTACTCTTAATTTGCACAAATTTGATAAATAATATTTTCCCCATGTTTGTGGTACAAAAATGAATCGACTACCACCCTTGTGTGTGTGCGCACGTGGACTCACTCACTCACTCACTCGAGCGGAAAAGGTTCTGAGCTCCAGCGTGTGAAACCAATTGCCACAGAGTTAGCGAAGTCTTCTGTGGTCAGCCGGCCAGGTTGCCTCTTGAAGTTGAGGGGTCGGTTTCACCTTTGCTTTCTTTAGACGGTGCTTGTGCTTCTGGGTACACATCTGCCAACTCCCCCGCCTCACCCCAAGCTTCAAGCCCATTGCTATGCTGCTGGTCTGCAAAGATGTTTCAGTGGTTCTGAAGTCTTAGGACTCACCTACCTGATAGCTAGGCTTGTGGTGTGTCTGCATCCAATTGGAACCTTTTCTTTGTGATCAGACGTACGGCAGGCACCATTACCAATGTTCTTATTGAAGTGATGGAGAAAGGGTTTTCAAATTGGTGCGAGTCATTATGCAAGTTAATTATGCTCGTTAGATGCGAAATAACATTTCAGTACGTATACTTTCAATTATGTCTCTGCTGGGTTTGGACTCATTGCTGCTGCACTTGCTCCGCTAGCCCTCGTGAGGGGGAACCTTCACTGTGTGAGGGATCATTTCATTGTTGCTGTGAGTTGTACCTATGTAAAGTGATGCTGAAGGAAACTACCTATGTTTTGGTCTGTTTGTATTTTATTTCTGCTCTGTCTACAATGAAGCTTGTGTCTACTGTTTGTTCTGGAACTAAGGAGCGTGGGAGCGCAGCTGTCTCCACCGTCTTTGTTTTTCTTCCCCGTGAGCCCCTATTTTTGGCTCTTGGTTGGAAGATGCTAGGTCATGCAGTCCCTGTCTCTTGGACCTGCTTCCTACGAGTCGCGAAGATTGCTTGTGGCAACACTGGGCTCCTTGGTGCATGCTGGCCAATGAGACTGTGTCAGAGCCTATGCACTCACACTTGATTGGTTGATTTACAGAGCAGGGCCTGCGAAATAGCGAATAACCATGCGACTATAATTACATGATGAATTGGCTGTGTGTGTCAATTCACGTCTTTGCATGCACAGCTGGCGTCCTTTGGTATCACAATATCCCATCCTGTCAGCCACCGGATATCTAGCTAATTGGGTCTCCCCTTGCGGCTTCCCGCTAGCATAATGCATAATGGAGTGCATTCGCAGGTATAATTGTAGATATGTGTGACATATTGAAGACCTCCTGTTGCTTAACTGTAATTTTTGGTATACAGTGGGCATACTTGGCATGATAGTGCCCAAACTGGATATAAAGGCTTACTGGCTCCCTTCCTTGACATAGTGTGGGTACTCTTGACATAATGTGCTCATACCAATGTATAATACTGGGCCTCCCGGGCTTATCAACTTGACTGTGTAAGGCAGAATGTGTCTGTTTTGGAGCAGGATAGGCGAGTCCTTGATGAATAGGGCAATGTGATGTTTGGATTATAAAGGTGCAATACTAAAAAAAGACTTGGGCAAAGTTAGTGTTTGAAGATAACCCGATATTATTTAGAAGTGAATTGACTTTATCCAAAGTAATGAAAGTCCTGTAGTTGATAGCACATACTGCACATTTTCAGAAACTGACATGTTGTTGTTTGCAGACCAAGTTGATTTTCCAAAGTAACTTTTTAGCGGATATTTCAGTAATAATTCATGCTGGGTTTGGGAGGCGTATCACTGATGCAGTTTCCTGGGTGTGTGAGGGAACTTCCGGTTCAGAGTGTCATTTCATGGCCCGTGTGGAGGCATTTCATTATGCATGTTGATAAAGCTTCTTATTATATAATGGATATTGCTGGTGTAACGTGAATTGTCTGAACCTGTATGGTTTCTGAGCAGTAGCATTGCTGTATGGACATGTAAGATCCGGCTCTGTTTACTGCCTATGGCCTCTGATCGCAAGATTTGTATAGCTTTTAACTATCACCCGATCCTTCTAAGTAGCAGAAGGATAGATACTTTTTTTTGCACAATTACTTAAAATCATTGCAATTCTTACAAAAAGATATTAAAATCAATTTTCATTCTCTATTTAAAAAAAAGTTTGATGGGTGTGGCTGAAATTCTTAGCGACCTTCTGCAGGAAGAATAGATTTTATTGCAGACATGAATTTTACAAAACGGGCGGCCATCTGAGCAGAGTCACCCTTCATGCACTCCTCTAAGGCCTCTTGGCATGTCCGCACATTGAGGATGCGCCAACTGGGCGCAGCCAAAACATTTGCAAGGGGCGCAGGATCTTACAAATGTATATGACAAGATTCTTCCCAGTTGATGCAAAAACGGCACTGAGTGAGCGTGTCTTCCTTGTACCTCTGGCCATACTGGCAAAGTAGCAGTTTAGTCTTTGCTGGAGCCTTTTTTCCTCAGTTCATGAATATACAATAGAAGATGCTTGGATTGGACAAGATAGGAAGTCTAATGTAGGAGTGAAGTACTATATACATTTGGAAAAATGGAGGCCAGAAAGTAAGCACGCACCCCCTGACTGCTTCTACAGCTACTGCCTGGGCCTAATTTCAAAATAAATGTACTGCACTTAAATGCCCCCAAACAGTGCTGTTGTGTGGTCATTATGTAGTAAACATTTGGTGGTAGTGAGTCAATCTGTGCTTTTATTTAAGATGTTGCTGCACAGCTGTTATTGGCACTCTAAAATAGGTTGGTTTTACATAATTAGTGAAGTCTCATGTGACTTTTTCAGTGTATTGGATAGTCAGTGGAAAAAAAGTCCTAGGGCACAGTATGAACAATTTCTGACTGATAATGTTCATTCCAAAGGCTGTATTTATGTGAATTAGATACAAAGCATATGTGGAGTGGTTGTGCAACTAATCTGCTATCCGCAGGGCTAGATGTACAGACATGGGTCACCATTTATTTTCTTAAGGATTAATTATCTCTTTTGGAATGAATGGCTGTTGAGTAATTAGTGACTGTTTTTGAAGATTATATTTTTTATCACAGACCTACTTTTTGTAAAGAGATCTAAAAAGGCCACATGTGACCTATTTTGAGGATACAGGGAGACAGACTGAAGTCTGCATTCTGGGATTAAATGAATTTTATGCAAGTGCTTTTGTATGAGGCAAAGCGGAGAACTGCAATTTTGGTTGCGTAGTGGCCAACTGAATCAGAACTGATTTTTGTTAAGTTCTGTGCTTGTTGAATTCCGGTTAATCAGAAAATGTGGCAAACCTACGTTAACCGTTCTGTATTGATGACAGCCTCCTGAACTGGGTGTGGCTGAAATGTTGCCACAAATATTCTACAGGAGTGATTAGCAGAAGGGTTAGTTGGAAGGAACATTTTTGAAAGTTCTGGTGGATGTCTATATCGCCATGGGAGTGAAGTAGACAAATAGTGCTGTTTTTTTCTTACATTGGTTTAACTTTTCTTGTTAGTTAATATAGATTCGTTAAGATGCCTCCTGCATCAGATGGTCCGTGAGTGAAATAACCCAATACAATTGTAAGGTGTAAAGTGGTGGAACTCCATTCCAATTAGTTCCGGCTCTTTTCTAAGTCTGTATGGACAAATACATGTTTGGTAGGGGAAAGGGAACATGAGTCAGAGTAGCTGCTCCTTATAAGCTACGATTCTGTTGGCTTCCACCATATAAAGGTCACTTGTGGAGTGAAATGCATATTGCGAATCTGTAGGGGATAAGAGTACACTTGAAATCGTGCAGTTATTTGCTAGAAACATCTGACTGTTCCGCTGATCAGGCAGTGCATGTCAAGCCTGGGAGTAAGGTGCATGTTATTGTAAATGCATAAAGTGTCTTCATTATAGAACTGGTTAATTTGAACAAAAAGAATTCATATTACTGAAGGAACGTTTGATTGGGGGATACCTCTGAAAGAAGGCTTCGATAAAGGGTCAAGTAGGTTGTGTATAGGTATGGACATATTTATTGCTGTGTGTGTTTTGCTTTGTTACTCTCGTGTTTTAATGTATCTTGTGGCCGTTGAACTGTTATGTTTTGCAAACTTGCACGCTGTGCTGGTACAGCTATTGCTCCCTCAGCTCAACCCACTTGAGACCAGTGGCTATAACCTTTCACCGAGGGCGGCATTCATTGCAATCCTTCATCTAGTAAGTGGCTCTGATTGGTCACCAGCACTCCCAGTGCTCGCTGGGAAGACCGGCAGCTGTTATCTCATTAGTGGCAAACGCTCTGGATGCTTTGAGCGACGATAAGAGGCTAGACCTCCCTTAGCTTTCCTAGAGCTGGGGGTGACTGAGAGTGGAATTTCCTTCTTCGAAGAATCTTAGTTACATATATTATCTTGATACAGAGGCAATTAATAGGGGACAATCATGAGGCTGGTATAGCGCGGTCTGCACACTAAATCGTGGTGGTATAAAAATGTGAATATGTTTTGAGTGTCTCTGTGAAAGTCCGGCGATAGACTCAAGAGTTTTATTTACTCATCTGTACATGGTCTAGACTTTTGATGTTTATGCATTCCTTCAGTTTTGGACGTGTTGTCACCAATATTTTTCCATGAGTCATTATGACACTGCATAGAAGAGTTTCTATCACTCCCTTACCTGGTTGCCCTTACAATTTAAATAATTTGATTGCGGGTAGTACTTCTCTTTTCTCCTGGGACACAGCTATTGCTTTTGCTGTCCTGCTCTGGGTAGGTTTTCCAATACCTGGAGGCAGGGTCTTTGTGAATCTCTTATCACATTCTAGCCAAGAGTTGGGATGTATTAAACGGTGGACTGGAGTTTTAAAGAATGGTGACGTTCCGACCATGCTCACTGCTCTGCTACCAACCCTCACCGTGGTCTGGAGAGGCCATCATGGGTCAAGAAGATACTTCATAGTACAGCCTAGTTAAGGTCCATGAGGCAATAGTTTATTCAGATTCTGCTCTGCTATTGAGGAAGAATCTGGAGGAATTTATAGTGGGCCTTTCCACTAGTATTCCAGGTTCATAATCTGTTTAAGAGTTTTTTTTTGTCTTGGTCCCAAATAGCAGGTTAAGGAGGAAGATAGTGTTAGAGTTTCACTGGCTCTGGTTAAATTGTTTTCTTTGTGCAATTTAAGCGGAATACAGATTGCTTTGTTTCTGAGGTGTTCATCCTATTTATCTCCGATTCGCTCTTGTTTTTACCCGCTCTTGCCTTAAATTGACAACAGTCTCAGCGCAGGGAGATAGGTTGCAAGGGGACTGAGGCACCCATGGACGTTCCTGCTTAAGAACTCACACCCCCTCCCCGCTACCCCCCACCCTGCCACCACCACCTCTCTTAGGGTGATTTCATTAAGCAGTTTTAGGTCTGAGTTCTAATGAGGTGGTTCTCTTTCTTGACAATCTCCAGTTTGTCTTCTGTGTGAGCTGCTATTTGGGGGGTTTTCTGCTCCTTTTCAGATGGAGAAGAATCTGCACTCTTTGTTCATAGTTGCTTGTGCTGAGACAAGATGCTGATACCCAGGCATTTTTTCCGTAGCTACGGAAGATGAACTAGGTTGGAAATGTTGCCTGGGTACTCAAGATTTTTCCAGTGACCTTGCGATGAGTCTTTGGGTCATGGAGAACATGCAAACTGCGCATGGCGGTTTGATCGTCCTGGGAAAGCCGGCCAAAGGGTCCTGTGCACTTGGAGTGGACAAACCACTCCTCCCCTGCTCTGTGAGCAGAGCAGCCCCGCCCCCAACCCAGCTGAGCAAGGGGAAGAATAAAATGATGATAACGATGAGTTATTCTTCTATTTTTTCCTCTTTGACCTCAATGGGGCGACACTCCGCCGCCTTAGCAGAGGAGCTGCCCCTGGGGGGCCTTCTTGTTGCTGTAATACAAGTTATACTCTCGTACAACACTGTGCTTCCTGCAGAGGCATAAAGCAGGGACGGACTGGATGGGGCGCTCAGGCACCCATGCAATCCATGCCGGTACGATGTGGCAAAATACAGAACAGCAACTTCTGCTGCCCAGCGAAAGTTTGCTCCGCGAGATCTATTTAGCAGTTTGCTGAAAGAAACACAGTTGCAGCGTTTATTGATTTATTGTTGCAGTGTGTAATATCCCTGGGAGAAGGCGCCCATGTGACTGTCTCTACACACAAGTGGGAGCTGAGAACTGAGGGAGGCATAGGCAAACTAACACCAGGGGAAGAGAAGAAAATGGGAACTGGCTAGAAATGCATGCAACAAGGATGAGACAAAATGCAGTAATGAAGATTAACCATAAGTAAGTTAAACTTTAAGTCCCGCCTCTGAGTTCCGGACCATACAGCGCACCCACCAAGTTCTCAGATCAGGGTATTGGAGGCATAATATGATACCTCATGGCTGCAAGAGAGGTATACATTAACCTTCCCCACTAACCAAAAAGACAGAGGCAATTGTGCATTAAGGGTTAGCATACAGTATAGTGTACAATATGTTTGATGACAAATGAATGTCAACGGCACAGTTTCATGATAAAATGCATATTCCAGCTTTTAAGGATATCCGCTTTGTAGATGTATGTATGGCTTCTAAACCTGGAATTCAGGGTTTTGTTAGGCTCAATTTCTCAAAAGTAATTTAGACTACATAGTATATCGTGGTTATGTAGACTTCTGTAAAGCGGGCTGTGTTTCCGCATGGTTCTTAGATATCTCGTTGACCACAGTCATTGTATTCAGATGTTGTGTATTGTCCGTGAAGTTAAGATTGGACATATGGTGTTTTGTCTAGTGATTTTTCTCATTTTTTTATTTTTATAACCATTATCTTTTTAACAGTCACAGCAGGTGTACATTTTCGACCAGTGCAAACAAATGGAATTTACGGCAAAGTTTAAAGATGCGAGCAGGACATTCCAACTTATGGTATAACAAATGATCATATATCAAGGAGCTCGTCGTTATATCGTCGGGAATATCAATCCGTTGTTTAGTGATAGCTTAATATGTGCAGGAATGCTTGCACCAGAGGACCGTGCTACTTTTTCTGTGCAGCCAGATTGAACGGTTTACCTGCAGTCTACTTGGTGGCTTTCTTGGTTACGGTTTATGTCATGAATGAAGTGTCTTGTTGTGGCGAGAACGCTTGGGCAGTTGTATGGCTGAGATGTTGTATTGCATGCAATAATGAGTATAAGATGTAATGTGACTGAAGATGATTTGTTGGCTTGGTGGATCAAGGTGGTGTCTGTGCGAGGAATTTGCTTTTGAGTGACGATGGGTGGCAATAATATGACTCAAGATCCTTGCCATGTATATATGGTTCCGGGATGTCTGTTCACTGTGTTTTACTGGGTGCTGGTGTGTCCTGTGAAAATGCAATACAAACATAAGGGAATGCTGCATAGGCTATGGAGGAGGCCTCACTTTGTCAATTACATGGCTTGAGGTTGTCTAATCCTTCTTCAAAAGCATTGCATCTTCGCTCGCTTGGTTCGCCTGCATAGTTTACACAAGCACCCTAAGTGCAAGAGCGAGTTTCTAATCGTTTTACAACAGAACATCACATTTAGAGAACATTCATCAAAGAGACCTGTCAGATATTTCCTGTCTATGCCCTGGGGTTTGGGGTTTCAGCACACTACCTGTTTTATGAAATGATTTCACCATAACTCATCATCCCTTCCGTATACAACTTTCACAGACGTCACAGCTCTGTGGAACGCACGCGCACTTCCTCATTTATCATGGCGACTGTTTGTCTACGGAGAGCCGTTACGACATTTGAAAGATGGAACGTCAGATTGCTCCCTTAGTTCGCACGTGCCCTGTGGCGAACTCTAGCTGACAACTATGAGTGCACTTTGGCCCATGGAGCTAACAAGTATGTTTATATGGAGGTGAGAAAGACATTCTGTGACCTTCAGCCCCTTTAGGATAAGATATTATGTATGTAGTAAAGTTTGCACTACACACGAATATCATTCTGGTTGTTTACGGTTCGCGATTTCTTCCCGTAGCTGGTGAATTATTATGAATTAGTAATGTTACATTTAGAATCGTGCATTTACTCAAGAAGTGCAAAAAGCCATTAACAGCTAAACTATAATGTGACTCGCATCAGAACAAGGATTGCGGAGCTGGGAAGGGTGAAATCTGCGGTTCCCCTTGCAAACACTGCATCATTCTTTGTTAAACCAGCAGCATTGAGTCGTAGTTCAGTTAGTTCATAACAGACTCTCGACATTTAATATAGAGTAAACTTTTGGGAATTTGGGGTTTCAAACGTCAAGCAAACCATTTTTTTTTATTACAGCCCCTTCTTATTCGTTGCTTCAAAACTATGTAACACCCAACAAAGTGAATCTCCTATTAAATAGCTAATCTTTAGTAAACCTCTTCAAGGCTGCCCAGCTTTGGTACACTGACCAGATCCGTGCCAGAAATTCACACATGGTAAAGCTAAATCATTTTGTTCTGTTAAATCCAGTTCAGAGTAGGCCTTTTTCTTCCAAGGAATTAGTTTAATAACTAGTATTGGCATTGCCGATTTATCTCACCTATTAAAAGAAATACAGACCAATTTGACTTTGGTAATACTTTTTGCTCATGCTATTCTGCATCGGCAAAAAAATGCTTATTTGGCAATGCTGAAAAGCAGAAGCAAAAAAAAAAAAAAAAGCATGCTGTGTAATGACGCTTCAACAAACCAGCGTGATAACGCATAAGTCAATGCGCATGCATAAGATAAGGCTGTAGTTTTTTTTCTCTTTATGCACTGTCCCATGATGGCAGGTGTATGTGTAAGTGCAATTCAAGAAAGGAGGGGCTAGGCAGCAATTAGCAGCAGCCAACCTCTTAAAGCAGGGATCTCCAGACTCAGCCCTGGAGGGCCTGATCCATGACAGATTTTTAGCATATCACCATTTAGATAAATGTAGTTACCTTAAAAAGGCATGGTTCCGACTTTGGAGAACCCGGTCTTAAAGTAAACAAGATGGTGAGCAGTGGGGGAGCAACAGAGGAGCCTTTGAGGTAAGCGGCAGGAGCAACAGAGGAGTCTTTGAGGTAAGCGGCGAGAGCAACAGAGGAGCCTTTGAGGTAAGTGGCGGGAGCAACAGAGGAGCCATTGGGTTAAGCAGCGTGTGCAACAGGGGCGGTAAGGTGTTTAAAAAAATAACAAACTGCAACGGGACAACACCGAGATCAGGTGGGAAATTTCTGTGGAGGAAGTGTAAAAGGAAAGAGAACAAGAAAACACACGCACTACCGTGGAGTGCTAAAAGATAGTAGCTTTGCAAATACGAGCAATGGAAGGACACACGTTACCCAAACATAAAATAGTAAAGAAGTGCTCTAGAACAAACCAAGAATAGGGAGGAAAGCCATTGAATGGGAAGCAGGGTAAAGAGCTAGACGAGAAAAGCATCCAATCAAAAACAGTTTGTCCTAAAGCCCACTACGTGGATATATTTTGATACATTACAGATAATAGGTCTCTGACAGCAGGGCGACCTAAAGACGTGAACTTAAATAATGGTACGGAAGACATTTATATACAATTAATTGATATCCGTACCAGATACATTTGCATGAAAGTCTAAATAAGAATCATTTATGTGGTTAGTGGCTGGCCTGAAAATGTGTATGGATCACCATAACCAAAACAACCTTGGACACCTGTGTCTGTAATTTGCACAATTTATCAACCTAGCAGTTTTTTCTTATGTTTATCTTTTTTCTGCAATTTCCACCTGCCTGTTCCTCCAGTTTCATGAAAATGTAATGGTTTCATAATAATTAAGAAAAAATACTTCACTTACTAATGTGGACAAATAGGACTATTTTTTAAGGATGCTCTAAAGCTTTTCAATTTTGATGCAAACAGATCCTACTGCCTCTAAAAAGGAGTATTCAGGGGGAGGCACAGGAATATTTTCTGAAGAGTCTTCAGGGAAGATTAATTGATAACACAACTGTCAATGATGTTATTTATAATGAGCACATACACCAAAGTTTCTTGATGCTTCAGAGAAAAATAACATAACACGCATTGAGAGCTGGCATGCATTCTAGGAGAACCATTTAAACAAATCTTTGACATTAAGGCAAATCACCTGTTATTTCTTTTTTCTTCCAAGAAACATACAAACATAAAAGGTCATGTATCTCTGTTGGCAGATTGGTCCACACTTTCATTTCCTTGTCTCCAGATGAAATAGTCTTCGTCTTGGTTGAGAAAGAATTGGTTAGAAGAATGAAGAGTACATTTTAGGACATATGTGTGGAATTTATTGGATGTAGAAGTACTGTAAATTGCGCGGGTTGCCTCAAACTAGAGCCTTAAATAGTATTCTATTTTTAAAAGGAAGTCAGCAGAGAAATGTCAGAATAGGAGCGATCCCTGTGTTTGGTGCTTCTAATGAGCCTAGCAGCGGCATTCTGCACCAACTGTAGCAGCCCTAAGAGATTGTCCGTTAGGCCAAGGCTGATTAATTTCTGTATTCATGCTGTGATTGCACTAATGGGTTGACCATGGGATGTGGTGCTCTTTGTCAGTATAGTCTAGACTTTTTTTAAAGCTGATTTTCCAGAAACTGGTACTGTATACTTAAGCTGCTGGGTGCTCCGAGGAGAGGTATGCATCAATATAGATACTTCGATTGGGGAATGATTTTGGAGTGGAAGAATAGAGGGCCCATAACTTCTGGCAAGATGGGGCAGTTTCTTTTAGCAAGGTTTTTCTAGTAATAAAGTGGGTCATCTTTGATGTGTTGTATTTTATATAATTGGTGGACATCTGCCCCTACACTTTGGTGTGTGCATCTACGAATTTTTATCAAGCAGATGAGGTTGTTCAGGTGCTGCACCATCCAGGCAACACCAACTGGGTGTCACCTCTTCGCATGTAGTATTGCACCTACACGTGTGTAGGAGCATCATGAGGATGCCAAAAAGTATAGTGGATTGGAGATATCTCTTTGGAACACCGCAGTTGGTGTGCCTGGCTTTGGACCTGAAAGGTGTAATAAAAGTGGTCTGGACGAGACTAAATTAATTTGAGAGCAAATCAAAGCCTTCAAGACCAATTTCCTCCAAACTGGAAAGAAGCAGATTGTTCAGTGGTGGGAAGGCTACTGTAATGTCCAGTAGGATGAAGGTTCCAATACCGCCATTCCCTGTGAGCCTGTGTAAGTCATCCTGCACTGAGGTCACTCCCAAGTCCGTGGTGTTGGTCCTGTCTACAGTCTGCTTGAAAAGAGTGTGATACATTATTGCTTTGACAAATGCTTATTGCTAGGCAAAAACAACTATTGAAAACTTTTACTGAGCTAGTGCAAAAGCGAGATTGGGTGAACATGATTAGGGTCTTTGGTGAGCAGGGAAGGTTTGTTCAACAGAGGTGTAGCCAATCAAGTTTCCATGATAGAGGGATTCCACCATAGTTCAGTCGCTCGCTGAACAGAGTTACAAGATCAGAGAATGGCTTAGTTGCTGCATAATTTTAGCCTGGCAGATATCAGGGGGTGTGTGAGACCGCTGGGTAGTATTGATGGTGTCTGTCACAATTGTTGGAGAGACCTTGAAGTCATCTTTCCCCACAGTCCCTCTGGGTCGAGGTACAATATCTTATTGTATCTAAATCCTGATGTTGTTAATCTCTTGAAACAACAAGCATTTGCAATGCAATAGGTCTCGCATTACTGAATGTTTGAGCTATTGGTGTTGCATTATTATTACCAATGCCAATAGCTCAAACTTTAATAATGCGAGACCTATTGCATTGCAAATGCTTGTATTAGATGACATGCTTCTAACTTCCAGGGAGTGAAAAGACTATAGTTGGCAGGCGGTTCCGTGAAGACATGTCCAGCTATCAAATTACAAAAGAATGTTTTTTTTCAGCACACCACTGTTACAGCAACCTAATAACTTTACCGAAAGGGGGAGGGGTCTAGAAGGTGAAGACCTCGGTCCATTGTATACTTTGCCTATGTCTTAAAACGTCTCTGGGAATTAGCATTTGAGGTATGCAGTGCCAGCGTTTCAGCTCTCAACTTTTTGAAGCTGCAGGCAGGGGGCCCATTTCGATTGGAAGAGATGAAATGCCCTGGCCTCTCTCCCAGGACACATCAATCATGCACACTGCAGACACAGGATGACCTTGCGCATTTAGAGAATACAGTACACTGCAACCTAGCCTGGTTAATTCAAGCTGCAGGCTAGTTGGGTGCACCAAGAGGCTGGTTTTGGTTCACCTGGTTGCGTTGGTTACAAGGCAGAGACCACTGTGGTTATAAAGCGGGGTGAAGGCCACGGTTCTCCATTCCGCTGCTGTCTGGAATGAGAAGTCCTCACCTCAGACTTGGGCTGTGAGAGAGGCAGGGGGCGGAGCTCAGACTGCTCGGAGATTGATGGCTGAGAGGGTTATAAGGGAAAGCCTGGGAGCAGCTGCTGCGGACATTACTTCTTAATATCACAATGGGGTAACCCAGTATCCCTCAGAACCTGGGCAGATTATCAAAATGATACAAACGGTTCTGTCGGGTAAACAGTATTACTTCTAGCAAAAAACCTTCATTTGTTTGCTTATACGAACACACATAGAGACCATAAATAGTGTTCAAAACAGCTTTATGAATTGCATCATTCATGGATAGCTACTTACAATGGCTGTCAAAAATTAAATGTGAAACATATTTGTGACAAAGTGACATATAGTGCTCAGTGCTGTGGTGAACGGTGCGTAATATATACCGTGAGACTTATGGAGGTATTGATAATTTACAAAGGCCAGTCAAGCGAATATTTGAAACAGTCTGCAGATGGATTGAATGAGTCTTTTATGCAGAGTATTTTCAACTGATCCTTGAAAAAATGTCGACGTTTCAACCCAAGGTAGCGTTACTAGCTAGTCAAAACGGGTCTTCATCAGGACAGGGAGTGACAGCCTATGAAATAGTAAGGAATATGGTCAGGTGTGTTCATGAATCTGAATGCCGTGTAAATTCGACACATGCAAGGTGAGAACTCATGGCCCTGAAATGGCTGTCAAATAATGGCATTGCCGAAGATACGCTGGTGAACTCACCGGGTAAGTGGATATATTCTCTCTCCAAATTGGTTCAAAGGAGGAGATTCATAGAGTAACCTCTAAATCGAATTATTGATCCCTCTGAAGTTCTGTATGTTCTTACAAAGTCTCATTCTCTCAAATAGATTCCTAGCCACGTCTTACAGGATACAATTGCTCCTGTCTGTCCATCCTTCTACTCCGCCCCACAAGTTACATTGGGCTGTTTTTGGTGAGTTCTCACCTATGTGTGTTCGTATAAGCAAACAAATGAAGGTTTTTTGCTAGAAGTAATACTGTTTACCCGACAGAACCGTTTGTGTCATTTTGCGGACATTACTTCAGCAGCAGTGCGGGCAAAGTAGAGTGGAAGCAGAGAGGGAGGCGCGGGGGCTGAGAAAGTCAGGCTCAGTGCTGACGGCTTATCTGCTGCTTGTGGCCCGAGGGCGCCGGGCTATGACTGCAGATGGATGCTGAGGATGAACTAGTTGTCCCGCCCCGGCCGCAGCATGAGAACGCTCCCGGCGCAGTGCGGACATAGAGCGGAGTCTGCGCGGCGTGAGGTGCAGGGGCGATGCGTGCTGGCCGGCCCTGATGCCCCACGGTGGGCTCTGCAGCCGCCTGCGGTCATTCATTGCAGCCGAGACATGCGAAAGGCGCGATCCCTGAACTACTGCCAAGCGAGGGGCCATGGAAAAGTCAAGTAGCGAGGACTTGTCCATTTACCAGTGCCCGTCCGTGGACAGCCGGGACTCGGACTTTGCCAAGGAGTCTACCTCGGGCAAGGATTTTGGTTGTGGCTTTACCACAGGCACGTTTTATTGGACCGCCGGATCACGCACGCGCAGCCAGACAGGGGCCGGTGTAACGAGTGGTGCGCGCGCACCACAGAGGAGCGGGGGCGAGGGAGCCTGTTGTCTGTGCCGCGCTAATGCGCGTAATAGACACCGGTGGGAATGGGCGGAGCAAAGGCGGGACATGCGCCCGCCTTTGCCCAATTGCGTGCTGCATTTTTTTTTTTTTAAATGCACGCCTTTCACAGGCAGGTGGGGTGTCACTCCTGCCGGAGCCCAAGAGTTGCCTACTAAATGTATGGGAACCAAACGACTTAACAAAGTTAGCGCAAGAATGGGCAACGCTGGGGATTATGACGGCCAAGCGTAACATAGCACAGAAATGGGGGGCGGGGGAGGTGCCATCACTCAGCGCATGGTGTGTAGATATGGACAGGGCCATGGTGGCGGAAAAAACTGTATTTATTAACCGCGGTTGCCCCAAAAAATGGAGCAGGATCTAGGGAGCGTGGAATAAATACAGAGGCAACATCTGTGACCCACCCACAGAACAGGCGGAAGAGAGCACAGATGGGGAATGATGGGGACGAAGGAGGATGGATACTGGGTGTTTCGGGGTATGTGGTTACCGTATTATGTCTGACTGCAATGCTGAGCCAAAACTGCGATTTCATGCCTACTGCTATGTATGTTTTACAAAAGGGAATATCTCTGCCTTGTTGTTGTTTTAACTTATCAACTAAAATAATAAAAACGAATTCAAAAAAAATAAAAAATGCACGCCAAAGCCAATTGCAGGCTGCGAAAGCAAAACCACACGCACGAGCGTGTGGTCAGCTTTCTGAAACCCGTACAAGAGGTCTTGCGTTGCGCGAGCTGGTCTGCGCACTGCAACGCTAGGCGCGAGACATAAAAACGTAGGCACTTACAGAGGTTGTGTGAAGGCTCAACAAGACACTGACGGGGGATATAAGAGATCCAAGATCTTCGATCATGCCTCATGGCTCTTTTGCTACACTTGTAGGCTGGGCAATTCGCGATGAGCAATAATTTCTCCTGAAAATTACAAGTCTTACCCGAAAATAAGAAAAGCTGCCACGTAGGAAACTGACTTCCCTGAATCCTCTGCTCGCAGTAAATTGTTTTCCTCATCAGTGCTTAATTTGAGCCGGTGGTTTCTTGTTCTGAGCAACGGCACTTAATCACCAACACTGGCCTTTTCATGAGCACCAGTTAAGGGGACACACATTAATATACAGGGAGATTAAGTGATTTACCCAGAATCACAGGATGTTGAGCCGACGCCAGACTCGAACCTGGTCCCCCAGTTCTGAAGTCTGTACCTCTGACCATTACGTCACATTCTCTCCCCACTTTCCTGGTTAGCAGTTGGTTCTGTTTTAGGCTGCGCTAACAGGAGAAATGGGCTGATGCAAACTTCCACCTGATGAGAGCCCCGGCACGTATTATTATCAATTATTATTATTTTTACAAATTAACCACTGTTTCCTCTATGTTGGAGGCACGGATTATGATGGGTGTATGGAGTTAAGATGATGAAACACGCCCAGGAGGGTTGCTGTTTGTTTCTCACAATTGCCGCAGTAACCGCTCCTCACAACAGACGAGCCCAAAAGGGGTGACTCACAACTGCATGTATTTATTTCTTTACATATTTATTTAACGTTCTTGTATTGTGCACTTCCTCCCAAATGAAGAGCTGCTTTGAGACTTGGTGAATTGGGACAGTGGGTAGTTAATAAAAAAAATTAAAAAAATCATGCAAATTGCACTTTGGCTAAAACAGTGGCCAGCATCAGCGCCATCGTCATAAACAAACTCTTTCAAATATCTGCTTATATCTTTGCCCTGTGGTTTGCTTTTAGGAAATCGGAACATTGCCTATTGTTTGTTGCATCCGTTTTATATATGGTAAGCAGGCTCGGTTCTAGCAGGGGGGCCAGGCTTCATGCTCAGCCTAGATCAAGTTTTCAGTGCCAGTCTTCGTAGAGCATAAGGTAAAGACTTGGGTGTGGTAACAGGGAACTCCTTAACCTTTTACCACTAGTACAATCTGCTTGGACTCCTGGTGGAAAGTATAAGAGTTGGGCTGTTGAGTATTCACATCAACTCTTACTCTCAAATAACGTTCTAAATACACTGTATGCCTGTTTGGAAGAAGATATGGTGAAAATCTTGGGCTTGAAGGCTACCTACAGAATTGACAAAAATTGGGCCCACCCGAACGAACTCTTGGCCCATCCAGATGAAAACTCCTGGAACCGGGTCTGACGGTAAGCTAAACCGAATTACCCCTCACTCCAATAAAGAAGAGGGATATTCATTAATTGATGAATGCAAATCTCCCGTTTCCTTCATGAAGTAGTACCCAGGCCGCTTGTAGAGAAACTAATGGGAGGAGAGAAACCTCGCGCTACAGACCGAGGCAAAGAACACCAAAAAGTGATGCACTTTTATGACAATAGAAAATATTGGAGCCCAAAACACAGGAACAAAAAAACCCAGAAAAATGAAAGCGAATACATCGAAGTAAAGCTAACACACAAACGATTACAGTAAAAAAAAAAAAAAAAACGGGGATCTGGGGCCTGCTGTATGTTTACGGTACACTGTCCAGCACATGCGCTCTAGACTTTATATTTGCAAAAAGGCTCCCCTGGGATCCCCTTCATTGGAAATAGACGTTTAAAACTAAAACAATGCAGCAGTTGAAATATCGTGGGGGTTGTGGAAATACTGTGCGGTTTGTAATCTGCACATGGGGCCCAGGCATGCTCGGAATGCGAATGTAAAGGACGGCGCGGGAGCACGCGAGGACGCCTGCGGAGGGCAGCGCCGGGTGTGCACCGCCCGGCGCCGCAGACACCTGCTCACCTCGGAGGACGTGTGTCACCGGGGCCGAGCTGTCCTGACCCGCAGACCCCGTGTGAGGGCGTCCCGTCTGGCAGCCCAGCCGTACGCCCTGTTTTTATTTTTTTACGTTTACTCCTACGGTGCATTTGCTTACCCGATGCTATATTTAGCCGCGTGGCTGCTCTCTCAACCCTTGTAACAGTAAGCGGAAGTGAGCAGTGAAATCATTGTGGTAACACGTTTCCTGCTTGAGATGACTCGGCGCCTACAGATGCCGCCGATGTTTTTTTGCTCTCCTGCTTCAACCTTATATGTACTTTTCTTGAACCTTTATGGAACGTGTGGGATAAGCTTGGTATGATTTTTTTTTTGTTTGTTTTTTTAACATTTATTGTTCACTGGAATAGAAAACATCCTGCCAAGCAGTGATGAGCATTGAAGTGAAAAGCGCACGGAAACGTTTATCGTACCTGTGTTTTTCCATTTCTTACCCCCAACCATCGTTGTATCCATAACAAAAAGTATCATATTTTTTTTTGGCCTGGATATTGGATTAACTTATGGCCGCAAATACTGTCAAAGGGAATGCCCACTGGAAGATTATGGGCAGCATGCTACTAATATAGGCAAGCTCCTCGGCGCCCCACCTGGGAGAAACAAGCGCTATATAAAATGCTACATACAATACATTTGTAATCATCGAGTGTGCAGATAATTTACCAGGCGCTCAGTGCCTCGGTCCTTAGGAATGGAACATGAGGACCGATTTTTATCAGTGTTTCAAATTTGCTATCTAGCTGTGGTGCTTGCGCGGATCATGAAAGTTTCCAAATTCATGAATGGGTTGAAAAGAACAGCAAAGTTTCTTTTGAAAACTGCAAAAGTCCATGTGTCAGGAGGGAAGCAGGTAGAGCTAGGTGTGCAAGTAGTCGTAAAACCCGTGGGAAGAATAAAACATCTGTCTTAGCGGAATTCAGCATGGTCGGACATAGGCCTGCCCACTGAAGAGGAGCAGTAAGAACCTTAGGGTAGTATTATACAGTCTCGCTAGAAGCAATCCAGATTAACCTCATCATGCTAGCGGGCTTTCTGGTAAGAGTGAGTTGTTTAGGATTCAAAGCTTCTCATGGAATGTCCTTTGGCTAACTTTGTTACCTTACCCATCTGTATACACCCCACAGCTTACGATCAGATACTCAGCACTTCCAACCCCATCTAATCCACCCTACACGTTTTCAGGATTCCGGTCCTTCTATCTTCTCAGGTGTGGTACTGTTTATCTTTATGGAACCTTCTCATGGAAGGTAATGGTGTAAGGATTCTTAGAACTTTGGGTCCTGAGAGTTGTCAGTTGGGAGTTGGATTGCAAAGGTGGCTGAGGCATTTTTACTTACTGAAGAAACTTTAATTAAACTTGTGTGTTGAACCTTTATGCATGTGGAACCTATTTCTTCACATCTGGCCCCACCTGCTTCTTCCACTGACCTTTGGGGCCATTCCTACGCTGAATGAATGAAAAAACAGTACTAAGAGCTCAAATCGGTATCATACTAAACTCCTCCCTCACCATGACTTGCCAGATCAACGCCGTCACCTCCACCTGCTTCAACACCCTCTGCATGCTTTGCAAGACCTTCAAATGGATCCCCCCTGAATCAAGAAAGACCATCACCCACCCACTCGTAACCAGCAGACTGGACTACGGAAACGCCCTCTATGCCGAGATCAACAAGTATCTGCTCCGCAAGCTCCAGACCATACAGAACACCGCAGCCCTACTCATCCTCGGCAACCCTCGACACAAACACTTCACAAAACACCTGCGAGTCCTCCACTGGATCCCCGTTGAGAAGAGAGTAACCTTCAAGATACTCACCAAGCCTACAAATGCCTCCACAACACCAATACTGCAACAAAAGAATCTCCTTCCATGTACCCAAGAGAAACCTCTGATCCGCCGACCTTGCCCTTTCCGAAACTCCGCGCATCCGCAGAGCCAGAACGGGTGGAAGAGCCTTCTCCTACATCGCGGCAAAGACCTGGAACAAGCTCCAGATCACCATCAGATGCGCTCCCACTTTTCACATCTGCAGGAGGACCCTCGCAACCTGGTTTTTCGAATGATCGGAGCTGCACCCCTCCCCACCCCCTCAACCCCAGCGCCTTGAGACCCTTACGGGTGAGTAGCGCACTTCACAATTCCCTGATTGATTGATTGATTGACGTCTTTAAGCGTTGAAGGAAATGGGGATAGTCTAGTCCATGCAGGGATTTAATAATGTAATAATGTCTGTTTTGTATTAGTGCCACCATGTACATCTCGATCTGCCCATTATGCTTCTCGTATAAGCTTTGTACTATTTTGAAATGTTTGTCCACTCTTACTGTTCTTGCCCTCACACAGTGTACCAAATACATAGCATTTGCAACTGAAGTTATTCTTCCAGAAACAAGTTTCCTGATACTGGTTTCAGGTCTTTTGCTTTCTCACCCTAAGTACGCCGGGTATGGCCAGACGTGGATCCCAAGCTCACTGTGCCACTGGATTCAAGCTAGCCTGGCTGATGAGGAGTGGAACCCTGAAACTGGTCCTAGGATGCTTGTTTCCGGTCCAGGGAGGACCGGGCTTAGCAGTTCGGACTGGGCTGTTCCCATGAGGGACAGGGTCAAGACTAATTTTCATATGGCTGGGTCCAAACTGGGGTGGCATGGTGAGCAAAAGAAAATGGATTTAACCCAGATCTCTTGACTGGGTGTGAATGTTTTGATTTGTTCTACATTCCGTCCATCATTTGTGTGTCTTTTGCTTTCTCGCCCTTAGTGCGCCGGGTATGCCCTTGCATCAGTAGGGTCTGAGGATGCCTCCGCCATTATAGGTCTAAACTGGGGCGGCATGGTGTGCAGAAAAACACTGGATTTAACCCAGATCTCTTGACTGGGGGTGAATGTTTTGATTTGTTCTGTGTTCCTTCCATCATTTGTGTGTCTTGCTTTCTCGCCCGTTATTGATTGAAGCAGATTATAAAGCCAAATACAAAAGTGCTGCCAAATCAATAGCTCCTATAGACACCTTAGAAAATGAAAGCAAACCGAGCACACCCTCAGGCTCTCAAGAGTGAATCACACTGTATCTGGATTGTGATGTTTATATGGACAGCAGTCTGCACTGACCAAGCAATCCAAAGAAAAACAGAAGACCTTTGCAACACTATCAATACACATAAGGCACTAAAAGTTCTTATGCATACCATTTCTAATACAAACATTGACCAACTCCCTGCAAACGCATGCAACAAAACACCAACACACAACATTTGCACTTGGAGTGGATCCCCAGGATGCATGGAAAATGGTGCTAAGATTTAAGAAAGCATTCAAGAGGGTAGGCACATATATATTTGGAAGAGGGACAATATACAAATGTTTTAATGTAGAATACCCCCTGCCTGTAATTATCTCTGTACAAGCAGTGGCATAACAATACTCGAGGCCCCCCCCCCCCCCTCCCCCCGGCAAGATATGCTGAAGGGTCCCTCACACTTGCATCAATAGGGTCTGAGTGGGTCCCCTACATTACGGGTAAATCTGCCCCCCCCCCCGCACCACAGGGGCCTTTATTACAGAGGGGGAAGGTAGCTTTACCTACACTTGTTCCTCCACCGCCAACCGCACTTTTAGTGCTGGACATTGATGTTGTGTATCTGTTGTATGTAACCTGTGTACTGTCCATGTTCTACCTTATGTAAAGCGCTCCAATACCTCCGGGTCTAGCCAGCGCTATATAAAACTCCAAAAATAAATAAATCTCGTGCATTACTTTTTTTAATGAATTTGAAGCAATTACAGGCTCACATTAGGACTCTTATTTCAGCTTGGTAGTTGGTTTTAATTGTACACTTTTTTATTCATACAATACTTTTGTGCATTTATGTAACACTTAAGTGAGTCCCCCCCATCAAGAAGACTCAAGTGGTCCCTCAAATATTAAACATGAGTGCAGAAGCCCTCTGTGAGTAGATTCAAGAAGTGCCATGCATTGACTGCTAGCGCCACTCAGACACTAACATCATAAATTTACCTTGTTCTATAATAGCAACAAATTCAGAAAGTCTCTGTATGATATATTATTAAATAGTGGAGTTGCCAAACTCTTATCTGATTTCATTGAAAGATGTCGACAGGTAATTCCTTATGGTTAAAAGAAGCACTGTATGCATTTTTAACATAAGATTCTCTGTAGCTCTAGCGTATACGTTTTTAACATCGGATTCTCTGTAGGTCTAGTGCCGCTCTAACTTGTTTTTCTTTGGTGTGTTTTTTTAGGATGGCCTCAACTCATTGGTTCTCGACCTGGATTTCCCTGCATTACGGAAAAATAAGAACATTGATAATTTCCTCAACAGATGTAAGTACACGGAAACTCTTGACTAATCTTCTTTGACTGAGACTGTATTACCCGTCTGCCAGGGCTTCTTATTGCTGTGTCTTGTTCTTATGCACAAAGTTCATGCCAGGATAAGGCAGGGTATTGCATGCCACATGGCTTTTTTTGAGTCACCCTGATTTAACGATGCTTTATGTGAATACTGTTTGCATCCCTCCTGCTAATGTCTGCAGAACCTGCTGGGATATAGATATTCCATCTCACCCATTGCTTTGTGGACATAAAAAAACTTTTTGGTCTCCATCCAGCCCTGAAACCATAGGAGGTTTTGCACTTCCATGGGCCATGTAGTCTTTGTGTTTCTATATTTAGAATGATGCTTTGAGACCACCATTCCGGTATCCATGTGTGGACTTGGCTTGCCTCACTGGGACCCCATTGTGGCTTTAGTGTGGGGCATGCATTCAAGACTTTCCTGAACTATGTTATGAATGCGTTGCTGTGCCCTGAGAGCACGTACATGGGGCGTGTTTGAGTGCTGCTCTGGGATCCGTGTTCCTCCAGCAGCGAATGGCAGGCAGGCTCTCCTGCTCTCTCTGGACTGAGGCTCTAGAGGGCTTGTCAGCAGCACAACCTTTGCATGGATAGCTCTAAGCAGGAGACGTGAGAATCAGAAACTACCCCAGACCCATTCACAACCCACATGCTGCTTTGCTGTCTTTTTCTGTCCCTGCCTGTAACAACCTCCGCTTTAGCTCCCCACCTTTTTTTCCTTATTGCGCAAACCTGCTGTCATTTATTCAGTTCTGGCGACCATGGGTTCTTGCCGACTACCTGGCACAAATGTCACTCGGTATTGTGATTGTGATGGGGACAGGCATTCATACTCTCACAGATGAAGGTACCAGACCCTACTGCAAAGTACACCGGACCCCGCACATGGCAGCTTTATGCAGTCCCCTTTTCTCGTCCGCGTTTCTTTACCCTTGTTGCCATTACTGTTTGATTGTGATTATTTTGCTCCAACAGATTTGTTGTTGTGTTTTGATTTTCATTCCTAGTTTGTGTCCCTCTTTGATTGATGACTCAACCTGTAGGGTGCTTGTCTTAGGTGCTACAGCTCGGGGAGCTGTGATTGATGTTCCAACCTAAATGTTTCCTTTTTAGTTGACATTTGTCAGGTGTTTTCATTCTTTTTTTCTTTCAAGGCCTCCACAAATTTGAATTCAGTAACAGTTATTAGAACATTGGAACGTTGGCAGCTCCATTGAAGACAATGGAGTGCTCCGGGCTAATACTGGCTGGTATAAGCCCGGAGCTCCAACATTCCAATGATTGTCTTTGTTCACAGCTCTGGCTGTGAACAAAGACTTCAGGGAGCCTGAGGGGATTTCAATCCCCTCGCGCTCCCTGAAGGGCTTTGTTTTGGTAGAACATTCTGCCCTCTAGTGGCAGAATGTTCTAATAGCCTTATAGCCCTTCGTAGCAGGGCTATACCGCTGTTAATGTCCCGCTGCTGTTGTTAAAGTCCCTCGCCTTCGGCTCGGGCCTTTAACGCTGCAGCGGGCCATTAACAGCCGGTATAGCCCGCTACGGCGGGCTATAAGGCTATATTAAGGGGCGTATTATTTAAGTTATTGGCATACTTTTCATTAGGAAGTCAATGTGACCAGAAACTTTTCTGAGCTTGTACATTATTGTGGTCTTTCATCATTGATATTCAGGTGAATGAGATTTCTTATCCAAAAAAAATGAAAGTAAAATGTTGTTCGGTGCCTAATGTGTGTAACATGTAGTTGCATATGTCCATGTACAGTTTATATATTGATGCTATCCTGCGCGATTGCCATTGTAGGTTTGTAATGTGATGTCATCTTTTGTCAGTACACTGCTCCAGTACCTGTTGCCCCAATCAACCAGTGAAGTGCTTTTATTGACTTAAACTACATCTAGACTGGAATACCTTAGACTTAATGTGACACATTTTTCCTGAGTAACCCGTGTTTGATATTGCCGCCTATTCAATTCGACTAAGTAGTTTGTGGCATATTTTTAATTTATCTTGAACAATGAATAAGTCCCCAGGCAGGGCCTTTTGTTGACTCTTCCAACCCAAATGCTTGCCAATCCCTGATCTAAAAGACCTCCCTAATGCATTTGTTGACAACTAGTTGTATGTCTCCCAGAGCAAAAGAGTCCTCAAGAACCTTTCAGTTGACTTTGGAAATGTTAAAACAGAATGATAGATTGCATATATTTGTGTTGTGTGACCTGACAGTTTGAGAGCTTGGTTTAATCTTACTTAAGATTTGTATTTGTATGCTTCTGTAAGTCCACGTATGTTCTTTATTCTCCTTTAGTTAGGTTGTTCATTTTGGTGACACTCCTGAGTCTGCCCTTACCTACTGTTCTGCACATGAAAGATCAAAGGGATGCCAATTAAGATTTCCTTGAAAATTTGATAGAAATGTATAACAAGGTTTGTTGTCCCAGGATTTGGTAGCTTTCTTTGTTTTCTATTAATTCTTTATTAATTAGAGTAGACCAACATTGTGCTCCATCAGGTGCAGATGAGTCGGACCAGCCTTCGAGGTTTAATCTTCACATTGCCACCTATAGATGATCCTGTGATATTTCTTGCTCCTGCTTGATATATTCCTATTATAACCTGTAACAATTGCTTAATTCCAGGCTTGGTTTGCCCCCGCCCCTCACCACCACTTTGTCTTCTGTCAGTGCATTTGGTGCAACGTTCTAAATGATTCATTGAATTTGTTTTTATTTTAGAAAACTGCCTGGCTAATGATGCTTATCAGGAACCACAAGTACGCTTAATAAATACTTTGTCACTGAAAACAAGCACTTTTAAAGCCACAATGGGGGTGTTATCGGAAAATGCCTGTTAAAAACAGAAATTTACCAAAGCAACAATTCATTTGTTGCAATGTTATGGTTCTGATTCAAAACTGAGAAAAACAGTGAAATAGAACGGCTATGCTGACATACTTGACCATAAATCCTGCTATGTACTGCTCATAAGACCCCTGGCACACATACTTTCTTTTGGCTTGGATCTATGTTGAGTTGGGGGTAGGGCTAAGGTCAGACTCCACTTCGGTCCTGACCAGCGGGCTCTGAGCTCAGTCTGTACGCAACACCCCTCCACAGTAGTTCACAGTGCCATATTCTCTCCCTTACCCGGTGCCCACTGTTCTCTGTTAAATCCAAGATAATTCTGTGCCCAGGGCGAGCCCTTTGATGCTAATTGCCCTAGTTTCTATGGTGCAGAGGTCTTCAAAAAGTGGGGCGCACCCCCATGGTGCTCTGTGGCTCTATTCCAAGAGGGGCGCAAATGGCGCGTAAGCACTTGGATTTGAAGATTGCCTGGAAGTGCAACTTTGTTTATTTATTGCTTTTCCATACTATCTTCATTTACAAGCACAGTTAGTGTGGAACAGGGGCTTGTGTATTTATAATGCTTTGGGGTCTCTGCATGCAACAGAAAACACTGTGAATATGCGAGTCCTATTTTAAACCACGTGTTACACACAATCTAAGATAGTTTGCTGCAGGATAAGTTGGTGTTTAATATAAAACAAGTGCTTTCAAAGTGTAAATTTTGTAATAGGTAATCAGACTGCACCTAGTCCATGCACTTTATAAAGGTCCACTAAAAGGGCAATTTCTAGAACTCAGCAGCCTTGTTGTCATATTTCAAAAAGAATACATTGCTGTCCTCATGAAACTTAGTGACTCCATCAATTAAAGCCTATGCTGGGTCCCAAGCAGCCTTTACATTTGATATTTACCCAATTGATCACATTTACATTTCTTTCAGGTAGCAGGCACCTTGGTGAGAAGGCCTATTTGGTCTTTAGTTCTCTTTGCTGCCCTCTTCCACTTTAACCTTTCAGGGGCGGCTGTGCTTTTAGCAAAACGTATGGGAACTGTTTTTGTGAAGTTAAAAAACGCATGGGCACATTGGTCCCCATAGATCCTGCCTACTTCTGCATGCAAATGTCATTTCATGTGAGTTGAGTGTGGCAGAGAGGCCAGCAGGGTTGCGTTCAGATGCTGAGCCCTGATCATCTGGACCCCTGGGGCCTTAGAGTAAGGGCTCAGGAGAAAGTGGAAAGGGGCGAGTTCCATGGATAGCGTCAAAGGCATGGCTCTAGACGGGCGTGCTATCTGGAGGCTAATTTTTTCATCTACAAACGGAGACCGTTTTCTCAGAGAGATGCCCCGAGGAAGATGACACGGTATGAGGGAACTTTTTGTTTTTTAACAAAGGGCCAGCACTACCATTAGTGCAGCAGGCGCAGTGCACTGGGACCAAGGGTGTGAGGGGAGCAGTGCACCCCAATTATGTAATTACTAGCATAAAGTAGAGTGTGGACCCATTTTCCTTACTAATATTACTGCCCTGGACACCCTTGTTGCACAGGGAACAGGCCCCAAGTAATGGGAGGGTTGTGGGACTTTTAATTTTTTAATTAGACAAAGGGGCAGACGGCCTTCCTGGGCATCAGGCCTAGGAGTGATGTACCTGTGTGGAGTGGGTAGAGGATGAAGGCTGTAGGTGTCACTGGTGGTGCAGGTGCATTGGCGCCGAGGTCCAGGGGTGTGAGGGTCCAACTAAACCCCAATGATGTCCCTTTGCACCCTTTGGGGTTGAGGCAAGATTGGGGATCATATTTTTAACAGAGTAGAAGAGATTACCCCCTTTGCAAGGCAGTAGCGTTTATTAGTGGAGGAGGCAAAGTGGCCATGGGGCCTATGGGTGTGAGGGGCCACTGCATCACACTCATGACTGTCCTAATTTCCAAAAAGAGGCATGGGGCTTTGCCAGCATTGGAGTTGATGAAACTCTCTCTGCAAAGAGGGGGCAACGTGTGCAAGCTAATTTTTTTCTGAAAGGGACATGGTCTGCTTCAGGTTTGAAGTGATGGGCAAGCATGGTGGACAAGGGGTGAAAGAGGCAGTGAAGACAGCCTGCCTTTCAGGGCTGCAGCTATCATTAGTGCAGTTGCATTGGCACCAGGAGTGTGAGGGGCTCATAACACCCCTATTATGTGAGATAGTGTTTTTTTTGTCAAGTTCTGATTTTGTTTGACATATTTGTTATTTTATAATTCTCACATTTAGAACAGATTTTGAACTACAAAAAGTACCCCAGAAATAATCTTCTAAGACCTATCCCTTGCACTCAGCCCTGCTACTCCCACTCCCCCAAGTCTTGCCCCAAAGTTTTGGAGTGGGTCCTAACTTCAGAATATTTTGAGTAAGTGGAGCTCAGAGCAAAACAGTTTGAAGACCTGCTATAGTGGCTTCACTGATGTTATCATTGGTTAATGTGAATGTTGATGTGATCTAATCTCACTATCTGAAAGAAACACGTTAGTTAGATTCCTCACCTTAGAATATCCCCAGGCGTCAGACTGGATCCGGAAGATTTTTCGTCAGCAATACCCCTTGCGCGTCGCTAGGCGTCGTCTGCGGCTCCGCGTCCGTCGTCGGCGTCGTGCGCCGGGATGACGTCGTCGGAGTACTTAGACGCCGCCCTCGCGCGCTGACGTCAGTTATTCTTTTTTCCGCGCCAGTAAGCGCAGATCCGGGAGAGCTACCCCTTTAGTCAATTTTTGACTAACTTTTTGATCCTGTCAATCGACACCGGTGCCGGTAGGATGCCTGGGTTTAAAGCCTGTACGGACTGTAGCCGATTGATGTCGGTTACGGACCATCACCGCCGGTGCCTGTACTGCTTGCGCCTCGACCACGACGCGGAGTCGTGCTCGGACTGTAAGGCCCTGACCTCGAAGGCTAGACGGGAGCGGTCCCGTAAGCTTCTCGAGATTCGCCACTCGGCTCCGCGCGCCTCTCGATCCCGGTCCAGGAGGAGGTCCAAGGATCAGTCGCGGAGCCGCAGCCGACGTCACCATCGGTCGTCGGGATCCAAGTCTTCGGGTAAGTCGAAGCATTCCAAGAAGTCCAAGAGGCGACATCGCTCTTCGGACTCCCCTCGCCGGTCGCGCGACTCGGCCGAGGGTCAGGGTGGTTCCACCCCTGCGGCTCCGGCGGAGCCGCAGGCGCCGCGCCCGTCCCCATACCCTCCGGTTCCTGGGACTAACGCGACGCCGGCGGAAGTCAGTGCCTTCCTCTCGGCCATGAGGAACCTGGCTCCGCCGTCGGCGCCCGCTGGTGCGCCTTCGGGCCCCGCGGACCCGACTGGGCTGCCTTGCCTGCCGGTGGCTCCGGCCCCGGCGCCGTTGACGGCTCTGGCCTCGACGCCGCAAGCGCCCGAGGGACCCGTTCTCGAGTCCCCGTCGACGCCGGTCAACCTCGTCACGCCTCCTCCACCGGCGTCGACACCGGTACCACCGCCGACGTCGACTCCGCTCGACGTCGAGCCCCGGTTCAGTCCCACTCCGGGCCCGGCGCCGGTCCGGCGTCGATGGACGCCGAGATCGACGCCGCTAGAGACACATTATGTCTACCGCCCGGCTCCGTTACTTTCTCCTCTATACCAGGAGTCGGATGATGGGGACAACTGGGAGGGATCTGAGGATCCTATGGCCGTTCAGGCTCAACTGTCCCAGGACTGGGCAGATGAACTGGGGGAGGCCAGTGGCCTGGATACCTCCCCAGACACTGGATTCGTCTCTCCTCCGACTGTGGCTTCGGAGGAGGGCGCTGCTTTCTCTGTGGATCTGCGCAAGGCGGCCGCAGCCCTTGGGCTCGAGCTGCCTGCCGTGGCTGTGAGGACTAACGTCCTTACTGAGGTGCTTCAGTCTGCAGCAAGCTCCACTGAGCCTCTGCTGCAATTCAATGAGGCCCTCATTGACTTTCTGCAGGGCACCTGGTCCAAGCCCTCCACAGTTCCTCCTGTGGACCGGAACGTCGCCAGGCGCCACCGCCCTGCTCCGGGCGACCCCAGTTTCCTGTCCCAACACCCTACCCCTGAGAGCCTGGTTATCCAGGCCTCCACCTCCCAATCCTCTTTCCCGACCGCCCCGCCGGACCGGGATTCCAAGAGACTGGAACAGTTTGGCAAGAAGCTGTTCTCTTCCCTTAGTTTGGGCCTGCGGTCTTTGAACACCGCTTGTCTCTTGGACCGTTATTCCCACTCTCTGTGGGATGCGGTGGAGGACGCGCTGCCCCTGTGTCCGGAGGAGGTCCGGACACGACTTACCCAGGCTCTGGCCGATGGGAGGGATGCAGCGCGACATGCTATACGTTGTGGGCTTGACACCACGGACTCGCTAGGTAGGGCCATTTCTACCACAGTGGCGCTTAGACGTCACGCCTGGCTGCGGTCCACGTCATTTTCGGGCGATGTCCAGAGCACTCTCATGGACATGCCGTTTGATGGCACTCGCCTGTTTGGCGAGAAGGCGGACAGTGCGCTGAACCGCTTTAAGGACTCCCGGGCTACGGCCAAGTCCTTGGGCCTCTCGGCCCCGCGGTCGCAATCTTCCGCTTTTCGCCCCTTTCGTGGCCAAGGAAGGGGTGCCTTCTCACGTGCGCCTAGCCACCAGCCGCAGAACCAACCTGCGCGCGGTTGCGGACGTGGTTTCTGCCGAGGCGGTTCTGGAGGTCGACGAGGTCAGCCCACATCCACCCCGGCAGCATCCGCCTCAAAGCCTTCCTAGTCCGAGCTTTCAGGCCCATTCCACGCCAGTGGGCGGCAGAGTTCGCCATCACCTGCTCCACTGGCGGTCCATCACATCGGACAGGTGGGTGCTGCAAATCATCCGAAGGGGCTACTCCCTCCCCTTCGAGACGACCCCTCCAGCCATGCCACCGCAGCACCACCGTATCTCGGGGGATCAGTTGAATCTTCTCCACGAGGAAGTTTCGGCCCTCTTGGCCAAGGGGGCCGTCGAGCGCGTTCCGACTCCAGAAGTAGGTCGTGGTTGTTATTCCCACTACTTTCTGGTTCCCAAGAAGGGCAAAGGGGGCCTACGCCCTATCTTGGACCTTCGGAACGTCAATGCCTTCCTCCGGAAGGAAAGGTTCAAGATGTTGACTTTGGCTCAGGTTCTAGCTGCCCTAGACCCCGGAGACTGGATGGTAGCGTTGGACTTGCAGGACGCATACTTCCACATCCCCGTCGTGCCGGCCCACCGGCGTTACCTGCGGTTCACGGTGGGCCAAGAGCACTTTCAGTTTACCGTGCTCCCCTTTGGCCTCCCCAGTGCCCCTCGGGTGTTCACGAAAGTGATGGCGGTGGTCGCAGCTCATCTGCGCAGATCAAGGGTTCCAGTCTTCCCCTATCTCGACGACTGGTTGTTGAAGGCGGGCTCGCCCCAGGCAGTCGTCTCCCACCTCCAGACTACGGCGGATCTCCTGCATTTGCTGGGGTTTTCCATCAACGTGCCGAAGTCACACCTGAGTCCCTCTCAGAAGCTCCTTTTCATCGGAGCGGTTCTCGATTCGGCGCAGTTCCGGGTCTATCCACCGGAACAGCGGGTCCGGGATATACAGGCCCTGATTCCCATCTTTCGGCCTCTATCCTGGGTTTCGGTCAGGCTAGTGTTGCGGCTTCTGGGGCTGATGGCCTCCTGCATCCTACTAGTGCATCACGCCAGGCGGCGCATGCGGGCTCTGCAGTGGGACCTGAAGTTTCAGTGGGCCCAGCATCACGGCAACCTGTCCGACCATGTCTTGATCTCGGAGGGCACTGCACAGCAGTTGCAGTGGTGGCTCACGGACCGCGATTGGGTCATGGGCAGAAGCCTCTCCCTTCCCCAACCGGAGCATGTCGTAGTGACGGATGCGTCCCTCCTGGGATGGGGTGGCCATATGGGAGAGGCGGAGATCAGAGGCCTCTGGTCTCCGGCGGAGTCTCGCCTCCACATCAACCTGTTGGAGTTGAGAGCGATCCGGCTTGCACTGAAAGCCTTCCTTCCCTCTGTCAGGGGAAGTGTCGTGCAGGTGTTCACGGACAACACCACCGCCATGTGGTATTGCAACAAACAGGGCGGGGTGGGGTCGTGGACCCTTTGTCAGGAGGCCCTGCGCCTCTGGACGTGGCTGGCTCACCAGGGCGTCACCCTAGTGGTTCAACATCTGGCGGGCTCTCTGAACGCCAGAGCAGACGAACTCAGCCGCCGGTGCATGATGGATCACGAATGGCGTCTGAACTCCGAAGTGGCGCAAGGTCTCTTTCAGCAGTGGGGAGAGCCTTGGTTAGATCTATTCGCCACCGAAGAGAACGCGCAATGTCAGCAGTTCTGCGCGTTGGAATTTCCAAGGCGGCACTCGCTCGGCGACGCTTTTCGTCGCGAGTGGAGTTGCGGTCTGTTGTACGCCTTTCCGCCTATACCACTTCTGCCCAGAGTGCTGAAGAAGATCAGGCACGACCGGGCCCAAGTCATCTTGGTGGCTCCGGATTGGGCACGAAGGTACTGGTATCCCGAGCTACTCGGTATGTTGACCGATCCTCCGAAACGTCTGCCCCTTCGGGAGGATCTTCTGTCGCAGCAGCCGGGGACGGTCCTCCACCCGAACCTGTCCAGCCTCCACCTCCATGCGTGGAGATTTAGCGGCGGCAGTTGATGCCATTTGACTTGCCTCCTGAAGTCTGTGATATCATTCTGGAAGGCAGGCGTCCCTCCACAAAGACGGTATACGCCTGCCGGTGGAACAAATTTGTGGCATGGTGCACAGCAAAGGCTGTGGATCCCCTTTCCGCCCCTCTTTCTGAGGTTCTCCTCTTTCTTCTTTCTTTGTCCCGGCAGGGCTCTGCCCTGGGCACCCTGAAAGGTTATCTTGCTGCCATCTCTGCCTTCTTACGGCTTCCTGATCAGCCTTCTCTTTTCAAGTCCCCTGTAGTTACACGCTTTCTAAAAGGCATTACTCACACGTTCCCTCCTGTCCCTTTTGTAATGCCTCAGTGGGACTTGAATCTTGTCTTGACATTCCTGATGTGCGCTCCCTTCGAGCCTCTTCACAATTGTCCTCTTCGTCTTCTGACTCTTAAGACTGCTTTTCTGGTAGCCATCACCTCGGCTAGACGGGTGAGTGAGCTCCAGGCTTTATCTTCGAAGCCTCCTTTTCTGTCTGTTCATCCGGACAAGGTTGTCCTTCGGCCTCGTCCCTCCTTTCTTCCGAAAGTGGTGACTCCATTTCATCTTGGGCAGTCTGTCACCTTGCCCACCTTCTTTCCGCCTCCGCATCCTTCCAAGGAGGAAGAGAGGCTCCACCGTCTGGACCCAAAACGTGCGCTCTCCTTTTATTTGGACCGCACTAAGCAGTTCCGGGTGGACGACCAACTTTTCGTTGGATACGTGGGTGCTAAGAAGGGGAAAGCTGTGCACAAACGGACCATCTCTCGGTGGGTCGTTTTGTGCATCAAAATTTGTTACTCTTTGGCTAAAAAGGACCCTCTTGTTGGGCTGCGCGCCCACTCCACTCGGGCCACAGCGGCTACTACTGCTTTGGGACGGGGTGTCCCTTTGCAGGACATCTGTCAGGCGGCGACGTGGGCTTCGCTACACACGTTTGCCAGACATTATTGCCTTGACAGCCAAGTCCGGAGGGATGTCTTCTTTGGCCGTTCTGTCCTCCAGGACTTTCTGGTGTGATCTTGGTTCGCAGACCCACCACCGGGGATGGTATTGCTTGGGTATCTATTCTAAGGTGAGGAATCTAACTAACGTGTTTCTTTCAGATGAACAAGTTACTTACCTTCGGTAACGATGTATCTGTAAGAAACATTAGTTAGTTAGATTCCTCACCGACCCACCCATCCTCCCCGTTCTGCGAACTGACATCTAGGGTTAAGGTTGTCCTTTCAGGCCCCTAGATTTTATTTTTGGCACCAGTGTCGGTCTTTGCATGGCTCTGCGTTCCTGGCGCGGAAGGCTATGTACAAGAACTGACGTCAGCGCGCGAGGGCGGCGTCTAAGTACTCCGACGTCATCCCGGCGCACGACGCCGACGACTGACGCGGAGCCGCAGACGACGCCTAGCGACGCGCAAGGGGTATTGCTGACGAAAAATCTTCCGGATCCAGTCTGACGCCTGGGGATATTCTAAGGTGAGGAATCTAACTAACTAATGTTTCTTACAGATACATCGTTACCGAAGGTAAGTAACTTGTTCATCGATGTCATAGATGTAATCTCTGCTGCCCTAAATAATAACATATATGGTCGTGACCGGTGAATTGGAGGGGCGTTATGGTGGCAAAGCTCAACATACAGAGCACATATAAGTGGTTTGTATGTTTTGGATCATTACCATTCCATCCTTTTTAACTGAAGTTTTTTAAAGAGTGATTATTATTTTTTTTTTTTTTTTGCTAGGTTTTAAATTTCAAACTGGATAAAGAAGCAGAAAGTCTTTGTGCCACATGTGGAAGATGGCCATTATCAGGAGGCATGGCTTTTGGTCCCTCCATGTGCACCTTCCCACTCTTTCCAATTTACAAGCAGACCTAGTCTGTCTGGTACTGAGTGTTTATATTCAGTCATGTGTGCTGTGCAGTCATTTCCCTGGAACCAGTTACCGAGGGCCTTTGGCTCTTAACAGCAAGCAATTGGCATGGACTTTGATCACGTCCTGTCCCAGTCACCGCGCTTCAGTATCACTGCTCCCGGCTGTGCATAGCAGGTATTGGATTTAGGGTGCGGGAAGGCCACATCCTGCACATAGGCGCTGCGCCTTTGAAATAACTACACATGGCCCTTGTGAGCACAAATTTGTTTACTCGTTTTATAGGATTGTGAGTTTGTCAACCATTGTGGCAACATTGTGGCAAATTTATCATGTTAAATTTACTGGGTTATCACTTGACCCCGCCTGCTGCTCTGTACACAGATTCTGTATACGAAGGCATTCTTTAGTGATTGTTCACCCTCCGTAGGATTCATGCTATTGGCATGTCTCTGGATCACACAGTTTTGCCATTGATTGCTCACTAGTATTTTCTTTACTTTGACACCCTTCCTGATAAGTGTGCTCTTGTCATGCTGCCAAATCCCACTCATCGACCATTGTCGATGGGAAAATAACATGAGTTTGGCCAACGTGCGATACTTCAGACAATGCCTACTTGTTGCATATCACCAGATTACAGTTAATCATGCTATAGGCCGGAGCATGTAATGGATTTCTCTATTGAGGCAGAGCAAACTATAAACAAACAGATATAAAGTTAAAGAAAACATGACTTGTGGCATATGACATTCAGGAGTTTTGCATAAAATAAGCAAAGCATAAACATCGCAACTACCATGCCCACTTGGGGTAAACCTATTTTGACGATGTTTTAAAGGTGGTGCATGTTGTAACCAGTTTTTGTGTTGCATGGTTTTGCAGATGCCCTTTCACACAATCCTATTTCTCCAAGACTAGGAAGATGCTTATATGTACTTCTCCTTTCCTTTAGTAGTGCCATGTAGATTTGAGTCACAATTGTACGCTGACCTACATCCACTTTATCTCCTCTGTCCAAGAGGTGCAGAATTACCTACAGTTAAAGCAATATTTACTAGAAGTTACTCTAACCCATAAGATTTTCCGAAGTTATCAAGCCTATTACCTTAATTAGTCTTAGTTATTTTTCTAAAGGAATGACACTGCTTGGACATTATAATTATTTTGAGGGATACTTCTGCTGGCTGAAGTGAGCTCTCTTCCCCTCAACACCTTCCCAGAGTAAGCCTCAGTTGATGGACGTCAGTACCCCGCTGAACATCAAAGCCCACAGATGAGGTACTTTGTATTTCAGTGAGATTGCAGTAGTCCTTGGTTCTTGTGGTTCTGAAGGCAATGACAATACTTGTGACCAAATTTCATACTGGTCCTCGTGTCCCACAGACCCCTGAGATCTAGGATTACAGAATACATACCTTTTGTGATCCTGGACCACCAATGCTGATCCAGAAACGGTGACGTGCTGCAGTGGAACTAACCACCCGGAAAAGGCCCCCATCGGCCCTGGAAAAGTTGAGTTCCATATTGGCCACATTAAGGTCTAATCATGTGCAGGTACCGACAAGGCAATTCAAGTTGCATTAGCAATGTTAAGAGTGGTTCTTTTTTTCTCAGAGTGGAACTTAGCAAGAAATTGTTTAACATGCTCAGAGCAAATCATTAATGACTGTCCAAAGAGCAAGGACGAACATCCAAAGTAAGGTATTGGCGTTCCTCATTTACACTTTACCATCTGCGAGACTGAGCCTTATAGCCGATTGGACAGTTCAAAGTGCTGTTACTCTACCAATCCCACTAGAAAGTCTGTATGCCAGGGAGATGCAGTTTAAGACATGAGTTGCGGGTGTTTGACAAATGTCACTGTCTAAGTTCCAATGAAGCACCATTCGGGGCAGTGGAGAAGGCTCAGCAGTGCCTTACAGGCATCAGAACACAGCCTGCGGTGTGTGACATGAGCAACTTGCATGTCATTTGGGAGCGGAGACACAGGATTCAATCAGTCTGCTGTTTCAAGGCACACAACCGGTCACTTTTGTGTGTGTTGTGTCTGCATTTACATCAAACAGAATAGTTTGTTTGATCCTTTTCTGCTCGGAGCTACCTTTGCTCAGTTAACCATGCAGGTAATTGCCATATTCATTTACCTCTGTTAAGCAGTGACCTTTTTTAACTACAATTATGCCATCAGATCCTGCATCTTCTTGCCAAATCCCCTGTAAATACCTGCGCAAGCCAATGTTTTCCCAACTTCACAAACTATTGCATCACTTGCATGGCTCCTCCGGACTGCAGGCCGGGCGCACTGTGCATGCAGTTCTGTGATCTGACAACACCTTCGATGCTCTACTGCACTGCACATACAGTTATGGGGAATAGTGTTTGTCCTATTTCTACAAATCACATGTTCTCTTTTGCAAACCTAGTGTAAAAAGCTCTTTAAAGGGCAACCCCACCCCTCACACTTTAATTCAACAAGGTTAAATTAATGCACATGTATAGTAAAGCATCAAGTTATACAGTCTCATTGATAGCTTAAATAGCATCTGCATTTATTAGTATGTAGAACACAGCCGTTATAATAATTTTTCTTTTTTTAAAATCCAATATTCACAATTGTAATCGGACATGCATTTGAATAAGGCAAAGTAACTAAGGTCCAGTGTAAGATACAGTGGTTTGTTCTGTGTTTTTCAACATTTAGCGACGACAGCCAACATGTGTTTCGCCCCAAAGCGCCGCGCAGGCTCTGGGCCTCTTCAAGGCTCAAAATCATGCAAAAAGGTGTGTAACCAGTATCGTCCTTTGTCATGAAAAGACAGAAAGTCCACAGAATCTTTATGGTTTAGTCCAGATATTTAGGATGTAGGAGGTGCTGTAAAAGTCATCAAAAACTTTTGTTCCGTGTTTGAAAGGGTGTCTAAGTGTTATTCGGGTCTGTGCGTGTTAAACAGTCACGTGTGGTCTGGAAATGAGAAAAGAAAAGTTTTCCAGAACAGCATCTTTTACATCGCACGACCCAAATATCTGGACTGAACCCTACAGATTTTGTGGACTTTCAGACTTTTGTTGACAAAGGATGAGAATGGTTAGACACCTTTTCACATGACTTTGAGCCTTAAAGAGGCCCCAGGCTAAGGGGCAAAACGCGTGTCGGCAGTCATCTCTAAATGTTGAAGAAGCCAGAATAAACCAACCTTAGCTTGCATTGTACCTTTGTTACTTTGCCTTTTTTGGATGGAAGTCTGATTATAATGGTGTATATTGGATAAATAAAATCTTTTATTATTATAACGGTTGTGTTTTACACACTAACAAATGCAGATACTACTTAAGCAATCATTGAGTATATATAACCTGTCGCATTAGTATCCCAGTTCATTAATCTGAAAAAGCATTAGTGCTAGTTCTAAAAACCGGTACTGACAAGTCATTAGGTAATTTAAAACGGGACTGCAGTATCTTTACTTAGTGAAAAAGTATCAGTAACGGGTGTGATTTAGATGCAAAAAATGATGGGTGTAGCGTATATCTTGAGTAAGCCCGCGAGGTCTGCTGTAAGGAGATGGGAGAAGGTAATGGGATATGATGGGACAAAGTAGACAGCGGACCCTGGATGGAGAGGTCTGCGGAGCCCACCTTTGGGGAGTGCAACTTTGTTATTAGCAGGAACGTTGAAGAGGTTGGTTTAAAACAGCCTGGCGCCAGGGACTAGGAAACGAAAATAGTCCTGGCAAATTAGTCTTCTCACACTGCAGGACACTGTGACTAGAATGAGGTACAGAGGTTCTCTCGTGGTTGGGTCAAGGAAACCCAACCTGCTCTGAAAGCCGCCTCCTTGCCTGCTGCCTACCAGGAAAAACGAGTGGGGAAAATGAACAGTCCGGTTGTGTACAAGGCACTTGGAGAACAGCAAACCCCAGGACACCTGACCCATCTGCTTATTGTTGGGTCTTTTTCTTAGTAGCGCACATGCTGATGCTTTTCCTAATGTGTAACTTCGAGCTCCAGCCTTTAGCTTGCCCCACCATAGGATACAGGCACAGAGAGGATCAGTGGTGAAATGTAGACACCGTCTCTATTATAGCTATTTCAGTCCTGCTGTAATGTTTTAAAAAATTCCTTATTTGACTGCTGACCGAAAGATGCTAAGGCAGTATTGCGCCATATGAGACAGTGCACAGACTGATTAAAAAATAGCCCCTCTTAAGCCTTAAGAGCATTTAAGGTTACAGAGGCTGCTTCTGAACTCCACTTTGAGGAAATGGATTTAGACGCTTGCATTAAAAATCGTTCCTTAATTATGTACAGGGCTAGCAATTACTAAATTCCCAAAGCAAATTTTATGAAGGATTTTTGTGCTTACCGTAGCAGTTTCGTTGAATGCGGCTTTGAATCTGTTTTTTTCCATCTTGACATTATCCTATGAATGGTCTATGATAGCATGGTTCACTCTGGGTTCGCGAGCATACAGTGATCAAAGCTGGTCTGGCTGATACACTATGCTTATTTGTGCGCCATGAATATCAAAATGAAGGATATTCTGGCGCCTCAAAAAGGATGAGTAGCCCCAGCTGGGGTCCATTGAAAAGCCAGGTTTCCAGTTTCCTGCGAAATTCGAGGGCTGAGCTCTGATGTGCAGGTGGAGGTTGTTCCTGGAATTAGTAGCCAGGTACCAGAGAGCGCACCGTCCAATGAGGTTTACTGTTATCACGCACAGAACTGACCAACTATGGACATTTCATCCATAACATGTGCCTGATGCTGGTCTCAGGAGCCCCTGATGTGACCACAGTCCGCAAATGGACGCTTGAGCCTTTTCCAATTCTGGTCTTCAAGTTTGTGATTCCTCTTCATTGCAATTGTGATATCACAGGGACTACATGTGGTGCAACAGCACGTCCATTTGTGTACCCTCCTCCACTGGTGAACCCAGTAGAGAGCCTCAGTACCTGTACTGAAAATATGAATTACTTGAAACATAATTGCATGCCTCTGCTCCTCATAAAAAAAGAGCATTATATGCATAACACATCGAAAATTACATATGCACAAACATCCCATCTGACAATCGGTGAACAGTTAATTTGTATTTGTAATTGCATTATTTGATCTAGATAGGAGTAACACATCCCTTGGTCTGGATCTAAATAGAATATTATACATTGGGTACATCAATCCCTGTAAGTTCACCTTAATATCATTTCTCCCTTGTATTCTGGCCCCAAGGATATTATCCTGCCCCCTTCCCTACCCTTTCTCCACTTTCTTGCCAGACTTTCCAGATAGTATATCATTTCTGTGGGAAGAAACACCCAATGTAAATAGACTTTTCAATTGTCATAATCCATCCCATCCCCCTTTACCACATACCCAAATCCAGGTTAATGCCACCACTCCAATCAATCTCCCTCCTTTGGCAATAGTCCTAGGATCTATCTCCATTTGCTCTGTTCAGTCTGGAAATTAGCTCTGGGAGTCCGGTTGAGCCCAGCTGTAGCATGGTGCTGGTGACCGCTGAAGAGGAGGTCCTACTCAGTCAACGAATGGAGACTCTTGGTCCAAAAAACCCCAGAGAAGGCATGCTGGATCATCAGTTATCCTTCACGGTCTAGGCTCTTCATGTACTTAGTCACAAAAGTCCTGGTGAGGGGTCACCCAGTATAGGAAGTGTACCGCATGAATAAGTGATGTCTTCACCATCTCTACTGGTTGAGTTCCCGTCGGAGCAGGATTTGGTCTCGTATCGCTTATGCTGCCACAGAGCTGTCAGGAGTCCACCCTGGTGCTGATGGTCCGTCTTTTTAGATCTCATTTTCTATTGCAGTCACCCCTGGTTTACCATTCGTCATAGGTAATGAGCTCCATAGCAGTTCCACTCATCTAACTGATCTGACCATGGGTAGCTAGACAATAAGTTTCTGAATTACTCCCACTTTCCCTAGGATCCGGCCTCAATTGGATTGGTGTCTCTTTTGGAACCCAACGCTTTCTTGGATCCCTCCCAGTCAGGCTTCCGTGCCTCTCATAGCTCGGAGTCGGCATTAATGGAGGTCACCGACCCAATCCGAGTCACTTTAGATCAGGGTAACTCAGCTATGCTTGTTCTCCTTTATTTATGAGCTGATTTTGATACCATCTCCTGCCCAATTCTAATTCAAAGTTTGGAGGAGATTGGTGTCAGCGGCAAAGCTCTGAATGGGTGGAAACTTAATCAGAACAATCTCACAAAGTACATATGGATCCATATCATTCTAAATCCATGGCCCTGGATAAAGGGTTGTCCGAGGGATTGATTCTGAGCCCTACTCTCTTTAACATATATGTGGCTCCCCTTGCCGGGCTTATCAGGTCATGTGGTTATGACACTATCTCGTATACCGACGGCACGCAATTGGTCATCACCATGAATTCCAACCAGGAACTTACCAAAGTCAAATTCAAACAATGTTTGTTAAAAATTGCATCATGGATGGTTGCTAACTTCCTTCCGCTCAACTCCAATTAGACCGAGGTCCTACTTTTTAGGAAGGCTCATTCAATTTGGTCCGCTGACTGGTGGCCATCTGAACTTGGATCGCCCTGACATCTAGACAATTGGTTACAAATGTGGGTGTCTTTCTGGACGATAATCTCTCTATGAATGAACATGTTAACCCATCTCTGGAACCTGTTGTGGTCTAATGCGCATACTAAGGAAGGCTTTTCACTAGGCTCCTCTGCATGCTAGAAAAACCCTTGTCCAGACGTTAATACTGAGCTGCGTGGACTATGAGAATGCCTTTATGGACGGAATGATTAAGGCTTTTTCTCCAGACTTCAGGTGGTATAGAACACGGCAGCCCACCTCGTCTGTAATCTTCCTCTGTGTTCTCCATCTGAACCCGTATTATGCTCCCTTCATTGGCCTCCCATTAAAAAGTGTGCACTCTTCAAACTTACATGTTTGGTCTTAAAATCACTACACGGGAAGGGACCATGTTATCCTAAAAACAAACTGCAGCCTTGTATCCTGGAACGCCGGCTCAGATCCAGCGAGCTTTTAGTACTATGCCCCAAATGTATCCATACAGCCAGATATGGTGGCTGCTCCCTTTCTTTCACGCCTCCCAAATACTGGAATAAGCAACCCATGCCCCTTTGTTCTTGTTCAGACCAAATCCTTTTCAAGAAACTCCTGAAAACATGGTGGTTTGATCTTTAATCACCATATGGAACTGTGACCTGCATTTGATGGCCTCGGCGCCGAGAGAGCTCCCCGGGGATGATTTGTTTGCCTAAGAAATATAATAAACAATACAAATAAAGGTTTGATGCCCTGTTCTCATTGATCCTCTACTTAGACTCCCTTCCTCCTAGCTGTTTGGCCTCATTCTAATGAACTCCCATCATCTGTCTTGAAGCTGCTGCAGACTCTTCAGCTTTTGTGGACAGAGGTCCTCCAATGGCATTGTTTACCTGTCTCAGCTGGTACTGCTGGGACTAATCCAAATGCTCAGCCTGACCTATCCAGCTGCTCTAGCTTGGCCGTCAAAGGTTGACAATTCTACTGCACAGCTCTATCTCATAGGTCTTCTTCCCCAAAAGTGCTTGGTTGGTAGAACCAGTCATTAATCCAGTGCCAGTGACCAGGAGCACCAGCATCCCAACACACACTACCACACAGTCATGACAACATCTTTGGAAATGCTTTCCCCTCTGACTCCGGTACCACTGCTCGAACAGGAGGGCATCTACATTCTTGGGAATAGAACACCCACTTATAGACAGTCATGGCTATTGTGTCCACATGCTCTCAAGCAGGACCAGGAGATTGGCAGGAAGTCTTTCTCTGAGCCATCCATCTGAAAGTTTTTGGATAAAGAACCAGGCCCCCAAGTTTAGCCAAACCCTTTAAGTCAGGGACCCTAGATCAGACTACATTGGGGATCGCTGGTTCCCTGCAGGGCTAAGCAACTTTCACCTGGGAAGGGAGGATAGCTGTCTAGAGACGTGAAAAGAGAATGTACTGATTGGCTTTTCTAAATCTCTCTTTGAGATAGGTGACCCCTAACACCACCATTGTCTGTTAGAGGTTATCTCTATGACACAAGATTGAATAGTACACTTCCTTGTTTCAAGACTGTCAAACATTCTTGCTCAATTTGGGCAAAGAGACTGCAGAACAAAAGGAAGGATGTGACAGAACTTCATTGATCTGCCTCTAGTGCCATAAACTCCCATCTGGCCATGCACCAGCAGTCCTGGTTCAAGTACTTGCATTTAAAGCCTTCGAGCTAGTAAGCAGTCTTCAATCTCCCCTTCATTTGGAAGAAGTTACTGCTTTCCTCAATGGGTGAGATCCTTCTACAGCAGACGAAAGGCATATCACTGGAAAGTTACTACTCTCCATTCAATAAGTACCACTGAGACCAAACTCCCTCCCATTCAACAAAGGCCTTTCAGTTCTTTTAAAGCTAACTAGCCCTTCTACTCCAAGACCCTAAATCTCCAAGCTCGTGCCTCCACCTCGCCCTCCTCCTCAAGAAACAGACATTTGAGTAGGAGTTTCAGAGGGAAGAACCAGTCTGCTCTTAAGACCGAAGGCAACAGCTAAGGAGAGATCCATTCTACTCTGGTTGAAGAGAAAGGCCTTCTCCCCTCCACCAATGGAACCAAATAACCACATATTCTGGTGTCCTCTCATTGGTGAAGAATTGCTGTGCTCTACTACTTCCAAACCACTGCCATGTAGGATGCCGCTGCCCAAATAGGCATCCCAAGAATGTTTGGAGAGGAAGGACAATCTGAAGCTTGTTCTACCACCAGGAGGATGAAGGCTACTGCTCCCTTTATTTCTTTGGAGAGAAAAGGGAGATGGTTTCCTCTACAATTTAAACCAGATTTTGAGAAGTTGAAGATGCTCACTCCTCAGGTGCTAGCAGTTATCTAAAATAACAATTGGCTACGTTCAGTGGACTGTAAGGATGCCTGCGTCTTTGTGCCATCCTTTGAACATAGGAAGTTTGTGTTGGAAAACCTGTAGTACCTCGACAAGCCTCAGCTGTCTGGTCTCCCTGCCTCTCCTTGGCCCTTTGCCAGGATGTGGCCCCAGTTATCGCTTTTCTTGGGCAGCAAGGGATCTGTACTTCAGCAATTATCATCTTAGAGGCATAAGTGGAGGAAGGAGTACTCCGCCTTAACCTGGTTCTCAGGACTCTGTACGATCATGGATTTGGAGCTGTGTATACCGAAAGGATTCCATTTAAAAGGGCATCCTTGGCTACCGCCTGGCAAAGTTTTCCACCCTTCACACAAGGTAACAGCCAGAAAGTGGATCATTTCATGGACAACGAGACCCTTACTGTTTCAGGTGGTAAAATAGAGCTACTATAGAAATTATGTCCGCAATAAAGTGCTAAAGAACTGGAAACCCACAATTAAACCTCATCCTGAAAGATGGTTACTCAACTGGAAGGTTGAAGAGAATTATGCACAAAAATGTGGAACTTCTTCATAGATCTATTTGACTTCTAAATATACACAATAATTACCAGCTCGTTTAATGGAAATTTGTTATGAGATTCCAAGATTTTATTGAAAATATTGTTATTTCAGAATTTACTTTTGCCAGTGTTGGTTGTCAATTATTTATTTCAGTAGGCTTAGATCCAGATTTCTCTCTAGACACATTTATGAAAAAAAAGCAACATACTCTATTTTACAATTTAGAGCACCGCTAGAACTGCCTTTCACTACATTACTGTTTTGTGAGTCACATAATCCAAATATTTTTTGCTCTAATGTAGCTTGTGTAAATATTGCAGTTTGAACAGTATTTCAATGTATCGTATTTCTCTATCCCTTGGCCTTTTGTACCCGATTTGTATGTTTGGAACATGCTACCTGAAATGTTGATTATGTTGGCATAGTGTTCACTTTGCAAGCTTACTCTGCACTCTCACAAAAACACACGTTTACCAATCCTTTTGAGAATCTGTTCTTTCGTTTTCCTTGACAACTTTATAAGGTGGAGTTTAAGGTATATGCTGATGGTTGGTAGGTGAATATTGAGGCCACAATTGGATGGATTTTGAAAAATATATATTTTTTTATTGTTTTCCTTGACAAGCCAAACAAAAAAAACAATTGTGTAAATAACAAATTGATAGTGGTTTCTTGAAGTCCATTGAATAAATTCATAAATCTTAATCCTCTCCCAGCCCACAAGTGGTGTGTTACAGTGCATTAATTTCTCTGGAGATCTGGTTGTCAACTGGATTATTCCGAGGGAATCCTCCATGTAGGTTTCCTTGTTGTCTCATCTGTGCCATAACAGGCCCTTCATCATTGGTGATATATATATATATTTTTAATTTCCCAACCTATTTCATCCCACCAATTTTCATTGAAAAATAGTAAATTCTTTAAATTCAGATGGGCAAGAGATGCAAATAAATGTGTTTGGCCCAAGTATGTGTTGGTCTGGCTTTGCATATTTTTTATTGGCGAGAGTTTAAAGGGTGGATCTCTATGATCCTGCAGGTTGGCAAGATTAAAATGTATGCAGCTGGTTGAGATTGGGGAGTAGTGTCCAAATATAGTAAAAAGAAAGCCATGTTTAATCTCATACTTTTGATTTTGTTCATTATCAATGAATATACACACCCAACTATTTGCTGCTGTGATAAGGCAGATAATTAGGTTTTGTCCAGAACTAATTTAATTACATTAAAAAAGTAGTAATGGGTAATGCAGAATTGTGAATACTATTTTAGGATAAATTTTGTTTATTTGTTTTAAAGGGATACACGACAGCCACCTACAACTCGCAGGGTTGTATTATATAACCAATCATTTACATCTCATGTATATGATGTTTAGTCGCTCATCTTTTAAACACACTAATTAACAAGTTGAACTAACAAACAAAAATAGATACCTCTCCATACACCTCCCTCCCACTCCCCCAAATTAGTCTGCTTTTCGATCACTTCTGCCTCTTAGAAAATAGTCGCCCATCCAGAAGCCCCACTGCCGGCTGTTAAATGTATCTGAATGATGCTCCGAATCCACCAATCAGGCCAGTTCTGAAACACTTGGAAGCTTCGGACAAGTGACCACCAAGAACTTGGACGCAATCGTGTTAAGCGTTGTTTCCAGTGTTTTGAATTGTTCACCTATTCCCTTGATGGTCATCGATATTTTTACCCATCAGTTCCCAGAGTCAATAAAGCCATATTCTGACTGGGTAGACTTTCCTTACTCCACAGTCTCAGGACCGCTTGCATCGCAGCATATAATAGCAAAGCAATCAAAGGACCTCTCTGGGATCACTGGGGGTATGAGAGCCGATCAACTACACCTAGACTAACATGTTTCGGAAATCTAATCGGGGAGATGTTAAGCATCCTATCAGTTTCATCCCAAACCTCCCCTCAGAATCTTTTAACTCTATTGCCATGCACAGCATATGTGTAAGGGAGCCACCAGGGATCCCACACTCCCTTCAGCAGTCCCCGCTTTTGCACCCATCCCAGCCGTGTATTCATTCCACTGGGCGTAATACCAGTAGGTGGTAACTTTAGTTAGAGTTTCTTTTATTGCTGAGATGGATGTGCTCGTTCGTGGGCTAGAGTAAATTCCTTATCCGTCCACCCACATTCTGCCCAGTTCAGCCTCCCATACTTGTTGACCTGTTTTGCGGAGGTTCCTTTCAAGCATAAGGTATCGATAGATTTTAGCAACTAAGTGCTTCCACTTAGCTTTTGATAGGAACCATTCATTCCTATGTGGGTAATATTTAATTTTTCAGATGCATTTATGTTAAAGCGCACAGATTGAAGTATCCTATCTTTAGATGGCATTTAACATTAACAAACATGTTTAAATTGTTTTTCTTAGATGAGAAAGTTGTGGGGAAAGTCCGGGAATTGCAGATGAAAGCAGAAGACTACGACATCGTCAAAGTTATTGGAAGAGGTGCTTTTGGAGAGGTGCAGCTGGTAAGAGTACTGTGAACCCAGTTACCTCATCACCTTTCCACACAGAAGATTTATAACCATAGAGAACAGACACAAGTATAGTGCCTTGGCAACTGCCAGGTTAGTTAGATAGATGAACAGTGTGAAATCAACAATGTGGTGACAAGGATCAATGAAAGGCCTAGCTTTCAACCCATTTTTCTGCAAAATTGAAAAAATGAGAAAGACAGAAACATAAATGAAACTTTGCAGATGCCTCTAACATGTACCATCATTGAGCTGTGTTGAAAGCATCAGCCAGTTGAATCTAGGCCTGACCATCAGGGTATAGTCCCCGTAATGTGTACGTTTGCATCCATTGCGGCCGTGTGGTCTAGTTGATATATGTTCTAAGGGTTTTTATAAGACGCACGAATACCAAAAAGGCATCTTGGCTCAGGCATCCTTACATCCTTGAGCACCGAATCAACCTTGATGAACAGAGAGTATGGTAGAAGATCACTATCGTATAATAACAGACGGTGCATTGTGATCATCGATGCGTTGCTAACCTGAAGAAGATATCTGGGATCTAATCAGGACTCTGGCAGTTGAATGTCAAATTATGTGATTCTGGGAAATCCCGGCTTATTGAGTTTTTTCAGATTATATAAATATGTTTAATGTGGAGTGACAGTGTGAAGTGAAACTGTACAGTCTGATGCCTAGTATTTCCCGTGACTTCGTGTTCTAACCCCCTCACTTTTCAGTTTATGCAATCTGGTGTCCATCACTCCCCCACCACACTCATTACTGTTACACTTGCAGCTCCTGTTGCAATAAACACAGTTTTTTTCATCGGACACCTTGCATGTCCTTGGCGTTACATATGTTATTTTAAGTACCTCACATAAAAAATACCAAATGGCATAATCGGAGACAGCCTGGCATTCTTGCGATGGTGTACAGTTTTAATTAGATTTGCAGCATTGCTGGAATACTTCAGCACATCTTGTGCAGATTATTTTGCTCAGTAAGGACTGGCAGTTTCTTCTCTGAAACTTTTTTGAGAGTTCTCCTGAGAAGTGAGACACTTACTCGGATTTAACACCAGCGAAATCAGCAGAAGCCCATATATTTTAGTTTTTTCAAATTTTCATGATGATCAGAATGCCATTAGTAGCTTCACTTTACCATTACAATAAAGGTAGACACAATTGTATAGCTGTTGGAAATGCTGATATTGTATATTTCTCAACATTCAAGCAAGTAAGAAAATATAATTTAGCTATATAACGGGAAGCCTAATAATCCATTCCCAGCTTTAACAGTTATAATAAAATACTACTTTCCAGATAAACTTCCCGCTGGGTGATTTCATATCATCCCAGAGGTCTTTCCCCAGCAGGCAGTCCATGCTGAGCTCTGTATTGACCCCTTTCATACCTGTCTCAATTCTGTTTCCAGCTGGCAGTTATGCCTGAGCATTGACATAATGAAAATTTTACCCAATTTCTTATGGTCGTCTCGATCCTGTGTTCTCCTGAACAGCTGAGGTATCTCTTGGAGTCCTCAAACACGTGGTCAGCTTGGGTAATGCTTGCTCAGATACTCCAGAGAGCTGCCATTTAAAAAAAAAAAAAAAAAATTCAATCTGTATACAGATTTGTTGTTGGCACCTTCGAATGGACATTCGGATCTGCCTCCCACACAGTCAGTGAAAAGTTCCCTGCCACTTAAGGACACTGGTGTGCATCTCGTCTGTCTGGCAAAGCAGGCTTGGCAATCTGTGGAGTTGAGGTTTCTCCTTCAGGGCAACCTTGCTTTATTTGCCCCTTTTCCCCACATGCAAAGCAACCAACCGTGTACTTAATCTATGCATTCTTGCCTTTTTCATTTTTCGACCTTAGTGGAAGGCCACATTCATCTTAGGCTTCTGTCCCTAGTGGAATCCATGGAATTACCCGTGCCATTCTGCAAAGCCTTTTGGACGTACTGCTGGGAGGTGTCTCCCATTAGGTTTGTCTTGCTGCTTATCCTTCTCTTTCTGTCCTTTTTGAGAATCCCTGACTCACTTCCATTCTTTACATTCTTGTGGTTTTAGGCGATTCTATAGCCAGACCTCTTGATGAAATATTCTTTCTTGCAATACTACCCTACTTGGTAACTCTTCCTGAGTTCAATAAAGACTCAGTGAGTTCACTTCTCCACACAGTTTTGAAGAATCGGTAAATGAGTGGCTAGAGGTGCAGTTGGGTTGCCTTCACTACTTCCAGTATGAACACCTTTTTCAAGGCTTTCAGGAAGGCATTCTGTACAAAGCTTGTCTATCCTGTTCCTACTCAGTCTCCCCACCCCTTCGTTCTGTCGCTGCACACAAGCATCATTCATTAAAACTCACTGGCGTTATCATCTTGTCCTACCTTGTTTATATAGATTTCCTGCTCGAGACACCTAATCCTAAGAAACTCTGCAATGGTTACAAGGACAAGTACAGGGTCTCTAAATGGTGAGGTTATGTGGACCCCTGACTGACGCCGGGCCCATCACTATGGCCTTTCGGACCAATGTACCAAGAAGAATTCTGCTTGTGAGCTGGTCTGTGCAAAGTTCAGCGCACTTATTGCTTTGGCCTTTGCGTTTATTCTGCAGTTCGCCCACTCTTTTATCTCAGCACCACTTTTTTGTGAAATGTTGTGCATAAGCCATCTCGTAAATGGCCTGCCACAAGTGTATTAGATTTCGATTGTTATTACAGGTCTGGAACCAATAATCAACTCCGTTTGCCAGCCAACATAAGGCCCTCACTTGTTAATGGGGCACTATTAATGGGAGGGTACTGTTGTTTTCCACTGATGTCTCGAGGATAGGATAGGATATGTGCTTCTAGAGCGCTCGTATGCCGTGGCGTCTTGGCGCTAAGGTGAGTACCAGTATTACGGCCTGCATCAATCGCCTATGATATAGCAAACAGCCAGGTCTTCAATTCTCTCCTGAATGCTTATCTGTTAGATTGAAAACGCATGGTTGTAGGCAATGAGTACCAGAGCTTTGCTGCGCAGTAGGAGAAAGCTCTCCCACCCCATCTTGCCTTCCTGATCCTGTCAGTATGGAGAAGACCCAGAGTACTGGATCTTAATGAACGGGCAGGGGTATAGGGTCTGAACATTCTTTGAATGGCCTTCAACTCGACGCTGGATAGGAAGCCAATGTAAGGCTCGGATTCCAGCGGAGGTGGATTTACCTCTTGGTATGTTTAGGAGTAATCTAGCGGCGGCGTTTTGTAATGATTGTAGCCTGCTCATTTCTGACTTATTAATTCCCAATAGCAGGCCATTACAATAGTCTAACTTGGATAGCAGAAGAGCTACTACCACTGACTTCTGCAATTCCTTCCCAATAAAAGGAAAAATCTTTTTCAAAGTTTTAATTGGAAAGAAGCATGAGGAGGTAAGGCTATTTACCTGGGCAGCAAAAGTTAATTGACGGTCAAAAATAACTCCCAGATTTCTAACCTTAGGAGCCGGACTGGGACATTCCCCAGCTGTCGGCCACCAAGAGGCGTCCCACCGGGGTTGCCCCTGGCCATATTCAATGACATCTGTCTTATCTGTATTGATTTTTAGGAAGCTATGGTTCATCCAGATCATAATCTCCTCTAGGCAGGAATGAAACCTAACAGCTGTATTTTCAGGGTGTTTAGCCATGGAGATTATGAGCTGGGAATCATCTGCATATGATGTAAAAGCAAAACCATGCTTCCTGATCAGACTGGCCAGGGGTAGCATGTAAATAATAAAGATTGTAGGTGATAATTGCTGAACCCTGGGGGACCCCACAGGGCAGGTGAAAACTTTCAGATTGCAAGCCCACCCAATGCAGGCTCTGTACTCTCCCGTCCAAAAAAGAGGATAGGAGGGACAGAGCCGACCCTCCAATTCCCACATCCCGCAGCTGCTGAACCAACACCGTGTGGTTCACGGTGTCGAAGGCCGCCGAGAGATCGAGCAGCACAAGGACTGCATTACCCCCTTGATCAATTGTTCTCCGTATCTCCTCAGCAGCTACGATCAAAGCTGATTTGGTCGAATGGTTGGATCGAAAACCATGCAGCGTTGGGTCCAGTATCTCATTGGTATCCAGATAGTCTGTCAATATTCTGTTTATTGACTTTTCCAAAATCTTGGCGGTTATGGGCAGACCGGCAATCGGCCGGTAGTTCTTAGGCTCCATAGGATCTAAAGTGTTTTTTTTTAGGATAGGTCTGATCGTGGCCTTTTTCCAGCATGGTGGATAGCTGCCTGACTCCAGGACTTGATTGATTAGCGGCGTCAACTCGTCGCCAATTCTGCTAGCAACCGAGTGTAATACCATAGCAGGACAGGGGTCTTTAGGTGATTCAGATTTTATAGAGAGGAGCAGTTTACAGATTTCATCTTGACTAATCGCTGGAAATCTGGTTAACTTCATCTCAGGTGGTTCTGCTGTCGACTGTGATGAAAGTGATATATCTGAGAGCATTCGAGTTATCATAGATAACTTGAACTTTATTTTGAAAGAATGTTGCTAACTTATCACACATAGTTTGATTAGTATGAAAGATAGTGCCAAGCTGTGATTTAGAAAGCAGATTTACTGTTTTAAAAAGCTCCCTGGAAGAATTACCAGCTTCCTCTATTTTAGTGGTGTAATACAGCTTTTTTGCCTCAATAATTGCCTCTTTATATTGTTTAAGGGAAAGATTATAAATCGTTTACATGACCTTATCGTAGTCCTGACTCCACTGTCGTTCGGCTGTTCGACATTTCACCTTTAGAATCTTCAGTTGAGGGTTATACCAAGGAGATGTAGGCTTAAATCTCCTAATAGTAGACCATTTTTCTGGGGCTACCTGGTCGGCTGCTGTCCGGAGCCAGTTGTTAAACTCAGAGGCTGCCTCATTGCTATTTTTGGCCAGCGACAAGTGACCTTGACCAAGAGCTACTAACAGGTCGTCTGCGCTGACTTCATTCCACCGTCTGGACATTACCTTAGTAGGTTTTATTTGTTTTTCCTGAGATGGCAGCGGGACCCTGATCTTAAAATGGACCGCATGATGGTCAGTCCATGAAAAAGGTGTGACTCTTGACACGAGTATTTTAGGGTGATTAGAGAAAATACCATCTAAAATGTGACCAGCCTGATGGGTGGGGCTCTGAAACCAGCTGGGTAAATCCAAAAGTGGCTAGATTATCAAGTAGCCTTCTTGTATCTGAGTTGTCAGCAAGTTACAGATGAAAATTAAAATCCCCGAGTATTATAAACAGGGCAGAGTCTGTTTGGGATTCTAAATGAGTCATTAAGGTCTGAGCAAATGGAGCCTTAGGTCCAGGGGGCGATAGAGCAATAAACCCTGAAGATTCAGAGTATTGTTAATATTAATGACAAAGTGCAGGGCTTCTGCCGGGAGAATCCTGATGGTGGCTACGCGTAATTTTAGATATTCCCTATGAATAATGGCTATGCCCCCTCCTCTTCCCCCCTCCCTATCCTGTGAGGTGACTGCATAGCCTTTTGGCAAGGCTATGTTCAAATCAGGGCATGAGGCGTTGTCTGTCCATGTCTCAGTGAGAAAAATTATGTAAATATTCATACTTTGGATCATGTCCTCGATCTGGTATTTATGCTTGCCTAGCAATCGAATATTAAGTAAAACACATTGCAGATTTTCCTCATGGGCTGATTTGTAGTTACTAACCACATTATGCCTGGACAGAGAGCCGGTTTGGGTATCCATGACTCCACCCTCCCACCCCCCTACCCTTTCAATGGTTGGACATCCCAGACGATAAGAGCAGTTAGAACACTTAGTATTACCAGAAGAGGTTAAATCGTGTGGCTTACATGAATCTAGATTCAAAAGTAACAGCTGTTCCCTGCTATATTCTCTGAAGCTCAACTGACCAGGGGTTATGGCGCTGGTCGCATTCCGGGCGCAGACGGGCTTGCTTATGTGCGCCTATGGCGCGCCAGCGGCGCGCCTGCTGCGCGCGTCCGCCCCAGCGCGTTAATGTAGCTTCCGGTAGTGGAAAGACTAGCGCGTCAACCCTTGTGCAGTGCGGACCCGCTAACATCCGGGTTCCTCCAGGGTCGATCCAGAGAGTCAATCAGTAGTTTAAAATGTTCGTATTTTTAAAAGCAGAGAAAGCGACAATAAAGTGCCAGGTGCAATGAGAAGTGTTCAGCGAAGTTAAAATAAAGTTAAGATGGCAGGTAGCAGCAAATTCACAAATAGCAGCAGTCTAAGGCTTCTAACAGCAGGTACTCACACGAGCACCATTTCACGTGAATTAAATCATGATGTCACTTTCTTTGTGCACTTTACTCTCGTTATTGGGTAGACAGTCTTGTTGTAGGACAGGGTAGTAGTTCAGAATGCAGAGACATGAATTGCACACAAAATAAATGTTTTGTTGCATCTATATATTTCAGAAATAACATTTGTTCACATTCAGGAAATGTAGGACTGTTAAAGTAATGGACACTAAATCAGTACGCCGTTGCCAAATTGTGGCTTACATATGACACCAAAGAGTTTAGTAGCACATGAGCAGTGAGGCGCTACACTCTTAACATCATTCATTCATGATCTTTCCTGGACAATGTTATCACATGCGGGAGAAACTGATTTCTCAGCTCTCTTTGAATACAGTCTGTCCTGGTTTCTCCTTTGTGGCTTGAACTGTCCCCATTCAATGAGAAAAAAGTACCTGGTATGCTACAATACCTCTTCTCAATGACTCAAGTGCAAAGTTTAACACGCATGTGGGGTTGAAGCCAGGTAGTTTATATAAAAATGTTGCCAAGCACAAAAAGCTTACACAGTCTTAGACCCACAACGCAGAAGTGAACTCTTATTCCCATCCACAGAAAAATCATGGACTTTAAGTTACCTGTATGGATTGCTGCAAAGTTTGTGCCTAGTTGGCAGTACTCCATTAGTTGGCGACCCAGTTCAATGAGACACCCGTTACTGCTTCCACTGGTCTCCAGTGTTGAATATCACACCAGGGGATTATTGATGTGGTAGTGGGCTAGCATAAACAGTAGACCTTCTGGGTGCACCTTTTCCTTTAAAAGGCTTTCATGGTTGAGAAGTCCAAATGTCTAGCACAACAGAACTGGGGGAGCACCTACTAGACCTACAGGTTCTTATTCCCAAATCCAGCTTGGATGAGTGGTTACGTCCCAATCGCATCAATGAACCACAATTTCTATGGACCAGAGAGATTGGTTAAAACTGTTCAGAAGTAAGTGTGACCATCCACCTGCAATGGGAAACCGCTTAAGGCCTAGGGTTATAGGGTAAAATCCCTCACTCATCCCCAAGGCTGAAAAATAGGTGATACAGGCTCTCAGAAATTTGCTGATGGATGGTATCAGGTGGGTCAGATTGAAACGTGCTTACTACACATTTCTGCGGTGTTGCCTGACGGTCCACCACCCTCTTGTGCAAAGCGATGATCTTGGCTAAGTTAAGCAGATGGAAGAAGACTCTCGATATGCACCTTTTTTTTTTTTTATTACTGCTACTTTAAAAACACGCAAATGAACTTCAAACCTTTATGTGTATGATTTAATCCTAATCCTCCTCCTAAGTATTTTAAACCTTCTGGGCTTTAATTCTGAGATATCCACGGTTGCACAATAGTAACAAACTAGGTAACCCGAGTACCTCCCATATTTGCAATATCAGTTTGGATCTGTGAAGCAGCATGATAGTTGACCACCACTCGTGTGCACAAAACGCAATACATTTAAAAAGGTTAATCACAACATATTTACAGGAGTGACATCATTATAGTGTGAATATAGAATCCCACTGCAACAAGCTGTGGCAAAGCCGCTGGGCCGGTTTGTGGCAAGCAGGTGCAGTGAAGAAAAACAGAAAATAAAATAAGTCTAAAGGTCCGAATGCTTGAAATAGACAATTTTAAATAAAAGAAATTACCATCTAATATAATTTTGATAAAACAGTACAGGTGCTTCCTAGCAGGAAAGTGTACTTGGAGCGGGTATAGAAACCGTTTTTAGTTTTAATGCTAATCAGAGGAAAAAGATTCTTATTGGCACGAAGAAAAGGTACTATCACTGGGGTCTCAAGACCTAATTTAAATATACAAGCATGACAAAAAATAGAAAGAATAAAGAATGGAAAGGAAAAAAGCATTGGCAAATTAACATTTGCCAACAAGCCCTGGCACTGAAGAGTGCACTTCTTTTAAGGCACATGTGCACAGGCAAAATGCCATGGTTCCCAGTGTAAGACCACCAGTGACTAAAGTTGACTGACCACTTTCACCATGCTGTAGGCTGTGTTGAGCAGAAGAATTATGTGAATGACGGTTGAGCAGAGCAATAGATGAAGAGGCCTTACTCAAAGCCCCTCTATCTGTTTATATGTTTTTGATTTTTATTTCTACATGCAAATGGTGGGGCAATTTATGCTTGTCTCTTGGTTAGATCTATAGATATGCCCATATTTTTACAAGGGGCAGCAAATATCCAGCTTACGAAATTGTGCTTTTACAATAGCCCCATATATAACGACACCATACCAGTAAACATAAATGTAATCTGGTAACAAGTAATTTAGAGCAACCATTGTCAAACACCTTTCAGTGGGCCACACTGCAAGCTGGTCTTACTGGGCCCATCTGTGGGGCTTGTGGCCTTTTACTCTTGATGTCCAGGGGCCCGACATACTATGGATTCTGAGTAATTGGCACTTTTGATTCTCAGGGTAGGCGTAGTCCGAGTAGTCCAAGGCTCCCTTCGGGGGCGGAGGGGGGGGGGGGGGGGGGGAGGGGGGGGAGGGTCGTGGATACAGATTAGTGAACATGGACTCTCAACTCAGATTACACGCAGCAATAAATCATTGTCCATCTAAATACTCACTTTTATGAAAAAATAAGTATTTTATTTCTACCGCTACCCACACAAAGGAAAAATATAACACAAGCAATTGCACAGCCTCCCCGAGGTTGAGGCTATAGTGTTTCTTTGGTGGTTTCCTGTGCCAGTCATTCCTCGTGGTAGCGATTGTGATTATTCCCCATTCACTATTGGTAACATCCAAGGTATTCCTCATTAGTAGTCTGAGTCTCAAGAGTCCACTGCGACTCTGATTTAAAGTCTATAGTGTTCCAGCACAAACACGCTCAAATTGGCAGCACGTTTACCTGGGGCTGTCCTGCTTCAGACATGTCTTGCCTGCATCGGCAGGTGTGGAGTGTCCTAAGTTTTAGAGTTTGGCCTGTTTGCGGGCACTCACAGCTGCTGGATGCAAGTACGGTTAAGTTGGCTGCATGCAGCGCAGTTGGCTGCATTCAGCGGGTGCAGATTCTCACGCTTATGCTCCTGATCAGCAGCATCCTGCAGATCCTCTTGCGGGTAAGTGTTCCTTTAGCTCCTGATGGGGGGTGGCTACAATGATCCTACCTTGGGTCCCTTGTCCAGGTGAAGGTGCACAAGTGCTCCCATGGTGTCCTCACTGTTCTGGCAGGGTGGAAAGAACAAGTTGCAGTCCTTGAAGCTCCTGGGGATCCCCTTCGGCATACGGGATCACCACAACTCTGTATCCAGTGTGGTTATCTACAGCGGCCCCCCCGGCATACGTTGTCACCGTGCCGCTACAGCACAAAGCTTCTGCCTTTACCGCACTGCAGTCTTTTCCTCGGTGGCTCCTCCTGGTATGCATGGTCGCTGCGCCACTAACGCACAAGGCTTCCACGCTTACGGCACGGCGGTCATTCACAGGGCTATTTTCAATCCATCCTAGCACACGGGGGTCACCGACTCAGTCCTGCACATGGGCAACTATCCGATCGATGCAACAGCAGATTCCTCACACCAGAAGCCCACTTGACAGGGCTCCCCAATGGACCACCTCTCCCACACAAGGTACACTGGTCTTGGCAAGCAGGCAGGCGCTCGTGCTCCAGGCTCGAGGACAGGTGGTCCTGGATTCCCAAGGTGATATCCCTTCACCCAGCAGGGACACTAGCAAGCTGAATAGTCCCAAAACACAGGCCATGGGAGTGACTAGAGTTCACACCTGGATGCCTTGCACTGTGATATGTGCATCAAAAGGTTAACCCAAGGCCCCCAGCCCTACTCTTTATGATTCTCTTATCAGCCCTATCTCCTTCCTGATATGTGCCCAGACCCTTCCTTGTGATCTCTCGCTGAATCCAAGAGCACCCTTTGAAGTGTACAGGGGGGGTATCGTCCTTTACTAACGAGCATGTGTCCCACGCAGCTTACAGGAATGCAGCAATTCACAAAACTATCCTGGGGATCTCTCTACCTCCTCTCCACGTTTAACCATGCAGGCCTGGGTCTCCCAAAATGGAACCCAGGGCCCTCTATGTATTGTACCATTCACAGGTGCACATATGCCCAGTGCATGTATACAACATACACTCACTTCACAGTACTGTATCCTCCATTCACTGTCGCACTCACAGGCACACATATATCCAGCACTTGCATCTAACAAGTGCATTGCACAGCACTGTATCCTTTATGTATTGTACCACACAAAGGTACACATACACGCAGCACATTATCTTATCCTGCACAACACTACATCCTTCAGGAACAGTGCCACTCTCAGGCTCATGCACCTCCACCATATGCTCACACCATGCATGCACTAATCAGTACTGCATTATTCCTGTATTGCGCCCTGCCAAGGTGCACACCCTCAGCGCAGATGCACCCCTTCTGTGCTGCGCATCCCTTCACACTAACCTGATGTAGGCCAAAGGTGAGTTGAGCACATAGCAACAGAATGTTAAAAAGTGAGTGAGCCTGTAGGCCTCACTACAGTGACACAGGTTAACAAGCATTGGTATAGCCAATAGGTCTCGCCTTTGGGACCTTATAAGGCTTTGCCAACGTTTTTAAGATATGGTGTAGAGCAGTGTGGCTGCTGTGCAGCATGTTGTAAAGTTATAATAAAAAAGCGTTGTATTTTATTTTACATAAAACCAAGAAGATATTATTTAGAACTGAACGACCAGATAAAAAAAAAGAACAGAACAAATGTCTTCTAGTCTTTTTGTTCTTGTAGGTTATAAATTGTTTTAGGTAACATTTCCCATAGACTGATTTAGACATGTATGATTCATTGTTTCTATATAATGTGTGTGATTTGATGTGCTCTGATACCCAATGCTATTATGAGTAGTGCTAAAAAATACATACATGTGAGAGCGGGGCTAGGAAGAGATGAGGGGCACTGTTGCTATTAGCTTTAGGTGAGAGCCAGGCATTGCTAACATTAGTATTTGCCTCAATAGAACATGCAAAGTTGCAGCTATTACAAGCGGAAACAATGATCTGACAGTCTGTAGAGTTGACAGGTTGCAAAACATTTAGTTGGTCTGCAGTGTAAGCTAGTCTCTTCAGCAGACAGGGACTAGGGCGCAGACGGGCTTGCCTTTGTCGCGCCCACTGTGTGTCTGCTCCCGGCCATCTTAAATAGGCCCATGTCACTTGGAGATAGACGGCAGACGACAAAGAAAAAATTGAAGCGCCACGAAGATGGCTGCCAGGTTAGGAAACAGCGCTCAAACACATGCTTTCCTACAGTCCACCAGTAAATGCACACCACCCCAATCCCCCCCGAACAACTTGTTCGCATAGCAGACACAAAAAGTTAACAGTAGAACAAGCAGGAAAAAAAAAATCGATATGAGAAATCATTCCAGTAACATGGTTTTATTTTTGGGCACTAAAGAATGACTTGGATGCACATATGTTGGCAGCAGATACAGTGGAGCAATGTACACTGGCTACAATAACTTTATTAAACCTCCTAGAATCCCACGATCATAAAGCATCACCTGAAAAAAATTGCAATTTTGCAGGAAACAGGTGTCTTATTTAGGCCAGCTGATTTCTGAAGGGGAGAGAGGATGGTCACCTGAAAGAATACGAGCCATTCTACACCATCCCATACCGACCACAGACTGAAGTTGGGACTAAGACTCAACACTTCATAAATGCTCAGTAGCCTAAATATGAGCTAATATTGTTGGCTGCCTCCAATGTGATACTACATATATGTACAACATTAAATACAGCAACACTGATGCACTTGCCTGACCGACATATCATCGGAATTACACAGTTGTGTTTTAGTGACACAGCAAAAGACCAAGGAGAGGTTTGATATGTCTGACACTGCATACGCAGAAAGAGAAGCGGATGTATGGGTGGATAGGTCCTGTCTTCAATTGCCATCAGGAAAGACAAGAGAAGCTTAGGCTATATATACACTACAGACAGTTGTTGAAACAAACTGCATTCCCATTTATCAGCGCAAGCGGCAGAATTGGTGCCTTTAACCACAGCATGTGAAATCAGCTAAGGTTTTAAAGTAAACATATACGGAGAACCGGTGTGCTTCTGGGTTGGTCATGATTTTTGGAGATTATGACAAAAAAGAGCGATTTTGACAGTGTATAGAGCATGGCGAGTTGATAGATTACTGAATGCCTTGGCTATGCCTAAAATATTAGCCAATAATAAATTGTGCAGCAAACCAGAAGCTGACAGATGAAGTAGCTAAAGGAAATGATTTTGCTGATAGAATGCCGAAACCGCAGCAGAAGCATCAGATAGCACAATGAATGTAGCAACGGTGGAGGACTGTGATTTCAAAAATGAACAGTTAGACCCACACCTCAATAAGGACAGAAGAATTAACAAGCATTGGCTGTGCGGCCATAAAAGTAACGGGCCGCGCAGCCGTGAAAGGGGACACGTTCTGTGGTGTGGGAGAAGCAGAGCGAGGAAAGGCAGATGGCGGCGCCGCGAAAGTGAAAGTAATCGCGGCTGTAAGGGAGCCCGCGAGATGGCACCTGTGCTCGTAAGCGCGCGCCCACGTGCGTAACCGCTGGTGGCCGGAGTAAGCCTGTTGGTAGCACTTCAAAAAGCCAATTACTAAATGTCTCGCCAGACCAGCGCATGCGCTGGCTCTAGCGAGACCTAAAAAGGACCTGTTCACTCCTACTGATCACTACACAGCATGCTGCCGCAAACACACTCGTGCTGCTTAACTCCGGGTGAAGGCAGTAGCCTTCCACCACTATGAGGGTAGCGCTCTGGGAGCCTCTCCTGGCTCAGACTGCAGCCCGTGAGAGAGGCCTATGTTGGGCGCACACAAATAATCCATGTTTGCCTTGGACAACAAAAATCAGCATTGGGGATCCAGACAGCAGTACAGTTGGGCACTCGGGTCAAGGGTGCATGTCTATCCAGTGCCAGCAACTGTACTAATAAATGCACATTCATTACTACAGTTCAAAGGTCAAGTGCCATCCTATTATCGCAGTACACCAAAATTGACATGGGAAAACACTTATTGCCTCAAAGATTGCATCTTATAATGACTTTACACAGATAATCAACTCTAATTGACCAGGCCTTTTCAGTGCACACATTTAACCCCCTGCTTCCTAGTTTGGGTTGGATACTTTCTTTCAAAATAAATACACATGAAAAACAGCATGTCATAAAACATATATGTAGGCTGTCGCATGTTAATTATAATAGTTGTTGGGAGAGCGGTGAACATCATGTCACACTTGTGGTTTCACCGCTTGTCAGTCATGCACCCACACTGAGCAGTTGTAAATAAATTGCAAATTACACTCAGCATCTGCATACATATGTAAGTGTTGGACCAGGCCCTTTTTGTAGGGTTATCCCCAAACATTTTGCCTTCTTGCTCCTATTTTGTTCTGACTTGTTTTTGTTGGACTCTGGGCACTTTACCACTGCTGGTCAGTGCATATGCTCTCTGTCTAAATTGGATTGGTAATTGGATTTCCATGGTTGGCATATTTGTTTTACTGTTAAGTCCCTAGTAAAGTGCTCTCTGTGTGCCCAGGGTCTGTAAATCAAATGCTACTAGTGGGCCCGCAGCACTGATTGTGCCACCTACAGGAGCAGTAGCCCTGTTAACATGTCTCAGGCCTGCCACTGCAGAGTCTGCAAATGTAGTTTTAAACTCCCCTTACGACACATACCAGGCCCAAACTGTCCCTTTTATTACATGTAAGACACCCCTAAGGTAAACCCAAGAGAGCCCCATGGACAGGATGTAGTGTATGTGAAAGGTAGGAGATGTACCGGTGTGTTTTACATGTGCCAGATAGTGAAATGCTACCAATTTCTTAGTTTTTCACTATTGCAAGAGCTAACTCTCCCCTAGGTTATCATTGCAGCTTTCTTGTAGCATCTTACAAGTGTAACTTTCAATTGGGAATAGATAGAGATTTGGAGTTTGGGTTCCCTGAACTGAGGATTTAAAAGCGCATCTTTCTGTGCAAGTGTTTTTTAAGTTGTGAGTTTGAAAATGCCACTTTTAGAAACTGGGCATTTTCTTGCTTTACCATCCTGTGCCTCTGCCTGCCAGTGGAATTCACGTCTGGTTTAGACTGACAGTTGGGATGTTTGTGCATTCACTCTAGACAGTCACACAAAGGGAGCTGAGGTGTGCCTTGCATATCTTGATTGCCCATCATCCGGCTGATGGGCCTTCCGGAGTGGTGGGAGGAGTTGTCACCTGAATAGGGCTGTGTCTGTCCTCTCACGGTGTTGTCTCCGCCCCCTTGTAGTGTGTCTGGAGCCAGGACAGGGCAAGGCAGGATCTGTGCACTACAAAAAATATCTTTTGAAGTATACCTACTTCAAAGGCCAAAAGTGGTAATGGCAGGGGCCGCTCCTCTATTAAGGCAGAGGAGCGTCACCCCACAGGAAAAATAAAATGATAATAACAGCATGTTTTTATCATTTTATTTTTTAGTACTCCTCAGTAGGGGCGGGGCGGGCTGGATGAACTGTCCACAGAGCAGGGGAGGAGTGGTATGCACTCTAAGTGTGCATGACCGTTTGGCCGCTGTCTTGGGCTGGTCATACCGTCATGTGCACTTGGCATGTTCTCCACCGGGCTGTGTTGCACTAGGTGTAGAACATGTCCAGTCCTCTTCTGAGCATCCAAACCACGGCGCTCAGACCAATCACGATGCTACTATCAACAGCGTTGAGATTGGCTAAGTAAGTCTGGAAGCCTGGGTGGTTCCTGTTCCTGCATTGATGGAAGAAGAGGATGGAGGAGAATCGGTGGCTAGCAGTTAAGTTTAATATCTTTTTCTTCATTTTATTTAAACACTCCCCGCCCCACGACTACTGCCCCGTAGCAGCAGCTACTGGGTATAAGTATTGGACCTATGACCCCACATCTTTAGAGCACTTCTGGATCAAGAGAAGATTCTGCCAAGAAGAAGAGCTGGAGAAGCTGTAAGAGGGGAACTGCCACTTCGTTTGTTACTGTGTTGGGCTGACCTGCTGTTTCTGCCTTGCAGAGTGAAAGGACTGAACTTTGCTTTCTTGTATCCTGCTTGCCAAGGTTCTCCAAGGGCTTGTGTGTTTGCCTCCTGTTAAGAAGTCTCAGATACACAAAAGACTTCTTGTAACTCTGCTGGAGCTGCTGGACTCGGGCATCTGTGATTCCTACCCTTGCCTGAGGTGCCTCCCTCCAGCCAAAGGGCTTCAGAAGTTGGGTCTGCAGCTGATCTCTGTAAGTATTGGATAGGAAGCCTCGCAAATCCTTGCTGACAGCTCCTCGGAACCGACACCGGTTGACACGAAGCGTCACCAAGTCCCGCTGCACAACTGACAGCCCCTCTGAACCGACGCTGGACAACTCGAAGCCCCACAAAGCAGCCCCAAGAACATGCACCAGATGACACGAAGCCTTGCAAAATGTTGCATCACTTCCCCACGCAGTAAGAAACAGACTCGTCACCTTCTCCCCCAGTAAGGAACCGACTCATCACCTCCCCTGGGATCAAGAAACCGACGCATCACCTTATCTGCATGTAAGGAACCGACGTATCGCTTTGCTTACTGATGTCTCACCGCCCTTGCGCCTGTTTTCGTCTTTGATTTTGATGCATCCCAGGTACTTTGTGCTAAAAGTGACACATCCATAGTTTTTATATGAACTTAACTATTTTAAACCTTTTAAAAGTAATATCTTGAATTGTATATGTTGGATTTTTGTCGTTTTGTTCTAGTTTTACTTAGATAAAGATTAGTCATGTTTCTAAACTGGTGTGGTGTCCATTTATAGTGTTTTCACTGTATTACTGGGTGTTTATGTACAAATACTTTACACATGCTTCTCAATTCAAATCAATTTAACTTTATTCGATTCATAGAAAGAATCATAAAAGTTTGCAGTTCAATACAAAAAGAGAAAGTTATTCAAATCATTAAAAACCGATTCAATTAAATACATTTACAAATTTAAGATACATCAGTAAAAAACTTCCTTCTGGTAATCACGGACCTCAAAAACCTTGCCACTACCACACAAGTAAACAAATCCGGAAGCAGTTGTAAAAATATATAGGCCGGTCTACATTGTCTGAAGTTTAAGGATTTCAATAAAGGCTTTATAAAAGTAGTCCTTAAATCAGAATAAAATTTACAAAAAAACAATACATGAATGGTTGATTGTCTGGAGATCTGGTCACAAGGACAACATATTAATCGACGAGACCAATTATTTCTATTAGGGAAACTAGTCAAGCGATGAAAAATATCCAGTCTGAAGCGTGTCAAAACAAATCTATATTGGGCATTTAAAACACCGATTAAATACGGTTGTATCGTATAACAGGTCAATATCATTTGATTATGTAGTACGGTGGGCTTCACAAGTTCCAATGTTAATCTTTTTTCCTCCTGGTTGTTCAGACATACTCTTTTTAATGATTCTCTGGATATATGCAGTAAAGATTCAGACTTTGCATAGTATTCAGGGTGACAAATATCATGCATGACATTTTTTACGCATTTCAACCGTGTTATTTCCATTGCATGATCAGCGCCACAGCAATCCTGTAAAATGGCTCTATTAAAACTCGTGTGATCCGATGTCCATAACTTATGCCATAGGAGGACTGGCTGCACCTTCATCAGGTCCTCCAAGTAGGTTAAACCCAATTCTGCATCACAGACAAAGTTAGAACAGCTTTTAGGCAGCCCTAACAGATTTTTAAGAAACCCATTTTCTACCAGCTGTAGAGACTCAACATCTACATGTCCCCACAATTCAGAACCATACATAGCTATTGACCGGCATTTTGCGTTATAAATGCTCAACATGTCCCTAGTCAGTTTACGACCCAGTTTCCTGGAAAAGTTACTCAGACCCGCAATTGATCTAAGGAACTGCATTCTTCTTAATTTTACTGCACTTTTCCAGTTACCATTACTATCAAACATTATTCCTAAGTACGAAAAGTTAGTGTTTGAGGTAAAGTCTTGTTTCCTGTTAAAATGTTGCGTCCCTTAGCTGACTTACAGCCAGCTTTCATTACAAACGTTTTACCTATGTTAATTAAAAGACCCAGATTCTCCATAAAATTAACAAATTTATCTAAAAGATGTTGAAGTGCATTAGGTGAACGGGCCATAAGCACCGCATCATCAGCATACAGTAATACTGGTACTGGCCTGTTGCCAATTTGGGGCAGGTCCATACATGAGTCCACAAGGGTAGCACCCAGGCCAAATACGCCTGACAGCTCGTGCCAAACTACCAGGGGGTGAGCAGGGGTTATCTTGGGTGTGTAACGCCCTTACGCTGACTAGAAGGGAGGGTCCCTACTTGGACAGTGTACAAGCCATTGCCAAATAGAGACCCTCATTTCTAACAATAAGCATATGCATGTATATGTTCAAACATGCATATAATATGTGTATGAATATATGCATATATTATTGTGTACACACACTTTGATATTTGTAAGTGTGGCTTGAATTGCATTCAGATGCTGTGTAATTGTGAGTTTTTATCATAGATTGTTACATGACTTAATAAAAGACTAAGCGTCAGACTGTACATTTAAATATCAAAGACCATTTCGACCCGGTCCTCTCTGAAGTATGCCAGACATTTAGTGTAATGAATATTATTTTTAGTTTAAAAATTGTCCAAATGTTTGTAATTGTAAGTTTCTTTTCTTCTAGGTCCGACATAAAGCCTCACAGAAAGTGTATGCAATGAAACTCCTAAGTAAATTTGAAATGATTAAAAGGTCTGACTCTGCGTTCTTCTGGGAAGAGAGAGATATAATGGCCTTCGCAAACAGTCCGTGGGTAGTTCAAGTAAGTAGCGCAGATTGAAACATTTTGTTGGTGAAGCTCGTTTTCCACATTTTGTCTATAGCTATGGAAAATACAATCGTGGACATGTTTCCAATTTTTAGATTGTTATATTACTCATAGAGTGCAATCAGAACTACTAAAGAAACTAAAGATGTGTTGTATTTAACCATTATTTTAAGTACTGGGAGATCACCATTGTACCTTGTGGGTTCTAGTATTTACTGTAAAACGATGCCCTTCATAAACATGCGCATAGTTAGAATGCCAATGTTGCCATCCTAGGTTAGGTGGCGGTCTCAAATTTACCCTCTCTTTGCCAGGGCATGGAACTGTCTGCCAGCAGGCTGCACTGAAGAGGTTTCTTAATGATGGGCTGATTAGTGTTGTTGAGTAAGTGCTGTGTTTGGCGGTCTTGGTAAAGCAGAGGAACGTAGGGATATCAATGGAATTCCCTGAAGAGAGTAACCCATGAAGATACTTCTGGTTGATGCAGAACTGACAGTCTTCAGGGTTCATAATAACACAGTGAATGCTGCAGAGCATTACTTTCATTTTCAAGCAATCCTGGAATCCGCACGTTCTGTCGTGATGCTCCTCAACTAACACTAGTGGCCAGGATCCTTTTTTAGCTCTGGGTCTTGCCATTGCAAGTATTAAGCAGACCCAGTGCTATCAATATACATAAAGTGTGCTTTGTGTCACACCCTTTCAACCATTGGCTTTTTTCAATCAGCCTCTTGCAGCCACTAGCCCCAGGCTTTGTCATTCACTTTTAGCACAGTAGAATATTTATGTTTCACCTGATGCTATTAGCTGTTTGGATGTATCCGTCTGCTCCACTCAAGTGTTTGCAATGAAGTGCATGAAGTACTATTTTATTACTATACACCTCTCTCCTGGCTTTCTCCAGTCTCGTTCTGACGTGCTAAAGCTGCATACTTCTCACATTAATCCCAGATTTATTGGGTACGCCAATGGTTGCTTATAAAGTTGTAAGAATAAAGAATTAAGATTGTTTCTTTTTAAGTTCGTGGAGGACCTCAATGGCAAGATATCCCTTACTTTACTGATTTGAGGCTGAAGGTCACAAGTCTTTCTTCCACCCAGGCCCCAAACCAATTTAATTTTGATCTGATGTCTGTTCAGACCATCAAGGTCGTCAGTATGTGGAAGCTGTTGATAACTGCTGCATTTTACTCACTTGTATATTAAATAGCAGTAACATTTCTACAGGAAGTGCTATCGACAGCACCTCAAGTTGTACAAACGCAGGTGATTGGCTGAGCAGATATGTGGTACCGGAAAGTTGAAAGTATGTTGTGTATTATGAATGTAAAGTGTAAAGATGAAATAATGCATATATTAGCATGATACTTAAATTATAGGTCCTACACACATACATTTGGGTGGTAGAAATTGTGCGGGGAGTGTGGGGAGAGGAGGAGCCTATTTTGTGGCGGCTGAGTTAGATCAATTTTAAAATGTAAGAGAAGGAACTGACGACTTTGCGATACAATATTGAAATATAAGTGAACTAGTCTTATATAAATTTAGAAGTAATGCATTAGATACTGAAAAGCCGGGTTCGGGGTGGGGGTGAGGGGGAGTTGGCAGATGTTATCGCAGAAATTGACAGGATCTTAGGCGCGGTTTAGATCGAGCTTCCCCCACCCCCATGACAGTGCCACCAGAGGACTGCAAGATTATGCACCAGCTACCAAGAATTCGCCTTGGAAATGGATGTTACACTTATTCAGTATTTGCATCGTTTCTGCACAGCATGGCACAACGTGGTATAATATAACAACCCAACTAAGTTAAGTCAACCTTCGTCTTTAGTAGTGGTCATGCTGATGACAAATCAAATGTAAAATAAATTTCTTTGCAATTCTCAAAGATGCACTTATGTTGCCTCCAAGAGCCAGTTGGGAAGAGCTTGTCTCCTACTGAGCCCAATTACACAAGAGATTGTGCAGAAAGGGGCACTTCCGTTCTTTTGCAACTTTAATAACTTTGCCGGTGGGATTTTAGATTCAAGGCTAATTTACTACTATGTGCCTAGTACCATGGATTTGCACCTAGCTCCAAAAAAAACCCTTTGTATTTTTCTGCTGCTCTAATATCAAGAGGCTCTGCCCTATAATTCCTGATAACTGTGGACAAGGCCACTTGAAAGCAGAGGCATGTCATCACATAACCTCACTGAAATATATATTTGGTTCTTCCAAGCATTTTTCATTCCTGTTGTATCTATGCTTTCTTCAGTTGGACCACCCCCAAGGTTTGAGCAGATAAACATCCACTCTTGTGTTGACTGGCCAGTAAATGCCTCGGGTCCCTCATTTTGGACCCACCGATATGCAAATCAGTTTTTATCCTACTCTAATTGAAACAGTCCAGTCCAAACTGTCAGGCTAGGTCCTCCTTGAACCGGAACACCAGCAACCCAAGACTGCTTTCGCCCTGATTTGGGCTCTTCAGTCAGGTTGTAACTTGGTTCCAGTGGTCGTTTTCCAGTCAAACACCATGAATTCAGAGGATATCTCAAGAAATGGTGATTAAGTAAATGATATTAGTTCCCTATTTCTCAAAGAATTTCATTACCCACACCATGTGAGACCTAATTGTGAGAATCCAATACCCTGGACGTGGTTCTATATTGGTTGTTTTTGTTACTCCTTTTTTAAATACAGCAGCTGGCATATGGAGCGCGAGAGGACAAAAGGAAGAATATTTTCTGTAATTGAGGTATTCATTCTAGGACAACGTCTTTTCTCCCTTTTCAGAAAGCATCTAATTCTGTAACCTAAAGAATGTTTATGCATTATCCATTCCTTTGTGCATTATTTATCACTGCCATGTGCTCTATAGCCGGGGCTAACCTCATTCAGCAAAGCCCACCTACAGAAGGAAATGGCTCCTTTCCACAGGAACTAAGCAGACTCTTCGTGCTTTTTGGTAAAATGCAGAAAAAGGATTCGGTTTGACCAAGAGGAAATTAACCATAATTGTAGCATAAAATTGAGATAGTTTGGGTTCTAGGACTATAGGAAGCAGTAAACCTGACAGACTTAGTTGCCTACATCTACCATTAATATTGCTTATTCACACTGCTCCATTCCATGGGATCCTGGGGCCACCTTGTAGCATGTCATCTATTTTTTTATTAAGCTGTGCTTATCCTATGTATGGCACAGCAAGTGACTCACGCACAGAGTTCCCTTATGCACATTTGACCAGACCAGGTGCTGCACGCGCTCACCTCCATTTCTTGATATACAGCAGCAACATTGTCCTTCTCTTCTCAATGTGCTGTTCTCTTCCAGCCTAGACCTTGCAGATGTTTTAGTATTGAGTTTACTTCAGTAGCACCATAGGCTATTAATTTATTTCAACTGACTGTTTCCTGAAACTAATGCTCAGGAGTACCTAATTTTCCAGCAGCTGGTGAGTTCCTGGCATATGTGGAGATCAGGCAAAACTCTATATATAAATTACCTTCAAAGCGTGTTGATTAAGCGTATTAGATCTCTTTGGTTTCTGACACTAATTGTTATTCTTTAGAACGTAAAAACGAATGATTTGTGGGTGGGTTTTGTCGATGCAAAAGAAAGCACAGTTGACACTTAGAGGGCCAAATCAGCTTTATTCGATGGTCTTCTGGGACAGGGTTAAAAGTGAGAGGATTCAGGGATTTACTCAAATACACCCCTGTAGCTTTTCAACATGTTTCTGCCCATGGCTGCCCCCAAGATGGGTTCCTGGGCATTTGTTAGGACCTAGAAAATGTGTCACTCTGCTAAAAAAAAAAAAAAAAGAAAGAAATTCAAGAAAAAGGTCAGCCAGCTAATGATGGAGATGGCCCGTATGTATTCTGGGTCCACTGTCTTTCTTGAAAAAATGATAAACAAAGCGACCATTACTAATACAAAGAAGAGGAAAAGCTCTCGCATGACATGCTATATTAGACAATTATACATAGTCTATGCTCATGCTGTTAATGCGATTAGCTAATGCATATCACAGATCAAGGTGGTGACCAGTGAGTACTTTACTGGAGTCATCTAACCTACAGTGAGAAGGTGGTCAACTCTCATGCCACTAGGTACGCCTGTAACACAAAGCTAGAACAAAATCAAGCATAAAAATGGAGCGACAGGGAAACCAACACATCGGCTTAATCAAGGCCTGTGCGAGTATGCATTCACACTCGCAGGTACAGTCCCCACTGAAGGAGTATATTAAAAATGAATCGATTATTAGACTAAAAGATGGCCATACAGATTATAATGAACTATATCCTGTGTGTACAGTGTATCTTATATTTAAAACTCTACACAGTATGTGCCCGAGAGGTGTTGGGCTGGCCCAAGCATACCATCCCCAGGGGAAACCAAGACAACCAGCTATAGAACACAGACCGAATGAGCCCCATAGTGGGGTAATGCAGGCTTATGGCAGTATTGGGTATCATAGCATGGGACAGGGTCCGTAATGAAGCCCGTAATCCACACAAGGAGAATGGTGAGATCATCAGGTGCTCAAATGAGGGCCAGAGTGAAAGCTAGGCCTGTAATAAGGACCCTGATCAAAGCTTTAAGGGGAAGCCTGGGTTAAAGCGGCTAACTCGCCTAACAGTTCATGGTCCCACGAACGGGACCGCATGGGGTCTTCACCCCTTTCCGCAAGTGGGAGTAGGGAGGACTAATACTGGGCACAAGGAGCCCAATCTCTGATAGCAGGCTAAAGGTGCCGGAGACCGCTGGGTCTCAGATCTGAGACACGGCCCTATTGTGGTGCTCTAAACAAAATTTGTATCCCGTAACTGATAAAGTGGGAACAGGAGTCTAAGACGCGTCTTACCTGCTAAGGTCAGAGCTGTGAGACGTCCCGGCCAGAGTCAAACCAGACTACCGGCTGTGTCCTATAGAAATACACAGGTAGGTGCAGCGTGGTGATGTGCCAGTGACGTGGGCGTTTAGGCACGTCAAGCTCTCATGGGAGATGTGGTCCCATAAACGGAGCTGCATCACAGCATCAGCAATAGAAACATAGAAGTTGCTTGCCCCACAGTGCAACATGTTGGGTGGCAAACTAGGTTACAGAGGCATGGCAAAAAGTCAGGAACCCTCCGCGGGGGATCAGGGTATCCTGTGCTGTCTAGTGAGTTACCTTAAAAGTGACAGGAACCCTACACTGCGGAAGAAGGTGTCCTGTACGGTGTTGTGGAGCATTATCTGAAAGAAATACGTAGTGATAGATTCTTTACCTTAGAATTACCCCGGGCGTCAGCCTGGATCAGTAAAGTTTTCGTCAGCAGTACCCCTGCGCGTTGGAAGGTGGCATCGTGCACCTCCGCGTCCATAGTTGGCGTCGTGATTCGCCGATATGACGTCGCGGCAGCTACTTAGACGCCGCCCTCGCGCCCTGACGTCAGTTCTTTCTTTTTCCGCGCCAGCAAGTGCAGATCCGTAGATCGGTACCCCCAGTAATTTTTTTGACTGAGTTTTTCGAGGCCTTTTTGTCTCTATTTTTGAGCCTATCGATTCCTGGTGCAGTAGGAATGCCCAGCCCCAAGTCTTGCGGGGACTGACACCGCGTCTGTCTTTACTGCCTGGGGCACGACCACGACCCCAAATCGTGCCCCGACAGCCGGGCCATTGCGCCGAAGACTTTGCGGAAGCGGTCCTGAAAGTTGCTTGAAGTCCGGCATTCGGCTCTGCGCCGCTCATGGTCAAGGTCAAGGTGTGAGGTCAAGGGACCGGTCGCGGAGCCTGGATCCTGGTCGATGCGGTTGACCTTGTGACACCGCCACGGACGTCGACCCCACTGGCACCACCTCCAACGTCGCCGGTGCTCCGGACATCGTCGTCTCCGGTTTCAGCCCTGATGTGGACACGGTGCCGGAACAGCGTGGCTCGACGCCGATTCCGACTCCGATGGGGCCTTTCTACCCCTATGTCCAGCCTCCTTATTTTTGACCTGTACATCAACCTTCAGAGGAAGGGGAGGACTGGGAGGGGTCTGAGGACCCTCTCTCAGCACAATGCGAGTTTGACCCGGACTGGGTAGAGGAGCTGAGGGATGCCAGTGGTCTTGATACCTCTCCTGAACTTGTCATGCTAACTCCTCCTACCGTGGCTACGGAGGAGGGTGCAAGTTATGCAGTGGAGTTGTGTAGGGTGGCCGAGGCTCCACCTCGAACTCCCTATAGTGGCCATCAGGACTAACCTCCTGACAGAAGTGCTTCAGCCCGCGGCTACCTCTGTGGAACCACTGCTGCCTTTTAATGATGCACTTTCAGACGTTCTTTTAAGCACCTGGTCCAGGCCCAACACAGGGGCTCCTGTGGATAGGAACGTGGCCCGACACCATCACCCGGGCGACCCCATGTTTCCTTTCCCAACACCCCACTCATGAGAGCTTGGTTGTCCAAACCTCTGCGTCCCAAAGCGCATTCCCTTCCGCACCCCCGGAGAGGGAATCCAAGAAACTGGAGCACTTCGGTAAGAAGATTTTTTCTTCCACCAGTTTAGGGCTGCGGTCTGTGAACACCGCATGCCCTTGGGCCATTAGGCACAGACCGTGCTCTCTCAAGCTATTGCTAAAGGGAGAGATGCAGCAAAGTTCACGATTCGATATGGCCTTGACACCGCTCACTCGCTGGGCAGGACGATTTCCACGACAGTGGTGCTCCGTCGCCACGCCTGGCTGAGGACTACTGGTTTTTTTGGGGATGTCCAGAACACCCTGATGGACAAGCCCTTTGCTGGTATTCGCCTTTTTGGCAACAAAGCAGATAATGCTTTGGAGCGCTTTTAGGACTCGCAGGCTACGGCCAAGTCCTTGGGCCTTTCTGCCACGCGCCCTTCTCCGCCTTCTACTTTTCGCTCCTTTCGTGGCCATGGAAGGGGCGCCCCTACACGTTCGCTTAGAGCCACTATCTCGACGACTGGCTGTTGAAAGCGGGCTCTCCCCAGACAGTTGTCTCCTGCCTCCATACTACAGCCGACCTCCTGCGTTTGCTGGGGTTCTCCATCAATGTGCCGAAGTGGCACCTGATTCCCTCTCAGAAGCTCCTCTTCGTAGCGGTTCTGGATACGACACACTTTGGGGCCTATCCTCCCGAACGGCGAGTCCAGGATATTCAGGCTATGATGTAGCCTCTATCCTGGGTTTCGGTCAGGATGACCCTGAGGCTGCTGGGCCTCATGGCCTCCTGCATCCTGCTGGTCACTCACGCCAGATGGCATATGCGGGCTCTGCAGTGGGACCTGAAGTTCCAGTGGCGCAGCATCAGGGGAACCTGTCAGATTATGTCCAGATCTCGAGGGGATTGCACAACAGCTGCAGTGGTGGCTCACGAACCAGCATTGGGGTCAATGGCAGATCCCTCTCCCTTCCCAAACTGGAGCACACAGTGGTGACTGATGCGTCCCTCATGGGATGCGGGAGGGTCACACCGGAGAGGCAGAGAGCAGAGGCCTCTGATCTCCGGCGGAGTCCACGCTCCATATCAACCTTCTGGAGATCCAACTTGCACTGAAGGCATTCCTTCCCTCTGTCAAGGGGAGAGTAGTGCAGGTGTTCATAGACAACACCACCGCCATGTGGTACTGTAACAAACAGGGCGGGTGGGGTTGTACACCCTATGTCAGGAGGCTCTGTGCCTCTTGACATGGCTGGAACGTCAGGGCATTTCCCTGGTGGTTCAGCACCTGGCAGGGTCACTGAGCGCCAGGGCGGATGAACTCAGTCACAGGAGCATGATGGATCACGAATGGTGTCTTCACTCTGACGTGGCGCAAGGTCTCTTTCAACAGTGGGGAGAGCCTTGGTTAGATCTATTCGCCACCGAAGAGAACGTGCAATGTCAGCAGTTCTGCGCGTTAGAATTTCCAAGGCGGCACTCGCTAGGCGAAGCTTTTCGTCGCAAGTGGAGTTGCAGTCTATATCACTTCTGCCCAAATTGCTGAAGAAGATCAGGCGCGACCGGGCCCAAGTCATTCTTGTGGCTCCGGACTGGGCTCGAAGAGTTTGGTATCCCGAGCTACTCAGTATGACCATTGATCCCCCGATCCGACTGCCTCTTCGGGAGGATCTTCTGTCACAGCAGCAGGGGACGGTCCTCCACCCGAACCTGTCCAGTCTCCACCTCTTTGCGTGGAGATTGAGCGGTGGCAGTTGATTCCTTTCGACTTGCCTCCTGAAGTGTGTGATGTAATTCTGGCAGCCAGGCGTCCCTCCCCTAAGTTGGTATATGCCTGCAGTTGGAACAAATTTGTGGCATGGGTCACAGCAAAGGCCGTGGATCCCCTTTCTGGCCCTCTTTCAGAAGTCCTATTGTTCCTCCTTTCTTTGGCCCAGCAGGGCTCTGTGCTCGGCGCTATCAAGGGCTACCTTTCTGCTATTTCGGCCTTTCTCAGGCTTCCTGATCAGCCCTCTCTTTTCAAGTCCCCTGTTGTAAATAGATTCCTCAAAGGCATTACTCCTCTTTTCCCTCCTACTCCCTTCGTAATGCCACAGTGGGACTTGAACCTGGTTCTCACATATTTAATGTGCGCTCCCTTTGAGCCTCTTCACAACTGTCCTCTTCGTCTGTTAACTTTGGAGACTGCTTTCCTGGTTGCCATCACCTCTGCCAGGAGAGTGAGTGAGCTCCAGGCTCTTTCTTGTAAACCTCCTTTCCTGTCTGTCCAGCCGGACAAGGTTGTGCTCAGAACACGTCCATCCTTTCTGCCAAAGGTTGTCACTGCCTTTCACATCGGGCAGAAAATCTCTTTGCCCACCTCTGCATCCTTCCAGAGAGGAAGAGAGGCTACAGCCTCTGGACCCAAAACGTGCGCTCTCATTTTACCTGAACCACACACAACAGTTCCGGGTGGATGACCAGCTCTTTGTTGGCTATGTAGACACCAGGAAAGGTCGGGCCGTACACAAGCGGACTATCTCCCGATGGGTCGTCTTGTGTATAAAAGCCTGTTATTCTCTGGCGAAGGAGCCTCCGGTGGGGATGCGTGCCCATTCTACCAGAGTGACGCCTGCCACTACGTCATTGGGGCGTGGTGTCCCCTTACAAGACATCTGTCCGGCAGCTACGTGGGCCTCGTTGCACACTTTTACTAAGCACTATTGCCTGGACAGCCAAGTCTGGAGAGACAACTTCTTTGGCCGTTCTGTTCTCCGGGACTTCCTGGTGTGATCTTGGTTCGCAGACCCACCTCCGGGGTTGGTAATGCTGGGGTATCTATTCTAAGGTAAGGAATCTATCTCTACATGTTTCTTTCAGATGCACAAGTTACTTAACTTCGGTAACGATATATCTGCAGGAAACATTAGTTAGTGATAGATTCCTTACCGCCCCACCCATCCTCCCCGTTCTGCGAACTGATTTCTAGGGTTAAGGTCATCCCTTTCAGGGCCCTAGTTTCAATGCACCAGTGGTCAGTATCTTGAATGGCTCTGCGTTCCTGGCGCTGAAAAGTCGTGTACAGAACTGACGTAAGCGCGCGAGAGCGGCATCTAAGTAGCTGCTGCGACGTCATCTCGGCGACCACGATGCCAACGGCGGGCGTGGAGCCGCACAACGCCACCTTCTGACGCGCAGGGGTACTGCTGACGAAAACTTTCCAGATCCAGTGTTACGCCTGGGGGTAATTCTAAGGTACGGAATCTATCACTAACTAATGTTTCTTACAGATATATCATTACCGAAGGTATGTAACTTGTTCATAAATGTAACAGGTGTGACAATGAGGTAGGCACCATAGGGCGTACGAACAGAGCCTAGTATACTGTGTGCCCTCTGGATCTGATCACAGCATCGGTAATAGAAACATTGGTAGCTCCAAAATGGGCGCATCAACCGTGGTTCACCAGACTACTAGAAATCTCTCTAGTCCCACACGGGAAGCTTCTCGCACAAAACTAGGGCTCAATAAGACACCCCAATCCCAAGGAAACGAACCTTGCGATTTGTCTCCTGAAGTCATAGAATTTGGATATTTAGATTTATTTCAACAATGTATGGATATTCTTAAACATGCTTGTAAACCTACAACCAGACAATGCTATGCTGCCAAATGGAAAAGATTTGTTCTATACTGTCCTTTTGTATTTGTTGCATCTCCAAAATTCTGGTCTAGCATATACCTCAAAATGCTTACACCTAGCAACCGTTGCAGCTTACTTACAAAATAGATAACACTTGTCTTTATTCAGGATACTTGTGATTGAGGTGTTTATGGAAGGACATAACCATTCCACCTAGGTGTCCACCTGCACCAACATGGAATCTTAATATTGTACTAATAAGACTCAAGGGACCTCCACTTAAACCACTACATTCCTGCTAAAAACAATATTTGTCATGGAAAGTTCCTTTTCTAGTAACTATCAAGTCACTTTGGCATGTTAGAACCATTCTTCCAACTACACCGAGATAATTTAGTCCTTCGGACCAATCCAAAGTTTCTACCTAAAGTAGTTTCTCCTTTTCACATTAATCAATCGAGTTACCTGTTTCTTTCCACAACCAGAGTCTGTTGCAGAAAGAGCCTTACATACACTGGATGTCAAACGAGCTTTAATGTACTACTTTGACCAACCAAGACTTTTAGGAAAATTAAGCAATTACTACTTGCTTTTTCACCCCCTCACACCTGAAATCCTATCGAAAAGAGTGGAATTTCAAGATGGATAGTAAAAGATATCCAAACCTGTTATACTAAAGCTCGAAGACTTTTACCTGTAACCCCTAGGGGCTTCTATGGCATTTTCAGGCAATATTCCCCTTGCTGACATTTGCAAAGCAGCAACATGCTCCACACCACACACCTTCACAAAACATTATTGTGTGGATGTACTTGCACATCAACAGGCCAATGTTGGCCTAGCAGTTCTAAGGACTCTTTTTCAAACACTGTATAACCACCACTTTGGGAGAGGGACAGCTTTACAGTAAATGCACAGCATATATATCTGCAGCACATGTGCTTTAAACAGATTGTTACTTAACCTATAAGCATCTGTTTTCGGCATGTAATTCTGTAGATTCACATGTGCCGTCCCTCCTCCCCAGAAACCTGTGTGTGTCGCAGTTTAATTACACTAATTCACATTAATTGCTCCATTCTCATCCACCTGCGGTAAAACAATCTAAAGATGGAGTCGATGCCCATGCACACTATCACCAAAGGGAGGAGTCACACAATCTCATGACTCGAACAACGTCTTGAAAGAAAAATACCTCGTAATCATCTGAGCCAAACACTAGATGGTGGACTTATGCACAGCATGTGAATCCACAGCACTACATACCAATAACAGATTCTTACAGGGTAAGTAACATAATCCTTCTGGTAAATACCATATCTAACCTCAAACTCCTCCCCTGCCTTTCCTTTTCTGTACACTAGTACTTCTAATTGTTTGCGGGCTGCACGTCCGTGGGAGCAGACAGTGTCCAGAAAAAAATTGGCATCAACACTAATAGGTGGCACTTACATGGATGTAGTGAAGTCAATGCGGAGCTGCATAGTGCGCCGACTGGTATGTGGGAGCAATGGAGAATAAGTCTTTTGTATCCAGTGTGGTGCCTGGGGACATTTTAAAGGTGGTAAAGGTGTATTTACATAAGAGGTTCTACCAGAAAGAGTTAGCCAAGGTAAATAACTTGTTTGTTTTTTGTATAGAGACTAATACAGTGGTTTCTTAACATAACAATATTTACTGGAGTTGTACTTCAAGGATGAGATAGGTGTTTATTTAAAAAAACAAAGATTAGGGCATTTAGAAAGATGACCTAAGAAAACTACAATGTAACAGTACTTAGTTGCCATTGTTCTAGTTTCTTCCTCAGTCCGGGGTCCCAGGAAGGCAAATGAGTTGAGCTAAGGGCCATCATAATCTCTGCAGAGGGGCAGATATAAAGGGTGGCATGATAAGAAGGCATCGTAGGCTCACTGATTGACACAGGCCATCTGTGTCTCTCTTTTATCCTTGATCCTGTTGCTGTGCTGTTGATTCAACTATTTCAAGTTAGCTTGGTTGCAAACGCTCGCTGCTACAATGCAAGTTCGGTCTCCCAGTAGGTTATCAGGGTTTTTTCTTCATTATATTAAAACATGCACCTTCCCCTCTTCTTGGCTGAACAGCATTATAGCGCTGATAGATAAGAAGGGAAAGGCATCTTGCCTAATATCAAACAGGCCTTTCCGTCTCTTAGATGTGGAAGCCAAAATCATTACCAGCATAATCTTCAAAAACGTTCAGCAGTGGGAAGAAGAAATAGGCATTTGGACTATCTACCAAGGTGAGTGGAGATCTGCTTCTGCACCATTGACCAGGCCTTCAAGCTCCAACACTTGGTTTCAAAAGAGATGAAGCAAACAAAAAGTCCTATATGCCACTTTCTTAGATTTCTACTCCATCTTTGGTTACATCAACCAGAACATGACAAAACATGAAAAAATATTTGTGAACCCATACTTGAGCCTATGCATCATAAAATCACGTAATCAGGAGTGCGGCTTGGAGGAAACAAACCACTGACAACAAAATGCCCCCTAAAACAGGGATCAAGCAAACCACTTTTGCAAACCTTTCTTTTCAACATTTGTGTAAATTATCTACCTGAGGATATTCCGATAAAGGTCTCAAACACACCAAAAAATCAAAACATCTTTGTCCCTATCTTATTTTATGCTTCTGGCACTACACCCAAATGCTCTCTAATAACTGCTACCACACACACAATTATTGGAAAAAAATAAGATTTGAGTTAACAAATGAAAAGGTAAGCTCTGTGCTTGCGGCCCACAAATGAAGAAAAGTTGAAAGCAATTTTACCAGAAAGAGTTGATATGTTTCCCTATTAGTGTATTAAGTTTGCTGTGTCTATTCTTAAAGACGTCATTCAGGAAGATGGAAGTTATTGCTAAGGGAATTCTCTACTAGTGGAATGCTGTCAATTTTGGATATTATCCATATCCAAAGCAAAAATTAATATTCTTTGCACATATGGTTAAGTTATGGAGAGAAAGTCATAGAGGAAAATGCTGAAACCCTTTGCTCCAAACACCAAAAGCTGCTCTATAAAAACACTGCGCATAAATCCCAGTTGAACATCCGTGACAAAAAAGATAGTGGAATACCCAGTTAAATGCATCACAGCATGTTTAGCACATCTGATAGATCTGGGTTGGACAGAACACATCAACCATAATAAATGCACTAAGAAAGACCAGGTGGCCAAAAAAGCAAGAACATTTAGCCTATCTTTACATCTGTCCCTCTCTTGTGGACTCAAATCACGTCATGCACGCCATAGAGACATTAAAAAATGGCTACTCTTACTTAATTCCCAAGAATAGAAATAAACTGTGGGAAATTTTAAAATGAGAAATGTTAAAATGGCATCCCGCGGGTTCAGACTTTTGAACTGCATCCACAAAAGCAACCTTAACACCTTGCAAAGTACTGAGAGGAGCAAAGTATTCACCCTGACAAGATTCAGCTGCTTAGACTCCCAAGAATAGATTTACTTTTCGAAAAAGGGTTCTGAGCCAGAATGCCTTTTGTAATGAGAAGTCAAGTGAAACATTGCACACATTCTTTTAGAGCACAAATGGCAATTTAAGAGCAGAAAAATCTTCCTTGAGGGAACTCTGAGAACAGCTCAACATGAAGATCCCACTAGCACCTTCACTCTGCTTTTAAGTTACTAATTCACAGAACTCACCTAGAAAGGTGGTGTCTTTTCTCAGGGCAACTCAGAAAATCATAATTTTACACATTTATACCTTGGCTGCAACTTGAAGTAATTCACCAGGGCAACCTCTTTGTTATGTGCTGACATTTATCTCCTGATCCAACTAAGTTCTCTGGATGTCGCCTTAAACTCAAGGACCAGACAAGTCTTTACTGGGGTGGGGCCGATTCTTATCCTTTCTACTTGTCTTATTGCTAGGCTCTCATGCTCACTCTAGACCTGGGATGATTTCCTTACGTCTTGGTTCACGCTGCAACAACAAAATTAATCACCCAAGCAAAGAAAAGACAGAAATACTGTCAAGCCTATAGTCACTAAGACTCAAACGCCAGTAAAATATCTACTGCACCTGGTGCAGGATTTCTATTTCTTATATCCTCAATGTTCACATAACTTCTTTCTCTTTGCACTTGAGAGCTTGGGCACACTTCAGACCCAACTCTTTTTTGCTTTCCCTACTTCACGTTAGTATTTTAGTCTTGATAAGTGTTTCGTCTCTAGATGTGTTTAAATGATTGAATAGTCAATAGAATTGTAAATGCAATAGGATCTCCAAATTGGTCTTGGCTATCTGGACTTTTATGTGGGCTCTTGTCTGGCAGAGCTCCTCTTCTCAGGGCAGTCCAGTCTCTTGTCCTCCAACAATAGCAGCTTCAGCCTAGTCACCTAATTCTTGGCGGAGCCTTAACCTGGAAAAGGACAGCAGCCGAAGGACCTGTTCCTTCAGCTGGTGCCACAGAGTCTCCCCATGAAGTTCAAACAGATTTGAGGTTCTGTCTACAGATGGGGCAGTATGCATCTCAAACAGGGAGCACAGGTAGTCAAAAAGGGACCAATCTGACCCTGGTTAACCATCCTTATTCCAATTTATGCAGCTAGTGAGAGGAGAAAGCATTATCAAATGCCTCTTCCTGGTTTTGTACACTACAGTGAAGTGCGACAAGCAAATGATCAATTGAATGTGAATTTGATGATCCATACTAGACTTACCAAATAGTGGTAGGCTGGGCAAGAGAGGGATTGCTCGGCACAGGTCAATTAATCTGCTCTTTTCCTGGCACTTTTGGCATATCTTTGGGTCAAGTAGGTAGGTTGTGGTTGTCCTCAGCCCCCATGAATACTACATTATTTCTTAATTGCGGTCTCCAGACAGCAGAATTCAGGTTTCTAATCTAGAGATGAGTGCAAGCTGATGAGGATCCTCCATTCTGATACATTAGACAAGGTGGTTGTAGTACAAGTCCAAGCAAGCCCCTGTAGTCCTGATTTTAAAGCACCACTAACCTGATTTTGTTGATATGTTTCTCTGACTTCACAATAAAGTCAGAAGCATGTGTTTCGGTTTCATTTTCTTTGTTCAGCAATGGGCATGAATATATCTGGGTGTTCTCTATTGTAAAAATAGGTTGAACCAGCCATATGCCCCAATCTGCTTCTTTTGTGATGGGACCCTGGATCGTGTATCCAGAACAACTTTTGAAGGCAAATTAGATGTGCGTATTCTGTGAACAAAAGGTTAAGCAATGCACTCTTAATGGAAAGTGTTCGCTGAGTCTCATTCTGGTTGTTTTCACCATATCCAACCTTGAGGACTCGTTGAAAATTGATTAAATCTCATGTTTACATTTCCAGCTCATCTGAATCTCTTGGATACCGTAACATCTGTCTCTAGAATGGATTCCCTCCATCAGAGAAAGTGTCTTTCAGTGTCTTAATTTCCTTAATGTCATTACATAATCTAGTAATTCCAAGGAGGTCTGTTGTGGACATTGTGTGCCTCATTCTACGATTTAAATAGGAGCTTTACCAGTCCACTTATTTGATCATGTATTGCACTGATTTGTGCTACTTATAAAGCACAGACTGGCCTACTGCCAGATACTTTGAATCAAATTAACCTTGTTGGAGTACCTGTTGTAGTAGGTTTTTACCTACAAGACACACAGTTGGAGGAAATGCCAGTTCATTAAGGGTTTCTAAACAGTTAGTGATTTCAGTATCTTGGCAGTGTATTTGTAGTGTATTTTTAGACCATTGCATACATAGTAGGCCATAGTTGCCGATTTCTTTCTTGAGAAGACAGGCCTCACAGACTGGCTAGCTTGATGGACAACCATTAAACACTAATGTTTTACTACTAACCCCACCATATATTAATGAAGGTGCCAGAGCTGTATACTACTATGTTGATTAGATTGGCAAGGCTGATAGAACACTAAGGACCTAATCTGATTTTGAGAGAATTTAAGGAGGCCACTGCTTGAGCTTCTAGGCTTCTCTCGATGGGATATATGGTCTGTATCAAAATGCAGACTGCTCACAGCTGGCTGAAGTACTCAGGGCTCAATTGCTAGAGATACATTCATTATTTTTCTAGGTTTTTTCAACCTTAGTGGAACTCTGATGTGTTCCCTAATCTGTAAACTGTCTTAAGCATTCCCAGCTGCTAAGGCACAGATATGTTTATAAATTGCAGCAAGTCCATAAACCTAACCCTAGGAGTAGTTAACTCCGACCGGTTTAAAGGACTTCGGACCATATCTTAAAGAAGTTGCATTGCCCATCTGCTTATCTGATATTTGGTAGTAACAATTATGTCCATATGACTTCTCTCAATGAAATCATAAATGGGTTAGGCGTAGCCATTCTTATGCAAAAGGCCCTTTCATTGATTGAGTCCATGACTTAAGAACAAAAACTTTAAGATCTTGCTGGATCTCTCAGTGGATTAATTTTCGTAAGTCCAGTTTTAGAAACGAGAACATTTGATTTCTTAAACGGTGTGGACACTCTAAGGTGTCTGTAGCTGAAAATAGCTTTCTTTGCTATTATAACTTTTATATCTGTCCTCAACGAAAGAACTAGTCCTGATCAGCTATTGACTTTATTTTTTAGCTTAATCCTCTTATTAACAATCCGCATGTCATTGTAAGCCATGTATATAGCCTTCCTGGTTTATGTGAGCTATTTTAAATTAGAAGCTCCTTAAACTATTTACCAGCAGTGTGAACCTTTTACAGTAAAATCCTAATAATATGCTCTGGGAAAAAGTACAGAAAATATGCCCCTTGGCTTCATTTGAAGGGGAGAGAGATCTCGGACTCTTTTATCATGCTTTGTTTAACTTATTTGAAAACTGTTACCCCTTTACTGCCCATGCCAGAGTAACAAGTGAAACAAGAGTGGACCCACACCCCTTCTTTTATGCACCTTCATAATGGGGTGCCGTAAAGTTCAGACAGGACATTTAAGTAGTGTTTACCATTGTCCTCTTGAGTGTGAGCTCATCCGTTCTTTGACCTGGATCCCTAAGACAAGAGATCTTCCTAAAACTCATCAGTTTGCAAGAAGTCTACCTTCAAGAGCCATCGGTTTACATTTTGAATATGTATGGCCCTCGTGCATGCCTTTAATGTAAATTTGTCATGGAAGTACCAATGTGCTGGTCGTTTTTCATTCATCTTCAGAGTCCTTAAGAGATTTAATGGCAATGACAATGGCTGTCTTTTCTGGTCTAGACAGTCAAACAGGCTTGTGGCTCAATGCCTGCCCCAGATTCCTACAATCGCCTTTTTGAATGGCAACAAGGTTTAGTCAATCTTTCATCCAAGATTGGTAAAATGACCAATATTCTATTGTGGAGTATCTAAATCTGGGCAGCGGAGTAGTGTCCTATTTGCATACCCTTTATGCCCAATGAAGCTTGCCTCTTCTTCTTCTGGTTTGGAGTGTGTTTCCATAAATTGCAATTTGGACATAAGGACCAGAGGGCTACTTTTATACTAATGCAGGTAGGTTGATAATAGTGGATTGACATTATCTATTTCTGTTGCTTCATGTGGCCAAATGCGTTCTATTTATTATCCTTTGATGAGCTAGTATAGTGCACCAACCTTCCATGCTTATGTGGTCTCTTTAATCGACAAGTGGTCCTATGACGTCCCCATTGGAAACTGGAGTTTGTTACCAAGATCAGCCTGCATAGGTTTTCTACATCAGCCTACTAAAGTCAGAAAATTGGAAAAGTCCCTGTTCTGTAGCACAAATGTATTAATCGGGTACATAATTCTTATAGGTTTGAAACAGGATTGTGATTAAAATGCATTCTCTGCCCAAATGACAAATGTAAATTGGTGTTCTTAAAATAGGACATAGATTTTTACAAAGGGGACATTGTGTTGCTTTTATTGCTGTACTAAGAGTATTGGTAGGCCTGATTTGTTTTCATTACAAAAGGAATTCTTTTCTTTCTTTCTTGTTGCTTTTGCAGCTCTTTATGGTGCCCTCCAGCATTAAGGAAAGTAATACTGACATGGGAATTGTAATTTTCATTTACTACCTTGCTTTGCTTGTTTCTTACTCAGAAGCAGTTTTTTCCTGGTAACGTAATTGAGCTCATCTTGTAAACCGAGAGTGAGATCTCTCTGGTGACTTCAGAAAGGCCCTAGGCTCCGAAGAGTCAACTAGCAATTACCGTCATTGTGAGTGTAAAGATTCAGGAAGCACGAACAGCAAGTGGCTGCGGGTAAACATTATTTTGTTCATAAGAGACTTAAGGAGAGCACGAAAAAAATGCAATAAAGGTTGAAAAAACAGACAAGAACTTAGATTTCCGAGAATGGATGCTCTTTTCTTCCTGTTGCAAAAATAATACTCTCATATCTTGAGCTAGTAAATTAATATTTTATAGCACAATCCTGATTTCCCCACCTATCTTTCCAATTTCCTTTGCTCTTTCCTCGGTGCATGATGTTTCCTTCTTCTCCCAACATTTAATCCCAGTCAGTCATGTATCGGAGTATTGCCTCTGCTCACCCCACATGAGCTGCTGCAGATTGCCCAAAACTGGCGAGGCAACGACATTCTCTCTTGTGTTGGAGGACATTGCAAGTGCATGGATGTGATGCACTGCCCTGCATGATCACAACCCTCCATTTGTCCCTACCCACGTGGTCTGTTTCGGTCACCATGAATAAAGCCACTAACCAGATCACCAACAACTCCCTCTTCTTTCCCATCAGTGACTGGCACGGCAGATAGATCAAGAAGGGCAGAAGCGTCCTTGGGGGGGGGGGGGGGGGGGGGGACTGCTTAACAGTGTCTTTGACTTGTTAGGTTTGTCCAATATTCATGCAAATGGAAGAAGCATCTCGGAACATAGCAAAACCAGCTTTTTTCTGTCTATGGAAAACAAAAAATTATATAGGGAACCAGCCTGGTAAGGAGGCTGCGGTGAAAAATAGAGCTTTTCATTTTGGCACACATGTTATATTTGGGATAGGCCATCATTTTTGTGAATGATTCACCTTGGAGCTTTTAATTGTTTTACGCAGTAACTTAACCCTTTGATCCCTCTCTACGTGCACCAGTTTGGTCCCAAACATTCCCCTTGCTGACCTGGAGGAAAGAGTAAGCTCTCTCCTCCCCATCCCCACAGGCGACCTCTCGACAACAGAACTCACCTCTCACTCCAACACTACGATGACCTCCATTCTGGACCAAATAGCCCCTTTCAAACTAAAGAGTCAGGAATATTCCATCTCGATCGTGGTTCAACACAGACATAAACTCCGAAAGACGACAACCAAGAGCTGCAGAAAGACTGGTGGAACAACCCGTCCACAATCCTACTAGATCGACTCAAATCAGTACGCAGGAAATACAAAAAACACATAAAGAATGAAAAAAAAAGTCCTTCTTTTGTAATGCCCTTGGCAACGCAAAAAACAGGCCCAAAGAACTCTTCAATCTCATTAAGCAACAAACTTCCAAGTCCCCCTCGTCATCCGGTCTGGCCTCCAAAGACCTGTGTGATAACTTTGCTAATTTTTTTTATGACCAATTCACCAAGATCTAACTCTCCTTGGATGATCACTGCAGTCCCCCCTACAGTAACTTGCCCCCAGGGACAGAAGATACCACACCCAAGCACCCCCCAAACTTCTGAAAATCTTTCATCCCCTTCTCCGAAGCAGAGGTCATCAAAATGATTTCCAGCTCCAAACGTCCTGGATCCCATACCTGCCCAACTGGCCAAAAATCTTACACTCACCCTAGCCCCGCTCTGGACCAAGATTATAAACAGCTCCCTGAGTACCGGAGTCATGCCTGACTGTCTCAAAATCGGCCAAGTCACGCCTTTACTGAAAAAACTGGGCTCTGACACAAACGATCTTAATAACGTCAGAACTGTCTCCAACCTCCCTCTCCTAGCTAAAATCCTGGAAAGATGTTTTCTCCTCCAACTTACTCACCACTTGGACAGCACCAACCTTCTAGACCCTCACCAATCGGGTTTCAGAAAAGGTTGTAGCACCGAGACAGCGATCCTGAATGTAATAGACGTTATGCACAAGTCACTCGATACGGACTAATGCTGCCTACTTGTACTCCTGGACCTATCGGCAGCCTTTGACACCATGGACCAAAATCTACTCATCAAGGTACTTCAAGAAAGGGTAGGAGGGGAAGAGGTGGTCTTAAAGTGGTTCACCTCTTTTCTACATAACCGCCCCCAAAGAATAAAAAGCAAAAACTTATCGTCTGAACTACTTCCCGTCAGCAGGGTTGTCCCCCAAGGATCAGTTCTCTCCCCGCAGCTTTTCAACAGCTATATGGAACCCCTTACCACCATACTCAAAAAACCAACATTCCCTTCCACCTCTATGCAGATGATACCCAGATCTAGCTCGAAACCTCCTCCATTGATGACATTCAGAGACTGAACGACACTCTGAGATGTCCAACACTGGCTAACACTCAACCACCTGAAACTAAACCACAAAGACAAGACGGAAATCCTCCTCATTTCCAACAAGGAGAAGAACCCCCAAATCACAGAATGGCTAAAAGCTATTGATGCGCTCAACTGAAACCTCACCCCGGCCGACTCTGTAAAATCGCTGGGAAGCACTCGGGACCCAAAATTAGACATGGTCAAACACATCAAAAACACTGGAAAAAAAGCACCTTCCTTAAACTACTCAACAAAATAAAACCCTTCATCCCTTTTAACGACCTCAAACAAGCTACTCAATCCCTGGTGTTGTCCTGGCTGGACTACGGGAATGCAACCCTCACTTTATCAGCAAAATCTCACCCAGCTCCCCTCAGATCAACTCTGAATGCAGCTGCCAGAATGGTTACCGGAGTAAAGAAATATGAACACATCTCACCCATACTCGGAGAGCTAAAATGGATCCCAATCAAAATGCGTGCCAACTTCAGAGCGGCCTGCCTCACTCATAAAACTCTGCACACAGGGAAATCCTCCTACCTGGCCTCCAAACTACAGAAGGCTGGTCAGACAAGGAGCCTCAGAAGTACCAACACTCTACTCCTCATCCCACCGAAAACTCGCAAACCTAAAACTGCATCTCGATCCTTCTCAGGAAATGTGCCCAAAATCTGCAAATCCATCCCTGCCCATATCCGGACTACCTCCTCCTATTTCAATTTCAAAAGGCAGCTCAAAGACCTCTTCCTCAACCGATCTCTCCTGAAGGGATAGCTACTGCCCAACTTCTACATCACTCTCCTCTCCAGACTCCCTCCTCTATCCCCCCCTCCCTGAACTAGTCTCGTCACCAGTCAGTGTGTTTTTCACAACGATATTATGTGATGTGTCATGAGTCAATGTGTATACTACTGTGATACTATGCTTTCCACATGACAAATGCTGTAAAGCGCTCCGATACCTTCGGGTCTGGCCAGCGCTATATAAAGCTCTTGAATAAATAAATTAAATACATAAATAAATAGTTAGAAGACTGAGCCCTAGTAAGACGTCTTCGACATAAATGCAACTTCAGATAGCAGACAGTTCGCAAACCTGTCCATCAAAGGATAACATTGTTCATAGGTCATAATTTTATTTGGAGACTAGTGTCTTTCCACATTATTGTTATGAATACATTTGGAGGTTTTTAAAAGATGAGCTGTGGCTAGATAGATAAGTGTACTGTAGGTGATACTGACTGTGAGTCCTAACCCTTCTGCCAATTCCTAGATTAAACCTTGACTGTTTGACCAGGCTTCTTTTGGAGAGCCAAGTGTGCAAGCAAAGCAACTCTGTTATCAAACTGGAGTGCAGTCACACATGAGGCCCTGGTACACCAGTGTTAAACAAAAGTACTTAGCACGAACAGAGCCTAGATTTTGATTGACTGCCCTGGGGACAGTTAGGAAGGGTGGAATCCAGCTGAGCTCCATGAAATATGAAGGCAGAAAGAACATGCAATTATGTTTGAAGGTATTCAGTGCTTGGTGCATACATGCTGCTTTAATGGGCCATGTTGCTTTTTTGTGGTTTAGAGCAACACCAGAAGGAGGAATCTCAAAAATTACTTTAACTAGACATCCTAGCTGGTGCACCCCTACGCAGATATGTGGCAATAATGGAAATTACATTTGAAAATAGAACAAGATGCCAATGACAGAAGAATTCAAATGAACTATAGCGCAAATCACAGTAAATGAGTGCTGGCTGATTCAAACGTTGGTGGCCTAATTGCCGCTTTTGGAATTAGTCTCCTAAGTCAAATTGCAGAAAGGTTTTTTTTTAATTGATGATTTTTCTAAAGCTTTCAAAGCTTATGGTGTATATGACCAATTGTTGACAATAATGTGGACTTTCTTTATAACAGGGATGAGGTTTCTTTTGTATCGCCAGTGTTTGTAGAATATCTTGGTTCTGCTGGGCACAAAATCGAAAGTTGTGTTGACCTAATGAAGAGGAGGGGGAAGAGGAGTTAGCGGTATTTTGAAGAAAAAACTAATACTAAAAATCTTTATGTATCCCTGCTTCCTCACTCTTTGCAATGTTGTTCTGCTTAGTAATGAAAAAGTTCCAGTTTTAGTGAAGAGAAAGTCTGTTCATTTATTAAATACATGGAGGCAGATGCATTTTTATTTCCCATAACTAAACACTCAGCAGCAATAAAGGACACTATGCAATATCAATGATGACACAAAACAAGAGACAGTAAGTTCCTACAACCTCCTTGCTAGGAAAGAATTAAACGGGACACAAAAGGATGTTTCCAGAAGGTGAAATTAAACCAAATAAGAAACCACGAACAAGGCTGCAGTGTGATTTAGGAACCTGAAAAATAAAACTATGTATTCCTCCTCTTAGAGAACACCGTTTTGTGTTTTTTTTACCCCTCTCCTCTTGTGATTTCTCCTTGCCCTTTGCATTTCTGGGTACTTTCTCTTCTATCTGTATCCTAACATCTCTTAAATGGTTGCCCTACGAAGCTCGAATTCAGTTAAAGATTGCCGTTCTGGCATACAAAGCCCTTCATTTCAAAACTCCCAGGTACCTAGCACAAAAGCTTGAATAATCCTGTTTTGACAGAGCCTCAAGAAGCGCTAACACTTTCCTCTTGAAACCACTCATCCTTAGCAAAAGGTGAACCTTTCACCAAGCCTTCTCCGGCGCTGCCCCAAAGATATGGAACTCTCTTCCACCGTAAGTTCGTAGAATCTCCAATGACTGCTTTTAAACTTGAAGCTAAAAGATTCCTAATGAACAAATTCTTACCTTAATTTGGCTAGGTTCACCTGCTCAAAGTCACTGATCCTACAATCATTGTACCATCATCTAATTCGGCTCTTCTTTACTGCATAGTGTGCCCTCCCTGTGTAGACCGCTATATACCGGTTTATTATATTACTCTCCTTGATTCATCTGTTTTGTAATTTTGTGACTATTCCGGTTTTGTAGTCTTATCTGATGTCGTTATTGCATTTATATCCCTCCTTCCATCCTGTTGTAGAGCGCTCTGATATCCTTCAGGATCTTGTTTGCTCTATATAAAACTTTATAAATAAATAAAACTGAACAAAGTTATGTAAGGACCGACTGTGGGTGAGGTTACAAACAAACCAGCAAGCTGTAAATGAGAAAAAAAGCAATAAACAATGTTTAAACCTCAAGGAAAGATGTCACCTGAACTCTGAGTCCAGACATCCGACAGGGTGAGGCTTTAGGAGAGGGGATTATTTCCTTCTCCTTATCTTAGACGAAATGTGAGATATTCCATTTACAGAGCTTGGAACATCCCAATTGTAAGGTCAGACAAAGAGGCACACTTACGTTCAAAGCTTTCAAACCATTTGGTCCACAGGCTCTTGAGGCCACAGCCTAATGAGTAGTATGAGCAAAGGTAGAAATATCAGTGCCTGCTAACACCATGCCCTTGTGTAGCAAGGTAGGAGAGGGCTCCCTTCCACAGGGTTTCCTGAAGGAAGGAGGGTTAGGAATCACTCCTGTTGAAGTGGATCTTAAAGGCTTTGTCTAGACATTAGAACTTCTACAACAATCAGTGATGGGAATAGAATGTGTTGATACAAGATAAGGGGTAGAGATTAGTACATAAGCTAGTCTTGGTCTGTGCAGAAACGTGGAATGTTAACCCATCTGAGCCTTACCTTAATGAACTCAGAGAGATCTATGAGAGTGGGATACCTGCTTGCACACTTACTTGCAAAAACAATGCAGACTGAGGAGGCTTCCCATTGAAGAAATAACAGAGCATGTTTACAGGTAGAGCTATTCCAAAAATAGCATTGATCCAGGCTTACAGCTGATCTCAACTCTGCATTCCTGGTTGTGATAAATTTGTGAAACCTAGTGAACAGAAAACCCCTAATAGAGAAGTCTTGGGAAAAGTCAAAGGAGTATGTGCATTAGTGGATCACCAATAAGACATTTTTCTTAAAGCCCACTTTATTGGCGATTGCAGGCTTTGGTACACAGCCTGGTTACTCAAGCGGTCAGTGAATTCTGGCTTGGTAAATTTGGCGACATGGTGGGAAGGGTACCATATTTACCATATTCTTGAGTGGGAAAGCCAAACATTGGTTCCACTTTTCCGCATCACTCTCCTTTTATACTGTTTCTTCCGAGGATCTATACTTTGTAACTATTCTCCTTGGTGTTTTTTTTAGCCTCTTTTCTTGTAGATTTATTGCATCTCCTTGGTCTATTTTGGTAACCCTTTGCTTACTTCTATACCTTCAGACTTCGCATTACCACCTTCTACATTGTCCTAAATCAGCCCCTTGCACCTTTTGACATTTTGTCTTTTAGGGCCTCTCCCAACCTGGTCTTCTCCTCTTCTTTGATGTTCTACTTCTGCTTTTTTGAAAATCGTAACTCTTCAAAACTGCATGGACTGTGTAGAGCTATTGCTTTGCTTCAGGACCTTCCAACCTTAGACAAACTGCTTTCTACGCATCCCCTCCAGACACTGTGTTGGAACTCTGCTTGTGAGTGCCATTTTTAGGTCTCGCCTAGGCAGCACTTACACTGTCTCTTCGAGACCTGCTGTATTCAGGATAGGGCATGAAGCTCCACCCACTGTCCGCTCATCTTTTTTTATTGACTCCTGTCCCTGTCTTTTGTAAATGGTGGCTTTTTGTTGGAGTTTTTGTACTCCATTGTTCAATAGGCTTAGTAGTACCTCCTTAATACCACCTTTTCACTTATTGTAATCTCCCATGAGGACACCCCCTCTTACATGTGTTGTTACTTGGTAGGCTTTAATTACAGCGTCTGAGCACTATTTTCTGAAATAGCTTTGTCCTGCCTGGACACGCTTTCCCTCAGTGCTTTTCTTTTTTTTTTTTAAACTTCATTTATTCAGCACAGCACGAATAATGGCAGCCCCGCTTTTCTTTTTGTTATTTGCTGGTTGAACTTGACCGCATGCCTTTATTTTTGTTTGTACATGTTTTTTTTAAATTGCCGCACTAGCGCTTTTGCTTTAAACATCTTAAGCTAAAACGCGGGTGCTGCGATTCCTTCAAAAGTCAACAAATAGAAAAATTTTACATTTTTCTTCTATTTGTTTACTTTTGAAGCAAACGTGGCACCCACGCTTTAGCTTAAGATGTTGAAAACTAAAAAGCTGGTGCTGCGATTGTAACAAAAGTTAAAAAAAAATAGTTTAAAAAAAATGCGCCTGCCAATTTTTTCTATTTATTTAAATTTGTTACAGTCCGCGGCACCCACGCTTTACCTTTCAACATCCTAAGCTAAAGCGCATGTGCCACGATTGCTTCAAAAGTAAAGAAATAGAAAAAAAATATTTTTTTCTATTACTTTACTTTTGAAGGCATCGCAACATCCGCGCTTTAGCTTACGATGAAACTAAAGCACGGGTGCCACAAAGGCCTCACATTTGCGCGAGTTTGAGCTATTGGCATTGTAAATGGCAATGCCTTTTATTTATGTTTTTTACAAAACCTGCAAGTGGTGTTTACGCACCACTTGCAGGTTTTTTAAACACCTAAATGAAAGGCATCTTCATTTACAATGCCAATAGCTCAAACTCTTGCTCGCAAACGGGAGACCTATTGCATTGCAAATGCTTGTTAACTGTGTGCCTTCTCTTGTGTCCTGGGCTGTATTCTCAGCATGGGCTTTGGTTTCATTGACATTGCCATTGCATTTGTCTCTGGGCAGTAATGAATTTATATGTATTTCACGCCCCTTTTCTACCTTGTTGCAGCTAAATGGGACTGAAAGCCAGTTATATTGTTGGGAAGCAAGAATTGCCCTACCACCACCAGGAAACATGCTCTGGTTGTGCTGCCAGAAATTGGAACTCCTTTCTTTCTGCGCTCTCTACCATTTCCTCCTATGCTATGTTAAAAAATAATCTTAAAATCTTCTTTACGAAAGGCATCTTTAAACTGAATCCTACCAACTTACTTTTTGAATACTGATTGCTTCTCCTTCTCCCTGACTCAGCTGTACGGATTATGTCCTTAATCCTTCTCTTTATTTTTGCTTCGTTACTGTTTTAACCCTTTTCTCTCTTAATGTTTTTCTCTTTTATCTTGCTACACTCCTATTTACTTTTTTCCTCTCTCTTATAGGTCTACTCTTCCTTATCTGATTTTTATCGTTTGTTAAACATCTCTGTGCCTTGAGCAACACACCTGAACTAATTTCTTCAGCTTTTTTGCAACCTCAACCTAACGTTAATTTATAATTTAATTTCCTTTAGCAGTTGACCTCTACAAATATTTTATCACCCACCCCCATCTTTCGTATACTGTACATGTTTGCTGGTCTACAGAACAGTTTCTCATGGATTTATATAATGAAATCTTTTTCTTACGAGTTGTAATGATTCTTGTTAACTTGCATTGCATATTCTACTGTTTAGCCAGGTGGTCTTCTAACTGTAAAGTACTCTGACTTTTTCACTCTTTTGACAACTCATATAAGATCAGTTATAGGCTACCTCGTGATGCAATATATAACAAGCCAATTTTGAAGTCAGACTTGTTTTTCTGGCATATAAATTTGACTCAGCAAAATAAGTTGGCGTTTTCTCCTCTTAAGGGGCCTAGTTTCCATCCTCCTTATAAGTTCTTCTGTTACTCAGTTGGGAAGTCGTATGGCAAGCTATACTTTTTTCTTAAAATAAATATTAGAGTTTCTGTATGGATGCTAAGCAATATTTCGTTGCAAATTTGTCTTCCCTATTTTTTGATATCTTAATCAATGCCATCCCATCCTCGCCCACTTAGTAAAGGTTTCCATCTTGAGAGTAAGTCACAGATCGTCACAATAAGTGTCCTACGTGATCTCCCTTGAAGAAAAAAAAAAAAAACACCGGGCTAACTCTGAAGCCTGCCCTTAGTTAAAAGTAGTATGCACTAACTGGATTTTGTCTTACCTGGACTGCTGCAGGATTGTTTCCTCGTATTTGTCCCGTCCCCTACGTTAGCAACTCACCGGACCCGCTTCGCGGGTCCCGCAGCGCGCAACACTACCGCAGGAGTTGCCAGTGGGGGCTGCTTTCTAACAGGGGCTACTGCATCTTCAACAGGGCTGCGAGCAGGACTCCATTGCCCAGGAGTCCCAGTGACCCCAACCAGTTCCACCTGGGCTGCTCTCCCTGGTCGCCACGCCCCCACCGCCTTCAGAAGTAAAAGAGGACAGCGAACTTCCCATCAGTGGGCCACTAACTGGATTTTGTCTTACCTGGACTGCTGCAGGATTGTTTCCTCGTATTTGTCCCGTCCCCTACGTTAGTAACTCGCCGGATCCGCTTCGCGGGTCCCGCAGCGCGCAACACTACCGCAGGAGTTGCCAGTGGGGGCTGCTTTCTAACAGGGGCTACTGCATCTTCAACAGGGCTGCGAGCAGGACTCCATTGCCCAGGAGTCCCAGTGACCCCAACCAGTTCCACCTGGGCTGCTCTCCCTGGTCGCCACACCCCCACCGCCTTCAGAAGTAAAAGAGGACAGCGAACTTCCCATCAGTGGGCCACTAACTGGATTTTGTCTTACCTGGACTGCTGCAGGATTGTTTCCTCGTATTTGTCCCGTCCCCTACGTTAGCAACTCGCCGCGCGCAACACTACCGCAGGAGTTGCCAGTGGGGGCTGCTTTCTAACAGGGGCTACTGCATCTTCAACAGGGCTGCGAGCAGGACTCCATTGCCCAGGAGTCCCAGTGACCCCAACCAGTTCCACCTGGGCTGCTCTCCCTGGTCGCCACGCCCCCACCGGCCATTATTTCCACTATTTTAGGAACACAACCGCTGCGCGGGTGCGCCCGGGGCTAAGCCCGGGCAAAGTGCGGGCCGTTTGAGGCCGTTTGAGGCCGTTCGAGGACCGGAGAGACCGGACAGGGCCATCTCTCCATTAACAATTTGTCCCGGAACTCTTAGCAAAGTTGCATGCTCTGGTCCACTATTATTACACCTGTGTGCTTTTAAAATACATACTCGCACAGATCAGTTTTTTAATAAGTTGCTAAATCCCTGCTTTGATTTAATTGGTACTATGGTGCTAACTAGAGGAAATAATATTAAACCCAAAGTACCGGGGGGCGGGGGCAAGCTTTTAGGACCCATGGACGATTTCATTACTAAGGCTAATACATTCATTGACCAAACCATCAGTCTGATGGATGATAGGGTATCCTTGGATCTAGCACTTGCCAAAAAAAGATCTTCCATGGGTAAACTAGCTGACGTAAGATCTCCCGTAAATCATGTCCGAGGATCGCTTTGTGAGGGTAGGCGTAGTCTACCAAACAATGTGGACTTGTCGGTCTCTCAGCTTTCAGATTCTCAGATAAGCTCCGACTTAGAAAGGTCGCCAGAGCTGCTACCCCTAATGACCCCGGATGAAATAAGGAAAGCAAGGGGGAGGAGGGAGGGCGCTACAAAGAAAAGGTCAAAGTACAGAAAGAAGAATGTGAAAAATTCCATCCCTAATGAGACTAGTAACAAGAATAGTAGTAAAGAAAACGCACTTTCTGGAGACAAACAGGCTGTAGACTCTGCGCCTATAAATCAATCACTACCTGACACCACAGACCCCATTTGTTTGGAATCTCCCTCTCAATTAATCTGTATAAAGGAAATAACCAATAGCGATAATTCGCAGCTGTTAAAAAATATAGCAGATCTACTGAAATCTCTTCTTGCCCCAGTGGAAGTTAGACTATCACAGATAGAAAACCACTTAACTAGGTGTATAAACCTCATAAATTCGAAGCAAGTGTTGGGGGATCATAAAACAGGGAGTAAGAAACAGCCCTTTTCGAAGCCTGGAGCTCCTCAAATGAACGTACCTATATCCTTAGATCTATCAACTAAACCAACATTCCCCGTTACATCAAATATTAAAAGGGTAGTAAAACCTTCCACGAGCGTTGCCACAACCCTATCTCAGGGTAATGCTCCGGTAGAAACAACGTTGGCACCCTTAACTTTGGATCCTACAAAATCTGCCCCCAAAACCCAGGTTTCTAAAACACCTTTTTTAAAAACCTCGGCCCCAGCATCCATCAGTGGGGGCCCTGGGGGTCCTTCAGAAGCGAGATTTACCGTTGATATGCCACCGGAAGCATGTCCTTTCGTAGTAGTAATGACTGGCGTCCCGAAACTGGTGGAACATAAAGCAGAACCTACATGGTCATTGATAAATAAAGTTCGACACTGGCTAAACACCTACCGTCCTATTCCACCAACCCGGTCATGTAGGATTTTGATGGCACGTAGGATTCCCTGGGTGGGAAATGGCAGAAAACTAATAGCGGGAGATTGTATCATGATTACATTAGATGACCCTCGAGTGGTAGACCATATTTGTTCTTGGGATCACTCGAATTTAAACGGAGGTATAAGCACGAAGCGCCTCTCCTTTTTCTACCCTTCCCGACATCGTAACACTCCTTTTAATGATTACGTGAGCCCTTGGGATGAAATAGTTTCTCACCATAGTCAATACGGCAACTCTAGTCAAACAGAGGGCCCTCGTCCCCACGATTATGATTATTCTTGGTATACAGTGGGGACACGTAATCAGGGAAGAGGTTGGGAAGAACGGGGCTCGAATACGCAGAGGAGGGCTTACAGAGAGTTACCTTGTAGAGATCCATGGTTTAGTATCCCGACAACGAATAGGTTTAATGGCCTCGAAATGGTCGATTGACCATCAATGGAGACTGAACCTATTAACCTTAAGACTCCATCTTCAGTGCCCAAAGTAGAAAACATTTCTGTAGTAGATGAATCTTTGGTGTTAAATAAAGAATCACAATCCTTATCTATTTTATCATGGAACGTTGCGGGTCTTTGTCCTAAAATTGAAGATGGGACTGCTTTGAATCTCTTGGAGCTGGGTAAAATTATCTGTCTCCAGGAGACGTGGTCCACCATGGAGCTCCACCTTTTGGGCTATAAAACGTATTTTGTCCCAACCCTGAGCAGTGGTGTAGGTAGACCCAAGGGAGGGCTGCCTACGTACATTGCTAATACCTTGAACCACTTGAAAGTATCTATGGTGGATTCCGATTCGAATTTTCAACTACTTATTCTTTCTTTTAAAAAGAAAGAATCGATTCTCGTCCTTAATCTTTATAACAACTTAGAGGAGGATCAATTTTTGACCCTTCTCGTTAAGATCCAGGCGAAACTAACTCAACATTTTCAAAATAAGGCAAGAAAAGGGGTGGTTCATCTTTTTTGGGGAGGAGATTTTAATTTGCATCCATGCCCACACAATGGAAAAAATCGGTGTGGGATAGTCGATGAAAATGAAATCCCCCTCATGCATTTTGCCCACTCTAAGGCTGGAATTGCTATGAATAACGTGCTAACCGCACTAGAACGTTCAATAGCAAATGAGCCAATATCAGGCTCATATCTTCAACCGACTTATGTGGGACGGGGATGCAAAACGACAGTTGATTTCATCCTCCTGTCGCTGGGATTGACGTCTAGACCAAGCTCTTTTGAGATCCTGACTAATACCTTAAGTGATCATTCTGCTTTGCGGTTGGATCTCCATCTTACTAATTCCCAACCCCGAATTGTCACTATAACTAAAACTCTTGCCCAGAATAAATTGGACTTAGACAAGCATAATGGTTATACCCTAAAGTGGGAAAAGATCAATCCTGTTGAGATTACAGACAAAGTGGTAAAAGAGGCATACTCAAATATAATCAAATGCCTTGACCTCTCAGAAACAGATGATGAAGTCCTAAAAAACTTTCCCCAGATACTAGAGAAAACTAAGGGTCTCCTTGTAGTAAAACAGAAGAATTCGAATCCAACTACTAGAGGGTGGTTCAACCATAGTTGTACAGCGGCCTTAACTAAATTAAAAGTAGCCCTAAACAAACCAGACAGAGATTCGGACCAGATTCAGCTTCTGAGACAGCATTACGGACGGGCACGTAAACAAAGAATACTAGAATTAAAGCAGAAACTATGGGATGATCTGCACACTAGTGCTCTCTCTAAAAATAGTGAGGCCTTTTGGCGAACAGTTAAATCCCCCTATCTACTAGACAACAATAGTCCTAAGATAGAAGTGGCCATAGAGGAAGACACTTGGGTGTCCCACTTTGCCAACATTTTTAAAAAAACAGCAATTCCAGTGGGAACAGATATTATTCATCCAATAGTTGAATATCCAATATCCTTGCAGTTTGACATCACTGGGGTACTAGTAGCACTGGAAACAAGCAAAAACGGTAAAGCCCCAGGCCCAGATGGGGTCCCAGTGGATCTTTTTAAATTTAATTTGGACCTCTGGGCCCCCTTTCTTACAAGAGTGTGCACCGCAGCTTCAAAAGTGGGTCTGATTAAATCTTGGACCAAATCTATAATGGTCCCAATTTTTAAAAAGGGGGATCGTCAAGACCCTAAATGTTACCGTCCCATCTCGCTACTGGATTCTCTGGGCAAAGTCGTTGGCAGGGTTGTCCTGGAGCGACTACGGCAGTGGGCAGAGATGGGAGGTATCATTTCTGATCTCCAATTTGGATTCCGGGAGGGCTTTGGAACAGTGGAGCAGGCCCTTAACCTCAGCTTAATAGTGGGGAAATACTTTCAAGCTAAGAAGGACACGGTCTACATGGTATATGTAGACCTGTCCGCTGCTTTTGATTGCGTGTCACACGCTAAACTTTGGATGGATCTGAGACAAATGGGTGTGGAGCTCCCTCTCTTGGATTTTCTAAGAGAGCTTTACTCCAAAGCTTCGGCGAGGGTACGCTTTGGCGTGAAGGGGGAGTTGACAGCGTCCTTTGGAGTGGAGCGTGGAGTCAGGCAAGGGTGTGTCCTAGCCCCCTTTCTTTTCTCTCTGTACACTAACGGTCTGGAAGAAGAGATGTTGAGGGGGGGCCTGGATCTTCCACGGGTAAAACACCGCCCGATTCCCGCTCTGCTTTACGCAGATGACGCTGTCATTTTGGCGCGTACCCCGCGCGAACTACAGTCCTCCATGAATAAGTACGTGGATTTCATGGGTGGCCTGGACCTTCATGTGAACGTGAAAAAAACGTTCGTTATGGTAGTAGGTAATGGGAAAAAACGAGCTAAGGACATCTATCTCAAAGATCAAAAACTTGAGATAACTGCTCAGTACCCGTATTTGGGCATTATGATCGAAAGGTTGAACTGGCGGCCTGCTGTAGAAGCCAGGTGTCATCTTTTTAAAAGAGCCATAGTGGCCTTGATGGGCTTCTCGCAGAGACTGGGGAGCAGGGCACCGGTGGAGCTTTTAAAAATGTATAGTGCAAAGTGCCAGGCTGTCGCGCTGTATGGGGCAGGCGTAGATGTTAGCGCCCTTCAGGTGGCAGAAAATTCTTTCCTCAGATTCCTTCTAGCAACACCAAGACATACATCAACATATGCATCCCACTTGGAATTCGGAATTCCGTATATAAAGGATCTAATAATGATCCAACCATTATTGCTTTGGCGCCGCGTTTGGATCTCCGATAAAAACGCACTGACACAGGCAATCGTGGCGGATGCAATGGCCCTTGATCATTCAAAAAAAAATAACCTGGCTCTGGTTTGTTAGAAACTTTCTTAAAGATCTTGGTTTGGAGAAATATTATCTTGAACCTAAAGATATTATTGATCTACCAAAGAGACAGCTGAAACAACTGACTCTGAGCCATCTAGAGTCCTTGAGACTGACCTCTGATTCAACAAAACCCTCAGTCACTAATGCCAACAGTATCCAGACTACCTTTTCCATTCACCCTTATTTAACTCTTCAAATCAGTACTTATGATAGAATGCTACTAACAAGATTCAGACTAGACTTCTTTTATAGATTAGTAGCTTTCCCCGAGAAAAATAAGTGGGACTTAGCTCTTACTGTTTGTCCTTGCGATGAGGAATCAACACAGTCCAATCTACATACTATCTTGTTCTGTAAATTCCATCATCCACATCAAAAAATATGGCTACTACCACTATTAAGGCGATGGGGTCTTAGACAATGTCGTCCTGCAATGTTACGCCTCCAAATGCTGGAATCCGAATTGGTTTGTTTTAACGTTCTTAATTTCTTAAAAACTATTATGAAGCATAGGAAAAACTTGTAAAACCTATACTGATTTTAGAATGAAATAACTTGATTCTATGATTTTAATATATTAATTCTGTTTGTTTTGAAATTTTAGTTTATAAGATGTTTTCTTTTCCTTCTGAAATTGTAATGTCAATTGTTGCTTTTATGGTTTGCCTAAGTGCAAAGCCGAATAAAGAAATTATTATAATATGCAAATAATATGCAAATGCTGATAATATAACCGCATTGAAAAATTGGTTTGATATCACTATTATATGGTTGAATATCTTTTTGTACTGAGGATAGCCTTAAGTCAAAATCGATCTGAAGTTTCTTCTTGGACTGTAGAGTTTGAGTTTACGAAGATTGGTCCTGTCACCTTGTGTGTTTGCAGGAGATTATTCTGGTGTCTGTTACCCTTTGTGGATCCTTAAGAGCAGGGGCTAATGTAGTCTCTGTTCAGGTTTAGGATTTTTCTGGCTGCATCACTCTGGAGATAATTGAATGGTCTGTTTCTTAGGTACTGCTATACCATGTGCAACACTGAAAACTATTGATCTTAAAAGTGCCATGCCGTGCCTGATGATTAATTGCAAAATTTCCCCTTGTGCCTGCGTGGATTAGTCTCACCTTACGCCAACTATCACAAACAGTGGGTCTGGGCAATTTTAATTGGATGACATGGTGGCTGCCTCAAGGATCCTTGCTCTCCCCTATTCTTTGTAATGTGTAGATTTACCTTCTCGCCAGAACTAGCTACGTGTGCTGACATTTATTATTAATCTTATAAAGATCACACCCGGCTTTACAACATGATGGACGGGTCTTCAGCTAAATGGCAAGCCATAGGAAAGGCTCTTGGATGACAGTCCTTTGGCTGTAACTTGTGCTACAAAATCTGAGGCATCTTACAGGGGATCACAGAATTAAAATTCAAGTGGAATACCAGGGCTTTCTTGGGGAAGGGGGCGATTGAAGGTGGGGCAACAAGGCTTAAAAACTAAAGAAGATTTGCGTCTGAAATGTCAACATTGTAATCTCACTTGAACCCCAGTGATAGTTTTTTTCAGATAAACGGGCCCAAAAACATAAGTACTGTATCCCTCTTGATGATGGAGCCACAGTGATAGCCATATTTAACACATGATTCATTTACTGAAATGGTTTGTTTTATTGGCCACAAGGCCACACCTGGCCCTAATTATCTGCAATCAGAAAAGCCTTTTGATTGCACATAATTAAGTGGTACTTCTACGGCTAATCAGAGAAAAGAGATGCTGGACCATATTTTTTTTCTTTAACCCCTTCGGTGCTCATGACGGAACGGTTCCGTCATGAGCCACGGTTGAGCTGTGCTCATGACGGAACCGTTCCGTCATGACCACGCCCGCGCAAGAAACCGTCAGCACAGCGGCGGAATTTGCGCAGCATGGAAGGGGTTAAATGCTCATGCGCCTGTTTCTGCACTTCTGGGACAGTTGTACATGGCAGAAGGGTCAGCAGCTGTTCACACAGCACCTCCCTAATAGCCATTGCGTTTGCTCAGCACTGGCACCTAGTGGCAAGTAGGCAACCAACATTTTGTTTCTGCAAGTGCTTCCTCTGTATCACTGAAACATGCTTACAGGCAAAATGTCCCTTGGACTTGCTAAATTTGTTCTATGTTAAGTTTCCTCCCCCCTGTATGTCCTTTGGGATGGAATAAGGAGGGTTCCAGGATCTTAAGCCCCTTCCAAAAGTAGACCATTGGAGCTTCCTGTACATACCCTGAATGCCAGTTCCTCATGGACCCCTCATGTGATCCTCATGGGTTGCTGGTGCACCAAGCACAGAGTGGTAGGTGATCTGCCACCCCATGTTTCTATCCTCTGATTTTATTTTCTGCACATGTGCCAATTCTCTGTGTTCCCACGTGTGCTAGATACTCCCTTGTTTTATATTTTTTTCAGTGGGGTGCTAACCCCAGTCTGTATGTGGTGCACCTAAACATGGTTTGCGAGTGTGCCCTTAGATTTATTTCGCCACTGTGAATCCAGGCAGCCTGTATTATATTCAAAGAGGTCCATATTACTCTTTGAGTCTACCCTTGCTGAAAATATGTAATAGCCTCCCAGTATATATAAAAAGCCTCCACTAGGTTCGTTTTTTAAAGAAATTAAATGCTTGTTGAACAGATCAGGTGAGGCAAAAAGAACAAGCTTTGGCAAAGACGATAGATCTAGTATTAGCTACCAGCCTTTTGGCTTTGTTGGTGCTTGTTTTGTATTTTTATGGTTTTGGAAAACTGTATTGCTGGGGAGACTGTCCGGACCTCGTCAATATAAAAAATAAAACAGAAAAAGGACTAAAAGCAAGCATTTTTCGGTCTCAAAGCACACATTGCCATAAGTAACTCCTGCCACTAAAGAGAACTACTTTGTGTTTAGATCAGTCGCGGCTCACTTAGGGCGTGCTGCGTGGCGGTGGGACAGGGCAGGGCGGGGGTTTAGTAAACTTGGACATACGGAGAAATTGAATAATTACTTTCCTCCCTTCTGTCGTATGTCTGAGTTTACTAACCCTCCCCACCCCGCAGCACGCCCTATGCGAGCAGCCACTGGTGTAGATGTACTCCTTGCACGAGGAGAGAAATCGGTCACAGTCACAGTGACGTTACCCAGTGGCTGAAGTAGGCGGACCTACTGCCATATGCAGTAGCTGGTGGAAGAAAAATGTAAATGGCACAGTAGCAGTCTTACGGATGAAGAGGGATATTGGAAAGCCACCATGGTTAAGTATTATAGATAGATAGCTAGATAGATAGATAGGTATGTAGTATATATATATCTCTTGGGAAAGAGGTGTGGCGCAGTGTCCAGGGCTCCTGACTACGGACCACGGGGTTCACGGTTCGATCCCCGGAGCTGGCAGCAGGTTAGTCCAGCACCATTTGACTCTGGGCAATAGCACGCTTAATCTTCCCGACGGCCCCCAGCGCCTTGACACCCTCGGGTAATTGTGCGCATTCCAAATAAAGGATTTCATTTCATTTTCATTTCATTTCATAGTCATTTCAGAGACCTCTCAAAGAATCTTAATAATTGTTTTGATCCTTGTACTAATATTCAGTGTTGGTCCCAATTGTTTCTGTAGTTGTGCTTCTTTCCTCCCATCTTTCCTTCTAGCTTCATTTGTACAGGACCGTACACTTGTACCCGCTGACTCACTCAAGCATACTAAGAACCTAAATATGTGTTACTGTGTTAGTGCATTTAAAGATTTTATTAGACAGTGATTGAAATGTTGTATGAACTACTGACCCCTAACATGTTTGTGTTTTTTCAGCTCTTTTGTGCCTTTCAAGATGAAAGATATTTGTACATGGTGATGGAGTACATGCCAGGCGGAGACCTCGTAAACCTCATGAGCAATTATGACGTGCCTGAAAAGTGGGCCAAATTCTACACAGCAGAAGTTGTCCTTGCTCTTGATGCCATCCACTCCATGGGACTAATACATCGAGATGTGAAACCAGACAATATGCTTTTGGATAAATATGGACATTTAAAATTAGCAGATTTTGGCACATGTATGAAAATGGATGAAGTAAGTGACTAAATTCAGCATACTTTTCAAATCAGGACACACAGAAAGAAAATATATTTAATGTATCAAAGCTGTATGGCATTACTAGAGACCATGATAAAACATTTATCTTTAGAATTATTATTTTATTGTCAATTAGGGGTTTTGGTGAGGGACACTGTGTGTCTAACCAAAGATGTCACATTCAGTCATAGAATTCGGTAATTAACCGTATAAAACTGGTATGAGAGTGATTGTAACTGTGGGACAACCAAAAGGACAGTTTATACAGTTTGTGTCAAAGGAGGACACACTAGGTATTCTACAGTTGGTCTAGGATTAGAAGGTGCTACAAGTGTTGTGGTAATGAGAGGGTTTTAGCAATCATGAAGGTTCAGCATGCTATGTCTTGTCAACTGGAGAAGTGGGACTTGGGGCACTGGTACTGGCTTGAGAATGAAAGTGCAATAGTAAAGCTGATCAATTATTTAATAGGGGATTTGATTAAATGGAAAGGGTGTTCAATGGAAAACCTAAGGTTTTTAAGTAGTTGGAACCTGACAGAAGTAGCAGGGGAGGAGCTGCTTGCTAGAGTTGCTGTACGCTTAGAACGAGAGAAAGGATGTTAGGGTTTTTGGGAAAGAGAAGATGATCATCAAAGAGGCAGCAAAAGAAGCTGAGCCTGGTGATTGCTCCATGGGAGGTAGTTCAGAAAGGATGGAAAAGAGCAGAGGACCCAGCATTAGCCTTGTGGTATATGCACGGAATTCATTGTGGAGGGGAGGACCACATGGAGAAGTGGGCAGAGAGTTGACACAAGAACCCTTAAAGTGCTGCCCTGTTGTCCAGTAAGGCCGGTGTGGCCAGAACAGTCAAGTGAAGTAAAGGGGTGGGCCTACAGTCCTTTGGAATGTTAGCCCTCCTCCTGTATGTAAAATAAATAAAACACCACCCTTCCAAGAATGTTTTAGTACTTAATTGAAAAGAACGAAAGCTGAATTCTGACGTCCAAAGATTTTTTTAATTAACCCGCAGTGTATTACTTTCACAAGGCATTTTCATAAAATGCAAATAGTTGGTTTTCAAGGAAGTTTTTCCAGTAGATACATGAGAAGGACAGAAAACATTTAAAAGATAAATACTTTGATTTAAAAGTCTCCTGTGAAGTGAAAGTGTTCAAAAGTGCTTTACATGTGAAGAAAATGTATAGCGAAGCACCAGTCCATAAGCATTTCTTATGGACTATGAACACAAGAAGGGGCACATGATTCAGTTAGGTTCCCCAAAGTTTAGAAATGGGAAGGGAAGCACTGGTCATAGATGAGGCAAAGTCTAGTGGTAGTTGGATCCCCTTATTAGTACCATGTACTGTTATGTCATTGGTGTACCCGTGAGAGTATCCAGGTGCTTTGTAGCAGGTGCGTGAGGCCAGCCCTAGGATCTAACTCGAAAAGCCAGGTCTTCAGTTTCTTACGGAAGTCAAGAAGGAGAGGAGGATTGCTCCTTTTTCAAAAGCATGGTGTGGGCAGGGGTCCGCTTGGGCAGCGGAGTGAATGGTTGATGTTTCCTCTGTGTTAATGGTGTCTCATTTGGTGATTGTGTTGACTTCCTTCATCACTGGGAGACTTCTGGAGAGAACCAGGGGAGTCCAGTTGGTGGGGGAAGTTGCTGTATATGATTTCAATTTTGCTACAAAAGAAGTTTTAGACGTTGTTGTTGGATCTTGTAATGGGTTGATGTTTCTGGTGAAATCTGTGAGTGTGGTAAAGTCTTTGATGATTGCAAATATTTCTTTCCTGCATCTGGTTATACGTGCATGTGCCTTTCTTCCTTTGTGTTGGTAGTCGACGCGTTTCAACCCAGTGGTTTCTGGGTATCCTAAGGACTTGGTCTTGGTATTTATACCACAAAAATGTGAGGTATAATGCATTTTAGAAGAGAGGCAGTAACTGAAAGGTTTTTAGGAGGAAGCTTATGTGCAAAACCCCGGTGTTTCGTACCTTTAAATAGGATTGGGGTGTGGTATCTCATGCAAGATTTTCCATCTATAGGGAAAAAAGGAGACTGACGGTGCAAATCTGGTTATGGTTTTTAAGTTTTTTGGTTCACACCCAATTTAGCGGCACCCACTTGCGTGAGGGTACGTAACCTGTGGAGCTTAAAATTCTTGAATGTGTTCATGGAAAATATTTGCACCTAAAAAGGAGATAAGAGTCATGTTGCTAAGCCAATGTGCACAAAAATGATTACGAGGTGGCACAGCTTTAGGTGATTGTACCTTGCCTTGGTAAAGCATCTGGGACTTATTTAGCCAGGCAGTGCAGGGACTTCGTCATGTGCAGAGGTAATGGGCTTGTGCTTGGCCAGACAGTGTGTGCTCAGGATTCTGTCAGCTGGATGGCATGGGGACCTAATCATGGACAGCATCACCAGAGGTGCAGTTCTTCCAGACAGCATGGAAAGTTCTCTGAAGGCAGGGTCACTGAGAGTGCAGCTCGTATTGTTGGATGGGGTGCCGTCACTGCACAAAATGTGCATGGACTTGCAAGGGTGTATGAGGATTGGTTGTGTACTTTGAAAGGGAAATAAGTAATGTCTTAACAGTTGCAAATAATTGTGGTGAAAAGAAGAATGGGACCCCTACTCTGGAGTGATCAACAGTGCTAAATACCACATAGTTGTAAAGGAGGATAGGTTATTATTTGCATCAGAATTCAGACAACTGTGAGGCCAGGCTCAGTGAAGCATAATTGATATAGTGCTCATGGTGTGACATTTAATAGGGTGAGGGACATTGGGTAGCAGGTGAGTTTGCTTCACTCAAGATTTCCAAAGCATTAGGGAGATTGGCAGACGGATATGGAATCAGGGTATGTGGAGGGCTCCACCTTTGGTGTCTTCAGTGGGATAGCCACATCATATTTGATGCTCTGTGGTGGATTCTAGTGAGAGCAGCATGGTGGAAGAGCTCAGAAGCAAATGCTAGAGAGGCTTGGTGATTTGAGAATCAGACAAGTTGGAGCGACACAAGGGCGGTTTGCTAACTTATATTATTAAACTGAGTTAGGAGGGTGGTGGGTAGATGATTTTGACCTAAGGGGAAAGGTGTGGAGGACGGGCCATGAGCAGGGTGCTTTTGACCAGGTACTTTTTGATAAGTATTAGGAGGCAATGTTACTTGCTGAATAGATCAATTGGGTTTTTGGCATGCAATGGAATTGGAGATGGAAGTTTTTACTTGTGACGTACAAGTTGAGGGGCTTAGTTCGAAGAGATAAGTTCTTGATTTCATGTAGGCTTCCCTGAATCAGCAAGGGCCACCTTGGAGCATAGTGCTACAATGTTCCTCTGATTATTTTGTTGTCTATAAAGTTTATATTGCTTTGCTAAAGCTAAATAAGCTGTATATACCAAACTAAATGCGGTCTTGATTGACAGATGCCTGAGACAAACCTGCCTACAGCCAGGTGGACCAGTGGCCCAATGTAGTCTGTGTAGTTTAGACCTTGGTAGGCAATTTGACTTGCCCTAGTTTTTGTTTTCAAGTATACCCCACCCACATACTTTGGCTAATTAATTTCCATCTGTAGTTATTTAGATCATTTAGTTCTGATTTGTCAAAAATTCCCAAGTTAGGTAGAAATGAAGCTAATCCAAAATTAGGGATCTGAGAAACAAAAATGTAAATTATGAATAGTGAAATTGTTGCATTTTACTGGCCTACATGTCTTTTAAGAATGAGTGGTTTATGTATATTCTGTTTACTGTGAGTAGAGTATTGTATATAATGTTGCCATGGAATCCTAGCACTCATAGATAAATCAGGTTTTGTGGAAAATCTTATGTCGTTTTTGGCTTTGTCTTCTGACCCCAGAGTAGCCTCAGTATTCTGGAACTGCAGGTTTGGGTGTATTCATGAAAAACACTGTTCAGTAGAATGAAGCAACACCTTTATTTGGCCTGCGTATGTGGTGATAGCGAAGTACTTCAAGGGCCTGTAAGTTCCTCCACTGTGTCACTCCTAACAGGCCAGGGTAGATCAGCCGAGAGGTTTGCCAGTGTACAGAATGGAAGCAAAGCCACCCCCACCTTTATGGTGAGGTGAACCCAAGAACCGTGTCTCATGACAGCTAATGCAACTTTGAGGTGCATTTACACTTACTGCTTGGGCTTTCCTGTGTGTGAGCCAGAAACAAAATCACTGATATAGGAAGTGTGTGTGCCTTTCCTTCTGCACATGCTTTTGCTATCCGGTTTACCCTGTACATTATCTCACTTGAGCATACACTGAAATACAATGGACAGTTTGTACAAGATCCCTTATCAGGCATTGCTTTACAATTGAAGAGTTGTACATTGCGGCAAGAGAGCAACTGTACATAAGGAAAGCCAGGTCTGTGAATTGCATTGTGAAGTGGTGACTTTACACTTGTTACCTGCGGACAGGGAAGGCATTCATATCGGAGTTTGTTCAAGATAAAAGAGTGCTTTTTCTTCCACTTTGTATCTCTTAGTTATGTGGAGAAGCAACTTGTCTTGCAAAAATTCTATTTTCTCATCTAATTTGTTGAACTATATTTTTATTAGTTTTAAAGCTCTTGTGTAGAATAAGTTTAATATCAATTTAGGATTGTATGATTGATTGTTATTGTCCGCATGTCACCTCATTTGTTTAAAGATTCTGTCAGTTTTATTCAGTGTCGCTCATTCTATATAACCTCAGACAGGTATGGTGCGCTGTGATACTGCTGTTGGAACTCCAGACTACATTTCCCCAGAAGTATTAAAATCCCAAGGAGGTGATGGTTACTATGGACGAGAATGTGACTGGTGGTCTGTTGGCGTCTTCCTTTTTGAAATGCTTGTTGGTAAGTAAAACACATATAGCTGCTGTTTTAATCCCTTTGAGTTGTATAATCACATTATATAATTTTTATTTTGAGAATGTGAATTGCCTAATGTAGTGGTTGTGTGATCTTGGGTAACCAATACATGTTTAGGCATCTTTCCCTGATATTTAGTTACATGATTGTGGGCTGGACCTTTAAGGTAAGACTGTACGTCGAATGTAACTATCCAGGGTAGCTGCTTCTGTAGAAGTGTTGACTATGTTGACCAATAGATGATTGCTATTTAGGAAGGATAAACCTCTTTTGAGAACATTTACGCAGAAAGAAATAGGGTCTTTATTAATGTTCTGCTTTGTTGAATACCACAGAAACATCTGAGGGTCAGAAAGGAGGTACCCTACTATCCATTATTTGTAAGGTATAAACACTATATTTAGAGTTCTCATTTTGGTGCTGGATCCAGCTGGAAACCTGATGGCGAGGGATGTAAGAGGTTCCCCTGTTTAACGCGATGCATGTGCTGCATGGCAAAATATTTCAGTGGCTTTTCCTGAGAAGAGAAGAAGCGTGATCAGAGTCACTTGTCCATTTGTAAAGATTCATATTAAAGCTTGTGATAGGAGGACGTTTATAAGCTGGTGCCAAGCATCATTCAGGAGTTTAAAAGGGTACTTGACATTAAGGGCCAAGAAAAGGCTAGTGAGTCAGTAACTTTATTTCGGTCAGTTTTGGAGACAGTTGATAGCTGCAGTCACTCATGCCTGAATTTAGGAGAACAGAAATCAGAACAGAAGTGTGTTTTTTAGTGGGTTCCTTGTAGGTGTTTCTTTTGTTTATGAAGGTGATAAGCTGGGTTAATTTTCAGTGCTGGATTTCACATTCTCTTGTAATTTTAGATCCAACTTCGAGATGATTTGAGGCACTTTAATTTTGTTACAGAATTTAGGATGATTTTACTTGAGTAAAAGGTTTATACTTCTCCTTTCTGAACGCAGCTGGTATTGGAGTTGTTGGAGAGCCTTTGACAAAACCTAAAGCATTTAAATTTCTTTTTTGGTTTCTTCATGTGTAATGAGTTAATCTGTGAGTCAGTGTATTGGGTTTCAAGAGGAGGAGAGACACGGAGTTTGTTAGTATACCTTAAATGGATGGTTCGAAATCTGAGATGTGGACAGTGATGGTTACAATAATTACCTTTCATTGAGTGTTCACAAGTCAGTTGAGAGTCCATAGAAGATTAGAACAATTATTTTCTGTCTTGCTGCGGGGTGGCGGATGTGCGAGAACTCATGGAGATCAAAGAGCCTTGAGTTTCGCAAGCAAATGGGTAATTCTTTCCATAGTAATAAGTTTATAGTGTTGGAGTTAATGATGTTACCAATGAAGTTAACTTTTCTTTTGGAACTTGGTAAATTACATGAAGTTATATTTATATAAACGAAATAACTTGAAGAGAGAATTTTAAAATGTCAAAGTGAGATTTGCAGAGTTGATTTCTTTTGGTAATGTTTGTGATGAAGATTATTTTGCGAATGGCCTATCTTAAGGCACTGATGCCTAACTGAATGTGACTCATTTTTATTGATGTCAGAAGGATGGAAAGCTTGTGTGGACCTACTTTGTTATATTCAGTTAACGCTGATATCTCTACTGCAGGTGACTTACTTCCTAGTGTAGAGGCATGATAGTGGAGAGTAGATATGAATAATGTTCCTTTACTTTCATCTGGGAGCATGTGGTATTGCTATTTGCAACTCCTGAAGCCTCATGGAACAGATCCTCAGCTTAGTGCACAGACCTTCTCTTCAACGACTGTAGCAAGTACTAGCATCAACAGCAGTGTAGATTAATGAGAGATTACCTAGAAAGCTGCTCTAGTTTGAGAGTGGAGCTTCAAGGGAATGGGTGACTTTGTAGGGGTGGGATGTTGTGCCTGTAGCTGCTCAGGATCTATAGGAGCAGATTGATGGCCAATGTGGTGATTGCTTCGAGAGTGCCATGACAACAGTAGGTTGTCGAAAGCGATACAGCATATCCTCAGTGAGAATTGAGGAGGGCACCCCCATCAGATTTCGTGTGGAGATAACATTAAAGCTCCTTTTGCAGAAAGGGTTTGTTTGGACGATTTCCCTTCACCTTGCCTTTCCCTGCCGTATGTCAGACTGGATTAGACAACAGGTCAAAGATTCTGACTTTTTAATTTGTAGACTTTATATTTGTTTAACCCTGCTCTGCACGAAACAAGGGGTTACAAAAAGGACCACAAACTTGGGTGAAGCAAGTCAAGTATTGTAGATGTATTTCTTAATGCTAAGAAGTGATTCTCTCATCTGCAGTCTGCTCCGGATGCTGTCCTCAGTGTCTCAGTCATCCACTCCTGTCTCACAGTGGACATAGATCCAAAAAACAGTCCACAGGAGAATCCGTTCATGATCTAACTGCAGGGAAGGCAGCGGGTGTGTTTTCAGCTATTGTGGCCCATTTTAGTCGTTCTAGGCGGGGAAGATAACCCTGAAGTTCCTCACCTTCGCACCACTGATGTTCGAAGCCTCATGTACAGGTTCTCCTTTGCAGGCCCCGCTAAAGCTGTTTTAGAGAAAAATGGCATTCCTCTTCCAAACTTTGGCCATCTCTGCTAAACCATTAGGCGTCCACAGTTCCTTTACTTCATTGCAACAACTTGTGGTGTATAGGCGTTCTCATCTTCAGTAAGCGTCTTCAGGAATTGTACCACAGCAGTGATGATCACACTCCAAAAGGGTCCACCATGGCAGAGATGATCACACACCAAAGGATGCCCTCCACCCATCTATAGGGTGGGCTTCAGCTTGCATGATGTGGCGAGGGTCTGTGGAGGCGGGATTGTTGGCTATGAAAACTTGAGTGTCTATAAAAATGAATTGCACTTAACATGGCAAAATATGACTTTAAAAAAGGAAGTTGAATGCTGTCATAGTGCTTGAAATTGTATACGTTATTGTGCAACAATAGGAAGGAATAATGAACCCCCTCTTTTCCAATTTTCTTGGAGGATTTCACCCCTGCCCTCCTTTAAGCATCCATGAGGACTAACATTGCATATATTGTGACATGTCGAGGGTGTTCCTGGCTCCCTCTGCAATATTTCGTCTTGTTCACAATATTCTTCTTGTGAAAACAGCATTACCAGTTAAGGCATGCGGGAAGAGGATGCTTTGGTTTAGAGACTATTTGGTCATATTAGCCAGAAAAAATGTTTTTCATAACCTCTGTAGTGTTCACTTCGAAGTTTTCTCAAACTTTGCTCGCTGATGTCTTTGTTTCCATCTGTTTAGAGGAAGGGGCTGGGGTGTAGTACTGTACTTACAAGACTGTCACCTTCGTGTTACTTGGGGTATGTATCAGGTAGTTGACTTGTTTGTTGCTATAGTGATTAGGCGCTTCATGCATATGCTACTCACATGCAGACATTTTGGGAATTGGTGATACATTTTGACACTCGAGGATCAAAAATGTTACAGGTTTTCTTTTTAAATTGTGGTGCAAGTGTAAAGCTACTTTGTTTACATCTGTTGGCATTTCTAGCCCTTCATGATGTCTTCAACTTGACTTTGGTAGTATTATTAGCCGTTTTCAGTTGAATAATCACAATTGTATATTGATACTTTCCTGTGGAGTCTGGGATATCTTTTAATAAGGATGATTGGTGGCCATGCATCCTCTCTCGCCTTTTTACTCTGCCACATTTCACTCAGTACAAAGTGTGATTTGGTGCTGTATTTTCTCCTCGCCTCTCTTCTATTGGAAAGGCTTAATGAAAGCAGCTGAGGCAGTGAACCAGGTGTAAAACCTACCACCAACTTAGAGAAAGATGTAAACTCATAGACCTAATCATAATTACTCGTTTTCCACTGAGCAATAAATGTATTTAGGCACAGACTGTGTAGGGAAGGTGTGCTTGGTTGGAAAATGCGTACATTTGCGATACACTGACATGATGTGGAACATTTTGCCATAATAGAAAGTGTAAATGTTGTCTTCAGCTAAGAAACAATTTGAGTAGTAATGATTTATCTAGGGTTTGCTGTGAACTAAACTTGATGCAAGTTGGAAGTGTATTCGTTTATGCATTTGGTTTTGAAGTATGGGGGACACTCGATCAAATATGCTTCTTAAGCATTGGACCTTTCATAGATGTTTGTCTTTTTGGTTTGAAATTCTCTACAGTCTGTGTTTAAACAGCTGTGTTTGCTCTGTTACCAACTCTTGAACAGCCGCTCCACCTCATTATGCTGCCCGATTTTAGGCCAATGAGGTGGAGAGACCTAGGACTCCAGCTCTCCTCAGAGGCTTCTGCACCTCAGATTTCTAGCACATGTAGAGGGAAGGGGTAGTCTTGCAGAGCCCTGCTCTTAGGAAGATAGAGGGTTGTACTGCTCTTCTCCTGGTTGAATTTCTGCTACATAACGACAGACTCGTGACATAAAAAAAACCCAACATATTCTCCATTGAGAATCCATCAGATTATTGCATCCTACTTACCTTTTCGCTCCTTACGTTAGCATATAATCCAAAGATGCAAACCTGTGGTGAGCCAGACGGTGCCAATTCGGAAGGCTCCAACTCAACTTTTCATGTACATTTTTCTTGACTGTAAACCACAAGGTGTGCTATTCCTAACAGAAGGAAGGAAGGGGGGGATTGGGGGTGAGACCGAAATGGGAGGGGGAATAGCTCCTATAAGGAGACAGGCCCATCACACACCCCAGGGGGTGTCATGCTTCATCATAGGGCAGCTTCTCCTTGGGCCTGCGCTGCAATGCTCAACGGGCCCTGCAGGGGTGCTCTGTGCCGAAGATCTTTTTCCTGTGATCTTAGCCGTTAATGAAGCAGTTGTGTGTGGGATATGAGCTTGATGCAAATTCACAGAAGAAAATCGTGGGAAAGAAAAACTTTAATACAACAATGACATTGCTACTCTAGTACACATGGGTACACGGGGTTACCCAACAGGTTCTTGCTTTAACCCCATCCATGCTCAGGATGGCTCCCGGCCGTCATGAGTCACGGTAGTCGTGTGCCGTCCGACCGTTGTCGCTCCGCCCACGTGCGGCTAATTCCCCGCCTGTGCGGGCAAATTAATCAGTGGGCGGAGTTCGGCCGACTCCCGGCCGTCATGAGCACACGCCCACCGTGATTTATGACGGCCGGGAGCCGTCCTGAGCACCTGGGCACCACGCCCAGCCCCCCCCCCCGCCCCCCCTCCCAACGTGGCGGAATTTGCCACGCGTGGAAGGGGTTAAAAGAAAAATAAAGAAAAGCACTATCAAAAGTAGTAATGCCATGTTAGCATTGACAATTCACTTGAGAAAATATAAAAACGCTTTTTTTTATCAGACCCGTCCAGGTGACACCATAGAGAACATAAGAGAGTCCTGTTCTTTACTTCACTGCTCGTCTACTTTAACCAAATCAATCCCTCGTAAATTGATGCAACCCTCAACCGGCACGTCAGAGGCACAGGAAAAGATTGAAGAGGCCAAAACACTAAATACACAGCTTGCAGCCAATAACCCTTTCAAAGTGGCCTATAAAATCCTGTCCATTTGATTTTTTGTTGCCCAGACACAACTAGCAGGCAGGCACGACTGGCCAACACACGAAATCTAAGCTAGTGGGGATCACAAGAAATACAGCTGTGGTGCTGCAGACACCCTTTGTGGCCCTCGGCCCCATTGTTGTCCACGATACAAACGAATTGGCGGGTCCTATCACTCAACGCCGCCATTGTTGCAAATGATGAAGATAGATGGATGCAGGCATGATTCCTCTATGGATCTCCAACCTTTTCTGTAACAAAAGCTACTTATGTTAAGTAAAACGTATTCTGAGCTACTAATAGCATACATGCCAACTTTTCCGAAGAGCAAAGTGGGAGATTAAAACAAAAAATCGGACATTGGGGCCTTGAATCGGGTTAATGTCATGTATGGGCTTTGGATGTGTGCTGCTGCAGGATCGGACATTTGAAACGCAAATGCACGTTTGTTTCTTACCTTTCAGAAGCATGGAGCGCAATGGGAGGCAGAGAGAGGGTGATGCAAGTGTTGTGCACTGGCCTGGCAGGTTGTTGGCAGTTGCTGAAACAGCTGCCCGGGCACACATACAGCCGCCCCCTAGTACATCACAGGTCTTTAAAAGACCATTCGCTTGTTAATGAGGCTTTGTTGTTTTGTCACACCTTCTAGAGCCCCTGCATCGCCACTCTTACTATTGCTGGAAGAATTAGCACGTTACACAATATCAAGCCCTGTCTGCTGAAACCCCCGAGGAATCGGGTTTTTGCTTGCAGGAATCGGGAGGCGGGAGACTAGCCTTGAAATCCGTAGTCTCCCGCCTGAATCGGGAGGGTTGGCATGTCTGTATTAGTGTTGTATAGACAACGTTCCATTAGTGGCCACCCTGTGCAAGACTTCCTGCGTTGATTACCCCAGTCGATCAGGCGGGGTTGCCATTAGTAATGCAAGAACGGTTTTATCAACTTGGAATGTAGATATGTTTTAGACATGCAGCCATTTTTCTCCAAACATCCTATGAGCTCTGGAAATACACGCATTTTCATCTCGAGTTCACACTTTCAATTTTAGAGTACATATGTTAATTCAAGCAATAGCCTCTAATTTAGTCGGCTGCTCTGCACAGCAGAGAGCTGCTTACAGGTAGCTGGAGAGCGACCACGAGCTACTCGTTGGAATTACCTACTTCATTGAAACAGCAATTCAAACCCTTTAATCCCCCACTGCCTGCCGATGAGCACACACACAGGCATAGTCCAACATTATGAGAAGGTCTTGATGATAAATGGAGACTGAAAGACAAAAAGGAATGTAGACAGGCAGTCATCACATAAACCGCATGTAGCGATAATGATTCATTTTTAAGTATAGTCTATAGACTATTTTAATTAAAAATAAATTCGCAAACTATTTAACTGTATGAGCGATATGTTTGGAAAGATACACGCGTGTGCATCAAACTGAAAACATGCTGTTAGCTATTTTCTAATACATTTGCGCCCTCTTGTGGGTGTTTCAATATTTAATTACTTCAGTTGCAAATGTTTTGTACAGCTTGAAGGCTTTATCTCACTGCTTTAAAATGCACTTAATCGAAATAACTGAAAAAGACATTCCGTACGCTATTTTCTGCCTGGACTGAGACCGCTTTAGCGTTTGCTAGCCCACGTTCAGATCTCTTTATCCGTGGGTCTCTAAACTGTCATTCGCTTTTGGTTGCTTCCACAGCAGCATTCACAGCGGGAGAATGGTTAGCCCACTTAAACTATTAGCCCTCTTGATCTGTGAGTGATGGCTTCATCATCAAATCACATATGGACATCTATCTAAAAAGATTATTTTTTAGTCATCCTTATGCGTTTAATCTATGTCTTAAGGTTACAATTGAAAGATAACCCTTTCCTTGCGTCAATTAAATAAAAAAAAAAAAAAAACTATACCTTTTACTTGAGTGCACCTGCCCACTTGGGAGGTCCCTTGCTTTCCTGTTAAAATTATAAGCAGTGGCTATTCTGTTTGTTCATGGGCTTTTTTGTACTGCAAGCGTATGTCTCCACGTTAGGAGGTAGCATCATTCTGTGGGTTAAAAAAAAAAAAGTGCCATATTCTTGTAATTAAAAAAAAAAAGCACAGCTTGTCAAGGCGAGACCTATTAGCTTTGCCAATGCATGTTTTGTATTGGAGATCCTGGTCTTCGTGTAAATATTACAAATGCGTATGTATTTCATTATTATTCTCATTTTCAATGTTAAGGCAGTTTCGTGTTTGCAGTTAAAACAGCTAAAGAATCCTTTAAGAAAATGTTAATTTTAGGTACGCTTCATGTCCCACACCTCTTTTAATACTGCAGCAAAAAGTTGTTAAAGACGTAAGAAGTACTGGCTGTTAAAAGTTCAATATCCCCATCAAACTAAAAGTACTCCTGAGTTTCATTCCCCCTTCTGACTGATGTTCTGATGCAATGTCCTGAGCGAGGCACCAGAGCATAGCTGACACCGCAAGATCTCAAGGTGTGGGTGCAGGGTGCCAATGCGCCCAGACTCCCAGTGGCTCACACGGTTGCTCTCTCCCACACATCAGTTCATTTCCACTCCTTCAGGCGATCATAGCTGACTTTAAGATCAGAACCACAGGCTATCATTGTTGGATGTCACTCCCCCCTGCTGCTTCTTATGGCTGAACTTGAGTCAAGCCTTTTGTGCTATGTCCATCTTCCCAAGCCAAGAAGAACATTTTGTGCATTTCAACGCCTCTTCAGAGGTAATAAATACAATAAATACAGAAAAGTGAATTTGTTCCCCCAGGCACCTCTGGTTTTAATGCACATCTTACACTAATTTCTCTTACAGCACTCTGTATTAGCTTCAGTATTAGCCTTCCCATTTTTATGCCTAGGGTGAGCATAAAAAGGACAAAATAAGACAAAATGAAGCTTGTCCTGCGGAGACCATTGGTCGCAGCCGCAAGGACCCTTCGACTCCAGGAACGCTATATACCCTGCTGGAACTGCCAACTTATAATGTAACAAGTTTAGCCTGAAGCGGGTCATAAGGAATCTGTCCTGGGGATTATAAATAAGGTACAGATAAGGTTCCAAGCCCAAACATGACTTCGTTAGCTGGTGTGTTCTCACTGATAACTTAATCAACTCCATATCTTCCCTATTAGAATTTACTCTATTTAAAAATTCTAACTTAATGGGGCCCTTGTCCTTAGATAACAATTTTGTTGGGTGCATAAAGTGTTCAACATGACCCATGGCCACCAGGTTTTCCTTAACATATTTGAGCCACGGAATATTATGGCCCTGGGCCCGGGACATGCAGTCCAATATTATCTGCTGGCTTAACATCGCTTCTGGGTTTGTCCATATTTTGATCCAGCATGCAAGGGGTTTACACTGCAACCTGTCGCACAGATGGGCTATGCCCAGTTCATCATGAACAACATAAGAAGACGTATTCTGGGGGACCATCAATACCCGCCTCAGGTATTTATTTTCCTCTATTTGTAACTTATGTAGGTCTATAAAGCCCCAAACCTCACTACCATATAGGATTTTGGCACAACTTACAGAACTGTAAAGGTTCAGGATTTGCTATGGGGACCATCGACCTAGCCTCTTTGCAAAATTCATAGTTGCCCCTGTGGAGTTAATTAGTGTATGACATTTCTCCTCCACAAGGGCTTTAAAGCCAAGTCGACTATCAAATAAGATCCCCAAATATGAAAATGACTTGACCTTCTCCAGTCCATGTGTGCCTATTGTGTACTTAGTTTTCCTAGTTGGTCCTTTCCTATCTCCATAACATATGATTTAGTAAGGTTCGGTGACAAATCTAGATTATCCATAAACTGGACAAAGCCATCTATAAAACGCTGCAATCCGCGCGCAGTGCGAGCCAGAAGCCCAGCGTCGTCCGCATACAATAACACGGGAATCCCTCTCCTTCCTATCTGTGGGCTGTCCACCCCTAAGGCTACCAGCGCCTGTGCTAAACCATTTAAACATAGAGTAAATAGGAAGGGGGCCAGAATACACCCCTGCCTCACTCCTCTTGAACACGGGAATCGGTCAGTAACATTTCCCTCCTCATCATATCTGACCTGTGCAGAGGTATTCTGGTGCAGTGCTCTTAGTATATTTACCAGTCCTGGGCCGACTCCGAAAGCCCCCAATAATTCCCATAATTTCTTCCGATTTACCTGATCAAATGCCGCCGTGAGATCCATGAAAGCCAAGTACACTGTCCCTTCACTGGCCACAGTGTACTTGGCTGCCAGGAGATATAAATTGAGACATTGATCTGTAGTGGAGCGGCCGTACCTAAACCCATACTGGGTATCCGTGATAATCTCATGTTCGTCCGCCCAGTCCAGCAATCGGTTAAGAATGGCCCTACCTAAAACTTTCATGGTAACATCGATAAGTGAAATGGGCCGATAACAAAGTGGGCTATTTCTATTCCCTTTCTTAAATATGGGGACTGTTGTGGCCGTAGACCAGGACGCTGGCATCGTTGTCTCCACTGCAGTGTTTATTACCCTGGTCAATATGGGCACCTAAAGTTCTTTCTGGCTCAGGAAGAGGTCTGGGGCAATCCCGTCAGGGCCCGCTACCTTATTACGTGTCAGCCCATCGATCCCCGCCTTTATCTCTCCTAGGGAAAAGATAATCTGCGATGGACTCACACTTTCCGATTCTGCTGTGATCAAACCAGCAGTAGTACCATAGTTATTAAGGCCCCGATAGGGCTCAAGCCAGGTGTCTGGGAGAATATGACAGGCCAACTTGGGTTTATTTAAATCCTGAAAACATGGTTCATTGATGACTTTCCAAAAGGCAGTTGAGTCCTTTGTCTCGGCTGCTTCTCTCAGGTTTTCCCATGCCTGATTATGCAGTGCGGTCTTACGGCATTTCAGTGTCTTATTATACCGTGCCCTGCACCTCGACACCTTCATCCCATCTTTGGGTACACATTTCAGAGCTAACTCCAATTCCCTCAGGTCGAGGGTGCAGTCATGGTCAAACCACCCAGGGTTACTATCGTCCCTTTTAATCTTCCTACCCCTAAGTAAACCATCAATTTGTAGGGCAACGCCCTCAAATGCCCCGATGAGGTCTACCCCCTCGACTTCTATGTCCAGACACTTCCAGACATCGGATTCACCCTGTGTTAGTAAGGTTCTGTAAAATACTTCGCTGTCAATGTTGACCCACCTTAATCTTCTACCCTGGTCAGTGACTTTCATTATGCCTCCGGCCTCCCTTCGGCATAATTGGTTTACCGAGTTTGGGTCTCTAATACATAAGAGCAGCGGGTTGTGGTCACTAAAAATACTGACCTCTATTTTGAACCTTATGACTTGACACTTTAACATGATTGTGACAACAATAAAATCAATTATAGAATCCTTTCCCCTACCTTTTAAAGGTTGGGTTAACCAAGGTTGGGGTAACCATACTGTTTCCCTCCCCACCATTTAAATACATGGTGTGTGTGAGTGCATGCCTGCCTTAGACCTTGTTCAGCGCTCCTCCTTCCCTTGTATGATTCAAATGCCACCCCTCTACCATCGGGCAGGCCGACCAGTCCCCCCCCCCCCCCCCCCCCCTTCATACTTAAAAAGGGGCACTGGTGACAATGAAAGTCCCCCGCTAATACCAGCTGGGGACTTGATGCCCCTTGCTCCTCCATTCCTGCCAGCCGGGCCCCCAATTCAGTTAAACATAAGAATGGTTGTCCAGGGATAATAGCGTTATAGAAGTTAATGAGGGTTAGATTAAGACCCCTTATTGCGGTACGTAACCCCCAGTATACAATCCGAAGCCCAGCTTAATTCATCCCATCTTCCTGGCAATCTTAGGTCGACATAAATAGTCAGCCCACCTTTTGCCCGCCCTGAAGTTGACTTACGTGCTGGGACAAAGAACATTTTATATCCTTCTATTGCCTGGGCATTACTTTGTACCTCTCACGTTTCTTGTAGGAGGATTATCTGGTGTTTCTTTATATAAGTTAGCCAATTATGGTTTTTGATTTTTGACAATAGACCCGCAATGTTCCAGGATATTATCTTAATCTCTCCCACTGTTTGGCTACCTGCAATATCAATTGTAGGCCTAGTATGCATTGCAGGAAGTTCACCAAGTATGCCCTCATTTTCCCCTGTGCCCCTTCCGCCGGGCTAGGGTTGGAATCATCCAGCTGTATGTCACCCTCCTCATCATTTCCTCCTAGATGAAACTGCCCCTCCCGAATGACTTCTTTCCCATATAACAGCCTCCCTGTCAGTCAGTCTATTTCGTTCAGGGCTGAGGCACAGTGAAGAGGAGCATATCGGTTAGTTAGTGGGGCTATCCAATCCTCCCCTTGTGGTGCAACCCAGTTCCGCCTATGGTCACCTTGTGTATTCCTTTGCACCGTATTACTGTAAAAAAAGGCCAGGGGGAGGATTCTGATACTAGACCCTCCCCCCGGTATTGACCCCTCGATTGGTTATAGAGGAGGTCTCTAACTAGTTCTGGGTGTCTGAGATTTAAGATCACAGAGTCACCCGCAAAGCTCTTCCTACTGGTTCCAATCCAGGCCACCCTCCTTGCCATCAGGATATGCCTGTGTTGTACGATATTAAAACCTATATTTGTAGCTAACCAATGGGCTGTCTTATCAATTAGGGTGCGCGGGGTTTCTTCCCTATCATCCCCGCAAATCGCGACCCCTACTAAGACCACCGTATAGGGGCATGAGGCTGGCGGGAGATCCAGTGTTGGTAGGCCCCGGGTACTCTGCACAGGGACGGACAATATTGGCCCTATATCATTTTCTATTGCCCTTCTTCCCTCAGTGGCCCTCTGGGCTGTGTCAAGGTGAGACATACAGGTTGGCCCAGTTCTACTTATGCCTTGATTAATCCCACTTAATGTTCCCGGCAAAGGGCCCTTAATGTTGACCTCACTAACTTTAACAGACTGCCCACGTTCACTTATCCCCCCTCCCTGGCTGTCATTACTTATGACTAGCTTTGGATGTGGTGCGGCCTCTACTACCCCTTCTTCTAGCCCCAGGATTCTACTAGGCACATTTCTGTCCTGATCACAAAACAAGGAAAGTTTTTCCTCAATCGCCTTAATTTTCTCCAACACCGGCCCCAAGTGAGTGACAAAGAGCAACTCTAGCTTAGGCCATAATTGGTGTTCTGCTCCCTGGTCAACCTCACTCTTCCCACAGTTTGAACAGTGTGCACTATCTGTGAGTCCCACTGAGGTTTTGGCCCCACTCTTCTTTACCACACCCCTCTGTTTTGGCTTAGGTCTTGGTGAGTGCTGCCCCCTCCCCCCCCCCCCCCCCCCCCCCGATCGTGTACCCCGATTCCTTATGTCAGCTGATGGTGATGCCAACTGTGGGTTGCCTACAGCTTTTATAGCTCCCTTTGATCTTGTGACCACCTCTCCACCCTCCCTGGCCGTGGTCCCCGTACCTAATTTGGCCCTGGGTACTGCCAACTCTGCTCCCCCCAGTTCTCTCCCATCAGTCAATTGTGTGGTTGGGTTAGAATACCCCTCCGCCTCTTCGACGATAATCTGAGACTGATCTGAATCAGAGATGGGCATATCAACAGGAAAAGTAGGTAAGCCAACCTCCTGTGCCATGAAGGGCACGTGAACTATGGCACTAGCACAGTTACTACTGTCTTCTTTCGCTTGGCATTGATGAATACCTTTATTTGGGGATTTAGACCTAGCTATAGCACCCATAGATGATCGCTTATGATCTAGAAGTGTGTCTTGCGACAATCTTTTTTCTGTGAGTTGGATTTCATGAACTGGCAGCGATTCCGCTCTCAGCAGAAATGCATCAAGAGTCCCCTTTACCCCCCTCCCTACCCCTGCAGGTGTCGCCTTCCGCTTACTCATACTGGTAATTGTTTAAATTAAACCACAACCTAAATATACTTTAAAACCTAGCCTAGCTTAATCAGACACTGCACAGAGCACTAACGACTAGGCTAAAATCTACAAAGGCACTGACTCCGGGTCGGTTAATCGACTGGTGTGTTCTAACTCGAAGCCCCGGACTGTCCTCCTATCAAGACGGGGCTCGACCACAATATACACAAATCAGTCCGCTTTTACCTCGGAGTCTTCCATTTGTCCCTTTCAAATTGTCCCAAATATGAATACACGGGGGTGGCCCAGCCCGGCCTCCTCCGGCCTTTGACGTGCGCGAACGGGCTGCGGGAGCCCTGGGCAACATTTAAGTGCCTGCTGGCGCGAAGCGCGGCATTAGCGGCCGCAAAGGATGCTGGGTATTGTGGTCTCCTGGCTCCCCCGGCGTTAGTACAGGAATGGAGGACCTCGACGCTTGGCGCACAGTCCTCCGTCCTCTGTGGGCAAAAACAGCAGACAGCACACTAGGTAATTGGCAGGAAAGGACTGCCCTTGGATTTCTAGCATTGATCCTTCTTCTGAGGTAGTCTGCTACTAATACAACAACCAGTTGCATACCCCATCCTGGGCGAAAGCTTGCTTGGGTGTGGAGGAGTAGATTCAACTCCACATGCTCTTGTATTTGAAGAAATATACTGTTCTCAAGCAATTTAGATAGGGAAGGCAAAAGTAAAATAGGCTGAAAGTTTCCTGGTTCTGAAGGGACTAGTGAAGGTTTTTTTTCACGAGTGAACAAACTATTTCTTCTTCCAGCCTGTGGAAACTAGGCTGGTATTGAGGAAATCTTCAAATATATATCGCACTATATTAGCCAGTAATGAAGAAATCTTCAAATCCATATCTCACTACAATAGCCAGATAAGGCATAAGTTGTTAAAAATATTTGGCAGGATATGTCTCCAATGACGAATCCAAAGCGCGACTTTGTGTAATTACTGTAGTGAAGTCTGCATCTTAGATGGGGGATAAACCTGTCTAGGTTTTGTTGTCATTTTCTCTGTTGAAGGTTTGTATATTGTTTTGTGTAAGTATGTCTAGGCCATTGGGGAGGGCAATGCCTCCGTTTTCAATTTCACTTCCGATAATAGTACTTTTTTTCTATAAAATAAGTTGACAAATGCTCACAAAGATCAAAGGATGGGATAATATCATTTTTAGTTGCAATTGGATATTGCAATTCATTTACAATTATCAATAATTTAGATACATTTGGGATTGTAGTTCGGCGATTAGTGAAGTATAATTTTTTTTTTTGCACTTTTGTCGTTCACCCAACTGGCTTTTATCATTTGTATTAGACATTTTTATTCATATACTCCTGAAGGGCAGCAAACAATGAGAAGGTTTACCAATTAGATGTGCAATGGTTGCAGCTGATGTATAATACGTTTTAGACTTCTTTTTAGATGTTTTGTACGATATGATTTGAGTCCTGTTTATTGTTCTAATTGACTAATAAACTATTCATTCATTGTAATGTATTGCAAGCATTTTGATTGTTGGTTGCTTCATTACGTTTGTAGTTGTCAAATGTGGCAAATGCAATAGTCAGCAAAAATAATCTCAGACACGCATTTTTCACCTTCTATTGGTTAAACCTTATTTGAGTAGAAAAATGCATACAAAAGAATACATAATATGGCAAGGATGTGGATATTAGTAAATACAGGTTACCTGCTCTGTTATTTTTAGAAAACCATGTCCATAAAATAAGCTTTTTCAATTCTGAGATGTAATATAACATTTTTGGCTCTGGGGATATTCCTGGGAGTCTTAGGTTGAGGGTGTCAAGGTATCTTGTTTTGTGCAAAGACAAATTCTTTCTGAGGCACTTTTGTCAGAAATGGGATTATTCATTTGAGGGAGGAAGCATCCCTACTAACTGAAAAATTCCACCCTAGATGAGTCAAAACAAAGTTCTGCGAGAATCTCTGCTCGGCTCCTGAAAGCTATGGCACAAGCAGCAGGCAATCCCCAGTGAAGTGTGTGCTTCGATCAAGCAGTGTCAACAGTTTTAGAGCAAAGAACACAACACAATAAAATTACCAAACCATTTTAAAAAGTATAGAAGACTTTAATGAACAAAAAGACACCCAGGCCATCAAAATAGCTTGGGCTCCCTTTCATCTGAGACTATTCTAGATGCAGTGAAGTGTCAGGTTTATCTTTCCGAGCAGCGAGTCCGGGATATTCAGCTTATGATACCAATGTTTCTGCCTCTATGGATTTTTAAGATAATGACCCTGAGGTTGTTAAGCCTCATGGCCTCCTGCATTCTTCTTGTAACACATGCCTGTTGGCCAATGCAAGCTCTGCAGTGGGATCTGGAAGTCCCAGTTGGCGCAGCATCCAGGGAATCTCTCTGACAGTCTAGATCTCGGAGGGAACTTTGAAAGATCTGCAGTGGTGGCTGATGAACTGCGATTGGGTCAGGGCCATAACCCTCTTCCCTCCCCAGCCACAGCTGACTGTACTGACAGATGCGTCACTTCTTAGATCTGACGGCCATCTGGGAAAGGTGGACATCAGAGTCCCTTGGTTTCCGGTGTAGTCCAGTCTCCACATCAACCAATTGGAGCTTTGGGCGATTTGCTTGTCTTTGAAAGCCTTTCTTCCTTTGATCAAGGGAAGGCTGGTGCAGGTGTTCACGGACAACACCACCGCTAAGTGATAAAGCAACAAACAGGGTAGGGTAGGTTTGTAGACCATTTAGGAGGCTCAGCATCTCTGGACATGGCTGTAACACCAGGGCATTATCTTGGGGTTTTAACACCTGGCAGGCTGTCTGAACACCAAGGCGTTATATCTGTTCACCACCACTGAGAATGTGCAATGTCAGCTGTTTTGCACACTGGAATTTCCAAGGCGACTCTCGCCCCTGAGACACTTTTCATCTTGAGTGTTCTCCGGCCTCCTGTACGCCATTCCTCCTATACCACTCCTGCCTGGAGTTTGCATGAAGATCAGAAACAACCGAATCAGTCATTCTTGTGCCTCTGAAATAGTCACAGAGTCTGGTATTCTGAGATGTTGAGGATGGCCATTGGTCTGCCATTCAGGTTGCCTTTCGAGAGGATCTTCGGTCACAGGAACAGGGGAAGGTTCTGCACCCGTAGCTGCACACCCTTCACCTTCATGCATGGAGATTGAGCGGCGACATTGGACAGCTTTTGACCTTCCTGAAGTCTATAATGTTATTCTGTCAGCCAGGTGTCTCTCGTCCAAGTGGGTATACGCCTGACATTAGGAGAAGTTTGTGGCATGGTATGATTATAAAAATATCGACCCTCTTTCTGCACCTCTCTCTAAATTCCTTCTGTTTGCTCGATCTTTGACCCAAGAAAGCTCTGCTCTAGGCACAATTAGGGGTTATTTATGAGCCATTTCGACATATTTTTGATTGCCGGACCAACCTGTTTTCAAGTCATCTGTTTTGGCTAGGTTTCTCAAAGGTTTGCAGCCCATGTTACCCTCGGGCCATTCCACATAGCTCCAGTGGGAACTGACTCTTATTCTAACTTTCTTAATTTGTGCACCTTTTGAGTTTCCCTTTTAGGCTATTGGCCATCAAAACTGCTAGTGGCCATTACTTTGGCCAAGAGGATCAGCAAATTGGAGGCACTCTCTGTGCACCCTCCCTGCACCATCTTCTTTCCGTACAAGCTGGTGCTCCAGACACATGCCTCCTTCCTTCCGAATGGTTGTGACTCCTTTCCATGTAGGCGTGAAAGTCACCCAGCCTACCTTTTTTGCTCTGCCTCACCTCTCTAAAGAGGAGGAAAAGACTCCATTGTCTGGACTCAAAAAGAGCGTTGTCCGTCTACATTGATCGCACAAAAGAGCTCCGGGTGGATGATCAACTTTTTGTGGGGCATGTAGGAGCCAAGAAAGGGAAGGCTGTGCAGAAAGGACTGTCTCATTCCACCAGAGCAAAGGCTGTGACCAATGCGTCAGCCTGTAGAGTCCCTGTCCTGGAGATCTGTTAGTCAGCAACGTGGTCGTCTTTGCACACGTTTACCAAGCACTGTTGTCTGGACAGTCGTGTCTGTTGCATCGGGCACTTTGCCTGTTTGGTCCTGCAGGATTGTAAGGTTTAAATTGGTTTTGCAGACACCTCTGGGGAGGAATAGCTTGGTTATCTATTCTAAAGCAAGGAATCTGCGGCTAGAAATCTCTATCAGATAAACAAGTTACTTACCTTCGGTAACACCTTACTGGTTGAGACTATCTAGCTGCAGATGCGTTACCAGCCCTCCCCGCTTTTCGAGACTATTCCAATGTAAGGGACACCCTTTTCAGTACCTTAGTATTTCACACCAGTGGTCAGTTCTGATCCCGGTTCCGTGCTCCTTGCATGAAAAGTTTAATGAGTAACTTATATCAGCACTCCGGTGTGGTGCCTATATAGGTACCACTCACGTAATTTCTGGCTTCGCCAAGACTGACGCGGAGCCAAACAACTCAACATACTGGGCACAAGGGAATTGCTCAAAAACCTGCGGATCCATTCTGATGCTTGAGTAATATTCTATGGCATGGAATCTGCGGCAAGTTAGTCTCCATCTTAGGTAAGGAACTTCTTCTTTATCTCTCAATAGGAGCAGAGGTTGAATACACCAAGCAGTTTGTCAGAGTCAAGGGGTTTACCTTCAGACAGAAGTCTCCAACTTCTGGGAAAACTTCTTGTGGTCAGTCCTGCAGCCCTAGCTCCTCAGGGCAGACTTCTGGGCACCAGGTTTCTCTCCAGCCATGTCTCCTGCAGGATCTGCTCGCTGGAGACTTTCTGCTTTGTTTCCCTGAAGCATGTAAAAAGGATGCCAGCCTGACATCTGTAGTGTAGTTCTAGCCCTGGGTGCTAGCAGAGTTCAGGAGTCCTTGAGTGATTACTCTTCTTCTAGCAGAAGTCTGAATTCTTCAAGCAGGCCTGCCTTCTTCCGATGGAGTCTTCCAAAGCCCAGGAATGTTCTAAGGAGGTGGCAGAGGTCCAAGATTTATCCTGTGCACTAGCACATGATTGGATGAATGTTACCACCTAATTCTAACAAGTTGTTTGCAGTCCCGCCTCCTTTCTCAGAATTTTGTTTTTGCCTTTCTATGCATTACCCAGGTGCCCCTGTTTGAAGATGGAAGGACCCAGCTTCCACCAGACAGGCCTGTCTTCAGCTTCTACGCCAATCCCCTACTTGACAGGATCAAAACAATTTTTCCCACCTATTCTGGCAGAAGTCTAACTTGCTAGGCGGGTCCAAGACAAAAGAGGTAGCGCTAAAGCTGTCTGTTGTATTGCCAGCTGTTCTTGTCCACTCCCGGATAGCCAATACTTGCTAAGTCATCAGTTGGCCTTTCCTGGGCCCAGAGGCAAGCTACTGTCTTCTAACCTAGGTTTGTGAAGTCTTCTAGCAAAAATGTGTATTGTAAGCAATCAAAAATCTGATTTCACAGTTTTGTATGTATAAATATAAATATATATCTGTATTGATATGTATGTATATGTTATAGTTGCGACCTAGTAACAATAGGAAATAGATTTTTTTGTTTTGATAATAACTTTGCCACAATTTGATGAATCTGCACAAAACTTCCCCTCCCCCTCAAAAAAAGTTAATCAATCTCACCTTCTTCCTGGAAGGTTTCGGGGAGATCCACCAAGCATTGGGAGGGGAGGGTCTCAAAGTGTTTATTTTCCCCATGTAATTGCCATAGGGGGTTTTAAACAGTGCTACAGCCAAAATGTATGAAAAGAAACAGTAGCGTGCACTCTGGCTGGCCGCATCCTACACACAAATATTGCTGCCACCATTACCGGACTGTGGGACTCCTTTTGTCCTGAAAATAAAAATAAGGTATAAGGGGCAGGATAGGGATACCCTGAGCACCTGGACCTTGTGTGGTCAAATAAAAAGTGTTGTTTTTGGGGAGCTGCGATCCCACATGAGCCCTGCGGGAGCAAGTGCTGTCCTACCAAACTCATGCGGAGTCCTACGGGACTTGGCACGGCTCCTGCAAGAGTCCCACAGGATATTTGTCTTATATAAAAAAGGAGAGGGATTGTTTTCCTTTGGAGTTGGGAGGTGGCTGTCTGTGTGGGAAAGGGTTGGGTGCTGGGCCAGAAGTAGGCCAGGCCCTGCTCCCATCTACATGCCACGCATGGCCTGGGGTTGGATAAGTTAGGTATGGTAATTAAATCATACGTCGCATTAAAAAACCCTAGAAATTCACTGAAAATAACAAGGTCAAAGTGATGATATAGTTGGGTAAGGACCTATCTTATCTACCTTAAAAACATCCTCAGAAACTCTCTCCAAAACCAAGGGTTACATTACATCATAGTGACATTAAAGTTAGGTGAACTTTTGAGTTAAAACGTTGCATTTGACTGAAATTCACCAGTTATAGTTAATTCAAGTAATTTTAACTTGCACCCTCTCCGTGCACTGCTTAAGACCTCATATATAACATCACTCATGATGTTCTATGACATCACTGGCAACACTACTGATGACATCTGAAATGACATCATTGATGACATAAGTATGCATGACAAGAGCACAAGTTATTTGAGTTAACTATAACTGGTACATTTGACCTAACTGTAACGTCACTTTCACATTTGTTTTTTTCATGGAAAATAAATATTTATTACTTCTAGGGGTATTTCAGCCAGCCGTCTTGAGCCTTTGGCATGACTGTATTCGATTCACATTTTTCTTCCACCCACTGCAGCATGGGCCAGTGGGTCAGGCCACTTGAGCTATTGGCTGATTTCACTGAATGATGGCATTCTGCTCTTTCACAAGGAGCGCATCCACACAATGTAGTTTTCTTCAGTGCCAAGTACTACTTTGTCAGTGTGTGGTTTTGAGGCTAATAAAATGTTGCATTTAGTCATTTTTTTTTTTATATCGGAGAGGACTCAATAGCACTCCCAAAAGAAAGTTTGACGAAAAGTTTGTTCAAACAAAACCATCATTGACAAAACCAAAAGTCTGATAGACCACACCAGACCTATTGGCTTCCCTAGTGCTTGTTTTTGAGGACTGGAACTTAACTTTCATCATTAGATTTCAATCTAGAGGAAGGCAGAAAAGGGATATGTTAAAAAGAAACATTTAGCGTAGGGTTACTGAATCAAGGCTATGTCACGTCATTGGTTAATGCTAAGAAAAACTTGTCCCTCCCTCTTATTTTTTAATGGAAATTTAATTTCAGAGGAGTAATATGTGCGTGCCTCCCCCCCCCCCCCCCCCCCCCCAACACAATATGTGCGTGCCCCCCCTCTAGTGAAAAAGGTGCTGGGATCATTTTGGCTTTTCAAAATGTGTAGCGAGTTGGTGCTGTCGTAGGCTTTAAGTACCTTGGTCGGACTGCGATTGACCAACCAGTCATTTACTGACCAGGCTTCTCCAACAAGTAGCTCGTGAGCCACTGGCAGCTCATCAGCTACCTAAGAGTAGCTCTCCTGGGTCGACTCCAGCCCACTAAATTAGAAGCTTTTGCTTAACCAAATTAAAATATGTATACCAAAACTGGAAATTTTTCTAAGCTAGAATGTGTGTATTTTCAGAACTGATAAGCTGAGGGTTGAATTTCCAAAATATATTTAAAGCTGATATTTGAGTGATAAACCATGTTGTATTGGGGAGGTTTATTACTAATATAATGACCTTGTTGCCAAGGGTGTTTAAGCTATGGCTGGTTGCCTTTGTAAAGGCATTCCAAATTGATAAAGCCTTTTTTTACATTACCTCTGGATACCCTGTCTGATGCAGAGTTGATTACTGCTGGTAATTTTACATAGGGTGTACTCTTAACACTGTTTTCTGATATCATTGCTATTACGATACAAATTATATTAGTAACTCAGGACCATTTTTATTGATCATAAGTAGCTCTCATAACCGAGAAGGTTGGAGACCCCTTTTTTACACCCTCATGGTCTTTCGAGAAGCATGCCTTTGCTTCCTTTCCACCATGAGAAATTCACCTGGGTCTTAAAATCAGTCCTGAAACACTGCCATCTCTGTGCCAATGGAAAGGGGCGCAGCGGGACAGCTGGTACAGTGAGGGTGTCTGTTCGCTGTCGCCTCTGTGGAATAACATATAGATGTGGTGTCTCTATTAACAGGAGTTTGGAGCCAAGTTCGTGAGGCTTTAAATCCCAGCCTGGTTGGCTTGACAAAGGGCGCTCTGTGCCACTCGCGATTGCAAAACTCAAGCAAAACATTTTGGAAATCGGATCTTGAAAAAGCTCTCTGCCCATGTGAAAATGTATTTCCTTTGCTGACTACATCAGCGAGCTCAAGAATGTTTACTTTGAAAGAGTAAATTCAATTTATGTGCAGCGAAACCTATCTTATTGCCACGACCGCTACACCGAGTATCGCGCATCTTGTAGGACGTACCTTTCGCCACCACCACCGTGTGAATTTGATGTGCCTTGCTTCTTTGTAGGCGATACTCCGTTTTATGCAGATTCCTTAGTGGGAACATACAGCAAGATCATGGACCACAAGAACTCGCTCAACTTCCCAGACGATGTCGAAATTTCGAAGCATGCCAAGGACCTCATCTGTGCCTTTTTAACTGACCGGTATGTATAGAAACCTGCCTGTTTTGTGCCTTCTTTTGTGGTAACGCCTGCAGTTGAGTGGTGGTTTGTGGCAGCATTTTCAATGAACCAGTCTCATATTTTATTTGAGATTCTTGTATGTGCAAGGGGCCTAGTTTGAACAGGGTTGCTTCTAGAAAAAATTATAGTTGATTTAGATTGCATGTCAGAACTTAATAATGTGATTGTTTTGTAAATGCTTCCTTGTGCTTTTTACCTGGTAGTTTTATCTAACCAGCAGAATTTGCCTTGTATTTTCTTTCTGCTGGACATTAGCTGCATCCAGTATTGGCCATTTGTAGCTGGTGAACTAGAATTGCAAACTGAACAATCGAAAAAGGGGGCAGAACAGGCACCAAGCAAAGGAACAAAAACAAACTAACACACAAAGAAACGGTTAAAAATCTTCTAGTAAAGTTATTTCTTTAATTGCTTTTAATTCATTGGTCATTGGAGAGAAAAGGGCAGTTTTGAGTTGTCTGAGGGAGGGGTTGCTTGTACTTCAGGGTGTGCGAAATTGCTAGACCGATCTTTTACACTCTTCATGAAATAGTGCCGAAATTCTACGCACATTTATCGAAATGTGTAAAAAAAAAAGAAATATAAGTTGCAGTAAAAGTAATGCGCACATTGTTTTGCAGAAATAATCCATGGATTGAAACATTATTCGCAGTTATTTTGCTGCAAAATATGCACATGGACAATTGAGGCAACATGTTTTTTACAAAAACATTTCACATGTATAATTTTGACAAATTCAAAGTCGATCAAAAAAGTGCTGATTTTGCAAAATGTGTTTTTTTGCCCTGTTTCCCTATAAGAATACACCGTCCGCTCGCCCGTTTGCCAGCCTTTTATCATTGAGTGGCAAATATTACAGCATACACCATTGATGTGAAAGCGAAGTAACTCTGCGATCTTGTGTGTATTTTAAGGGGCGGTTGTGTGGCCGTTCTTTGAGGGCGCACATAGACCTTGAGGCCGAAGCTGCTTGAGCATCCCCGCGTGCATTGAGGTTAATTGCGTAGCCTTAGAGGGGAGAGGTCAGAGGTCGGCGCTGGCTTTCCCTTTTATTTGTCTGATCTTTCATGTGTATAATAGTTCTAGTCCCCGAGGGGTGTGTCAAACAGATGCCCACTTCATGTCCACTTGATTGCCAGCTTCGCGCTGGATGTGATACGTGGAATGGCTTGGTTTCTTTCCTGTTTTTTATTTTTATGTAATGTCGGGTCTCAAGTGGCCCTTGTCCTCACGCGTTAAGCTTGGCTGAAATGCTCTTTATTTCCAACACAGTCCTGTGCTGTTCGCCCCTTCACAATGTTCTCATTTGGTGCGCTAGGGTTAAATCCTGGGACTGTACAGAGTATATGTATTTACTTTTGGCATTTTTGTGCAGCCGCGCTCGCCCATGAATTATCACATTCTTGTGCCCTCCCCTCTGTCCCTAAGACTTTTCTTATGGCTTGGCAGCATCGTGGATGTCAGCAGTTCAAGAGGAGATTTTTTTTTTCTATTTAAAAGGCCCGTGCCCTAAACGCACAAAATGTACAAGGAGCACAACCCCGCCTCCACACGTGGCAGGCCACGAGCCCCAGTCGGGGCCCTGCTTCCAGGGGAGTGAAACGCACACCCAGGAGCGGGGATCATGGGGAGGGAGGGAGGCTCCGGTTAGTCAGCCCATAACGGTGGCCGGTAAGGGCCAAGCTCCCTTGCTCTCTCAGAGTAGGAGTGTGAAGGTGCCTTCGCGACTGCTCTGTGTTGGGACCGACAATGTCATGAACCCCCAAAGCAGACTTGTTCTCCTAATGCGGATGCCTTGCTATGTTTAGGGAGAAGCGACTAGGAAGAAACGGGGTTGAAGAAATCAAGCAACATCAGTTCTTCAAAAACGACCAGTGGAACTGGGACAGCATCCGCGACAGTAAGTGCTTTCTGCCTGCCTTTCTGCCTGCATGTTTAATGTACGGATATTGGGTAGAATAGGGAAGTGGCATACTCTTTGTTTTAAAAATGTTTTTATTATTTTTATTTTCTTTTATATTGGATATCTGCTAGAAGGTATTACACAATACACTGTACTGCGTTGGAGGCGCTGGGAGAGTGGGTAACTGGTTAGACACCAGCCGAGGCCAGTAGCGCATACCACTATTTGTAATTTCTGCGGTCGACTTTGAGGTTCGTGGGTAGAGCCAATTTCCCCGCTGATTCGGCTTCGCAGCAGTTAGTCTACTTTACGAGTCCCACTTGAGACACTGTAGTTGGATGACGCCTGTGGTCAGCTCAAGTCTGAGATATCCTGCCGGTCCGTCACCATCTGAGTCCAGGTGATGACAACCCGAGAGGTCTGGGTTTCAGACAGTTGTGGGAGTGTTTACACCATTGGCTCTTGTGGGGTCCTTATCTCTGCACTTCTGTGTGCCTTTTGAAGCCCTGTATCATCGACAAGTGTGCTGCTGTGACCCAGTACCTTTCAGAAGCAGTACAGCTTTGCAACACGAAATAGCACACTCATTTTATGTGCGGAAGTTTAAAGCAAGGATGTCATTTAGGGGTCGCAGCTGCAACCCCCAGCACTGCCCTTGCGACACCTGGCCTCAGAGGTGCCAGGCACCCAGTGGCAATTCGTCATTAATTATATCAGTTGGGGCTCCACTCTCTTTGGTTTCTGTAAATATTTGATTACACTAATAGTGAAAATATATATTCACTATTAGTGTACATGAATATTATGTTATTCACTAAAATAATTGAGTACAGTTAGCTGGAATAAGACCTTCAATGGCATCTGAAGTTGCCTGCAGATGATTGTATTTTAGTGAGAGAGAGAGAGTGTTTATAAGCTTGAACGTGTGTGTATGTGTAAGCGTGCGTGAAAGTGAGGGTCAAAGGACATGTGATGTCACTTGCGCTTCCCCAGGCATTTTGGTGAATTGACGCCCATGGTTTTCAGCAAATGCTAACTTATTACTTTTCCCTGCATTTATTACCTGCACAATTCGATGGATTTTTAGTGCGTGTTGTATCCAGTTGTTGACTCCTTAGCACCCATGTGGCACCTGATGAATAGTTGCATTTTAGTTTGACGGTTTGTCTGTAATGGTATGATGCTGCTAATCATGATTTAAAAAATAAAAAGTGTGATCTCGTTTTCTGGAAAACAGCATCAAATGTAGGATCTCCTCGGACACAAATGATTTAATGTGTAAATGCAGATTTGTCCGTCTGTTTCCTGCTGTCTTCTGCGATTTGAATTCTTTGTGATTTGCTGTCTGAAAACAAAATAGCTCTAGGCAAAGATTCTGAGAGTGAGGTGCAAGGTTTCTTTAAAAGGGAACTTTTTTTTGCTCGCTTTTTCTACACAGTGTTTAAAATGCTATCGAATTATTCTATTACATCATGACTTTTGCAAAGGTCTTCTTTGTTGGGCACCCAATTTTTGCCCCATGTCTGCAAAACCAGTTGCTTAATATATTTTAGCCTTGCGTAAAACATTTTATTTCTGAATACTTATTAAAATATTACCACACTTCAGGATAGTAAAGATCTCTAGGTCCTATGGGGCAGTGGGTCCAGCAGACTCACGATTGAAGGTTCTGTTTTGGCACACATTCAGTACTTCACTTTTTATAATTCTCCAATCTCAAATCAAATGACGTGCAGGTGCCATGGGACATGCAAAGTGGATTTGCTATGACATAATTTCTGACCAGAAGTCAAAGAGCACCAGTGTTGTAATGCTTTGTTGATTCGTCATCGAAGCTTACCCGATATCATCAGTTGGCCTCAGAAAAGTCCTTTTTGGATACATCCAGAATGCTGTTTTCCCCCCGGATCGGCTTACCCAGATTATGTCAAGCCTGCTTGAGCTCTTCTGGGCTTTGTAAATAATCAATACTGCTAGCCACTTAAGTGCCATAACAAACTCACTAGAAAATAAATAAAATGATTACCAAACTTGATAAAACCAAAAAAATCACCCCCAATTTAGTTATTAGCTCAATCTACTTCTGATATTATTTTATTAAAGTGAATAGCTCGACACTTTATAAAGAAATTTAATTCAAATACTTTTTGTGTCCAATGGAACAATATGCAATAAAACATGTAACATAAATGTTGGATTGTGGCAGTATATTCATCAGTAGACTAAAACTAAATTAGGCGGAGGCTCACAAAAGATTTTACCCTTGCTTTATCACAGTTTCTCCAGGAAAATGTAGGAAAAAAAGGGCAATACATTTTATATATAACACAGCTCTAAGAATAGTTAAGCCATCTTCCACGCTACGCTGGTTTCTGCGAATCACTGCTTCACAGATGGAGCACTGGCTTTGAAATCAAGAGTTGATGCATTCTGTGGCATGATGGAAAAGGCCTCTTGACAGTCTTTGAAAATGACCTGTGTATGGTAGGGAGCATTTTGAGATATGATGCAGCAGTAGTTTCAGCAGCAGTAATGGGAGGAATGAAGAGGATACACCTAAATATATTTCAATGGGAAAAACCTACCCTGTTCTCCAAAACTGGACTTAAGGAATCTATTGCCAATTCCTCAGGGCAGAACTTGTATTCAGAACAGGTGACAGCCGTGGCTTTGTAAATGAACGCACCCTTATCGCGAGTGGCAAAGGGCGCTCAATCCAGACAGTGTCCACAAAGAATCAATATTTTAATGTCGACAAGTCTGCCATGCACTCCTTTTGGTGAGGCTGTATTCCTTCTCTTTTGAATCAGGGTGCTAAGGTTTTAGTAAATATCAACAAATTGTCACCCTTTCTAGATAACTCTATGCTTACATTGTGGAATTCTAGCATTATTGACCCATAAACACCCATTCAAGGCCAACCCTGAACCACATGCTTTCTCAAACTTCTCAAATCATCAAGAAAGCCTCTTTTGTAACTTTTATTTAAAAGTTTCAACTTGAACAGTGGAGATAAACCCCTCTCGTTTAAATATCCACCCTTTCCACACCGTCTACCAGCACTCTGCAACCACATTTGGAAAACTTTGCACATAGTGAACCACAAAATTAGAATGTCTCAGTCCTAAAACCTGTTTGGGAGATCTAGGTGCTGTCTCTTCATCACCCTGTATCTAAACACATGCACCAAAGATCTGTGGCAGCTGATGAACTTTGAAAGTGGCATATGCAGGATAAGTGCAGGGGGGCTTAGACGTGTACTTCTGTGGTGGGTTGGTACTTAATGAACTAAGTCAGAAGGTAAAATATTTGACCATAATGAACCTAGTTAGTGTATCCGACAGTGCTTCTTCGCAAATTGTTCCTAGGTCCTGGTCTTCCATGGCCATTGAGTGTCCTTGGCACTATTTCTACTTAAATTTAGCTCTTCTTTTCTAATTCAATTTGGGATCTTTTTGTTTTGCATTTCGACTTTATTACTGTTTTGGTACTGCATATACTTTACGCATTGCCCTTAATTAAACTTAAGTCGGTTTTCTCTGTGCCGTAGCTATAAGGGGTTGAGCTCAGGTTAATTTAATGACTTTGAGCTTATCAGTCTGACAGGCGTTATTTTTCCTTGAGGATTGCAGTCACCCACCCCAAATAATAATCCAATTTCTTACAATAAACATATTGGTACGTCTGCCGTACTTGCAGCGGGATGGCCGTGTGACTACGGAAGAGCACCTGGTCACTTGGATGCCTGTGGATGTTATAAGGAAATCGCCTGAGGTGAAAATAAGGTTAATACAATAGTGAACACTTGCCTTTCTCAATACCACTTGGTGCACATCTGTCTATCCAGACAAAGATGCCTAGTTATTCACAGCTGGTCTGTTTTCCACAGTTCAGAACAAGTCTTGAGGTCTTTCCGTATGAGGGCTCCCTTTAGCTGTCCCTGCACATGCTTTTCTCAGGCCGACAGTCTTCATCGCCACTTTTGCATGCAAGTGTGATGATACTGCTGAGTTTGACGATGCATTCATGCTAGAGAACCCCAAGATTATTTATCTGATGATCCCCAGTAACTCACAGCTCTATTTGCAGGTGATTTCCAGCATACAAAAAATGATTATTACATCCCCCCACACCAACACCCTCAATGCCAAACTTCACCCAAACTACCATTTATTTGTTATTTTCATAAGTAGAAATTAATCTCAGGAGGCTAAATGCATTCTGTAGATGATCATCTACTCCTCTTGGACATGATCTTCTGCTGCAGGGTCATGAGGACATGTTCATCTCACCGAGGGCGTGATGCAGGCACCTGCGCAGCTTGACGATCGGCTTCAGGTCCTTCTGCAAGGTGTTCAAGTGAAGTGGGATGCAAGGGACCACAGGCTCAATTTCACTCTCATTCATGAACCATTAGCTAAATCAAAAGAGGGCAAGTCGGGGAACACTAGTTAACTACAGTGATAGAAAGCAATAGAAATTCTAAAAACAGAATTGGGCTATACTGTGTGCTTTGTGCATGTGTTACTGTAAGTGTGTACTCAGATGCACACCTTGTGCTGTCTTCATTTGTATTGTGTGTGGAATTTAGCATATGGAGAGGCTTCGTCAGGAATTGGCACTTCTGCTAGCTCCTTAATGCTGTCCCATTTTAATGGGAAATGCTGATGTGTCACATTGCACAAATACAATTACTTCCATTTGATGCCTAATGAGAAGGTATAGGTCCAGTGCACTATGTGACAGTAGAAATTAATGTGTCTTGTAATATGGCAGAATAAATAATGTCTCAGTAACAAGATGAGCTCAATTTATTATGTGCTTCTTACTTGCACAAAACTGGGTCATGCACTCTTCAATTTTAAATAGGTTGACAGGTTTCCCTGTCATTGAATGTTGATATATTTATCAGTGCTAAAAGCGACAGTTCACCCTACTTCCTCTGTTCCAAAAATGTGGGTCTGGCGTTGGTGTCTTGTGAAGGTCTCATACTTTCTTCCTTTCATACCACAGAATTATTTGTGTGTGTGTGGACCCTCACACCAAGACGCCCCTAGAGTGGCTCCAGTGGAACTGTCAAAAAATCTGTTGCAAAATAACAGATCCCTAATCTCAAGTTGTCTGAGATAATTCAAAATGCGACCAGGGGCGTATACAAATTAAAGTGTTTCTTTTCCGCTGCACCCTTTCCTGCTGGCACAACATATTTAAACGCCTTTTCGACGTACTGTTACTATCCCCATTCATAGTGGCATTTGGAATTTTTGAGCACCCCTTGAGAACAGTTTTCTTTTCTCATGCTGCGACCTTATCTTATTTTACATCTGTGAGCTGCTTTCCAGTGAGGCAACACATAACCAGCACACCACACTGCTTGCCACACAATGCCTCCCTGGTAGCTTTTACCTTTGGAATTCACAGACTCAAGTCGGCCTCATGGCAGAAGACGTGACTCTTTTTCAATTCATCATGGCTGCGAAATATCCTCTAGACTGAAAATTTGCAAGTTCTGTGCAACACATGCAGTTTGCCTTATTGATTCACCATGGCTTAGACGTCAAGGAGGTGCTTATTTGATATTCCTAGGTAAATCAGAGAGTTGTACTAAAACACTAACTTTTCTAAGAGAATGTCCCAGCACTGGCCAACATTCTTGATTTATTTTGGAAATTTCCCAGTATACATTTTTGTTAAACAAAATTTTGTTTTCAATGAAAAACATAAAGCAAACGCTGCCAGGATACATCACAAATAATAAATAATGCTCTGCGACAGCACCTAGTAAATAGATTTAAAAAAAAGACAAGCAGGCAAATACATATAATAAATACGATAAAAATGACAACTAAGCAAGTACATATAATAGATTAAAAATGACAAGCAAGTTCATATAATAGATACAAAACGACAAGCAAGTACAGTCTAAGTGCAAAACATGTTCAAACATAGTATTAGACCAGTGTTTCCCAAACTGTGGTCCGGGGACCCCCAGGGGTCCCTGACACTTTCCCAGGGGGTCCGCAGGCAGCAGTTTAAAAAGCACTGCACTTGTATAATTAGCAGTTTTCCAGCAACAATAAAAGTGTCAAGATAACACCAGTGATTAATGCACCTGCTTGGAGAGATGAGAGTTTTGTCCTGTGGCAGCTTTGAGTTATCTAATTTAGCACAGAGGGTTAATATGCCTATTGCAAAGAACTTGAACTGTGCATTTTAAATAACAGTATTTTATGTGCATAGGCGAGTGAGTTACTGCTTTTGTCACAAAGATTATTTTGTTACTGCGCAGTACATAAGTGACAATCGGAATCTAGCACAGTGACCTATAAACGGTCATCAAAGAGCTGCTTGCAAACTGCATGGTACTAGTTAGTAACTTATGTTTTTTCCCTGTCTTTCATTATCCCGATGCTGCTAAAAAGGTTTATTAGGGTGGAAATACATTTTTATTGTTAAAGTCAATGCTAACCACTGTCTAATGTTCTGAATCCCGAGTTTTTTGTGCTTCTCCAGACCAAGCACGCTTTAAAAATGCCTACCAGTATAAATGACATGTGAATCCTACACCTTGTAGTTCCCTTTGCCTTATGTAACATTTTCTATACACTGATTTACACTTATGATTAATTGTCTCTATATGTGTGTGATGTAAAGTGATAAACGTGTTGTAGACTGCACCATTGTTTCCTAAATTTCTTTGGGGGGAGAGCCTCCCAAAGCCCCCTTTGTATTGGTCAGGCACACTCAATGCACTTGGTGTGCACCGTATGGGGACTGGTCTGAAAACATCTGCCAGGGCTGCTTTGGGTTTCCGGTCTGGCCCTGGCAGGAGTAGGAGCCTCGTACTGCGAAATAAAACCAACCATTTAAAAGTTAGTCACAGAGATGCAACACCAACCTTCCCATTAAAACTTTAGTTTTTTTGCAAATTCTTTCAATATAAAATACTAAGGGGGATATTTACAAAAGAAGTGGTGGAGCGTGTCGTTAGCCTCTGTGGCTTAACGACACGTGGCGCCATTTCAGAAACGCAGGGCTGCACCATATTTACAAGAATATGGTGCAGCCCTACATTTTGCCCTGTGGTGGTGCTACACTTAACAGTGTAGCGCCAACACAGGCACCCTTGCAACACAGTGCAAGAGTGTCTGCGTGCAGGGGAAGATTGTTTATGTACTCTTCCTGCACATAAACAATCTTGAAATTGGGTTTTGTCACTTGTATGTGTGCTGCTTAATGCAGCACACATGGAAGTTATAAAATGCCATTTTTTTTAATGATTGTTTATGTACAGGAAGGGTCACCTTCCTGAACATAAATAATCCAAGGCGTTTTGCTTTTTCAATGTGTGCTCCACAAGGCAGCACACATGAAAAAAGCAAAAATGAGAAGAAATAAAGCATTTCTCCTTGTTTTGCCAAGTTAAGACCTGGTTTTCCCTGGTGTGAAATTTTGCGCTGTCTCCTATTTACACTGCCCCTGTGAATAGGGGGCAGCATCAAAATCAATGGGTTTTGCGGTGGAATGCCCACTGCAAAACCCACTACCCACCCCTTTCACGCTAAGCATTGCGCGAAAGGGGGCCTTATTTACAAGGCAGCGTTAAACCATATTAAGTGGTTTACCGCTGCCTTGTAAATAAGGCGAAGCCCCTATCGACACGCAAACGTTGCAAAAAGTGATGTTTCCATGGTGGTAGGGGTTTGTAAATATGCGCCTAAAATCCTTAGTATTTCGAGTATTTGTTTTGTGTGCACATGTGTTTATTTTTTTCGAATTACTGTTTTAACGTTTGAAATTTAAATCATACAAATTGCTTGGGGGTCCCCGAGTTCCAGTGGTGACTCAGTGGGGTCCTCAGGAGTCAAAAGTTTGGGAACCACTGCCCTACATGATTAACCGCATAGTCAGCCCACCCTCAATCCACCCCCCACCCACACTCCTACTCAAGCCACTATTTTCAACCTCTTCAGTGGTTGATCAGGAGAATAAGACACTTGAACAGGATTTCGCTGCAGACAACTTCGCCAACACTGCCATAGTAGTAGGAGCTCCTAAGGGACCGTAGGTAAACGTCTCCAGGGAACAAAGAGGACCCGCAATAAGCCTGGCAAGTCAGGTGGCAAGCCAGTAATACCCTCTTCTTCAGGATTTATTCTGCAGTAAACCCACTGGTTTAACCATTGCATTTGGGCCGCCAAGTAATAAGACTCTAGATCAGGTATAGGCAGTCCTCCCTTCGCTACAGGGCGCTGCAATTTTGTTAGTGCCACCCTCCGCCTAACTGTCCCCTAGATCAGTTCCAAAAGTAGGGGTTCCAGGTCCTGGAAACAGCCGATAATGCACTAGTAATGGCAGCGTGGCAAAGAAGTAAAGCAATCTCGGAAGCACCACCATCTTAGCCACGACTATTCTGCCAGCTTCGGATAATGGCATTGTCTTCCAAAAGTTTATACTAAAGAGAGCTCTGATGGCTGCCCCAACATTATCAAATAGTAAATCTTGCTGGTTATGGTATATTTCAACGCCTAAATATTTAAGATCTGTAGGGCTCCATGCATGCTGAGAGGAGGAGCAGCATTTCCACAGAGTGGGAACAAATGGGATTTCTGCCAATTAATATGAAGGCCCGAGACTTCACCAAAGCGCTCCAATAAGTCTGTTGCTCTTGGTAAGTCCACTCTGCCGACCCGTAGAAAGAGTAGCATATTGTCAGCATATAATGTACATAATGGAATTGCCTATGGCTCTCCAACCCACAGTAACCCCACCCCCTCCCCCCAGTGCGAGCACCGCAGGGCTCCATTGTGATGGCGAATAAGGGGGAGATTGGACACCCTTGCCTAGTTCCGCATCCCACATCGTAAGGTTCAGATGCAATTCTGCCACTGCAAACCCGCGTCTTGGGACCTGTTTAGAGAAGCCTGATCTAGCGAATGAACTCAGTACCCAGCCCCAGTCGAGCCATTACTTTATACAAAAATTCCCAACTCAACTTCAGCAAGCCTGTGCAGAACCAGCCTCAGCGCGGACGCGGCTTCCGCAGGGGCGGCTTCGGGAATCAACGTGGGGGTCAGTCCACCTCCGCCGCCTCAGCCTCCAAACCTTCCTAATTCAAGCTTTGTGGAGCACCCCATGCCAGTGGGTGACAGGATTCGCCATCACCTTCCCCACTGGCATGCTATTACATCGGACAAGTGGGTGTTTCAGATTGTCCGCAAGGGTTACTCCCTTCCCTTTCAGTCCACCCCTCCAGCCATGCCACCTCGGTACATCCGCTTGTTGGGGGACCACTAGCCGACTCTCCAGCAGGAAGTTGCAGCCCTCTTGGCCAAGGGGGCCATTGAGGTCGTTCCCCGGCCAGAAGTAGGGTGTGGTTGTTATTCCCTCTACTTTCTGGTCCCCAAGAAGGACAAAGGGGATCTGCATCCCATCTTGGACCTCCGGAACGTCAATCGCTTCCTCCGAAAGGAGAAGTTCAAAATGCTGACTGGCTCAGGTCTTGGCTGCCCTCGACCCTGGAGACTGGATGGTAGCGTTGGACTTGCAGGGCGCATATTTTCACATCCCCGTCCTGCCGGCCCACCGACATTATCTGCGGTTCATGGTAGGCCAGGAGCATTTTCAGTTTGCCGTGCTCCCCTTCGGCCTTACCAGCACCCCTCAGGTGTTCAAGAAGGTGATGGCGGTGGTTGCAGCTCACCTGCGCAGGTCAGGGGTGTCGGTCTTCCCTTACCTGGACGACTGGTTGCTGAAGGCGAGCTCGTCCCAGGCAGTCGTCAACCACCTTCAGACTACGGCTGACCTCCTGTATTTGATGGGGTTCTCCATCAACGTGCAGAAGTCGCACCGGAGTCCCTCTCAGAACCTCCCCTTCATCGGAGCAGTTCTGGATTCAACGCTGTTTTGGGTTTATCCTCCCGAGCAGCGAGTCCAGGATATTCAGGCTATGATTCCGATCTTTCAACCTCTATCCTGGGTTTCAGTCAGGATGACCCCCCCGGCTCCTGGGCCTGATGGCCTCCTGCATCCTGCTGGTGCCACATGCCAGATGGCGTATGCAGGCTCTGCAGTGGGATCTGAAGTTCCAGTGGGCTCAGCATCAGGGCAACCTGTCCGATCATGTCCAGATCTCGGAGGGCACTGCACGGTAATTGCAGTGGTGGCTCACGAATCGCGATTGGGTCAATTTGCAGATCCCTCTCCCTTCCCCAACCGGAGCACACGGTGGTGACGGATGCGTCCCTACTGGGATGGGGAGGCCACTTGGGAGAAGCGGAGATCAGAGGCCTCTGGTCTCCGGTGGAGTCCCGGCTCCATATCAATCTGTTGGAGCTTCGGGCGATCCGACTTGCACTGAAGGCATTCCTCCCCTCTATCCGGGGGAGTGTGGTGTAGGTGTTCACGGACAACACCATCGCCATGTGGTATTGCAACAAACAGGGCGGGGTGGGGTCCTGGACCCTATGTCAGAAGGCTCTCCGCCTCTGGACATGGCTGGAACGTCAAGGCATTACCTTGGTGGTTCAACACCTGGCAGGTTCTCTGAACGCCAGGGCGGACAAACTCAGCCGCCGGTGCTTTATGGATCACGAATGGCGTCTGAACTCGGACATGGTGCAAGGTCTCTTTCAGCAGTGGGGAGAGCCTTGGCTAGATCTATTCGCCACCGAAGAGAACGCATAATGTCATCAGTTCTGCACGTTAGAATTTCCAAGGCGGCAGTCGCTCGGCTACGCTTTTCTTCGCGAGTGGAGTTGCGGTCTGTTGTACGCCTTTCCGCCTATACCACTTCTGCCTAGAGTACTGAAGAAGATTCGGCGCAACTGGGCCCAAGCCATCCTTGTTGCTCCGTATTGGTCACAAAGATACTGGTATCCCAAGCTACTCAGCATGGTGATTGATCCCCCGATCCGTCTGCCTCTTCAGGAGGATCTTCTGTCGCAGCAGCAGGGGACGGTCCTCCACCCGAACCTGTCCAGTCTCCACCTCCATGCGTGGAGATTGAGCGGCGACAGTTGACAGCTTTCGATCTTCCTCCCGAAGTCTGTGATGTCATTCTGGCAGCCAGGCGTCCCACCACAAAAATGGTATACGCCTGCAGGTGGAACACGTTTGTGGCATGGTGCACAGCGAAGGCTGTGGATCCCCTTTCTACCCCTCTTTCTGAAGTCCTTCTGTTCCTTCTTTCTTTAGCCCAGCAGGGCTCTGCTCTGGGCAATATCAAAGGTTATCTTTCGACCATCTCCGCCTTTTTACGGCTTCCAGATCAGCCTGCTCTTTTTAAGTCCCCGGTTGTTAACCGTTTCTTGAAAGGCATTACGCACACGTTTCCTCCGGTGCCGTTCATAATGCCTCAGTGGGACTTAAACCTTGTCTTGACGTATCTGATGTGTTCCCCCTTCGAGCCACTTCATATCTATCCTTTGCATCTTCTCACTCTCAAGACGGCCTTCCTGGTAGCTATCACCTCTGCCAGAAGAGCGGGTGAGCTCCAGGCCCTTTCTTCCAAGCCTCCTTTCCTTTCTGTTCATCCGGACAAGGTGGTTTTAAGGACCCGTCCTTCTTTCTTGCCAAAGGTTGTCACACCCTTCCACATCGGGCAGACCATCACTTTGCCCACCTTCTTTCTGCCTCCGCATCCTTCAAGGGAGCAGGAGAGGCTCCACCGTCTGGACCCAAAACATGTGCTCGCATTCTATCTGAAGCGTACACAGCAGTTCCGGGTGGATGACTAGCTCTGTGTTGGCTACGTGGGCACCAAGATAGGTTGGGCTGTGCACAAACTGACTATCTCACGGTGGGTCGGTCTGTGCATCAAAGCATGTTACTCCTTGGCTAAGAAGGAGCCTTCTGTGGGGCTGCGTGCCCATTCTACCAGGGCAACTGCAGCCACTACTGCCTTGGGACGCGGCGTTCCCTTGCAGGACATTTGTCAGGCAGCTACGTGGGCCTCGCTGCAAACGTTTACCAAGCATTACTGCCTTGACAGTCCGGTCCGGAGAGACGGCTTCTTTGGCCGTTCTGTTCTCCGTGACTTTCTGGTGTAATCTATTCGCAGACCCTCCACCGGGGTTGGTATTGCTGGGATATCTATTCTAAGGTAAGGAATCTATCACTAACGTGTCTCTTTCAGATGCACAAGTTACTACTTGTGTAACGATATATCTGTAAGAGACATTAGTTAGGGATAGATTCCTTACCGCCCCACCCAGCCTCCCCGTTCTGCAAACTGATTCTAGGGTTAAGGTCATTCCCTTTCTTGGCCCTAGTTTCATGGCACCAGTGGTCAGTCTCTTGCATGGCTCTGCGTTCCTAGCACGGAAAGTCGTGTACAGAACTGACATCAGTGCGCATGGGTGGCACCTAAGTAGTCTCCGTGACGTCATCTCGGCGCTTACGATGCCAGCGACGGACGTGGAGCTGCAGGATGCCACCTACTGACACGCAACGGTACTGCTAGCAAAACCTTCCGGATCCAGTCTGACGCCTGGGGATTATTCTAAGGTAAGGAATCTATCACTAACTAATGTCTATTACAGATATCGTTACACAAGTAGTAACTTGTGCATTAAAGTTATATTGGTGTCAAGCTGTCCCTATATGTAGCAAAGAACTCCACAGGCAGGCCGTCAGCTCCAGGAACCTTACCGCGAGTTATATCTCTAATGGCAGCTCTAATTTCTTGTATAGTAATATCTCCCTCCAAATCATCTGCATCTTCCTGTGAAAGTGGTCGCAGATGACCCAGGGACATAAAGCCCTCAGTGTCCTGCAGTTGTGGCCTGGGCGCTGGGGTTTAGTGGGATGTATAGAACTCTCGAATTCTAATGGTGATGACGTCTAGGCTTTATAAAGGTTCTCCTGTGTCAGAGTGTAGCTCCAAGTTCAAAGAACCCCTTATATTTGGGTTAATAAGCCACGCTAAAAGGGAATCTGTTTTATCATGCTCTGCATGAGTCAGATATTCCCTGTAATCAAAGTAGCGTAGTCTCTCAACTTGGGCTGCCAGTAATTCCTTTGCCTCGACCAACGACTACTTAAGAGCAGGATTACCCGGTCTCTGTTGTTCAAGGTCACGAATCACCTTTTCCTGCGCCTCGACCTCACTAACAACCATTCTACGCATCCCAACCACATCTGCAATATAGCGACCCGTGATCACTGTATTAAAAGCATCCCACTCAATCACAGGGGACGTAGCGGTCCCTGTATTGTCAGCAAAGTAAGCACTAATGGCCTCTTTGATATTAGTTTTAAAGACCAGGTCATCTGGTGCCTCCACCCGCAATCTCCAAACCGGAATGCGAGGTCGCTCGCATTCCCAATTTAGAGAGACTAACATTGGGTTATGATCTGAAGCAGTTCGGCACAAATATTCTATTCCATGAACTGCAACATGGACAGTCAGGGTACATAAAAAGGTGTCGAGCCAAACATGAAGTTCATGCAAGCCTGAATAAAATGAATAGTCTTGTACCACAGGGTGAAGTCTCCTCCACAAATCTACCAATCCTCACTGCAGTTGACATGCAGAGAAAATGCGACCCATCTGGATCACTAGGGAATCTCCCAGGGGCGGATTTGAACGATCGAGTATGGGAGCTGCAACACAGTTAGACTCCCCACCCAATAATATGGTCTGAGTCAGGTAAGGTGACAAGGCCCCAGACAGATCAGCAAGAACTCCCCCCCCCCCCCCCCCCCCCCCCCGATACTCCCACGGACTTTATTGGGAGCATAGATTCCGACAATAGCAAGGTCGAGTCATGCAAACCTCCCAAAGATGACCATGTACCTACCCTCCGGATCTACAAGTTCAGTTGTTTTCTGAAATGGTACCCAAAGCAAAACACGACTGGAAACAAGCAAATAAGTCATGGCATACACCTGACCCCGCCACCTCTTGTGGAGAGCCAATACTTCAGAAAGTCTACATGTTGAGTCATCTAGAAGGGAGACTATTACAGCCAGCTTTAATAACCAGGAGCAGCATGAGCAGCAGGCAGGTGTAACTCTATAAAAATCCCATAAACAAGTACAACCAAGCCAATTCCCCTTCCCCAGGACAAGAAGCAAACGACTCCCCATCCAAACCAGTCAGAAACCATCCAACACACATGCATGAATTACAGGCACAACAACACGGAGGGGGATGCCTACCGAGGCACCCCCAAGCTCCACAGCACACCATCCGCAGGATACAAAACAGAATTATCACTTCCAGATAGGGCCTTGCATGCAAGATAATTACCACAAGATTGAGCCCAGCATGGCAATTAGCCAGGCATTACAGTATTCCCATTGATATTCCACCAGTTCTCAAACACAACCAAAACATCTGTAGGATACAAACACAATAATCGCCTCAAGATTGGGCCATGCATACAGAATTTTGAGCCTTGCATACAGGAAATTCTCCTGAAGACTGAACCCAGAATGACAATTCGTCTGGCATCACAGTATTCTCGTTGACATTCCACCAGCTCTCATGCATAACCAAACTAAAGTAATTATTTTAGATGATCTCATCTGATGTGCCTGGGGTTATCTTTGGCAAGGATTCAGTAGATCCCAGTGATGAGCCCGATGTTTGATCAGAACCAGGGTCATGTGGTTGACTTTCTCCATTGGCAGACTGCAGAGTGGAGTCCCTTCTACTCAAGGCAGCCACTGCCTCCACAACTTGCCGGCGTTCATAACACACTTGCGACTGAGGAGCTCCCTGGCCATTTTTAGCTACTTCAGAGGTGCTTGCCGGCTTCACGTAGTCTGTTCTTCAGAGCAAGGTCTTTTCGTTGAGGAAGGTGGTCTATCCATTCCCATAGGGACTTGGGTGACATGAAAAATTGCGCTTCCTCATTCAAGGTCACCCTCAACCTGGCAGGGAACAACATAGCATATGTGATGCCTAGTAGGTGGAGACGTTTTTTTGCCATTGGTGAAGGATCCCTTCGTTTCTGGATTTCACTCTTGAAGTCAGGAAAGAACATCATTCTATGATTCTCAGCAAAGTTTCCATGGGGGTCTGGCCTGAATCAGGAAATGATCTTAGTCCCTATAGTGCAAACGTTTCACCATTATTGGTCGGGGAGCCGCACCAGCAGTGGGGGCTGTGAGGGGAAATGATGGGCTCATTCTAAGGCGTAGTAAGGAGAAAGGCCCCCCGGAGCTAAGTTTTCTTTAATCCATTTTTCCAGAAAATCAATTATGTTGGTAGTAGAGCACTCAATACTCTCCTGAAGTTCTAATATTATTCGAACGTGCTCGGTTTTCTGCATCTTCAGCTCTGGTTTTTAAAGTTTGAACCTTTTTTCTATTGTAGATAGCCTGTTTTGCTCTATAGTAATTTTGGGTGCAAAGTCATTATAGCACGCTAAGGCAGTTACCTCTGATGATCTCGCAACAGACCCATGTCTGCCACTTTGGAGTACATTTTTAATTCAAGCGTTTCTGTAGAGGCAGCAATTGCCTGCACGACTGTATCCAGAGTAGGGCCTGAGCGCTCTCCGCTCAGGGTCTCCTCGACTGGGGATGACTTGCCATCTCTTGAGAGCCCAACACCTGGGAGGAGCTAGACCCCAAATTCTCTTTTTCTTCTTGTTTACCTTACCCATGACGTTAATCACTCAGACTAAATGAAGAATCTGGTTAGGGATACGAATGTCGTGAAGGTCTTGACAGGTCAGATACAGTAGCTAATGGAGTGGTTACCCAAGCAGAACACGCAATGCTTTCAGGGCCTGTATTATGCTGTATCAATCCTCTCAGATAATCTAGAATCCACACAATGAGTAGGGGGCAGGGTTGTCTGGCCCTTGGGCCATCACTCAAGCAGAAAGGACATGGGAGCTGCCAGGACAAAACTCAGCACCTCAGGCCCCCCCAGTTATGACATCTGTATTCTTGAATGCTTGGTATCAATTTGCAATGGGAAGCTGTTCACAAGGCCTCAAGGATCACTTTCCCCATTCACGTATTATAATTACCATCCCTTCACAATGCATGGATTTCCCTTGCATACATGGGCAAATTTATTGTTAGCAGGCAATGTCACGTTTTTTTAAAACTCAACGTATTTGTTGCCATTTCTCCTCCCACGGTTGATGATATGAAATAATTTTTTAATATGTCATCATTTGCTTTTCACTATCTTTGTCTTCCATCAAATCACGATTTGTAAGCAGTTGAAATCCTTGATCCACCCACCTTAGACTCCTATGAAAGTGTTTTATCTTACATATAATGGATGTTATCCTTGCATAATTAGTGTTTTTCTTTGTAATAGAAGGTCCGTGTGGTGGATATGTGTCTTGACAAACCAAGGACTTTGTCTACAATACCAGCAGGAGGAGTCAAATTAGTTCACAAATCTTCTAGTCACATTAACTTGATTGGTGGTGGTTTTTTTCTTTTCTTTTGCAGCTCACCTAGCCTACCCCAAGCGTAAAATTCCGGTTTGATGTTCAGTGTGCCCTAAAATATTTAAATTTTGTTATTACATTTCCAAGGAAGCTTAGTCAACTGTCCTCTGAAATCACAAATAGGTCCTGCATGAGAAAAATGTGCCTTATAGTTCATTATCTGTAAACTAGCACAGTATCTCACTCTATAACCCGGTTAGACTCCGTTTATAAATAAGTGTGTTATTTTGAAGCACATGGATACTAGTCAGTAATGATGAAATTGTTTTGTTGTTTTTCTTGTGTGAGTTTTAAGTGGTGCTGCCTCTTGCCGTATGCTTATTGATTGCATGTATTTTAATTGTTTCCTTTTTCAGCGGCTGCTCCTGTCGTACCTGAGCTGAGCAGTGATGCCGATAGCAGTAATTTCGATGACATTGAGGATGACAAAGGCGACGTGGAGACCTTCCCAATCCCTAAAGCATTTTCAGGAAACCAGCTGCCTTTTATAGGATTCACCTACTACAGAGAAAATCTGTATGTGAACCTACACATACCTGTCAATACTGTTTGTTTACCTATATTGTTTGACAATATGATATCTTAATTCAGCAACTTGGAGAGCTTTTCTGTGTTTTTTTTTTATGTTTGAGGTATGTAAGTGGAGACCAGGCTATGTGCGACAGTCAAACAATTTATATAGTTAAGTGTACAAGAGGATATTTACAGAGCACAACATTGTACGCATGCATAATCCTGTCCATTTTTCAGTAACTTAGTCTGTAGCTTGACTGCTTGCAGTCTGCGTAAGATAGCCGTTTCATCCAGTGTTTTTCAGAAAAAGTGAGAGTAATCAAATCATACGAAAGCTTCATTCACTCAACATAATGTGACAAGTAAGCTCTCCCAAAGTTAAGAAATCACATCATGGCTTGCAATTTTTTTAACCTAGTTGGAGGTTACAAAGTAGCACACGTCTGTAAGAAATCCGGTGCCTAGCCCTTACCCTCACTGGATAACTTGTATCCAAGAAAATTACATTTAAATACTCAATTTAGATTTTTTTAAATTCATTTTGTACCTATAACGGGCGAACAATGTCACTATTCAGTCCTCCCTATCCAGGTGTATGTTCAGGTTATTGTCCGTGATTTCTATGTCATGTTAACATGATAGAGGCTCTGGATTTCCCTGGAAGATCTTGATTATTCTTGCTGCAAACAAGCCAGGACTATTCTTATAGCCCATAGACAATCTCGTATAGCAGTCCTGAAATTGGTTGAATGAAAAAGTGGTTAGATACTGGCTGACCGGTGCTATACCTTACCTAAAAAACAATTGGATATATCAAGGACTGTTTTATATTTTTTCACACAAGGTTCATCATCAGTCCTCTACTGTGTATGCATATTTGCATTTCTATGATCTAAAACTAGGATGCTTCAGGTTTTAATTCCGGGAAAAGAAGGCTGTTCATAGTAGAATAACACTGCACTATTATACTTTGATATTGTAGCTGAACAAAAATAGCTTTGAAGTCGATTTTAACGTCTGGTTTCATAGGCTATTGAGCCTGCAGTTGTGGCTCATTCCTTAAAGGAATGACTTGTGGGACTGATTCTTTGTCACACCCTGCTTGGTTTCTGTACAACGCAGAAGTTTGCTTTAAAGTCTACACCTAACCATAGACAGTAGGAGCGTCGATAAGTTTACTGTAACAAATCCCCAAGCTCTAAAGCTTGTTTTAGGTGCTCAAAAGCTGCAGGAGCATTAATAACCTCCGACTCCTAGAAAAGCAAGGGTTGTAGTAGCATCAGCAGATCATTAATCAAAGAAGTAGAAATAAGAGAGCAGCACAGAAAATCTAAAATCACTGCAGCATCTTCGCATGCTTTTCTGTAGTGATATCGGTGTGTGCCTCTGCAAAAGGGAAATTAGAATACTTTCTCTGGATAAGGGTGTTTTGTTAAGTCAATTGTTCCTGGATACAGTTGCAAGCCCATTCTGTGTTTTTATTGATTTATGTTTTCATTTTCATTGGGCTTTCCTTTGTTGCATGTACTCTGTACATGCAGCGTACTGTTGTTTAGAAATTGCTAAGACTACTTATCCGTAAGAACAATGATTACACATGTATTCTATTGAATTGCTGTACAGATCAATTGAAATCTTGGTAGTCAGTCTATTAAATATTTCCATTTTGTATCAGATTTGGTTTGCTTTTGCTATTTAATATCAACTATAATATTATTTTTAAAATGATATTTGTTATGAGCTTTTTACAAAAGCCTTTAAACATCATTTACATTGTGCATCCTAAAATCCTGAGCCCTCCTGAGGTGTCTTGCAAATGTGGTATATGGTATCACAGTCTCCATGATAAACAAAACTCAGTATCACATATACCTAGGAAATGAAATATGCTGTTGAAAAATATGGGGTACAACTATAATCTCCTTACCTAAATTATTGACATATTTAATGTTATGCCTTCAGATTTGAGCCATATTTTATTGTATTTACTGTTATTGGCATTTGGACCTGCAGAGTAGTCTATGAAAATGCAGATATTTAAAACAAGTTTGATATCTTTAAGCGGAACAAAAGAACAAGGTAGCAAAAAGATTTTTGCTGAGTATTAAGTGATACAGGGAGGCTTAGGCTTAAAGGAACATAATATAGCATCCTTAACTGTGCCCCAGTGTTGTTGCTTTCTTTGAATAGTGGATGTATTTTTTTCTTATACAGGTTGCTAAGTGACACACCTCTGTCCCGCAGAGAACATGAGGCCCAGAAGCAACCTGCCATTGAGGTAAGTTTTTGCTTTACTATAAAATAGAACACAGCAACACCATGACTAGCAGAATTTGACCTTTTTCACATTATGTAAGCGATGGTAAATGTGAATTTGATGTAAACTTAGTCTTATTGTTACAGAACTATATGCGGGAATATCATTGTCAATTTGGGGTGCTTTAGAAACACGTTTGGTTATAGTAGATTTGTTTTGCTTGGAACTCCATTCTCTCCTCTGAAGTGTCTAACATTTGTTTGCTTGCTAAGACCACTGCGGATGCTGAGGTTCTTCAGTTTTGCACATCTGTAACTCCTAACCAAGGAGCAAAATAAATGATGCTATACAGAATACTCAAGAACATAAAGTTAATACTGCAACACGAAAAGACTAGAAAATATTAGCCATGTTTAGAGAAGGAAATCTCCACGATAGATCCTCAGTTGGATAATATGAATGATCTTTTAGGTCTAATTCAAAGACTGGCAGATGCCTTTTATTTTTGTTTCATTTGTGCCTTGTACATACTGGTTCGCCTATATCAAAGCTAGGTTCTTTTCTAATGCTTACTATCTACCATTTGCCGTTTTGTTGAGTGTTTTTTTTTCTTCTGTTGTTGCTTTCACTTATGTGCTGCTCCCTAGCCTGGATGATAGATCTATGTTGGAATATACTGTGCTAATGTTAGTATAGAATGTATATTGAGTGTGATTAGTATTGCAAAGGGGAATATTTTTTGAGTATTTTTGTGAAAATACGTAAAATATTTTGAGAATTGTTGAAATTTGTTAATTGTGGAGAATTGGCCAATTTCATGTTTGTACAATTCATTGGTTGCATGATAGGCGTGTGGGGGGATTGTAGTTCATTGTGTGTGGCATACCTAAAGATAGGGGTGAGAGGTTTTTATCATCCAGTGAACTTGGTGAACCACTGGCATAGTGGAAGTTTTCAATGTCCTTTCTCCATTTGCACTGCATTCCTGATCTAGTAATGAGATTACAGTATATTGTGCAGAAGGAATTGTGTCCTAGTGGTTGAGTGGAAGCCTATAAGAGCCTGCAAAAACATTGTCCATTGGGAGTGTAGGGGTGTGTGGACTTTCTGGGCAGAAAAATATTGGATAAACATTGAATGAGGCAGAGTATGGCATATCAGTTACTCATTTTGATGTTGGTTAGAGGCATGGGCTTGCCCCTTGTGTGTTTGTTTATTGATTCTTGACAAGGGCTTTGAGTCCTCGTTGGATATTTACTTGTGGGTTATGTTTCATCCTCCATGTGATTGGATGTTCAAGTGCACCCTTTTGTTGTGGTAGTGGGAGAGATGTTGAGACCAATTTCTTGTGTGCCCTTTATATCTGTGATCACTGTTCAATCTGCGTGATGGTTCTGTTAGAATGCAGTCAATGTGTAGACTGTGAGGATCGTGTAATGTAGGAGGCGCAGAACAGGAAGCTGCTAGGCTCCTAGTAGAGCATTATTTTAGCATACTAGTTACTTGATCCTGTAACATAGCTTAAGAAGGAAGTAGAAATTGCCTAGGTGATGCTCAGAATCCATGTATTCAAGCCCCTTAGAGATAATTGGATTTTTTTCCAGAGATCACCTGTTGCATATTTTGTGAGTTTCAAGAGGGAATCTGTAGTGATGGTAATGAAGATCAAGTCCACGTAGGTTCTTGTAAGAATAGGATTCATTGAGTAAGATGGTACAAGGTGGTAATTATAAGTATTAAGGTAAATCCATATGATAAAAACCCCACCAGGAGCTGTCACCTTCCAGCTCAGTCCCAAGCTCCCAACTGACTCCAGCTCAGAACCCAACATTCTAAATCTGTCATCATGCATAATCACATTCCAAATGATGACAGCAGTGAACATGCCAACACTACACATCTTCCCCTTTTATACATTTTGCAATTGCAACCAAAACTTAGATGTGAACAAAGCAATTACAAATAATAACAATGAATGTGTGAAAGAAAAGTAGGAACGGTTAAGAAGAAACATGAATGAGGGAAAGCATAAATAATAGAAACCTTGAACACAAGTGGTGATAAATGAAGAAAGAATTAAACTGAGAAGATTTGAGAGAAGTAATAAGGAAAGCGAATAAAGAAGGGAAAAAATAAGAAAGAGAACACATCTTCTCCTTAAAGGACAAAAAAAAGGAAAAATACAAAGATAGAAAAATAAATAAAGAGAACACATCCTCTCTTTAAAGGACAAAGAGAAGGAGATAATACAAAGGTGGACACTGATCACAAACGTTTAGAGTAACACAAAATACATCAATTGGCCAGACTGGAGAAATTGTGAACCAACAAACGAAAAAGTGAAAGGTAGGACCACAAAGTATTTGAGTAAGATGGTACAAGGTGGTAATTATAAGTATTAAGGTAAATCCATATGATAAAAACCCCACCAGGAGCTGTCACCTTCCAGCTCAGTCCCAAGCTCCCAACTTACTCCAGCTCAGAACCCAACATTCTAAATCTGTCATCATGCATAATCACATTCCAAATGATGACAGCAGTGAACATGCCAACACTACAGATCTTCCCCTTTTATACATTTTGCAATTGCAACCAAAACTTAGATGTGAACAAAGCAATTACAAATAATAACAATGAATGTGTGAAAGAAAAGTAGGAACGGTTAAGAAGAAACATGAATGAGGGAAAGCATAAATAATAGAAACCTTGAACACAAGTGGTGATAAATGAAGAAAGAATTAAACTGAGAAGATTTGAGAGAAGTAATAAGGAAAGCGAATAAAGAAGGGAAAAAATAAGAAAGAGAACACATCTTCTCCTTAAAGGACAAAAAAAAAGGAAAAATACAAAGATAGAAAAATAAATAAAGAGAACACATCCTCTCTTTAAAGGACAAAGAGAAGGAGATAATACAAAGGTGGACACTGATCACAAACGTTGAGAGTAACACAAAATACATCAATTGGCCAGACTGGAGAAATTGTGAACCAACAAACGAAAAAGTGAAAGGTAGGACCACAAAGTATTTGAGTAAGATGGTACAAGGTGGTAATTCTAAGTATTAAGGTAAATCCATATGATAAAAACCCCACCAGGAGCTGTCACCTTCCAGCTCAGTCCCAAGCTCCCAACTGACTCCAGCTCAGAACCCAACATTCTAAATCTGTCATCATGCATAATCACATTCCAAATGATGACAGCAGTGAACATGCTGGAAAGCCAACACTACAGAATCTCATAAACAGGGATTCCATTTGGAAACTGCACCCAGAGTAACACTGGGAGCGTATCTCTTTCTAGGATGAGAAACCAGCATACCGCTAATATTAAATAATACTCCTAGATGTTAAGTTAAACATCAAACCAAACGTGGAGTTCACAGTTTGCTTTCTCCTATTGGAACCAGGATAGAGGAAACTTTCTGGTGGATGACTTAAAAACAGTCTGGAAGCTGTGCCCTCTAACATTTTTGCTAGGGGCACAGAGACAGAAGTATTTACACTGTGCTAACTGTAACCTTCTACTGAATTGTCATGTATGTTAAATCAGAGCTAAGTCAAGGTAACATGTATGTTAAACCAGAGATAAGTGAAGTTAGAATCAGACGTATAGTCAGGTTATACATTCTATTTTATAAAAATATAAGAGCATATGTGAAAATGGAAATTACCAGCATGCTTCTATAAGTTTTGTTGATTTTTGTATCTGAAAGAGGGGTTGTGAGTTCACCTATCTGTGTGAGTGTCAATTATGTCTTGAGGTGGAAGTATATGTTAGATAATTCTGGCAACCTGTTCAGTGTGGTGATAGAGGGGGCAGTGGGTGGGTTGCTTCAAGTTTTACAGGCCTCCACCTAACCTATTTGAGGTATGGCAGTGCCTGTTGAATTGAGAGTCCCAGCAGCCTCCCACTGGTGACTGGATTTGTCCTGCTTTTCCATGTAATCTGTTCTCAGTTTTCAGTGTGATAGGCTTCACTCCTCAGTTAACAGACAGGGAACGTTTGAGGCGAGACTTTTTTCTGTAAGGCATGAGAGTTCGCCTTTTGGGGCAGATGTTGCCCTATCTTTTTGTGTCTCCTTTTGTCAGACTGTCACGTGCTTGGTGTTATGCGAACCCAGTGTTTCTCTGTTCCATAGTATCTGTTCCTTCGTGTGCAGGTCTTCCTGCCTCATGTTTCCATGCCACTACTGTTAATTTCCCATCAGTCTCTATTTCCCAGAACTCCCTTTCTTTTGGGCTTGTTCTATTAAATTAGCTATATCATGAGCCTCTGAATGTTTAGGGTGTAAACCAAAATGAGTCAGATCTTCTACTGTGATTCTAAAAAGTGTAAGGTTTAGATTATGTACTATGGGAAGGGGGAGATGAAAGGATACTTGCTGTTTGGTTTAGTAATGAATATTTAAGATGATATATATGGTTTTCTTGTCAGTCTGTACAATTACAAAAGAAGCTGCACCAGTTGGAAGAACAGCTCCACAATGAAATGCAGTCCAAAGATGAGATAGAACAAAAGTTCAGGTAAGACTATACATATACATATTTCTTGAGTACAATGTATTGTACAAAATGTAAAGGGGACATAGCGCACTATGAAAAAATCTAAAATAAATATAACATTCATGAATTATAGACTGGGCATACAAAACTGCATGCTATTGGGAAATGTCTCATTATGTGCTTCATGAAAAAGAATATCAAGTACGCTTATTTTATAGAGATGATATAATACTGTTATTTTGTCCTTCTATTTATTAGAACAGCAAATGTTCGGTTAGACAAGACAATGAAGGAATTGGATGAAGAGGTAAAGTGTGTAAACTTTTATAAATCTATAACAAAGATCTCGTACACCATTATGCAGAATTCTCTGTTCTATGAATACTTGTTATTTTATATAGAAATAATACTAAGGTTTCCTTTTTTAGCTGTATTGTTTGCATTTATTATTGCAGTTGAATCTTATCTTCTGTAGCATCACTCTTGTCGCATTAGGTAGGTGTCAGTATTTGTTTCAACATTTCAGTCATACATCAAGGAGTCTTGCTTATCTTTTAAAATATGGTATCCTAAAGGTAGGGTTGACGTCTCTGCTGTGCTGTTCAAAACAAACCGGGGGGGCATGGCCAACAGCCGGGAAGATGACAGATGTCTGAAGCGGCTCCTGCAGCCATCTACACTAACCCCCTAACATCCGTGCTATAATCTGGCTGATGGCGTTACAAGATCTTTCAACAGTGGCCAGCAACTGGCAGGGAAGGCACTACAGTGCCTGACTGCCTCCAGGACGCTGGCGAGATAAGCACTGCAGCCTACTCCTTGGACGGTGGCGGTGCCCTGGAGTGACGAGCGGCTGCGTGAAAAAGTGAACGTCGCACAGTGGAGCACTCAGCAAGCCGCAACTACCCTCTACACGCCGGAACTACTTGCGCTGTGTGAGAAGCTGTGTTCGGGGACTGTTGACAGGGAGAGGCGCATACCTCAGTTGAGGGGGCTGGGATTCAACGAGACTCTCCCACTTGCTACTGGGCCTGGAATGGGGCCAGAGAGGTAAGAAACGCTGCCGCCTCTGATCAGACTAAGCCCACGAGTCCGTATCGCTCTGCTCCATATCATTTGGGGAGTGCAGCCGTGGGCTAGTACGGCACTCCCTGAGCCTGGGGAGGGCTAATGAACTGGCGCTGCATGGCCGTTGTAAGTGGAAAGAGCTGCCGCGCTGAGCCGCTCTACCGCAATTTGTGATGGCCTTGGGCACGCAGCTGGGAGAGCGATACGTTAGAATCTCCATCCCAGAGCCCCACTAACTTGCAGCAATGCGACACTGACAGCCCCTACCAGCTTGCACATACCACTGCCAGGGCCCTTGGGGCACCTACCTCACCTTGCCAGAAACACCCCTGGTGGTGGTGCCGGCAAAGGGTGTTGGATGCCAGCAATTTCCTTCAGTCGACACCTAACAGAGTTATTGCCTGTGCTCTTAGACCTCCCCATTCCTCTGGCCAGACCAACGCTAAGGGCAGAATTTTAGAGGCACGGGGACTACGGACTTTATTGGAGTATACAGGGGTCGGCAGGGGAAACAGAAAGACCTCTCGGGACTCTCCTGTTCTCACTTGGCAGCCGGCAGTATTTACCCTCTCGAATCTCCTTCCCCCCCCCCCCCCCCCCCCCCCCTGCATTCAATATACAGCGGTGATGGCAGGTGCGGGTGGTGGAGGCATTGTCCCCAATGATGACAGATGTTAAGGGACCAAGGACTGTGCATCAAACTGAGTTGGACAAATTCATATTAACTAAAGAAGTCGCTCCTAAATCACCACCGGGAGATCAGCAAGCATCCATGACGCAATCCACGGAGATTGTGGAGACCCCCATTCTAACCGACATCATGGCAGTGATACAAGGGATTTGCACCGCCCTGGAAGCGAAAATAGACGCCGTGTCTACGGATGTCGCTTTGATGAGGGCTGATCTCTGGAATATTGGGGCACGAGTCAAAGAAACAGAGGACTACATTGTCGCCTTGCAGGTGGCGACGAAGATGCAGAAAACCAGAGTCACGGAATTGACCTCAACTACGGGCACACTGGAGGGCCGCCTAGAGGATTATAAAGGCCGCTCCAGAAGGAACAATGTCTGAATAATAGGTGTGCCGGAATGTGTAGAGGGGCCTGTGGTTGACATGTTTGTTGAGGATCTCATACTTAAACAACTCCTGCCCTGTTGCCTCTCAAACTACTTCCTGGGTAGAGGACACGCAGAGTCCCTGGCACCCCACCAAAACCAGGAGCCCCCATCATATAGCGCATATTTTTAGCTATTTCCTGCAGACCGCTCGTAGTGCCCCGCCCGTCAAGTACAACAACCACACTATCACCTTGTTCCTGAATTTTACTCTGTCCCTTTATTTATGCAATGTTGGAAAAATGTGGATTTGGTCCAGGTTTTTTGTCCTGGATTCAGCTCCTATACTCTGATCCACTCTCCTAGGTGGCGGGGAATGGGATCACGTCCGCATCATTTCTGCTATGTTGGGGCATGAGACTAGGCTGTCCTCTTTTCCCCCTGAATATTTGCCTTGGTGCTGGAACCATTGACTGCATGGGTAAGATAAGATGCGATGATTAGAGGCCTGAGTTGGACCACAGAATGGGAAGATAGAATTTCTCTCTATGCAGATAATATTCTGCTGTATGTGGCAGAACCCATCGAGTCCCTTGAGAGACTCATGCAGGTATTCACAATATACCAGAGGTATTCAGGCAATCAATTGGCATAAATCACTAATATATGTTCTCAGCAGCGAGACAACGGTATTGCCGACTGCCTGTGAGGCCCATGTGGAGGCGATTCAGATTCCTGGGGATTTTTGTCACATGTGATCATGGGGTTTTTTACACCTGTGATCATGGGATTTTTTACACCTGTAATCTGGATCCACCACTGTGTAGGCTGGGAGTGGATGTCCAACATTGGAGGGCCCTGCCTCTGACTCCTTTGGGGAGTACGACCCTCTTCAAGATGATGGCCCTGCCCCGCTTCTTGAATGCGCTCCACAACATGCCATACCCGGTTCCTGCGACCTGCTTCCAAACCATTGATAATGAGATGCGTAGCCTTCTCTGGGATCGGGGTCCCTTGCGTATTGCCCTGCAAAAGCTGACCTGGAGCCTGTTTGAGGGTGGTATAGCCCTTCCTGATATAAACAATACTATAAGGCGGCACAGCTAATGGCCATAAATCACTAGGTTTATCTTCAGAGGGGGAACCGGCTTTGAGGATGGACAAGGGTAACATGAGGCCTGGTGGCCATCTTAGAACCAGTCACTGGGGTCTGGGGGCTGCTCCTACACTTAGCCCTACCGATACAACGGTTGCACTTTGGCATACCGCACTTCACAACCTGGGGTGGAGGGACAAAATCACACTGACCACCCCCTTGTGGGATGCGCCAAGGTTGGGCACCCTGGCCACATGCGGCGAGTTTGATAAATGGGGCTTCCTAGGTCTGTCAAATTGGGTGATTTGTGGAAACAGGGAGACATACTTTCCTTTTCTGAGCTGCAGGAAGAATGCCAATTGGCCCCAACCGAAACCTTCCGCTTCATACAGATCAGGAGCGCCCTTTAAAGTGTAATTCCGAGGGGTGCGGATCTCCCAGAGTCCTCTCCACTTGAGGATCGGTTGTTAGATGAACACATGGCAAGGCAGGCTAGCTCACTTACCTACCACAAATTGATAAATAACTTCTCTGATCTCATGACCAAGCTGCGGGTGAGTTAGGAGAGAAATTTAGCGGGTTTGGAGGACGAAGAGCGGCCAGATGTCTTGGATTCCCCTAGAGAGGTGGCCATAGGCTCCAGATTTTGATTGGTACAGTTGAAAATACTCTACTACCCTGGTTAAAATATGCAAATCCGACTATGTTGGGTGCCCTAGGAAGTGTAGTCAGGATGGTTCCTTTTTCCATATGCTGTGAAGTTCTCATGCTCCATAATTATTGGGAGATGGTACTTGCCTGTCTCAATGAGATGGTGGGAAGTAACCTGGCACTGTCCAATACTGGGGTCTTCTCAATGTGTGGGATGAATCAGACCTCACTCGAATGGACTGGCTTTGGGTCACGTTGGGATGGGATCAAGCGAAACACAGCTCGCATGTGTAAAGCCAAATTGAGTCTGAACTTAGCCTGGAAAAACAACAAGGATTGGCAGTGAGGGTGGTACTTTCAGTGCTGCTTGACCTATCGGCGGCGTTTGACACTATTTCTCACCGGATCCTGCTTGGGAGACTTCAGGACATCGGGGTTCAAGGGGTTGCACTGAAGTGGTTGGCAAACTTTCTGACTGATAGAACTCAGATGATTAACCTGGGTCAATTCCACTCTAAGACCACAAGAGTAACCAAGGGAGTTCCGCAGGGCTCCTGTTTGTGCCCGACTCTATTTAACATTTATGTCACTCCCTTGGCTGGATTAATGAGGACATTAGGATTCAGTCCCATCTCCTATGCTGTCGACACTTAGCTTTTACTCTCGTTTGATAAATCTAATCCCAACACCCAAGTCTTCTTCTCGGAGGGCCTGAAGACCATTGCTGATTGGGTGAGGGATACCGTCCGTCAACTCAATGCAGAGAAATCGGAAATCATGCTGTTTGGAGGTGCAGCGGTGAGCTGGACTCCTAGCTGGTGGTCAGAGGAATTGGGCACCTCCTCTACTCCAAAAACAGTGGTCAAAAACCTGGGAGTCCACATAGATCATAAACTCACGGTAGAAGAGCATGCCACCACTACTGTGGGGGCATGTTTTCACACACTTAGCCTAATAAGGAGAGTCTTCCCTTTTCTACCCTCCTCCACACGAAAAATGTTGATCCAGGCACTAGTGTTAAGCCGCCTGGACTACTGCAATGCCTTGCTGGTTTCTGCGAACGAAGCTTCTCTAAACAAATTGCAGGTGGTCCAGAGTACTGCAGCCTGCCTTGTAGCAAATGCCCCTCCCAGAACAGCATCTGTTCCCCTTCTGCAACAACTACATTGGCTCCCAGGGCGGAAGTGGATTAAATAAAAAAATGTGCTGTACTGTTTTTAAAGCTTCTACGACCTGGGCCCTAACTACCTATCTCACAAACTTGTAAGGTACTTACCTTCTAGGTCCCTACGGTAAGGTTCCAAATCACTTCTCTGTGTCCCACGGTTTAAAAAATCTCGCATGGGTAGTAAAGCCTTTTCTCACCTTGCCCCTCTCTTTTGGAATCAACTTCCCATTTCCTTACATCAATGTTCAGAATACTTAAAATTCAGAAAGCTGCTTAAGACCTATCTGTTCTGAGATGCGCTTGTCTGGCTGTAGCTCGCAATCCCAGCGCGGAGATACCCCTGACGGGGTGATTCAGGGGCTATATAAATTATCAAAATATATGTGAGAAGGGAAGGGAGTACCCGAATAAATGGATTAAACTATGGGGCAAGTGGAGTGAGTACAGGGTGGACCCCTGGGTAGAATTGATGATGTAGTGTAACAATAAAGATACTGATTTAACTGCCGACCTGTGGAGTACAGATGTCCTGGTCCAACGTCGCAGGGTGGCTATCCTTCTAGGTCTTGGTCAATGACTGCTGCTGTTTTGTCTTTTTCTGAGCTCATTGTATAAAGTCACTGCAATTCATTTTGTTTCATTGTTTAATAAAAAAGACTATAAAAAAAAATGAAAGATGGTCTTTGACCGCACGTGTTACCCAGCGTCCCATACAGCACCATTTTATCCCTGCATGCTATGCTAGACAGTAACACTTTGTACCTTCAAGCAGAAAATACTAGTTGATTTTTCACATCAGCTCAACAAAATTCTGTTAAATCTCATTGCACAGCTCTACCATAATCTACAGAGACCGCCTTGCCAGGGGATATATATATACATAACTGTAATATTTCATCTAATTACCAGCAAGATAAAAAGCCTGGAGAAGTTTGTGCTAATTCTGAGGTGTTAAGGTGAAGGAAGGGTAATTTTGTAGTCTTCTATTAGCCTGCGGCCTTAAGAGACCATCCATCCTGCAAGTTTCTAGTCCTTCTCTGAATTTGAGAGTTGAGTACTTGAGCAGTGTCCTGTGTTTGTTCACCCAGCATTTATTCTATTCTTTTCTTTTGATTGTTTGCAGATTAATGTAAGAAAAAATATGGAATCCATATCAAGGCAGCTAGAACGGGAAAAAGCCCTGCTTCAACACAAAAATACAGAATACCAAAGGAAAGCTGAAAATGAGGCCGACAAAAAGCGGAGCCTTGAAAATGATGGTAGGTGATTTTTAATGCTCTCGATTGAACTACTGATTCTTCCAAATATTGATTACATCCCTGTGTCCAAAAATTCACAATTGGTATAATTTTTGCTCCTTCTTTTCAGTTAACAGTTTGAAAGATCAACTGGATGACCTTAAAAAAAGAAATCATAACTCCCAAATATCCAACGAGAAAATCAATCAGCTACAGAGACAGGCAAGTGTTTTTAGTTAAAGAAATAGGAAACATTACCAGAGGGTGGGGGTGGAGTAATGGAAATCTCATCAATCAAGTCCCGACATATTGTAAAATTACCTGCCCAAAATTGTGTGCCTGACCTAAAAAGGAAAGCACATAATTGTTTGACAACTAACAGTTAACCTCTGATTGCATGTAGGTAATTGGTACAATTTCCTTAATCTCTCCCAGCGCACATATTCAGAGTTAGTGGTCTGCTCTCCTTCACACACACTCTGAGCATAGATTGCAGGTAAACTGTAGTTATTGCCAGCATTCTTAGCATTGTGATTTCCTGAGCCAATCTCAGATTTTTAGAGTGGATGTTCATAAACTGTCGACTTTATTTAGCCAGAGATTTTCACCCCAAGATGAATGAGCGGCTCCCCGCTCTTTGAAGTTATATCAGTGAAAGGCTCACTAGCAGAGCATCTCAACCAAGCAATCACTCCGCTATGTGGGATTAACAGGAGTGCACCATGTCTGTGGCTTTATTTGGCTCTGCAGCCCATCCCTGGCCATGGAGTACTAGTCGTAGTGAAGCCTTGCTTTAAAGGAGATGTGCTGCTGGTTCGACAGTCATAGTTGAATCATGAAATGGGACTGCAAGGTGACGCGTAGTACTTTATTCCTCTTCTCTACCTCAGCCTGTAAATTAGGAGGATGATTTGTCAGCCTCAGGGCTGACTTTAATGTATTTCCTAAAGCATTTTAGTTCCTCTTCTTAATGACATACCTGACCTCTCTCCTAGAAGTTCAGTTTGTCTATTTTCCTGCTGCAGACTCAACTAAATGCTGGATTTTGAACTGTTTCTAGCTGTACTCCCACTCTTGCTTTATTTTGCATTGTTTTATTCAATTGTTGTAGATATGCTGTAAAGCACATATACATTTGTGGGCTTTCTTTTAGTGATATCCATAAAAAGGAATAAAGGATGTGGCGCACGTGGTACCATACTCTTAATGTCTTTAGGACTTCTACTTGCAAAACGTGATCTTGCTTGTCACTGGCGTTCTGAGAGGGCTCTTCCTGCATGAGAGTAGTTGCATTGTATTGGTTGGTGTGCGAGGGTGAAGGAATATGTTTATAAATAATGGGGTGGCTCTCAAAAATATATTGAAGTATGTGGCTGAACTATTTCTCCAATGCAGTTCTAGCAAAAAACACAGTTACTATGCATTTGATTTGTCAGCTTACTTTCAGGGGCTTAATATGGAACAGTAGCATTATACCTGTTGTTTTTATGGTTTTTATTCACACTTTTCTTCATGAAAACCAATAAAACCGCATTGGTCTTATGCAGCCTAATATTCCAGAGGCCTGGCATTCCCAGGTTTGCTTATTGTGAAGCACAGCACCTGGTCAGTCTTAGTTTTTCTCGAGATGGTGGATTTGTACTAGGCCCGATTAGTATCTTTTATTAGGTCTGTGTAAAGGAAGACAGTGATTCTGCGAATTAGAATGCCTGTATTTCTTCTTCCCTTCCCAGCACTCGCCTTCTTATAGAAATGGCTCCTTTGTCAAGATCTGGAGCTTGGGTCATATTATACTGATAGCTGTATGACACACTCCTTTTATAAGGCCTTTGACAGGAAGACCATGGCCCTCTCTGACCTGTCTTCTTTTTAGCACCCGTTCGTTCGGGGAAGAGGGGTAGATCTGTTGCAATTATTAGGTGTTGTGTTAGATGTGAAGGTTTTGTCTTTCCCTGAATTTCCCCATCCATCAGGGAGCGGAAGGAGGCTTATGTTGCTTTATAACCATCCTTACAGAGTTCCTATTGAAAGATTGGCCCTACTGACAAGTGCCTCGTACCCCCACCCTTGCTATAAAATGGAAGCTTTTCACAGTTTGTTTGAAGTGCTTGGAGTAAAGATAATGGAGGCTTGGCACCCCTTTGTGCTGAAATGTTTCAGGTCTGAAAGCTGTACTATACTATACTACTCAAAAGGTGTTACTGCATTCTGGGCCATGTGGAGAACTGCCTGTTCTTCCATTTCCTTCTGTCCCCTGCATTCTGTCCTGATATTATTTTCTGCCTGTATCCAGTCAGGCTGCTTAATAGTGTCTTTTTAAAGAGTTGATCCAATGGATTTTAATGCCATGGTTATTTTCTTTGCATATGTCTGTGATTCTCAACAATTAGGAGCCGGGACATGCTGTGCTTGATGCCACACTAATAGTCAATAATTCTGAGGCTGTGATCTTAAGAAAAGTCATTCTTTTAAACGTTTAAGACCCAAGATGTTTCATCATTCTGTACCCTGTGATAATTCTTCTGACCTTTCTGGGTTCGTGTTGTATGTTGAGCAGTCTAATATTGTATGGCGATTGAAGGCTAAACTAGTATGGTTTTCTGTAGGTGCTTTGCCATTCTCTGTGCATGCAGCGTGTGGTTGCTTTCATGGACCCAAAACCAGGGTTAAAAGGGCAGTCTTCTATGGCCACTGATTTAATGGGCAGCCTTATCCAGTTGTTGATTTAATTGTTTGGCAGCAGACATGCACATACATGGCTTGTGGGTGTCTGCTGTGTGGTTTGGTAGAACACTTGGCATTGCATGATATATCTTTGTGATGGGAAAAGGTAGAATATGGTGATATTCCGATTACTTACTATACATTCTAATGCTTCCTCATGTGTATGGTATTTCTGTAGCCCGAAACTAGCTAAAATGCAGTGCAGCGTCATACATGGTCAAAGAGAAAGACATAGTCAACGAGTGATATTAGAGATAGTTGGGTTGTGGAGAGTTAAAGCACTGTGATGTGTTCTTTACAGAGGTGAGTCTTCAACTCTTTCCAAAATAGGAGCAACATTAGGGCCGTCCTGATTGATTTATGGGGATGTTCCAGATATGTAGATGCACCTTATTTCTGCTTAGGTGCTTTGTTATTTTTACATGTCTTAGTCTAATGATGTCTTGGCTGTGCCAATTACCACCGAAGATGGTGAACTTGACTATAAGTGGGGTACTGGTCGTGATGGTTTGTAAATAATGCAGCTGGTGTTGGAAATGGTGCAGCCTGGCAAGTGTAGTGAATGGAATGCCACCAGGATGGTGGTGATGTGATCACAGTTCCTCAGGCCCGGAGTAGGATATGTGTGGAATCTGTGAGGCCATGGAGCACGGTATTACCACCATCCAGTTGCAATAGTACAAGGGTTTGAACAGCCGTTGTAAAGTCGTTTCAGGAAAAAGAGTTGCACATTCTTTAGAGGGAAGAGCTGGCCTTTTTATGTTGTTTTTTTTGGCAGTGTGTCCCTTGAGTGTGAAGTGGTGTCCAGGGTGAATTCAAGTGACTTCAGATTCCGTGAAAGTTGGGATTCAGAGCCGTCAAGGTTCATGTCATTGAGCCGCCTCATGACAATTCTGAATTTCCTTCCTTCCTCTTTTGTGGTCTGTGTTGGACTATTGTGGTTTTGCTTGGTTGTCACAAACCCAATTTGTGACTCCAAAATCAGGTGTTTGTCTTGGGCAAAGGTGCTAAAAATGGTTACATTAATGCAGCTTTGTGTCTTTTACGTTTTGATATGCCAATGCTGTTGTCTCACTTTCGCTCAAGAATAAATGCAACTTTACCTGCTAAGCTAAGCAATGTTTAAAAATAATTTCTCTCTCAAATGTGTCATCCTACCGCTCCTGCAGCTAGATGAAGCCAATGCACTTTTACGAACAGAATCGGACACCGCTGCCAGGCTCCGGAAGAACCAGACTGAGATGTCGAAGCAGATCCAACAGTTGGAAAGCAACAACCGGGAAATGCAGGATAAATACTGCATGCTGGAAAGTGCTAAACTCAAGTTGGAGAAGGACTTCATTAATCTGCAGTCTGCCCTTGAGTCCGAAAGGAGAGACCGAAGTCATGGCTCCGAGATTATCACCGATTTACAAGGTATTTGAGCCCACATTGCAGGAAATAATTATTTGTTCCAACAAATGTGGTGCTCCTATCATAAGGCATTGGTCAATTCAACAAAATAACGTAGGGCTGATGTAACCAATTTTTGTTTTCTTATTAGCTTTGGAAAAGTGAACTGGCTCTTAAAATAGTTCAGGGATAAATAAAAGTTATACAAATGGATTAATACATGGTTAATATACACCCAGTCGTACGTCCACTATGTTCAGTGTCATCCAAAATGTTTGCATTTTCCAATCCGTTTTTTAAGTTTGCATTTTGATGTCTTATATTTGCAAAGACATTTATTAAAGGGTGCAGCTTACTCATTGATATGATGTAAGTTAACTGATTTCAAATTGTTAAAATGCTATTGCGTATTGTATTTCCTAATGTGATATGGTCAGCCTCACATTGAATACTTATTATCATAGGTGTTTTATAATAGTTTTTACTCCAAAATGTAACTCATTTAGAAATGGCGAACACAAGACTAGAAAGAAAGATATGCAGAGGCTTGGACATTGCGATGCCCATATTGTCTGGTGTATAATATACGCTTAGAGACAAGTTTCTTCTCACTGTGCCTTTCTGAGCACCTTCTGGTGGTTATTGCTGTTGTGCAATGCTTTGGAACAGTGCAAAATAGATGAAATTAGTATTTAGTTTCACCCTCTTGATTATAAAACAAGGTACTTTTATATGCTTGAAGGGACTGTCAGGATGTATACGGTGCACCTAAACAAATCCCACATGACATAACTTTCTATGCAAGAATATAGACTAATAGAGTTGGAGCAGCATTTCAGTTTTCAGCTTTTGGGTACAATATTGAAGGTTCCTTATTATCTTGTGATGTTTATATTAGCACGAATATCTGGTCTGGAAGAAGAGTTAAAAAATGGAACAGGGGCATTGACGAAGGCAGACATGGAGAAGAGACAGTTGCAGGAGAGGCTGTCTGGTTTGGAAAAGGTAAGACTTGCCATACATTCAGTTAATGACAGAACATCCTGTTTCTGGCTTATTTATGACGTTTTGTGATATCTAGAATGCAACAAAAAAAATTGCAAGTTTCTGATGGATCGTTTTTTTTACAATGTACAGGAAATGTAAAATTCTTCGCTGTAATAAGGCAATACGATAACTTAAAAGTTAAGTACTGCTGCTGAGACCTATGTGAAATCTGCAAGGTAGAAGTTCGGATCACTGCATGCCTGTTTCACCCCTTTATTTCCAAAGGCAAAAGTGCATTCGTATTTTGGCAACACTACATGATATCTATAACATATGTAAACAAGCGCTATATAAAAGCAGTTTATCCAGTTGCCAGTTTGTTTGCATTTGACAAGTGCAATTGCCTTTGAAGGAAAGCGGATGACAACAAAATATTTTGCATATGCACGTAGGAGTGGAGTGCAGAACTTTGTATAGTCCTTGTTTACATACGTCATGAAGGGAAAACCGTTAAATAAGTACACTGCGCAAGAGATGCATTACTTAAACCAAAATGAGGAAATGACATTAGATAGCCTTCTGTGTGGCATTTCTTTGCTTCATCAAGGTGAAATTATGTTGGGGCCATATACAATATGGATCAAAAGTAGTGTCACTATGGCGCTTATGCCTTTTAATTGTTCATCCTTTGTTAAAGAGGGACTTGTTAAGATCAATACATTTGTCAAAATGGGCTTAGGTTAGGGCAGTGGTTCTTAACCTTTTGCCCCGGGACCCCTGGGCGTCCGCAACGCCTACTCAGGGGGAGGGACTGCTTAGAAAATGTAATATTAATAATGGCTTGATTACATGTTTATAAACAAAGAAGCAAAATGTAAAATTGAGGCTTTAAAATATTCAAAAAATGTGAAGGAAGTTGAATTTGGAACCTAAAAGTTACGTTGGTATCCTCGGATTGATTTGTGGGATCAGTGAAACCGAATATAGTACGAACAATGGGTGACTGCAGTTGAATTTGGAAGAGCTCCAACCTTTCTATTAAAATTCTAAATACGTTTTTTATGTGTTCTTGTGAATTAAATACAATATTTCATCATTTGTGTAGTTGTATGAATACTTGTTTCCATATTTTTGTGTTCAAATCATCAAAATTGCATATGCCAGGTTCCATGGATTCCAAGCATTACGCTTTGGGGAATCTCCGGATTCTAATAATAATTCAGTGGGAAGGGGGGAAGGGTCAGACAGGTCATGATTTAGAACGCATGGAAAGGATTGCTTCAGCAAATGATGACAGGAAACTGGGCCTTCAGGCGGGAGGAATATATATTTTTGGGAAAACTGTTTTGATGGTTCGCAGGAAAGAAACTTTCAATTGTACTGTCTGTGACAGGCCTGTATACCCTTGAACAATGAATGTAGAGGATGTAATTCTGAGAGCTTAGAGCAACAGATGTGCTTTCGAACCTTACCATTGAAACCTATGTGGCACAGTGCAAGAAGCCCTCTGCCATTCTGTGCTGTCACGTTGGAACAGGTCCATTTAGGCACAGCACACGTCCAAGACGGCCTCAAAGCCAAAAGAGACTATGGCATCCAGTCGTCTGTCCACGGTAGACTCTAAAGACCAGGCGCTACCAATCTTACAACGTCTCCAGGAGGAGTTGCTTTTTTGGCAGGGAAGACTGTTTATTCATCCTCACATGGGCAAAATCATCGCAAAGGCCCCACAACAGGCGCAGGAGAGTCTCCCTTGCAAGAGGAAGCTGACTGGAATTGGAAACCCAACCGCCTCCAAAACAGAAAAGAAGTCAAGGTAGGGGCAAGAGTTTGTTGCCCCAATTATTGCTTTTCGAACTCTTACTCTTCACCCCTTTCTTCCATCTTCTCCCCCTCCACTAGGGCTACCGCTTTTTATTCCAGAATGGTCTACACATTAATCTTACGGGGAAGGGAGCCCTCCACCCTTAGATCCTTATTAGGCTCCTGATGACCAGGAACCCCAGAATGACCCATGGGATGATTATGGGGTTGTCCCTCCAGATGCCAATGACCCTGAACTGTACCCTGTTTAACCTTTCCCCCTGATGATACCACCTCAGATCATGAGGTTGTACACAGAGCGGCTACCATTCACAAAGTGAATCTACACACCATAGTAGAGAATAACTTCTTGGTGGAAACGCTCTCCCACACTCAGCATGCTTCCCAATTCTTGCCTATGCTTTAGGGAATGATTAAGCCTACGCAGGAGGTGTTCAGTCGGTTGACAAAAAGCCAAAACCTTCTGACCCACCCTACATTAGGGGCCAGCTCCCACCAGACTCATCGGTTGTGCATGCCACTGCATATGGGTCAGCGCTCAGGGTACTGGGGATACCCCGCCCCCTGACATGGAAAGTGAAAAAACTGACGCGATCGGGAAAAGAGTTGTCTCACAATCTGCGACTCATTGGCCTTTCACCAATTCTGTAGGGTTGTTGGCGAGGTATGAAATGGGGAGCCCATATAACTTCTCCCAGACCAATACAGGCAGCTTGTGGCTGAAAGGCAGACTATCGTCAATGCTTCCGTCAGGTGTGCTCTCAATGCAACTGCACACACTCGCCAATCACTACCGTGTGGATGTCGTAGCTCTACAAGTGCTCCAGGCTCCAGGCTGTACTACGTACACTTTTTCAATCTTCTGCAACACCCTTTGGCTAGCCACTGCCTTACAAAGGTACTGATTTACATTCTATGCATAGCATGTTTATCTACAGCTACACATGCCACAAATGGAAAATGATACTCTTTAAACATGTTTGTGGAATGTAGTACTGTAGATTCAAATGTGCCACTCTCTTCCCCTGATGCTTTCGGTGTTGCAGGTGTCTTTTTTTTTTCTCTAACGTTCTTTTCTTTAGCATGGACTTTTTTGCACATTCTCATGCTCTATCTCCAAGCCCACCAGGAAAACAGTCTAACTATGGTGTTGATTCCCATGCGCAATAACAGTCAAGGTAGGAGTCACTATACCTCATGACTCTAAAGACTTCTTCAGAGAAAAATAAATTGTACACTAGATGACAGGAGTATGCAGCGCATGTGAATCTACAGCACTAGGTTTATATGTTTATAGAGCGCTCAATTGCCGTGCCTTCTTGGCGCTAGGGTGTGTGGAGAGGATCTGCGTCCTGTAGTAACCGGGGACCTATGCGGGGGTGAACAGCCATGTTTTCAGAACCTTCCTAAAGAGCTGCCAATTGGGTTGAAGTTTCATTGCTGTTGGCATTTTATTCCATAACTTTGCTGCGCAAATTCGGTAGCGACTTGCCTGTTTGGCCTTAGTAATCTTAAGACCCAGACTGGCAGATCTAAGGGCGCGTAGGGGGTATAGGGTGGGAACATTCTTTGGATGTCCTCAGCACCACCACCGTACAGTGCCTTATGTGCAAGGCATAAAGCCTTAAATTCCACCCGTGGTTGGACCGGGAGCCAGTGTAGTGATTTGATTCCTGCCGAAGTTGACTGTCCTTTAGGTATGCCTAGAAGTAGTCTTTCTGCTGTGTTATGTAGGGATTGCAATTTTCTCATCTGGGACTTGTCAATGCCCAAAAAAAGGGCATTGCAATAGTCCAACTTGGACAAGAAAAGGGCCACCATCACCGTCATTTGCAACTCCTGTGAAATGAAAGGAAAGATGTTTCTGAGGGATTTTAGTAGAAAGAAGCAGGAGGAAGTGAGACTATGTACCTGGGCAGAAAAATTTAGTTGGTCATCAAAGATGACCCGAGGTTCCTGACCTTGGGGACAGGGTGCGGACATACCCCGGCCTCAGTCGGCCACCAGGAATCATTCCACAGGGGCCGGCCCGAACTCCATCACCTCCGTTTTGTCAGTGTTAATTTTCAGGAAGCTATGGTTCATCCAGGTCATGATCTCAGTGAGACAAGCATGAAACCTGGCGGCTGGGGCCTCAGGCTGATTAGTAATGGAGATGACAATCTGGGAATCATCAGCAAATGAGACTAGGGCAAATCCATGCCTCCTGATAAGTCTGGCCAACAGGGTGACGTAGATGTTAAACATTGTCAGTGATGGGGCTGATCCCTGCGGGACGCCGCATGGAAGTTGGAAACTATCCAATTGCAGTCCATCCCAAAACAGCCTCTGCTCCCTCGCCTCCAAAAAGGAGGATATGAGGGCCAGGGCAGAGGCCTCCACCCCACATCCCTCAGCCGCTACAATAACAGTCTGTTTCACGGTGTCAAATGCAGCCGACAGATCCGGGAATACGAGGACCCCCCCTCCCTCCCATCCACCACCCTGCGGATCTCTTCAGTTGCAGTGATCAGGGCTGATTCGGTGGAGTGGCAGGCCCACACACTATGCTGTGTAGTCCAGTAGATTATTGGCCTCTAGTTAGTCAGTCAACACTATGTTTACTGACTTTTCCAGGATTCTTGCTACTATTGGTAGGCCAGCGATAGGACAATAGTTTTTAGGTTCAGTTGGGTTCAAGTTTGGTGTTTTAAGAATAGGTCTGAACAGATGCTTACAGGGTAAGTAACAATTTCCTTTCTTCAAACTTGTCCTCTTTATACATAAGATACAGGAATTGGTATACACTGTTAAAGAGACAGGTTCACTTTCTTTCTTAATGGATAGAGCTTTAAGGTTTCAGTTAGAGAGATCAAATCCATTGTGAGAGAATCTTTAAGGAATGATGCTGCAGCCATAGTCTCAATAAGTCCCCCTTCTATAAAAAATGTATGTTACATTTGTGGGAGTTATCACTTGGTTCTCTTTTGTTAGTACTATTGCTTTTAATTTTTACCCAATTCTTTTGTAGCCTCATGTTCTCTTCCAGGGGATCCTCATCAATAGTCATAAGCACTGAATATTCCCGCCCATGTGCGGGGACCCCGGAAATAATAAAATCATATATGTAAAAAACATACATATATACAACATATATTATTTTTTCCCAAGCAAATGCAGCCCCTAAAAAAGAAGGCTAGGCAATGTATAAATACACATCCAATAATACATATAGGTATAATAAAACACCTAAATCTCTTTTTTTTTTTTTTTTTTAATGAGGTAAACACTCATGAAAAAGCAAAAAAGAGAAAACTGTGGGAAACACAGATCTACAACACATTGCTAGCCTGCAGGCTGCATTGCAATACAATACCATAGAGACTGAAAAGCCCTGTATAGGTAAAAACTGGCACCGTGCCTTTAAGGCAGCCCTGGCTTCCATATCCCATCATGCCTCAGGGGTGACAGTTAGGTCAGTTGTTCTTTCCGTCTCCTTCAGTCAGGACCCTGGAATTCAGCTCTCTTCTTTTTGACTTTTTAGTCAAGAATTATTTGCATTATAGTAATTTTTGGGACTTCCTCTTAATATCTGGGAGGAAGTCAGTATCCTGTATTTTTCTGACTGATTTTCGGCTATTTTTGTCAGAAATATGCCTTCTTTATTTATTTCATGTCCATCTTGTGGAAAAAAGAAGGCCTCTTCAGACACACATGAGGTGTGTATTGTCTGCCTGCCGGATTCTCACTCTCCAGCAACATGTCATCATTGTAAAGACCTTTCTAAAAGGACTTTAAAGGAGAGAGTGAGGATTAGATCGACGTCGAAACAGAGACATCGTTCGACGTCGAAGGAAGGACATCATTCGACGCCGAGGACTGTGAGAGATCAGTCGACGTCACAAGAGGTTCGTAGGCGTTCGACTCCGAAGTCTACGTCGACGTCGAGACCAAGATCGCCGTCAAGACCAAGTTCCCCGTCGAGGAAAGATCGATCATCGGCGAAGAGAATGGCGCCGTCGAGGCATTCGTCGTCGGAGCATTCGACGTCGAGGCAGGCGCCTCCGTCAAGACCGACGTCGAGGCAGGAGCCTTCGTCGGAGTCGACGTCGAGGCAGGTGCCTCAGTCCTCTCAGGTCTCCAAGGCTTTGGAGAAGTCCATAACGTCGAGGCGAGATTCCCCGTCGGGGTCTAGACCTCCGTTCAGACCAAGCCCTCCGTCCAGACCAAGCCCTCCGTCGACGACGAGGTTCTCGACGTCGAGGCAAGAAAAATCTCCATTGATCCTCGAGGAGTCAAGTCCCAGGTCTCCGGTGATAGGCCTATCGCCGTCGAGGCGGCCCTCTGCAGAGGGTTCTCAGGAGGTGTCGCATGTTCGCCTTACGATCCGGCCAGTCTCAAGGCGCAAATCCCCTCATAGACTGGTATATACAACTTCGGAACATGATTCACCACGTCTTATATCTATCTCGCCTTCAGGATCAGAGGGCTCGAGTTCAAGGTCCGAGTCACCGGAAATTGTGCATCAATCTCCAGTGCCTGTGATACAGATCAGGGTATCAGATATATGCCTACTACTACAGATAGAGTAATCTTTACAGTTACACGCACATACATTCATCATACACTAGGGCCCATTTCACTTACATATGCTCCGATACTCTACCAGCAGCAAACCTGTGGGAAGAAAACTCCTAAACACCCTGCATCTATATCTAGGCGATAGGACCAGTTTTAGTGGCTGTCTAACATAATATAAACAATCTATAAACAATAATCAATAATTCTTCAATAAACAACAAGGAAAGAAACAACCAACACCATGTTTGAAAGTTATATTGCTTTATCCAAAGTTAGTCAGAATAAAATCAGAATAAATCATTTCTCATAGTTACCTATTCTAACTAGTGTCAGAACGGGTCAGGACCAGTCTCCTGAAAAGTCTTTCAGGATAAAGTCCTCAGCATCGGTCATCTGCAACGCAAGTTCATGCAGCAAGGCGACGAAAGAAAGAGTGGGGAGAGCCCTCCCTAATCTAACATTTTATAATACAAAATACAATGGAAACCCACATGAATTAATTGTATCACTGAGCAGAACGAGAAGGAAGGGATGTAACTCTGCAACATCCTGAAATCTCCGCTCAAGAAAAGTCTTAATACGCAATCCTCGGAAAAGGAATCAAGTTTTGCAACTGTTAAAGTACACTTCCCTCGGCAAACCAGCCTTTACACAGAGTTCTTTCTTAGGCTCTATTGTTCATCAAGGACGAACATTTCTTTTGGAGATCCTCCAAGCTTGCTGATGTCCTCCCGGAAACTTCCATATAAGGACTACCGTCAGTTTTTCTGTTAACTGAACTCCAGCAGGGGTCTCCCTTGTTACACCATAGATTTCGCCTGCACCACAGCTCAGCCAGGCCTCAAATTATTCTCAGTTATTTTCATAAAGGCCTCCATAAGCCACAATAGACCATCTTTAATTAAAGAGACAAAATAAAGATTACTACATCATAATGATTAGACAGTGTTAACCCCACTAATACCCTTATGTGTATGCATTTATCTAGCTTTGCGACATATAGAGCATTAATTCAGACAGCGTTTTGTGCTCAAAATAAATAGCACACAGCAACGTTTAAACATGGAAAACTTGCACGTTATTGTAAATACAGAAACAGCACAAATAAGCTAACCCTCATGTAATTTTCTCTTTTGTTAGGACAAACAGATTGGTTAATAAAACATACTTGCACAAGACAAATAATTAGTTGTCAATTATTAATTAATTAATAAAACGCATAAACATGCCAGAGCTTCAAAAGCCCCAGAATTTTCTAACAGAAAACTCTGCTCCAGCAATCCCCCCTTTGGTGATTTTATCACCAAATAAACCCAAAAAAAAAATTAGTGAAATTTTAGTCCCATTTTAGGAGAAATCACAAATGTCTTTTCCCCTTACACAACATTAAACACCAGTCTCTCTTTCATCATCTCTCTTAGTCTCTAAATAAACACTCTCCCTCAATTCTTCTAATTCAATTTCTTCTGGTTCTCTTTTCGAATTTTTCAAGTTCTTATTTTTCTTTTTCTTTTTCAAAATTTTCTCTTTCCCTCTCCTGTTTTTATAACACACACACACTAATCTCAGTATCAACACAGCAACAATTATACAAGACAAAGGAAACAATATTCTACCCACAATAGTACTACCTATTTTTGTAATAAAATCCTTAACAGCTATCATCTTATTAGCTAGTTTAGTCCATAAACTCCCAGTTTCAAGTGGTACTAAATCTTCATGCAAATCAGTAATATTTTTGATATAGACCTTCAGGTCTCTGCTTTCATCAGGAATGTAAGTGCAACAATGTTGAACTTTCAAAATTCCACAAACTCCACCCTCCTTAGCCAAAAGAATATCAAGGGCAAGTCGATTTTGCATAGACATGGCACGTACAGCACTTAACTCCGTATTTACCAAAAGAAATCCTCCCGCGGTATTTGTCGATAATCGATCAACCACTGTGGACAATTTCCGAATTCCATAAGCATTTAAAGAAATTCCCACTGCTGGAATCAAAACCCCAAAAATGTCACCCACTATTTCAGACCAAGTTTCTCTCTTAAAACGTTTTAGTATATTAATATCTTCTACATCACTTATTTTATCTGTATGAAAAATCTTAGGAAAAACTAAACCCACATAACATGTGCCATACCAATGGTCAGGCAACCTGTAATAAGCTTTGTTCCCACACACATAGTACACTCCTGGAAAAATAGTATCTTCTCCACCTCTGAAACCCCAACCAGTCGCAACGAAGTATGTATCATGGCACTCACTAGTTCCCACAAAGTATGTATCATATTGGGATTTCCTTCTGGTAATGCATAATTTACCCTTCTGCGGTGCATCCAAAGCTAAAGTTGGACTAACCCCATTCCTCAACTCTTTTCCCATCTCAATGTCCCAAATTATCTCACTCACTTCATATTTTCCCGCTTTCTCTTCACTCACTCTCCTTTCCTCTACCATATCCAGGAAAGCTTTCTCCTCCTCTTTCAAACTGCAAATTAAATTATTCTTAAAAATGTAATCTAATGTTAGTCCTTTTTCTTCAATAAAAATCTCACCAAAAGTGTTAGCTTCTTTAGCTGGATTCAGCTCTTTGTTCATTGGCAAGTGCCCAAAAATACTATCTCTGTTAGACATTTTATAATCTACTTTCCCTAACAAATAAAAAACACTACTTAAAATACTACAAGAAATACCATATGTAGCTGGTAAATGGTGATAAGTAACACCTTCTGAAACAGATGCAGGTAACTGCATGCAGACATAGCAATCCCTCACTTCCATTGTTTTCACATATTCATATAACAGTTTAGAAAAAACATTACTAGAAAAATTGTTAATTGACCTATCTTTGTGTATGTAACTACCACTTCTAATTGGGACTACTTTTTGTGAATTCTTCTCTATATTAGTCATGTTTTCGTCCATCCCAAATTCAACTTTAAAAGTAACTAATAAAACTAAAACACCCCATAGAAGCATTAATATTCCAGTACAACAGCAGCACATCTTGCACCACCTTTTAAAGAAGGCACATCTATTTGGGTTATTCTCTATATTAGCCATTCTGCTTTAACTTCTACTCCACTACAGTAATTAGAACTTCAAATCTCCAACGTTTGTTCCAAACTTTTCAGCTTTCTTCAAAGATCTTTCTATTCACTCCGTCCACGTGAATCCTTCTTTCACTCAGTTTGGATACTCATCATTTTTCACTTCAATTTCTTCAACATCAAATTGTATCAGATCTCCAACACTTGAATCCTCAGTATCTGACTCTTCTCTGATGTCAGTCAAGAGTACTTTCAGGATTTCACCAGTTTCTTCCTCAACCACTTCTCGTACGGTCTCCTCTGGATTTCCTTGACTTTCCACCTCTTCACCTTCAGGCAGTGTCACATACGTCCATTCCGGCGACCTATACTTTTGGTTGGGTCTCTTAACTCTTTTTATTTCTACTGGTTCTTTTGTTTTCTCTGATTCAACCTCTTCAGCCTTTGAAGTTTGACTTGATACCTCATTCACTTGTTCAGCTTCTGATGCATTCGTATTTGCTCTTATTATCCTGTATCTCAGTCTTTTCACTCTGTTGTTAGGCCAACGATCTCCTTTCACAACCTTTTTCGGCTTCACTTCTTTGACACTCTTTTCTCCAATCGAAGTTCTCTTTCTCAGAACTCGACCTTCTGTTTGTTCATTCTCATCATCCGATTCTGTTTCAATTGCCTTTTGCTTTCGTTTCTTAGCAGTTTTCTTTTCTTTCACAGATTCTTTCACCACTATTTGAGACTTCTCTACTTCTGTCCCTCCTCGGGTCTCCGACACGCAATCTTCTTGCTGTCTATTTATCCCTTTACCTAGCTCCTCATCAATGTTCCCTACACCTCCTCGGGGGTCTTCCGCAATCTGTCCCTCTCTATCTTCTTCTGACCCTGTTTCTTCAAGAATAATCTCAAGTGGTTCTTCAATCTCCTCCTCTTCTGATTCAGGAGTAGTCTCTATGTGTTTTCTCTTTTCTTTTCTTTTCCCTCCACTGCTACTTGAAACTTCAGGCTCTTTCACAGAATCAGAATCTGATCTTCCTTCTGATACTCGCAGTGACTCCCTTGAAGCTCTCTCTGCTTGTCTTCTCACTGATTCTGTATCTTCAGGATCTTCACCATCACTGGAATCTGACTCTTCATAATACTCTTCACCAGTTCCCTCTCTCGGACTTGGAATTCTCAGAGTATGACTTGCATGTACCCAGTGTCTCACTCCAGCACACTTTACTGCAGTCGTTGTAGTCAGAATAACTTGTCTTGGCCTTCCCCACCTTGGAACCAAGCAATTTCTTCTTCTGTGCACCTTAATCCTCACCCAGTCTCCTGGACTCAGATCATGGGCTTGCTTCTTCTCAAGTGTGGTAGCTTCTTCTCCAACCTGGTGAAACACAGAATGAACTGCGTCAGCCAGGCCTTTACAGTAATCCAAAATCATGTCATCAGTTATTGTCATCAATTTATTCACAGGCACGAATGCATGACGCATTGCACGTCCCATAATGATTTCATGCGGACTCAAACCTGTAGTTCTGTCTGGAGTAGATCTCATAGTCATTAAGACTAGAGGAAGAACGTCTGGCCATTTCATGCCAGTGGCTAAGCACATCTTCCCAATCCTGTTCTTGATTGTGCCATTAATCTGCTCAACCACACCAGAAGCCTCTGGTCGGTATGCACAATGTAGCTTCTGTTGTATTTTTAATGCTTCACAAATTAAACCAATGAGTTCATTTTGAAAGTGTCTACCTCTGTCAGATTCAACTGTAACTGGAAACCCAAACCTAGGAATCAACTCCCTCAACAGTAATTTTGCCACTGTTAATCCATCATTCCTCCTTGTCGGGTAAGCCTCCACCTACCTTGAAAACAAACAGACTACCACAAGGACATACCTTAGTCTGTTCACCTGGGGCATTTCAATGAAATCAATTTGCATTCTCGTGAAAGGACCTCCTTCTCTGCCAATCGTCCCTAGACTCACCACTGTCTTTTTCCCAGTGTTAAACTGCTGACAAATTAAACACCTCTGACAGATGCTCTCCGCAATTGCCCTAAACTTTGCATTGTACCAGGTTTGCTTAAAGGACCTAATCATCGCGTCCCTCCCCAGATGTCCCTGGCCATGATACATCCTTGCCATTGACGACAGAATTGAGTTTGGCATCACTGGTCTGCCATCTCTGTAGACCCAAACATGGTCTGTTTCTCTTGGAGCACATCCTGCCTTAACCCAATCTTGTTTTTCCTCCTCTCCTGCCTCATCTTGTAACTGCTTCACTTCATCCCACGTTTCTAGGACATTAGCAAACATCACAGAAGGGAAAGACATTTCCTTATTTTCTCGGTCCCTATTAATTGACTGATTTTGCTTCGCACAGTACTGTGCGACATCGTTAGCATATCTATTGCCAACAGTGATAAAATCCTCTCCTGAAACATGTGCTGCACATTTTACAACTGCTAACTCCTTAGGCAGCTGTATCGCCTCAAGCAATTTTCCAATCAGCTCAGCATTCTTTATCGGAGTTCCACCCGATGTCAAGAAACCTCTTTGTAGCCACAATTGGCCAAAATCATGCACCACTCCAAACCCATACTGACTATCAGTCAACACAGTTGTTCTCAAATCTTTCCCAATCTCACAAGCTCTTGTCAATGCCACTAATTCAGCAACCTGTGCAGATTTTACTCCTTTCAATGGTGATGCTTCCATAACCTCTGAAACCTTGCACACTGCATATGCTGCACATAGCACACCATTATCATTTCTCAGGCATGATCCATCCACAAACAGCACATGATCATTCAAAGGTAAAGGAACATCCTTGATATCTGGTCTTGGTTTCGTACAGTATTCCAGCACATCCAAACAATCATGATCATCTTCCATTCTTATACCCACGTTCTCAATGTCTGGCAAAAGTGTCGCTGGATTCACATTTGTACATCTTTCAAGAGTCACATTCGATGCTCCCAAAATCACTTTCTCATACTTAGTCAGCCTACTATTTGACATATGCTGAGTTCTGCTTCTTGTCAAAAGAATTGCCACATTGTGAGGTACGAATACCCTTACAGGATACCCCATTATGATCCCCTCACTTTGCTCCAGGCTTCTGCATGTTGCAGCCACAGATTTTAAACAACCTGGTAAACCCACAGCTACAGGATCAAGTGTCGATGAGAAGTATGCAATAGGCCTTCTCAATTGTCCATGTTTCTGGATTAACACTGAAAGTGCACATCCATTTCTCTCACTGCAGTACAGTTCAAACTCTTTTTCATAATCTGGCATACCCAGAGCTGGAGCTTCACACATTTTTGTTTTTAGCTCTTCAAATGCTGCCAATTGTTCTGCATCTAGATCCAATGGATCTGTCATGTCACTTTTTGTCAATTTAATCAATGGCTTTGCTATCAGGGAAAAATTAATTATCCACTGACGACAATATCCCACCATACCCAGGAACATTCTCACTTCTCTCTGAGTTTTTGGAGCTTTCATTTCTCTGATTATTTTAATCCTGTCAGTAGTCACTTTTCTCAGACCTTTCTCAATATTATGTCCAAGATAATGCACCTCTTTTTTACAAAACTGCAATTTGGCTGGGGATACCTTTAACCCTCCATCTGCCAGATGATTCAGTAAAGCTATGGTATCCATTTCACAAGCTTCACGTGTCTTTGATGCCACAAGCAGGTCATCAATGTATTGCACTAGCACTGAGCTTTCAGGCATGATCAGACTTTCCAACGATTTTTTCAATAACTGATTGAATATCGAAGGACTCTCCGTATACCCCTGTGGAATACGACACCATGCTAAAATACGCTGGCCAAACCTAAATGCAAAAATCGGCTGGCTGTCATGATGCAATGGAATTGAAAAGAATGCATGACACAAATCAATCACTGTATACCACTCAGCATCATGTGGAATTTGATATAGAATCACTGATGGATTTGGCACGATGGGACAACATGCCACCACAATCTGATTAACCTTTCTCAGGTCCTGTACGATCCTGAACTTACCATTAGGCTTTATCAGTCCCATTATTGGTGAATTACACGGACTACTCAATAGTTCTCTCAGGACTCCTTGCTGAATCATTTTCTCAATTATAGGAGTTATCCCTTCAATTATTTCTGGTGTCATTTTGTACTGAGGAATGTTAGGATATGCAATTCCCTCTTTCACTGCAATTTTCACTGGATCTACATTATTCATCAATCCCACATCCTCTCCTGTAAAATCCCAAACTGCTCTTTTCACTGTGTCTCTCAACACTTGAGGCAAATCCTCCGGATTGAACACTGGAAATGTACCAATTAACTCACTTTCTCTATTTTCTAAAGTCATTCGATAGAAAGTATCATCATCTGGTGTCTCAAAAGCTATTCCATCTGGTGTACAGAAAATCGTGCAGTTCATCTTGCACAATAGGTCCCTACCTAACAGGTTCACTGGACTCGTGTCACAAACAATAAATCTGTGCATGTCTGAAAATTTCCCTATCTGTACCTTCACCGGTTCAGTAAGACGTGTTCTGATTTGCGTATTGGCTACACCAACTACTTGGATTGCTTCATCCGAGAGAGGAAGATTTCTAACATCTGTTGACCTGACAGTTGATCTTGTCGCACCTGTGTCTACTAAAAAAGTAACACCTTCTTCATTTATTTTCCCATCCACAAATGGTCCTGCCTGGTCTATTTCTAGAGTTGCACCAAGTATGCACTCTTCTTCCTCTCCTCGGCACCGTCAATAATCACCTTCAGACTCACTCCCTTCACTTTTTAACAAGTACTGCTGTACCTTGTTAGTACGTCTTGGTTTGTTTACCTGCTCATCATTGAAGAATCCTGAATCCTGACTGTACTTTTGTACCCCTCTATTCTGCGGTAAAGGTGGTTTTGGCTCTTGACTCTGCTGCTGTCTCACAACTTTCTGCTGTTGTTGTTGTTGCTGCTCGTTATTCCCTTCATTCTGCACCTGTTGATTCAAGGATTTACCCTCATTTAATGGTGGATTAGGACATTCAGACCTCCAATGTCCCAGTTGGCCACAGTTGTGACATGGGAACTTTTTCTTTGCTTCCTCAAGACTTCCTCTTCCTTTTCCTGTAAATCTCGGTCTATTCCCTGTATTATTGCCTGGATTATTCGCCTGTTCCACCAACTGTGCTTCCTGTCTTTCTGCAACTTTCACCTGTGCCCACATTGCTTTTTCCTTCAGCTTTCTTTGCTTTGCTTCAATTTCATCACTGAAATATTTTGCATGTCTCAGAATCTCATCTACTTTCTTACTCTGCCAATCCACTGTGTTTTCACGAATTCTCTCACCAATTTCAGGTCTAAGACCATATACAAATCTGTATACAAAATGACTCAAATCCTTGTCACCCAGGTGTTCATCTCCACTGAATTGTTTAAAAGCCAGTATCAGCCTTTCGTAAAAAGCATGAACTGATTCTTTTGCTTCCTGTTGTGTTCGATCTATCTTAACCCAGTCTGTCTCTTTTGGGGGAACTTTACTCTTCAGGTATACCATCACCTGATCGTACTTCCTCATCACTTCTGGATCTGGTGCCCCTGTTCTCGGATCTCTTGGATATTCCTCACTAGGCCAACTCACAACTATTTTACACTCAGTCCACAAGTCTGCTGGAACAATTATATCAAACAAACTATTCAGGTCAACCCACAGCACTTTTGACAATTTCACAAACCTGTCTACCTGCCTATACCACTCGACGGGCTTTTCTCTCAATCGAGGGAAATCATTCGTAAATGATAAAATATCCTGTCTGGTCCATGGAACATGTACATATCCTCCTCCAGGTATTTCTCTCATGGGAAACTGCTCCACTGGTTTCTCTTTTTCTCTCACTGGAAATGCTGAGTAAGTTGTTCTATCTTCAGATTCATCTCTCTTTTTATACCACCTATCCTTCCACTTTTCTACATCACCCCATCTACGCAATAATGCCACCATTTCTTTAATCTGCCCTGTTCTACCAGAATTATTCAAATTCTCTATATCTTTCTCTGTGAAATCCATTCTGTACGTTTTCTGCAAAGCCTTTACTTTATCAATGTCAACACCTTGCTCATTTGCTATCGCTCTCAGTCTATCATGTGTATTTTTCGCTCTCCATGTTATGCTTTTGCACATAAACAATAATTCACCATCATGATGACTTTTCAGGATTTCTGTCGGGATTGTTCCTGTCACAAGCTCTTCTAATTCTATACGTAATTTAACCACATCAACAATTGGTGCGTCTTTGTCTTTTTTCTGAAGAACTTTCATCCAGTCATTTAAGTCTTCAACTGTTATTTCTGTTGTCTTTCTCACTGGAACCCCTTTTCTTTGTGGTTCTAAAATTGGCATTCCTGAACTACTAGAATCACTAGCATCCATTAATTCACTACCTGTGTCATGTCTTGTTTGTCTCAGGTCATTTCTCCCTGTTCTTTTACCTGATTCTCCTGAAGGACCAGCTGAATTATTCGGAATATATGGAACTACCAGCCCATTTTCACCTGCTCTTGTCCGTCAATCATAGGAATTATCGGACCTATAGTAACTGGCACTGTAACAGCTTCCATATTCATCGTTAACTCTCTAATTTTCTCAGTCAGTTCTGTTGTCGTCTTCGCTAATTGTCTGGCATTTCTGGCATTTTCCTCTCTTAAAGAATCACTATTTCTTGATTCAGGTGTCATTTTTCCTTTTTCAACTGTATCTCTTATCGGAGAAACAACTGGTGTACTCTCCTCCGATTCTGATCTATATGGAGGTGGTCTCTTGTACATCATATCATTCAAGACCTCATCCTCATACTCTCCATATCTTCTCCTATCTGTCTCAGAAACCCTTTCTTCTGAAGGAGCAGAAGCTTCAACTGTTCTCATTGGATATAATCCCTCTGTCATACAAGCATCCCGCCATCTTTTCATTCTTTCCTGATGTGTCTCACTATCATGTCTCCTCCCAAACATGTACCTGTAGTACCTTCTAGACCTTTGCTTTTCTCTGTCATGAACTTCTTCTTCCCATTCCACTAAAGCCTCGAACTGTGTAGGTCTCGGCTTCGGGTCTAAGCATAACATCTTTTCCCGTAAATTTCTCAACACAGCCATATTAAATGAACCATGTTCTGGAAATGCTAAAACACCATCTTCTTTAGTATATTTAACCCAATTCTGCAACCATATACAAGTATGTAATCCATACTTTGCAACCATGAAGGATGCAGGTGTTTTCGTTGGAGGTAGTAACTCACCCTCTCTTGTCTTAACCTCTTTATCCTTACTAAACCATTTCTTAACCTTTCCAAAGAACGTCTTTTTCTTTTTCTCCTCTTGATAATACATTTTAGCTAACTCTTTTTAAACTCTCTACTTTTAAAAGGTTTACAAACTTAATTCTCGTTAACGCACCAGTCCTGGGGCGTCTACGTCACTAAGCAGCTCTTCCAATCCCTGCGCGACTCACACTAACGCACCAATCCTAGCGCGAACCCTTCTCTGAGTCACTATCCAATCAATGCGCGAACCTCCTGACGTCAGCAGCCGCTGCAGTCTCTGTCTCCTGTTTCTGTCACTCGTCTACCCCTCCTTTACAAAAACTCTCAGTAGACTTCGTGTGTCAAAATTTCTACAAAATCTATTAGTTACCACATAAAAAACATTTCCATTGTCTGCTTCGCTAACCACAGAATAGAAAAGAGAGTCTATTTCTCAAGAGTCAACAACTTTACATACATCTCATAACTGTTTCCTCTAGGACGTATCCAAAAGAGTCTTACAATCAATAAATGTATATGTATTCACGCACATTCATACGAGAGAAAAATATAGTACATACACACAGAATCCTGCTTTTTGAGAACAGCGCACAATCTGCCTCTGCACAGAATTATAACTCACAACAACCAAGCAGCTTACCTCTGCCCAGTTCTGCAAACAAGCTCAGAGAATACCTATTACTTCCCCCGCAATAAGCTTTAACGGCAATCCTTACGGATCCCTGGGACTTAAGACCAGAGTTTCACAGAAAACCTTCACTACGATACACACTCCTTATATACCAGAAATTTCTAATAGTAACATACAATGTCACTGATTCCGAACCCAGACAATGAACAAACGCGCAACTTCTATTGTCACACGTAATTCCTTACAATCCCGCCTTTCCCGAGAGCAGCATATACACCTTCCTCTGCCCTACTACGGAACTGCTTCCAGCTTCCAAGTTCCAGAAGCACTACATTTAACTCAACATTACGACTCCAACATTTAGTATTAGTACATATACCAAAACATCAAAAATAAATCAATAATCAATAAGCTAGTTTACAAGCAATCTTATCTTATCTTATCAGATCAAGACAACCATCTAAAACCATCCTCTGCTACCAGAGAAATTGATACAGATCAGGGTATCAGATATATGCCTACTACTACAGATAGAGTAATCTTTACAGTTACACGCACATACATTCATCATACACTAGGGCCCATTTCACTTACATATGCTCCGATACTCTACCAGCAGCAAACCTGTGGGAAGAAAACTCCTAAACACCCTGCATCTATATCTAGGCGATAGGACCAGTTTTAGTGGCTGTCTAACATAATATAAACAATCTATAAACAATAATCAATAATTCTTCAATAAACAACAAGGAAAGAAACAACCAACACCATGTTTGAAAGTTATATTGCTTTATCCAAAGTTAGTCAGAATAAAATCAGAATAAATCATTTCTCATAGTTACCTATTCTAACTAGTGTCAGAACGGGTCAGGACCAGTCTCCTGAAAAGTCTTTCAGGATAAAGTCCTCAGCATCGGTCATCTGCAACGCAAGTTCATGCAGCAAGGCGACGAAAGAAAGAGTGGGGAGAGCCCTCCCTAATCTAACATTTTATAATACAAAATACAATGGAAACCCACATGAATTAATTGTATCACTGAGCAGAACGAGAAGGAAGGGATGTAACTCTGCAACATCCTGAAATCTCCGCTCAAGAAAAGTCTTAATACGCAATCCTCGGAAAAGGAATCAAGTTTTGCAACTGTTAAAGTACACTTCCCTCGGCAAACCAGCCTTTACACAGAGTTCTTTCTTAGGCTCTATTGTTCATCAAGGACGAACATTTCTTTTGGAGATCCTCCAAGCTTGCTGATGTCCTCCCGGAAACTTCCATATAAGGACTACCGTCAGTTTTTCTGTTAACTGAACTCCAGCAGGGGTCTCCCTTGTTACACCATAGATTTCGCCTGCACCACAGCTCAGCCAGGCCTCAAATTATTCTCAGTTATTTTCATAAAGGCCTCCATAAGCCACAATAGACCATCTTTAATTAAAGAGACAAAATAAAGATTACTACATCATAATGATTAGACAGTGTTAACCCCACTAATACCCTTATGTGTATGCATTTATCTAGCTTTGCGACATATAGAGCATTAATTCAGACAGCGTTTTGTGCTCAAAATAAATAGCACACAGCAACGTTTAAACATGGAAAACTTGCACGTTATTGTAAATACAGAAACAGCACAAATAAGCTAACCCTCATGTAATTTTCTCTTTTGTTAGGACAAACAGATTGGTTAATAAAACATACTTGCACAAGACAAATAATTAGTTGTCAATTATTAATTAATTAATAAAACGCATAAACATGCCAGAGCTTCAAAAGCCCCAGAATTTTCTAACAGAAAACTCTGCTCCAGCACCTGCAAGAGAAAATAGTCCGCTGGAAGAGGGACATGCTGTACCTCAAAGTCCCGCAAGAGAGATACCTCAGGACTCTGCTATGTCTTAGCAGTTAAGGCCTCACTAACAAGGTTAAGAGACATGGACTTCCCAGCGAGACCAGTCAGATCACGTTCTCGGGGAAGAGAATCTCGACGTCGCTCTCGAACACCAAGGAGGCGATCCAGATCCTCCTCCCACAGGAGAGAGTCGACCAGATCGGAGAGAAGGCGCCGTAGGACCCCTTCCTGCCCCCCGTCATCTAGATCATCCAGAAGGGATTATTCGCCGACACTCTCGGAGACACCACCCTCCAGGGTATCTCCGGTGGATGATATCTACTTTTCAGGAAGTGTTGTGTAGAGGAGCTACAAAATTAAATATCCCTATGCCGGTTCAGGAGATCACCTCCTCCATAATCTTTGAAACTCTTCATGAACGAGCAGTGTCACGCCCACTGTTGCCGTTAGTCCCTGGTTTGCTACAACCAGTAATGGATATTTTTCTCACGCCAGCGACCACCAAATCTGCACCGGCGCGGATTCTAAAAAAGTACCGTCCGGCTCCGGAAGATCCTCTGTTCCTAAGATCAGATCCTCCACCGGATTCTGTCATCAACGCTGCTGCCAGAAAGACGCATGCAGTAGCGGGGTCTTCAACGGTGCCTCCAGATAAAGACAGTAAGACGCAAGACTCTTGGGGGAGGAGAGTTTGCGGTTCGGCATCTTCTAGCTTAAAGGTGGCCAGCGCCTCAGCGCTTCTGGGGCGCTATGATAGATCATTGTGGGACTCTCTCCAGAGGTTCATTGAAAAAGTTCCATCAGAGGATAGACGGGACTTTGAAGAAATTTTGCACAAGGGAAGTCTGGTTTCTAACCAGGTCATAAGTGCAGCGGCAGATGGGGCAACACTAGCAGCGCATTCTTATGCCCATGGAATCACAGCCAGAAGATCATCTTGGCTCAGATTGACGGCCTTGAAGCCGGAAGCGCAGGCGAGAATACTAAATCTGCCTTTCTCGGGCAGTTCACTTTTTGGGTCTCATGCAGACGAAGAAATGGTCCGTATGAAAGCAGAACTGGAGACCATGAAAGCCGTTGGGCTTGAAAAGAGGAAAGAGTTTCGACGCCGCAGGGGAAATGACAGGCGTAACTACCAGCAGAGGGTTCAAACCCCTCAGTGGCAGAAGAACCAGGACCAGCAAGGTCAAAAGAAACAGCAGTACCAGTCCCGCAGACCATCCAGGGGACGTGGTAATAACAGGCAGTCAAACGCTGGAAACAAGGCTCCAGGGAAGCAATGAGGAACCGCTTCCTCCGATGCTGTCCACCGCTCCGGTGGGAGGAAGTGTTGCGCATCATCTTCCAGAGTGGCAATCCATCACAAAGGACAAGTGGGTTCTGAATATACTGCGGCATGGGTACTCGCTTCGTTTCCGAAGCCACCCTCCATCGATTCCTCCTGTTCATTCGGCCCAGCATCTAAAGCAGCTCAGAGAAGGGGTGGCGACTCTTCTGCTCAAGTCTGCAATAGAAAAAGTACCCAAAAACCAAAGAGGAAAGGGAGTTTACTCCAGATACTTTCTGATTCAAAAAAGGAGTGCAAAGGTAGAGTTCAGACCCATTTTGGACCTACGGATACTGAACAAACACATAAGAAAGGAAAAATTTTGCATGCTGGCGCTCCACCAAATATATCCTCTTCTCCGGTTGGGCGATTGGATGTGTTCGCTGGACCTTCAGGACGCATATTTCCATATTCCCATCTAACGGAATCATCGAAAATTTCTCAGGTTTGCGGTGGGGAACTCTCACTATCAGTTCAAGGTTCTTCCATTTGGCCTGAAGTCAGCTCCTCGAGTATTCACAAAATGCGTGGCAGTAGTAGCGGCTGCTCTGAGGCGGGCAGGAGTTTTCGTCTATCCCTACCTAGACGACTGGCTAATAAAGGGTCCATCGCCTCAGAGTGTTCGATCACAGCTGTTGCTTTGCCTGAACTTATGTCGCAAGTTGGGTCTCAGAGTGAATGCCAAAAAGTCCAATTTTTCACCAACACAGAGGATCCACTACCTGGGTGCAACTATAGACTCCGTAGTAGGAAAAGTGTTTCCTTCGGAGGAAAGACAGTCATCCATTATCCTCAAAGGCAGGCAGATTCTATCCAACAATCTGTCGTCGGCAAGACAAATTTCATCTCTGCTAGGGGCCATGGCATCCTGCATTTTCCTAGTGCCCAATGCCAGGCTAAGGATGCCTCCTCTCCAGCAAGATCTCGAGGACAAATGGGATCAAAGGAACTCCCTGTGGGAAGAGAAAGTTTGCCTTTCCTCAGCGGCCAGGCAGTCAGTCAAGTGGTGGCTGAAGCCACTGAATCTACAAGTGGGGATCCCCTTCCATCAAGAACCCCCAACTCAGACCTTAATCACCGACGCATCCCTTCAAGGCTGGGGTGCGCATTTCGGGTCTCTGCAAACTCCGGGACGGTGGTCCAGCAGCGAGCAGTTGTACCACATCATCATGCTGGAGCTCAGGGCAGTCCACCTAGCCCTCAAAGCGTTCCTGCCTGCGATCAAGACGAGTACCATTCTAGTACAGACGGACAATACCACCACAATGTACTACCTGAACAAGCAGGGGGGTACTCGATCCAGGACGCTCTCGCTGGAAGCTCAGTCCCTGTGGCACTGGATCCTAGCAAGGAACATCTCATTGAAAGCGGTGCACATACCAGGAGAACTCAATGTGCAAGCGGACTTACTCAGTCGTCATTTTCAAGAACCAGAGGACTGGGTACTAAACGACGAGGTGTTAGAAGACATCTTCGGGGAATGGGGGCGTCCGCAAGTGGACCTCTTCGCGGACGAGCACAACACAAAATGCCGAGGCTTCGCCTCAAGATGCCATCGACCAGGATCCCTAGGGAATGCCCTTTTGATCAATTGGTCAATGACATTTGTGTACGCTTTTCCGCCTCTCCCACTAATCCCCAAGGTGGTGACCAAGCTGCAGAATTCATCTGCCAAGATGATCCTCATAGCACCGGACTGGCCGAGGCAGTGGTGGTACACGGATCTCCTGCACATGTCGATCCGCCCCCACAAACGGCTGCCATGCAGGCCGAACTTGTTATCCAAGATGCAGGGGAAGATTTACCATCCCAGCCTTCCCTCGCTGAGCTTAACAGCATGGCTCCTGAAGTCCTCCAGTATGGACATCTGAACCTCCCTCAAGAGTGTATGTCCATACTGAAGGAAGCCAGGAGGCCTTCGACAAGACATTCCTACTTCTGTAAGTGGAAAAGATTTTACATATGGTGTGCTCAGCATCATTATGATCCAACAAAATGCCAGGAGGATGTAATTTTGCCCTATCTTCTTCATTTAGCGAGGGCAGGGTTGAAATTTTCATCCATAAAGGTTCACCTAGCAGCCATAACAGCATACAGGCGTTCGCCTTCTCAGCAGTCATTTTTTAAGTTGCAGGTGGTGAAGGATTTCTTGCAAGGTCTCAAGAAAGTCTATCCCCCTGTTAGACCTCCCTCTCCTTCATGGGAGCTAAACTTGGTTCTGTCAAGGCTCATGGGTTCTCCTTTTGAGCCTATTCATAAGGCTACCCTACAGCACCTCACATGGAAGACAGCCTTTTTAATAGCCATCACTTCAGCACGGAGGGTCAGTGAGATACAGGCCCTCTGTTCTAAAGAACCCTACACTACGTTTCATCTCAATAGGGTAGTGATGAGGACTCCTCCTTCATTCCTGCCTAAGGTGGTATCGGACTTTCATGTAAACCAAGCCATCTCCTTACCAACCTTTTTTCCCAACCCCTCCTCTCCGGCAGAGAGGGCGTTGCATTCTTTAGTTGTCAAAAGGGTCCTAAAATTCTATCTATATAGGACTAAGAATGTCAGGAAATCTGATCAACTGTTTGTGAACTACGGGGTTGTCCGTATGGGCTTTGCTGCATTCAAACGTTCCATTGCTAGGTGGATTGTTTCAAGTATTACATTGGCCTACCAACTGGCTCAGAAACCATTGGGGGCGCGCCCTAAAGCGCATTCTACAAGAGGAAAAGCGGCTACCGCTGCTTTTCTCAATAATGTCCCACTCTCCGAGATCTGCAAGGCAGCCACTTGGAGATCTGTCCACACCTTTACCAGACACTATTGTCTGGATTCGGACACCAGAGCAGACACTCAAGTAGGACAAGCCTCCTTGAGGAATCTTTTCCATACATAATCATTTTCATGATTTTCTTACTCCAAGTGTGGTACAATCTTTTTCATTTGCCTGCAGGTGGAAGGTGAGCTTGCTACTCTATTCAGTGCTTATGACTATTGATGAGGATCCCCTGGAAGAGAAGGGTAAGTTACTTACCTGTAATCCTAGTTCTCTTCCAGGGGTATCCTCATCAAAGTCATAAGCAACCCACCCACCTCCCCAGGCAAATGAGAAGAAGTGTATTATTCATTATGGAAAGGATATATCTTTGTGTTTAGGACTACGGTCCCGCAAAGAACAACTGACCTAACTGTCACCCCTGAGGCATGATGGGATATGGAAGCCAGGGCTGCCTTAAAGGCACGGTGCCAGTTTTTACCTATACAGGGCTTTTCAGTCTCTATGGTATTGTATTGCAATGCAGCCTGCAGGCTAGCAATGTGTTGTAGATCTGTGTTTCCCACAGTTTTCTCTTTTTTGCTTTCTCATGAGTGTTTACCTCATTAAAAAAAAAAAAAAAGAGAGATTTAGGTGTTTTATTATACCTATATGTATTATTGCATGTGTATTTATACATTGCCTAGCCTTCTTTTTTAGGGGCTGCATTTGCTTGGGAAAAAATAATATATGTTTATACATATACAGAGCTGTATATATGTATATTTTTTACATATATGATTTTATTATTTCCGGGGTCCCCGCACATGGGCGGGAATATTCAGTGCTTATGACTTTGATGAGGATACCCCTGGAAGAGAACTAGGATTACAGGTAAGTAACTTACCCTGAAATACCTTCCTCCGAATGAACAGAGGTTGTGTAAACTGCGCCGATCATTTACACAATGGAAGTTAGAATTCAGGGACCTTATTACTTTTGCGTATATCCACACATCTTTGAAATCTAAATTCTTCATTTTGAACAGGAAAAAAATAATTTGGAGATAGACATGACATACAAATTGAAAGTTATACAGCAGAGTTTGGAGCAAGAGGAGGCAGAGCACAAAGCCACAAAAGCACGGTTAGCAGACAAGAATAAGATCTACGAGTCCATCGAGGAAACAAAGTCTGAAGCCATGAAAGGTAATCTTTTTGTACTGTGTGCAAAAATCGGTTTAATATAGTAATTAATAAAATGCCGTTCTCTTGGGGGAGATGCACAAATTCCCAAAATCAGTTGATATCTAGCAGTGTCGCCTGTAGAATAGAAGCCAATTCTAGACTAGCAGGAAACATCTTTTGTGGTAGTTTAATGGCACACATGTTTGATAGGGTATAGTAACCATGATCAGTATGCTTCCTTGAGACTACAGTGAGTAGTCGCAGGACATCACTTTTGTGTAGTAAGGCCATATTATATTTGAATTGCATAAATAATGTTCTTTGGTGTGTGTCTCGTTCTGGGACACCCTCGAGACAAGTCAACTGTCTCTGTGCAAGATTTGCTTATATCAACATGGATGTGCATGCCAGTGGCACTTCAGATGCAGGATAATGGTACTAATGCCTTGGGAATGTTAATTTCATAATACTATTCTGTATTCTGTAAAACCTGTTGTTTGCTTTTATTTTCACCAGACATGGAAAGAAAACTTCATGAGGAAAGAATGTCCAAGCAGAGAGTTGAGAACAGTTTGCTGGAAGCAGAAAAGCAGTGTTCAATGCTCGACTGTGACCTTAAGCAGGCGCATCAGAAAATGGAAGAGCTGCTGAAGCGAAAGGAGAAACTGCTCGAGGATGTAAGTATATTTGATGCCTTAAATTGGCACCATTTGTGCAGGACGTGTATTGAATGTGTACCTCTGTGCCTGTTTAAAACGTTTTCAAAAGCGTTCGAATACCCTTCAGTGAGTACAACAAATGAGAACATGTTACTACCTTCGTTTCATCTGCGGAACCTCCTTTTTTTTAATTGACCCAATTGTGTGATCCTAGGGTCATCAATTTTATCTTTTAGAGCAGCGATCCCTTTATCTGCTGAATGTGTTAGCACTTGGAAACGATTCAATACTAGTGTTAAGAACAGTACAGAAAAATGGACATTAACATTTAGAATTATATGCCACTGATACATTTCTGTCTTAATCGTGGTGGGCAACAACTACACAGAATAAATGGACCTTGAAATAATAATGCAAATAATTCTGTATCATGAAAAACTAAACTTACCAGGTTTTCGTAGGGTGTGACAGTTGGGTACAATTAACTGAGTTATTGCCAGTTTACAAAAGTTAGTAGGAAGATGTGAGGACCGAGGTAATACTGGCCAAACCCCTCGTGTCACGACATTACTGAGATGTTAATGATTTAGTCTTGTCTCTTTTACTTGATTGGATTATATGAACTGCTAGTATCCTACATTGCAGAGCATGCAAGCCATTGTACAGATTCTTCAGAAAAGCAGTAACCTTCCAGTTGCAAATAAGAGTTCCTTAATTAGGAATACTCCTGATTACTGCCTTTTTTTCAACACATTGCCCAATTTCAAAATGGAATGATTGATGGATACTTCCAGGAAGGACAAATAATCATCATGTATTCAGTGTTTCTCAGCTCAGGCTCCATAGATGGTGACACATTAATTAATGCATCACTCGTAAATGGCCCTCTATTAACTGAATTTCCCTGTGATAACCTTATTGGCCATTAACATCTCTTCAATGACAGTAATCGCTTTCTATTTTTATATATAGTTTATAATATGGTGTAGTTGTGTGACCTCACAAGGTATTAAACTCATAAACCCAAGCTGGGTCCATTCAGGCTTGTTAGCAAAACTTTAGCTCAACCCTGGGTAGTTGTGGCTTTGAGCTGTCAGGCTTTGTCAAAGGAACAAATGCAACTCATTTAGAAGTACCAAGGCAGCTGTATAAGAAGGAAACAAGACACAAATAAAATCTGACACTAATTTATGAAAATAGCTCTTATTTTTATGTATTTTTAGATGCCAAAATGAACAAATTCCCCTGAATGTATAAATTATTAAGCAAATGATAAATCACTGCTTTTCATTCAAATTGCAAACCAGCATATGCAACTACCATGGTTAGTGGTTATGTGGAAAACTTTCATAGTTATTTTTGGTTACTCTGGCCCACTTTGGATGACCAACTCCGACCGAGAGTAAGTCACAGAGGCCAATGGGACTTTCAGTCAAAGCAGTCTCTAGTCCAATTCTAGGCTCAGTTGATGAACTTCCACAGTTCTTATTGGAGTGGTTCTGATGCAAGGCATAAAGGATGATGATCTGATGATGGGGTTCTCCAGGGAGCAATTCCTCAGCCCTTGCACATGGTAAGGGGAATATGGCCACAGAGGTCGTTGTTCCTTGAAGTCCCGTTGAACTCTAGCCAAAAAACTGTTGTCACTAATTACTGGTCCCTTGTACCAGCTAAATCAGTGGTTCCATTTATCTGAGGCTAGTATTTTTTTCGGGGGCCCAAATTGCAGTCCGGCAACTCTCCCTGGTTCAGCAGACTCGGTTGCAACTTTTGAGTATGGAGACTCAGTCTCCCAGGCTGCTCTTCACCAGTCAGTGGCTACCAACTCTCCAAGACATGCTTCTTCGGTTTTGTGTCCTTGTAGCAATAACAGCAAGTTAGCCAACTGACTCTTGGAGCCACTTCTGTCTGGGTCTCGGGGATTAATTTTCCTTGAGCTGGGTGCACCACAGGCATAGTCCTCATTACTAGCCTAAAGAAAAGCAGGTGCTTTACAGTCGTAGGTGCAGCTTCTCATTGCCAGGTTTAGGGAACTGCAAGGCAACCCTTCTTTGGTTCTCTCTCCAGTGCAGGTATGATCTGAGGTCTGGGTATCGAAGACGTTTGCATAAGTAATGCAGTCGACGAAGGACACTTTTAACTTACAGGCCCTGAGTACCTATCGTGACATATACTGGGGACTTATACTAAGGTAACCTATGGCAATTGGGTATAATCCAGTTAAACAATTTAAAGGATCCGAGCACATGCAGTGAAGCCTGGTCAGCAGAGTCCAGTGCATCAGAGTCATTAAACTAGTACCGATTAGTCAAAAAGTGTGGGTGAACCTGCAAAAAGCCATTTCTTAACACTGGTGTTTGTATAATCTATTTTTTATCATTGGATTGCTTTTCAAGATTCTTTTCTCTAGAGAGCTTGTGGATAACCTCCTTGTAATCCCATTTGTTTATTTTCTCGCATTTAATTTATTTTAACTCCTAAAAGTACCTAGCTGCGAAATGTTAAAGTACCTCTCAACCCTATTTCTCTTGGAACTAGTTTTTGCCGTCACATGCCCTGTTTGTTCGTCAAGCACCATTTTGTTCATTGGTTGCAAAATCTAAATATGCAGTCATGATTGAAAAAAGCCTACCGTCCTTTTCCCCTAATCACAGAGCTAAGAGAATTACTTGAAGGCTCAGTTTTGTCCCAGAGATCTAGGAGTATGGTCCTTATTCAGATATGATAGTTTCATTTCAGAATTCAGTCTCTTGTTATTTGTGGCTGCTTTTTGGCTTTAGTACTTGACGATAATGGTTTGGATAGATCAAAGTCAAGCGGTTGCAAAAGAGTCTTACCAATAAGGCACATTTTCTACTCTCTGGCAATTGAACATAGAGGTCTGGAAGATAATCTCTGCAAATGAGGTCAGTGTATATTGAAGCCTAAGCAGAAATCCTAGAAGACTATCTGTAGTCATTAATGATAGCAAATTTTTTGATACTACTCATTTTCTCGAAGATAAAAGCATGTTGGAGACCTACCAGGTGGATCTTATACATTGTAGTCCGCATATAAAATGATGGGAAAAATGTAGTGCGTTTAGATTGTCGCTCCAGCGATCCACTAGCTAATGGCAACATAGTGCACAGCCAGTTGCTTTTGCCAACATCCTGGGTGTTAATGCAGCCACTCGTGATTCTGAAAATGTCTGCACTGTTCATCCTTATTCATCAGTTTTGTTCCAAAATGAAGTATATCAGTAGTTGTTATTTTTACAGTTGTGAACATTTTGTTTCTGCATTACACACAAAAACAGGCTTCATAAATAAGCACAGAAAGAGCATATTTTTTCTTTAGAGACACCGCTATACCAGAGGAGAGCTTGTTATTGTTATCAGTTGACTTGAATCCCCACTCATCCGTCAACTAGTCTGTTAGTCTGTGACTTTTCTGAAATGTAAATGTTTTTAGTATTTTCACCACCAAGTTAAACAATTTTTTTCCCTCTGTAAAGTCTCCACTAAGGACTGTGATGTTACTCTGGGTGTGCACTGTCCTCTGTAATAAATATCTCGATCGTCTTTTACTTCTGTACATTTTACGGTGTAAACCAATCTTCTCTTGATCACTCCCAACTATATGTAAGATTTTTACAAGTCACTGCTCCAGCACATCACCTTAAACATTTGCCAAGCCTAGATGACTGATAATGGCCTAAAGCTTAATACTTGTAAGACACTGGTCATAGTATTTGGCTAAAGTGGCTAATCTTCTATTTCTCCTCTCAAAGTGCCTAATATTTTGCTGATACAGTGGAAAATCGGTTCTTTTCTATATATATCGACCCCTCTCTTGCTTTCCAAGCAAAATAAATTGTTAAAAAGTTTGTTTCAGTGAAACAGGTTGATGCTGATCCTTCCGCTACTCAGTGACAAAAAATGTTATCTGATAGTTTGGGCTGCAGTTAACGTTTGTCTTGGTTATGGTGATATCCTTTATTAAGTCCTCTCAAAATCTGGCTAGAAGGAGTCTGAATTCCAGTGGTTAGAGCCATTAATGGCCTGAACAGGAGGTTTGTATGATATCTCTGCTTTGCAGAATGCCCTTGACTCACCTCCTGTACCAATATAATTCACGTCAATGTGTCCCGTCTAGCATTTAAAGGCCTACTTCAACTTACCAAGTCTATTTGGCTAACAAAATCTGCCCTTATCAGTCGCTTCTCAGCTCTCAGAGCAAAGATAGAGCCATTCTCTAAATCTGGATTTCAAACTTGCTCCTTATGAGGTGGGATAATATTAACTAAACGCATACTCTTTTCTGTCAGCCAAGACCTTATAGTTTGACATTGACCCTCTAATTTAATTGGTACTGCTACAGTGATGGCTGTTGGAGTGTCTTCAGTATTCTGTCTTTTGAGAACATGCAAAGACAAGGTAGAAAGACTTTTATTGACCCTTGAAACATGTTTCCCATTCTTCAAACTGCGTTGGAATCCCATGGCATTACGCATTCTCTCTCTTGGCCGTCTTCTAGCTACAGCCAATTTCTTTGTCAGGCTTGCAGAGGAAACCCAATAGAAATGGAAGACGTCCTGCAACACCTTATTACTGCTGATAAGGAAAACTGATCCCCAGTGTGTTGCTGACGAAACGTTTCATTGATACACAGACTTAAGTTGTATATTTACACAAAGTACCCCCTTTCCAAGTCACACATCCCACCCCTTAAAAATTTGACTTTAAGATTTCTCTGTCACTCATAACCAAGATGTAAACAAGTTCAGAGTCGCAGTATTCTCTCAGTAGATGGGGGTAATCCCCTGGCTTTCTCCCGCTTTGTAGTCCTTTTGGAATGGGCATTACGGTGCCGTTCCCACAAAAGTCTTCCATCTCCTTCAGCACATTTCCGATGATTGAACAACCCCACTTGTATACTGTGCAGCTTCCAAGTGTTGCCTTGTAGTTCACCATTACATCTCTATAAAGGTTGCCATCTGTTTAGATTGTAGTTCGGCATGCATCTAGGATATGATCCTTGGAAGCAAACAGTTCCTGATTCCTGGCCTGGTATGTAGACAGACGACATTTCTGTCAATTTTCTGATGTGCTGGTTCATAAACGTTTTAAGTTGATTCTTTCCGTTTTCAACATATGGGTTAGAGCCAATTTTCTCAAGAGATTTTTAAATTGGAAGAATGCAAAGGATGGAGAGGATCTAATTTTCAGTAAATTAACACCAGCTAGTCTGCAATTTTGGCATCACTCCACTAAATAGTTGATCATTAAATCTAGTGTCTGTATTTAAAAAGCTTTCTGAATATGTCAATTTGCATTAGTGACTGTTTTGTTATAAACATTAGTTCATTGATCTTGACCATACAATCATTGGTCAATCTGCAGAATGTGATAATGTTTTTCTTCAACTAAAGCTCACATGATTCTATTTGTTTCAGGTTAAAAACTTAACGCTGAAAATAGAGCAGGAAACACAGAAACGTTCTCTGACCCAGAATGACTTGAAGATGCAAGTTCAACAAGTGAACACATTGAAAATGTCGGAGAAACAACTGAAACAAGAGATTAACCATCTCACTGAGATCAAACTAAGCTTGGAAAAACAAAATGGAGAATTACGCAAGTGAGTCAACTTTTGGTTTCCTTTAAAATTACCTTAGCACTTTTTCACTGTACAACTCTATGCTCTAGGTTATGCAAGATCCAGAGCTAAACTATGCCATATCTATTCAGATATTGTCTTTTGAAATACTCCTTTTTAGCAATACATTCATCCATACTGGCAAGAAGTTAATCACAGTGGGAAAAATTACCAAACAGTGCTGACCATTGCCTGAATCCTGCTATATGTAATTGAAATCAGCACAACAGCATTTGCAGCTACTCTACAAAAGGCTGTCTGGCAACTGGGACTATTTCTTCTGGGCACAAGAATGATCTAAGTCTATTTCTAATCTGCCCTATCATTCTATTGCTTTGTAGAGTTTGGGAGGGACAGATATTCCTCCCTATGACCTGACAACCTCTCTGGGCTTCACATATTAAATTGTTTCCCATTCTGAGGTGCCTCGGGAATTTGGCAATCTCCTTATCGGATACCAAGAGCACTACAAAAAACTTTACTCCTGCATGCAACTAGTGGGGTATAGAATGCAAGTAAAGTATTTGCAAGTAATTAACATGAATAATAATAAACTGGTCCTCAGCTCATTCGTTAAGTTTAGATACCTTTCCTCTTTGTCAGTTGTAAGTGACGCTTAGAGTTGGAAAAGAGTAGTACACAGCGCTCTGTATAAAGTTACATGCTACCATGGTGAACATACACAAAAACACAATTTTGACAGTGCCATTCACAGACATAATGTCTGTACCAAATTTCTAAACGAGAACCAGCTCAGGTGGGTGCAGTAAGTCAGTTGAGGATGAATTTGCAGTTCTGTGGCAGAACTAAAGGTGAGGGCTGTTTTCAGAATGTTTTACCCCAGAGAGAGCAGCCAAAGAGAACATTAAGAAATAACTACAAATCAACATTTGACACCATCCTTTACGTTATTGCTTCATTGTCCAAACTTTATTTATAGATTTTGTTAACATAATCTCATTACTTCTAGTTAGAGGGCATCTTTAAATTTCTCAATTTATAGAGGAGATGCTCTGGTCCATGCAAAATGTTATAAGACCTTTCTAATCTCTTAAAATGTTTTGTAATAAACCTCTGCAATCCTGCGTCAAACAAATAATATGGGTTTATGTGATACTTTTAGGCTTAATGCAATTTAAACCAGTGGGCCATATATGCACAAATCACTTCCTTACACTTAGTGGAGCATGATTACCATAAATTAGAATGACAGTTTATCAGTCACAAATGGGTCATTCAGAACCAATCCTGTTGCTTCTTAAATGCATTTCACACTGACCCTGGGCGTAATTCGCGAAGTAGCGCTACGCAAAGTGCACTTCGCACTACGCGATCTACGCATAGCACTTCGCGAACTGCGTAGTACCTTGTTTGCACTGTGCAAAATGCCGTTTTCAGTGATTGCACAGTACGGACATGTATCCGGCACTGTGGAATCATTGAAAACGGCATCTTGCACAGTGCGAGCTGTAGTTTTCTGCCGCTCAAGTAGATTTTTACTCGAGCGGCAGCTTTCTCAACGCAGGCTGGTAGTTTCTCATCGCGAGCAGTCGCGAGCATACGCGACCACTCGCAATGAGAAGCCTGACCTCCCTGCGTTGAGAATCTCGCCGGGTGGTTTACTTTCCACGCTCGCGATTGGCAACTTGATGTTGCTGATCGCGAACGAGGAAAAAGTCTCGCCGGGATGTCATTTTGCTTGCTCGCGGTCGCCAACTTGACGTTGAGGACCGCGAGCAAGCAAAAAATGACCGCACACTACGCTACTCTACGCGTGTTTGCACTGTGCTACGTGCAATTCGCGTAGTGCGAACTAGCACAAACGATGCGAGCGCAGCGTATTGGTTTGCCCAGGGGTATTTCACACACTACCTAAATTAAATATCATAAATTGCCCTGCACGCCATTTCAGTCCATCATTTTACATCACCTGTGCCATGCTGTTTTTCTGAAAAATGAACAACTACAGGATCGTTTGCCTTTTTTGTACCTACAGCAAACTAATTGTGAGTAAGAATGGTCTCCAAAAATTTGTACATGTGAGGATTTCCTTCTTTATTTTTTTCACATGTCTCAGTTAAGCCTCTTCCTCTTCATTAAGATTCAGAAGTGAACAGCTCAGAGTACATCACGTAAAACAATGTGATCTTGGCGACCATTTCCTGGTGGGCTTGTGCTGGTTTTCTGGTTTTTCTGGAGCTTTCTTGGGATTTTTAAATCCCAAGTTTCGGAGACACAGTGAGCACATTCTAGCTGAGTCTGTGGGCCAAGATGGTGGCCTTCGATGGCTGGGTGCAGAGAAAGAGTCTGAGGGGCTGGTAGTGGCAGACTACAGAAAGGGCTTGGTGCCACACGGGTGCCCTCCCTTGTCAGCAGGGCACCGATTTAGACTCCAAGTGGCCACCATGATGAGAAAGATCGATATAGTCTGAACCCCTTCTCACCATGGGCCCATTTGCTGCCTTGAGTGCCATTGGCTGCTCCAAATTGAGAAGGTCCTGCTGCCTGAGGCTCTGGGGAACACTCTGAGCATGGAAAGACTGCATTGCTTGGTGAGTGCCCGGTTGATGTTGCAGAGTAGGGATCTGATGCCTGTGGGACCTGGGATGGAACTGTAAGCAAACTTCTTCTGGCTGGAGGAGTGCTGGCAAAGGACTAACATGACACCCATACCCCCAGGGTTTGGTGAGTGACTCCTGTTTTACGATTTTTGCTACTCTTTTATTTTGATGTTCTCTACTATCTAATTGCAGTTACTCCTGTTTTATTATTGTGTTGCTCTTATTTTGATGCTCTTATATAATTTCTATTTGACTCCATACCCTTCCTCTTTCTTTCTCACACTACCTCTCCCCCGAAGTTTCTCTTTTTCTCCAGTATTCACCACCCTCATTTCTGCTCCCCTTTCCCCCTTCTACTTTACCCCTACCCCCACTAGCGCCCGACTATATCCTTGGTTTTCTCAAGTTTGATGTTCCTTCACAGAAATGCGCCTCATCTATATCGCCTTTAACAAACCCTCTCTTTCTCACTGAACTCTGACCCTCCACTCCATTTTTAGATCTTCCCACCAGGTATCTTACCCACCACAAGCTTATTCCCTTCTCTTTATTCTTTCTTCCCCCCTCCTTCTCATTACCCCTAGTCCTCATCTATGTCTGAACATGTCCCCCCCTATTCCCTTCCTCTCACCTCCTGACCCTGCCCTCTTCAGATATGGCCACAACTCATCGACCATCTTACACCCCTCCACTATTTCCAAAAGACGGCAAGAAAAACTTTAAACATGGGTTATTGACATTTTCCTTCTCCACCTTACAGTCTCCAAAGCAAGCAAAATCCCATATGGATTACAATTATCTACCTCCCCATCCCCAGTCTTTCCCTGCGAAATTGACATTTCCATTTTCAAAACTGGTAATATCCTTATTCAAGCCTCTGAATACCACCTCAACATCTTTGAGCACCATTTCATTACCCTTGCCGAACTACTATCCAATCCAGCTCCTAACCCTTCTTCAGCCCATTTGTCTGACACACCTATCTTCTCTCCCTCCACCATGATGCTGACCCCCCTCCCTCCTAGACTTCTCAACTGCTAACACAGCCACCCAAAACCACGCTCTCTGGCAAACAACCTCGTCAAACCCCTCACGCTACCTCTAACCTCTCTCCTACCGCCCTTCCCCCACAACGAACTTCCAATTATATCCCCCCTGCAACAATATCCCCCTCTCTGAATTGCCCCTCTTCCCTCAAACGGACTTAACTTCCCCACACATCCCTCTCCCCTTCTTTTCATCTCCTTCCTCATGCCCTGACTCTATGAATGACCCATCCTTCTCCACATTTATCAACCTGAGCGCTCCTCTGACTCCCCCTCCCGACATCCCTCCCATCTCCACATCAGTCTTTCTCCCCCGACTGACAACAAACCTACTCTACCCTCCTCACTTGAGCTCCCCAACAACCTGAACACTCCTCTGACCCCTCTCCCATTATCCCCCCTCCCTCCACATCAGACTTTCTCCCCATATCGATAACGTATCTACCCTTCCCTCTTCACCTGAATTCCTCCTCATTGCCCAGACACTGTCTAACATTGAACGCAACCTCTCAACCGTGAAGTCTGAACTTACTCGACTTAGAAAGGACTTTAACACCCTCAACTCCAGGACTTTCCACAATCGTACTGCTTCCAAAACATAGCTTAGTCCCGTTAAATATGGCTTCATAGTTCCTATTCCGCCTCAGGCCCCCTGTGATTTGGTCACATTAACAGAGGATCGGGGTAACCATGTATTGGAGGCTTCCCATACTATTACACAGGATCATGTGAATCCAGGTCTAACCGTCGTCTCCTGGAATATAGTGGGGCTTCGCTCAAAGGTAGCTTCATCTGACTGGTCAGATTTTATTGAAAACTTTGACATATGTATCTTCCAGGAGACTTGGTCCCTCGAAAGTTTTTCGTCGAGGGTACTTAAACTTCTCAAAGCCGGCTGTTGGTGGCATTAAAGGTAGACCCTCTGGAGGACTAACAATTTGGGTGAGACAAAATGTGGGGTATAGGGTGGAGGAAGTATTGATCAACAGTCCTGACATACAAGCTATCCAGTTATGTTCACTTCACCAACCGAAAGTGATTGTGTTAAATGTATATGCTAGAGGCACAGTGGGAGGAAAAGTGTCAGAAACTGTATCCCAACTTGATACCTTTGTAGATGAGATTAGAGGCAAATACAATATAATAATTGCTGGTGATATTAATTGTTGCTTTGACCCCCTGGATTTAGAAGACTGTCATCTTGGTGAAGAAGACTCCCCCCAGTGGAGTTTACCTATTCTGACCCTTGACCCAATAAAGAAATGGACTGCAGCTGCACTCCAATTGAAAAGTCTGTGTTTGGAGAAGGGTTTAAGAGCAGTGAATGGGAGGTCCAACTCTGACAGTAGGGGAGCCCATACATTTTCTAGTGGACCTAAAAGGAGCCGAATAGATTATTTTCTTATTAGCTTGGAGTTGTGGCCTCTTCTTATTGATATGGAGGTTCGAGACAGAACAGAAAGTGATCATAACCCCCTGCTATTATCCCTACGGTTGCTAGACCTACATACCATGTCTCATCCGTTGGAGTATGTCACAGCGGATGTTGCCCTTACGCAAGATATGAGAAGATTAAAATGGTCAATGCTTTCTGACAATAGCACCATATTAGAGCAGATGACAGCTGAGGTCGAGAACACATTAGCCGTTCTTGCAAACTTGGAAACTCAGGAAGCAATTAACCAAAATATTCCACAGGTGCATGATTCTCTGTTTGCCAACCTAAAAACCTTTTTTATTAAACAAGGAAAGTCTAAGAGACACGTTGCCCCTAAATCTGCTAAATGGTACAACAAGGCATGTAGAGTAGCCTATAAAAATCTGTCTAAAGCTATTAAATCGAGAATATACCCAGACGTAAGGTCTGCAAGGTCTCTATATAAAGCTACTCAGCTCAAAGCTAAAAAAGAGGCAGATGACCAACGTTGGCGTGACCTCCTCTTAGCTAGTAAGGAAAGGGGTATGCAGAAGTTTTGGGAACTTGTTAAATGGGGTAAAGGTGAGATAAGTAAAATACCCCATAACTTTGTAGCCCCCGAACAGTGGGTGCACCATTTCCAGGCGCAATTTAATTCTCCAAGTGCTATTATAGCTCAACCTCAAATACAAAAGTCCGATTTAGTTGTAATCTTTAATAGGGCTGAGGTGGAAAAAACTCTAAAATCTGTTCCTAAGGGAAGAGCTCCCGGACCGGACTGTATTCCAGCGGACCTGTTTTTATTTGATCAGGATAACTGGGTTGAATATATTTTAATACTCACAAATGCAATAGCCAGTGGTGCCCCAGTCCCCGAGACCTGGCGCGGAGCAGAAATTCTCCCAATTTATAAAAAAGGAGACCGCGCTAACCCTAGCAACTATAGGCCTATTAGCCTGATTGATTCAATGCAAAAAATTATGGCAAGGTTAGTGTTAAGTCGTATCCAGTCCTGGATCGATGACAAAGGTATAATGTCCCCGTTACAGGCTGGTTTTCGTTCACACGTCAGTACCATAGACCAAGTGTTCAGGTTCATATTAATTTACTGGCGCGTGGCAATCATCGCAGGCGGTACGCGTTACGCGGCCTTCATTGATCTTAAATCAGCATTTGATCTAGTTCCACGCTCCAAGTTGTGGGGGGCTCTGGAGGCCATGGGCATGCCACCAGAATTGTTATCTCTGGAGGTCAAGTTACATGAGTCGAATTACGCCCAAGTAAGGTGGGGATCCCAGGGCAAGACTACGGAAAGATTTTTGGTATCTAAGGGGGTTCGCCAAGGATGTGTCATGGCTCCAACCCTTTTCAGTCTATTTATTAATAGGGTTGTTAACTACTTCACCTCGTTTCCAACTGACGCTCCAACTCTTGCAGGTGTGAAGGTCCCCTTGCTTATGTTTGCAGATGACACCCTGATTATTTCAAAAACACTAAAAGGGTTGCAAAGGGCATTAATTCGATTTGAGGAATTTTGTGCAGACCATGAGTTGTTGATAAATGTGGACAAAACCAAATTCATGGTCTTGCACAAACCTAAATGGATTAGAGGAGACGTATACTTGAATAACACCAAATTAGAACAAACTGATGTCTTCACCTACCTGGGGGTAACCCTGGGCAGAAAATTAAACTGGCAACCCCAGATCGATTTGATGGCCCTTAAGCACGCCCAATTAGCTGGTGTGCTGGGGAAAGAACATAACCTATCACAGACCAAGCCGGTAGGACCAGCACTTCAGATTTATAATACCAAGGTAAAAGGGTCAGTTCTATATGGTGCAGAATAATGGGGTTTTGACAAAATAACCCCTTTAACCGTGGCACAGAATAAACTCCTTAGAGCTCTAACCGGTCTCCCTCAATCTACTCCCCTGAAACCCCTTTACTTAGATCTTGGGTGTCACACGCTTGAAGAGGCAGCACGATTTAGACCAGTTGCCTTCTGGAGAAGACTATGGTCAACTCCGGAGTTGGTAGTCTATGCCAACGCATTGAAAGATGTTATTGGAGCCGACACATCCCACTAGATTCTTTGGTTACAAAAGGTCAAAAGTGGACTACAGGGTATGGGTCTAAGCCATTTATGGGAGGATCCTGTTGGTAATTCCTTCTCCTCTAAGAGGACCTTTAAAGAAATTAATTGGAATATGGTTAGAACTAAGTCAGCACGTCTCTCTACTAATACCTCCTACTGGGATTTTATAACAAAACCAGGTGACAAAAAACTCTATTTCCAGTTTAGAGTAGGTACCCTTCCGGTTAAAGCTTTCACCTGTAAATGGAAGAGTGTACTGGGTAACACATGTGTTTTCTGTCCTGAGCAGCCAGAGACAGATCCCCATATATTTTTCACCTGTCCGGCGTATAAATCTCCCAGAGCTAAATGGATTAAAGTCTTATGCTCTAATATGGGCACTTGATCTTGTGCCACTGCTCTCCGTATATTAACATCAAATACCGAGGAGCATATTGTGATAGCCGTGTCCAAATTTTTGAGTTGGGTGTGGAAAATAAGGGCAATTAAGATGAAGACAATCTGAGCATGTGCTGGCTTTTTAGGATTAAGTCAAACTATCCATAGGTCTAGGGGTTTTGGGTACTAGCCGAATCCCCTCTTCTCCCATCCCCCCCAGACTCCCAGCCCAACTTACCATCATCCACTCTGTCTCCCCCATCAAAGACAACCCTAATCCCCTCTACTGCATGCTCATCAACTGCCGCTCGGCTGTTCGACACGCGACGGAAACATCAGAAACCATCCTAAGTGAAGATATCGACATCACCTTTCTTACTGAAACCTGGCTTAATGACCACTCGACGTCCATCCTTGACTTACCCCTCCTGATTACTCTATCATTAGGAAAGATAGACCTGACAGAATAGGGGGTGGATTAGCTATAATCCATAAAACCGAACTTCAAATCTCTCTTGTAAATAACTGAGACCACCCTATCTTTGAATACCTGGCCGCGGAACTCTCTGTGCAGGGTTCCTCCACTGTTCTTCTACATAATATCTGCCACCCTCCCGGCGATCCTCTTCTCTTCTCTTCGCTGAAGAGCTATCTGACTTTATCACACAATCCTCGTTTTCTAACTCCAAAAACCTCTTCTTGGGAGATTTTAAACATCCATTGGAACAATGTTGATGATTCCACAGTTATCCACCGCACTAATCTTGTAGAGATAAACGACCTTACTCAACTAGTTCACTCTCCTACTCACACCAAAGAGGCCACTCTCGACGCCAACAATGACTTGGCCTCCCTCTCCAACATCATCCCCATCGACTGATCTGATCATCAACACATTCTGTTTAAGATTACTGCCACTCCCCTACTCCCTCCCCCCACACTAAAATTGTCAACCCCCTGAAATAGTCCAGAAATCTTACCCTAATCCCTCCCGGTGGACTTGAATCTAAACTCCAAGCACAACTTCTTCTTACCCCTACCGCCCTAAATGCCAACAAACTCACAGAGTTTTTCAATAAGACCGTCACTGATGTCTTAGACCCACTAGCCCCTCCTAAACTAAAAAAGCAAATAAATATCCACTCCAAATCTTGGTTCAACACTGAGCTTAACAGCGAAAGACTCTCCCTTAGACTGGCAGAAAGAACTTGGAGGCAACACCCCTCTCCCTCCCATCTTGCCTGCCTCCAAGCCGCGGGATCCACTTACAAGAAACACATTTTCAATGAAAAGGCAGCCTTCTTCCAAGCACAACTGGATCGTGCCAAAAATAGACCCAGAGAACTATTTAACATTGTTAAAAAACAAACTTATTCTTCCCCCCCTCAAGCAGACAGCCTCAACTGACAGATGTGAGGAAATTGCCGACTTCTTCTCTGATAAAATCGCCAAAATAGATCAATCCTTCCATCTAACACAGATCCCACCCAGCCCCTTTTTTGCTGTTGATGCTTCCCTAGACTCTTCTCCCTTGCTTTCTCTACCCCCTGATTCCTCCCCTCACTGGCACGATAAAACCCCTCCAGACTCCAGACCTCCCAACTCACTGCTGAAAAACAACGCATTTCTGGGGAAATTTTCACCCCGTGACTGATCGTGAAGTCTCTAATATCATTGCCAAACTAAAGCCGAGTTCACACACAAAAGACACGCTCCCCTCTAACCTTGTTCAAGATTTAAATCGCATCATTTCCCCTTACTGGACTACTATCATCGACACCTTCTTTGCCACAGGATGTGTCCTTGATTCCCTCCAACTTGGACAAATCCCCCCCATTCTTAAAAACCTCACTGCTGACCCTAATGACCTGAACAATCTTCGCTCTACTACTAACCTCCCCTTTCTTTCAAAAGCCCTTGAAAAATGTTATCTACTCCAACTAGACAAACACATTAGCAACTTAAACTTACTGGACTCCCTGCAATCTGGTTTCAGAAAAGGCTACAGCACCGAAACAGCCTTGATTAGTATAGTGGATGACAGCCATTGTTCCCTTGATAACGGTGTATCCTGCCTACTGACTCTCCTTGACCTCTCTGCTGCTTTTGATACTGTTAACCTCTCTGCCCTACTAAACTCGCTCCAAACTTGCTTTGGTCTCAACGGTCTTGTCTTCAAATGGTTCTCTTATCTCCAACACAGAACACAAAAAATCAAAATAAATGACTGCCTATCAAACCCTTCGCTTGTCTCCCTAGGCGTCCCTCAGGGCTCTATTCTCTCCCCCTCTCTCTTTAACCTCTTCATGGAACCCCTCACCCTGATTCTGAAACTAGCTGGAATCAGCTATCCCCTCTATGCTGACGATACTCAACTTTACTATCAGATTAGATCCCACTCTGATGTACTTTACCTAAACAACACCCTGAGTAAGATCCAATCCTGGTTCCACCCCAGTCATCACAAAGTTAACCCTAAAAAAACTGAAATCATTCTCTTCTCACCAAAAAGCAACCGGCTTCCCAATGAATCGTGGATTTCTGACCTCAATGCCCTCAATTGTTCTCTTTCCTTATCTAACTCCGTGAAATCCCTTGCTATCTCCATTGAAAAAAAACTTACTCTCAATGTCCACATAAAAAAAACTCAGCTAAAGGAGCTCTCCTCACTCTCCGTCGTCTCAAGAAAATCAAACCCTTCATCCCTGCTGACGACTTTAAATGGGTTGTACAATCCCTAGTCCTTTCGAAAATTTACTATGGTAACGCCATCCTCACAGGAACACCTAAAGTGCACCTAGCCCCCCTCAGATCTCTGCTCAACCTAGTGGCCAGACTAATCACTGATTGTAAACGCTTTGGCCACATCTCCCCAGCCCTTAAAGCCCTTAATTGGCTACCCGTTGGCGATCCTTCTACAAGACAGCATGCATTACTCACAAAGCTCTCCATCAAAAAACCCCGCTGTACCTAACAAACAAACTCAAAAAGCGGGCTGCTCCAGACCGATGAGAAGCACTAATACTCTCCTCCTCGTTCTCCCCCCCCCCCCCCCGTTAAATAAGAAAACCACACAAACATGCTCCTTCTCTGGAAACGCCCCGATCATCTGGAATTCTCTACCAAAGGACCTGCGATGTTACCCCTCCTACCTCAGCTTTAAAAAAGACCTGAAACAACTCCTTCTCAGCAAATACTGGGGTCCTTAACCACACTATTGTCCTCACACTCGTCTGCTCTGTTCCGTTCTCTCTCATTTCACTCCGACCTCTGTTTTCCTATATTTCACCTTCTGTTTTCTCTCTTCCTACCCCTTCTTACCCCTCTCCTACACTTCCCCAGCTCATCCAAAGGCATCTTTCTACACCTCAACCACTTTCTGTCTAATCTCCCCTCGACCAGCAGTTCCCTCCCAATGATTTTTTACCCCCCCCACTCTATGCTGTACCTTATCTTCACTTCCTGTTTTCTGCGTAATAATTGCTTTCCCTGGCTGACATTCTAATGAACATTTCTTTTGTGCCTTTTTTGTTAATTAAATTCATTTTTATCGTCCTGTTTAATAATATTTTGGATTGACAATCCGTTTTTTGATCCTGTTATGTTACTGTAATGTTATTTTCTCATGTAAAGCGCTCTGATACTCCTGGGTCGAGCCAGCGCTATATAAAACCTTTCAAATAAAAATAAATAAATAAACTGCTCCTGCTGGCAAACCTTAGGTGGCTCATTGCCTATGTACCGGCCGGGACTGAAGAGGCCGTCTGACTGCTGGGGCCTGAATTGGTGGGGTGCGGGCCCCCGGAACAGCTGTGCTGCCCGAGGCCATGGAGGCAGAGTAGCAGCCATGGAACGCTGAGCCGCAGCATGCGACAGATGATTTAGTGCCCTGAAGTAGAGTGTAGAGGGGGCCGGTTGATGCACTCTGGGGCTAGAGAATCTTAGAGGGGGTCAACACCTCTACTGAAGTCCTTGAATCTAAAATTGATAAGGTAGTGATAGACGTAAGTGTCCTCCTCGATGATCATCTCCGATTGGTGGACAAGGTAAAGCTTCATGAAGACGCAATAGGTAGATGCACTTAATGATGACTGATCTCTAGAAACGGGTAGCTGTCCTTAAGAGTAGGGTCGCACACCTGGTTAAGAGGCACGGAGGACGTAAAAGGAAGCAGCCATGGTGAAATCAGAGTGACTTGCCTCCCTGATAATGTGGAGGGCAAAGACCTGATACTTTTCTCCGAGACCTGGTTGTTAGCAGAGGTCGCCCCATAGGGGATGTCCCATTTTTCTCGCTAGCGCATGCCCATAGGGCCCCTGTACGCCACCATCCACCAGGGTCCTCATCCACACCTATGGGGTACCACCTCCTCCACTACAAGGACATACACCTGATCATCCAGAAGGCGCAGACCAATGCCAATTTGCAAGTGGAATTCAGCCCAGCAGGTATGGTGGACCTGACCTCCAACATATGCTCCTCGTCGCCGCAATGTCACAGTGACCACCAGAGGACATACAACTGGATGGTTTCACAATGGATTAATCCTGTGAGGAACATCAGTACAGACCAATCTTGACCCCCTCAAATGATGGATGACCTGCAAAGAAGCCACATGCTGGTGACTTGGGAATGTATAGTAGAGCCAATGACTTGGGATGGCACTGCTCCTGATGCGGGTCCCAAGCATGCACACTGAATCACCCTGGGCACCTTATTTAGAAGACTACCACACACACACACACACACACACACCCCCTACTGACTTTGTGGTCGGTGCCTAGGCGGGCTGGGTACTGATGACCCCTGGCAGATGACCTCCTGCCCCATTGACTCCTGGACACAGGTGCTTGGGAGGACGAATAGACTATTGGTAAAGTTGCCTAAGTTTGGCCAGTTGACACTGGGGTGCGGGAGTTGGGAAGTGTTTAAGTGGTGTTCCACTATGCTGCACACATGAATGAGACCTGTTCAACTCACAAAACCTCCCTTACGTACCATATCATAACACCGACGTGGCAGACGCACCAGGTAAGTACAATATACTAGCTTGGAACATATGGTAAATGTGCCATCCTGGGAAGCGCTGCAAGGTACTGGTCTACTTGAGATGGAGGAGCGTGGACATTGCGCTATTACAAGAGACGTACTTGGTGAGCACCACAATACCAAAATCGAGGAGACGCCAGAGATGACATGTGTTTGCCGAAGATTCTCCTTCAGTTCGGTTGGCCCGTAATTTTAGTCCGTGATTGACACAGTGGGAGCTCCACGATATATGGTGCACAACATTTCCCATACAACTGAAATACTCCTTTTTTCCCCTGCACATGACTTGCACGTATGTTTAGATGACCTGTTGGAAGTTAACACATTGGGACTGGCTACTGCATCCATTGAATACCTTTCATGCACCATCTCTGACCACAATCTGCTATCTATGCGAATGCAGTGGGGCAGACATAAAGCACTAATCCCAACAAGGCCTTTTCCCCAACAGCTTTTCTACATGAAGTGGTGACCGTAGACCCGATCCCCAAAGCCATTAGTGACTATTTCCAACACTCCACAGACCACACCAATATAGAATAGGAATCATTTAAGGTGGTTTTGAGGGATTAATTCATGCAGCAGGTGGTGGAAGTGCCTAGGTCCCTAGAGTGTGAACTCCTGGAACTAAAGGGTGGCATAAGATAGCTGTAGTGATTCACTTCTCATGGCGCGATGGCCAGACAAACACTAGGAGATAAGCAGAAACAGTATCTGGCACTGCAGGAACGACAGCTGCAGCATGCGAGCCGGGAGTATTTGAATATACCTCCCATACCAAAGGGGGAAAGGCAGGTATAATACTGGCTTGGCTATTGAAGACACACTTATCAGGGCACTCCTGCTTTGCACATCAGCACTGAGCATTGAGGTACACGCAGATGGCCATTCATGAGATCGTCACAAGACATTACGCAGAACTATATGGGGCTCAAGAGACAATCACTAAGGGGATAATAGAGGCTTTCCTGGACATGACGACTCTTCCATGGCTGCTGGAGGAAGTGAGGGCGACATAAAGTGGCCCCATTACGGAGGTGAAAACCTGGCAGCGCCCCTGGATGGCCAATGGGAAAATGCCAAGAAAGAACGGCTTCCTGACAGAATTCTTCGGAGAGTATGCCATACTCTTGGCTCTTAGGCTGACTGGTATGGACGCAGAGCTCTATGGACAAGGCCGCCTTCCCGACAGAACGAGGGAGGCTCTTTTGATCACGGTCCCCCAGCGCCATTGAAACCCTGCGGATGTGGCTTCATACAGACAAATCTCTATGCTAAACCTAGATTACAAAATACTAATTAAAATCCTGGCAAGTCTGCTCTACTCCTTCAATGGGACTTCAAATCCCATGTACCAGAATGGTTTGTTCCTCCCAAAATAAGTCTCTTAATGTACGTTGACTGTTGAAGATAATATGGGAGACTCTCACGGACAACAACGCCTCTGCAGTGGTTCTCTCCTCGACTTACACAAAGCATTTGACACTGTTCACTGGCCCTACCTCATCGCCGTCATGAGACGCATGAACCTGGGTAAGATGTGGACACAATGGGTGACGCTTTATATGCGGGTGCTGGCTAGAGTCTGAGAAGAGGCACTAGGCAAGGATGTCCCTTGTTACCCTGTAACTCGCTATTACCATTGAGCCTTTCATGGCCATAATCCTCTTAGAGGGCCAAGGACGGGGCACTCCGCTGATGGAGTGAGAGCATTGCATCTTGCTTTTCGTGGATTACCTTTTATTGTTCCTATGCAGGACAAGTATAAGAATACCCTTGGGAATACAAATGCTAGCTGACCTCTGTGCGGTTTGTTTCTGGAGTGGGGTGCACATTCAATGTGCACCCCACTAAGTGGCCAGGACCGAGAACAGTGACTGAACTGGGTATTTTCTGGGTGCCGCCAATGCTCAAATACTTGGACGTGAAAGTGTAAAACTCGGATGAGAATGTTTGTGATGGTAACCTGGAGACAGCACGGCAGTCGCGGAGAGCCCTGGTGGAATTCTGGCGCACACTGCACCTCGCCCTAATAGCAAGAGGTAAATAGACAAAAATAGTCATGTTACGCAGAGTTCTATATTTATTTGCGACCCTACCAATATTGTTACCCATGTCCAGGTTTAGAGAAATAGCCACTCTGCAGAGGGAACTGATCTGGGACAGGAGGTGTCAGAGCATGTTGCTTCATCTTTTACAGCGACGCGCAGAGGGGGAGGCTTGCGCGTCCCGGACCATGAACTGTACTACACCGCTGCATAGCTACAGTGGGTGGCTCAGTGGCTAGATGGCGACCAAAGAGAGGGATTGGGCCCAATAGGGAGGGTGCATAAAACTTAATCTCGTGTGGTGCTGTCACTAGGTAGACCGCCACGACGAAACATCCTTAATTGCAGACTATAAAGCTATGGACGTGTAAGAAGATCATTAAGAAAGCAAAAGGCAAACCTCTTTATGCCCCTGTGTGGTATTCCCAAAGCTTAGAGAGGGGTACTTCACTAGCCGGAGACTTGAGAGCTGAACGGGAGGTGGAGATATCTACAGTTGGAGGCTGCAACACTAAAAGGGAATTTAGGAGCTTTGACTACCTAGTGGACGGGGACAACCTACCACAATCCCAATTCCTAGCCTACAGTGCAGTCACTGGGGCGATATGGGCCATATGGAAATCAGGATCAGCGGAACCTCTGACAGATGACACCTTACAGACACTGCACACATTCGGGAGGGGTCGGAAACTAATCTCATTGCTCTCTAAGACTATGCTCTTGATGACCCTGGCACCCATGTAACATGCTAAAGCCACCTGGGAGAAATCCCTAGGAAAACGCCTGGCAGAGAATGGAATGCCACTTTTCAGTACACCCACCGGGTGTCCAGGAATGTCTGATTCAAATACTCTCAACTTAGTCACCTTCACACTACATACCTGACCCAACGTAGACTGAACACCTAAGCAGGTACAATGGATAAAAAATGTCCCAGATGTGTGAGAGAAGATGCAGATTTTCTTCACATGGTGACATGCCCAACTATAGTGAAATTCTGGGACAAGATCACCAAAGACCTAGAGAACAGGGCACGCATAGATAGGAGAGCTACATAGGTGCATGGTTGGCCAGGCCCTAAGCCTTCACCCCACAACTGGATTCATAGACCTGGGTCTCGTAGTCGGCAAGAGAGCAGTAGTGATACATTGGAAATCTCCTGAAGGACCTCCCCACAGCAGGTGGAGGACGGAATTCACTAAATGGGCATTGGCTTAGAAATTAGCATGGCATTATGAGGAAAAGAGAAGGCTCCACGGTTATCCGCTGGCAGAGGTTTGAGCACTTCCTAGACGTCCTCAATGATGGGAACTCTAGTTCCCCTGACGAGAGTGACCCACCTGGACACCGAGTGCACATGTGAATGATCGGATACACTAAACATGAAGAGAACCCCCACAGCGGAAGGGGGAGATGAGTGAGTAAAAATATGCCTGGATGGCACTGTTATAAGTTTGATTTCATTTTGTTACCAACTCTTCAGTACACCATACTACACAAACAAATATTCTGCTTGGAAACTGCATGAGGATTAGACTGAGCATGCATAACTAATCTATATGAACAAGTGACTAGCAATCGATCCTTTCAAGTTATGAGACTAGAGAATGATGTTGGATGTATCATCGGAAAAGACTGTAAAATGTAATAAAAGCAACTTAAAAAAAAATTATAAACACACCAGGATCTAAAGTACGTAGGGCTGGCTTTTATAACTGTCCTAAAAGCAAGGTGGTTTTGTGTTCCTCTTATGTGGAGGGCTAGGTAGTTCCAAAGTTTGCTATGTTGGCCCAGAAGCAACACACTTCCTGTCACGATTTGGTGGAGTGTGACACTGCACTATATATTTGCATCAGACATTTATGAATGGACCAAATACTGTATTGACGCTGCTATTAAGTTGATGACCGGATTACTTGCTTCTGCATACAGTGGGCAGATGGGGCTAGCATCAGATACAGGAATCGATGCAAAACGTTCTATCCTTTTAAAAACCATGTTCATTTACTTTCTGTCTCATACTTTTCTTTGTTATACCCATGCCATATTTTCCTTTTCTATCTCTGTATACCCCCCACACTGTTTATTTCAATTTTTTATTAATCTTATTCTAAACATTTTGTTGAAATTTAAATTTCTCTGCCACTTTTTAGGCTGGTCCCCGCATTTGTACATCACTTTTTGGTGCAATATGTGCATCTAATTTTATGTGTATGTATGGGTGTTAAGAAAAATGGAAAAAGCAAAGTTAATTCGCTTGTAGCATTTGAATCTCTGCTATAAACGTTTACTAGTGTTGAAATTGCTGTATAGACCAAAAAAACACAAAAGTCCCTATATAGTGTCTACTCAATTTTTAGCTATAATGTTGCACACTAGAATAATGACCGTGAGAAACATCAAAAAAGCCATATAAATATACACTTCATTAAACAACAACAATTTATCAGTGCAACACAAAGAGCGAATAACAAGCTTATTATAAAATCAATATAGAATTTATTCAATGATCTTATATAATAAAAAAGGAATTCGTAAAATCAAAATACACATTTCAAGTTTAAAAAGAAGACCATTTCATTATAAAAATACACATTTTATAATATCGTTAGAAAACCGGAAATGTTGACGCTGCGTTTCGGTGAGTCTTTGGTTCGTCACCTTCTTCAGGACAGTTTTCTAAATAAGTTAAGTTTTTGATTTGTAGAGGTAATCTTTTTGTGATTAAGGGCTGAAAATGTGCCACTTTTTAGAACGCCTCTATTGTGTTAGAGGCCAGATTGAAGAAGTTGTGTTTGCTGTGCCCACCATAATAGCATATTATTCTTCAAAGGGGTCCATTGATTCAGCAGGCAAGGAAAAGGATGAAATAGTGCTAATGGCTGATCTGCCATGATAAAATGCACTATATGTATATTCCCAAGTTTCGCCGTTTGTGTTTTAAGCGATGAGGAGACTTTTCTGATTGTTACACCGTTATGGTAATCAAAGACGGGTTGATGAAGAACTTCAAACAGGCAAGATGGCCTCCTTGCCAGCAGCAAAATGACAACTTCCGGGTCAGGATTGCTGTACAGTTATGAGCCATTTTGACACTATTTTCATGGCCTGGAGAAGCAGTGGTGAAGAGGATATCATTAGTGTTTGGGAAAAATTGCCCAACTATACCATCCTCTTCCCTGCCCAGGAATTAGACACTGCACACTAACTCGGTGGGAGGAAAGGTGAATGAAATGGAAATCAATATTTTTGCACCATTTGCTGCATGTTTTACTTTGCATTTAAACTGGACAATTTAAGGGTCTACTTCTATCAATGGTCCCATTCACAGCACCAGCCCTCGTGCATTAAAATGTCTCAGCGCTTAGATTCATATGGTTAGCATTGAAATGCAGAAATGCTTTGAACTTGAAAATTGAGAGGCACTTTAAAAATCAGAGACCATCACTAGCCATGGGGTAGTTAAAACGTCGTTCCCATAGCCCTGTTGGAAATGCATACAATAAAACTTTGAACACAATAGTGCGCTCCTTCTACTTTCATTGCTACAATTTTTACAATCTTTGTTTTCTGTAGAGAACGTCAGGATGCAGATGGGCAGATGAAAGAACTGCAGGACCAGCTTGAAGCGGAACAGTATTTCTCAGTATGTATTGCTTTTGTTTTAGAAAAACGATTCTGATTTGCTTTGAATCCAGTATTGGTTTCGGCTAACCACCTTTTTATTTAAAGTCAATTAAGTTATAAAACACCATGAAACCCACGGAGTATGTAAAATGTAAATTGTGGAAGGTAGAACAGAAGACCAAATGACTCCTCTTTGACACGAGTGGTGAAACTTTAGCAAATTTGTCGCTACTGCAGGATTTCATGAGGTGAAGCCTTGCTAGAGGGACCGAAATTTCAACAGAAATCGGATGGCGGTTAAAAATTAAGTTTCTTGTCCATTCCCCCTTTCAATTTGTGTGTTCTGCATCTTGTATGCGATTTGTCATCTGTATTGTTTGGAATAGCATAAAAGATAGGCATGTTTCCTAATTGGCTAGAAAAAGGGTCTCCAAGCTTTTCAGTACAAGGGCTGCATTGTATATTTTATAAATATTCGTGTGCCGAAAAAAAATCAGAGTAACTACCCACCTCAAAAACCAATACCATTTGTCTGGCCTCTCTTTGCTACCCAGTCCTGTGTGCCAGTAACCCTCACTACTCTTTTCATGACCCCTACCACTCTTCCCTCTGTATTTACTCTCCACTAATCCTCATCAATCATTTGTCCATTGCCCCTTATGACTATCCCTATCCACTTCCCCATCACTTTCATTTAGCAGTCTTCTCAACTTTTAACTCTACCTTTGCTCTTCTTCAGTTCACCCCTGGCACTCTTCCCTTATCACTGCATCTTTTCCATCACCCCTACTTACTCGTCCATTCTATCAACCTCCAACCTCCTTTACTACTCTCCACTTCAGTCTTCCTCCACTCTTACACCAACAACTCTCCCATCACATTTATCACTCCCCCACCTTGCATCTACTTCCCTTCCCATCCACCACTCTCCTTTTCCCCTTTTTCCCTGTACACTATTGCTCTTCGAAGGTTTTTCAGCCACTCCTCACTCTCCTTTCATTGCGGTGATCACAAAGTACATCCTCGTTCTGTTGGATGCAGAGCCAGGGGAGCCATATCTGAGCACAAAGATAGCATGTACTTTGGAGCTAGCAGCCCTTTGGTATTTAGAGCCAACACCACCTTCAGGCAGCAGCTCCCTTGCACCAACACGGTAGATATTCCATTAAAATCGAGGCCCCATGGAAAAAATATTGCGGGACCTCTAAGATCATAGCCACGCATTTCAAACCCACTTAACCGTAAAGGAGAAACACACTCCAAGCTCTTGAATTTTAATGGAAGTTCCGCTTTCTGCCAGGGTGCAGTGTTGGACTGGCCTTTTGGGCAGCTTGGCACTCAAATGGTCAAACTTAAAGAGGCCAGTGTGTTGAACGTTTTGTTGGTTCTATCAGGGCTAAGATAAATAGCCAACACACTGGCCTTTTCAAGCTGGCACCCCTGACAGTGCAAGATTGCTCGAAAGACCTCACTAACCTGCAGGGGGTGCGGCAAATGTGGCACATCCCCTCCAAAGCCCTCTTTTTTGCCCCCCCCCCCCTTCCCATTATAACACTTTACAATTTCATTGCTTGAAAATAGTTTTTCCTGCCAAGGCTACAGTTTGTGACCCAACCTTTTTCTCTTACTTAGATGTTCACTTGAAATTAACATGCGACTAAACCCCTTGGCATCGCATTTGCATTATTTTACAGCTAGTTGATTAAATTAGAGGCATAACATGACTTTCAGTGACGCAGTGTGTCATGGTAAAACTGTTAATGTACGTTTTGTTTTTCTTCATCTTTGTCGTTAGACATTATACAAGACACAGGTTCGAGAACTGAAGGAAGAGTGTGAAGATAAGGACAAAATTTGCAAAGAAATCCAGCAAAAGGTTCAGGAACTGCAAGATGAGAGGTGCGGCAGTGTTGCATAGACATTAATTGCAAATGTTTTTGAGCCTATGTGCATTTTATTTGATGGTCACGGTGTATGTTTTGGTCCCGCAGAGATTCCTTGGCTGCTCAGCTGGAGATCACCTTGACAAAAGCAGACTCTGAGCAGCTGGCTCGCTCCATTGCTGAAGAGCAGTACTCTGACCTGGAGAAGGAAAAGATTATGAAAGAGCTAGAAATAAAAGAAATGATGGCCAGGCACAAGCAGGAGCTTGCAGAGAAAGATGCTACTATTGGATCGGTAAGAAGACCGGTACCCACAGTGGATAGGCACTGCATGTTCAGAATTATGATATTTTTCCTATTCATTCATCCGTAAACCTAATGTTTTAAAAACTGAGTAATCCTATAATTAATTTTGAAATAATATTTTTAAACAAAAATCTGAAAAATCTAGTTTAAATATTCTCCCTTTTTTAAGATAGACTATACATCTTGTAACTTAATACCCAAAATGATTTGATACACATTGTGGTTAGTGCTCCCTAGAATGTAGTAGTAATAGAGTATGCTCTCTTCTACTCGCTTGCACAGAAAGGGCAACACGGTTTACAGAAATGGTGTTTACATTCAAATTTGGAATCTAGGCCCAAAAAATAGGGCAGTATGAACTTTATTTTCCTCTTCTGGGAACCTCCTACGTGTTGAAGTTTTCTTGTGGAAACAAGTGCAAGGTCAGCCTTCCTGAAAGATGTTCTGTGACCTATGAGCACAACTGATACTTAGACAGGTGTTCTTTGCTAAAGTAAAAACCAGAAAGGAAGGAGTAGCTGCAGAAAAGTAAGGGCACACTATTGGTTATAGAGGCAAGGTATTAAGGCCGTCCTAAATAACAGCAGATCTTGGGACTTGCACAATGGTAAGGGATGTGAGTTCCATAAATGAGCTGCTCTTAATGAGAAAGATCTGCCCCTAGCCGTTTGCGCTTAGTACAGTCACCAGGTGAGCATCGGTTAGAGCACAATCGGAGAGAGGGAACATAGTGTACATATTTCTGTTGGAGGTAAGCAGGAGCCAGTCCAATAGAAGACTATATGCAGAGCAGATGGATTTGCAGCAAATCCCTTTTGGCTCTTGCAATGAATCCAAGGCTGCAGAGGTCATAGGGAGGCAGACCTAACTCCAATTTTACAGGGACATTTTGAATCCACTGTTGCCTTTTTAAAAGGCCAATGAGAGAACCCAGAACTAGAGAATTAAAGCAGCCCAGTCTGCTCAAAATGGTCGACTGGACCAGACAGAAACACTATTGAAATGTAAACTCCCAGCTCCTGGGTCACATCAGTTATCTGATTCCCAGAAATGGACACCCGCTTTAAGGTTCTATATCATGAATGAGATAAGTGAGCACAAATGTAACATGCCTGCATAGTATAGAACTGTTGAAATTCTGAAATGGAGGTTTTCTGTCCCACCTCGATATTCACTACTTTTTATTAGACATCCCAATCGGATTCCTGCTCAGTTAGTATTCAGTAGTTGGGCACTTTGCAACTTTTGTATTAAGACCCTTTAAAGCGTAAGTGCTTTGAGCATCCCTCTCACTACTAAGGAATATGCTTGTTGCATCGGAATGCAGAAATTGTGCTGCAACCAGTATCTTATACATCAGGCTAAAATTGTACACAAAAATTAGGATTTAATGTGCCATCATTTTCATTCTCTTGAAGTCTATTCTCTGGCAGAACAATGCTTATACTCTTCAATATCCACCTATTAACATTTGATCTAATTGAACACTAAACATTCGCCATTCAATAATTACAATATTTGTCATTTGTTGAATCGGGCATGAAGTGCCATATTTTTATAAAATGCTTTATTAAGTTCTTGATCCTTAATAATGTAACATACCATCTGTCAAAGAAGGGGTAAATTAAAATGTTAAATTTTTTTCTTTAACTGTAAGCATTTTTGATACATTTCTTTTTCCATACTTATGTCTCTGTGGCCACTACGGCATGTGTAGTAGTTGCAGTGTTTGTATTTTCTGTTTGTCTGGTGCTTTTTAGAATCCCTAAAAATGAATGAGTTCTTATAGATTTTCCCAGCAATGTCTGCATCTTCCACAGTGATGCGTGACCATAATCTCCTTTGGAGAAAAGGCTTACAATCAACCTAACCATGCCAGCTTTCTGAAGGTGCATGTGTTGTGCTAGCATCCATATTTACTTCATAAACATATTTAGGATCAACCTGCTGAAGATTTGATGTTTTCTCTGATGTTTAAGGCATCCAACCTTTGCAAAAGGCCTCGTAAATTAATGCTCTGAAGCTCAACGTAATATATCCTAGAGGTCTCCTAACTGAAATTCCTGTAGCTTGTGATAAAATGTTTCCAATTGCATAGTAACTATTTGGAATACCAGTCCTCTACCATTGTCAAAGCTTCATGTTAGGTGTAAACACTACTTGAGTTATTTTTTTCTCAGTTGTTTTAATCTGTTCAGATAATACTGTGCTAACAGGGTCTACTGACATGTAAAGCAGTAGCTTAAACTGCTTCAACGTGCAGATGCGGAGTTGATGAGGGAAGGTAGGGATTGCATGAGATTGGATTAGGATAAAGAAGACTCCGTCCCGATAACAGGTTGGCACAAGGCCCAGGTTGTAGCTTGGATTGTAGCCACAGAATACAACTACTATTTGTCTTAAACTTAACCACTTGGACACCTTCACTTTTAATGGTATGATAATTGATACTTTGAGAGTTGCCAATGTCTCTTTGAGTGAATTTGAGGATCTGGTCGTCAGCATGGAAAGCAAGTGCCTGTGAAGAGAGAGATTTCTTAGTGGCAGCACTCTGCAGATTAACCTCATTCAACTTCAACTAGGCTCTGAAGCGTCCCTCAACTGTTTAGAATTCTTTATCCTTCCATGGGCAACATCTTGCTGTTTCATTAAAGTTAAGAACCTGGAGCATTTGTGTTTTCAGATGCCCGGTATTGAGACATTACTGATGCCAGAAACCTCTCTGCTTGCTCTATTGACTTCCCATGTGTTTTGGATTTAAGTTTGTAAGAGATATCACAATTGCATGATTGGTTGCCTTTTCCTCTTTAGGTTGAGTATAGCCTTCTTTGAATAATTAACTTTGGATAAACCGTTTACTACGATCTGACGTCATAGTATGTTAATCAAATAAGGAGGTCCAGACCACGGGTCAACCAGGAGTTAAACGCTTGGCTCAAGTGAGAAAAGGTCTTTTGTGGAGCATACGGTTAGAAGGGAAACCGTGGAGATGTTGCGCACAGAATGGATCTCATCAGGACATGACACTTTGCTTCAAGTTCATCCATCCTTCCGCAGTCAATATTTAATTACTTATAGCTGCTTACATGCTTTCTCAGTTTAATCTTTTGTTACTTTTTCATCCGTGTCTTTTATCTGAAAAAGCTTTGAAATTTGTTCAGCACAATTATATCTTGCCTCTTTTATCACCTTAGTTGGAGGAAGCAAACCGAACACTAACCAGCGATGTCGCCAATCTTGCAAACGAGAAGGAAGAACTTAACAATAAAGTTAAAGATCTCCAGGAAGGTTTGTACCCATTAGCACAGATTCAATCTCTTTAGTAAAAGTAATTTAGGCATTAAATGCAATATGTGTATTTGTTCAATTACTTTTTTCATTCGATTACAGAAATTCAGAGGCTTATGGAAGAAGAAGCAAACACAGGACTTTCTAAAGTGCAGCTGGAGAAGCAGCTGATTAATGAGAGAACTCTGAAAACACAGGTATAGGCCATCATTGCTTCCCCATTTTTCTTTTGTTTCAATCATTTATTAATCTTTGCATGACTAGGTAAAGCAAGAACTCGTGTTGTGATATAAACGTGTTGTAAATTACATTTCTTGTAAAAGTTTTTCTAATATTGAACAGTTCAATCAATTTCTGTGCATAGAGTTTTTCCTTGCAGATCCATCCGACCCTTCTTTCCCATGCATGTCATCTAATCAGACCCTCTAGCTGCACTTGTTTGTTATATTTCTGCAGTAGTCCTTCTGCTGATTCAGATCAGGAATTGTTAAGTCCTTGATCATCAAACGCAGCTGATCCCACCATTCGCACCATGACTTTCCCATCTATTTAATACCTGCTTAAATCCTGGCAGACTACTAATTAACAGATCCTCCTTCCTCCTCTAAGCAAATAACCTCTTCAACCACCTTTAATCAGACTTCGGCCAGCTCTACATATGTAAAGAGCATTTATCAGTGTTTTCAGATTCTTTACCACTACCATCCTGAAACATGTATCCTATTTGTATCTTTCAGTTGATCATACCCCATTATCATCAGTCTTTCCCTCCCGGTCATTCACAGTAAATGTCGTTCACTGTAATTTGATACTGTATTTCCACCATGCACTCAATGTTTCAAACACCTGTCAATATATCTCATATCCCTTATCCCTTATCTTATATACCTTGTCCTTATGGAAACACACAAGGGTTCACTATGGAAACTGCATCTGCCTGCCCTCCTTAATCACATCCCCCTCCACTTTGGCTTCACCTTTATCTGATTTCACTATTCTAAGACCAAAAACACCACCATGTTTCAGGCCAAAGAAGAGTGTTGCGACTGTCTTATCACTGTTCTGTCACTTTTCCTTTTTGCCATACAATAAATTTCACTGCTACGCCACATGCCTTCCTACTTGTCTGTCTACCTCTGTCTCTCTCTTATGCTCAGTCTGCGTACTTATCCTATGCACAAAATTTATTTTCTAAGATGTTTAATCACTAAATGAATACTGATACATTTATGCTTGAAAACACTCCCTCTTTGCTGATAAGACACTTCATTGGCTAATGGAGGTGAACTGGAGTCAGTTTAAGACAACCCGTTTGGCACAGATGTATTTAAGCAATCCATCAGTAAGTAATCTGTTGTCAGGATTACCCCCTTCATACTTTCTGTACTTTGGAAGTAAGGTTGAAGCCCTTCATAAAAAAAACATTATTGACCTCACATGAGAGGCGGGATCAATCTTTTTCTGCTCAGCTTCGGACCATCTGGAATTTACTTTCACTGGATATTAATAGGTCTTCTGTTCATTAGCTATTTTTAAGAAAAATGTTGACTGCTCTGTTAGCTACATTTAATATCGGCTCCAAGGGACCCTCAAAAGAAGTAAAATAGTAAATAAGAGTTCAGCTAAAATGTTCTTGCCATATAGTGCTCTAACATTATACTTTACAGGCAGAGTGGCTCTCAGACATACAACGTTAATCAGGTTACATACAATAGCCGTGCATGTAAATGGTGGTCAACAATGTGTCTCACTTTCTTATGAATGCCTAGTCCCATCTAATCCTCCTGTGGATCACGCCACACTCGTCCAGCCGATCTTTCCTGGGAGGCACAAGCAGAATACTTGCCTTGCAGGCATCATACTGATCTGATCCATATTCAAACCAAAGGATCGGACCCCCTTACTGGAATTCAGTAATGGACTGCCTGATATAGTCAAAGTGGATTCTCTTTGCAACATAGAAAGAGTCTGCGAGATTAGTAGAGTGCCATAGTAAAATAATTCATTTGACGGAGTCTATTTGGGGTGAAACATTCTTCCTTAATCAGTTTCTCATCATTCCATTTGCCTCAAAAGCTTGGGTTAATACATTGTTTGCCCAGTCCCTGCAGTCCATGTCAACTTTCAAGATGTTTTTGCTCTTTCTTTAGGATAGGAGCAGGGTTCACAAACTGGATAGGCTTCTTGTCGTCTTTCTTGGTTAGAGGAAGATGTAAAAAAAGGTGCTTCAGAATAAGCTCTAGGAGTCTTGTATTATCTTTCCTGACCACATATTCCCAGAACCTTTAACACTGAAAACTCCCACGGCATATAATGGAAAATGTCCCTTGTGTGGCCATTTCTGTAATGGCCAAGAACATGGTTGCATTCATTGTGTGTAAACCTTAAAATTGTAACAAAGTTCTTGAAGAAATTTAAACTGCATATATTTTAAAATCCCATTCCTTGGCACTTAGTAAACTTAAATGTAGGTTCAGTGGGCATATGCAAGTTCAATTGTAAGGCCAACTCCAATTTGTTTTTACATTTCCAATCTGTTATTGCTGTCTGGCTCAGTGTTGCCGTTTATGCTTTTGACCAAAGCCTGCAAGAACATACTTCAATAATGCCATGGCTCTTCCTGTTACCTGGAGCGCTTCATGGCATTTCTGCCCAAGTCTTGGAGAGAACTACAATCATTGTCCCAACATACTCTTAGGAATAGCAATTCAGGCTCACTCGTGCTAAAAGCATAATTGATAAATGAAAACTTCCACTTGTGTCTTTTTCCCCCTCCAGTCCTACCTCTCAATATCCTGTACTAATTTGTCTCAAATCACAAAGGACCTGATAGCAGGGTGTGAAATCCAGTCTTGTACTGGCAGGGTGAGAGCAATCTGTCTGTTTGCTAAAAAAACCTATTGTCCGCATACAGTAGGCTTAGAGTCTGTCCATTGGTTACCATTGGTTGGCCTTTCTGTCACTCTCATGTGCCTGCTTTTTATTTGTTAGCTTGTATGGGCTTTCCTATGTTTCCCTTCCCCTGGAGCATGGATGCATTATTTCTGTCCTTTCACTTCTTTCTTTTCAAACATTTAAATTGTTTTATTTTGGATAAGTACTCAATGAGGGTGCATATGCTCTCCAGCTGTCTCCCTTAATTACCTGGCCACACTTTGTGTTGCTCTCTTTCATCCCCATGCTTCTACCCTACTACCTCTAAGTGTGCTCCCCATCATGTTCTTCCCCCACCTGCATTGGTTTCCCCGCCCATGGGCTTCTCCTCTGCCAGTTCCACCGTGCTCTCTTGCTTTTTGCTTCTCCCCCACACTCTTCGTGTTGCTTCCCCCTGCACCCTCACTATCGCCACCCGTTCCCTATGTGTTGCTTCCCAACCCACGACATACGTTTTGCTTCCCACCAACCACACTCTGAGTTGTTACCCCCCTCACCTGTCCTTTGTGATGCTTTCCCACCCGCGCCCTTTGTGATTGATTCCCACCCGCACATTCAGTGTTGCCCCGATCCACACTAACAAAAAAAATCTTTTGTGCTCCCCTTTTTCCACTTAACGATTCAACTCAGTAAATAAAATAAAGTGCTCATGTCATTGTGTTGGTGCTAGTATGCGTGGTGTATGCCTACAAAATGACATGCCAGCCTCATCATAGCACCTATTCTTTTGTTTCATCAGGGATGCTGTGCAGCATAGCTAAAAGCCATTGGCAAAAGCCCATAGATCCCAAAGGCGAGGCCTCCTAGCTTTGCCAATACATGGTAGCTATTGCTATTATCTTCGGTAGTAGGTCTCTGCATACACATTCCTGAAAAAGAAAGATATTAATGCAAACCAAATCAATGCAGTGAGTAGCAGAAAGCAATTGGATGCTAAAATATTGTCATGTAAAATATGGCATCTACGGACCTTTCATATGGTAGTTTAAGTACACCAAAGTCATCTAGAGTCACACCATTATTTTCAAGATTATTCCCAAAAAACAGCTCCAGTGTATATTAACAGCCCTAAAAAAAAAGATTTGTTATGGCAGCATTCCCATTGTACTCAAAGCCAAATGGTCCATTCCAAAGCATTCAGACAAAACTGTGTTAATGCAACCAATTTGACAATATTGTGGGTGAATAGATATTTTTTAAGTAATAAATCTGTATTTCTGTATAATAGAAGGCTTTGCTAGATATTTTGAAGGCGAAGGTAAGTAGATTTGAGAACTCTGACATCTGCATTGCTCCAGGATGTATGGTTGAATTAGCCTAAATAATTTAGAATAACGAAACAAATGTAAGCCTTTCAATTAATGTTATTTTTATAGTTAGTGTTAATAGGATTAAAAAAAAAAAATCTAAAACCTCGAGAACAAAGAGGTCACAGGACTTTTGCCCACCACTGAATTGCCTCAGTTCCCATATATGTTTTATAGTATAAAACACTAAGTTTCACCAGCTGTTGCTTTCTCGTGTAACTGAATTACTCACCCACTTAAAAACGGTCTCTAAACATGACCCAGAAAACATGCTTTTGATCTGGCATGTCCTAGGCATTAAGTTGCAGCCCCCTTTCTCTTCTCCGTTCCAGTCCCATGCTGTCCCCTCATTTCCCCCTCGTTAACACATCCAGTTCCATATGGGCAGACAGGGACTCTGTTTTGCCAACATTCTTATCAGTCCAGGCTCAAGTTTCAAACTTGCTTATGGGCCAAAAATTAAATGTCACTAACAATGTAGACATAACACTCTGTTGGTTTGTATCATACATGAAGAAAGAAACCCAGCTTATCCAGTTGGATGCCTCCAGATGACGAGGATATCTGTATTCAACATTGCATGGATGGATGGGGAGGAGCCTAGCGCGCAACCAAGATGGCTGCGTAGGCTTACGGCTCTCGAGGGCCTCCGCAACCTCCCACGTCTATCCTGACTTAATCCTGGTTTGTTCGAGGCATGTGGGCTGCTGAATTCATATCTGTGCATAGATCGCCGCCTAGTGTTGGGTCCGGATGTTTGCACGTTGTTGTCCTGGAAGAGTCTTCGAAGTATCCTGGGATAGGTGACTCCTCCCCTGGACTACAGTGCGCATGGGCATCCTCTCCATCCTCAGATTGTTTTTTTCCGCCATTGGGTTCGGATGTGCTTATCTTGACTCAAGTTAGGAAAAACTTTTTCTAGGCCAAAAGGCCTTTAGTTTGCGTCGGTACTGTTCCCGATCGGTATCGATATTATCTTGTTAGTTTACTAACTTCCAGAACCAACTTTTTCGCATCTTACCCGACCATCGACCCGTCATCGACGATGGAATCGAGGACACCATTCAAGCGGTGTCCTGTATGTAATGCGAAATATCCCCACATCGACGTCCATCCGGTGTGCAACAAATGCCTTTCACCGGATCACGACGAATCTACATGTATGGCCTGTGCCCGATTTCGATCCAAGAAGACTCTCCGGAATCAACGAGCAGCGAGACTCGAGGCGGAGCAAGCGGCACCGGCCCCAGCCGACATCTTCAGCGCCGAGAACGAAGATGTCGAAGAAGTGGAGAACCTACCCTCCAGTCCCGCTTCCGAACATGACTCCGGATCGGAAGACGTCGAAGAAAGACTCTTTCGCAGAGATGAAGACGACACCGAGGTAGGAGACTACAATGAGGCCTTAGGGGCCGAAGAGAGTAGCTCCGGTGACGAGCAAGGCCTACCCGTACAGACTGAGGATATCCCAGTGCGCCAGTCTATGGCTCCGGTCGAGGGATCGCCTTCGGGCCTTACCCAAGACCTATCCCGCAGTTCTTCGGCCCCGCCCTCTGGCCCGGCCTCGGACATTCAGCGGCAGCCATTAATGCCCAAACTGGCTGGTTTCCCTTCTTCGAAACCGAAACCAAAAGCTGTATTGGTTCAACTGAAACCGAAACCGAAAGTGGCGCTGGTCGGATCGAGGCCCACCACACCTTCGACGCCAGCAAAACCCGTCGGCACCGAGCGCACCAAACGAGACTTCGGTGCCGAGCTTGAAGTGGCCGACGTCGGAGTCGACATACGGAAAAAGACCTTCGGTGCCACCAAACCTACTCGGCTCCCGGCACCGACGCAATCGGCTCCGACCCCAAAGGTCAAACTGCCTGCTGCGTCTCACACCGCTTCGACGGCACCACCAAAGCCACACTCATCGAAGACGTCGACGGCCATTACCGCCCCTCGACTCGATGACTCACCGGCGCCGAAGAAGTCCACGCCCGCCTCTACAGAACCGGTCGGCGCAAAGGAATCGATGGCGCTCCAGGTGCGACCCGTTGCTGCGCAACGCACCAAAAACAAAACGGTCCTCCAGGACACGTCGGGCTCCGAGCCGATAAAAGCTCCAACAGCCTCTTCGGCACCGGCCAACATTACTTTTGGCCTGCCACCATCCACGGCCCCGAAACTGTTCCAAATCAGGACACGGGTCATCCACACCACGATCACGCCTGCCAAACGCTCTGCGGAGACGTCTCCATCACATCTCATCGACGCCGACACCGGCAGGATGATGATCCACAAAAGGAGAATAACTTCTGAGCCAGCTTTGGACTCCTTCCGGATCCCGCTTAAGAGAAAGCTGCCAGTGGCTTCGGAACCAGTTCTTTACGAACCTCTCCATTCACGCTACCAGGATCCACAGTCCTTCTCTCCCACACACTCCGACACGGATGCGTTGGAGGACTACATGGGTGACCAAGTCCCCTACCCCGGAGAGATGGACCCTGAAGGCCAACAGGACCCTGATCAAGCTTGGGATGACCCTGTAGACTCAGGTGCACCTATGGATGCACAGGACCCGCAACTCTATGGAGCAAAAACATCTCCCACAGAGGACACTGCCGCGTTCAACGCTCTAATTGAACGTGCTGCGGCCAATCATGGGGTGCAACTTCACTCTGACACCATCGAGGACGACTTTCTCATGGATACTTTCGCATCCTCAGAAAGGAATATAAAGACTCTGCCCATGTTAAAGGGTGTCCTCAAACCAGCAAAGGACATCTTCAAGGAACCCACCAGGGCAAGAGTGATAAACCCCAGGATCGACAAGAAATACAGATCGGCGCCTGGGGACCCTACTTACATTAGAGGCCAGTTACCTCTGGATTCCATTGTCGTTGCGAATGCTCGCAAGAGGGCACACTCGCAAACAGGTGATGCTCCTCCCCCGGACAAAGAGTCCAAGGTGCTAGAGACCTCTGGCAAACGGGTTGCCGCCCAGGCAGCTAACATATGGCGCATTGCCAATACTCAAGCGCTCCTCGCTCGCTACGATCGAGCGCACTCCGACACATTAGAGCAACTACTCCAACATCTCCCTGACCAATTCAAAGAAGGTGCAGAGATCCTCATCAGGGAGGGACAACTGCTCACAAATGCATCCATTAAGTGTGCACTGGATGCCGCGGATACAGCTGCCAGAGCCATAAACACTAGCGTCGTGTTGCGACGACACGCCTGGTTGCGAATCTCCGGATTCAAACCGGAGGTACAAAATAACATCCTCAACCAACCTGTCAACCCCGACTACTTATTCGGGCCGGAGGTTGACACCACCCTAGAGAAAATAAAAAAGGACACAGACACTGCAAAGTCCATGGGGGCCCTACAAACGCAGTCCTTTCGGAGCGGCTCCTTTCGTCGCCCCGGAAATAGAGGAGCAGGTAGAGGACAGGGGTCACAGCAAACATACAACAAGGGCAACACACAAAACACCTACGATAAAAACACCCGGGGTGGATATCGTGGCTCCAGCACAAAGGGCAGAGGACGCGGCTACGGCAACACCACGTCCTCCCCCAAGAACAAGCAGTGACGCCCTCTCCCTTCCTCCCGACCACATAACACCTGTCGGGGGAAGGCTACAAAGGTTCCTGTCCACGTGGAACTCCATCACCACGGACAGGTGGGTCAAAGATATTGTCAAATACGGTTACTGCCTAGAATTAACCTCAACTCCACCCACAATACCTCCAAAAAACCGTCCTATGTCCTCAGAGCACTTAACGCTCTTACAGCAGGAGGTGCAAAGTATGCTACTAAAAGGCGCAATAGAGGTCATACCCGTCCACGAGCAAGGTACGGGGGTGTACTCCCTGTACTTTTTAATACCGAAAAAGGACGGGTCACTCAGACCTATATTAGACCTGAGACCCCTGAACCAGTACATTCTTTCCGAGCATTTTCACATGCTCACTTTACAGCAAGTCCTCCCGCTGCTCAAGCAGGGAGACTTCCTGGCCACACTGGACCTCAAAGATGCGTATTTCCACATACCCATTCACCCCTCACACAAGAAATACCTCAGGTTCACTGTTCAGGGGCAGCACTACCAATTCAAAGTCCTTCCCTTCGGCGTGACAACAGCACCCAGGGTGTTCACAAAGTGCCTAGCTACTGTAGCGGCACATCTACGGAGGCAGCACATACACGTCTACCCTTACCTGGACGACTGGCTCGTTCAAGCGAAGTCAGCCCAGCAATGTGCCAGCCACATGTCCCGCACCATTCACCTCCTTCACAGTCTGGGTTTCTCACTAAATTACCCAAAATCCCATCTCCAGCCCGCACACGTACAACAGTACCTAGGTGCGACTATAGACACTCTGGCGGCCACAGCTCAGCCAAATTTAGTGAGAATCAACAGCATGCAAATGCTGATTTCCAAGTTCAAACCACAACACTCCCTTCCCGCGCGAGTGTTCATGCAGCTGATAGGCATGATGGCCTCCTGCATTTTCATAGTCCCACACGCGAGACTACATATGCGCCCGCTTCAGGAGTGCTTAGCACGTCAGTGGAATCAGGCTCAGGGACAGTTGAAAGACCTAGTGTTGGTGAGCGGTCGGGCATACAACTCTCTGCATTGGTGGAATCCACAAAACCTTTGCAAGGGCCGACCGTTCCAAGAGCCTGTTCCACAGATAATACTGACAGCGGACGCGTCTCTCCAGGGATGGGGAGCTCATGTACTCAATTACACAGTGCAGGGACTATGGACAACACAACAAAAGAAGATGCACATCAACCTTCTAGAACTGATGGCAATCTTCCTGGCTATGAAAGCATTCAAAGTACACTTGTGCAACAAAGTCGTGTTGATCCGGACGGACAACATGACCGCCATGTACTACATACAGAAGCAGGGAGGAACACACTCTCCACAGTTGTCTCATCTGGCTCAGAGCATGTGGAAGTGGGCCATTCAGAGGAACATGTTCCTCATGGCAGAACACCTCCCCGGCAAGGACAACCAGATGGCGGATCTGCTCAGCAGACACAGCCACCAGATGCACGAGTGGGAGTTACACCCATCAGTACTCCAACCGTACTTCCAGCAGTGGGGTCATCCAGAGATAGACCTATTCGCCACAAGCGAAAACGCAAAATGCCAAAGCTTTGCCGCCAGGTTCCCACATCCGCAGTCGCAGGGCAATGCGATATGGATGAACTGGTCCGGCAGATTTGCGTACACTTTTCCCCCAGCACCACTGATACCGCTGGTGGCACGCAAACTCAGACAACACTCACTGACACTCGTCCTAGTTGCTCCAACGTGGGCACGCCAGCCGTGGTACACTACCTTTCTCGAACTTTCCGTGGTGCCGCATCAAAGGCTGCGGGTCAAACCCGAGCATTTGACGCAGAACCATGGAGAGATTCAGCACCCAGATCCGCAACAGCTGAACCTGGCAATCTGGCTCCTGAAGTCCTAGAGTTTGGCTACCTAAACCTGCCACCTGACTGTATGGACATCATTAAGGAGGCCAGGAGACCCACTACCAGAGCTTGCTATGCAGCCAAATGGAAAAGGTTCGTCATTTATTGCAATAATAATGACATTAACCCGCTAGACGCATCCATCCAAAACATTATTTGTTACCTATTACACCTATACCGATGCAATCTGGCGTACACCTCTATATGTGTCCATTTGACCGCAATATCAGCCTATCTACAAACCAGGCAGCACCTCTCTCTATTCAGAGTGCCTGCCATCAAAGCATTCTTGGAAGGACTCAAACGAGTCATTCCACCTAGCCACCCACCAGCTCCAATGTGGAACCTCAACTTGGTCCTCACACGCCTGATCGGTCCACCCTTTGAACCTCTACACTCATGCGAGATTCAATTCCTTACCTGGAAAGTAGCTTTCCTAGTAGCGATAACTTCTTTACGAAGAGTTAGTGAACTCCAGGCACTAACCGTTCAAGAGCCATTTATACAGGTTCACGCCAACAGGGTCGTACTACGTACCAACCCCAAATTCATGCCTAAGGTAATATCGCAGTTCCATATGAATCAAACTATTGAACTGCCTGTTTTCTTTCAAAACCCACAGACTGTCGCAGAAAGGGCACTCCATACACTAGATGTAAAGAGGGCCCTCATGTATTATATCGACAGGACCAAACCCTTTAGGAAAACAAAACAACTTTTCGTTGCCTTTGCCCCACACCACAAAGGTAACGCTATCTCCAAAGCAGGTATAGCCAGATGGATCGTTAAATGTATTCAAATTTGCTACCAAAAGGCTAAACGCACATTAACGATTCCACCACGAGCCCACTCAACACGTAAGTTAGGGGCCTCCATGGCTTTCCTAGGAAACATTCCTTTGCATGATATCTGTAGAGCAGCCACCTGGTCCACTACACATACATTTACCAAACACTATTGTGTAGATGTGCAATCAAAACAGCAGGCAGCTGTAGGACAGGCTGTTCTCAAAACTCTTTTTCAGACCGCTGCAGCTGGCACTGGTAGCCGCCGCTAATAAGAGGGCACTGCTATATATTCTATGCACAGATATGAATTCAGCAGCCCACATGCCTCGAACTGAATATGCTACTTACCAGTATGCATCTGTTCTTGGCATGTAGGGCTGCTGACATTCATATCGCCCTCCCTCCTCCCCGGCGCCTGTAGCAGCTGCAGCTCTCAGAATTACTGTAAAGCATGGTCATCACTTTCTGTATCTACTCCATCACTGCCACAATGGCGAAAAACAATCTGAGGATGGAGAGGATGCCCATGCGCACTGTAGTCCAGGGGAGGAGTCACATATCCCAGGATACTTCGAAGACTCTTCCAGGACAACAACGTGCAAACATCCGGACCCAACACTAGGCGGCGATCTATGCACAGATATGAATGTCAGCAGCCCTACATGCCAAGAACAGATGCATACTGGTAAGTAGCATATTCAATTTGACGGGCTTTTGCAGATCAACTTGCGCTGAGGTGTCACCCGTTTTCCAAATTCAGATCGGACGCTGGGAACCGGAATGGTTGCACTCCGAAGTTTGCGGCCTGCTCTTGCCTTGGTCCCGATCTCGAGCTGGTGAAGTGCCTGGGTACGAAGTGAACAACAGCGGCTGGCTGGGCTTGCCCTGTCGCGGACCCCGCACTTTCACTTTCGTTTTCAAGCTTGTTTCCTGATATCGGCTGTGAGACTTTGGTGTTCCAGGGGGGCGCGGACAGCGGAGTGTCTGGCCTGACTCTCGGACTATACATGGGCTTACTGTCGGCGACGGCTGTGTTCAAGTGAATTAGCTACCTGGTCCCTTTTTTCCTGGTGCGGGCGGGTGCCAACCTTGGTGGCCTCCGGACGATGGCGGCGAGACTAGACGGTGACAAGTCGAAACCCAAGTCAACTCGGAGGGGTGCCTACACCCAGGTCAATAATATGGATCGATACGCGCAGGCAAAGGGATCCCCTAGCGGCTCGCATAAATCGCCTGAGAGGTCTAAAGAGGTCTCAGATACATCGTCAGAATTGACTTTGCTGGACGTCATGGGCGCCATTGAGGAGATGAAGACCTCTGTGGGTCAGAAGTTTGATACCCTGGCTCATAAATTGGACGCGGTTCTGGTCGATGTGAATTTTGTCAGGGCAGACCTGTCCAAAACTAACGAGCGGGTCGACTCCTTGAGTCAAGCGGCGTCGAACCTAACTGTGGACGTGGCCGCCCTGCAGACGGAGGTCCGTAGGTTGCGGCTAGCTAGTGACCTGACGGACCGTCGGCTTGAGGACTCCGAGAGCAGGGCTCGAAGGAACAATGTCCGTATCATTGCAGTGCCGGAAAGATCGGAGGAATCTGCTGCGGATCTTTTTGTGGAGGATCTGGTGACCAATCGTCTCGCGCCCAAGGGACTGAGCAAGTTCTTTGCGGTGGAGCGGGCCCACAGGATTCCGGGTGGTGCGCCCAAAGTGGGTGCTCCCTCGCGGCCTATAATCGCCCGACTCTTTAACTTTCGGGATAGAGACGCTATCCTTCAGGCGTCGAGGGTGGCCAAGCCGCTGAAGTTTGAGAACTCTGTCAGCTTTTACCCGGACTTCACGCAAGTGGTCCAAAAACAACGGCTGGGATTTTTGGGTGTCAAACGGCGCTTGAGGGACATGGAGCTGAAATATGCGATGTTATTCCCGGCTAGGCTGCGGGTTGAGTTCCGGGGTCGCTCACGCTTTTTCCACCGGCCGGAGGCGGTTGGAGACTGGTTGGATGCCCTGCCTCGGGGACAGGATCGAGACAGTCGGACGACGGAGAGCGGACAGGATTTGGTGGCGCAGGACTAGAACTTGGTTCCTGGTGATGGACTGGATTGGTGACGTTTTGTACCTTGGCTCAACTGGACCATAGTTTGGCACGATATGCCCTTTAAATGCCTGGGGGTTGTGGGGAGCTTATTGGGGTCCTTTCCTCCTTCTGTGGTTCTTTTTGTGGTATATGTTAGGGCGACAGGCACACTGCGAGTTGGGGGGGGCTGTTTGGGCTCAAGCAGGGGTGCAGGGAGGGGGGAGTTGTGGTTTGGGGATTGTGGGGGAGGGGGGTTGTTGGGGATTGTTTGTTTGTTTCGCAAGGCAATGTGAAGTTCTCTGCTGACTTATCCGGTTTGTGCTTTCCGGGATGTGGGTATCATGCATGGGAGTGGGATGGGGGATAGGGGATTGAGAATCCTTTCGTGGAATGTGAATGGACTGGGGGACAGGATCAAGCGCGGGGTGGTGTTGCAGTTTTTGAAACGTATTTCGCCCGACATTGTTTTCCTGCAGGAGACACATCTGATTGGGAACTCCTTCCATGCCCTCAATAGGAGGGGCTATCGCCTTGCCGCTCACTCTGGTTTCACTTCTGGCTCTAGGGGAGTGGGCATTTTGGTCAGGGCCTCTCTCCCATTGGAGGTGGACGAGGTGCTTCACGATGATAGGGGGCGCTATGTGGCACTGGTGGGGAGATGGGAGGGTAGGACTGTTTCGCTCGTTGCTGTGTATGTACCTCCGGGGTTACAGACGGCTACCTTTGCCGATTTGGGGCGTTTGGTCCTGGGACTCCCTGGGGGGGTTCTGGTGGTGGGGGGTGACTTTAATGCTGTTGTCTCCGGGTTGGAGGACCGTCACCCACCCAGGGATCTCCCTAGGGCTCAGGCCTGGTTGGGTGGCTTTTTGGACACTTTGGGACTTGTAGATTGCTGGAGATTGATGCACCCGGGACAGGCGCAATATACCTTTCACTCGGGGGCCCATGGGAGTCTCTCGAGACTTGATTACATGCTTATGCCGGCGATCCAAGCTGGTATGATTGGGGAGGTGCGTCATTTAGCCCGGGGTATTTCTGACCATTCCCCTATATGGATGCAATTGAAGGTTGTCCCTGGGGCAGAGGGGAGAGTAGCACCCATTAGCTCCTGGTATATACGTAACCCTAAGATCCGCACGGAACTGGTCAAGTCCACTGATCACTACTTTAATGATAATGTGGGGTCGGTGTCATCGGCCGTCTCCCTATGGGAGGCTTACAAGGTGGTGATCAGGGGGCAGGCCTTGTCCCTTATCTCCCATACTAAGAGGTGCGAGAGAGCAGAGGTGGTTCGCTTGGAAACTGACATAGCTGAACTGGAGGAGGACTTGGAGCGGGGAGTTACTGATGAGAAATTGCACGTTCTCAGCCTCAAACAATCAGATTATAGAGCGCTGGTCACGGAAGCCGCTAAAGGGATGAGTAGAGAGCAGCAAGGACGATTGTATGATGTGGGGGATAAGGCCGGAAAGTTGATTGCTTGGTTGGACAAGAAGGAGAGAGCGAGCAGGGTGGTGCCCGTTGTGGAGAGAATGGATGGAATGCGTGTGACTGACCCGGTGGAGATCGTTGACTGCTTCGCGGATTATTTCCGCGGGGTATACTCTCCGGTTTCTGTGCGTTCGGAGGAGGATTCTCATCTGTTGCTTAGAGACATTGCATTGCCAACCCTATCGGAGGCTGATGCAGTATTGATGGAGGCGAAGTTGTCGTCAGATGAGATCGCTCTGGCCATTCGCTCGATCGCATCGGGTAAGGCTGTGGGTCCTAATGGTCTTCCCATCGAACTATATAAGTTGCGTCCCGATAAGATAGCGCCGTATCTTCGGGACATGTTTTTCGCGGCACGTGCGGCGGGCTTCCTCCCCCCTGACCAACGCCTCGCCAACATAGTTGTGATACACAAAGAGGGGAAGCCGCGAGATCGCTGCACCTCCTATAGGCCCATTTCGCTGTTGAACGCAGAGCCCAAAATTCTGGCGAAGGTATTGGCTAATCGACTGGTTCGGGTCGTGGGCGACTTGATTAATCAGGATCAGTCCGGTTTCATACCCCATCGGAATACCGCTCTGAATTTGATGCGGTTGCATGGCGTGCTTGCTAGAGCCAATTTTATACGTGAGCCGGCCATCTTGGCATCATTAGATGCTACTATGGCGTTCGACACTTTGGAGACGGCCGTATATTTGGGCCGTGTTGGCGAAATTTGGGTTCGGCCCTGAGTTTATTGGTTGGGTAAAATTACTATATGCTGACCCATTGGCTCAGGTGGTGGTGAATGGTAGGGTGTCGGCTCCCTTCGCACTGGGGAGAGGTACGCGGCAGGGATGTCCGTTGTCACCCCTTCTCTTTGCACTTTCTTTGGAGCCTCTCGCCGCCTGGTTGCGTTGGGAGCCGTCGCTGCGAGGCATCAGATGGACGCCGGAGTTTGAAGACCGTGTCTCCCTTTACGCGGATGACATCCTTTTGTATCTCACCTCTCCCCGACAGTCGCTCACTGTATTGGTGGACGTACTGAATTCCTTTGGTCGCAACTCTGGCCTAATCATTAACTGGGCCAAGTCGTGTGTTTACGTCCTCTCGGGCGAGGCCCCCCTTCTGCCACGGGATTGCCCCATCCAGATTGCTACACTGGGGTTCAAATATTTGGGAATCTTTATCTCTCTGGATCCCGCGGTCCGCTATGAGCGAAACCTTCTCCCTCCCCTCCAGCGATTGAAGGCCGACGTCGCGAGGTGGCGACGACTTCCGCTCTCGCCGCTCGGACGGGCAGCATTGTTTAAAATGATGTCGCTACCTCGCTTCTTATATGCTTTGCAAAATACTCTAGATGTCGTGCCAGCCCGTTATTTCCGGGAGGTGGAGGGTCTTCAGCGCCAACTGTTTTGGGACGGCGGCCGCGGATCGCTCTCGCTAAGTTGACGCTCCCTTGGTACGATGGGGGGGGTCGCCCTCCCCGATATTAAACGATACTATTGGGCGTCTCAGCTGGCGGCGGTGAACCACGGGATATATACGGTCCTGCCTTGAATCCGGCCTTCGAGATGGATAAATTTCTGCTCCCGGGTGGGGATTATAATAGGGCGCTGTACTCGGTGACCCCGGATACGCGGTTGACAGGACCCACGCAGGTTGCGGTACGTGTGTGGCACGCGGCGAGTGCTGCGATGGGGTGGAGGGATCGCTTGACTCGGGCGACGCCGTTGTATGCCTCCGGGCGGTTGGGCTGTCTGTGGAGATCGAAAGGCTTTGAGAAATGGGATATGATTGGTATATGTAAGGTGGGTGATCTTTGGGCGAAGGGGTCTTTCAAAACGTTTGACATGCTTAAAACTGAATACAAATTAAATGATAAAGAGTACTTCCGGTATGCGCAAGTATACCATGTGCTGTGTTTGGTTTTTCCGGACGCTGCTGCTATCCCCGAGTATTCCCCATTGGAGGATAGAGTGTTGGATGGCTATGTGCCCGACAGCACTATTTCCCTGATTTATAAGAAACTCATTAATGATCGTGTGGGCTTGCTTCTCCGTTTGCGGGAGGCATGGACGGGCGATGGCTTGGAACTGGACGATGAGGACTGGGTGTCGACGGTGGCCTCCCCAAAAGAGGTGGCGATCCCCGCCCGCTTACGATTCGTACAGCTGAAGATTCTTCATAGAGTGTATGTTACGGGGCCCGGTTTGCTGCGTATGGGCTACTCGGGGATGGACTGTGTAAGCGTGGATGTGGCCTGCCGGGTACCTTTCTTCATATCTTATGGGAATGTTCGGAGGTTGTGCGATTTTGGAACGGTATCCACACCGTAATGGAAGAGGTCACGCACGTTGCTCTGTTGCCAGAGGCTAGGAGGTGTTTGTTGAATGTCTGGGAACCGAATGATTATAATGCGGCACAGACGCAGTGGGTGACTTTGGGGTACATGGTGGCTAAGCGTAACATTGCACAGTTGTGGGGTTCGCCGAGGCCGCCCACGATCGAGGTATGGAAGGAGAATATGGACTGGTGTATGTTTAGGGAAAAGACGGTGTATGTGGCGAGAGGCAAGCCAGGGAAATGGACTAAGGTATGGGGTCCATGTAATTTATATCGTGGACGTATCTGCACCCCGCCTCTGCCATTAGAGGTCGATATCGCTTTGTCCCCCTAGCCACGCATTCTGCGGGATTGTGTGAGGTGTGTTCCATGCTTTGTCTTCCCGTTGCCCCCCACTACCGCTTCCAGACAAGAACTGCTATGGACACTGTACGTAGGTCCCCGTCCTGGGAAGAGCACGCTGCTATTTCGGACTCTCATTGCCTTGAGTGTGTTTTGTATTTAATAGAAAATGAAACTGTTTTTTCCGATTGCTCCTGGCCTATGGCCACGGCCTGCTATATGTGCTCACGGACAGCCGGGAGCTTTGCCTCTGGTTCGTTTGAATGTGTGGCGTTGCATTGCGGGCCCTCGGGCTCTATAGCGGCTGGCCTTGGTGGTTGTAGGCCCTTGTCTGTATTTTATTGTGTACTAACGGTTTCTAATTAAAAAAAAAAAAAAAAAAAAACATTGCATGGATGACTGTGTCCTGTTTTAGGGACTGATCTGTCCGTCTGTCCACCTGTCCACTAGATCTCACAGCGCAAAGAATAGTCTCTCAAACATGCTTCCACTTTGGGCATTCAAACACGCAAGTCTGGTTGTCTAAATCCTATCTCAAGTAGAAATGAATCAAGGCAGAGGTTGTTCTCATCGCCAATGCCAAGAGGGAAAATTATGTCCAGGAGAGGGTTGATGAAATCCGTGCGAGACAGCTCACCCGTATAACGAAATCTGTAGGCTTCTCCAGTTTGAGGATACACAATGTAAACACGAACAAAGCCTAATAGTACCAATTGTTTTGTTCCACAAAGTGAATTCATTCCTATCAAGAGACGTCTTCAGAATAACCACCTAGGCAGTGGTCTTATTGCAATGTGGTAGGGAAAACACTCTGCTGGCTGGTTCCTTGACACTAGTACAGAAGAGTGTTCTTCATGCAGGGGTCTTCCTCATCAAAGGGCATTAGAAATTTGTCAGGGTAACACTTGCTTCAGATAAGGCATTAGCTTTTTCTACCCACTCTCATCCTTTATTAGTCCTACTGCTTCATCTGTAAGGCGTGAACAGCAGTGTCGGACAGGCTTATAAGGCAGCCTAGCAGTGCAGGAAGGGCTGGTCTGATGGATCAAGGTATGGGCTGTCTTTTTGGCAGTTTGTGGACCGATTTTATGGTCTGGTAGACCAGTGTTCATTGTTGTTTTCTCTACAAAAACATTGACTGCAGCAAGCACAAATGCGTGCAGTCTCCTATACCTTACAAAACACCTATAAAGGTTGTCTTTAAGGTTTAAAACTGCCCTGATATGCAAATGTGTGCCACTGTTTAGGGGGTATCTGATTTACTAAAGGTGGCCAATTTTAATTTGGTGCACGTGCCTATTTTCTGTCCCAGTCCGATCCTGGTGAACAGTAGCACTTTGAAGACATCATAAGCGATTTACTACAAGAGGCGCAGAATAAACATCACAAGCTAGAAACCAGAAAAAGCAGGAATGGAAACACTACACTCTAGGCCTTCACCGTACAGAGTCAAAGGAGTAGAACTCGATCTCAGTCAAAATCCTTCAGGCACAACATTTTCACTTGAGAAAAAAAACACTTAAACCCTACCCTTCAAGCAACACCTTGCAGTAGAGTGACCTAATGGTTAGATAGCTCTTTGAAGGCGAACATTCTCTGCTTCGGTCTAGCCGTCTCCTCTCCTCTGTCTTAACACAGTATATCCTCCCCTATTGTACAGTGAATTACTTCACGGCTAGTTTTAAACTGCTAAGATTCAAATACATCATTATAGCTCACCTTAATAGTGTGCTGTTTACATGGTGAGCTGTATATGGTGTTAACTGCAGCATCTAACATTTAGCTGTAGAAGTGTGTTGTCATGTTTCCTTCTGTTGATTGGTACTGTGGTTTTCATTTTCATTCCTCAACTATCAAATTCATCTGGTGGTCAAGTTATCAGTTCCTCAGTGCTTTCTGTGAGGTGTACCTTAGGATCATTTATTTATTGTTATGTTTTAGTACAGATATTTTGTAATGATACTCCAGTGCAGCATCCTAACAATCTGAATTAATTATTGCAGGCTGTGAACAAGTTGGCAGAGATCATGAACCGTAAGGATCCTATGCATAAACGTGGAGCAGACACTGACGTGCGGCGGAAGGAGAAGGAAAATAGGAAGCTCCAATTAGACCTGAAGTCAGAGCGTGAAAAGTTAACACACCTGGTGATCAAGTATCAGAAGGAAATGAATGAGATGCAGGCGGTAAGGAGTTCATGGATATGTCCCTTAAGCATTATCCAGTTAATAATAAGTGCTCTGGAAAAGGGTGTCTGACACTTTTTTAAACAGAAAACAATTTTTACCAGAAGCATGGTGGAACCTGGCCAATGGAATACACTGGAACTCTAAAACCAAACCAGAAAAGCTGGTCTGTTTGACATAATAAAGCTCACCTACCTGTTTCCTCTTTTAAAGTTTTTTCATAGTATTTCTAGAGCATATAATGTGATTAAAGGAGCTTCTGCAGGATCTAGGCATCAAATAGAATCCCGTATTGAAGAATATCCTGGGTAAGCATATCACAAAATCAGATAGTTGTAGGCAGAGCAGCAGAAACATGGGGAAGTGGAGCAAAATAATTATTGAAGTTGAGGTTAAGGGTCACACACATTACATTTATTGTTGCCATACTTTTTGTAAAGAATTCTGGCAGTCTTTTATACCAGGCATGCAGCTTGTGACCAGGAAGTACTCTATGTAACTTATGCCTGGTGTCCTGAGCTTGTTTGTAAAAAGATGTTCAGGCTTCTCCTAATGGGGTGTGTGTGCATAACCAACTCCCCCACCTCCTGACGCTCGAGGAAGGATGGAAGACTGTCTCTCCATGTAAGATGCTCTTTCAGACCTTCTGCCACATGGGGGTGAGGTGTGTCGTTCTAACAGGCAAGTAGAAAGAAAGACATGTTCGAGGCATATGAGCTGCAGATTGTACACTTAGCATAGATCGCCATCTGGTGTTGGGCCCGGATGTTTGCAGTTTGTTTTTCTTCTTGGACAGTCTTTGGAAGTCACGAGTTTGGTGACTCCTCCTTCGGTCCGTACTGCGCATGGGCTTCGGCTCCATCCTCAGATTGTTTTTTTCCGCCATCGGGCTCGGATGTGATACTTCGTGCTCCGGCTTCGAACTTCTACGGTTCCAGCCTCGACGGAAAATCCTCGTTTCTTCGAGTTTCTTCATCATCATCTTCATCTCTCGAAGCGGCACTTTCTCCATCCCGTACATCGGCACCGGCCTTCGGGCCCTCCTCGACTCCGGTCCCGGCCGATGGAAAGGACTCCGTTCAAAAAGTGCCCAAAATGTGGGTCTAAATTTCCCCACATCGACCTCCATCAGGTGTGTAACCTTTGCCTCTCTCCAGAACACGAGGCTAGAGACTGCCCCGCCTGCAAGTCTTTTCGATCGAAGAAGACCATCCGAGATCGAAGAGCTCGACGCACCATGGCGCACTCATCCTCTGCAGCTCCACCGGACATCTTCGGAGACGGCGCCGAAGCTTCGGGGCAAACACACACCGAGCAGGAGGAAGACGTCATCAGCGCTTCCGAGGCCGACGACTCCGACGTGGAGGACGTTACACCGGCGCAGCGGGCCGTGAGTACTATGCCCCCTCCCACCCCCGTGCCGAAAACCAAAGAGACTCAGGTTACTCCCTCGCCTGCCGGCCTGGGCAAAACCAAAACCAAAGCTTCTATCACCCCACCTACGGGCCCGGTGTCGAAGCCTCCAAAGTCTCACGGCAGCTCGGGATCGAGCCAGCCGACGCCCGGTGCCGAAAAACAGCATCCGGCACCGAAGAAAGCAATATCCAGCTCGACTCCGAAGCCACCGGTGCCGAAGCCTGGACACTCGGTGCCGACCAAACACAAACACAAATCTGTCGGCACCGACGCCCCGGCGCCGAAACCTCATTCGACGCCGAAACACCCGGAGACCTCAAGAAAGCATGGCGCACACAAACCATCGAACCCCTCGGTTCCGAAATCACCGGTGCCGACAGACGATCCGGCACCATTGGCTCTGTTTACACCAGACCCTCTACAAAAGACTCTGTCCAAAGATCCAAAGACTGGGCTTTTGACTTTAATTACCAAGAAAAGACGCCTTGATACTCCGGCTCCTCCTCCTCCACCCAAAAGGAAGGACTCTGCTACTTCTTCCCTCAGAGTGCCCTCCCCACTACCGCCTCCCCTACCTCCTCCACCACCTCCACCCCCTCCCCCTCCCAGGTCTCCGCCACCTCCACCTCACTACGATCCGGCCCCATCCCCAGATCCGGATGACGGGGACCCGGACAATTACCCGGCGGACGCCCCAATGGATCCCACTCCACCAGGGACCCCAGACCCATGGGAGGATTACAATAACCCTGATATAACAGATATACCTCAGGACGACCTATACCCATCCAGGCCGTCTCCTCCAGAGGACTCCTTAGGGTTTCATCATTTAGTGCAGAGAGCAGCACACTACCATGGGGTGGACATGCACAGTGAACCAGTGGAAGAAGACTTCCTACTGGATACATTTGACATACAAGACAAATCCACTTCTATTTTACCCATGCTTAAGGGTGTCACCAAGCACGCTACAGAGGTGTTCAAAGACCCTGTCAGGGCCAGAGTACTGAACCCTAGAATAGAGAAGAAGTACAAAGCGGCACCCACAGACCCTGCATACATTAAGGGCCCTGCTCCCCTAGATTCCCTAGTTGTCTCCACAGCTAGAAAGCGGGCTAACTCCCAATCCTCAGGAGAAGCCCCACCGCCAGACAAGGAATCTAAACTTCTGGACGCGTCTGGTAAACGCACCGCCTCCCAAGCTGCAAACATGTGGCGCATTGCAAACACACAAGCACTGCTTGCGCGATATGACAGAGCACACTATGACGAACTAGAGGCTCTTATGCAGCACCTTCCAGAAAAACACAAGCGCAAGGCTCATGACCTGATACAGGAGGGTAAACTAATCACAAACACCTCCATTAAGTGTGCCCTCGATGCAGCCGACACTGCTTCTAGAGCCATAAATACAAGTGTCCTGCTTCGTCGCCATGCCTGGCTCAGGATCTCAGGGTTCAAGCCTGAAGTCCAGGCGTCCATACTCAATCACCCCTTTGACCAGCAAACTCTCTTTGGGCCAAAGGTAGACGAAGCGTTGGAAAAGATGAAAAAGGACACAGACACAGCAAAGTCTATGGGGGCACTCCAAACACAAGCCTCTAAACGTTCCTTTCGACGCTCGTCCTTTCGTGGCACAGGCAGAGGCTCCTCCACCGATAACGCCTCTACCTCCTACAAGTCCCCTCCTCAAAATACCTTTTCAAAGGGCAATCAAAGGGGTGGTTACAGAGGCAACAACAATAAGGGCAGGGGCAAAACCAACAACACCCGTTCTGCCACCCCACCCGCACAATGACTCCCCTCCGCTCCCCCCAGACCATCCCACTCCGGTCGGGGGCAGACTACAAGACTTTATCCACACATGGGAGTCCATAACATCGGACAAATGGGTGACCCAAATCATTCGGTCAGGGTACTGTCTCAAACTAACATCTACCCCACCCAATATCCCACCAAGGCACCGTCCAATGTCTCAAGAACATTCCACACTGCTCAAACAAGAGGTACTCTCACTCCTCCAAAAACACGCTATAGAGCAGGTCCCCGTCAATCAACAAAATCTAGGGGTCTACTCCCTATATTTCTTAATACCAAAGAAAGACGGGACCCTCAGACCCATTCTCGACCTCCGGCCTCTAAATGCCTACATACATTCAGACCATTTTCACATGGTCACCCTACAACAAGTCCTCCCACTCCTCTGCCAGGGAGACTTTCTCACAACCTTGGATCTGAAAGACGCATACTTTCACATTCCAATACACCCCTCTCACAGGAAATACCTCAGGTTCGTGGTGGACGGGCAACATTACCAATTCACGGTTCTCCCCTTCGGGGTCACCACCGCACCACGGGTGTTTACCAAATGCCTAGCAGTAGTAGCAGCACACCTCAGACGTCAACATATTCACGTCTTCCCTTACCTAGACGACTGGCTGATAAAAGCCGCGTCCTACGACCAATGTGTGCAACATACAAACAGCACCATCCAACTGCTCCACCAGCTAGGCTTCACGGTGAACTACCAAAAGTCCCACCTCATACCATCTCACACAAAGCAATATCTCGGGGCCACTATAGACACCTCCAAGGGTATTGCCTATCCAAACTCAGCCAGAATCACAAGCATTCAAGCCTTACGCAAAACATTCCTTCCTCAACACTCTCTTCCAGCAAGAGTGTTTATGAAGCTCATAGGAATGATGGCATCTTGCATCTTCATAGTGCCCCATGCAAGACTCCACATGCGTCCACTTCAAGAGTGCCTAGCACAACAGTGGAACCAGGCCCAGGGTCAGCTGACGGATCTGGTGTTGGTGGACGGCCGCACACATCACTCTCTGCAGTGGTGGAACACCACAAACCTTTCCAAAGGGCGGCCGTTCCTGGACCCGGTTCCTCAGGTGATTCTAACAGCGGACGCATCGCTCTCCGGCTGGGGAGCGCACCTCCTACACCTCACCATGCAAGGTCTATGGACGCCACAGCAAAAATCGCTCCACATCAACCATCTGGAGCTCTTGGCGATCTTTCTAGCCCTAAAATCTTTCCAAAAACAGATTTCGGGCAAAGCAGTCCTCATTCGCACAGACAACATGACTGCGATGTATTATATACAAAAACAGGGGGGGACACACTCTCCCCAGCTCTTCCGCTTAGCCCAGAGCATATGGAGATGGGCAATTCCCCAAAACATCTTTCTCCTGGCACAGCACGTTCCAGGCGTACAAAACACCATGGCAGATCTGCTCAGCAGACAAACGCAACAACTACACGAATGGGAACTGCATCCACAAGTTCTTCACCCATTCTTCCAACAGTGGGGGCATCCTCAGATAGACCTCTTCGCCACCCACGAAAACAAAAAATGCCCAAGCTTTGCCGCCAGATACCCACACCCATTGTCCAAGGGCAATGCGATATGGATGAACTGGTCAGGCAGATTTGCATACGCCTTTCCACCTCTCCCACTAATTCCATTAGTGGTCAGGAAGCTACAACAGCACTCCCTCACACTCATTCTGGTAGCTCCCACGTGGGCCAGGCAGCCGTGGTACACCACGCTACTACAACTATCAGTGGTACCACATCAAAAACTGCACCTATCCCCATGCCTCCTAACCCAGAACCATGGAGAAATCAGGCACCCGGACCCAGCTCAGCTCAACCTGGCGATCTGGCTCCTGAAATCTTAGAATTCGGATACCTTAACCTTCCCCCTGATTGCATGAACATCATCATGGAAGCCAGACGTCCTACCACTAGAGCATGCTATGCCGCAAAGTGGAAAAGATTTGTAATCTACTGCCGTAATAATACAATCAACCCTCTAGATGCATCCATACAGCACATCATATGCTATCTGCTCCATCTTCACAGGTGTAACCTGGCATATTCATCCATACGCCTACACCTAGCAGCGATCGCTGCTTATCTACAAAACAGACGGCATTTATCACTCTTCAGAGTGCCCGCTATTAAAGCCTTCATGGAAGGCCTTAAACTAGTAATTCCTCCCAGGGCACCACCTTCCCCTGTATGGAATCTAAATGTAGTTCTTACACGACTAATGGGTCCGCCCTTCGAACCAATGCACAAATGTGAGCTACAGTTTCTCACCTGGAAAACAGCTTTCCTTGTAGCTATCACTTCCCTTAGAAGGGTTGGTGAAATACAAGCGTTCACCATACAGGAACCCTACATACAAATGCATCACAGCAAGGTCATACTTCGCACAAATCCGAAGTTTCTGCCCAAAGTCATTTCCCCCTTCCATCTCAATCAATCAGTGGAATTACCTGTCTTCTTTTCGCAACCCCAATCTGTTGCGGAAAGGGCCTTACACACACTTGATGTGAAAAGGGCGTTGCTATACTACATACAAAGAACGCAACCCTTCAGGAAGACTAAACAATTGTTCGTTTCCTTCTCTCCACCACATAAAGGCAACCCCATTTCGAAATCCGGGATAGCTAGGTGGATTGTAAAATGCATACAAATTTGCTATCAAAAGGCAAAGAGAACATTATCTGTTCCTCCTAAAGCCCACTCTACAAGAAAGTTAGGGGCTTCTATGGCTTTTCTAGGGAATATACCCTTAGATGACATCTGCAAAGCAGCCACATGGTCTACACCGCACACCTTCACAAAACACTACTGTGTAGATGTGCATTCCAAGCAGCAAGCTAGGGTGGGCCAGGCTGTACTAAAGACACTTTTTCAAACAGCTGCAACGGATACCGGTGGTCGCCGCTAAGGTTGGGTACTGCTATATAATCTATGCTAAGTGTACAATCTGCAGCTCATATGCCTCGAACGGAATATGCTACTTACCAGTATGCATCTGTTCTTGGCATGTAGAGCTGCAGAGTTGTACACGCCCACCCGCCTCCCCGGCTACCTGTATCCGTTCCAGTACATCTTATTTAGATACAACACATGGGTTTCTCACTGTTATTACTACGCTCCATCATTTCCCTGTTGGCGAAAAACAATCTGAGGATGGAGCCGAAGCCCATGCGCAGTACGGACCGAAGGAGGAGTCACCAAACTCGTGACTTCCAAAGACTGTCCAAGAAGAAAAACAAACTGCAAACATCCGGGCCCAACACCAGATGGCGATCTATGCTAAGTGTACAACTCTGCAGCTCTACATGCCAAGAACAGATGCATACTGGTAAGTAGCATATTCCTTCTTTCTAGTGAGCCTACCCAGGCTACACAAATGTTAATGGTTATGTTGCCTTTTTTGTGTCACTGATTCCTGGTTAGCACCTGTAAAATACCACCTGGTTTAAAGCAGCATTCTTTGAAAAACAAAAAATTATGGTTTGGACTGATTAGTGGCACTAATAATATCGAAAACTAGAAAGGTGATCAAAGGAGTTCTTAAATTAACCTTAGACACTGTTAATTATTCTGGGCTACATTCCAGAGAGTTGTGTTTTTGCTCCCAAAGTGACTGAAATGAATTCAGCTATTCTATTGTTAACCATTCTGTTGTCTTAAAATATTCTTGGTATAATCATAGCTTGCTCAAAATATACATTTTATGTAGCGTCACAGTTGATTCTTTTATCTATTTGGATGCCTTTATAGCTAATTTGAAAATTAACATCCATCAGTCGAACACACACAAACTATTGTTTAGTACAGTGCAGTAAACACTAGCTGTGTGATTTTTTCTTCTGCTTCAACTAGCAATTGTGGTCATGTTTTGCTAAATCGTTTTATATTCTGCTAACTCCACTCACTCATTTGTTTATTAATCACGTTTTTTCTTTTGTCTGTACTGTGCTACAGTTTTGTTTAACATTTTTTATTTGTTGGTATTGATCTTTTATTTAAAACATTGTTTATTTGTGAGTATTGCTCTGCATTTTAAAATACTTTGTAGACTACTTTATGCTTTTGTTTCAACACGTTATGCTTCAAGAAGTGCTGGTACATGTTAAGAGTTGCTTTTGTTTGTTAACATCCGTGACAAAACTGTGCAGTAATTAGTGCTAAAATATCTTGTTTTTCAGCAAATAGCAGAGGAAAGCCAGGTACGGATAGAGCTGCAGATGGCTCTTGACAGCAAAGACAGTGATATTGAACAGCTTCGGTCACAGATACAGACCATACACATTGGTCTTGAAAGCACCAGCATAGGAAGTGGACATGGTGATGCAGATGCTGATGACGGCTTCCCTGGTATGGTTCTTATCTTCACCTCTGTGGGTGGAATGATTAGAAACTTTTGCGGAAATTCACAACACACAAAATATTTTGTGCAGGCAAACTTATTTATTTTCAGATCTACTGTCCGATCACAAAAGTATTCAAATACTAATGACACTTTGTTTGATGTTTCCGTTTTGCACCATAACACACCGAACATTTTAGTGCAGAAAGCAAATGGCTAACAATCTTACATTTGACCCAGCCCATGTCGGTCCCATCTTAAAACTACTGCAAAAAGCAAACTACAAAAAGCACAATACAGAAGTATAAACTGCCAAAGTTTTCATCATACATGAATATAGCTGTATGGAAAAGCCTACCCTTTTTACATTTCTTGATTCGTCCACTGCCTCATTTTCAAACCTGTTGTAGGACCTGATAAATTTGCTATTTAGTATCGTAAATCCAGACTTATTCTATTTGTGTGCCAGTGGAAGGTGATGTTTTTTGGTTCCATGCTTTTGCAGTTTGTTTTTACAGTCTATATTTTCACATCCTACAACCAGGATATTCTTTAATATTGGAATCAATATGTGCCACTCCTGCCATTTGAATTTCAGTTGAGTAAGCTAGATAAGGAAATATTACTTTGTCTCCCCAAATTGCTACCAGCCACACTGTCATGTAGAGGAGGCAAAAACCGTCTGAAAGCTTCCAACCGATTTTAAGGAGGTTCACAATATCCCATTCACGGACAGATAACATTTAAACTGCAAACCCTTACACATAAGGTTAATAACGATGTCACATTATTTAAGAGCTAGATGTATAACAGTGTGCATTTCTTACGTTTACCATACCACTTCTAACCAAACCATCCCTGATATGTAGTTGGGGACACAATATCAACATTAACTTGGTGATTTGTTTGGCACAAGATCCTAATTCAGATGAGAACATAAGTGTACCTTTATACATTCTGGATGATGCTGATAACATAAATATGGAACATTTTATCTCATCATTCACATGGCCCAGAGTCCCTGCATGAGCCATTTTTGTCCAAGTAAGAGCATAGATATTCCTTAAGGTTTACACTTTACCAAGACCTCAAGTGCAGTTTTTAAGAGGAAATCTGATAGTACATTTCATTTGTATCTAGATGTTGCGTGAGACTCAAGGTGTAGTAAATGTATGAATGCACTTGGCTCTACTCATCCTATATCTTACTGCAGTAGAGTACCTGTTATATGGATCTTAAGCAGTGATTTTGTTACCTGAAGCATTGTATTTTGAGTAAATGAAACAATAGTTTGATGGAGTATAAAACCTGTATTATAAATGACTAATCAGTTGGTTCTTGCATTGATAACTTCTTTGTCTGCACTTTTTCCCCCTCGATCTATACTACTGTTTCAGTTCGAATCACTCAGTCCCGGACTACGGAGTCCATGTCTTTCTCCTACCAGCGCTCCTCTACCTCTTACAGCATTGCCACTAAACCCTCCAGGTCTCACTTTCTTCTCGACCCTTACTCTGACTCAGATGAAGAGCCAGTGTCTTGTTCACATGATGAGCAAGATTCTCAAGTCCCTTCAGAGCCAGATAGTGAAGGTGACATGCCTGAAAATACTGTAGTGCACTGTGTGTTTTACGCTAACTGTCCATCTATTGCTAACACTGTTTTAATGCACGGTGTTGAAAACACTGACGTCCCACCACTAAAATGGACTTTGTAGTAAAGAATGATGCATGGATTGAGAATTGTTTGTGTTATGAAAATGCTTGCTATTCAGAGTACCTTCATCCAGGCTTAGTGCAATAGACCACTTCTCTCTGGATAAGAAGTCATAATTATCGACCACCTAAATTCAGAAAAATTCTAGTACAGTTTCCAGTCAAATAATTCTTCAGTCAAGATTCACATGTCAAACGTTTGTTTGTCACAAAGTAACTTCAACTTGCATGCCTAATTTGGAAACATCAAATTATTTTATTTTTACCAAATATTAGTTACCATGTAATGCACAAACTGTCTACAATTTGAAATGTCCGTTAAGACTATTGTCCGCTAAGACTATTGTACCCTAATTTTCATGACTTCCTTCATGCTGTTGCATGTGCCTCAAATACTTCCTAATCCATGTGAAGTATACACCAAAGATAACCTGTTAGAAGTGTATTAAAACAGCTTGACTGAAGCACTGCACACTTAGGAACCTTGTTTAGTCATCCTTTCTTGATTAGCATTAGGCAACAGATTTTCTATCACACCCGACTAATAGCAAGGAATATTCTTTGACATCATCTTTTATTTTCAGAACACATTTGAACAAGTCCATTTATCTCCTTACTCTCCAGTAAATATATCTAAAAGTAATTGTATTCTAATGCAGAGGCTTTAAAGACTTATTTCTGTAACTGCCAAGAATAGTGTTTTAATGTTAGTTATTTCTAAATATTAAATTTTCATGGTAACCATGCAACAATATTCAGACCACATAAACATTAAAATTCATTTAGTCTTTGATTGAAATCCCTTCAGAATTGGTGGCAAACTTCTTTTAAATATTCATATTAAGAGTCATTATTCTTGGAAATGTTGGGATCAAAATTACCACTATCCAGCTGCTTTCTTTCTTTTTTATAGACACATTTTATTAGAGTTTGCAAGGTACGGTACACCTACAAGTTCAATATCACAGAGAAAATAAACTCGAAAAATAACATAAGTCGCATATTATTCCGTCCTTCCCCTCTCATGCTCCCATCCAGCTACTTTCCAGAGTAAAGTTCAACTGTGAATGTTTTCTGGAAGTCTGAAATGCAAGCTTCCTTTAGACTTCTTTTTAACTTAACTAAACATATTGTTTAGTTGAATGAGTTTTGGAGCTCTTCACTTAATAAGCTAAGCCCTAGAGGGACCAACATATTCATTGTTTCAAGACAATCTTGGCACGTTTCGGTTGTCTTCAACTGGTTAAGTCTCGATCCATTCCAATCCCTAAACGTTCTGATCACAAACCTCTACCTCACACTACTGCAGCCTTGAGGCAAACTTATGTAATCTGTTAGAAATAGATAATTATGTAGAACATTGTTTGCCCTTCCAATGTATTCGAATGGTATATCCTGAAATAGTATACATATCTGTTGAAATGGTCTATTTTTCCTCCAAGAGGAAAGAGGCAGATGATGCTGGTTTTTATTTTTACAGTAGGAAGGTTTGTCTAATTCGTCCTAAGGTGGTTTCTAATTTTCAAACTAGTGACGTTCTATCAGATTGTTATTTTTTGATGTATTAAATTATGCCCACAAAAAAGTAAGGTATGGCCCCCTTTTAACTATCAATTCTATAACGGAGTATTACCAGTTCACAATGTAATTTCACGTTTTAAATAAAAAAAACACACTTTTTTGTGATTGCCGTTGAATGGTCCCTCTTTCTTTTTCATTTTTTTAACAAGCGAGAAATACTTTGTTGCAGGGAGTGACGTGTTTTCTGCCAACACCTCTGGACTGTACGTAGTCCATTGAGTGTAAGGTATGTTTCATTGATCATCCCTGATGGAGATGTGTTTTCTGCCAACACCACTCGACTTTACATAGTCCATTGAGCGTAAGGTATGCCTCATTGATCATCCCTGACATACCTTTTCAGGATCCCTGAATGCCCACAAGTACATTTTCTGAACTAGTACCGATTGAGCCTCCAAATATAAACCGATGATGCACAAATCCCCTTACACTTATTCACTTGGAAAACAGTTTAAATAAACCAATGAACATTGTCTCGTATTTCGAATGCATGTTCCTCGGGATGGAGGAGTGTTTCCTAAACATGAACTGTTAACAGTATATGGCACCCCTGTAGTTCTGCTGGAAATCAAGTGCAAACAATTAATAGTAAGGGATCCCAGGAGTGGTGAAAATAAATATATATATATATATATATGAAACAAACTCCAACTTATCAAAAAGTCTCAAATTGCGCTGAAGCTTCTTAAGCAGGAAACGGACACCGGTTAGTGCTGTTTATTTAGTTGCAAGAAATGCCGCCATGACGCGTTTCGGGCCCGCAAGCCCTTGATCACATGACATGCCATTCGCTTTTTTTCCCCATTTTAAAGTGCTAGTGCAAAGAATGACCATGAAGGCAGACTTCCAACATATCGGTTCGTGGCATAGTGCCAAATACTTAAAACGCTATTTTTACATCATATTGCTGTTTGTAAACAATTACACTCACGGTTTAAATACCATAACAATGTGCAACGTTGATTTTCTGCAAGTGCAGGGAGCGACAATGAAGACAGACTATGTGTGTCTATCTCCCTACTAGTCGATAAAAGACAAGGTGCCGAAAAACAGTTTTTTTACGTTACTGTACAATTGTAAACAATTCCACTCATTGTATAAATACAATAAAAATTGAACAACGTTATTGTTTGGCTAGTACCAAGACCATGTAGCTTAAGAGTTGCTGGTAAGAATTTTAAGAACAATATTAAAAAAGTATAAAAGGACTTCTAATATATTGGTAAAAACATGGACATATGGTACATTAGATAGTGTAAAAATAGCTAAAAGTGGGGCAGGAAATAAATAAGAGCATATACAATTACGAGTGTTAAAAACATATCTTTACATAAAACACTCAAGGTTAAAACAATATATATATATAATTTTTTTACATAAAGTGTGGCATTAGCCACATGCTATGATTGAATTGTCTTTCTTCCTATATTGTGCATTGTCTGGGACTTTAACTATGCAAACCAACAGAATGTCTGTCTAGAAATTCTAGGAATTATCAAATGTATTTGTAAATAGTACATATTTTTCAATATAGTTTGTCGCCATATGTATGGTCTATTAATTTTCTGTAGTATTTTAAAAATAAAAAGAATTACAATCTAAATTCAATATCATGCTGTTTCCATAAGGTTTTTCGAGGCTACACTACTTGAAGGAAGGGAACGCATTCTAGTCCTATCATAATACTTATTTAAAGGAGGTCAACAGACAACAGATTTAGCACATTTTATCTGGTGAACACCTAGAGTGAATGACCCTAATTATACTTTTCTTTAAGGTTTATACTTGTAAACTCTGTACAATTGTAAAGGTTGTCACAGCTTCCTGATATGATTGATACAGTTTGGCCCTTTAAAACTTTACAGGCGTTTTTTAGGACACTGCAAAACATTAAAACTTTTTAGCTTGTATCTGGTAATTTTACTTGGCAATTGTTCAGTAATGAGTCCTTTTTTGTTTGATTTGCCAAGAAACAGTTGTATTGGTAATCTGTCTTTTCTCCACTCATTGCGTTTTGACATACCAAGCTTTTAATACAGGTTTACATACTTTTAATTTTGTTTGATATAAATATGTAGCTTAGTGTTATGTTCAGTTAGTCATGGAGCATGCATAATATATGAATAAACAGGAAGCAAATACATTATGTATGATTATTCTGTTTCACTCCAGAGATAACTTACTGTATATTTCTATGCATTATTGCACAAGGACTGATATTCTAGTGATTGGGTGCCCTGTGCCCAAATCGCGAACTTCTGACTAATTGGCAGGGTTCTGAATAACTTGTACACCTCAGCAGAAGTAAAGAACCTGGGACTTCTGTTCAATGGTGGTCATCCCTTTGCTAACTAAATTAAAACCGTATTTAAAGGTATGAATTTGCAGCTGTGTCTTCTCCGGACATTTATCCTTGTCCTTCATTCTTACACACAGTGTTTTTTTCTGTTCCGACATTCTTTGACTACTGCAGCATCCCCCAGAAGATTACTAACAGGCTCCAAACACTTTATATCCTGGTAGCCAGAGTCTGCCTTAACATCCAGTAGGTGGACTGCATAAAGCCTGCCTTTTAGTAACTCGACTTGCTCCCAGCGGACACCAGGATTACATTTAAAGTTCTGTGCTTCATCCCCTAAGCTAAATAGGAGAAGGTCATGAACACATAGAACCAAGTATGTTAGTTCAAGGGCTGAGACTCTGGAATGCCCATAACACCATTCTGAGAGCTTAATTCAACTACATAAAGTTGGAAAATTTCTGAAAACTGGACTTCTCAAGCTTGCTTTCAGTTGAACTCAACATAGCACAGGGGTTGTATCTGAAGAATATTGGATTATATTACCTCCCTGACCCGATCAAAGGTTCCACCAAGCCATCAAGTTTGACATTCTCTTTCTCAGTGCTCTACAAAAGAGGCACGCAGCGCAGTACAAAACTCCTAATAAATGTAATTTTATTTTTTTGCATGTGCAGAAATGTAACTACATTGTAGCAGTTGTGCATTTTATTGTCACAGTCTTTGACAGGCATGGTGTATTCAAAGTTGCTACCTTTTTTACATTATTTTTAATGATAATGGTGGTCTGTGGCTGGAAAACGTTTTTCTAAGGCCTCTGTTCAGCTAAATGAGCCAACCAATGAAATCCTCTAAAATTGTTTGCAGTTTACAGTTAGGGTTGTCTGGCCAAGCCCTTCTACACAGCATGATATGCAGTATGGACAACCACCTGTACCTGATGTTTTAGTGTAGTAGAACAAAGATAACTAGAATAAGTCTTTATATTAATTTTGATAGCGTCTCATTTTGGAATACAGTGTCAAAATCAAACCTGCATAATTCTCAGAAGAGAATTTATACTTTAGCTGTGTGAGAATAAAAGAGCTGATACACCTAACTAAAAGCTCTCAGTTCAGAACATATCAGTTTGTGGTATTTTATTTTGTTTCCAAATTTCTGAAAATAGAACAATTTAACTCATATTTTCCAATTGCAAACTCAAGCTATCTAAACTTCCTTCACTTTTGATAGACTACAATATACTGCAACCTTGCATCTGTGCACAGCCACATTTTCAAGGTAAGGCCTGCAGAGTAGTCGGTAGGAGTGGTATAGTGTAAAATTCTATGACTATTCAAGATTTCGCTTTGCTTGTGCTGTAAAGTTATTATATGTATAGAATGTTTAATGTTAGGACACAGTGTTCCCTTAGATTATATACTTGGTAGTAAATGCCCAGAGTTAAGTTTTCTTTGTTTGTGCATTTTATTCAGTTTTGTTGAAGCGGGGTTGGTTTGCATTTTGTTGTTTTTGGCTGTGCATTACAGTTGTGTTCCTGAAAATCGTCTGCAATGTATCTTACTAAGCACTTTTGTTGCAGATTGTGGCGTCCGTCTTGTCTGCTTTGAAGCAACTAAAATAGTTGAAAGACCTAATATAATCCTTAAATTACAGTTTAAAAGGTAACCTTTTTTTCTATGTCTTTATTGTAGAGTCAAGGCTAGAGGGTTGGCTTTCCCTCCCTGTCCGAAATACGAAGAAATTTGGATGGGTTAAGAAGGTAAGAGGCTAAGCTGTCTGCTGGACAATAATGTTAAGTATTGTCTGAATCTTATCACACCTCAAGAAATGGTTCAAAGAAATCTACCTGCCCCACCAACTAATCAAACCCTTTGCAAAGTTGAGTTCAAATTAATTTAAATTTTCTTTTCCTTTACCCAATGCGTTTTTTACTGTTTCACATGTGTTGGTCTGTTGTAACCTTTCCCAGTGGAAGCATGCAATCTATGCTTAAAGAAGTTGTATGTCTAAGCTCAGTGTCACAGTTTCTTAAATTCATTTTCTCTGCAAAATTGGCATTTTCTACAATACAAAACAAAAGGTGCTAGCACTTATTTGGCTGAGATCGGATTCCCAAATAGTTTTTTAGTGCTAACACAGTTAGGCACAGTAGTTTGAAATAACATGAAATTAACATAAAAAGTGCTTTCTTCTTCAATGAACATTCAAGCTTTCTTCTAGCACCATGTGGCTGGCGGAATGTGGGCAGCTTGAGCTTTGCCTTTTTTTGTAACATATAATTTATTATTTTTTAGCATCATTAGGTTTGAATTGGCTAAAAGTTTGTAATAAATGAAAAGGTGTTCCATTACAGACTGTGAGTCTTGTTTGGAACTATTGTTTAATTAACTATCAGAGATCCCCTGTGAGGGCCTAGCCGGTCTTACTAAAAGCTCAATTTCTCTTCTGATCTAGGGAGGACAATATTTTATAACTGTTAGGTTACTACAACTTGCTGAGACAGAGGTATTTTCTGCCTAATGCCGCTAGATTATAGAGATGATACTTGTCGTTCTGTGGTTACAGTTGACGCAATGATATATTTGTCTTCTTATGGACACATCTTCCCTCAGAGGTGCGAGTGAGCAGGGGGAGGTTTGAGGGTTGGTAGGAAAAGTTGAGGGTTCAACTTCCTCCTCCTACTTGAGAACCATAGTTTTATAACTACAGGGCATTTAGGGTGTTCGTTACAATGGCATAGTATTATCATTTGACGCATAACTCCTTTTTGTATATGTATTACGATTGCTCTTGAAAAACATTAACATTATCTTGTTACAAAGTTGTTCTAAACAGGGGACACCAAAATTGGTCTTGCTCAGGGCCCCAAAAATCCCTAAGATGGCACTGGGTCCAATGCAGGGATGACTGGTCTACCAGGGCTCTGGTAGTCGCGTCAAATGTACACTGGGCACATTTCATGAAGAGCAGTCTTTGCTCCACTTGGGCTGCAAAGTCCTAATTCATTCTAGTAATAGAAATAGACAATGGCACCCACTGGGGCACCTGGGTTTTTCAGACTTCAGGCACGCTTACCTTGTTAAAATCATTTCAGATTTCTGTTTTTGATAGAGTGGACGCACATTGGATCTCTGGTCCCCACTGAATGCCATCGGTCACTTGAGATCTGTGATAAAGGGTCAGGGTCCGCATACTTCTGCTATAATGCATTATCTCCAGAATGATAGGCCTTGGATAGATGATTTTGAAGATTCCAAAATCGGAAGGACCACAATCAGCCAGTGATACATTGACTCAATGTCTACGTGAAGCTAAAAAAGAGAAAAACTCTGGTTTTCGCTTGGCCAGGAATTGTGACATTGAAGGCTTGGACAAGTTGTGGAATGAGGAGTGCATAGGTACTCCAGGCTCCTCGTAGTCCTCATCCTTGATTGTCTCAGCTTGTGCTTGACACTCTGGGTGTTGAGACTAATGTTCTGTTACAGCTAGCAAGGTCCTCATAGTTCCTGAGCAGCTCACATTGTAAGGCTTCCTTGCCCATCTCTTCAGTCAGCTTTGGTACAGTCAGGTTTGTTAAACTGGTCTGGTTTACTCCTCTCTTCACTGGGAAGTCCATCATCTCGTCTTCCCTTCCAGGCAGGGCACAACAGGATGGCTCTACTGCCCCATGCTGGGCCCCATCCTTATGAGGCGGCGGTGATACTTCATCATTGGGTATCCTGCTCCTGGCGATGCACAGCAGTGTTCCTTCATCTTTCAAAGTAAATACAGTGAGCTTACAATGGAGGACCAATTCCTGTCCATTTAGTGGGAGAAGGGAGCTATGGGCCAGCGAGAAAGAGTTCCTCCTTTGAAAGTCATGGTCACCAATCCATGGCAGGACACACATTCTAAGGGAGTTTTACAAAGGACGGGAGTATGTACAAATGGTGCAAGGAATGTTTATTCAGGAGAAAAAACGCCAGACTTCAAATATGGAAATTCCTTTTGCCTGACAAAGAAGTAAATGGGCACTGGAATGTGGACTGGGCCCCATATAGCCTAGTCACCATGAGCAAGAATTAAGCTATATACATGCAGATCTCACAGCAGAAGTGCCAATTATTCAAACCAGTTCAGCTATTTCTATTGTTTCATGGCAGAGTTGTGGTGCTGATGCAAGTTGCATTCCGAAGCAAACATTTGCAAAGCAATACATCTGGCTTGCATTTTGAGTTCCCACCAAAGCATTTTTAAATCGTCTACTACTGTGTACCTTTGGGATAAGTAATTTAATGTGTAATACTGTACTTTGTGGATGTAAAATAGTTTCCCCTGCATTACACAGCAAACACTTCATAGAAGGCATTTTGATACACCAAACAGGAACGGCATAGCTTAAGGTGAAAGAGAAATTCTCCAGAGTACAAGCCTCTTTTAGTGGTAAGGTAAAAAAGCCTGTCAATCAGTTTCAGGGGCGTAGCTTCTGGGTGTGGGGGAGGTAAGGGTGCGATACCTCCCCAAATAATTTTTTCTTAGCTTAGTAGCCCTCAGTCGGGCCTGCTATCTGTATTGGATTTTCTCAGGATGAGACCCGAATGAAATACAAAACAGTGACCTTTGATGTAAACGAGAGAATCTAGGCACATTTAGGGTTTATATGGCAACTGACTTAGTTCACTAATGGCATTGTCAATGGGGGGCGAGCCATGAATCTTCCTAAAGGCTATCACTTTTAATAAATGCCTGTCGAGGCAGTGATATAATCAGATGTACTAAGGGGAAGTACTTACGCTTTTGAAGAGGTTGTATCATATTTTCACATTGTTTGTTACACAATGTACATGTCAAATGTTTTTATGGCTTGGCTCGTGCATTTGCTCCTAAAGCCCATGGCTCAGCTCTGGCTTGCATGAGCCCCCTTCTCGATTTGTAATTTGGGCTCAGTACATGAAGCCCTCAGTCTCTTGCTAAGATGAGGTGAAATGAACAGGGGCGTAGCTTTAACGGGGGTGTTGGGGATGTAACACTCCTCTAATGCATTCTTGGTTCTATAGTTGGGTTTGAGGGCCCTGAGTCAGGTCTGCTATGTCTGAATTGTTTTTTTCTCTTTTCCTGTATGTATATACATACTCATATACTTTTATGAGTTGCAATGTCACCCTGAGAGTTTGACACTGGTTAGAATATTTGCAAGTATTCATCCCATCACCCTTTTGGGTGTTTGATTGCCAGTAGTATGCCTGGACACTTGAGACTGGTGCAGCATTCCAAGCTAACTACTGCCAATGTTTGTGAATTTTAAAAGGTAGTAAGTCACCCATTCAAGGAACAATATATATATATATATATATGTTCATTGGCAGTAGTAAGCTTGGAAAGCTGCACCAGTCTCAAGTGTCCAGGCAAACTCTCAGGGTGACATTCCAATTCATAAAAGTAGCTTTTCTATTATGGGGGATATCAGGACTGGCCTCCAGTTGAGCAGACACTAACACTCACTTTGTTTGGATAACAATAAAATATTTGTGGCTCATTACCCCAGTTGTTTTGATTTAAGGCCACGTAGCCGAAAGAAATTATATACAGCAAATAAAACGGAGGTAGGGTGTTGTTTTCAATTAACCTTGAATGACTTTCATTGCAACTGTATCCCCGAAGAGTGTAGCTGTAATCCATCTTTTGGATAGTCACAAAATATTTCATCACGGAAAAAAAAACATTTAAAGTACAAAGATGGAATACAAGAACATAACCTCTTGTGTATTACTTAACCTTTTTGATCATATTTCTTTAATCCTCATGAGAACAAAGTTTGCTATTTTTCTTTATAGTATGTTGTTGTAAGCAGCAAGAAGATTTTGTTCTATGACAGCGAACAGGATAAAGAGCAGTCAAACCCATACATGGTGTTGGATATTGAGTGAGTATTTTGACAGAGCTTATTAAAACATATTATTATGATCCTATATTATGGCAAGAGCTTGTTAAAAGAAATACCCGTTCTACAGTTTTTAAAACGTGATGTTTTAAACATTTGAAGTTGAATATTAATCATTGTGTACATTTCTTTTATATTAGGAAACTGTATGCTTGTCGGTGTGTGTTATGAAACAGTTTCAGAACAAAATATTGGTTAATTTATACACGAGTTACACACAGGTTCTAGAATGCATAAGCGATTTTGGGCCTGTCCCTTAGATGCAGGCTACACTAGATCTCTCATTATCCACACATTGTATGATGCAGAAGGTATGGATTCATTAAAAATAATTGTGAAATGTTTCTATAGATGGTAGGGCGGTATAATAGAGCGTATAGCACCCTAGAGTATTGTAAGACTGTTATAAAGGTGTTTATGCTGAAACTTCGATAACTTTGGCTTGTTTTTCAAACAATAAGGCTGCATTTTATTAACGCATGACATTTAAATTTAGCATCTCTCTGTTACCTAGTCTGTAAGATCATTTTTCTGAGGAAAATAATTGTTTCAAAGTTATGAATCTTTTGAGTTCCTCTTTGAGAATGTTTAATCTGCGCTACATTATTTACTGATACATTGAGTCTCACTGTCCTCCAGATTAAGGAGATGCCGGAGCACTGGTAAGTGTATGAAACATTCTTGTTCAGTAAAACGCACCACATGCTGTTTCCCCTCTAGGACATGCTCTCTCCTATGCCTCGTCGTTACCTGCACTTAAGGTCATCCAACTGCAAAGTTCATGTTTTATGCCTTTTCCCCATCATTTTGTTTCATACTTCCTTAGATGGGCCTTACTTTTTGTTTTTGCTCTTGCCCTCAGCAACCAGTTTTAAGCAATACTCTCCCAATCATGATCCGCATTTCAGAAACTGACAAAAAAGGTTTTATTTGTGACAGTTGGAAATTAATAGAAATTCTATGCCCGAGTCTGGTCACCTTAGCCTCGCTTCCTTCTCAATGGCTTTTCTCCTGAGGGCTTTCTTCGTGTGTCCTGCCTCGTATGGGTTTATTGCACCACATATCATACAGGAGTTAATCATGAGAAAGCAGTAGTTTCTTTTTTACCTATTAAGGCGTGATGTTCAAATGAAGACGCCCCCTGGAAGTTTCATGACCCTGCTGTCTTCTGTTTAGCCAAACTGATTTTGCTTTACTGTATTTGCTTTTCCAACAAGAGGGTCTAGTTCTGTGTCTGTCTCTCAGCCAGAATACTGGTTCCTGCCAGCCTGGCCAGCAGCTCTGTGGGTCTGTCTGGCTTATTTCGATTGTGGTGCATGTTACTCGGATCACCTAAAATAATTCCACCAGAGTGTAAAGCAGTTGCAAGTGTCTGCGATTTTTCCACTTTTGTTTGTTGAATCACCTTTTAAACTCTCCTTTGCCCTAGTTGTTGTGCTTTTTTTTAGTCAGCATTAGATCTTTCATATATTCACATGCTTCAGTCATTCCCTGTAGTCAAGCTGGGACTCCCCAGTATATTTAAATAGCAGTAAACAGTGTAGACATGGTAATTGACTTGTCCAAACACTGTTTGTTTAGTAGCACGTCCACTTTTATTTGGAGCAACACAAACCTCAGCCAGTGAGGTGGAACCATCAGCTCCTAGAGGCCACCTAAACTCTGATTTCTACTGTACGTCATGTGTGAGGGACTCTACAGGCCGACCGAGCTTTGCTCTAGTCTTTCATTGAACTCAAGTCTATTACTTTTCTTGGCGTGCCGGGGGCCTAAACCAGCCCTATCATCAGCAACCAAACTCCTGTATTTTGGGCAAAATACTATTTTTTTCTGGGCCAGGGAAACCATTCCCTGCCAGTCAACTGTCACCTTTTCATCTAGTGGGCATAAGGTTTATTCTGATGAGCCACATTCCCAGTGTATTTGCCTTTGTCCTGTTCATAAGGCGTCAAGTTGTGATATTTGTAAAACCTTTACTGTAAAGGTTCTCAAGGAGAAGAGCTTGGCATTATATCTGATGGGAAAAGAGATGTTCACCCTCATAAAGGGGATGCCAGCAGGAATCTGCAGGGTCCTGCAGGGATCTGCTCCTAACCCTACACTTATAAATATTTATGTGCAGCCGCTGGCCTCTTATCATTAAGGAATTTGGAGTGTCAATCATCTCTTACGCCGATGACACTCAATTGGTTGTCTCCCTTACCCCTGAATCAGGATCCCAACATCAGCTGGCTCCTTGCCTCGAAAATGCAGCTCGCTGGATGGCGGATTGCTCATTGAAACTAAATTGAGGTAAAATCGAAATTATATTATTGGTGAATAATATAACCCCTCGGGGATAGTTAGGCTGGCCTGATTGTTTGGATACTCCATATTCTCCAACGTCCCCCATAAAAGTGTGGATATGTGACTGGATAGTTCCCCATCTATGGAAGCCCAAGCAAAATAAACGGACTTCATCTTATTTTGCTGTGCTGAGAACTTTACTTAAAATCTAAGAGTTACTACCTGCAGACTCTAGAAGAATTGTAATCGAGGCACTCAGTCTTTCCCGCCTGGATTACGGGAATTCTTTGTATCTGGGCTCACCTATAACGGTTATTCAGAAACTTCAATTGGCTCAAAATGCCTCTGCAAGGACCATTTTTAAGTTACCCAAATACTCCTCAGCTAAAAGTGCTTTGCCTCCTTGCACTGACTTCCAGTGGAGAAAAGAATAAAATACAAGCCACTATGCATGGACCATAGAGCAATTAACCACAGGGGATCCCCTGCTGATCTGGGCCTTTTTAGCGCCCTACACTCCCAATAGGATTCTGAGATCCACCAATGCAGGTCTTCTGAGGGTCCCACGTATTCAAAGAACCAGATAGAGTAGAAGATGTTTCTCACTTGTGTCCCCAAAATTATGGAATTCAGTGCCAACTGAGCTGGGAACTGAACCAAATGAAACTAAATTCCGAAATTGCTAAAAACGTGGCTGTACCCCAAGTAACCCTTAGTGTATAGCTCATGACTGTTCGAAGTGCACACTATTCAGGCAGCGCTGGGATGACTTCTTGTACCTATGAGCTCTTTAAATCCACATAAGATGAGATGCCCCCTCTTCAGGGGACAATTCTGTGAATAGTTTCCCACCAGGCACTCCCACGAAATCAGCACTTAAAATGGGACTCATGCAGTTTCCTGAACTTGATTTATTTGGTTCAGAGTTTGCAGCCACCTCCTCAAATACTAAGTAGGGAACAGGAAAGCATTCCATTTATCTGTCTACGGAAAAGATTGTGTAAAAATGTAAATCTAGTGATGAACAAGTGTCAGTGACAGCCGCATGAAAGACCTCATCGATGACGAGACAGTCCATGCCGAGAACGGCAACAACAGTACTATGTATGTCTTCTCTAGCACTGTTGCCTATGTTGATGGATTCGATTACAATGATACCCTTGATGTTGAGCCCGTCTACAGCAATGTTGATGACATCACCATCAATGTTGACTATAGCACCGTCCACTATTTTATATACTATACCTATGTTTTTACCTTGAAAGATGTCAACATCTCTTCTACCCCAAAGTCTGGAGGCTGAATAGAAAGAGGATGCTAGAGACCTCGCAGACTGCACATAGCCCAATGTAATTGATGTGTGCTATGTTCCATATTTTGAGGATGGAATGAAAGAGGACGAGTCTTTCGAAGAATTTGATTACCAGCAATATTATAGTTCACATATCTAACATTCGTTGGACTGTATTGAAAGAGGGAGAACTTACTCCAGCAATTATCATTGATGCAGCATGTACGCCTCAAACACAGGCTTTCTTCATCTTGCAGGAGGAGCTGTCTTGAGAAGACCAGGCTGGTTAAGATCTACAGCCTTCTGCCCTCAGGTCCAATCAAAGAATCTTGACAGGCCTGGTGATGGCCTCACTCTTTTTGGGTAACATGTAGATGAGGCTCTCCCAAGGTTTAAAGAAGACGGACAGTGGGACTGCAAAGGCGCTAGGTGTTTTACAGAACTTGTAAGACATTGGGTGAGTGGTTGAGGACTGTGAAAGCCCTACTCTGGTAACAACCACAATCCTTGCCAAAATGAACCACAAAAATCACCCAATTTAATAAGGAAATGTAAACATTAATCACCTAATTAATCTGTGCTTAACCTTCTAGTAGCTTGGCTCAAAAGCAGTCAATCTTAACTTAGAGGCAAAGTGTAAAGTACTTTTGCAGCTCACAAACATTAATAAAGTGAAAACACAGCACCCAAAAAATGCCAAACCAATTTAGAAAAATTGAGTGAAGTTTAATGAATGAAATGATTCCAAACAAATCAAATCCAATCATTAGAACTGGAGTTATGAATTTTAAATGTTTTAGTGCAAAATAGCGCCTAAAATGACAGCGCCAACTGCGTGGAATCTGGTTGCATGATACCGGGACAAATTCAAAAGTTAAGGCTGACCGTGATGGAGTGCGGGTTGGATACACAAGGTGGATTGGGCCCAGTCTTGGCTTACCTTTGGACTTAGAAGAAATTTTAAGAAAAGTTTTTGACAAGGCAGCAGACAATGGCACTGTGGAGGAGCCACTGGGTGTAGTTGCAGTGAAGATTTTTACCTTCTCCCCTTTTAAAAATCCAGCAGGAGGAAGCTGTAGCTGATGAGGGCTCCACTAGGCTGCATACTTTTGCCAAGAGGTCCCGCTGGACAGGGTTTGCTGCTGCAGAGAAGATCACAGCGGGAAGTCAGGCCTGCCGGCAATCCACTTCTGGCGAATCGCCTGGCAGATAGGTCCTGGTCTTCTGGCGGTTCTCAGGACACTTTTTGGTGACACGTTTTATAAATCCCACGTTTTAGGGTTGGGCAGGAGCAGCAGTTCCAAGGGTTCAGAATCTGGGGGCACAACTTGGGGAAGGGGGTGTAGGACTCAATCCAGCAGAGGCCAGCAGCAGAGTTCAAGGTCTCTGGAGCTTGTCATGTTCCTGGAGTCTCGAAGGCAAGCCAAAAAGTCCTTGTAGACATTTTTGGTGGTCCTGGGTTCAAGGAGATGGTCCAGTTTTCCTTCAAGCAGCAAGACAAGCCTTCAAGCAGCTGGGTGTCCTCTGGTAGCAGCACAGCAGTCCTTTGAGGGTCCAGTCAGTTCTCTGAAGTCTTTCACAGGTCCAGGAGTACAATGACCAGTTGATCTGTACCTGGTGGCAGCCTTTGAACTGGGGGGACATTCTGGGCTACACCCACATCGAATTCTGGAATTCTGGCTGGTGTCTGGTTTGAGTGTGTGTGCTGGAGGCAAGCCCTTTGGAGTGTAAGTAAGGCAGGGAACAGCTCTGCTCCCAGCCACAGTGGCAGGACGGCCCATCCCGCTTACATAAAGTCCCCTTTATCTCACGGTCTGGTGGAAATATGCACGCCCCAACAGTAGAGTCATTTACAGTTATATGACCCAGGACACTGGCAGCAGGCACCAGATGTCATGGGCAAGAAACTTTCTAAAAGTGGCATTTTCAGAATTGTGACTTTAAATCTGGCTTTACCATTAAAGAGGATTTTAAATTACAATTGATTTTATTCCAAACATGACATTTCTACTTTCTCCCAATCAACAGTTCGCATTTAAAATACGAAATTATTTAGCATAATGTTATCCGATGGAAGAGATAGGTTTTACAGTATCAAAATATAATGTAGGTGTTTTTCAATACCAGGACATGTAAAACTTAAAACTACATATCCTACTTTTAAAAAATACAAAGCACCTTGCCTTATTGCCTTTACAGCTTAGCTTAGGGGTGACTTATACATATTAAAAAGGGAGGCTTAGGCCTGACAAAAGGTTTATTTTGCCAGGTCGAATTGGCAGTTTAAAAGTGCACTAAAGGCTGCAATAGCAGGCCTGAGACATGTTTTAAAGTGCTACATCTGTCTGTGGCCCAATGAGTGCTGCCGGCCTACTAGTAGCAATTACTTGACAGGCCCTGGGTACATGCAGTACCACTGTACTAGGGACTTACAAGTAAATTAAAGATAGCAATCCGGTATAGGCCAATTTTCCCATGTTTGAAAGAAAGCGCACAAGCATTTTAGCACTGTTTAAAAGCGTAAAGTGCAGAGTACTAATGCCGACAAAAACGAATTCTGGAAATAGAAGGGGTGAAGGCAAAAGGTTGGGGCAAGACCCCACCAAGGATGTCGGGTCTAAAGGCACCGCAGAGCAAGATCATCAAATTTTCGTGGCTCATGAAGATCGCAAAATTATAGAGGAGGCTTCATACATTATGGAGGTCAACTCTGGTCAGGCAATACGACCAAAGATATACCTACTACCCCAATCAACAACAATGTTATGGAAGATCTTCAGGAAGAAAGAGAAGCCCCTCCCGGTCACGCTTCAATGACAACCGGAAGAGGGCTTGACTCTCAACCCTTGCTGCACCCTTCCATCTCATACACAGAATTGGGGGGCGGAAGGGGATTTCTCCTTTTGATCCCGCTTCGGGGTCCATGACATCTGATAAATGGGTGAGGCAAACTGTTTGCACTGGTCATAGAATTTGTTCATTGACCGCCTGTATCCCCACCCAAAAAATATAATTATCTCCACCTGAGGGGACTGCAGCAGGGAATTCTCCTCCTCAAGGGAACAATAGAAAAGTCTCCAACTACCAGAAAAAACTGGAATTTCACTCAAGTTTAATTTTGATGATAATATAAAATATGGGACACTGGAAACCAATTCTGTACCTAAGACAGCTGAACAAATATTTGAAAAAAAGTCATTTCTGATGAACCCTGTTCAGGAGTTCCTTTTGATGATCCAGAAAAGCGACTTCATAGCAGCCTTGGATCTTCAAGGCTAATACTCCCACATACCCATCCACTGAAAGTACAGGAAATAGCTGCACCTTTGGTAGCCGGACATCACCAACAGTTCAAGGCACTTCCTTTCACACTAAAATCAGCACATCTTATTTTTTTCCAAGTGCCTTGCACCAGTTGCCACCTTCCTCCGGCCACAGGATCACCAAGTGTATCCTCACAGATGGTGTGCCCCAGAACTTCTACAACACGCACAATGTTAAAACAAAGTCTTCCAAGCCCACTGTCTGACTCAAATTAACAAGGACTCGGAAGGACTTGAAGAATGAAGTGAATCGCAACATGCGTTTCCTCTTACAGATTCCTACATCAGCTGCGAAATGTAATCTAAAAAGTTCCAGGGCAAACTTCAGAAAATTGACTTGGCTGTGTAAAGAAAAAAAGGATGACTTTTGGGCTCAGCTCTTGTATGTGAGCAAGAAAAAGAATGTCAAAGATTTCTGGTCTGAGGGCAACCAAAAGCTAACTGGAGGCTAGAAGGGCACCAATGAAAACATTCCTGAAACTGTTTAGGTCTCAATTTTGTCATTGCACTTTGCAATCGACAATAAACCTGTGACCCAGTTTCCTCCCTAGCCATGTTCAAATGATTACTCTGATACTTTAGAAGCCCCGAAAACTCCTGAGTCTGACCCACCAGAGGACTGCTCAGAGAATACAATCCTTAAGAACTGTGAAATTTTGACAGAAGACTAGTGCAGACTCAAACTTGAGAGAATGCAGAAAGATCGCGCCCTTGGCCCAAATGGGCTGCCGTCAGCCCTCTTTACATGTGACCCCTCATTCTGGGCTATGGCAATGCCACCACTTGTAGGAATCTGCCTGGCAACCAACTGCATTCCGGACTCCTGGAAAGGATTGATTATTCAGCCAATCTTCAAAGGTGGATTGAAATCGGAACCTTGCAACTACCTCTTTATAGTACTCCTTGATAACGATGCTAAACCTTTCGCCAGTCTTCTGCTCAATGACTTCAAAGCCTGGGCAGAGGAAGGACAGAATATTCCTAGAAATCAGTGTGGCTTCAGAGACAACTGTGGTACCGCAACAAATCTGATGATGCTTGCCCTAATGTGCAACAAAACTCTCAGGAATGGATCTGTGCTCTACCCTTGCTTTATAGATTTCAAAGCAGCATTTGACAGCATCTCCAGAGCCTCCATGTGGCTCAAATTGCAGGATTGGGGTCTTCAAGCTAATTTATTGAGATCAGTTGAGCAGCTCTATTCAAACACCTGGGGTACGGATCAAATTAGTGTATGACACACCTGCTGTACGCGGACAACCTTGTGCTGCTAAGCCAAAGTTGGCCTTAAACACCAACTCTCCACCCTGCACTCCTATACTGTTAGGTATAACCTTGAAATAAACCGTACAGAAACCATGATGGTTACCGTCGGAAGGGAAATAGCAGGTCATGGCAGGTGGCACCCCAACGGGGAATAGCTCCAGCATGGCACAGAGTATAAATATCTGAGCATCTATCTGGACAGTCGAGGCACAGTCAAATCCCACTTGCTCTCTCTGAAAAACAAAGGTACCAGCCTGATGTTCATTCGCACTACTCTTGCCTAGACTCCTAAATTGTGTAGAAGGCAAAAGGAATTCCCACACAGTCATATGGGAGTGAAATCATCCTGGGCTTGGAGGCTATGCAGCTGGATAATTCTGTCACTCAAATTTATAAAGCTCCCCTTCAGCTGTCAAAGACTGCTTCACCAGTACAAATGAGGCTAGAGTTCATCATAACAAAGCAGTCTTGGGCCAGAAGCAGCGCATTTCTAAACTTCTGCCATAGGCTTCGACTTGCTCTGCAAGACACTATGAATGCCTCACTCTGGCGAGACCTGGAGAGCTGTGGATCCTCGTCCAAACGTCATACCCAAAAAGAATTAAAAGAACTCGCATGGAGGGAAAAAATCTCCCTCTGCAGACATTCAAAAAGCGCCCTGTGGTTTTCGCGAAAACATTGCCAAGATCAGAAGACATGGCTACACTGAGCAAATGCTCACATGTATGGGCAGTAATTAATTTATACACCCCGAGAATAGGCAGAAATACATCACCTGCACCTGCCCGCTATGGCTAAAAGCCAGATTTGCAGTTCTTCTGCTGGGGGAGTGGAACCTTCGGGCTCATTTCCCTCCATGTTGAAACACTGCAACTCAAGGAGCAATGTGTCGTTTTTGCAGCCCAAGCGAGGAAACCATTCTTCACATACTACATGCTTCCCTGCTACATCTAAGGAGACGTCTACTACACGGAGAATATATTCGCTTGGGAGTCCAGACCTTCCGTCAGGCTGTAATCGCCAGCCTGAACTCAAAGAATACCACACTAAGCTTCAAAACAGTCAAATTTCTCCAGATGACTGTAGCGAAATTGGGCCCTGCAAACACCTTTTTTGGTGCAGATCTTGGCTTTAATATCAGTCCTCCTCATTAACTAGCTGCAACTGAGTATTCGAGGCAATGCAGGGACAATCCATTCCCTTAATGCACTTTGCAATTTTATCGCATAAGTTCCCAAGAGGAAGGTCACGAAAAATACTGCTGCTTGGCTACTACTAAACATTAAACATCGGCTCAGCTTTAGGGTAACTTGTGTAGCCTTTGCATTTGCACTTCTATATCGGCTCGGGCCATCAGAATGACTGTCCAATGATGTTGCAAAATTGGGCCTCGCAACCACCTCCTGTGTTGCAGAACTTGGTAATAAAATCAGCCCTCCACATTTAACACGCTGCTACTGATTATCTGAAACATTACAGGGACAATCAATTGCCTTAATACACTTTGCACTTTTATCGCACAAGTTCCCAAGAAGAAAGTCAGACAATAATGCTGCTCGGCTACTGCTAAATATGAGACATTGGCTGCATCCTTGGGATAATTTGTGCAGCCTTTGCATTTGTACTTTGCATATTAGCTTGGACAATCAAAATGACTGACGTTTGCCCAGAGCTAACGTCTGCAACAACTTGGGACGAACTGTTTACTCGTAAAAAAAAATTAATGCTAGCGGGGTTGTTGGGGCTATAATACCAACTTTTGCACAGATCAAAAACTCATCTTTGCACTTTTTCCTGCACTTTTTGGCACTTTGCTCTATGTTCCTTCAACTACTGTGCTGCTAAGAACCAGTTAATAAGGACAGCTTCTACTGATCTACTGTTAAGTTGTGTCTACAAAAACTACATGTTTTTCACTAATGTCCTCTTAAGGTTTTATCTAAACCCCTTGGGAGAACAAGGGTTCAATGATCACTCGGAGCCAGCATTAGAAGCAAGCCTGGACTAACTGGCTGTCGTTCACTCCCAAAAGTGAATCCTTTGGGGGAAGCTAAGCCAAATCTGAACTACAGCACAGGCCAAAAAACAAAGTTGTCTCTGCACTTTGACTTTTTCATGCACTCTTCTGCACCTTGTTTTCTGCTTCCTCACCTTTTCTGCTGCTAAGTTTCTGTTTTTATGAAGTTCGATTCTCCTGTTCTGCTGCTAAGTCGCTGTCAAAAAACTGCTGTTTTGCTTTTGCCCTCTTAAGGTCTCATCTAATCCCTATGGGAGTCCTGGGGTATCCTTTTATCTTTATTGTGTTTTAATGGTGGTTTAAGGTCTGTTTTAAACTGCTGGATATATGACGTGATGCTCGCCTGTAAAGGTTTTTATTAACTGCACAGTAAATACACTTTATTTGTTTGTACTTGGACTACTGGCTTGTTAAAGCGCTATCAAGGGAAGAGGCACGTTTTTCTACGACAGCCTGAATCAACCTCTTCTGGAACCTGGGTCTCATGGTGAACAGGGAGAAATCATCTCCACAACCCCAGACGAAAATCCATTTCCTGGGTGCTATGCTCGACACGCAGCTGGGAAGGATTTTCCATCAGCAGGGAGAGTTGTAAAGCTCCAAGCTATGGCAGAGAGTCTATTGACAAAACAATTCTGTTAGTCAGACGGTACAAGTCTCTGTAAGGCCTAATGTCATCGTGTATAGGCCTCCTTCTCTTTTGCAGGCTCTAAAAAAAGACCCATCCAACAAGAAGTGGACATGCAATGGAAGCAAGTTGAAGGGATGAGATGGGACGACATAATCCAAGTCACAAGATGACTGAAGTGGTGGAGATTTCTAGAAAATCTCAAAGCAGGTCTCTTTTCAAACTCCAATAGAAAGAATTTTACTGACAACTGATGCATCAGTGGATGGATGAAAAGCTCATCTGCAAGAACCCCTGAATAAGAGTCTCCTGGTCAGATGCAGAAAAGATACTTCAAATCAGTGTGCTAGAGCTCAGGCCATACCTTTAGGACTGCAAGTGTTCCTTCCAAGATTAGCAATTCTATTCAGCCTGGAGAATACAACATTGATGTTCTACAAAACCAAACTAGGGGAAGGCGGTCCCAGCCTCTTTTCAGAAGAAGCCCAACTGCTATAGGATTGGACCATTTCCCACGAGATTGACGTTGCTGTGGAGCACTTGTCTAGATGTCAAAACAATCAGACAGATGTACTATTGCTGATAACTTTCAATTCAACTAAAATCTTTGCTTACTCCTTCCCTCCATTTCCCCTGATACCCAGAGTGCTGAAGAAGGGGAAGATGGATCATTGCACCCTGATCCTTATTGCGCTCGCGTGTCCATGCCAATACAGCGATTTTCTGTAGTTGTCAGCATGTCCGGTCATCTATCTGAAATTGTAATCCAATCTCCTCTCCAGACACCATAAAGAGATTCTGCACCATGACACCAAATCACAGAACCTGCCAGCATGGCACTTGAGCACTTGCAGTTTGATTGTTTAGATCTACCGCAGAACTGTATAAATATTTTATCACTGGCACGCTTCTCCTAACATTAGCATCTACAGGAAGAGCTGGAGAGATGCAAGCATTCATCCTTAAAGAAACTTTCCTCCGGTTCATAAAGGACAGCAACATCCTGAGAGCCAATCCCAGGTTCATACCCAAAGTTCCTGCTGACTTTCATTTGAATAAACCTGTATTTCTGAGATCTTTCTTTCCAAATCCATCTACGTCAGCAGGAACATAGTTACATTCATTGGACTTAGCAGTGATAACTCAGGATCTGCATTGATAAGACATACATTCATCTGATCAGCTATTTGTGTCTTGTAGACAGCCAGAAAGAGTTAATCTCCTCTCCAAACAGGGGATAGCATGTTGGTTCTCAACCTGCATTGCCTTTTGTCACATTGAAGCCAAGCGTCCACTTCAGGGAATAGTGAGGGTGTATTCCACCAAGAGCATGGTTGCAACTGCATCACTCTATGCTAGTATACTCTTGCAAAAGATTTGCCGTGCTGCCACCTGGAAGAGCTGGCACACGTTCATGCAGCACTACTACCTATTGACACAGCAGTGGGAAAGGCACTCCTCAGAAACCTATTTTGATAAAGGTGTGCCTGCTTCCACGTTCTTATGTATTATAATGTCCACTGATACTTTTCTGATTCTAGCATGTCAATATATAAAAGATCCACTGTTGGAGAATAAATTAGTTACCTGCAACTCCAGTTCTCCAAAATTTTAATCTTTTATATATTCCACTTGCAAGTGTCCCTCCTCCCCAGTCAGAGGTTCATTATATACTCCTCCCACACTTGTTGATGCTTCCATCTCATTGGCTGAAGTCCAGGTTGCTTCAAATGAGGTGGATGTGCTACTGAATAAACATCGTTGTGTCAGGTATATGGCCATGTTAACACTGTTTACTCATCAGCAATAGGAGCCAGTGGGAAATTGGAAGGAGAATACTTTCTCTCAAAACTTTTGTGGTTGTGCAATAAAATGCGTTTACTCCTCTTCATAGCCCCATAGTCAGAGACCTCTGTGTAGTTTTTTCATATGTTGGTTCATACACTTTTGAAACGCTGGTCATCAGTGGTGCTAAGGTTTAGCTCTTGCATGTTATCATCTCACCTTTGAATGAGTGAGTTGTATGTTCCTTGTTGGTCATAGTCCACTCCTGTTGTAAAGAAAGTGGCTGCCCCATCTTCTCTGGGACTAAACATACAGGATTCTTTTTCTCTCCTTTTGGCACACCTTATTGGCTTGTGGTCGAGAATCATGCCATATTTTAGTCTATGGGTGTAATAACCTAGGTAATACAATTCTGCAGCCTCACCTACCTGCTTTTTGCATTGCACTCCTTTTGTGCTTTGAGATCTGCCTCTATGGGCCTTCTTTTTGTTACTGTGTCCACTATTAACAGGACGTAGCACACTGTTTCCCATATTGTGCTGCTTCTCTGTAGACTGGTCTCTCTTTAGAGTCTGGCTGATTGCTGATCACCTCTCCCTTCCAAAACTCCAGAATGTCTAAAAACAAATCTTTTTTTTTTCTTCTTTGTAATAACTATTTCTCTGACCTGAATCCACCACCAGAATTAAGTCAAATGCATGCTTTATAAGCACCATAATTAATCATTTCCACAGGTATGAGCAGACAGGCACTCAGGGGCACAGAACATCTACGCGCAAGCCTCCCAAAACGTGACTCTTACTGTACTAGAATGTCTGGAGGAAGGAGCCTCTAGACTGTGTAACTTGTAATATCTATTTTTTCGGGTTTGATTGTCAGCCATGTTAAAACATTGCTAACAAAGTGTTTTTAAATTGCAGCAAGAGAGGGTGACTGATGCATTTGTTGGGTGTCAAGGAAATAGCTGTACAGTATGGACACTTTTAGTGAAGTCTCCAGCACTTACATAAGTGGACTAGTCTCAATATGTAGACTATAGATCCAATTTATGAATGTATTATGTGCTGTTGCACAAAGTTTTGTAACATCGCAGTGTGTGTGATCTTTCTTCCTCTGGTATTGTGCATTCAGTTAAACAATGCTCTGCTTTTACAGCAAATTGTTCCATGTGCGACCAGTGACTCAGACTGATGTGTACAGAGCAGATTCCAAAGAAATTCCTAGGATATTTCAGGTAAGTAGTTAACAATTTGTATTCTCATTTCAGTGTCTCAATAGGAGGATGTTAATCATGTTTTCATTGATAAGGCTTCCATTATAGCTGTTTTAAAGATGTGTAAATTTTGCTTTGAAATGTGTTGTGGTTGGAACTCGTTTCATGTGTGTTAAATACATTATCTGTCACTTGTGCATGCAAGGGACTCCTAAATATGTCATTGCTATCAGTGTGTTCCACCTCCACTTTGTGAGTAGGGTAAGTTGCACAAATATAGGCTTGAAGGAATCTATTGATGTAATTTGTCAACTACAAGAATATAATTGCACATAACAGGATGGTGAAAAATAGACAATAACTTAACAAAAATAAAGCAAACTTAGTTATTACTTTCATCTGACTTGCATGAGTGTAGTCTATGCATTGAGTGTCTTTTTTAATACTGAAGTTAGCATCACTGTCAATCTCTGTGTTTATTGTTGTAATTAAATACTACAAAGTGTGATCTTGCTTGACTATGGAGTTTTATGACTTTGGAGCGGAGTGGCTGCTGGTGAAATGCCTTAGTTAAGTTAGCAATCGCCTAACAGGCTTTTGATGTCGTGTTTGAGTAACTTTACTTTTTTAATGTATTGCACCTGGTGGGCCCAGTCCCAGTGAAGAACAACTGTTGTTTTTCCTAGTTATCCCAAATTCCAGCGTATCTGTAAAACATACTATGGTTGTGGAATGGGGGGTCCTGACCTTCTCATTAATTGAATGGCTACTGTGAAGGTATTTTTAATGGGGTAAAATGAACCTTTTTTGTCTTACTCAAATGTTTATTTAATAGAAGAAAATAGATCATAAAAACTAGATACCATGGTGAAACATTGTTTATACTGTACAGTTGGTTACTTACTTTAATTGCAGTTTCATTAAAATTGACTTCAAATGTATTTAAAACATGGCAAGGGAAAGAGTCCCGTAGATACATTTACTTAATAGAATGTAAAAACATACTCAATCCTCTTTAAACTCTACCTTCCACCTTTGTTGATGGTTTGCCTCCACATAATGTTTAATTTGGCAGGCCACCATGAGATGCAAACAGGTTACTTGCCAGACTCCTGTATTACCGTTGTGTGGCACAAATGCCATTTGTTTGCCAAGCCTGTCCTATCCTCGATGGGCAAGATCGCAATATTTCTTTCTCAGCATGTAGCAACTCAACACCATATCTGAGTTAGTTTCCTGTGCCATCTGGCATAATCCATATCTTAACTCACCGTTATTTGGTCCTGAGCTAAAAACTAAATCGCAAGTTGAACAGTTTGAACCACAAAAACTCTTGCTTAATATTTGTGCTTAACAAGAGCTTGTTCACCTTTAAATCAAAGTATGAATTAACAAAAAATCGTCCAGATTTCATCTTTGCTGTCAGTGTTATGTTATGTACCAGAACATGAGGGGGAAGTAGAGGTTGTAGGTTAGGTTCACCCTCCGCTAATACGATTACTCACCGTGGGGAAACCCTGGTGAGTGAGGGGACTATAGAAAGAGATAATCCTTCCCTTTCTTTCCAATCGGTGTTCTTCAGGATCAAATTGTTTCCGACACCATTTGTTCTTCCTGGTTAGGTTCCTGTTTACTTGACCTGTTCAGGTAGTTTTTTGGTAATAGTGTTATGTTATGGAAAGAATAAAGTGATATATTTCTTGTAACCTTTCTTGGTAACAGACTTATTCAACTCATTCCATCCCCTGATGAGTAAGATGATGGCGTAGCCATGTACCAAGCTAGCCTTCATATTCCTAGCCTAGGATATCAGATAGAGACATCTAGCCGCAGATTCCTTAGCTTGTGAATTCTCCCCAGGCATCTGACTCAATCCAGAATTTTCAGCAGTGCCTCTGCTTACCGGGGGATGGTCTCATAGTTCTGCGATGACATTGACTCTGATATGACGTCAGTTGATACATACAAGTCTAATCCTGTGTGCGGACGTCTGTTTGGAGCATCACGTTTCCCTAGAGCGCCTTCGGGCCGAAGGAGGTGATGGGTGAAATGACTGCTTCCTTGCCAGACGGGTCCATGCTCGGCAGCAGTTAGGCCCTTAGATACAGTGACACCGGTGCACAGCCCTCCGGGCTTTACACCTGTGGCGCAACTGACTCAGGAGCCACTTTGGTTGTTCCTATGGGATATGTTTCAATGGCGCCGGAAGGCTCAGAACTGGAGTCGGTGCCCAAACCTGGTGACAATCTTGTTTTGTCACCGTTGGCGCAATCTGACGCCCTTCTACTTTCTCATCCCGAGGTTGATACGATGTCCTTTACTGAGACGATAATTCATGGGTCTGTGGGTGAACAGTTTGTAGAAGGAAATGAGAAAGAGGTTCCTTTTGTGCATCCAGTGCATAAAGATCCTGCTATGATGGATTGCTGGATTTCTGAGTTAGGTGAAGCCAGTGGGTTAGAATCATCCCTGACTTCTAGCCTTCCATCCCCTCATGCACTTGCCTTGGAAGCCAGCTGTTCCTTGGCAGAAATGGTAAAAAAGGTGGCTGATGTTCTATATTTAACTCTGCCTTTGATGGAGAAGTCTATCGACCCCCTCATTGGGGTTCTTCATCCATGCCAGTCAGCGACTGGGCCAGTGTTACGCTTTTGGGAGGCTCTTAAGATATTTTACTGGAGGCATGGGCTAGACCTGATACTGGTGCGCCTGTGGACCATACTATTGCCCACAAAAATCTCAAGATTCCTTGTACTCCGATTGACAGAGATTCCCGAAAGCAAGACTTGTGGAAAACGTATGTTCTCCACCAGTGCAGCGTTATGTTCCATTAACACAAGTAGCGTCCATTGTCTTATGGGATTCTTTGCGGCAATTATTGCCATTGCTTCTGGATGCTAATAGGAACAAACTGAGTCAGTTGATTTCGGATGGTCAACAGGCGGCTGGGTTAATCATTAGGTGTGGAATGAACACCACCAATTTGATTGGTCGAGGCATGGCGTCTACTGTGGCGTTACGTCAGTGAGCTTGGCTTAGTTCTGCTGGATTTTAAGAGGCAGTCCAGTCAGCTTCAATTGACATGCCATTTGCAGGTGTTCATTTGTTTGAGGCCCATGCAGATGCTGCTTTGCATAGGTTTAGGGACAGTCGGTGTGACTCAGACTCTTAGCCCTGTTCCCTTCTTTCAACTGTTGCTGTATTTTAAGAGAAATGTTCCTGTGTCGAAGGCTTCTCTTGGTTTGTAATTTGGTTCAAAACTGCATTATGGTATGCTTTTGCAGTGTAACGTTCAGCGGCTTATCTGGTTAACAACCTGCCTTAAAGGATTCTATCAGCCCCCACACTCAGAGCCTTACATTGGCTCCCTTTCCGCAAGAAAGCCCTGTTCAAATTTCTATGTACAACTTAGTAATCCCTCTCAGGCTCTAGCCCTTAGTACCTACATAAAGGGCTCGCTCCCTATACTTCCAGCAGAAACTTGTGATCCAGCAACGTATTCTTTCTACGCCTCTGCCGAATTCTTATGGCTAAATACTGAGGCCTGCATTCTCTCACCTGAACGCACTTCATTGGAACAAATTACCACTGACACTACGAACATGTCCTAGCTTTATGGAATTCAAGAAACACCTTAAAACTTGCCTATTCTAAAACACCATCCTTATGCTAGCTATCTGCCTTCCAAGCGCCCTAATATCCCTTCCAGGATGGGTCGTGCGCTGTACTAAGCAATTCTTAATATAACATAACGTCCCCAGATATCATGTATCTGGCTTTGCAGGTCTTATTTTTTTAACAGTATTCTTGCTGTCGATGACAAGTTCTTTCTTTGGGTTTTTTCCTACCCGTAGGTAGGTTTTCTGTTATCACTGCTGAGGAGAGCCTCACTCAAGAGATTTGATTCTATGGTTTCTTTCTCTTGTGAGATTGATTACCTGATTGTAGAAGCATTTGCAGTAGGCTAATTGCCTTTTCGTTTCATTAAGTATGGGTACCTATTGGTGCAGGATCTGACTGTTATTTCATTGGAACTTAAGGTTCGAGGCATATCAGCTGCAGATTATACACTGTGCATAGATCGCCATCTGGTGTTGGGCCCGGATGTTTGCAGTTTGTTTTTCCTCTTGGAAAGTCTTTGGAAGTCACGAGGTCGGTGACTCCTCCTTTGGTTCGTATTGCGCATGGGCTTCGGCTCCATCCTCAGATTGTTTTTTTCCGCCATCGGGCTCGGATGTAATACTTTGCGCTCCGGTTCCGAACTTTTCCAGTTCAACGATCGACGCAAAAATTCTCGCTCATCGAGCTCCTTCAGATAATAAATCATCTTAATCACCTTCTCTTCGGCACTTCTTCGATTCCGGTCGTCGACGGCGGCCTTCGGGCCTATTCCGGCTCCGGTCTCGGCTGATGGAAAGAACTCCCTTCAAGAAGTGCCCTCGATGTGGGTCCAAGTTTCCCCACACCGATCTTCATGAGGTGTGCAACCTCTGCCTCTCCCCTGAACACGAGGCCCGAGACTGTCCCGCCTGCAAGTCTTTTCGGTCTAAAAAGACTATTCGAGATCGACTGGCTAGACGCAACATGGCGCACTCCCCGACCTTCGCTCCAGTCGGCATCTTCGGGGACGACGTCGAAGCTCCGGGACAGCAGAACATCGAAGAAGAGGACGATAACCTCGTCAGTGCTTCCGAGGCCGACGACTCAGATGTGGAGGACATCACCCCGGCGCAGAGGGTCGGGAGTACAATACCCCCTCCCACACCGATACCCAAAAAGGCTTCGGTCACACCTTCGCCTTCGGGCCTAGGCAAGACCAAGGATACTGCTTCTCACACCCCACCTTCGGGCCCGGTAAAGAAGCCTATTAAGCCTTCCGGCAGCTCGGGCTCGAGCCAGCCGACCAGCGGTACCGAAAAACACCCTTCGGCACCGAAGAAAAGATCGGCCTCCATCTCCACATCGAACCCAGTACCAAAGCCTTCGGTATCGAAACCTGCCCTTCCGGTGCCGACCAAACATCACAAGGCCCTCGGCACCGACACTCCCGTGCCAAAGCCTTCTTCAGCACCGACCAAAAAATCGGAGGTCCCAAAGAAGCACGGCTTAGACAAGCCTAAAAAGCCGTCGGCCCCGAAAACTTCGGCGCCGACCGAACAACCAGTGTCGCAAGAACTTTTCACACCGGATCCTCTGCAAAAGACACTCAACAAGGATCCAAAAACTGGACATTTGACATTGTCTTCAAAAAAAGAGACACTTGGACAAACCAGCTCCACCTCCACCTCAAAAGACGAAAGACACTGCTACCTCCCCTTTCAGAGTGCCTTCCCCACCTCCTCCACCTCCTCCACCCTCCCCACCTCCACCCTCTCCACCCCTGCCTCATTGTTCCCCAACCTTGTCTCCTGTCCCAGACGATTTAGGAGACCCTTATTATGATCCAGCAGATGTGCCACAAGACCCGACCCATGGGACGACTATAACAATCCGGACATCCCAGATGTCCCACAGGATGACCTTTACCCATCTAGGCCATCCCCACCTGAAGATTCCTTAGGCTTTCACCACCTATTAAAAAGGGCGGCACACTACCATGGGGTGGAGTTACATACTGACCCAGTGGAGGAATATTTTCGCCTAGACACCTTCGACAATGCACATAGGTCTACTGCCATTCTACCTATGTTAAAGGGAGTAATTAAACATGCACCGGAGGTTTTTAAAGACCCAGTCAGGGCCAGGGTCCTAAACCCCCGTATAGAGAAAAAATACAAAGCCGCCCCCACAGACCCTTCATACATTAAAGGTCCTGCACCATTGGATTCCCTAGTGGTATCTACAGCTAGGAAGCGCTCAAATTCTCAGGCGTCAGGCGAAGCACCACCACCTGACAAGGAGTCCAAGCTCCTAGACGCGTCAGGGAAGCGCACTGCGTCACAAGCCGCCAATATATGGCGTATCGCCAACACGCAAGCGCTATTGGCCAGATACGACGGCGCATTATGATGAGTTAGAGACCATCATGCACCATCTCCCTGAAAAATACAGGAATAGGGCTAATGAATTGATCCAAGAGGGAAAAACAATAACTAATACCTCTATACGCTGTGCCCTAGATGCAGCAGATACAGCCTCCAGGGCCATAAACACCAGTGTCCTTCTCCGTCGCCATGCCTGGCTCAGAGTTTCAGGTTTTAAACCTGAGGTACAAGCCTCTATATTGAACCACCCATTCGACCAAGATCATCTATTTGGCCCAAAAGTTGATGAAGCTCTCGAAAAGATGAAAAAAGATACTGACACAGCGAAATCCATGGGAGCCCTACAGTCACACACTCCTAGGCGCTCTTTTCGCCGCTCTTCCTTTCGGGGCACGGGCAGAGGCTACTCCTCAGATAGTGCATCCACGTCCTACAAATCCCCTCCTCAATCTACCTTCACAAAGGGTTATCAAAGAGGCGGATACAGCGGCAATAATAATAAGGGCAGAGGCAAGACAAATACCGCCCGCTCTGCCACACCTCCTACCCAATGACTTTCCCCCGCTCCCTCCAGACCATACCACTCCGGTCGGGGGCAGAATACAACATTTCCTTCACGTCTGGGAGACAATCACCTCAGACAGATGGGTGACCCAAATTATTCATTCAGAGTATTGCCTAGAATTAACATCTACCCCCAAACATTCCACCCAGGCAACGCCCTATGTCTCAAGAACATGCTACGTTACTAAAACAGGAGGTGATCTCCCTCCTGCAAAAACAAGCCATAGAGCAGATCCCCATAAATCAACAAAATTTAGGGGTCTACTCCCTGTACTTTCTGATTCCAAAGAGAGACGAGACTCTACGACCTATCCTAGATCTCAGACCTCTAAATACTTACATACATTCAGACCATTTTCACATGGTAACCCTTCAACAGGTTCTTCCACTCCTCTCCTAGAACGACTTCCTCACCACTCTGGACTTGAAAGACGCATACTTTCACATCCCAGTACACCAGGCTCACAGAAAGTACCTCAGATTTGTGGTGGACGGGCAACACTACCAGTTCAAGGTGCTCACGTTCGGGGTAACAACAGCACCAAGGGTATTCACCAAGTGCCTAGCAGTAGTGACTGCACACCTCAGAAGACAGCACATTCACGTCTTCCCATACTTGGATGACTGGCTAATTAAAGCCACGTCCTACGAACAATGTGTGCAACACACGGCCGCTACAATCCAACTGCTTCACCAGCTAGGGTTCACAGTGAACCATCAAAAGTCCCACCTGGTACCATCACACACAAAACAATACCTCGGTGCTACCATAGACACCTCAAAAGCCATAGCCTATCCCAATCCTGCCAGGATTGCAAACATACAGGCTCTGCGTCAGAAATTCATATTTCAACACTCTCTCCCAGCAAGAGTGTTTATGCAACTGATAGGGATGATGGCCTCTTGCATTTTCATAGTGCCCCATGCAAGACTCCAGATGCGTCCTCTCCAAGAGTGCTTAGCGCACCAGTGGAACCAGGCCCAGGGGCAACTGACAGATCTGGTGTTGGTAGACGGTCGCACCCAGCGCTCTCTGCAGTGGTAGAACACCACAAACCTTTCCAGAGGTCGACCGTTCCTGGACCCGGTTCCACGAATAATCCTGACAACAGACGCATCGCTCTCCGGCTGGGGAGCTCATCTGTTACATCTCACAGTACAGGGCACATGGACGCCGCAACAGAAGTTACTCCACATCAACCATCTGGAGTTACTGGCAATCTTCCTCGCCCTAAAATCCTTCCAGACGCAGATTTCAGGCAAGGCAGTCCTCATTCGCACAGACAACATGACTGCCATGTACTACATTCAAAAACAGGGGGGCACACACTTTCCACAGCTCTCTCAATTAGCACAGAGCATATGAAGATGGGCAATTCCACAAAAAATCTTTCTCCTGGCCCAACACGTCCCAGGAGTCCAAAACACTGTGGCAGATCTGCTCAGCAGACAAACGCAGCAGATCCACGAGTGGGAACTTCACCCACAGGTTCTTCACCTGTTCTTTCAGATGTGGGGGCATCCACAGATAGACCTCTTCGCCACCCACGAAAACAAAAAATGCCCAAGCTTCGCCGCCAGATACCCACACCCATTGTCCAAAGGCAATGCGATATGGATGAACTGGTCAAACAAATTTGCATACGCTTTTCCACCTCTCCCACTAATTCCATTAGTGGTGCGAAAGCTACAACAGCATTCCCTAACACTGATCATTGTAGCTCCAACATGGGCCAGACAACCGTGGTACACCACACTGCTGGAACTCTCCGTAGTACCACACCAAAAGCTGCACCTCACCATGCCTCCTAACCCAGAACCATGGAGAGATCAGACACCCGGACCCAGCTCAGCTCAACCTTGCGATCTGGCTCCTGAGGTCCTAGAATTCGGATACCTTAACCTTCCCCCTGATTGCATGAATATTATCAGGGAAGCTAGACGCCCTACTACTAGGGCATGCTATGCTGCAAAGTGGAAAAGATTTGTTGTTTACTGCCACAACAACACAATCAATCCTTTAAATGTGTCCATACAGCACATCATATGTTACTTGCTCCATCTACAAAGGTGTAACCTAGCATATACTTCCATTCGGTTACACCTCGCAGCAATTGCTGCTTATTTACAGAACAGGCAGCACCTATCACTTTTCAGGGTGCCTGCTATCAAGGCCTTTATGGAAGGCCTCAAAAGAGTAATTCCACCCAGAGTACCACCCTCACCTGTCTGGAACTTGAATATAGTTCTCACAAGGTTAATGGGACCCCCTTTCGAACCATTACATAAATGTGAGCTGCAATTTCTCACATGGAAAACAGCTTTTCTAGTGGCCATCACTTCCCTCAGAAGGGTTAGTGAAATACAAGCACTCGCTATAAAGGAACCTTTTCTCCAAATGCATCAGAACAAGGTTGTACTCCGCACCAACCCAAAATTTCTACCCAAAGTCATTTCTCCATTCCATTTAAACCAGTCGGTAGAATTACCAGTCTTTTTCTCACAACCTCAAACCGTTGCGGAAAGAGCTTTACACACACTGGATGTTAAAAGGGCCTTACTTTACTACATCCAAAGAACACAACCTTTCAGAAAAACCAAACAGCTATTTGTCTCTTTCTCTCCACCACATAAAGGCAGCCCTATTTCTAAATCAGGGATAGCTAGGTGGATTGTAAAATGCATACAGATTTGCTACCACAAAGCAAAACGAACACTATCTGTTCCCCCTACAGCCCACTCTACAAGGAAGATAGGGGCTTCTATGGCTTTTTGGCACACAGTCAGTTTCTATAGTGGCTCCATGTTCTTCGTGGAACATTTCACTGAAGAAACTTACTTCCACGTGCCGGAGGGGACTTATATGACTCCATTGACATCCGATCTGGAGTCGACAGCACGAGGCCAAAGACGCCTTCATCTGGCACGCATAGATACTGCTGAAAAATTTCCAGATCCATTCTGACACCTGGGGAGAATTCACAACTTAAGCAATCTACGGCTAGACTATGTCTAGTAACTTGTCCACCAAAACCACTTGCCAAAGCAGGCTGGCTAATACTTCAGTTACGTTAGGCCCAACGTTGAAATGTTGCATTGTTATAAATCACAATTACACAATTTTGGTTCGCCAAGCAGCAAAACATCACCTGCCATTAAAGATCCACTACATTGTGCAAAGGTGAACCTGCAAGGCCAAACACATGTACGATTAAACCGTAAATCTTCTACTAGTCTGTTATTGCTTCCGACATTTGCCACTATATTTCCTACAGAATCCAGAAACATCATAATCTTATAGTTATCAGGAGCTGCATATTTATGTTGTTTTTGAAGATAGTTTGGAACATGCTACCAGGAATCTAGCGAACCTCCAGGCACCCCAAATAGCAATGAAAAGATCACTCTGATTCATTATTTAGGATCTGTTATGAGTGCTAGGTACGTACAGTGAAAAGTGTTGGATCTCTAAGCAAAATTTCTTCCAACTGAGGACAAAAATGATCCATCGTACATTTATGCAGTTTCAAGTTATACTACGTTTATTTGTTTCAAATGCAGCTTTTACAACCAGTTTTACTTTTTTCTCAGACACAGTACTCGAAACATAATGATTACCCCTATTAAATATATATAAGGGTTTTCTCAGATGTATTTTTCCTGAGCCACGTTCTGAGTGATCTAGTGAGTGGGTAGCAAAGGTGTACAGATAGCCTCCCACCTTATTAATGGCTTCCCATCGCTGTAATCAACTGAAGGGCACCACTTAGTAAGGATTCAGCAACAAAGGAAATCCTTCTTAAGTATTGTCTCAAATGTGACGACCAAATACTAAGTTCACCTATTCATTACAACACCAAGCACAGACTTCTGCAGCTAATACATCAACTTGGGACTTTATTTCCTCAAATCAGTACAAAATAGTTGCTCTCACTGTGATGGGTTAGTTGAAGGTAATTTGAAAGTCTCCTATTATTCCACCCTGTTCTGCTTACGGTGGTAATGGATTTGATACGTCATACAATGTTAGTGTTCACTGTGTTTGTGGAGGATGTATTGCTGCTAAAAGTTACATGCGATAGCTCAGTTTAAGGATAGGATGAAAAAGTGATGCAGCCAGTTTGAAAGGAAACCTGTTCTCTGTGCAGTACGTGGTTGTTGCAGATAAGAATATTTTAGGCACTGACAAAAAGGTTGTCTTTGATTAGCGTGTCAGTATCTGATTTGACAGGACCTGATCTAGATGAGAAGACTATAGCATATTTCTACAATGCCTTTACGTATGAGAGAAAACTTACCTTGTTCATAAAATATCTGGAAGCTGTCCAAGGCTTGAGATGAGAGAATGGCTGGTTTGTAAACCCTAAATCAGTGGTTCTTAACCTGTTGTCCAGGGACATCTAGGGGTCCACGATGTCTACTCAGGGGTTCCACGACTGCTTAGAAAATTAAATACTTTAAACAGATTAATAAGGTGTTTATAAATGAAGATGCTAATTGTAAAGAAACTTAAAACTAAAAAACTTCTAAAAATGGGAAGGAATTTGAAATTGGAGCCTAAACATTCAGCTAGTATCCTCAGATTGGTTCATAGGAGCAGTCTATCAGAAAATAGTATGGGTGACCTCAGTTGAGTTTAGAAGAGGTTAACTTTTGCATTAAAATAAAACATATTTAAAAAAAATATATTTATCTGCACATTTTTTCATAATTTGTCTATTTGTTAGATGAGTGATTGTTTGCATATTTTTGTGTATTATGTTGTGGTTGAAATCCTCAAAATTGCTTATGCCAGAGTCCCTGAAATCAATAATGAGTCTGTGTCCCTGAATGCTAATAATAATAAATCAGTGGATTCCAGTAATGACTAAGTGGGGTCCACTTGTGTCAAAAACGTAAGACCGACTGCTCTACTTGAATAATTTAAAACTCCTGAAGTGCCTTGATATGAATAAAAGTAACTTGTGCTGGATTGTCAGTTATATTAATACTTGTATTCATTTTTTACTTGTTTTTTGTTTATGGTTTGAATTTCATGTTGTTATGTATGTTGTCTAATACGATAGCATTGGCTGCTTTATTAGTTAATGATAAGGCTTTCCTACCCATCATGTCCTCTTCAGTTCTATTAAAGGCAGTCATCTCTGGATGACTGCCTTTAATAGAAGCATGAAGAGGGACTATCAAAAAGACCTGCATTGGGGTGTTTTATGGGTACATGAGAGCCCCATTCAGCCTACAATTTATTAATTCCTGTGAGCATTGTTGTCTGTTTGAACTTAGATGACCTAAAAGGTTGAGTGTAAATATTCTCATGGTATTGTATTTTTCTGTGGATGTTGTGTTTTAAAATGATTTTATGATTTGTTAGCATTTACAAAAATGTACCAAAGGTCTTTGCCCAGCTGTGTCTTGATGGCAACATTTGGTGATGCCGCCCCAAATTATACAGCATCTATTGAGCTGACCCAGTTCTTCATGGAATAACGTTAGTTGGCATGTTCATTTATGTGTGTAAATGTGCTTGTGTGGTTAGCACTTGGTATTGTCTCATTTCTTTGCAAACCAATTCTTTTCCGTGCATAATTAATTTTGTTTTGTCATCGTTAGATTTTATATGCAAATGAAGGAGAAAGCAAGAAGGAGCAAGAATTCCCAGTGGATCCGATGGGAGAAAAATCGAATTACATTTGTCATAAGGGACATGAGTTCATACCAACTTTGTATCATTTCCCGACCAACTGTGAAGCCTGCATGAAGCCCCTGTGGCATATGTTCAAACCACCGGCCGCCCTTGAATGCCGGCGCTGCCACATAAAATGCCACAAGGATCACATGGACAAGAAGGAAGAAATCATAGCACCTTGCAAAGGTACTGACAGAAAAACTTGAACTTGTCCATCTGTGCCGTTGGGAAGAGTTTCTGAAACATATTTGTGAGGTATATATTAACCAGAAGTTTAGCTGTTTCAGACAGAGGTGTCTGCAGACTATAGCTTGGAGCTGGTTTTATCTTATTTGTAATACACATTTTTAAAAGAAATAGCAATTTAATAGTTTTCTGAACTTTTTGATTATAATTATACATAGCATTGTTTCAATGTGACGACTTTGTCACAGTTATGACAATTAGATTCTTCAAGTCTTTTTTTGGGTTTTATTTTTACATACAATTTTTGTTATTCGGATTTCTAAGCTATAGTTCCTGATCCATGAAATGGGTGGATATTTATTTTCCACCAGTCAGGAAATATATTGTATAATGGTTATGCTAGAAACAAGGCAGTGGTATATTTGCAATTATGCACTGTTACATTTCAGTGTTTTACACTTTCATTCTATGCTTGTGTAAGTATTTACCCATGTTTTCTACTTTTCAGTAAACTATGATATCTCTACGGCAAAGAATCTACTGTTATTAGCAACTTCCACAGATGAACAGCAAAAGTGGGTGAGCCGTCTGGTGAAAAAGATTCCAAAAAAGCCTCCAGTGCCGGATCCATTTGCTCGATCGTCTCCTAGAACTTCCATGAAGGTACAGCCAAACCAGTCTATGCGACGGCCAAGTCGACCGGGTCCTCCAAACAAACCCAGGTAAATGCATGATAAAGAATCAAGTAATGTGCACTGTTTTGAAAAAAGAACATAGTGGTTCAGGAAGGAAGACAATGTGAATTTCGTAATCGTTAAATTGCCTCTAAAAACAAGGTAGGGCATTTTGCTTGGTACTACAACATATAATTTGATTTGATTTTTTTTATTTTCACCATTTTAATGTTTAATTCATTACTTTTCGCTTTGGTGAATGAGTCCTAAAGTAAATCTTATCTCATTCTTTCATTTTGTCATTCTTTAACTTCCGTAATTTCAAACTTGTAAGTATTGAATACATATTTTAGTTATTATGTAACTGTTTTACATTTATTATGTACATTGTACATACCTTAATGTTTCTAAACAGAAGGTAAATAATTATGTTATAATTTCCTCCCTATCCTCCTATTGTAGATTAATATACTTTTGGTATCAGAATGCTTATCTTCTAATCATATTGTATAAATAGGCTTGACCCCCCCAAAACACTTGTGCGATCCTTGACCCCTACTGAGGCTTATGCACAGATTCTAGTATCCAATTTCCTTTTGTCAAAATGTAACCTCCTTTCTACACTCTTCTCAAATAAGATAAGTTTGGAAATATAGTATGACTTTGCACAGTGTCTTCTTTTTCTGACTTCAACTAAATGTTTTTTTTTTTTTTTTAAACCGCAAGTGAAGGTTAGTTCTTTTGGCAGAAATAAAATATGGCAGTCACAACTATTTGAAGGATTATGGTTAATGAACACCGAGCTATATGAATGATTAGCAGAATAATCACAAGGTAAAACTGCAATAAGAAAGATTTTGTTCAGTTTTTGGATAGACCCTGAGAGACTGTACCTAGCGATATTGTAATTGTCAATTGTATTTGTGTTGACATATTTACAAAATGAGAGAAGATGGTTTAAAACTAGAGTAACAATTGCTACAGCTGCTGTGATTGGATATGATAAACTGGAGTAGTATATAATTCAATAGTTATTTACTTTAAACAAAACCGATCCAGTCACACAATTTACTTGCTGTCCATTTATAAATTAAAGGCCTTTTCCACCAAATCATACTCCAAGCCTAATTACAGTATCATCCAGTGTAGGCTGGCTAGTTTTAATTTGGTTGAAGCTTTTTTATTAAGATGGTTCACCAAGCCTTGTGAAATACCAACTAGTTTCAATTTCTCTCTCTGTTATTAACCTACCTTTTTTCATGGAAAGTTAGAGATCGGGTTTGTTTCCCTTTAAAGTTTAGTCTCAGGAGGAGCTGGTTCATTTGATTCTCACATTATTTATATATTGCAGTCTTGTCCAATTGAATGTTAATATTTTTTATGAATAAGGTCTATCTTTTCATAGAAAGCAAATGTGTTTCTCACAGGAAGCTTAAAAGTGTCTGTCCATCAGTAAATTACTCTTACAAAGTTTCAAAGTCATATTATTCCAACAGTATGGACAGAATGGATGTTTTTATCCCCCTTAACCACTCATATTTATTTTTGGTTGGGAGAAAAACAATCTCTTCCCTGATGTTCTGTTGCTATACGCCTCCGTGCCAGCACTAGCACCAGTCTTGGGTACTTATATTGCATCATCTTATTCTTTACTTTGGGAACTACACCCAGCAGGCCCTACTGTGGGACAAGTTGCAAGGGTATACCTGTTGCCTCTACCAACTTGGCAAATACTTCTCGCCAAAAAATTGCAAGCAGAGTACACTGCCAGCTTAAGTGCAGGAAGTTTACTCCCGCTGTGTCACACTTGGGCCACTTGGACGATATATGTGGGTACATTTGAATCAGTATAATCTGCATCAGGTAGATGCGATCCAGAAAATTTTATTGGATCAATATACATCACGCATTCCTGATACCTCCCCCACCTGTGCAGATGCCGTATCCCATTATTTGTCACTCATCTGTTCCTCTACATCAACTTCACAGGCCCCTCTGTCTCAAGCTGCCATTTTAGGTTTTCCTGTTCCATAGTTCAATAGATGTCACCTTATGTTGGATGTAACCCAACTGCAACACAGCCTCCAGAGTCTTTGTAGTTGTAGCAGTAAATCCAGTCCAGATTTCCTGGCCAGTATAGCGTAGTGTCGAAAATGCCCTGGACACATCTCTCAGGATACTACAGCCCCCCCCTCCACCCACCATCATAATCCCATCAATGCACTTGAACAGTTGCAGTGCCCAAATATCTAAATTCCTCACAAAGGGTGTTCGTTTGAAAACTCCTTTAGTAGTTCTTTCCCATATGCTGCCAGTCTGTCGTACTATGTATAGTTATTCCCACAGGATATGGCACATTTCATAAGTAATTGCAGTAGGGAGACTGCTCAGCATTTCCCTTTTAGGTTTAACTGTGTTTTATTGGCATTTCAGCAAAATTACACATTCAATAAGCAAGAGAAGCGTTAGTACAGTGTTGCCCCCATGGCCCATGCCAAACCCAGTCCTTCCGGTGAGTCATTCTTCCGCCTTGGCCTTGAAGGGCTCCTCCCATGCAATCAGTGCAGCAGTTGCGAATGGACCCATGGGTTACATGGAATAACGCAATGCCTTTTTACAAAACAAAAATAACACCCTGAACCCCCCTCCCCCCAAAACAACTCCCCCCCCCTCCCCCCCCTCCCCGAGCTGGTGTGCCACTGACATCCTAGGGAGGCCTATCATAAAGAGCGTGAGTCAATGAGCGTCCACTAGTCGTCTTGTCTGGACATCTGCGCTGGTAGGTCGTTGAAGTCTGAGATATTTAGGGCATGTAATGTCGTTCATGTCTTGAGCTAGTAAGGAAAGCAGTGGCTGCCAAGAGTCCGTGAAGCTGGCCAGAGTATTAGACAGGGAGGCGTGTATGCGTTCCATGCCTATAGTATACCACAACCTATGAAGCCACCCTAAGCGAGTCGGTTTCGTGGAGGAACCCCAGTGTGATAGAACGTTCTGGGTGGCAGCTCCCAGTGCCAAACCCATTTGTCTTCCTCGTTGCAAACGAAGCACCGCATACACCGGGAAGCGCGGTATCGCTATGTCGAATTGGCGGTCAATGTCATCGAGGATAGAACTCCAATACTCTTGCAGTGCAGGGCAGTCCCACAGTAGGTGCACCAAAGTGCCCTCTTCACCACAACCGCGCCAGCAGAGCGGGCTCCGCTCATGGTTTCCTCTGTGCAAGTGAGCCTGAGTTAGGTGCCAATACATGGCTACTTTAACCGCAGACTCCCTGCTAGCCGTATTGCGGGTGGTATGATTCGCTCGGTAATAAATGTCTGACCACTCTTTGCTAGTCAGTTCCCTCCCCAGTTCCTTCTCCCACCTCTGCTGGCCCGCAGTAGATTCCGTGGGGTCCCTAAGCCGGAGCATATCATAGTTCTGAGATCATTTTCTTATTGGTTTCTTTGGTGTAGAGCCATTTCTTGAACCTTGTGAGATGCCCAGTCCCCCCTCGTCTGGCCGTAGGTAGCTCAAATCTTTGCGGAGCTGGGGTCTCTTTCCTCCCCATATAAATCGATTGATGTCCTTTTGTAGCGCTTGAAGTACTCCCGCAGGCGGCCAGATCGGAATAGTCTGGAAAAGATATAGTGCCCTAGGGAGAAGGGACATCTTAACCGCTGCAACCCTCCCCAGCAGTGAGAGCGAGTGGCGTTTCCATTCAGTTAGGTCTTTGGTAACTTGTCGAAGAAGTTTAGCATAGTTAAGATGAAGCGTCTGGGTCACGGATGCCGCCAGCTGTATGCCCAAATAGGGGATGGAGGAGTGTATCAGAATTCCCTCATATGAAGAGCTGCATGAGGGGGACGAATTCCCCAGATCCCGGAATGTTAAGATCGACGACTTCCCCCCACATTAATGTGGAGGCCCGAGACGCGGCCAAAATCCTCCAGTTCCCGCAGGAACACCAGGACCGAGCGTGCCGGAGCCTCCGAGGAGGCAATAATATCGTCTGCATAGAGGCTAACAGTAAGCCTTTCCCCTCTGAACAGGATACCCACTATGTCCTGGTTATCTCTAATTCTTTGGGCCAACTGTTCAATGTATAAAGCAAAAAGGAGAGGTTTCAACGGGCACCCTTGCCAGGTCCCCCGTTGTATCTCAAAAGGGGTAGAGGTAACCCCATTCACCCTAATAGTAACCGTAGGTTTAGTATAGCCGCTCAGGACCCACGCTCGAAACCATTCTCCCAGACTGAAATGAAGTAAGGTTTTGTCCAGGAAGCACAAGTCCACCCAGTCTAACGCCTTTTCAGCGTCCACCGAGAGGAGGAGAGCATCCATATTAGTGCGGTGCGCTTTATCAATGAGATGGAGTATATGTTTAGTATTGTCACCACTTTGCCCGGATTGAATGAATCCGGCTTGATGTGGGTCGATTATGCCGGGCATAAAGGGGCCCCCAGATGTCGGTAAAGATCTTTAGGTCAACATTGAGCAGCGATATCGGCCGATAGGAGCTGCATTTAGCGGTGTCCTTGCCCGGTTTGGGCAGCACCACTATTGATGCTGTAAGCATTTCTAGAGGAATTGTGCCCGGGCCGGCAAAAGTGTTAAAGAGCCTAATGAGTATTGGTGCTATGGCTGTGCAAAAGGCCTTGTAGAACCCGGCAGAAAAGCCATCCGGGCCCGGCGCTTTCAAAGGTTTATGTCGAGAGATTTCCCCTATGACCTCTTCAGTGCGATTAGGGCTGTCGAGCTTCTCCGCATTATGCTGATTGAGCGCTGTAGTGTGCGCGCCCTGAAGATAAGCATCGACCTGTGGGACAGCTGACAGGTCCCCTGCGTAGAGGTCTGCATAGAAATCTCTGAAGGCCCGCGCTATCTCTGCATCGCCTTCGATTGTAGTACCCTGCGGACCCGCAAGCCCCTTCACCTTTGTCTGTATCATCTGTGCCCGCACTTTGCAAGCCAGCAGACGGCCCGCCTTGTCCCCCCGCCCCCCCATGTAATATGAGTGCTTGAGCCTGAGAGCCGCATATTCGGCTCTATCTAAGTCAAACCCCGCAAGCAGGGCGCGCGCATTTTTCAATTGTCGCCAAATTCTCGGTGCCCTGGTCCGACTGTGGGCCTTCTCCAGTGCCAGCAATTGAGCCGTGAGTTCCTCTCGCTTCGCTCTTCGCTCCCTGTTCTCCGCGGTCGAATGGCTATTAGTTCTCCCCTCACTACTGCCTTAAGTGCCCCCCACAACGTGGCGATATAGACCTCCTGGCGTATCATTAGCCTCCAGGTATTCTTTAATGCAACCCAAAATTTGCTCCCTCACTGCCGGTTTGTGTATCATGGCTTCTCGCAGTCTCCACCCTCCCGTCGGCCTAGGCATCCGGGGGACCGCTAATGTCACCACCACCGCGTCATGATCTGACTGTGCCGCCGCTGTGATATAGACATCTTTTACCAGCACCTAAACTTCTATGGAGCCTAAGAAATGGTCAAGCCGGGCATAGGTGTGGTGTACGTGTGAGTAATAGGAGAATTGTGTGGTCTGTGGGTGTGTTGAGCGCCAGAGATCTATGAGCCCTCTTTCCTGCAACCAGCGCTTGCCCTCGGAGGAGATCTCCCCTGTCTGGGAATACCGGCTACCGGACCTATCCATGTGAGTATCCATTACTAAATTCAAATCCACCTCCACCAGAATGGATCGGTCTGGTGTCTCCAGTGCCGCCGACAGGGCGGTCCTGAGGAAGGCCTCTTGACCTGTGTTTGGTGCGTAGACAACCCCCACTCTGAGGGCCGTCCCAATAATCCAGAACCGATGCATGAGCAGCCTACCTTTGAGTTCAGCCACCCTGTCCCCTACTCTCCCTGTAAATCGTCGGGACACTAAAATTTCAACTACCGCTTTCTTGTCCTGTGTAGATGAAAAGTATTGGTGTGGGAATGCTCTAACCCTCATTCTGTTCCAGTCACGTGCCAACAAATGCGTTTCCTGCAACAGGCAGATGTCCGCCCCCGAGTTTTCTAAATAAGACCATATTGAGCGTCGCTTATTGGGGCTATTCAGACCTTTAACGTTCAGGGTAAGAATGGTTAACTCCGAATCCATCATGTCAAAAGGCGGTAATCAAGCCAATCCTGTGCTAAGGGCCAGTGGCTAAAAAGTAAAGCCTCACCTCCCCCGCCATCCCCCCGCCCCGCAACCCTGCCCCTCCGTATACTTTTCCCCCGTGGACACACCAGCTCCCCAACCCCCACCCTAACCCCAACCGCGAATGGATAACCCCCCAACAGTGTCCCGAGCCCACTGAGAAAGGCATTGGGCCCGTGGTATGAAAAGAGGTCTCAGGGCATCGTGTGGCATACGTGGTTCCGCAGGACCCTTCGTCCCCCCGCCTGCCCCTCAGGACCAAAAAATTTGCACATCCCCGCTTTCCATCTCAGACACCATCGCGGGAAGTTGTATCTCAGATAACTGTGGCAAGCGCATCCCTGCGTTCCTGCGCCATGGCCTCTGAATCCGGAGCCCGAGAGGCCCCCGTGGAACGCCCTCTCCTCATTGTCTGCCAGGCCACAGGGGACTGGCGTTGGCTCGATAGGTTCTCAGTATCCGGGCTCCGAGGTGGGAGACCCAGCAGCCTGCAGGCCTTGGTGAGCGAACAAATTTGCTGAAGTGCACCACTCCATTTGAATATTATGCGGAAAGGATTCCCCCAGTAATATGCCACCCCCTTCTCTCTCAAATGTGCCGTAACGTCTTTGAAATCCCTCCGCTTCTGCAATGTACTAGCCGCAAGGTCCTGATACAAGGTGATGTGGTGCCCCTGGTAGCTAACAGGGTGGTGTAGGCGGGCTTCTCTGATGATGCGCTCCATCAAGGGGTAGTCCGGGAGGAAAGTCAGTATATCCGGCTGCGGCGCCCTAGGGCCCCGCCTTAAGCCCACCCAGTGGGCTCTGTCGATGCGTATCTCCGTCTCGGGAAGGCTGCCAGGATCTCGCGGAACAGGCCCTGCAGGTCCTGGGTGATGTCCGACCCCTCTGCTTCAGAAGACACCCCTCGGACTCGGATGTTGTTCCTCCGAGAACGGTTTTCGAGGTCCTCAGTGTGAGCCTGTAGATCCAACTGTTGATCCCTCAGGCGGATCACCTCCTGCTGCAGCTGCGTGACCTCCTCGCATTTAGCATGCTCTTGATCTTCAATGGCGGCCCAGGGAGTCCACCTCCCGCCTGAGCTCACGAACCTCCCCCACCACCTCACTTTTCAGAGCCTGGAAGTCCTCCCGGAGAGTATTGAATAAGGTCTCTAGAAAAGATTTAGTTATGGGGGCATCGACCTCATCCGGATCGGTGTTAGCCGGGGAAGGTTTAGATAACATCTCCTTCAAAGTACGTTCCTTCTTCCCCCATTGCGTGGACATGGTCTCTAACAGGTTAAGCCCTCCAGCCGAGTCAGACAGGCGAGCCGTGGCACCAAGCGAGGGGCCCCCAAGCCAGCGCGGTTGGTGTGGCGCACCGCGAGCCCCCCGCCGTCACAGCCCTGCGGAGATGTGGTATGGAGCAACAGGCCAAAGGAGACCGCGCAGGACGTCTCTCTCAGGGAAAAGGCCCCCCTCACCTGCCACAATGGGTGCCGGGGGCCCTGCTCCGCGGCCTGCAGAGATGATCTCGCGTCACCAACTTCTAGACCTCGTAGGCCCCTCCCGACTCTCTTTTCTGCGTGTCCACGGGGCCACTAGCTGCCCTGTGAGGGAAGGGGGCCAAACTTGTGGGGTTGTCCGGGCGTTAAGCGTCTCCCGCCTCCGAATCACCAACTGGATCGAGGGCCCCCCGCCAAACCAGCCACACGGTGCCCCCCCAAGGTCCGCAGTCCGCCGCTATAGAGTTTGCCCAGGTGCTGCCACAGGGCCGAGTCTTCCAGGCCCAAGCGTGTGAGTATCTCTCAGTGCTATCAGGGAAGAGGCCCGGGTCTCTGCGCCACCCGCACTTCCCTTGCTCGCCGCCCTCACCACCTCGCCGTCAGTCCAGCCCAGGCCACAAGGCAATCTCGGAGGGAGGGCCTGCTGAAGGCCCGCCTGACCGTCCTCTGCGTTCACTCTCCTCTGCAGCAAAACCAGCGAGGACCCGGCAATCCCGCCACCGTCCTACCACTCGTTGGGGAAGCCAGCCGAGTGCTCTGGCTGAAATCCCTCCGTGCAGTCTGGCCCCGCTGAAGCACCAAGCACCCCTTACCGTATCTCGATCCTCGCGGGGGTGCTAGGCGGCCATCAATGCACTGTGCCTCTTCATATCATAGGTGACTCTGCCACATGGGAGGGGGGCGAGCGCCCGGGCCCGCCGCACAGCGCGAACCTGCCTCTCGGGCAGTGTTCCGCGGCGCCCCGCTGTCCGTCTTCCCCTGGCAACAGCCTCACTCCAGCTCCCGGCCAAGTGGGATCGCGTTCCGCGCTCAGGGAGCCACCTGGAGCACTGAAGATAGGCTGTCTCCTGCTGGCCTCCGCTGCGCCTCTGATGTCCCTCACAGGATCGCCCACCGGTGCTGTCTGTCAGGCACCATTTGCAGCGTCTACTGGAGTCCGGGTGCCATTTTCTCCAGACTCGTTGCCCTGCTGCCCCTCTCCGCTCAGGGAAAGCGTTCGGTCCCCAGCCTCAATTCCTTTACTACAAGGCTGCAGAAGTGCTGGGGAGCGATATCACAACTTCCGACGCGCTGTTAGAGGTAAATAGTGCGATCTCAGGGCGATTCGGACAGTGACGAGCGGGGAGACAAAGCAGCACACATCTTACCCGCTCGCCATCTTGGCCATGCCCCCCAGCATGTCTCTTTTAACAAGTGTTTTCCCCAGTTGTCTTCATCAACCAGCCAGTTAGCTAGCAGCATGCTTAATGTGTTACATAAAAATGTATCTCAATATTTGGGAGCCCAATACCTCCCTCTTCTAGGTGCAGTTTCAGGACATCCAGCACCACCATGCTTTTCTTTCCTGCCCACAAAAGGGAGATTAATAAAGGTCTTGAAAGTAGAATACAGCAGTAGGCAGTGTGAGTTCCCAAAGAACACAGACACATTGGAAAGAAGACCACTGTTGCCAACGCCACGCTACCCATGAATGAAAAAGGAAGGGAAACCCAGAATTTCACGTTTGCCTCCAGTCCCTTTAGAACCCGCCCCAAGTTACAGTCACGCTCTTTCTACTGGGTATGTCATGTGCTACTGTAATACCCAGGCACCGAAACGTAGCCACTTGACTTTTAGTCCCAGATCCGGCAGCTTTTCTGCTGAACCAATCAGCCTTCAGCCCCAACGAAAATAAAATACTTTTCTACATGTTCCTCTTTAAATGGGAACCTCTCGAAACATGACAAGAGCTGGGCTACAGAATTCCAGAGAAGTTGCAAATAAAACAGTGGGTCATTGGTGTAGAAAGAGGCTATGTGATGACTTCCCCCAACCATAATCCCCCCCAAACCACAAGCTCCACTCCAAGTGGAATCGCCATTGGCTCTAGAGCCAACTTAAAGAACAGGGTAGTGAGAGGACTTTCCTGCCAAGTCCCTCTCCCCACCTCACAGCTACCCAATACCACCATACCAATGCGTAGAGGGACGGTGGGCCTTGTATATAGTAGATTCACCCAGCTACAAAAGACAGGATCAAAAACCATTTGTTTAAGAATTTCTTTCAAATCACTTTATCAGAATGCATCACGTGTCAGCCTTCTTATATTAATTGCCATACTCCTGCCAGGGGTAAAATCACACTGATCCTCATGTACTAGTTCCTCAACCACCTGACTCTTTCGAGTGGTCTGTATCCTGCATAATATTTTAGTGTCAGAGTTAATCCTAGTCAAAGGGTGGTATGCTGACCGGTCCATTGAATCACCCCCAGGCTTGAGCATCATACATATGATTCCTTCCCCCATTGTGGAAGGGTAAGCCTGAGCGTCTCCAATAATTGCTCAGTCGTCACAGCGCAAAAGCCTGATATACCTCCGCTGGGAATCCGTCACTTCCAGGTGTTTTGCCCTTCAGCATCATTTTTAACAGCTTCCTTCAATACTTCTAAAGTAATTACCTTCTCTAGCTCTTTTCAATGTGGTTTGCAAAACTGTGAGAAATAATATCATTTAAGTGTCCTGCGAAATTGTCAGTGGTCTCCGAGTCTGTGCTACAGTAGATAGTCTGTAAATGGATGGCCAGTGTTATGTTTATGACTGCCTGTGCCATCAGGATTGCGTAGCACCACTATAGGGTGGAATATGAAACTCCTGTGAAAGTATCCAGGTATCCCCCCCTCTGTATGTAGTTGCTGATGATACTCCTTCATTGTAAACTTGTACAGCCTATTCCCGCTGTCTCTTAGGTCCATCCCAGCTGTTAGTATTCTTTATACATATCCCGCAGAGGTGGGCAATCTTTGTTGTACCACTGCCAGTTTTTTCTCCTGCTCCCCCAGTTCTCTCTGAAGCTGCCCCTTAACCCTGTGTATCTACCCTAGACATTCACCATTTGCCCCCACAGCATCGCCTTCTTTCTTTCCTCTCATTTCCCCTAGAGTCAGGGGTGCTTAACTCCCCTCGAAAATGGATCCAATCACTGTTCCATAAGTCCAGGCTGGCATGATCTGTTAGGATTTCCTGCAGGAGCCTTATAGTGAAGGATGTTTGACCGCTCCCCCCCCATTATGTAATCCAGTACTTGTGATTAGCGATCCTATGGGAACCTGTAACAGGATAACCGTACCAAGATAACCGTACCAACCACTGTAGTGGTAGAAACCCAGGTTCTGTGTGATGCTATTTTTGTATTTGCCTGATGAGATCTGACTGTGGCATTTTTTCTATTCAACAAACCTCTTACAAAACATTTAACTTCCATCCATCAACTTATCCCCTCGACTCAGGTGGACACTATTTACAATCATGTAAATGTGGCTTGTTTGCCTCAATCAGTTGGAGCCCAAAGTGATTGGTAAACTGCCTCTTGGTGAAAGCTCCCTCCAACCAATAGAATATGGTTGTTCTGTAATACTATTTGTTGGTGTATTATGTGGGAGTGATTGTCATCCCACCCCCAATGCGGTCAAGAGAAGAGAACATTCGCTCCAGCTTCTTTAACCAGTTACGTCGATGAACAAACTTGAGTTTTTAATATTCTGCAGCCTAATAATTATATTATATTGTGCCATTTACCTGAATCCAATGAGTTCCCCCATATAAGTTATGCATATTGCACTTGACCTACTCATATAGCCAGGATCATTCGCCTGAATTTTCCTGATGCCAGTCAGGCTCCATACTCGAAGCCTGTATGGACAACCGTTCTGGGAGCCCTCCTGCAACTCCATCTGACTCAACCACCAGCCTGCCCACCTCCGGTCCATGCCTCTCCTGCTGGGAACGAAGGTGCATCAACTGTGGAGGCATCTGACCAGAGCCTCAGGGTTTAGCAACGACTATGTGTGTGCCAGTGTGAGCCTCAACTTCAAGCTTGTCCCAAATCTGTTTTTGTTCCATAAAAAATTGGATTTCCCTTTGTTAAGTAATCACAGCTTGGCCAAGAACAGAAGCATATACTTTAACCCCTTAGCCCTGAGTTTCTGCTTCACTGGTTCAGATAGTTCACTAACCTTGTGTGGGTCTGTTCTCAGGAGATTAACCTCCAGGGATATAGCATGTATCTTTATCTACAGATTATGGCCAGACCTCTCAATATCGGCACATCCAAGGGTTCCTCCTCTGCATCCAGAAGGGACCCCGAAGCCTGCGATGTGCCCTTCATGCCAGTAGCAAACTTAAGCACGTTTTAGTTTGTTGTGCAGAGCAGGTCGCATTATCATTCGCCATTTTGGACTGTACAGTGCCACTCTGAGTGTCTCCGCCAGTGGGCATTCCTGGAAAAACAAAGTGCAGAGTGTCAATATGCCCCTCGGATGGTTAATCAACTCCTGCCGTCAACCTTTATACAATTGATAACGGCAGTACATTTTTAGTGCTCTTCAGGTTGTCTGTTACTCTGGGACCCGGCATTCATTGCAAAAGGACGGTAGGTACACCCCAAGGGAAACCAGCACACTACTTTAAGTGGGATAGTCAATAATGGCTGTCACACAAAAAACTGGACTATTAACCCTCGAGTCTTTATACACTTCAAACATTACTTCCAGGGCATTCGCGTGCCGTAATGAGATCATAGCTCAGTTAATCCAAGTGCTCTCATGCCCCAAAGGCTATAAACGGAGATATCTACTTCATGGCGAGCCAAGCGGTCAGACCCCTGGGCGGACACGAGAGCACTGCACTCACTGCCCTCAAGCACGGTCCCTTGATATTTGACCCACAAAATTAGTTGGTGGCGGGCCGCACTCTCCCCTATGCTGCCTGTCTGCAGTAATGAATAAACTTTTATTCCTTCCACATGTGCGGGGGAAAGAGAGAGCAGTTCAATTCAGCAGCTGTTCCTGGAGCCAGCAACAATACAGGTCACCTGTCCCTTTGTCGGCAGACCTTGAGAGAGAGAGAGAGAGAGTCAGTACAACCCTGGCTTCAGAGGTGAAAGCGCCAGCCACACTCGCTGCTAGTATTCTCCCCAAGTCCCGGTATCAGAGTCCCAGATAGGAAGCAGCCTAAAGAGTGTTGAGGCCCCTTCTGGCCATGCGGGCCACATCGAACAAAGTCAGTGCTTCTACCATATTGGCATGGTTCCCTCCCTCCCTCATTCCGCTCAATATTGCGACCAACCTCAGACACAGAGCTGACAGGGATCACTGGTCTTCCTCCATACAACTGTGGCTGCTTGATGCTGCCCTCCAGATCGCCACACAATCTGCTGAAAATTTCAGTGAGGCTTCTTGACTGGAGCAGGCAGCCATACTGCCTCTAAGAGTACCGCCTGTTTCCGTCATCTCTTCAGGGCAGCCAAGAGCAGAATTCTGCATTTGGCTTGTTCAGGATATGTGGGCAGGGAAAAAGGGCACAGATTTCAGTGCCAGTTTTCCGGGTCAGGATGCAGCTGTATACCGAAAAAAGCGGCCAAGCTGTTAAATCTTGTTAGCAATGCCCTCAAGGCTGGTCCATCTTTGAAGCTATGAAAAGGTACTGTGGAACCCTTTTGGACAATGGGTACCCATTCCCTGGTTTCTTCAGAAAGTCTAAATTTCCAGTGATGTTAGATAATTTGCAGTCTGAAAACAGGTGAAAATTTAGGCTACAGCGTTAGGTGAATTACAGCAACTTCTCACTCTTCTTGATGGAACATCATTACTTAATATGACGTGATGGGTTATGATATTGCCCTTTACAAATGTTGTATGCTTTTGTAGAAGGTGCTGCTATTAGTGCGAACCAGTTTTCGGAATTGATAGACCCATTGCCTGCAAATAACCCGTACCTTCATAGAGGGCACTTTCTTCTTTACATAACGTTCAAGATAATATTTTAGTTAGCCCTGTTGGTGCTTGGTCTACACTATTTGCAATTTGTCACACCAGAACAGAGCGAGTCCTGCATTGAATTCTGAGGATCACTTTGGCTCGTTTATTTTCACATTTTAAACCACAGTAAAATATTTAGCTGGCACCTTATGGACTAGTCAGCAATGAATCACAGATACAAAATTAAAATGTTGCAGTTTTTTTCTTACAGATAGATTTCAGAGTTGTCCTTCTGTTTTTACTCTCAAGAGTGCTCCAAAGTGTTTAGCTTAGCTTTCTCTCCACTATATATATTTTACTGTCTTGACTTTCTTAATATATATTCTTTTTGAGCTATAAGAATAATTCTCTTGGAATTCAAATTGGTCTTAAACCCACTCTCTGGCCCTCAGTTGGGGCAATGCCTTGTGGTAATTAAAGAATGTAGAAGTACTAGTTTAAAAGCAACACATCTATAAACCACCTTCCGATCTTGGATAGCCACACATATAAAATTGACCTATGACCAGCACTTCTAGTGATACCAGTCACTACTACTAAAATGGTGAAACCTCACCCCTAAAAGACTGTTTTCTACCTGTCATTTCCCGAGGCTATTTTTATAGGACAGTTTGCCTTTGTATGTATTTTGAGGTCCATATTTATTACTCACTTTATTTTTATGTTGTGATGTATTTAGATATTTGTTTCATAGTACTACCAGAAACCTAAAGTTGATGAATGGGACTGTTTCTGATGTTTAGAGGCAGCAAGGTATTGCTGTATGTACATTCTCTTTTTGTAGTAGTCCTTGATACAGAAGATACAGATTAATAAACCATGAATTGTCATTGTGCCACCAAGGATTTCTACTCCGTTTAAGGTGTTTTCTTCTAGTTTAATTGTTGCACAGTTTCCATTCGCACTTTCGCACTGGAAGGCCAATTTTAGCCTCGCCTGATTAGTTTTTTTCTTGGCAATGCAAAGCATGCTAATATTATCTTTTGTTTTTCCATTTCCATCTCATCTACCATTTTCATTGTCTAAGGACGAATGTTTTCAGTGGGAAACAATAATATATCAGGATCTGTCCACAAAAGATTTCAGAGGCTTGGTAAACTGGTTCAAGATGTTGAAAGCATAATCTGCATAATGCGTCATAATGGTCCGCTGCTTATTTTGCCAGCACTTGTAGTAACACTGGCTTTTAACATCTTATTGCAAATTTTTTAGTTCTGGCCCTCCCCTTCGAATCATCCTTCACTGATATTCCGTCATACATTTTTCATAACAGTAAGTAATGTCAGTCATGTCCTGATCAGCATGCGCTTACTATGTATACTAACTAAAGGTATTTATGCTTGGAATAGGTAGCATCTAAAATTTCAGGTCAAACCAAATTTCCGTTTTTGAAGTAAAATCCAAAAATGAGCTCTAACATACACATGGCTTGTTTTAAACATGGTATTTATTAATGCACTGGTTTTGTATCTGCCTGGTGTGCTGTAACATACATGTATCATGCTCACAGGTGTCCTGTGTAATCAAAATAAGTGAGACCTTGGGATGCTGGAATGAGTAATGATTACACTTACCACGGTGCATGTAATCCAATTTCAGATTTACTAAATATTTCATCTAATCTTCACCTAACGTGTACAAATAAATACACCACTGAAATGTGTGATAAGTGTAGTTAAATATACAGAATCACTTTATAATAGACTACAAAAGAATCCTTTTTTTAATCTGATTTTTTTGAATTGTAGAAAATCCAAGTTCTTCCAAACCTTCTTTCTTCGTAGTTTTTCAGTCATTAGTTAAGTTTTGGTTTTCTGATATAAAATTGTTTATGGGTCCAATTGTATCTATTCAGGCAAAGAAATCTATAATTACGTTTATTGTAGCCCTTGGTATTATGAACATCAAGCACAGCTTAAAAGAAAACGAGCTTGAAAAGCCAAAGACAATGATGAATAATGTGTTTCAACAGTTATAAGGATTTCCATAACAGCTCATTGAAGGCCTATAAATTGGAACTGAGGAAAACATATCAAATATATTTCTCTTGGCACATTTGGACTTCTTAAACTACTCTTCTGGATTGTGAATACAATTTCTTATGAGCAACAAGGTCTAGCATTATATTGTACGTCCAGAGTCGTCACAGAAGGGAAGGTTGTCCAGAGAGCCGGTCCAGACCAAACTTGCACAAACAGCGTGCTATTGTGCACAACTCAAGGAGGCATGACTTTGTACCCAATTTGGGTCATCGGTAAATAAATCACAAATCAAAACAGAAACCAAGGTATGTGTGATTGGGACAAAATCAATGAACCCATACATTAAAACTCCAATCACTAAGTAGATTAGGTCGATATTGGTCCTGAATAGGTACTAGATCATTGTTATAACTACACAGAAGCTAGAAACAAGTTGGCCTATAGCTATCTAAGATACCTAAAGTTTGATAGATAGCACCACACATTTTTAATATAAGTAAGAGAACTTGTTCATTAAAGTTTTTCCTGGGAAGTACCTCTTTCCCTGTTTTAACCTCACACCTCGACACCAGTCTACTCCTTAAGCCCCCACACTTCACCAAACGGTGGACAAGAAGATCTCGGGCAAAGAGCCCCCATTGAGGGTGCCCGTCAGGCATTGCAGCGCCGGCCTGACGAAGAGCAAACGCCCTATGATGAACTATGACACCTAGCCAGGTGTGTCAGGGCATTTGATTCTTGCAGGGTCAAGAATAGTCATTGACCCACATAGGCACTCATTCTTCTTTAGGAACTGCATACCCCACATACATTTATTAGTTTATTTGTAGCATGTATGCTGGACTTTGATGCACTCTAAGTCTATCCCTTTGTTAGCCATTATATTGTGAGTGTCTTTTGTAACAACTTGGCATAATTCTTGAAAAACGCAGAAAAAGTATAGTACGAGAAAATCATGATCATCCTTCCCCCAATTCTTCACAGCTCTTCTTCTCTTGAACAACTTCTCCAGGATGAATATGCAGAAGATATATTTCTAGCACTTGCTCACTTTATTCAGAATCTTCTTTAGTTCCATTACCAGTGTGCCTATCAAGCCTGCCTGGAGCTAATAGTTGCTCCACATTGTGTAAATGCATAATTGCTTCATCCAATCATGGCACAATGTCAGTAATGGTAGGCCCTGGTGTTACTCTTGTAGTTCCCAGTTTTAGTTGTTTCCCTCACTTTTTAAAGAAACTCCATTGGATTCCTCTTGAGAAAATAGTTTCTTTAAAAGTTCTTTTCTCGATTCATAAAAACTTGTTTAGTTAATTAACAAAAGTATTTTAGAGATACTCAAAAAAACCTGTGCTCTGCTATTAACTGTTTGATGCCCATCCCGGAAGGAAGTTGTGTTGAGAACCATTTCTGTTTCAGCACCGATTGTGTAACTCACTGCCATTGGATTTATGGAGTATGACCAAGCTCACCTTTTTCAGGAAGAGGTCAGGTTGATTTACTCTTCAGTTCTAAAAGAGGAAGTGGTTGAAAACGTACCTATTCCTGTGTTCCTTAACATGTTTTTCTCTTACTGGTAACATTTTTTTAGTTTTCTTCCTCAAAGCACTTTGAAAGCCCACAGGCTATTATTAGTTGCGTTTTACAAGAAGAGAATAACATAATGTTATCTAGGTGTTAGGTTTTCTTTTCCCACAATATCCTAAATTTACAGACACTCAACTGTCTGTGTCTATCTGTGCAACATTCCTAGATGTTCAAGCATTTGAAGTAGTTCCACTCTCCAGACTGGGAATAATTAATAAATCATGGCAATATAAATAACATCACAACATTATACCATCAAGATCACTGATGTCCCTTTCACTTCAGCGTATGTTTGGATGGCTGTTCAGCAGCTAGGATAACTTGACTCGAGTCAGTCAATCAACTGTAGATCATCTTCTCTTTTGCCTGATTCAACCATTTTCAATTCTGTTTAAAGATGCAATATGTCAACTGTGTTTGATAGCCAGAATCCATAGATACTTTGAAAGTGTTCAGCAGCCTGTGGGAGCTGCTGTCTGCTCTTACCCTGCACTCCTGTCAAGAACCTCCTTTTTTCATTACAACTTGCAGTGTCTGAAACTTGAAAATCAAACTGGATTGAGCATTGTAAAAAGTGTGCTTAGCTTAGCATCATCGATATGTTTGTATTTATTGATTGTAGTATGAATGCAGATGACACCTCTACTATTTAATAGAGTTTCTCCATCGGGACTTAAAAGACTACAACACTTTCACTTATTGCTACACTGAAAGTGCTTATGTCTCTTCTAATCAGGATATGCATCAAGGTATGTCCTCCCCTCTTTTGGTAGTCTCCTACTGTCACCGACCCAAGTACCACAAACCACCGGTTGTGTATTTTAAAGGATTTATTGTGAATACTGAGGCTGGGGACTGCCGTTCAGGCACGACAGTCTGCTGTGTTTTCCCCGTGTTCTTCTCCTTTCCGGTTTGGCCTTCCCTTCTTGTCCTGCGCCTGCGTCCATTGCTCTCTCTCTTTGCGGCACACGTCCCCTAAGGAAAAAGAGTAAGCTTTTCGCTCTCTCATCAAGGTATTCCTTAGAAACTGCACTATGATTTTACCCCCACAGTTTGCAGACATACTTGTATGTGCAGGTAAGCATATTTGTATTAGAACTGACTGTTCCCATTGAACCGTTGGATAGGTTTAAAAATAGCCCAGACTACGGCAGTGCATCACTTAAATTCAAGTCTTTTATTTTGAAGATCCATCCATGAAATTTTCTAGAAAATCCTATCAAAATTTAATTTTAACCATCTAGAATCTTTGCTAATCAATCTATTCCAGTTGGGCACGCACTACAGACTGGACATTTAGGGAGTTTTATATCATTATTAAAAAAGAGATCTGTTGTACACCACACAATGTTACTCTTGGTTCTTCAGATTCACAACTCTTATTCAAGCAAAGGATTGGTGGAGGGATCATAGCCTACAACACATTGTGTTCTATGCCAAAGGCAGCTGACCTCATCCAGTTCGACTTAAAGTGCATTCCAGGACAGTGGTAGAGTTAATGGGCAAGGGGGTAGGAGAATTTACTGTAAATGTATGACAACACTGCTTTATATCGGCTAATTGGAGATTCCTTCACACTTTCTTGTAACACTACTGCATGGAAGCGGCTGCCAGAGCAGAGGCACAAATGAGAAAACTTTTCATATTGATGAGTGTCTCACTGTCTGCTCCCTTGATTTAAAAAATAAATAAATAAACTGCTTGCAACACTTTCAAAAACATGAAATCCATTGCAGATCCAAAGCTGAGGTAAGACAGTGATTTACTATAAATTCTGTGTTTTGTCTTCGCTTTCTATTAACCCCTTGAGTGCCCATGACGAGATGGTCTCGTCATGGGCCGCGGTTGCGCTGTGCCCATGACGAGACTATCTCGTCATGAACCCCGCCCGCTAATTCAACGCCCGGCACAAGGCGGGGAAAGGGCGGGGCACACAAGGGGTTAAAGAGTCTCATGTGTGAGGCCCTCCTACCCGTCCAGTACTACAGCAACACTTTGGGAGGGCCCTGGGGAGAGGTGGGGGGGTTTTGAGTATTTTAAAGAGTTAAAATTCGGTGCTACCTGCCCATTCTAATGGCAAACGTGACATTAAAGGTCTTGCAGGCTCTGTTCAAAAGGGAGCCAAGATATTCACTCCTGATGCTCCAGTTTGATATTTAATTTTATGAACACTCTGATACACTGGTCATTAATCCAAAAATTGAGTGTTAGAAACAACAGAAAAAAGATATATTAAAAAAAAAAAAAAAGATTGCTACCCCTCGCCTAAACTAGATGCCATGGTTCATCTTAAACATACTCCTTCGCAGCACCTTTCTAATGCAGAGTGGGCTGATCCAGAGCTCTTGCAGTCTTTAGTGCCTAAAATTGTATTGAGGTAGATGTGGTATAAATCTAATTTTCTAATTAACCCACACGAGACAAGATTTAAAAAATCTGCAGGAGTCGGAAAAATAAATACTAGGTTTGATACCGTCTCTGCATTCCTCCTAAAGTCAACATGTTTCAGCCTTCAAATGGTAATAAATGAATCCAAAACGTTCTTCAAACCAAAAGACTCTGGCCCTGATTGGGAGTGTAGGTGCTATTTAGAGCACCTGATAAATAACTATACCACGGGGTGCTTTATTTATCGGGTACACCTATTACGAGTTTAGGGTAGATAACACAATTTGTTGTTTAATGCACACAAATTTGCATGATATGGTTAATACCGTAAACTTGTCCCCTGTTACATTTCAGTAGGTTTGACCTGCTGAAATTTAACATGTCTTCAGGTATTCAACACATCCGTTAACTATCAGATGCGCTAAATAAAACAAAACCCGTAATTCTGACCCGTGTGCACACAGGTTTACACACTGATGAGCGGAATTAACCGACCCACTCATAATCAAGGCCTCTATCTTTTTTTGTTACTAGCATAGACATTGCTTCCTAGTGTAAAAGTTAAATCACACTGACCTGCAACTAAGAAGATGCCCTTGATATTGCTAGTATTGCCCGCTATAAGGCACCCACTTCACTACACCCTGGAGGATTTAAGAAACGTTCAATTGGTCTGAACGTTACTAATTAATAATTAACTCGTTACAGTTCAACAAATAACAGTAGTATCACTAAAATTCCTTGAGTGAGTTATATGCAAGAAAAGCACTGGCATATGTCAAAACATCGCCTTGTCATCTTTGAGCTTGGGCTGAGTTCAGGGATATGTTTTCCACATTACTGCTTTCCAAAGAAAACACTGGAGTGGGTTTAATTTGGGCTATTCTATTAAGCCATCCCATGGATTATGACTAATGCTTTAGAAAAAGTGGGAGTGAGCAAAGGATAACATTTCAGGGTAGAGTGACACATAATAGTGCATGGTCGAACGCAGAGATGGTTTAAACAAAACAATAGCTTAGGGAATGTGTAATACCTTTGGTTGCGTATCACATTGCAATGTGGCAGGTGCACACAATATACCTATTTATTTCGTTTGAGGTGATGGGGTTAAACAATGGAATGTGGTCAATCAGACAAATTAAATTTTGTACAAAACTTTCATGCACTGTGCCTTAAAGTGAACATGGTGTTGCAACCGAATGTGCCGAAGTGCAAACAATTCTTAGAACGATCTATTAGAAGCCAAAGACCAATTGCAGACATTGTTGAGTTATAATCAACTTTTTGCAGAAGGAAAATGCAGACTAAATATTTCTACCAAACATCTGTCTGTGCTCAACAGTGCAGTGACTAAAATATATATTTAGAATGTTTGGCTAAATATTTTTGCTTACCTTAAAATGTAAACCCTGCCACCATCTTATATTCCTTATAAGACAAATAAATTGTTGATCCACTTTTTGCTTATTGGGAAGTGGTTTGAAGTTATGACTCAAAATTATAGCTCCATAAATTAAGAAGAGTGGCATATATGTACCATTGTTCAGTCATGTACATAGTTTCAATAAACTAATCTGAAAATGTATTGTTATTAGGTACTTTTTAAGTGAAAATAATGTCCTATATTTCCTATAAGCTAGAATGCTCCTCCCTTCCCCTTTGAAGGTATTGTAGTGAAATACAAAATGTTATAACTCATGCTTTCAGTCTCAAACTTTTTGTCAAGTGCTACAACTTCCTATTCCAGATTACTTGATTTGGCATTTAGAGACTGGGATTGGTCAATTGATGATATTGATGATGAGGATGATGACGATGTATTTGATTTCTGAAAAGGTAATTTAGGTAATCATGCAGTGAGATGTGGGTTTTATCTAAAGCATGATTTGATTTGTGTATGTATTTTTCTAAGTTTTGATTTTGTGTTCTATATAGAAATTCTTATTCACGAAATGAAGACCACCAATGCTAGAAAAAGGCAAAACAAATTGTGAAAAATAATTATGCAATTAAAAAAAGATACTCTGTGAAATAGAGCACATCCTCTTTGTAGCATTTGAAGGGCATGCAGTCTAAATGTTGTAAAGAGGAGGATGACTTGGTGTAAAAGTTCTCACCATACTTTTTTGAAATAAAACGTAGTGTGGCATTGTGCACCGGAGGTGTTCGTTAAAGAAGCTGTTTGCCATTTTAGCAGTTTGAGATATTGCAGTGAGATATTGAATGCATAGTGATTGCGGCATGCAGATTGTGTGCAGTTTGTTTTTATTTTGTGTCTTTTGTTTTCATCTGTTACATATTCCCTGCGATATTGTAAAGAAATATTTCTTGACTTTATTAGTGAGAAAATTTGAGTTGTCCAACAACTGCAAGTATGTATGTGTTAGTTTGTTCTCTTGAATTTTTTAAATTACTTTCTGACTTAACAACATCGAGTATTACACTTATACCCCCTTGCTCCAATGACAACCCCTTCAAGTTATTTTTCTTCAGGGGTTAAAAAACTAACTTTTTGTCGTACTGCTTTTATTTCAAATTCCTTGGCCGAAAGATTGCCCAAATAGAACACGATTCTTACAATATGTTGCATTTTATTTAGAATGCAACAGTCATTGTAGCATCTTGAGCGTAATTGAGAAACATTACAGTAAAGGGTACACGTAAGAGAGGAGAGTAACATTGAGGAACGGATTTACTGGTCAAAAAGGCATGTATTATGATGCTTTGCTTAGAGAGACAGTTTTAGCTAGATGGTATTGTGCTAGGAATTCCAGGCCATAACTTTGGCCGCCCAAGGCAACTGTAATGGGTTTTTGGCACATCAGAAGCCCTGATGAGCTGAAAGAGAACATTGTGGCTTGTGCTACTTACTCTTTACAGCCCAAAACAATCCGGTGAAGACCGGTAAATGACTTTGCGCGCAACGTTTAGTAATGTAAATGGGACTCTTAAATAGACTTGTAACCAATTCAGAGATCTTATGATAGGGTTGATATAACTCTGACACACCCTACACATTCAGTTGTAAATGAGTGAACAGTAAAATGACCATGTCGAGAATTCTTGAAGATGCCGTATGGCTTTATAAATAGTATTTCATTTTTTCTGCTCACTGAGCAACAATCTCCCGCACTGCTTCCTTTCTACAAAGGCTATTTTTTTTACTGAAAATAACTTTTTTGTCTTTATGTGCTTCTGCACAACATAGAATTTTTTTTGATGGCGTGTTTTCTTTCGTCACATGCTCTTACACTCACCCTGCCCGCTTTATAAAACTGGTGTCCTTTATTTACTCATGATATCTAAGAAAGACAACCACAATGTATGATTTTCTGCCTTCAGGTCTCCCACAAGATTAGGAACTGTAACATCTGTCAAGAAACTTTTTCCAATAGGTTGAGGCATAGGAAGCTTGTGAGCTTTACAGTTTAGCAAGGAGGGTTTGTTAAATGAAGAGGCAACTCCTGCAGAATACTTTTTGTTCAGGAGAGGAAGGGGAATGTAGATCACTTTCAGGCAGGTTGGGGTACCATCACCCCCCTGCCTGAAAGCACTAGGTCTGACACTTCCCCCCCCCCCCCCCCCTCCCACCACCACCTCCCGGGGTTGGACTGCTTTTGAATCACTGATGCATGATGTCAACATTGAGTTGCTCATTGTCCCGAGAAATACTAAGGTTCTTTGTGAAGTGAGCATTCAATGTTTAGGTTATTCTCAACATTGAGTGTCAAAATCAAGAGTGTTCTCTCACCGTATGGATCCAAAGGTCTTCGATGAAATAGAAATACTAGCATTTGTAAAGCGCACAGCTACCTCCGGAGAGGTGCCCCGGCGCTGGGGGCCATCAAGAAGATTAAGCAAGCTATTGCCCAGAGTCACAAGGTGCTGGGCTAACCTGGCACCGGGGATCTAACCGTGAGCCCGTGTTTTCCGGGGTCTGCCCCCCTGGCTGCTGGCACCACACTTCTTCCCTAATCAGGATCAGGCTCTTGTTTTACTTATAAAGACTCTAACCATTTTATGCCAATTCTGTATGTTGCAGCCGATGAATAGACCCTTTGTCCCCCATGCACGCCACCAAAAATCATGCAACCACCTCTTTTCATGCCTGCAATGCCAGTGACTTTCCTAGTGCTACTACTTCCTCGCCAACCCACAACACTGAAGAGAGGCCCATGTCATCCAAGCTTAACTACTTGATGTGAAGGACTGAAAATCCTTCCGCTAAGGCCCACTGTGGCCAACATTCGAGGGAAGGTCTATCAAAATAACACTATACCACACATAGAGATGGCAGACTCAGGCATGCAACTGAACTCCATAGGGGGGGCACCATTTTACAGTACACAAATTGGTGATGGCAGGGGTAAAGGGGATAGCTCTCTAAGTGAGTAGACTCCATTCTTTTGAGGTGATCTCTTAGAGGGGACATCAAGATATTTCAGGAGATCACCATTAGTGCTGCAAAGTAATTGAATGTTGAGACAGTCACTCCTGAAGTTCAGATGTTCGTCATCTGCAAAACATTGAAAATCATATATTAGCAGGAACATTTTGCTCTTGTAGCTTCCTGACCTTCTAGAACCTGCAGTGGTCGGTATTCACACGTTTTTTCCCTTCACCCACTCAATAGATTTCCTGGAATAGAACTACAGATTGGCATATGCCGACTAAATTCCTTAAGGAATATCTAGTTCCTGATTTTGTATTTTTTATTTGTGGACATCACTGTAGCTTAGAAGTGCATAGCCACAGGTGGAGCTTTGACAAGTGCTTTGAAAAAGGAAAGAAAATAGATTGGAGACTTTGAGAAAAAAAAGGCTGAATTTGTACTGCTAGTAAGAAAGCTGCACGTTCCTCTGCTCTCTACAATGATACAACCTCTCTATAGAAGTACAATTTATGGACAATTTCCCTGGTGAAAAAGGAAGGACAATAAAGAAGAGAACGATTGGCCAAATCAAATGAGTTAATTGCTGTTAACACTGATGCCTAGCCCACACTGGAATATTGCTATGTCTTTACAATGGAATGCTCATTCTTGCTGCACCTCACCACCTTGAATCCTCAAGTCTAGCAGAAAGTCCTGAACTTTCGATGTCTCATCAATGATGAAACCCAAAAGATTAAGTTGGAGTCTGAAGCACTTGGATCTGAGAGATAAAGAGAGTTCACTCTAAAACTGGTACAGAAGGTTCCGACTGTTGAATAAGAATGCTCTTGCAGGCATCTAATCCAAATTTCTTGTCAAGCATGAACAATGGTGCAAAAGAATGATTGTCAGATTCCCGATCTGAAGAAAATTGAATAGTGAGGCAGGAATAAAAAAGTAGAAATGTTAGATCTTGCATCTGCAAGATTGGATTAACCCCAAAGATTTACAAAACACGTAATTGTGTATCCCAGTTTGTCCCATACACAGATATTTCTGTAGCTACAAAAAACACCACCAGCGTCGCCTTAGTACTTTGGGTCAGGAGTGGCCTTAACCCTATTGAATATAAACACCTTCAATAAAATCTGTTTACAAAAACAAGAAAAGTGGCCTTACCCCAATGACCAACTACTCAAACATTACAGGATGAGTTACTCCAAGCCCTAGGATTTTACATCAGGCAGACAACTTGTCAGACTTTCCACCTGAAGATATTCAGTACTTTGAAGCTGATTTGGATGCAAGGGTCAAAATAATGTTTACTTTAGAGAACACTTCTTGAATATAGAACAAGTGCCACCCCCTCTGAATAATATCTTAGCCAACAGTCCGGTGCAATTCTCCTCAGTTGTGGGATATAAGGCCTTGGGATGAAGTCTATGACAGAAATGTTTGTTGCTATTATTGTCAGTTGGGTCATACAAAGGGGAAGGAAAATACTGCCCTTTTTAGTTCCAGCTTAACTGCATTGTCTGTCAACAGTTCTTTAAAATATAGAACGGTCTTTAACTTCACTTAGCGGAGTAATACTCTCTCACCTCATGCTGTTATCAGTTTGGTGTATCATGACTCTATTCACGAAATACTTTCACTGGAGTGCAAGAGGGACTATTTTGCATCTGAAAAGAACACTCCGTCATCATGCTGTGTCTCATTCACTTGCACAAACTGCACATGAGACCTCTCCAGGAATCCTAGTCCAGTTGTGCTGTAGGGTAAGGGACTTGAGGCATCAGGATTGTCAGTGAGTAGCACATCCCGACAGTGCATTTCATGGTGGTTTGGGAAGAAAACCCTGATGTAATGAGTCATATGGCAACAACTATCCATTGATGAAAACATTGTTGTTGACATGCAATGGAAAGAATGTGGCATGTGTGTGTGTAAGCTCTCATGATTGAAAAGAAGGTGGATACCAAGGGAGCAGCAATAGCACACTAGTGTGCTGGAACTTAAAGCAGTATATTTAGCTCTAACATCTCTTCTTCTGGTGATAACTTTTAATTTGAGTCGCTTACAAAATACTGCCACCAGCACCACCATCATGTGCTGTCTCAGGAGGCTGATATCCACGGAAGCACATATGATCTTGCACTTGCTCCTAGTGAGCAATATCTGCATTGCTTGAGCCACCATACTCGGTCTTAATACTCGAAACCAACCAACTCCGTCATCTAAAGGGTGTATTAAACAATGATGTTCCTGTCTTAAAGAAGTCGCTAGCTGGATGAGTTCATCCCATCTCAAACTCAACGGCGACAAGACTGAGCTCATACTGTTGGGCACCCAAAGAATTTTTAACCCTTACACTCTGTGGCCGTCCTGAATGGGGCCCGCACCAACACCAAAAAAGGAAATAAAGAGCCTGGGCATCTGGCTCGACCACGATCTTGCCTTTAGAACCCAAGCCAGAAAAAACGCTGCCACTTGCTATGGCTTGCGCCGAACCGCACGGAAAATACTGCCTCTTCTACCTGGTAATTATAGAAAGCTCCTAATTCAGGGGCTTATTCTTTCCAGGTTGGACTACGGTAATGCCCTTTATCTAGGTGTGCCTAACTCAGTTATTTCCAAACTACAGGTGGTTCAGAATTCGGCAGCAAGGCTCCTTACGGGCACAAACAACCGCTGCTCGTCCAAGCCTGCCCTGAGAGCACTGCACTGGCTCCCGATACAAGAGTGAATACAATTCAAGGCCCTCTGCATCGCACATAAAAACTTTCAGGGCAAAGGTCCTCCCATCATTAAAAACCTCATTAAACCTTATAAAGCTAGCAGAAGTCTCCGTTCAGATGAACTCCATTTGGCTGAGGTTTCCAGAATTAGGAAGGCCCATACATAGGGCCGCCTTTTCTCCTATAACGCCTCTAGACTCTGGAACTCTCTTCCCCTCTCTATCCGTAATGAAGCTAACCACTTATCATTTCGCAGACACTTGAAGACGTGGCTATTCCAATAATTCCATCTGCTACTCATTTGTTTCCGCAGCGCTGGGATGCCTCCGGGTAGCCATGCGCTATACAAAAATATTTTTCATTTAATTCATTTTCATTTCATTCTTGAATATACCTTCTCAAAATAAGAATGACAGTATGTTATTATAGTTGCAATGTAAGAAAATTATAAACACCAAGATTCGCATGAAATCATTTCAAGTGCAGTAGCCTTTGGTAGAGTAGTCAATTAAATGTGTATGACCACCCCCCTCACTTTCCCTTGCTTCTGAACATACTTACCAAGCTGCAGTAGTATAGAGTGAAACCTATTCTCTTCGCCCCAAAATGCCTTTGTCAGTGATAGTTAGAAATGGGGTTCCTGGTTGCTAGGGTATGCACCGAAGCCAGGCAGACCCCACCACTCTAGTCAGGGTAAGGGAGTTAGCTTGGCAGAGGAGGAAGGCTTATCCCAGGGGCAGTGTGTAAAGTGTTTGCACAACACGCACGACCCAGTGACACAATAAATACACCACAAAAGAAACACCACACTGGATTATATAACAAATACTGTAAATATTGTGCACAAAACATAAACCAACACAATCACTTTGCCAAATAGGCGATTATCATCACGTCACAGTTGGTGCAATCAGATAAAGACTTATAAGTTGCATTCATTATAAAAACACCATCACTGTACCAACAAATTCCACTCCTGAAATAATACTCATTATCCTGACACTGCAAAGCAAAAGCAACATAAATAAGGGCATAAAATAAAGTAGTTAGGTTACTGGTAGAGACAACACATGAATCGCCAGGTATCCCCATCAGTACTAATTAATACCATAAACACATCAGCTACAATAACACCATACAGGCCGGGACCCCTGCACTCTTATTAGCAGGGTTATGGCTGTAATCCTTATGAGCCTGGTTGTAAAAGAACAGATGGCTTGCTGATGTAACACGTAGGCCGCAGGAGAACCTGCGCATCTACTACAGGGGATACAATAATTGCCTAGATTTCCCCAACTGGCTTAGCTTCTCCCTGGCAGCTCGATGTAGTGCTGAGGGTCCTCTGTGTTCCACCCTCTAAAATTCCACAGACTAAATAGTCCCACAATCCCGAAGAGACTGGAGAAAGGGGGGGGGGGCAATTTTTGTACAGCACCATGGAGAGACCTCATCTGGTCTCCCACAGTAAAAACACAAGTCGCCGCTGCACCCAAGGACTTCTGTGCAGCTTTCCACACACAGCCCTGCTCAACCCAAGGTCCGCGGAGGCCTCTTCCAACCTAGGAGATGGCATCGGCCAGAGGAGTGGAACTCCGCTGCGAAGCAAGGGCGCTGGATTGAAGAACAGGTTTATTTCCTGGGCAATTGGTAAGGAATGCTGTGACTTGCGCTAGTCGAGAGCGATCCTCCAACAGAAGCACCAACAGCAAGAAAGGTCCTGGGGCCTCACAAGACGTCCTCACGCTGTGCAATGATGCCCTAGGCAAAGGGGAACAGTGCTGATGATACCCCCAGCACCGAGTTGGTTGTGTGAAGAGAAGGCACCCACCGCATGCTCCTTTTTAATATAAACTGAAATCCAAAAGTGAAGTGCTCGGCACACACCAGGGCAAGCGAAGAACAATTCTGGCCCTTCTCTGGCTGAAATGGAAGCGCTCAGTCTGCACTTGTTAGATCCACAAGACTCAATTTACAGCACTCCCGATGCGCTGATAGACCAGGAGCAGTCCACAGTGCTCACTATTTACTAGACTGGCAAGGACAAGGGGCCTGAACAGCCCTCCTTGGAATGCACTGTGGGGCACACAAGCAGAAGAGTAGGCAACAGGCCAGCACACATGATCCTTGCAGGCAAAGATGCAGTCCTTCCAGCAGGTCAGCACAATAAAGCAGAGTCCAAGTGGTTGTTTTCCTGGCAGCAAAGCAATCCTCTGGTGCAGTATGTATAGCCGGCAGCATCTGGTTACAAGTTCCACCAAGTGTCTAAAATCATGGCTTCAGAGTCCCTGTACTTATATTGAAAATGTCTTTGATTTGGAGGTAACTTCAAAAGAATTTTAGAAGTGCACAACACCCTCCTTTCAACTCCAGCTCTGGCTCCATACATCAGTAGGGGATAAACCAGTCCTGTGTGTGAGGGCTGGACCCATCCTTTTCAAATGTAAGTGTGCCCCACCTCCCTCTCTCCTAGCCCAGGAAGACGATCAGTATGCAAATGGACACAGACACGTCTTCTATCCCACCACTGCCCTTCCTGTGTTGTGGCTGCCTGGAAAGTATGTACAAGCCCAGTTGTCACTTTACCCGAGACGTGATTTGGAGTCAGTCTGCAAAGCTCCGAGTCATAAGCACATAGAAATGCCCACTTTCTAAAAGTGGCATTTCTCCAATAGTAATGAAAAATCCACTTTCACGTATAAGCAGGATTTAACACCACTATGCCAAACATACCAAACATGGCAACGCTACTCCTTTCGGATCGGAAATTGCCACTGAAAACTTATCAGGGAATTCCCAATGCAAGCCTGTTACTACCCGGACATGCCACACAATTAAGGCACATGTCCTTACCTTCCTTCTACCTACACAACACCCTACCTTAGGGTAGACCTATATGTAGTAAAAGGGGAGTTTCAGGCTTGGTAAGTAATTTTAAATGCCAAGTCACTGTGGCAGTAAACTGTGCACGCAGGCCTTGCAGTGGCAGAGGCCTGAGACAGGTTTGAAAGGCTACTTCTGAGGGTGGTAAAAGCAGGGCCGTAGGCCTGATAGTAGAATTTAATTTACAGGCCCTGGATAAATGGAATACCACTGTACAATTAATGGGCTTACAGGTAAATTAAATATGCCAAACCGGTGCAAGACAATCATACCATGTTTAAAGTCGAGAGTACGTGCACTTTGGGCACTTTACCACTGATATTCAGTGCTAGAGTCCTAAAGCCAACAAACACTGGTCAGACAAAATACAGGAGGAAGGCAAAAAGTTTGGGAACAATCCTGCAAAAAGGGTCATGTCCATCAGTGATGCATCTCATATCTCATCCAGCTTTCTGACTGACTTTTGTGAGTTGTGCTATTTAGATTTCCTCCAGTTTCTTCTCTCTCACACAGGAGAGGAATCCTATATCTCACCTTGAAAAATAAAATTTGTGACTGACTGGGCAAGAGGTACTTTAAAAGGAAAGTCTATCTGCCCCTGTCACTCTCAGAATAGATGACTGGTTCAGTTTTCCTTGAAGGCAGTCTTACAGCTGTGAACCGCACTAACGTACACTTTTTGTTAGAAAAGCAGCTTCTTTCCTCTATGTAGTAGAACACTTGGTAGGATTTTCTGGTGCACAGGGATTCCTAACTTCAAGACCAGAAAGTGTCTGATGGATAATATATTAATGCAAACTTTGTTAATCTCTGGAAACCTTTTCAGCTGGCATCACTAATGCAGAATACAGTCAATTGCACATCTAATATTGCTTCAAGTTTTTGTGATGTATACATACTCATACATACGTACATACATGAACTTGTCCCAGGTACATCGGAGCACTTTACAAGAGAACCAGACATTACCCATTTTTAAAACAGGGAGATTGTGACTTTCGCAGGATGTTGATCAGAGTCCAACATTCAGACCTGGTTCCCCAGTTCCGAAGTTGGTATCTCCTGCAACCCTGGCTTCATTCCTTTTATCCACTTGTTCCAGACATGAGCACCACACATCCTTGTGGGAGACTGATGCAGTTATTTAGCAAACCTGCTCTTAATTTTAATGAAGTTTCATTGCCACCTCTGACGGTTTCTAGCTGCAAGAGTTGCATTAACCATTCTTTGTTTCACCTGGTTTTAGAAGATTCCAGCTACGATGCTCCTATCTATCGATAGATGACAATTCTGCATTTACCATTATAAATGAATTACCTTAGAAATGCCATCAGCTGAAATACTTAGTTGAAAAAAAGCCTCAAAATAATTTGTTTCTAGTACCAGTGCCCACTGAATCTAGAGCCAGTGTGAGTATAGCATAGAGCTAGGGAATGTTTCTACATCTAGCTGAGTTAGACATTAAAACAGACGAGGTGACATTGTTGCAAATTCTACTCAAGATTTAATAATCCCATCACTCCAGAAAATAATTATCTGCAAACTCACCCCTTTTCCTGGGTTGTCTTTACTGTGCATTCAAAAGCTTTAATTATCAACTCATGAATGTCTACATTTTTAAAAAAAAACCTTCAGCTGCACATGCTGTTGTTAATTGTGCCTGTGCTCTTCTCTGCCTTTGAAGGTGTGGTTTATGCAGTTTCGAAATTTTTCCAGATGAGTCACAAACTGATATGCATATGCAAATTTCCTATGAGGACCCTTCCTGATTACCCACAAAAAGGACTAACTAATGTAAAATATCACAATGGTTATGATGGTCCAAAATACTGTTGAGATGGTAATAGTTTAGCAGTAGCTGGTCCATTCAGTTACTAATACAGAGGTGTGAGTTGGTCATTGCATAGTAAACGGCCATGTTTAAGGGCACCGAGAGGGACATTTCCTGTGTTAAACCTAGATTGTGGACATGGAAATATGTTGCTAAAACCAGTCTTAAAATTTTCAAGAAAATAGTGCTGTTTATCCTATCTCTTGCTGAACTGCACGGGGTGGTGGTGGTGGTGGCGTAGTAAAAGGGTTCGACAAGAACAAACAGGAATGGGGTGAGCTGAAAGCAAACTTTTGGTTCCTCCCAGTTGCACTAGTAAGTTAGAAGCTAGGGATGAGAATCAGAGCTTCATTAAGCAGCAGAAGGAAAAGAGCCTTTTGAACCAGGAGTCCTTTTTATGAATGGCAAGCCTAGAGCAACATGGCGGCCAGCAAAATCCCTTCAACGATTGCCTTTGAGAGAATAAAATTGTCCTTTACCAAAAGTACTCATAGACCTTGGCATTCCTGATCTAAAGATCATTATACACAATATTTGAAGACCTGGTTCTTCTAGTCGAAGTCAGTTTTTAAAAAAAATGTCTACTACATTAGATTTTGGAGCAATTTGAATTACTCCCATACTAAGAAAATCTGTTGGCCCTCCAAGGTGCCAAAACAGAAGGGGTGTGTCCTGTGCAGTAATAAACGTTTGGTTCTCCGGTTCCTGTAATTAAGTCTGGGACAGAAAAGTTTGTGTGCTACTACTGGCAGTTAGAGCATACAAAGGGTAAGGAAAATACTGCCCTTTTTTAGGTCCGGCTTAACCACATTGCTGTGTGTATTGCCTGTTAACAATTCTTTAAAATAAACATTGGTCTCTGACTTTACCTAGCGGAGTAAAACTCTCTCACCTCATGTTATTATCTGCTTGGTGTATCATTCCGCCATTCAGCAGATACTTTCACTGGAGTGCAAGAGGGACTATTTTGCATCTGGGAAGATCGCTCAATCATCACCCTGTGTGTCACATTCACATCTTTATCTCTTACATGCAATCTACATATAAGAAAACCATCCTTTTTCAATATATTTTTCCGAGCATTGGCAAAGGCAAGGCATTGATGTTATGAACAGCATTTGTGCATGCAGCTCGTGAACAGCATTTGCGAATACCAGTCTTTACGTGTGGTTACACATTTAAGCCATGCCTATGGGCTTTGCCAGTGAATGCTCTATGTGCTCAGATGATCAAGGGGCTGCTTCTCCTGGTCTCTGAACTAGAATGATTGTTCTTTCCCTGTGTTCTTCTCAGCATAGCTTTGGAATTATTGAGTACTTTATAAAGTTTTTAAAATACAGCAGGACAACTCATCTTCCGGATTACATGTGACTTGTCTCTCACTGAAGCATGCATGGGGAAGCGTTTCTGTGTGACAAAACCTGTGTGAGATGGTTACTTTGGGTATTAGCGTTATTTTACAAAACGTGTGCACATTCAGCATTTTGAAACTTGCTGCTTTAAGGAGATGTAAGAAATAAAGTGGGGGAGGGGGCCGAGGGGGCAAGGGCTGCGAGAAGAGGATAACCCAAAATCCTTGGCCCTGTCGAGTAGAAGTCCTGAAGGCCACTAATTTAAAAAAAACACCAAGAGACAGTATTTGGTATTTCATATTTCCAATTCAGTAATTTTACTTGTAAGGGAATTCAAATAAGTTTATGCAGAGAGATCACAAGTCTGTTTTTAAATGCTGAATCTGCATTGCGGATACATTAGTTGAACTAGATCAACAAAAGTTGGTTGCAAAATGTGTTTTACCTATTGTGTGGGTGGAAGTGTCTGCATCAACTACCTTTCAGACCCAATCGTTGTTTTTTTCTAACAGTAACAACATTTTATTATCTTTCTTTTCAGCTAACTGCCTTCTGTGAATGCAGTCTTCAATTAAGATGAATCATTTTCTTCCTGCTCAAAAAAAGACTGAAAAACATAAAATATCCCCAAATGTATAAAATCTATATTTTAACCTAAGAGACTGTGCTATATATATTGGAGGTTTACAAAAGTGTTTGATGCAATATAGAAATACTAATCCTGAAGAGTGGCCTAGAGTCCCTATGGGAAACTGATCCGACTGGGAGTGAATGGGATTGGCACACCGAGACCTCGGCTACCCCTTGCAAAGGTTTGCTCGGCAAAACGCTCTTGGCAGAAATTTACACTACAGCCGGTGAAAGGATTCAGAAGAGTGCGAATCGGTGCCGACAACGTCGCTTGATTTCAACCTTCACAGGGGATGCCGGCCGCCCAGAAGGACAACTGGTCGGAAGGATCTGGAGGAACAGTCCACCAAGTCAGAACAGAGGGCATCTCCAAGAAGTGACCATTATACTGTGTATATATTTATATTGTACTGTAATACTGCAAAAAGGGTTTTGAGAACTTCACACTTTATTTTTATACACCGTATTGGATACCATTTCTTACTGCAGTGGCAAGTATGCACTTGTAAAAAGCCATAATGTTGAACAGATTATATATGGATCCTGTATCAGTGCTGTGTTTTTGCTCAGCAGCTACAGTAGTATAAGGAAAAAAGTTGAAGTATATCAATTACACCAATTTATTTTTTTTATGAGATTTCTTTTTTGTTTTTTTGTGTTTACTTTTGCTTTTGTTCCTATCCTGATGCCTTAATTTAATTTTCAAGGTCTTCGCCCATTCCATAAGAAAGTAACCAGCTCATAGGGTATACATTTGTTTTTGTTCAGGGGAAGGAGGAGAAGGAAATTATTAGTGCACTATTTTTACACTCAATAGACCTTGTTGTCTGCCTGATTTGAATGTATCGCACAATGTTTAGGAGGAAACAAGCTGTATCTGTTACAGGAATATCAGACTGCATTGGAATTGCTATAACCTCTTAAGACTACATTTGATTATCAATCCAGCCCTTGTTCAGACATCCGCGTTACTCACTGAATTTATATCACTCTCAGTAAGTGCTATGGACTTTCGTTTGCCTTGTTTTTGTGTACTATTCTAGATGTGTTTTTATTTCTTTAAAAAAAACATCTGTGACTATTTTTACATTTTCACAGCACATATACAAGGAATGTCACACAAGTAAAACATACTGTAGATGTATTTTAAAAATGTTTGCTGCGGTTCCCGACACCTAGCTGTAGGCATAGAACGAAACCTCACTAGCTTGTTTTTCGAATTTACAGCTCAGAACGGAGAGCCTCCAAAGCACTCAGAATTCTTCTTTTTTTTACATGGTCTTATACAAAAAATAATATAATTTATGTGGGCTCATTCATTCATAAGTATCCCAGAAAATGCATGTTTTATACAGCTACAGTATGCTAAAATGTTACACATATCGACAATAAATGAAAACATGTAGCCTCCTTTTTGGTATTTTATTTGTGTGCAGCTTTTATTGGAATTGTTGGTACAGTTCTGTGAAGCTCTTGAAGATGAGGAGCACCCTGAGAATGCAACAAACTGCTCAATTGTGAATTTGCATGTTCTTGTACCTGCCCGCTATCTTTTGGCCCCTCGGATACATACGTTTTGTAGTGTATGGTTCGGAATATACTGTGTACATTTACAATAACACTCCTAATTGATTTTTTCTTCTGTCATATACTTCTTTTGAAATGTCTCCACTGAATGCAGAAACTATCCTATACATCAAAAGGTGCATAGCTGGTGGCATATCTTACTAAATATGCATCAATCATTGTTGATTTTGGCAAATTTTGTGTTCTCCGTCAATTACCTTCTTTTAGCACTTTATGGATACTTCGCCACACATCTTCTTGCTCGTTATTGTACTTTTCTTTTCGATTTATAGAACCTGTGATGTCTCCTTTCTATTCAGGTTTCATAAACTGTAGGCAATGTACTTGCCACATTTGTGCCTGTTCTCTATTCACGCTGCATGCCTTGTCTATGTACTGACCATGAGTGCCGGCTGATCAGCCTGCTGGCTTTAGAAGGTTAAGGTGTATAGTGAAAGAGTGAGAAAAATAGCCTAGAACGCTTTACAGTCTCAATGAATAATTTATCGCATATATTAGCTATAAATAGGTTTTGGAAATTCAATGATTTGTCTCCAAACAGAGTTTGAGGTCTGAAAATACACACATTTACATCTTGAATACATGTTTTTCAATTTTGTTATACATTTAGTAACTCAGTCAAGCAAACGAAATATAGCAGCCTTAGAACTAGTAGGTGTGAGCAGCCTAAATCTGTTGATTATTGCAAGGCCTCCACAGCCTAATCTGTCTGCAGCTGTATGTGCTGAGATGCTTTACCCCTACTTCTGTCTGTATTAAGGTGGCCAAGGGACCAACCACCTGGCTTTCAGCCAGGGTCACTGAGGTGCATTCCAACCATGTCTGGCCCTTTGTTTAGGTGAGACATGATTCACACCCTTGCTACGGACCCTGTCTATGTGAAGCCCTACAAGTTATTACCAGTGCTTTACAAAACTCATGAATACATGAGGGGATGTTGCTGTTTTCAAGGGTGTTATTGTGAAAATATATAAGCCAGTTTCTCAGTCCCCTTCTGGATCTGAAAACCCGTTTACACCATTTGCATGTATAGGCGGCCCTGGAATTGTGCCTTAGTTCAACAATCGCTGTCTGGGTGCCCTGTAGACATCTATTGATCAGCCCTGTTAAAAAAAACTGAATGGAAGGTCCTGGTCTGTAATGTCAGCAGATGCAGAGAGACAAACAGTATGACTAAGCTCTGAGCCTGCACACTTTTACCTCATTCGCTCTAACCTCAGCAGGTCATAAGCAGCCCTTAAATCATGTCATTTACACCGCAGTATTGCCATCAAGTATTTCAGACTTTAAGGTGGCATTGAAAATTAGAGAACAAAATCTTTTAAGTATTTTCATTTAGAAAAGTGTGTACTATTAAATAATTATGTATTGATAATAGCCCTTTTTATTTTGCAATGCCACACATTTGCAAAGTGACAGTACCTCCTGGCAGCACAGCAGTCCTTCTGGCAATGTGCAGATGTAGAGTCAGCAGAGTCTGGTTATGAGCCCCTTCAAGTGTTTGATTAGATGAGTCACAGACCCAGTACTTATACCCAAAAGTGCCTTTGATGTGGGGGAGAGACTTCAGAAGAACTCTGAAGTGCTCCGGTTCCCTTTCAGTCCAATCATGTCTGCTAGCCTAGCTATCGGGGGGGGGAGTAAATCAGTTCTTTATGTGGATACAGGACACTACCTATTCAAGTGAAGTGCTACCTCCTCTCCTCCCTCCTGCCCACGATGACCCATCAGTATGCAGATGCAGTTTGGTGTCCTATGGTGTAGCTGTCTAGAGGAAATGCACAAATGTAGCTGTCGCCCAGACGTGTATTGGAGACAGGCTGTCGGGCACACAAGTGCAGTAAGTGGCATTTCTAAAATAGTAAAGTTAAATCCAACCTCACCAGTAAGTAGTATTTGTCAATGCCATTCCAAACATATGAAACCTCAAGAAGATACTGTTCTCTGATCAGGAATTACAGTTTAAAAGATTTAGGATTTCCCAAAGCTATCCTATAAGAGGGGTAGGCCTCTCAGTAGTGAAAAACAAAATAGGCTGTTTGGCACTACCAGGACTTGCAAAACATGAATATACATGCCCTACCTTTTACTTACATAGCATCCTGCCCTTATGGCTACCTAGGGCCTACCTTAGGAGTGACATGTGTAATTAAAAGGGAAGTTTAAGGCTAGGCAAGTAGTTTTTAATTGGCAAGTAGTTTTCAAATGCCAAGTTGAAGTAGCAGTAATTTGCGAACACGGGCCCTGCAGTGGCAGGGCTTAGACATGTTTGAACAGCTACCTCTGTGGGTGACACAATCAGTCCTGCAGCCCACTACTAGCATTTAACTTACATGCCCTGAGCCTATAGTATTCCACTTTACAAGGGACTTATAAGTAAATTAAATGTGATTCATGTATACACCAATCACACATGTTTAGGGAAGAAGCACATGCATGTTAGCACTGATAGTAAAGTGCTCACAGTCCTAAAGCCAACACAAATAAGGTCAGAAAAAGAGGATGGCAGCAAAAGGTTTGGGGTAGCCCTGCAAAAAGGGCTGTTTCCAACATGACACACTCCAACGTAAAGCCAGGGTAATCTAATCAATACCTTGATGAACTTCCCTGCTTAGGGCAAAAGAAATTGGACAATGGGCCACTACTGCAGGGGTACTTACCAGTTCTGTGCCTTTCTGACCCTTGGGATCCCTTTGTCTATGGTCTTAAGGGTCACAAAGCTAACCAAGTGTGGTGGCCCGTTCCACCCCTGGGGTCTGACTTCTGTCCCCACCCAAGGGAAAATTCTGTCCATAAGGACAGCAACCACCAGAGACCACTAACAGTTGTCACGATTAAGAGCCTGGCCACTGGCCTATCAGAACACTATTCTCTGGGGTTTCTCACAGTGGGATGCCTTAGCCTTAGGTGCACTGCATGCTTTCTCCACTCTCCCTCCCACCAGTTTAGGCTTGCTGTCCTGCAACTGGTCCTTCAACCCAGGGTCTGTACCTTCTGTTTGAACAGAGGCCAGGGGTGAGTCCCTCTTCCCCCTGCCTCTCCATCTGGGCTTCCGAACCATCCATTTAGGAGTGGTACTGCCAGAAAGCTGAACTGCAAGGGCGCATGGACCCCCTCCCCAGACCAGAAGTGGCCTCACCAGGGTCAGTCTTGATCTCAGATCTGGCAAGCCCTAACCCACTGGCCCTTACACTGGGGACTGTCTCATCTTACCCCTCCATCTGGGCCTCTGTACCCTCCTCTGTGGAGTGGTCCCGACAGAAACAACAACTCGTAGGGCACTTGTGGCAGCCGCCCCCTCCCAGCTCTCCTGACACTGGATGGGCTCCCAGTACAGACCAGGCTCCCCTCAGAATATTTCCTCAGGGAACAATCCATGCTCTGGGGCAGGTAACAGGGCACCCTGGGCCTCTGCCCATCCCCACCTCTCCTATTACTCTGAGAGGAGACATGGGACCCTTTACCTCCGTCTCGCTACCCCACTATCCTGGGACATGTCTGGGTTACTGTGAACCTTCCCAGCCTTGGTTGAGGGGAACCTAAGGCAATCACCTTTGGATCACTCCCAAATGCCTCTTCAGACATTCTGGTACTCACCCAGAGGTCTGCTTCCTTTGCAAGTTCCCTGGGGTCAGTTCTCTGGGTTTAGGGAACTTCCAATCAACCATTTAACTTACAGGCCCTGGGTATAAAGTATACCACTTTATAAGGAACTACTTATAAGTAAATTAAATATCTCAATCATGTATACACTAGTTACACATGTTTAAGGAAGAGGCACATGTACTTTAGCAATGATTAGCAGTGGTAAAGTGCTCAGAGTACTAAAGCCATCATAACCAAGGTACGAAATAGTGGAAGGCAAGATGTTTGGGGTAACCCTGCAAAAAGGGCCATTTCAAACAGTTACCCAATGTGTATGCAATATTCCTCATGGCTGTTTGATTTTGTTTGGTTTATATAGGTTAGATTTACAGAGTTGATGCAGTCCTGATGCAGCTAAGTTACTTTTCTCACCGTTTGTTGTAATTTGTACACTTTTCTGAACTATTATGCTGAACTTCAGGCGTACCTAGCATAAAGACATGATTTAGATTCGGGCTGGTAGATCGGTCCCACTGGCACTGTGATATTCTGAGCCATAGAGCCAAAGAAGTAACACAAAGACATGTACACTGCACGATGTAAGGGAACCCGCCCGGCAGGCGGTCCTTTTTATTAATATCCGAGGCCACGTCTGGCCTTAGGTTGCATGCAAACACTAGAGCACTGACTTACTACTTCCCTCCTAATCTTAAAAATCTTGATTATAGCAAATGGGGTCAGTCACTTGTTTAACAAAGTATTTGAGCTGGCAGTGGGAAGAGGGTGAGAGCACAGGTGGTAATGTCAGGTGGGTTTCCATGACTGAACGGTGAGGAAAATTCCCCAGACACACACTACTTGAACATGAAAGCTGTCGAGGCGCACTTGGGGACACAATGGGGTGTGTTACGTTATGCCCAAAGGAAGTTGTAGAATCCCTATTCTCGGTCTTCTTGTGATCAGTGCTGATCCAGATTGCTTTCACCATGGTGGGTGCACATGAACCATTCAACATCGCCATTGTCTTGTGGCCATTAAGGGGTTATACGTCAGTGGGCAATGTGGAGACTGTAGATATTCTTTAAAGTAATGTCCATTGTCTTATCTGATGACTGGGGACAGGCCAAACACAGCAAACGTATTCTCCAGCGCCACCTTCACTTGGCACAAAGCAGTGGATCTTACCAGCTCGACTATTGGAAATTAGGAGTATGCATCTATGAGGACGAGAGCTTGCAGACCATCCTGGAAACTCCCGAAGTCCGCGCCGACGTGTCCATGTTGTGGACCTGGGGCTTTCGGTTAGGATGGGTGTAGGTTGTCTCCTGCACTGTTAAATTGACATGGCAAGCATCGGGCAACTTGTGTATCTACCTGTGTCCAATCTGAGGAACCACAGTTTTTACCGTAGCTTGGCCTTTGCTGCCCCCTTATTGTCCTGGGTGGGCTAGTTCAACCACTAAATCTTGCAGACTCGTGGGGATTACAATCCTCTTGGCTTGAAGGATTAGCCCATCCTCCATTGAACTCAGTACTGTACGAACCTGCCATAGCTGGGTGAGGGTCTTACGAGCCGACTGGGTTTACTGCTGGATTTCTGCCAGGAAGGACACCCACCTCTTCTGTTTTATTGCATTAGCTACTTTGAAGAGACACTGGTCATGATTTGTCACCTAGATAAAATCTTGGAGTGAGAGGTCCTTGGGCATGCCGTTTGTGAGACACACTGTACATAGTGCTCAGTTCCTCTTGTTTTGCAGTCTGCAGCAGTAGTGTCAAGCTGTAGGTGACTAGAAAAGAAATCGGGAGGGTTTTTGGATCTCGGCCTGTAGGATATGTCAAACTCATAGTGCTTGAGTTTTATGACCCAGTCTCTATACGGGGTGGTGGGTGTTGCGAAGTTCCCAGAAACAGGTGCTCACAGGGTTTGTTGTCGGTGACCACTCTGAATCCATGTCCCATTCTATAGAGATGAAAATGGGTACAGCCTCATTTGGTAGCAAGTGGTTTTTTTTTTTCAATTTGAGTGTAGCGCGTTTCTACAGCCAACAGGGCTCTGCTGGCAAATGTGACAGGGAACCACGGATCTGGGCACTGTTTATGCATCAATACTGCCCCAAGGCCCATGGGACTGGCGTCGACTACCTGTTCAGTTTCCAGTGCTGGATCAAAGTAGGCCATTGTGACGTCATGCAGGAGAACCTTATTAGTCTTCTGAAATGCTTCATTCTGGTAGGGATCCATTCCCACTGAGCATTCATGTTTGGGCTCATAGTGATTCAGTGTGTGACCAAGTTGGGGATAAACCGACCAAAATAGTTTGCCATTGCCAGGAAACTGATAGCTGGGGCCTACCTTATACCCGTCAATTTATTGGGGTCAACTTTGATGCCATCTCCCGAAATGTAGCCAAATATTTCTATGGAGCAGTCTAAGAAGGAGCATTTAGAGGGTGAGTCCTTTTTTGCCAGTCACTGGAGAACTGCTCGGACATGGTGCACTACGTGTTTTGGAATAAATCAGGCCATTGTTGCTTACGTTAAGAATGTCGCTGTCCAGGATAAGTCAAACCACTTTTGATGATTGAGGAGTTGGTGTAATCCAGAGTTGATGTCAACCGTGGAAAACAATATTTTGCATCTGCCAGATCGGCGATATCCTCCATTTTGTGGGGTAAACTTGTGCTCTTGTTTAATGGCTGTGTTGCGGAGGCGCATGTTGATACATAGTCTCACCACTCTTGGCTGTTTCGGTTATGGAGCGATTACGATGGGGGAGACCCATGGTGTTGGTTGGGAAACTTTTTCTATGACCCCTAGCTTCTTAAGGCATGCGAGTTCCTCTTTGATTTTTCCCCTGAGGTGAAAGGGAACTCTGCAGTGCCTCAGGGCTTCTGGCTTGATGGTTTTGTCCATGTGGAACGTGACTGCATAGTCCTTCAAGCATACAAGGCCTTCATCTTGGTGGTGGGACTTTCTTTGCAAATGCAATGAGCCCTCGTTCTTCAGCCATCTGGCAACTAAGCAGTGTGTCACCCCATTTTATGGAGACAAAGAATTTGGCTTTCACTCAATGGCGCTTGTGGTGTATTACTTCCTCAAAGGCACCTGCCAGGGGAAAAGGCAAGTTGCTTTTTTAGACAAATATTCTCATTTTGTTTGGGGCGAGCTTGGGCTTGTTCTGCAACAGGCACTGTGGTCCATAATTTTAACAGAGGCTCTTGTATCGATAAGAGGTGTTCATTGATTTCAAAGTGGCAGCATGGTTGTGGCTTGGTGGGTTTCTGACTACATTTCGTGTAAGAGATGAGAAATGTGTCCTCATCTGTCGTCCTCTGTCATGGAGTGTTCGTGTAGTTGCTGGTGGTATGCCTCTGAGGCGTACAGATCAATGGCTTGCACGGGGGCTATTATTCGTGGCCTTGCACCTCTGCGAGATGTCCTGGCACCCGTGCTGCACAGTCGCGCAAAACGATTGACCTTGTCGCACTTGGAGCGTGTTTTGCCTTGTGCCGGGCATTGTGCTGGTGTGTCTCCTGCCCGCAGTAGTCACACTGCAGGCCTCCTGGTTGGGTGGCATAGGAACCGGTTTTGCTGTGCGGATCTGATCAAGTATTTCTGAATTGATTCACGGTTCCTGTTCTCGGTGTTGCAATATCGAGGTTCTCGCCCAGACTTCTTCCATGCATACATTCAGCGTCTTCGAGTTGCATGCTGCGTTTTCGAAGGATGAGTCATCTCAAGATGCTGGATTGGTAGCCGTGGATGTTGTGCACCTGCAATTCCTTCTGCTGATCGTCATCAGTCATCAGTAGAGGTGCTGACATCTTCGCAAAGCCTTGCACAGAACATGTCAATGGACTTATTAACTTGTTGCCTGACCTGCCAAAGCATGAACCTCTTAAAATCATAGTTGTTCTGTGGATCGAAGGGTGCAATTAGTGCACCAACAGCCAGGTCATAGTCCTGTTCATCACCTGCATTTTTTTAAAAACCTACTTAATTGATTTTCGTTATGAACATCATGACATATCAACAAATCTGATAGAGACTGCTAGTCGCAGATTCCTTCACGTAGAATTATCCCCAGGCGTGAGACTGGATCCGGAAACTTTTTGCCACAGCATCTCTGCGCGCTGGGGCCGGGGCAACATCAAGCAACTCCACCCAGGCGCCGTCTGCGTATGTGACGTCAGCGAGGTCACATAAGACCCGCCCCGGCGCGTCCACGTCAGATTGTTTCCTTTTCCGCGTGCAACGTGGATCCGTTCCTTGCTGCGGGCCTGTTTAAGGCCCCCCTTTCTTCCATTCTTTTTTGGTGGAACAGTGTACGAATACCTTAGGGCTTTAAAACGTGCACGTTTTGTGGGCGTCTTATGTCGGCGAAGGACCCTCACCTCATTTGCATGTAGTGTTTGGGGGAGGATCACGGCACCTCAGATTTTGCGGCGTGCCAAAAGTTGAAGCCGAAGTTGCGGCGGGAGCGCCGAATGAAACTTCTCTCGGCGCGTCTCTCCAGGTCGACGTCCTCTTCTCGGGCTGCTTTGGCGGACGGCTTCAGGTCCGGCTGTGGTCGTCGTCCTCGCCTTTCTCCAATGTCAAGTGAGCGTCGCTCCCCGGTGGTCAAGTGTCGCAGTTCGTCCCTGGGGGCTGGTTTCCAGCCTACCGGGGGCGTGAACTCTCCACGGGTGATGCGGCCCCGCGTGTCGTCCTATCCACCGTTTTCCGGTGTTGGGGCATCGAGAGTCCAGATGGAGACTTATGCAGCGGCTTTGCATGCCTCGCTGGCGTCTCCTCCTCCTTCCCCTCCTGGGGCATCAGCAGATCCCTCTCCTTGAGCAGGGCCCTCCGCAGCGCCGCCGGTGGCTCCGGCCCCGGCGACGACTGGATCAGATCCAGGCTTGGAGGATGTGGTGCGTGTTGGGGTGCGGCTCCTCTGGGGCACCTCCTTCAGTCCACGGCATCTGTCTTGCCGCAAACCCCCGCGGGGTCCCTGTGGTGTCACAGTAGGTCGCCGGCGCTTGGGTCGCATCCCCGAGCCCCTCTCGGTCCCTTGGCAGGGTGGTCCTGTCTACGGCCGAGGTGACACCGCTAAGGCGCTGGCAGCAGCTGGACCGTGTGGAGCCACAGGGGTCAGTGGCCCCTCATCCTGCTCTGGGTCGAGGGCATACCTCTTGTCCCTCTCCGGGCCCCTCTCGTACCTCCTCACAGGCGGCTGCCTCGGAGGGAGAGTTGGAGGTTGTATTGTCCCTGGCGCCGCCACAGGGGTTGCCAGGCGACCTTTGCCTCCTTCTGGGCCACGGCCAGCGGAGGGCTTTGGGCCCATCCCGTTCCCCCGCGCAGGTGGTTGCCTCGGCGAGGGTCGGGCCGGCGCTGCTCCAGGGCCTGTGCGGCTCCAGCTCTACTCCGGTCCCTGCTCAAGTCTTCAGTGCGGGGTGACTTGGAGGTCCCTTGCCCGGTGGCGCCGGTGTCCTGCCTCAAGCAGTGGACTCTACGGCTCCGCTCAGGTTTTGTACCGCGGATTCGTCTTCGGGCGCTCCTTCTCCGGAGGCAGGCTGCATATTGGTGTCTTCCTTCCCGGAGACTGGTCGCCGTGTGGTGTCCTTTTCACCGGCGTCGAAGGGTGGCTCCCTGCCATTCCTGTGGCAGGGGTGTTTGTCGGGAGAGCGGCAGGTCCCTCATTCTTCGGCTCCTCCTGACTTCCAGGTCTGGCCCTTGCCCGCCCCACTTGGCCTCGGGGACAGCTGCCTTTGTTCGTAGCCGTCGTCCACAGAGGAGCTGCTTTCTCCACCGTCGGCCCTTAACACCTTGTGTGTGCTGGCTAGGGCCTCCTCCTGTTTGTGGGACTAGGCTGAGTCTCTGGGGTCTGCAGCGTTCCAGGAGTCTGCTCAGGTGGATTTGCGGCACCATGCATTGGATGGCCAGGACCTTGCGGCGTTTATTCTCTGCTCCGCTCTGGACGTCTCTGAGGCGCTGGGCCGGGCCATGGCTTCCTCAGTCGCTCTCCGTCACTATATTCGGGAGAGGCTCATTGATCTCCCATTTGATGGCAGTCTGTTGTTTCATGCCCCGGACGACTCCGCCATCCAAATGCTCTTGGCAGGGCTCCGTCCTCCTCCTCCTCCGTCCCCTCCTCAGTGATTTCTGAGTTAGGGTTGCTTTTGGGCCTTCTTAGGCTGGCGGTTATGGTTGTAGAGCATGTTTTTCTGGCCGTTTACGTCCTTCCTTGGGACTTTGGCATTGTTGGCTGCTGGACGGCCCCTTTGTTGTTGTGTGTGAGTTCTGCAGGAGTTGTTGTGCAGACTTGGCCCTGAGATTGGGCCTTCTGCTCTGCTTGGCCTGCTGTCAAGCCTGTAGCGGGGGTGCTTTTTTTCCCCATGGTTCTTTTGTTTCTTCCTCTGCTGCGGAAGTTCTCCATGGTGTTTACGTAGGTTGCTTTTGCTTCCTGAGGTCACGTGCGCGACCACTCGTGGTGGTGGCCCTGGCCTCTCCTCCACTCCCTGCTCCCGTTCTGCGGTCTGGGATGTCCCTGTGTTCTCCCTTGCCAGGCGTTGCCTACTTGGTCTTCCTGGGGCCTCGGGCTGTTCTTCTTGCTTCTGGCCTTGACTGCCGGCATTGTTCTGGCTGGCAGGCTGCTCTCCATCTGGAATGGGCTCGCCTTCTTCTCTTTGGTTTCCTTGGTTTCCTTGGGCTCTCTAGGCTTCTTCTTCTTCTTCTTCCATCTTTCTGTCTTGGCATTCGGTGGAAGCTATGTTGCCTTGTGGGGGAGTGGGGTGCTTCGGCCTCAACGTCCTTGCCCTTGGTTCCTCTGCTGTGAGTGTACGAGCCTCTTCAGCATTCCTTCCCTCCTACGTCCCCTTGGGGTCTGTGGAGTTCTGCTTGTGGGGGTTCCCTTGGCCTGGCAGGGGCAAGGTTCTACCTGGTCCACAGATTTGGCACCCTGTGGGGCCCTCTGTTCTGCTTTGGCTGGTGGGGTACTTTCGCAGACCCTCCTTTCCAGGGGGTATTGCTAGGGTATCTATTCTAGATGAAGGGATCTGCGGCTAGTAGTCTCTATCAGATGTACGAGTTACTTACCTTTGGTAACGATGTATCTGGTAGAGATGATTCTAGCCGCAGATTCCTTCACGGCCCGCCCTTCCTCCCCTGTTCTGCGAGGACCCTTGGGTTGGTCTTCGGTACTCGCCTCCCGGTGGGGGGCTGTGTCTCCTGTGAGTGCCTTCCTGTTCATGACGGGTGGCTCCGTCTGGGGGCGGTTCATTCCTCCCTTGGTTCTTTGGAGGATGGGGTTTCAGTGCGCTGGTGCCCTGCTGCTCTGGCTACTCCAGGTTTGGGGGGGGGATAGCTTCTATCCTTGTCCTCCCTACCTTCCATTGCTGTCCTCTGGTTTGATGGTCCTCTGGCCATGTCTTGCCCTTGTCCTTGTGGGTGGTTGCCCTCTAGGTTGGGGTGGCTTGGTGGTTTGTTGTCCCTGTCTGTCTTGGGACTGGTCCCCTTCCTTGCTCAGGATGAGGGGGGTGGGCTTCCTACGTCTGCCATGACTTTTATGCCTGTTCTTCCCTTCAGGGCACAGGGATGGGAGGTTGTCTATGTGCGGGCAGGGTGGCTGCACAGGTATCTGCTTGTTCTTCTTCTTTCCCTGCCCTTTGGGTCTGGGGTGTTGGCACTACCCTGGTGGTGTTGTTAGTCACCGTTTCTTTCCAATTTTTCTGCTCTTCGCATAATAATAATAATACTGTTCCCATGCACCCACAGTTTTTTATCTGGTGGTTCTGCGTTGTGGTGCGGAAAACTTCTCCGAAGAAAACTGACGTGGGCACGCCAGGGTGGGTCTTATGTGACCTCGCTGACGTCACGTACGCGGATGACGCCTGGGCGGAGTCGCGTGATGTTGCCCGGTCCCCGGCGCGCAGGGATGCTGTGGCAAAAAGTTTCCGGATCCAGTCTCCCGCCTGGGGATAATTCTACGTGAAGGAATCTGCGGCTAGAATCGTCTCTACCAGATACATCGTTACCGAAGGTAAGTAACTCGTACTATACTGTCAGTAGGTACATACCAGTAGCTCCAAGGGAGGAACCATCAACAATGTGTTACATACTAACTGTAGTTGCATTAGCAGTAAAAGCCGTAAATAAATGTCGAAGTATCACATACCCAGCAGAAAGTGGTTCATGGTATCAGTCTGTTTATCAAAACAAAATTCCCCAACCATCCCTCCCGTCTCTTCGCCTCCATCCCCACCCCTCCCTCCCTCCCTGCCTATCTGACTCACTCCTGTCCACGCATATATTGGTATGGAGCACCGTTCTATAGGAAGTGTATATGCAGGCATAGCTGCTTAGCATGCTCAGCAAGGGTTGTATCCGGGAGTGATCCGGTACAGTACATACACTTTAGTAATAAGGTATGTGGTGTGTCCTGCAGCGTATTCTACTGGTGGGGGTTCCGTGGCTATGAATAATTCTAATATTGCATCCCAATCTATTGAGATCAGAGTCTTCCGTAAGCCCCTACGTTCCTCCCGCTGTATCACCGCACTCTGCCTTCCCCCATCTGACCACCTCTCCATGCCAGCTAAGTGCCGCGGGGGGCACGGCGGACTTCCATTTCATGGTAAAAGAACGTTTCGCGATAAGCAAGGCCAGGTCCGCAAACCTGGTTTGTAACTTCTGCTGCTTATGGTGGCGCCGTAGACCAGTTCGTGGGACCCTTATGATGTTGTCCCAGAAGGCAGACAGGCGAGGGCAAGCCCACAGCATATATAGGAGGCTGGCATCTGGTGCTTGACATCGTGGGCAATAATCTTGCTCTTCTGGGTACATTTTATTTAGGCGGTGTGGCGTAAGGTAGGCCCTATGTAACACCATATACTGTATGAGTTTAAATTTAGCATTGCGGGACACCCTCTTGGGGTGCTCAAGGAGGCAATCTCATTCCTTATCTGACAATTCTCTCCTGATGTCAGCATTCCACTTTGCTTTAAGTACCGCTAGGGAGGTTGCTGCATGGGAGCAAATACCCCTGTACAACCATCGAGTCAGGTGGCGGCCATTACCCATAAGGTATAGTGTATGCACTAGTTAGTGTGTGGGAGGCTCTTTATTATTTGGTGCCCAATACCTCCTAATATATTTGGTAATACTTGCATGCAGAATATATAGAGAACGTGGAACAGCCTGCTCTCTAGCAAAGTTCTCGTGATCCAGTAGCATACCCTCCTCAAACAGCATCCCCACCGTGTTCACTCCTTCCCGTTTCCATTTTGAGATGCCTCAGGTGGTGATTACCCTTGTGGGTGTGGGAATCCCTACTAGTGGGATGTTGGGGTCGTAAGGGAGTCGCTGGTTGGTGTATTGCAATGTTCGCCTCCAGTAGGTAAGGGATACCTTCAATGGGGGGGGGGGGGGTAGGTAGGGCGGAGGTTTTTTCCCGCCCCTGGGGCAACAATAGGGTATGGAGGGTTCCATGGGCCAATGCTTGCGGCATGAGCCCTATCTCGTGGAGGTTATGACTGTCTATCCTGTACTCCAACCACTGCAGTTGGCTCGTGTAGCAGTATGCCCGAAAATCGGGGACACCAAGCCCCCTTTGCCTGTTACCAGCTGAAGCTTCGAGAGCCCCACCCTCCTACGGCCCTTCCCCCATATTAGTTCCAGGTAGAGTGTATTTGGTGTTTTAAAGATAACCGTCAGGACCACTATTGGAAGATTAGTAAAATAGTAAAGCAACCTCAAAAGCATCACCATTTTGGCAATGGCAATTCTACCCGCCACCGAGAGTGGTAGTGATGTCCAAAAGGCTATTTGGGTTCTGAGCTTCTTGACTGCCGTAAAAGATTGCCATCTAACAACTCCTCTGTATGTTTGTATGCCTAGATATTTGAAGGTGATGGGCGAAAACAGGAGGGTTGGAGGGCCAAAGTGGATAGGCTCAAGTTGCTCGACAGAATGAAAATAGAAGGCGTATGATTTGGTCTCATTAATGGTAAGGCCAGTAACACTTTGGAACTGGTTGACGATTTGTGGGATGGGCCCAAGGTCACCCTGAAGTTTGGGTAGGTAGAGGATAATGTCAGCGTATAATGAAAGAGTATGCATAGTATTGCCAACACTGATGCCCTGTCCTACTGCCTCTTTCCGAAGTTTATTGGTCAAGGGCTCAAGTGCTAACACAAATTAAAGTGGCGAAAACGGTCACCCTTGACGCATAACGTGGCTAACTGGGTAGGGCCGTGTGATGTGCACACCTGTGCGGGCTCTTGCTGTGTGTGTTGTGTATAATAGTTTGACCCAGCGTACATATGCCAGAGGAATGCCTAATTTCATGAGTGTTGCCAACATGTACTCCCAGCTAAGAGTATCAAAGGCTTGTTTCAAGTCCAATGAGATGCACCCAGCCCCTGGGAAGTCTACAGTTGAGGCAGTAATCACATAGTGACGACGCCTGGTACAAAACCACATTGGTCTATATGTATAAGCTTTGGCAAAAAGGCGAGCAAGCGGCAAGACAGTATTTTACGTAAGATTTTGTATTCAGTGTTTAGTAGTGAGAGTGGTCGGTATCAAGAAATATCAGATAAGTCCCTGCCCGGCTTGGGAAGGGAAGTAACCAACGCCTGCATCGTAGTGGGGGGAAGCCACCCAACTTCCAGCGCTTCTCGGTATAAGCGCTTTAGGTGGGGGACCAGCGTGTCCGAGAAAGTGTCATAAAATTCTACTGGAAAGCCATCCAGGCCCGGAGTTTTGTTTCGAAGTAGCTCCCTAATAGCTGCCTTGATCTCAGCTTTGGGTTTGCTCGCAATAACTGAGGATATTCAAGGCTGTCCAGAAATGCTTCTATTGTTACCTCACCCGAGTCTTCGGGGGCCTCATACAGTGTTTTGTAGTATCCCAGAACGCTAGGTTTATATCTGCTTGCGTGTTCACTGTTGTGCCCCCGGGCGTAATAACCTCATGTATTGGGATGGGAGATGGAGCGTCACCTAAGCTTTGGGTGAGGAATGTGGCCGATCTTTCGGCTTCTACATGCTGCCTTTGAGTGTAAGATTGTAAATCTATGATCCGCAGACGCAATTCTGCATGTTATACATGCTTGTTTTAGTGCTGCCACCTTAGTAGGGTCGCAGACCACAACCTGCTCTAAGCTTTTCAGTTTATTTTCCACTTCTCGTAACTCTTTGCTAATCATTTCTCGGGCCCCCACTGTTGCGCTAATAGCAACCCCTCTCACAACGTTCTTGAACGCCTCCCATTCAGTTAAGCGCGAGGACGCCGTGTCTGTGTTTTCAGGGAAATAGTAATGGTTGTGGCCATAGTATTGGGGAATACTGGATCCTCCAGCAGTTGGGGTGCAGCTTCCACGCTTGGATTGGAGTGGGGATCTTTCCCCCCCCCCCCCCCACTGAGAATGTAATCTCTAGGGGGTTGTGATCTCATAGCGTTTTCCCAAATACATGGTGTGTGTGATTTGAGCGATAAGGGTCGGAAAGCAGACCACCCGATTAACGTGCGACAGCCTACACTTTTGATGCGCCAAGCATCGGACAGTGACCAACCTTCTGCCCAGCTCCGTAGGGAGGCCGCTTAGTTCCTGGTGCTCGTCCCCTGTAACTGGGGACAAGGGCGGCCTAAGCCTATATCCAAGGCTGCATTGTGTAATCACCCCCCAGCCCGCCCCCCCCACAAGATCCAGGGATAGCTTACCCAGTCCGTTTGCACTGTGTTTAGGGCACCAAGAATTTGTCCTGCTCATAATTCGGGGCGTATATGCGGTCTAGTACTATATATGAATGCCATCTAGTGTGCCATAAACTAGAGCATATCTGCCATTAGTGTCTATTTGCTGCTCTAAAGCCACAAAAGAAGTGCTGTTCCTGACCCATATGGCAGCCCCTCTCGCAAATGCAGATTATGATTGCATAGTTTGGTAGCCTCCAAGTTGGTGAGGTGTTTCCTGCATTAAAACAATGTGTACCTTTCTTCTGTTCAGCTGGGCATATATTCTGTGTCGCTTGTGCACAGATCCCATTCCTCGGACATTCCACGTTATTATTGTGTACTTTCCCAACGCAGCCATAAATGTGTGTGCAGGGTCTTGCCCCCTATGTCTTACTGTAAACCGGGATGTCTGAAGGGTATTCTTAGAAGAGTCAGGCAAACAATTCCCCTTTATGTAACCAAATACTACCCGATGAACAACGGTGGACCAAACTAAGAACCAGTGCTGAAAACAGTGCATCTTTAACCATTGTGCAGTCCCTATAGGGGGTGTGGGTACAGTGCCCTGCAGTGTCTCCAGAACCAGGGGCAGCATGGGTGCAATACAGCTGACCTGACCGCAGCCTATCACAGGGTTGGAGGAGCACTGCAAGTCCGGTAGGTCGCTGAAACCGGCACCCTGACTACATCCAGGTACATTATGATCAGTCTCGGTATCCGGGCGGGGAGGTTATCCCATGTAGTCATTCACCAGTTGGTAATGGAAAGGAAGAGCGCAAGGCTGTTCTCGGAGTCCGATTGTAGATTAGTGTCTTCTGAGGATTCAGCCGAGGAGAGGGGATCTCACTCATTGATCGCCGCTGCCGTAAGTAGAGCCGATTATTAACTCTCTGACTTGTTCTGGAGATGGGCTTTTCTTCGACCCCACGCAGTTCGTTTTCCTTTGACACATGTTTCCCCTTCGTGATTGCTGCGAGCTTTGTTTGGTGTTTTGCGTCGACCCCAGTGAAGTGATAGAGGAGAACATGACTTCCAACAATGCAGTGGCTTCCTCTGGGTTCCCAAAGAAGTACGATTTCTGTTCATACATTACTTTGAGGTGGGCTGGAAACAGCAAGGCATTTTCGAGGTTGAGGGCTCTGAGCTTCTTTATAATTTCTAGATAGGAGGCTCTTTGGCGTTGGACCGCCATCATGAAATCAGGATACAGTTAAATACATTTTTTCTCAAATAGGATAGGGGACTTCTCTCTGGCGGTACGGAATAGGGTGTTGTGATCCTTGTAATTAAGTATTCGGGCGATCAAAGGCCGGGGTGGCGCTCCAGCAATCTGTTTCCTAGTAGGGATTCTATGTGCCCTTTCGACGCTGAAAAGGTCTGTCAGCCCCTTCGGGGTTAGCGTGTCGTGCAACCACTGCTCTACGAAGCGTGTTGGGTTAGTACCCTCCCAACGTTCTGGCAGGCCCACAAGACTGACATTATGTCTGCAAGAATGGCCCTCCGCGTCTTCGACTCTGTCCTGAAGGCTAGCCCCGGCGTCGCAGCTGCACAGTTGTTCTGTGTGGGCCTTGTGCTGTGGAATCATCTCAGTGAGGAGCAACTTATTGCTTTTCACAGTGGTGGTAAGCTTGACGTGATCAGCAGCGTAAATCTCTTCCTTAGTGTGCCCATTTGCTGCTTGATTGCCTTCTGTGAGTCACGAACCCCCTGCAAAATGATGTCCAGTTTATCTGGTGGGCCTCCATAGCTGTTGGCAGTACACAATCTGTTGCAGGTACTTGGGTCACATCATCTTGCCCACCATGGTCTGCATTCCCCAGTGCCGAAGGGTCATGTTGATCTCCCTTCGTGTGACCCATCGCAGGATGTGGAGAGACCCTGGTGTCCATTGCTGTGTACTGAATGAGATGGGGGGAGGGAAATAATGGCGCTCCCCTATCTGATGGGCACTCCCTCAGTCCAACAGCTGCAACAGGCGCCAAGAATGGTATCTGGTGCTGCGCAGACCCTCATTTACTTTAACTGTGTCCCAGTTCAGGGGGCGAGGATAGAAGGGCTCATCGCCCACGCAGTCGTCGAGCCAGCACAATGTCAGCACAGCAGTTGCACCCCTTATCACGGCCCCCTTTCAGGCATTCGTGCCCAGGTATTGCTCGTTGGTCTTTATTTAGAAGGGCCAGCGCAGGTCACCAGTGCAGGGGGAAGAAGGGGCACAGCCCTCACCAGCGCCCACCAGGTCTCAAGCCTGCGCTCCGCAGTCTCCGAGTGTCCGGGGGCGCCGCACAGTATTTAGAGCTCTTCGCCACGGCCCATGCTCGAGGAACCCTCCCCAGCGACTGGAGTCCCCGATAATCTCAACAACCGCAGCAACTAGCATGGATGGCCACATCAGTTCAGTCAGGGACCAGGAGCTGAGGTAAGGGATTCGACCCTCTCGCACCTCCGCAGGAAAGTTAGTCCACCGCCTCTCTAAATAACGCAGGACACCGCTCTAGTCCTTTCACTATTCATTCGCAGGGGGGCACAGAACCGACCAGCGCCCACCATGACTCAGGCCGTTCCCCACAGGCTCCAGATGTCCGCGGGCAGCACACAGTATTCAAAGATCGTCGCCGCAGCCCAGAGGATCCTACCAAGTGCGGCAACATGCGGGGGCACAGCAGCTCAGTTCAGGGGCCAGGAGTGGAGGTAAGTGCTTCAGCACTTCCGTGCCTCCGCAAGAATGTCCAGCGCTCTGCCGCCACCGCTCTTAGTAAGGACCACAGTAAAATGCAGGTGGCAGCTTGGCGTGACGCAGTCTATTGGCCCCAACTGCGGCTTACAACTCAGCCGGCGCAATTCACTTACCGCTGATCAGGGCTTTGCAGCAATTCAAGTCTCTAGGCTCACATAGAGATACGGAGCCGCCGGGGCCACCGATTTCTCATTCAGTGGGCCACATCGATCATGCTCTCTAGCGACACAGGCCACAGCGCGGTCAGCTCTGTTGCTCGCATACAGATCACCCACCCAGATCAGCGCGACGCATCGGCGCTGCCGCCTACCCGCTCGAGGAGGCCCTAACGCCAGCAACGTGGACTCAGCCGATGGCACCCAGCACAGACGGCACAGCTCCCCATGCCCAGAACCGGCTGTCCTCCGGCACCACCATAACCCAAGCAGTAGTCAGTGATGGGTAGGCTGGGTATCGCCCTGGATGGCCCCGCCTTGCTGCTGATGCGTGCAGGATCTTTTAGGCACGGTCTGGAGCTCGGCTAAAACACGTCCGCCATGTTCGACGGTTAGCCACATCCCCCATGCTCATCATCTGCATTAGACAAGTTTTCAAATAACTTGAATATTTCTTCTCCTGCTTAATGCAGAGATGGGGAATATTTAAGACCTGGTACGTCTCCCTCATACCACAGAAGTAATGAGTGAGTCAGCTGAGCCAAGTCTTCAAGTACGTGGCAGGGTCAGCAAGTTTGCTGAAGGGTGGTATGGTGCCAGAGGCAGGAAGGTGTGATTCAGACACAGGCGGAGCAGGGGTTGTGGGCCTTGTGACTGGGGCAGCAGCAGACATGTCAGGCCTGGCAGGGTCCTCGGACATACTGTGGTCACAGCAGGTAGAGCACATCCTGGAGGGCCGAAGCAGGTGAAGTAGCACTGGCTGGTGTAGTACACCCAGGTGTGTTCGTTTTCGTGGATCCAACGAGCGGGGCGCAGGTAGGCATCAGTGGTAGTGGGCCATGGATAGTGCTCAGTGTGGGGGTACTGCTGGCCCTTAATGAGAGGCATAGGTGTGGTCCGCTCGGCTCTGCTCTGTCTGTGGGGAAGATGGGTGCCACCACGCTGAAGCTCGACGCAGCCGAGTAGGCCAGCAGAGAAGTGATGTGTAGAGCCTGACCATGTGGGCTGGAGTGCACCATAGTAGGCAGCAGGAGGCTGCACTGCACTTGTAGAGAGCAGCTGTGACATGGGAGAGGCTGCCAGGTAAAGGGTCATCGCTAATGTGGTGTGGTCCTGCTGGCACAGACATGCTGGGTCGCTAAGCCTGGATGGTCGCTGGTGTCAAAGTAGTAACACATATATGTGAACTTAGGTAATGTATTGGACCACGCCCCAAGTGGCAGGCGGTCCTTTTATTTGTACGTGAGGCAGTGGCGTAACGAAACTTGAGGGGCCCTCCCTGCAAAGCACATGGAGGCCCCCCCCCCCCCCCCGGGTTGGCCTACCACTTTGCCCTACCACTCAGAAATCTAGGCAAGGAGGCAGGAGCTAAAGGACAGAGCCAAGAAGACAGGGGATGGAGCGGTCTTGAAAGTATTGTATTGTTATATTTATAGAGGGCCTACTTCCCCTATGTGGAATACTGAAACGCTTGCGTACAGGAGTAGCAAGCTACAATATGTGTCGGGTGTGTGGTTGGAAGGGCGTTGTATTTGTTTTGAAGCTATGTTGGAAGTGTTCCCATTCCATGTTGTGCATGAGGACCACTAACTGGGGTGCATGCAGGTTATTGTGCAATCGGATGCAGCGCTTAGCAATGGCTTACGAGGTGAGAGATATGCACACTGATTTGTTTTTCATCTCTCTGCAGGTCCCTTTATGGTATTTACTTTGTTCGAATCCCGCCTTGGTTATTACTGCACAGTCGTCCATTCTGAAAATAGTGTGCCTACTGTTTAAAGTTAATGGTCCTGAGTAGGCATACATCAAAGAGTGCCCAGTGAGCAGGGGCGTAACACAGGCCCCCTCAGCCTCCACGCTCCAGGGGCCCCCTCACTCTCAGCGGAGCCAACAAGCCTAAATGCTGTGCACGCGGCCTCGTCGTTAATTAAATGGTGGTGCGGCGCACGCACTACACGCCATGGCATCTTCTTCATTAATTAAAGTGCTGGTGTGCACACCCGGGTAATATTTTCCCATTTGTGCAGGGAAATACCTCTCCTGGCTGAGTGCAGAAACTTGGGCTTTATTTTGCACTGTGTGTGTAAAATTTAGACTGCTGCGGTGCCGCCAATCAAATGATTGCGTAGCTCCTGAACTCAGCAGAGCAGAGATGTCAATCATCCATTACGCGAAAGCGCTACCTATGACGGCCCAGCTGAATGTTGCTGTCCTGCCCCCAAGAGAGTCTGGACCAATGTAGAAAACAGGAACAGCAACAAATGAGGCCTGTCCAAAAGTTAGAGTACTTGCAACCAATCACATAGGGGAAAATTCGGAGCCAGTGGAGGATAAGGGCTATGGGTCCCTCATAATTAGAGGACATCCATCTGGCCCTGCTTTACAGTCTGAGGAGCAAAGGATCGACAGGCTGAGCAATGCGGTACCCTGGACCTGCACCAGTAAGGTTATATTTGTTTTGTGTTTGGCACAGCACTTAACAAGGAGTGCCACTTCCTGTTTGTATGAGGCAGCATTAGCAGAGCGGCATCCGCAGGAGCCCGTCTTTCATCCTTGCAAGAACGTTTTTATTATCAAGTTCTAAAGCAAATCGCAACCAGCAAAAAACTCTTGAGATTACGCCAACTTAAGAAAATTCACTGGGGAATTCTGTGATTTATTTATGTGGTTTGTCTAGCGCGAACATGGCCGGAGGGCGATAGAGTTAGTTACGATGAACTGAAGAGATAGTTACGGAATTAACTGCTAAACACATGCTTCAGAATAGACCCGATTCAGGCGGGATACTAAAAAGGCTTTATTTCACCTGTCTCCCTCCTAAAATTTTCTCTGCTTAGTAGTAGACAGAGGAGAAAATTGGTTACCATTTTATTTTCAAAATCTTTCACTTTCCTGTTCCAAAATGTTGGCATGCATCTAAAAAGTGTGTGCGCGTGTGTGTGTGTGTGTGTGTGTGTGTGTGTGTGTGTGTGTGTGTGTGTGTGTGTGTGTGTGTGTGTGTGTGTGTATATATATATATATATTCATAGGAAAAACCATAGGTTTCAGGCACGTTATAGTTAGGAATTAGCATTTAAAAAACCTCAGAAATTCACTGAAAAAAACATAGGTTTCAGGGGTGTTATAGTTAGCTGGACTTTTCACTTGTACAAAACCATTGAAATTCCCCCGTTATAGTTAGTTCAGCTAACTATAACTCGCGCGCCCGCAATGCACTGCTGATGACGTCACATATTACATCACTCATGACATGGTCAGTTACATCACTCATGACATCACTGATGACATCTCAAATGACATCACTGTTGACATCATCCAGCGAATGTGTGTTTTTCTGAAAATGAAATATGTTTTATATATGTATATCTCAAGGTCGATGGAAGAATAAATGGGTATATAAGTGTCTAAATGGATGATTTGTGTTTGAAAAATTGATTGTGTAACTGACTGATTAAGTGTATCATAGTGAATACATGGCTTAGTGAGTAATGTTTAAATATGTAAATATCTGTATCAGTCTCTCACTTTGTGTATAAGTGGCTGCATGGGTTGGTGAGTAGCTACATGGGTGTCTATATAGGTTATTAGTTGGTTTTTTGAGTATCAGTCTGAGTGTCTGTATGGTTCGGTGGGGGTATTACGTAGTGCATAGGTGCATGAATGAGTGACTCACTCTTTGTATGTGTTGAAGACAGCATGTGTGCAGGACTGTATGGGTGGATGAGTGTGTGTATGGGTGTGTTAGTGAGTGAATGACTGTCTCAATAGTGACTTTATGAGTAACTACATATGTTTTAAACTAGTATATGTGACTATTGGTGTATATAAGTGAGTATATGTGAGAGTGAGAGATTGAAAGAGTTCCTGTATGAATAAGTATGTGTTTCTATAAGTGATTGTTTAAAAGACTAAGTATGTGTAAGTTTTCGTAGAAGTAAGTGTGGTGGTGTGTGTATAACTGTATATGCAAATAAATGTATGTTTGATTCTTTATTAGCATGAGTGACTATGTGTGTGAGTAACTCTATGGATGAGTGGCATTGTGTAACAGGATGTATAGGTGTATGAGTACATATGATTGAATACATGTATGAGTGACTGTATAGGACTATTGGTGAATGAGTGGATGTGTATGTGGATCTTAGAATTTCTGAAGAGTTTGTTGTAACTGGTATTGGTATGTCCATTGTTTTGAAAAGTTTAGTCTCTATTTTTGAATGTGTGTATCAAAGGTTATATTAGGGTGAGAGGAGGTCTGCCACTCTATCACAAGGATGATGTCATCAGTGATGTCATTTGAGATGTCGTCAGTGATGTCATGAGTGATGTCACTGACCATGTCATGAGTGATGTAATATGTGACGTCATCAGCAGTGCATTGCGGGCGCGCGAGTTATAGTTAGCTGAACTAACTATAACGGGGGAATTTCAATGGTTTTGTACAAGTGAAAAGTCCAGCTAACTATAACACCCCTGAAACCTATGGTTTTTTCAGTGAATTTCTTAGGTTTTTTAAATGCTAATTCCTAACTATAACGTGCCTGAAACCTATGGTTTTTCCTGTGAATTTCAAAGGTTTTTTAAATGCTAATTTCTAACTATGCCTACAGAGATAGGACATGTGAAGAAAGAAGAAAAAATGCACAGAAAGAAAAAAAAGAAGTGCAGAAAGAAGCAACAGAAGTCCTCAAAGACGAAGAAAAGTGCAGGAAGAAGGATAACGTGCAGAAAGAACAAAAAGAAGAGCAGAAAGAAGCCTTGTTGCAAAATCATCCTGTACCCTCAACTTTTTCAGACGGATACTGGTGGTAACTGAGTCTCACTAACCAGTCTTGGAGCCAGTGCTATGTTAAAAGACACTTAGAATACAGTGAAAACACCTACATACACTAGGGAACATTATGCGTTGGGGTCCCCCTGTGATTAGCATGACCTCCTCTGTAAGCCCCTAGTATATAATAGGGCAGGGGGATTAAAACTACCTCTTAAAACAGGCCACAGGGTGCGTTTGCACACGTTAACTCAGGCCCCGTCCCCTCCCTTCACCACTGTGTAAACACGCCCTGTGTCCGTTTTTAGTTGGGAGATTAAGTTCATTTGAATCCTGAGGGTCCCTAGGGTCCAACTAGCCCACTAGGTACCTCCAGTAAGCGCCACAGAGCTGCGCTGCAGAGAGGTGTAAAAAGGAGCTTGGCCTCAGAACACCTGTCTGCAGCGCAGCTCCCTGGTGCATACTGGAGATGCCTGTTGGGCTAGTTGGCCCTCAGGGACCCTCAGTATTGAAGAGGAATTAATTCCCCAACTTACAACTCGCCAGGGGGCGCGTTTGCAGAGTGCTGCAAGGAGGGGGCGTGGCCTCCGGCACGATGCCAGTCTTTTATTTATTTTAATTTTTTAAGAAGGGGGGGCTGTGTGCTTCCCCTTCTTATTCTAATTTATTGGCCCTGATGACCCCATCCCCCAGGGCCTGTCTCCTAATTATATTTTTTTGACCCCAATCCCCAGGGCCGGCCACTGTTTTTTATTATTTTTAAAAAATATATATTTATAGACACACCTAGGACATGCTGGACAAACCGTACGTACCCATCACCATGACGATTTGCGTGATATTCATTAAAAGGCGACTATGCATACAATGAATCCACGTGGAATGTATTTACACCACTAGTGAAACTCTGACATGTCTGATGCCCTACCGTGCCTAATCCCGGTAGACACCCTTGTCGTTTATTTATACAAACATGGGTAGCTATTGACGGGCACATTTAATACACATGCACACCAAGCCATTCCAAGGGGATTCGACAAAAATTCGACCAAAACTATACAAGAAACCCCCTCACGGTTAATAAAACACACATCCACTGCCGGATGTGTAATACTTTTTATTTTACTCTCTGGAAAGGGGACGAACATCACTTGAGTCACAGTGCGCTCCTGGCAGAGCCCAATGCTGTGTTACACCCACCATTGCCTGCTGAGTGCCACACACCTCTGTGTTGTATTCCACTAGCTAGTGCATTTGCTATGACACTCTCTAGCCCATGTGCACTGTAACACCACCCCGTGAATATGTCATGCCACACTTGTCTTCGCACGGGTTATATTGCCCCATCTAACGTGCCTTCCTCGATGCCTATGTTATAACGCACAGTGCTATGCCATTCATATTACAATCTGGGATCCATATCTTTGTCACAGTGCATATGCAACGTTACACTCCCCAGCACATATTTTATATTACAACTTTAGAGACTAGTTAGGTTACACAACACTGCCCTGTGCATATTACACTCCAAGGCGCATATCGCATAGCACGCGCTAGTGCCTGTGCTATCTCGCGCTCTCCAATGAATCTGTCACTGCGCACAATGTATTGCATATTATATTTCACGCCCGGTTCATCTTATATCACACTTTTTGGTGCATAGTTTATACCATACACTATATCTAGTTTTCATTTTCAATCGTGCTCTCAGGACTATGTTCTATATAACACTGTGTTCACCTACCCTTTTCACGGGCATTACATTTTGCGATAGGGGGTGGAGGGTCAGGGGGTGTTTCTGCCAAGTGAGCCCGGAGTCACAGTCACAAACGTCCTCTTCTTCCTGAATAAAAGTGAGATTATGCTGCATACTTGTTCATATTTTAAGTAGTTCGCACAGACACACGTTTTAAAAACAATAAAATTCCTAATACCCGCCTTCTCTGAACAGTTAGCTTGCTGCCCCATCCCCCTCCTCCCTATCCTCTGTTGTGTGAATCCATGGACTAGCCTCCTCCCTCCTGCCATGCATGGTCTGATGTGCTGCCACTGCCCTCAATTTAGTATGATGTACCAGTCCACTCCTCCTGCCCTCCATTGCCCAATTCTATGCCCTATCATTGACCTCCTGCTTAAACTCTGTGCTTAGCTTGCTGCCCCTATTCTCCTTCCCCCTGCCCTCCGATGTATTTGTGTATGCCCCTGCTCCATCCCTTTTGCCCACCATGTTCCATGGACCTGCCACTCCTATCTACTCTGAGTGTTCTGTTGAGCTGCCACTCCCCTCCCACCTGCCTAGCATTGTCAGATGACTGTAACCTGTCCCTGCCACCTCCACCCTGCCTGTCCACATGCCATGCCCCTATCCTCTTCCTCCTGTCCTACATGGTCCATTGTACTGCCACACCCTTCTGCCCTCCCTGGTCTGTTGTGCTGCAACTGCTCCTCCTGCCTGCCCCGTGCGGTCTGTTGTGAGGCCCCTTCCCCTGAACTTTCTTGTCTGTGCACAGGTCCTGACCCTCCCTTCTATCCTCCATTGTCCTTTGTGCATGCCCCTGCACCCTCCTTCTTGCCCATCATAGCCATTGTGCTACCACTAACCCTCCCACTTGCCATGCATGTTCTTCTGTGCTGCCATGGCCCCTCCCACCTTCCCTGTGTGGTCAGTTAGCTGCTCCTGAACCCCTCCCACCTTCCCGCCATTGTCTGTGTGTATGCCATCACAGTCTCACTGTTGCTCTTCATAGTGTGTCTTGCTTCTAGTGCCCATCCTGCCTGACCTCCATGGCTATCTTGCTGCTCCTGCCCTGCCCCCTTGCCCCCAGCCCTCTGTTTACATGTGCAGACCCCTACTCCCTCCCTCCTGGCTTGTCTGTTCCATTGTAATGCCCCTGATCCATCCCTCCTGCCCTTTATGGTCTGTTATGCTGCAGCTTTCTCTCCTGTCTGTCCATTATGTCCTGCCTCTTGCCCCTCTGTTCTCTGTTGTCCATGTGCATGGTCCTGTCCCCTCCCTCTTGCTTTCTATGGATTGTTGTGCTGCACTCCCGTCCCGCATGCCCTGTGTGGTAATATTGTGCTGCTGCAAACCCTGATGCCTGCCCTGCAGGGTCAGTTTGGTGCACCTCTCCATGTCCCTCCTGTCCTCTGTTATCCAAGTCCATGTCCCTACCCCATTACCTTCCATGATCCAATGTACCATACTTGCGAACATTTTGAACTTGGTAAGAGGGAGATTTTGAAAAAAAACTGGGGTATTGATTTTCCCCTTTGAGTTACATTGAAAAAGAGGAGATTGTAGACAGGAGACAGATAAAATAAAGCCCATTTGAGCTTAAAAACATTGGACGTTTCCTAGCTGAATCGGGTCTGTTGGCATGTATGGTTGTACTACCATTGCCTCTTCCTTCTGCCCACAATGGTCTATTACATTGCCACAGCCTCTCTTGCAAGTCCTGTATTGTTGGTTTGTTGCCCCTTCCCCCCCCTTTCCACTGCCCTCCATAGTCTGTTGTGCTGCCACGGCCCTTCCTGCCTGCTCAGTGTGGTTAAATTGTTGCCTTTGCACCCTCCTACCTGACTTCAATTTTCAGAGTCCGTGCCCCTGGCCTCTGCCTCTCAACAGTATCCTAATGAACAACTAGATTGCTAACATTCTATATTTATTACAAAAGTGCGGAACGCTTCATCTTGATGTAATCAAAACTGTAATACCTAGAGCATTTCCTTTAGAAATTACATATATGAGAGGGTCTTATTGGCATCAAAATTATGGTTAGTGCTCTAAAAGACTAAAATAAGGACATATTTTCTGAGTTTTCAAATAGCGAGAAAGCACTTTTAAATTATTTGTTACCTTTATGTTTTTTTATCCAGTTGACCACTTGATTAAATGTTGCACTTAGGGGAGAGGATGTGATGTTACTTCCAGAACTGCAGACTTTGCAACTGGGGAACCAGGTTGGAGTTTCTGCTTCAGCTCGACATTCTGTGATTCTGGTCAAATCACTTAGTCTCCCCATGTCTACAGCCAAAATGAATTTGTTCTTGTGTGATGTAACCAATGCTCATGTAAAGCACTCCAATACCTGACAAGTCTGCACTATACAACACTGCAAAAACACAAAATAATAAGTGTTTTGCACACTTCTGTCATTGGGCTATATTTGGGCTACATCTGGGTGATTTTGGGCTACATTTGGGCTCTTTTGTCTCCGGTGGCCATCTTGGGAGATTTATTTGTTATGAAGTTTCCTAATTTCCTCATGTACGGCAGTCTCCTCAGTAGGAAATGCTTTCATTTTTTTACTTTGATTCCATCATGAAGGTATTCAGATATGTCACACATTTGCCATAAATTCTGAATGTTAGCACTCTAGTTGCTCATTAGATCACTGTAGTAAAACTACTGTTCACCATGGAAGTCTGCTCCTGGTATTAAAAGTGCATGTTTCAGTCTGCATGTCAGAATTTTTTAATGAAATAGAAGAGGATTTGAGAAGTCACTCAAAATGTGCCCTCATTTTCTTTCTTCAGCATTAATCATAATTTCTATGGCAAAATGAACCCCCTCATTGTGTTCCTTTTTAAATTAAATGTTTTAAGTGTTACCAGTTTATTCCAATCAAGGTGGCTTCAGGTGTGCCATACTTTTGTCTTAATGAAGACAGTAAGCGCTCTAGTTGTTTTTAAGAACACTCTGGGACTTTGTCATTGGGCTATACTTGGGCTACATCTGGGTGATATTTGGGCTACATTTGGGCTCTTTTGTCTCTGGTGGTCATCTTGGCAGACTTATTTGTTATGAAGTTTCCTAATTTCCTCATTTACTGCAGTCTCCTCAGTAGGAAATACTTTCAGTTTTTTACTTTGATTCCAAAGGCATTCAGATGTGTCACACATTTGCCATAAATTCAGAATGTTAGCACTCTTTTTGCTCATTAGATCACTGTAGTAAAGCTACTGCTCACCAGGGAAAACTGCTGCTGGTATTGAAAGTGCATGTTTCAGTCTGCGTGTCAGAATTTTTTAATGCAATAGAAGAGGATTTGAGAAGTCACTCAAAATGTGCCCTAATTGTTCTTTCTGCAGCACTAATCATACTTTTTATGGAAAAATGAACCCCCTCATTTTGTTCCTTTTTAAATTAAATGTTTTAAGAGTTACCACTTTAATCCAAGCAAGATGGCTTCAGGTGTGCCATACGTTTATCATAAGTAAGACTGTTAGCGCTCTAGTTGTTCTTTAGAACACTCTGGGAAGCTGCAGTAGAACACAAAGGAATCAACTGACAGTCTCTGCCCTTGTTGGATGTACATGTTTTACTGAGAATGTCAGACTTCATTCTCACATGACGGAGAAAGATAATGTGAATTTACAGAAAATAAGCTCTCAGTTTAGCTTATAGATCACCTTCCAAACCTCTGTGGGAAAAGCATGAGAAAATATTTTTCTCTCAATCATGATATCCCAGCAGAAGGCTTTTTCACATGGTGAAATCACCTTAGAACATACCACAATTCCTAAAATGAGTATGGTACCATCAACAAATGATTTATAATGTAACTAAAGTCTTAAAACCTTCTATTAACTGCAATGCTTTTTAATGAGGTGCTATCATGTATATTGGTCCCAAGATGGCTGCCAACACTTCTTGGATGAAGTGCTGACAGCCAATCAGATGTCAGGATGAGATGTGTGGTTAGGCTCCGCCCACATATATATATGATTTTACTTTTGATTTTCTCAGGAACTACTGAACAGATTGACACCAGACCTGCAAAAGGCACATCCCTGACCTGAGGACTACCTCTCTGCCAAATTTCAAGTAATTCTGTTCAGCCGTTCGGGCTGTACCTTGGACTAAAGGTCCCTATGGAAAATTGCATGGGGAAGACGCGTTTTGGGACCCCCCTTTTTTCTCAACCCCCTGCTTGACGAATCCCCCCGAGACTTTCAGGGTAGGAGCGGAGCGCCCCACCTATTTTGAAAATTTCGCGAGGATTCGTCAACCGGCGCCAAAGTTATTCCAAATAGAATGTTGCGGATTTCCTATGGAAACACGGTCCTAACTATAACTATCTACTGGCGACCGCCAGTAGATAATATATATATAATCTACTGGCGGTCGCCAGTAGATAGTTATAGTTAGGACCCATTTTCCATAGGAAATGCGCAACATTCTATTCCCAATAAGTCTGGCGCCGATTGATGAATCTTCACGTAATTTTCCAAACTTTTGGCCAGCTCCGGTCCGCTCCTACCCAGAAGGTTTCGTGGTGATTCGTCAAGTGGGGGCCGAGAAAAAAGGGGGGTCCCAAAACGCGTTTTCCCCATGCAATTTCCCATAGGATCGGTTGTCGCAGCTACAGCCCGAACTGCTGAACGGAATTACACCAAATTTGGCAAAGAGGTAGTCCACAGTTCAGATTCGTGCCTTTTGCATAAATGGTGTGAATCTGTTCAGTAGTTCCTGAGAAAATTAGGGTAAAAAAGTTAGTTATCTATGGCCGGGGAGGATCCGCGCACCCTACCCGCACCATAAGCGCACCCTCCCCGAACCGAGCGCGCACCCTGACGATCACGCGCTGAATGCTAATTGGCTGTCGAGTGTCTGTCTAAATTCGAAACCAGGAACTGTTGGCGGCCATTTTCTGCCTCGGTAGAAGCGAGGCTGAAGAAGCAAGGGGAATAAGTGTGTAAAACATATAAAGGGGGCAAAGTGGAAATACTCTGACCCTCTAGATCTGCTTAGGGGGTCCCAGAAGGACCCCCTGGGCCCCCTTTTTTAATTTATTTTAAACGGCGAAATGCGCGCAGGGTGCGCGCATCCTATCGCGTTGGGTGCACGGATTCTCTCGCGTCGGGTGAGCGGTTCCTAACGCGTTGGGTGAGCGGATCCAAAAAACATGGAAAAAAAATATAAAATAAAGTTTTGAACATATAGTTAAAAAGATATTTTTAAAAATATAAAAAAATATGTTTGAAAACACCAATAAAAAATATTTTGAAAAGATTTAAATGAAAAAATAGGTTAAAAAATTGTGTTAAAAAAGAATTTCAAAAAAACATAATTAATGAAATTGACACACTGAAAATATAGAAATCCAATGAAAATCATTAAACATGATATCTTTAGAGAGAAGTTATAGATAGGAATTGGCATTTAAAAAACATTAGAAATTCACTGAAAAAACCATAGGTTTCAGGGGCGTTATAGTTAGCTGGACATTTCCCTCGTACAAAACCTTAGAAATTCCTCTGTTATAGTTAGTTCACCTAACTATAACTCGCGCCCCCGCAATGTACTGCTGATGACGTCACATATTACATCACTCATGACATGGTCAGTGACATCACTGATGACATCTGAAATGACATCACTGATGACATCATCCAGTGAATGTGTGTTTCTGTAAATTTTAAATATGTTCAATATATATATATAGGGAAAAACCTTATGGGTGTATAAGTGTGTGAATGGATGATTTAGTAGGTGTGTGACTGACTCTATAAGTGAGTCATTAAACGTATCTTACTGCAGACTAGTGACTAAACTGTGTGAATGTCTGTATCTGTCTGTCTGTTGGTGTATAAGCGGCTGCATGGTTTTGTGAATAGCTATATGAGTGTCTCTATGGGTTATTGATTGGCTGTCTGAGTATCTGTATGGGTGCCTGAGTGTTTGTGTGGGTGGGGTGTGTGTGCATACATGTGTGAGTGGGTGATTCTATGGGTGCATGGTTTTAAGAGTGCATCTGTGATGGACTGTATGGTTGGGTGAGTGTATGTATGGGTGTGTTAGTGATTGAATGTATATCTCAGTGGTACATGTGTGAGTAACTACATATCTGAAAGGCAGTATATATGTGTGTAAGAGTATATAAGTGGGTATAAGTGAGAGTGTGTGATTGTAAGAGTGGCTGTATGGATGTGTGTGCTTGTATCAGTGATTGTATAAGAGCGTAAGAATGTGTTACTATTTTTATGAGTAAGTGAACTTGTGTGTGTATAACTGCATAGGTGAGTAAATGGGAATGTGATTATTTATTTGCATGACTGACTAGGTGTGAGAGTACCTCTATGGGTGATTGGTGGTGTGTGAGTGTCTATGTAGGTGTATAAATGCATATGATAGTCCTGTACTGAGTGACTGTAAGTATGAGTGACTGTACAGGTGAGTGAGTGGATGTGTGTGTAGATCTAAGTCAATGAGTGGGTATGTAGTTATTGGTATTGGAGTATCTATGGTTTTGAGAATGGACATCTGAAATTTTGATTGAGTATATCAAAGGGTGTGAGAAGATGCACTAATTTATCACATGGATGACGTCATCAGTGATGTCATTTCAGATGTCATCAGTTATGTCATCAGTGATGTCACTGACCATGTCATCAGTGATGTAATATGTGACGTCATCAGCAGTGCATTGCGGGGGCGCGAGTTATAGTTAGCTGAACTAACTATAACGGGGGAATTTCTAAGGTTTTGTACGAGGGAAATGTCCAGCTAGCTATAACGCCCCTGAAACCTATGTATTTTTTCAGTGAATTTCGAAGGTTTTTTAAATGCCAATTCCTAACTATAACGCCCCTGAAACCTTTGTTTTTTTCAGTGAATACACACACACGCACACATGCGCACACACACACACACACACACACACACACACCCTCTGTTTGGGTTCCGGGGTAGCATGCTACTCACCGAAAAGCGCTTCAACACCTCATGAGATGCAGCAAGCACTATATAAATGCAAACCTTTTCCCTCTTCTAACTCTCCACTATCTTTCTCTATCCAAATAACTGACTATCATATTCACCACTCAAAATACTCTCATATTTCACTATACTAATTCACCAATAATTCATTATAAGTTCTAGAGTAGCGTGGTAATCGCCGATAAATCGCTTTGACGCCTCGTCAGGTGTAGTAAGTGCTATATAAATGCAAATACAATACAATATCACGGAGCAGAGGTCTGGCCTCTCATCAGTACACACTCTCAGTAAGGTAGGGACTGTTTGAGTACGATCAGTGCTTTAAGTTGGCCAGTACAGAGTACCGGCACTTTTTTATTTTGAGAGGGAGAGTACCTGCACCTTTCAAGAGAGAGGTAATAACCTTAATTAGAGAGTACTGGCACTTCTCCGGAACAAACGGGTACTCCGGTACAGGGTACCTGCACTTCTATTTTTCCATTCCAAGCCCTGAGTACAATGGTCTCATTGGATAGGTAAAGAAGGGGCTTGGGTGTTTCACTGGAGGATGGGTATGGTCCTTGTATCTCACACTGGGAAACAGGATCTGAAGTCTGTTAACTGGAAGTCGATGGAGGTTTCTCTCACTAAAAATCTGGCTCTCGCTTGGGAAAGTGGTTTTTCGCTATTAAAGGAATGAATTTCTGTCACTGAAGGTGAAGGAAGGAGAGGCACTATTAACAACAAAGCTGATGGTCCTGAATTTGAAGGAGTGGGACTGTGTTATTCAAGGGGTGTGTTTTGTTTATGAAGGAGATTGGTTATGTTGACACCACTACAGGGTGATGTTTCTGTCAGTGAAGGAGAGTGTACTTCTCATTGAATTAAGTGTGGCTCGATGGGTATGTTGCTGGAGATGCGTGTTTGCTTCGGTAACTGGATAAGGGACGAATGATCTTTACAATGCGGCCGTTACACCACGATACATTTACATCGTGGTCATTACAACGCAAGTCGTTACGACTTGCGCTGGATGGCGCTATACACTAAGGAATAGTATGATTTACTATTCCAACACATTCCCTACTGTTACGTTGGCTGGAGTGGGAATAATAAATCATACTCTTACTAAGTCCAGCACCTCTAGCGCAAGTCGTTGTAACGACTTGCGTTGTAATAATTGCAATGTAACGTACCGCGGTGTAACTACCGTGTTGTAATGTCACATATTCGGATAAGGTGTTTGGTCTCTGTTAGCTGGCAAGATGCGATTCCTGTTGGTATCCTGAGAGCCCGTGGGTGGCAAGAGAAAGAGTAAGATAATTCTTGTGGTTAAGAATTTGGCTGAAGAGAGCTTTGTTTTTTCTTGCCTCCGTTTTGCCTCATTATAAAATAGCGCAGAGGGTTAATGTGGCTGCTGTAAGGCTTCACCTCCTGTGGAGAAACATTGACATATTTTCACGTTTAAAGATTCCGTAAAGGCCTGGACAGGATATTTAAATAAAGCTTCATAAAAAATCAACATGGCTTTTGTCTTTGTTTATTCTAATTATCAGCCGAGCATCCTTAAGGTAGCTCCAGAACACATTTTAAAGTGTTTTCTTGTTATAGTTACTGTTTAAGGTATGTACTGATGAGAGGCAAATACTAGCTTTTGGAGCTTTTGGTAATTTTTCTGTTGACTGAACCCTTACATTACTGGTAATGCTGGAGCAAATCCAACCAGGTGGCAACCCTATGTGTAGCATGCAGATCCCAGATTTGTTTTGTATACAGATCGCTCAGTGGTGTACTGCGTTTTTGTCACAGAGATCCTTTAATTACTCGCAGTTAATAAGTTAAAATCCTTCTAACATAACATTGAACAAAGAGTGGGCTACAAGGAGCTGTATACAAACTGAACGGCATAGCTTTAGACCTCCACCCCCCCACAACCCCCCACCTTTCAACGTTTGTTATTCCAACATTGCCAAAAAGTGCTCATTCGGATAATAGTAAAGTCTTATCAGCATGAGCAACCACGCCATCATGTTGAAAATCCCGACTTTGTTACTTCAGACCAAGTACTCTTACAATAATGCCTACCTGTATGGATTATATGTGACTCCTACACCATGTAACACTGATTGCCTTATGTAAAAATCCCATGTACATTCTTTTAGACACTTGTATGTTTCATTGTTTCTGTATATGTTTGTGTGTTGTACAGCACTTTGAAACCATACGTTAGGATAAATAGCACCATAAAAGAAATTGAATACAACACTAACTTAGTAAGTGGTATTTAGATCACTAGTCTTATTACTCGTACAGACCTACATCTGACAATCTTACAGTGTATGCATATCTCTTACATACAGGTGATGAGCAAAGTCAAAAATGTGCCTCCAACAGTGTTGTGAGTGTCTTTGTTTTCCTCCCTTACATAGATATCTTGGTGTTAGGCTCCAGATAGCACTCAGCCAGGATGGGACTCCAACAACAGGAGGGCTGATGGCCCCTTAACTGAGGACTTTGTTTTGGGCCCAGATGAAAATGAGAATAAGAAACCCTCTACAGGTTGCTTCTCTGAAAGTAAATTGTTCATATTATGTACAATAATGTAGCCATATGTTGCATGAAAATAAAACGTTCGACCACACACTTCCCTCAACATCTGAACACTGATGCTCTCTTAGCTCTGCTGACACTGTCATAATTCCTCTGGTCACATCACTATCCATTCCCCTGCATCATTTGGGTTGTACTACTATCATTACACTGCTGACCTGGGCAATCTCATGAGCCTGTGCAGCGGTTTTATGCCAATCACCCACAATGAACTTTATTTGGGGTGGGTCCTCAAACCGACTTTGAAATGGCTACCTATATTCATGTAGTTAACTTTAAGGGCAAAAGCACTTATCGATTTTTCATCAATGACTGTAAAAACCTCAAGGCAATCCATGTTAGCAAAGCAGTCCCTGCTTATGTTTCACATGCTTTACTTAAATCCCAAGAATATTTGCTTTTTCTAGATGTTGGGCTTCTGTTGTTTTATTTTCATGCAACATATGGCTACATTATTGTACATACTATGAACTATTTACTTTCAGATAAGCAACCTGTAGAGGGTTTCTTATTCTCATTTTCATCTGGGCCCAAAACAAAGTCCTCAGTTAAGGGGCCATCAGCCCTCCTGTTGTTGGAGTCCCATCCTGGCTCAGTGCTATCTGGAGCCTAACACCAAGATATCTATGTAATGTAGGAAAACAAAGACACTCAGCTTGGTATCACTTCATAAGTTCTTAAACAACACTGTTGGAGGCACATTTTTGACTTTGCTCATCACCTGTATGTAAGAGATATGCATACACTGTAAGAATGTCAGATGTATGTCTGTATGAGTAATAAGACTAGTGATCTAACTACCACTTAGTAATTTAGTTTTGTATTCAATTTCTTTTATGGCGCTATCTATCCTAACGTATGGTTTCAGAGTGCTGTACAACACATAAACATATTATACAGAAACAATGAAACATACAAGTGTCTAAAACAATGTACATGGGATTTTTACATAAGGCAATCAGTGCTACAAGGTGTAGGAGTCACATATCATCCATACAGGTAGGCATTAATGTAAGAGTACTTGGTCTGAAGATGAAGAAACATGAACACAATTACAAGGACCTGGCTTTTTAAGAGGATACGCAAATTTTTCAGTGGAAAGGCTTATGTCGTGAGGATATCTTCCTCCAAGTAGTCTCTGGCAATGTGTCCAGTATAGGCCAATCCAAAAGCCCTCAACCTTTTAAGTTTCTTAAAAATGAACTGCATACAGTTAATCCGCCGACACAAACCCTTACCCTCAACGTGTGAGTAAAGGACACTTATGAAAATTAGTAAAAGTGTGAGTAGGCACCTCACGTACGCAACACCAGGGAGGCTACCGACAGGTTCTCACCAGCATGCCCACGTTTGCCATCATCGGTTGCCTACTCACTGAAAAAACAGAAATGTGTCCAGCGAGAGAATAGAAAGAGTAGAGAAAAGAATTCTAACTCACTCCAACACAAAAACCCCATGATGTGTAAAGGACAATGTGCTCCTTCAATTAAAATTGAGTTAAGACTCACAGTTCAATTTGCCCTCTTTATTCATAGCCGTGAGCTTACTCAGATTTAAAGCACTGCATGTTGCAAATCTTGTCAAAGTAGGCCAACATGTTTCATTGCCATTGCAAAGTCCTGACAAATTCATCAGGGCGCGAGGTTTGTTATTCACGTTACTGGACAGTAAACCCTGTGATGCGGATTAGCTGATAAAAACACAAACAGAACAGCAGTTCTTTATTCATAACTGACCAACCAGACACAGTGTTAACCAATGAATTACATTTGTAACACACAGCCTTAATCAAGCTCAATCTATATTTACCATGTGGGAGCCAAGGGCATTCATACCAGCTGCCAACATACCAGAGGGGATTGTATTTATCACTTGTGTTGCTTTTCTTTATACCTGTGGAGACATATACTATGATTACATATATATGCTTTCTACAGCTTTTCAATATAAAACTAAATCCAGTACCTCTAGCGACGTTGTCATGCTCAACGGTATGTCACACTCCTCATTCAAACCTCTGGTTGTGCCATGACCTGTTCATTCACACTCTGGCTACCGGTCCCCTTATTTCCTAAATAAATCTTATCCGGACAATTTTAATCTCTTTTCTTAGGTAAGGCATGTCTCAGAACCTCTTACATCATCACCATTACCCTGATTGTAAAATCGGACACTGTAGGAGAGTAGGGTCTGCTATCCTATGGTCACCCCAAATTTTTGCTTTTTGCTTCACTGGTTTTTGACATATCGAGGCTGTGGGCCTGCTAATCAGACCCCCAGCCTGCTGTTCTCTCTAACTAAATTGACACTATGCACTCTAGGTGCATAACCAATTGGAAGTGGATCACCCTGTGAGCCCCTGTACCAGTGTACACTAGGTACCCAGGGCATTGGTGTATCTAAGGCCTGCCAGGGGCTGAAGCATGTATTATGCCACCCCAGGCTTGGCCTAACAAATTTGACACAACTGGCTGATCTCTCAACTGGGGTAAGTTGGTGTAACCACCTCTTACTTGGGTGTAGTATACCTATACCTAACCTTAAATGGGACACATGTTAACCTATAAGTCACTCCTATGGCAGGCCTTAACAATCCTGAAGGCAGAGTGCTTGGTTCCATGTGAGATGGTGCTCTGGCAGGAGCTGAGCCTGTCTGCAGTGGTCGGAACAACTTCCTTCTACCGTTTCCAGATATCGTCATACCATATACTCTTAAGTGCATTATGAACCTCGTGGTTAAATGCTATCTTTGGTTTGGCTTTATCAAAACATGTCGAGTAAGGTGTCATACGAATTGGAATACTAACCCCTCGCCAATTCTGGCGACGGGGTTAGCATTCCACCCTTCTAGAGGGACACGACATGTACAGTACCTGAAACCCGGGTAAAATCAGACATAGCCTCAGCTCCACAAAATGGATGCTGCCACCACAGACACAAGTCTGCCTTCCCGCTGCTGGGAGTCCTTCCAGCTTGGGAGACGTGGACAAAGGGTTTCCTGCCAGGGGAGGTGCGAGCACCACCCCAGACAGGATTTTGTGTATTGGTCAGGTAGGGCTTGAATGGAATGAGACATGCCTGAGGCTCACAAGGAGCCTCGGTGCATATGCCAGTTCAAACCGGTCCTGGGGCACACCAGCCCCGGACCTGGGGCGAGCTGGTCAAAGGATTGGGGGTGTAACCACCCCCCTTCCTGGTCCCACCCTTAGGGAGGGACCTAGCAGGTAGTCCGGCCCCTAGAATCCGCTTAAAGGTAGTAGCTGTGTCCTAAGACTTCAGACATCCTGGAATCAACTTAACCACAAGAAGAAGACGGGAACTTCGACGCTCTGCTGCACAGAGGACTGAAGGAAATCTCCCCTATGGTCAGGGAGTGACCATCTTGCTAACGCAAGCACCAACCAGCTATTGAACGTCTGCTTTGCCGCCGCCTTCTGCCGGAGCCCGAGCCCAGAGCCCAACAAGACCTGGACCTCCAGACCTCTCACCGCCCGATCCACAGTCCCTGCAAAGAAGGAACCCGTGGAGGCACCGAGACACGTGGAGCCAGCCATCTTGAAAGACCGACGACAAGCTGCAAGCGCAACAACAGAGGCTCCCTCCAAGTTGTGCTTTGGGTCCTGAGAAGCCCAACCACCGAGCAGCATCTGCACCAAAGGTGAGCCCTCCAGCATCTCCACGATCTGCGTGGGGCCCCTCTGCACTTTGCATCTCGACGCGCCTGCCCGGTCCCTGGCCCGTTGGCTAGTGGCCATTTTGGCGACCTATTTTGAAATCAACGACGCTGGTCTGGTGGCTCCAGACTGGCCCTAGCTGCTCTCCAAAAGAGCAGCCCCTCTGACCTTGCTGGTCAGAACAATCAGCTTTCTTGAACTTCCACGACTCCTGCCTTTGCCAAGGCTTGTTTGCTTCTTTCGAGTCGCCGACACCGCCGACAGCGAGAGCCTGCGTGGGACAGCTCGTGACTCGACTCCTGGACGTCGTCAACCTTCAGGAACCACGTGGCTGCGGAGACAAGCTACACTTCACCACCTGTTTGCACCCGACATCGCCTGGTACCTACCTGGTGCCACGCCGGTCACTGGCTAGTGACTGTGAACACTGTCCCCTCTGCTTTCAGGTCTTCCACAACTCCGATCCACTCTTGGATCTAACGCAGCTCTTCTGGACCGACCGCCTGCAGCATCTTTGTCATCAGGCTCCATTGAATCGATAGAAGAAACCCGACGCACTTCGAGACCTATGCACCCGCTTCCTGTGGGTGAGGTAAAGCTGGCACTCCGGTGCCCCAGTGTAGAGAATCATCTCTAGTGTCTGTGTTTCGAATCTTGAGATCGTAGTCCATCCAGAAGACCCTTTCTGCAGTAACTTTTTAACTTTTACGCACCCATTGAAAACCTATGGGAGCACGCGTGTGACTTTCCTCACTGCACACGCAACCCGTGGACCTCCTGGTCACTAACTGAAGTTAGCTCCTTGTAGGCCCAGCGAATCTAGAGGCCTTAGGCCTTTTCCCTTTCCTGTTCGTGGTACTTATACCACTATTTTAGTATATGGTTTGAGTGGCCACCAGGGCCCATCCATATAAAGTGCAACTTCTGTGTATTATAACATTGTCTTGTTTAACGATTTGTGCTCCTGTGCTCATAAAGAGTCTAGGGGTTACTTTGAGAAATAAATACATATATATTTTGAATATATATCTGTGTGGTGTCCTTTCATTGGTATAAAAGGGGGTTACATGTGGTAAAACAGCCTGCTTAACACGCTTTAACGAGTTTAGCCTCAAAGACTGCTTAGCCTACGCTACCACTAGGGCAGCTAGTCCGAAAAGGTTGACTTACAACCACACCATAAGGGTTGCTTGGCATGGTACAAGGTGGTCACTTTAACTAGTGAACATCATATACCAGGCCAACTTCTCACATTGGTGAGCAGCGGTTGGATTTGAGCTTGCTGTGTTTTACCATTGTAATCTCTTGGTTACCAATTGAAAGATCACATAGGTTCCTGTAGGTACATATAAAACAAGATAGATATACTTAAGTTCTACTGAACTTAGTTGTTGTAGAGCAAAGGGAGTAGCACACCCTGACTACAACTACTAGATAGGTTTAGTAGGTAAACCCAAGTGTAGGTAGATTGCAACACATCCACCCACACTTAAGAGCAATGGAGGGGGCAGAGGGGTCCAAGGTACCCATCTCTGTCGAGAGTGACCCCCAGAGGGCACCAACTCTCTTTGCTACCCTAAATCAGAATGAGCTCAGGCAGTTGGCAAATATCAGGGGCCTTAAACAGACCAAGAACCCTACTTCTGCTGAACTCGGAGAGCTTTTACAGGCTGATGAGAATCAGAAAGCTCTCAAGAAAGCCTCCCAGTTAGGCCCCTTAGAGCCTGGAACAGGAGGCCCCCCTTCTGAAGATGCTACTGAGGTACCCCTTTCCAATAGTCACCCCTTAGATGAGAATCATACTACAGAGGATGAAAGTGAGAAGGGTACTGATACAGAAGGTAGTGAGGATGAAGGGAGAACTAGCCCAGTGCCAAGTGTTATACGTGGCCCAGCTAACCTAAGGCTATTGGGGACTGACAATGGGATCATCCCACTGGATCTCCCCAGTGGACTTAACACAGGGCTTGGGAGGCAAAGGAATCACTCAGGTTAATCTAATGCTTCTCATGCCTCTAGAGGCTCTCAAGGTCACTCCAGGAGAAGGATGACCACCCCTCAGAGGAGGGAGCATGAGGTAAGAATGCAGGAAGCCCAGCTGAGGATCAGGAAGCAGGAGCTAGAGGTAGCCCTGATGGAAGAGAAACTGAACAATGCTAGGCAACCTAAAGAGAGTGGGTCTATACCCACTGGTGGCAGCATTGTCCCTAAGGACAAAGATAGGGTCTTTGACAATAGGAACCTGTCCAAGGTTGTGCCCCCCTACAAAAGTGGGGATGACATCCACAAATGGATGACTGCTCTTGAGAGAGCCTGCAAAGTGCAGCAGGTTCCTGAAGACCAGTGGGCAGCAATCTTATGGCTCTCCTTTGAAGGAAGAGGCAGAGATAGACTCCTCACTGTTAGAGAGGAGGATGTCAGAAATTACAGAGTCCTGAAGAGTGTCCTAGTTGATGGGTTAGGCTTAACCACTGAACAGTACAGGTTAATGTTCAGAGACACCCAGAAGACACAGACTCAGGACTGGTCTGAATACATTGAATGTGCCACTAAGGCTTTGGAGGGTTGGTTGCTGGGAAGTAAGGTATCTGATTATACAGGATTGTACAATTTGATGATGAGAGAACAGATTTTAAATAACTGCCAAAACAAGCAACTGCATCAACACTTGGTTGACTCAGATCTGACCTCTCCCCAAGAATTGGGAAAGAAGGCAGACAAATGGGTCAGAACCAGGGTTAAGCAAAAGAACCAGAACCAGGGCCAAGGGGGTGATCAGAAGAAAACAGACCAGAAGGGTGGAGATCAGAAATCTAAAGACCAGAAGTCTTCAACAGGGCCCCAAACTAGTACTAACGAGGGTGGGTCCCAGCCTAAAGGGAAGAAGAAAGAAGGTCCAAAGAAACCCTGGTGCAAATTTTGCAAGAATACAACTCACTGGACTAGTTGGAGCCCCCAACACTGTTGCCCCTAAGGCACCTGCTCCCAGTACTACTGTTAGCAGTGTTGGTCCCCAGACAAAGGGTGTAGTGGGAATCACTATGGGAACTGAAGGAGATTCTGACTTAGACAGAACCCTGACACAGGCAGTCTTGATCTGTGATGGGGACATGGATTTGTCCCTGACTGTGAGCCCCAGTAACCTGGGCAAGTACAGACAGACTCCTTTAATTAATGAAAAAGTGGCTCAAGCCTACAGGGACACATGTGCCAGTGTCACTATGGTGACACCAGGCTTTGTGGGTCCTGGACAGTACATACCAGGTGAGAATTACCTGGTGACCAATGCCAGCAATGCCACTACTTCACATAGTGTGGCAGTTGTTAACTTCTCATGGGGAGGGGTAACTGGCCTCAAAAGGGTTGTGGTTAGTGCAGACCTCCCAGTAGAATGTTTGTTGGGCAATGACCTAGAGAGTTCTCTATGGTCAGAAGTGGAGTACAGGACACATGCAGAGATGTTAGGTATATCACCACATGTCCTTGCTGTGACCAGGTCACAGGCCAAAAAGTGCCTTACTGAACCACAGGTCTTGGATCCTGGAACAATGGACCAAGCACCTACCAAGAAGAAGAACAGGAGGGTAAAGGCTGTGCCTTCCCCCCTGCCTCAAAGTAATGATCAGCCTTCCCAGGAAGATGATCTAGAGGACCCTGAAGGAACTGTCCCTGAAGAGCTTGAACCTGATCGGGTTGAGTTTCTGGGGACAGGGGGACCTTCCAGGGCTGACTTGGGGCAGGCTCAGTTAACCTGTCCATCTCTTGAACCCCTCAGACAGCTGGCTGCTGCTGAGGCTGCTGGGAATGCTCAAGGTACCCATAAAGTGTATTGGGATGAAGGGCTCCTTTATTCAGAGGCTAGAGACCCAAAACCTGGTGCAACCAGGAGGTTGGTTATACCTCTGCAATTTAGGGGCTTCCTTCTTACCTTGGCCCATGATATTCCTCTAGCAGGACACTTAGGCCAGAACAAGACTTGGGACAGGCTTGTCCCTCACTTTCACTGGCCTCACATGAATGAAGATACAAAGGAGTGTTGTCGCTCCTGTGTGACCTGCCAAGCCAGTGGCAAATCAGGTGGCACAACAAAGGCCCCCCTAATACCACTACCTGTGGTGGGGGTCCCCTTTGAAAGAGTGGGAATAGATATAGTGGGTACCATGGATCCTCCCACTGCATCTGGGCACAGATTTATACTGGTGGTAGTGGATCATGCCACCAGGTATCCAGAGGCAATTCCCCTTAGGACCACTACAGCTCCTGTTGTGGCCAGGGCCCTGCTGGGAGTATTCTCCAGAGTGGGGTTTCCTAAGGAGGTGGTTTCTGACAGAGGTACCAACTTCATGTCAGGATACTTGACAGCTATGTGGAAGGAATGTGGTGTCAACTACAAGTTCACCACTCCTTATCACCCACAATGCAATGGGCTTGTTGAGAGATTCAACAAGACCCTAAAGGGTATGATCAAAGGATTACCTGAAAAGCTCAGGCGAAGATGGGACATCCTTCTACCCTGCCTTCTGTTTGCTTACAGAGAGGTCCCACAAAAAGGAGTTGGCTACAGCCCCTTTGAATTGTTGTTTGGGCACCCTGTGAGAGGCCCACTGTGTTTAGTGAAGGAAGGATGGGAGTTACCTCTTAAAAAGCCTAAACAAGACATAGTGGACTATGTACTTGGTCTCCGCTCCAGGATGGCTGAGTATATGGAGAAGGCATCCAAAAACCTTGAGGCAAGCCAGGCCTTACAGAAAGCTTGGCATGACCAAAAGGCTGTCTTGGTTGAGTTTCAGCCAGGACAGAAGGTATGGGTGTTGGAGCCAGTGGCCCCAGCAGCACTCCAGGACAAATGGTCTGGACCCCATACAATCCTGGAAAAGAAGGGAGAGGTTACCCACTTGGTGGACCTAGGAACTCCCAGGAGTCCCCATAGGGTACTCCATGTTAACAGGTTAAAAGCATATGTTGACAGGGCAGACATGGGCTTGCTCATGGCTACAGATGAGGGACAGGAGGAAGAGAGTGACCCTCTCCCAGACCTGTTGTCTCAGAACCCGGAAGATGGCTCAGTTGAAGGAGTGACCCTTGGAGGCAACCTCACTGATCATCAGCAGATGGAATGTAGACAAGTTCTACAATCATTTCAACATATGTTTTCCCTAATACCTAGCCAAACTGACTGGTGTACCCATGTGGTGGACACTGGTGACAGTCTGCCTGTTAAGAACAAGCTTTACAGACAACCTGACCACGTCAGGGACTGTATAAAGGCTGAGGTACACAAAATGCTGGAACTGGGTGTCATTGAACCCTCAGAGAGCCTCTGGGCTAGCCCAGTGGTTCTGGTCCCCAAACCTCACACCAAAGATGGCAAGAGAGAGATGAGGTTCTGTGTGGATTACAGAGGACTCAATGCTGTCACTAGGACAGATGCACATCCTATTCCAAGGGCAGATGAGCTCATAGACAAACTAGCTTCTGCTAAGTTTTTGAGCACATTTGACTTAACAGCTGGCTATTGGCAAATCAGATTAGCTGAGGAGTCCAAGGCCAAAACAGCATTCTCAACCCCAGGTGGGCATTATCATTTTTTGGTGATGCCCTTTGGTCTGAAGAATGCACCTGCCACCTTCCAAAGGTTGGTGAATCAAGTCCTTACTGGGTTGGATGACTTTTGTGCAGCATATCTTGATGACATTGCTGTCTTTAGCTCCACCTGGGAGGATCACCTGATCCACCTGAAGAAGGTACTTGAGGCTATGCAAAAGGCAGGCCTCACTATCAAGGCTACTAAGTGCCAGATAGGGCAGAGTAAGGTTGTGTACTTGGGCCACCTTGTAGGTGGAGGCCAAGTTCAACCACTGGAGAGTAAGATACAATCCATCAAGGACTGGTCCCCTCCAACCACCCAGACTCAAGTTCGAGCTTTCTTGGGCTTGACTGGGTACTACAGGAAGTTTGTTAAGAACTACGGGTCCATTGTGACTCCTCTTAATGATCTGACATCCAAGAAGATGCCCAAAAAGGTTCAGTGGACAGTAAGCTGTCAAAAGGCATTTGATGACCTGAAGAAGGCCATGTGCTCTGCACCTATCCTGAAAAGTCCTGACTACTCCAAAGAGTTTATTGTCCAAACAGATGCTTCTGAGTTGGGTGTGGGAGCTGTGCTGTCACAACTTAATGTAGATGGTCAAGACCAACCCATTGCTTTTATTAGCAGAAGGTTGACCCCCAGAGAAAATAATTGGTCAGCTATTGAGAGGGAGGCCTTTGCTGTGGTGTGGGCCCTGAAGAAGCTAAGGCCATACTTGTTTGGCACTCACTTCAAGATTCAGACCGACCATAAGCCCCTCTTATGGCTAAATCAGATGAAGGGTGAAAACCCCAAACTGCTTAGGTGGTCCATTTCCCTACAGGGTATGGACTTTACAGTGGAGCACCGGCCAGGTACAGACCATGGGAATGCAGATGGTCTCTCCAGGTACTTCCACTTAGGACATGAAGACGAGACTGGTCAAGGCTAGTTTAATGTCCCTGCGTTTGGGGGGGGGGGGTTGTGTAGGAGAGTAGGGTCTGCTATCCTATGGTCACCCCAAATGTTTGCTTTTTGCTTCACTGGTTTTTGACATATCGAGGCTGTGGGCCTGCTAATCAGACCCCCAGCCTGCTGTTCTCTCTAACTTGACACTATGCACCCTAGGTGCATAACCAATTGGAAGTGGATCACCCTGTGAGCCCCTGTACCAGTGTACACTAGGTACCCAGGGCATTGGTGTATCTAAGGCCTGCCAGGGGCTGAAGCATGTATTATGCCACCCCAGGCTTGGCCTAACAAATTTGACACAACTGGCTGATCTCTCAGCTGGGGTAAGTTGGTGTAACCACCTCTTACTTAGGTGTAGTATACCTATACCTAACCTTAAATGGGACACATGTTAACCTATAAGTCACTCCTATGGCAGGCCTTAACAATCCTGAAGGCAGAGTGCTTGGTTCCATGTGAGATGGTGCTCTGGCAGGAGCTGAGGCTGTCTGCAGTGGTCGGAACAACTTCCTTCTACCGTTTCCAGATATCGTCATACCATATACTCTTAAGTGCATTATGAACCTCGCGGTTAAATGCTATATTTGGTTTGGCTTTATCAAAACATGTCGAGTAAGGTGTCATACGAATTGGAATACTAACCCCTCGCCAATTCTGGCGACGGGGTTAGCATTCCACCCTTCTAGAGGGACACGACATGTACAGGACCTGAAACCCGGGTAAAATCAGACATAGCCTCAGCTCCACAAAATGGATGCTGCCACCACAGACACAAGTCTGCCCTTCCGCTGCTGGGAGTCCTTCCAGCTTGGGAGACGTGGACAAAGGGTTTCCTGCCAGGGGAGGTGCGAGCACCACCCCAGACAGGATTTTGTGTATTGGTCAGGTAGGGCTTGAATGGAATGAGACATGCCTGAGGCTCACAAGGAGCCTCGGTGCATATGCCAGTTCAAACCGGTCCTGGGGCACACCAGCCCCGGACCTGGGGCGAGCTGGACAAAGGATTGGGGGTGTAACCACCCCCTTCCTGGTCCCACCCTTAGGGAGGGACCTAGCAGGTAGTCCGGCCCCTAGAATCCGCTTAAAGGTAGGAGCTGTGTCCTAAGACTTCAGACATCCTGGAATCAACTTAACCACAAGAAGAAGACGGGAACTTCTACGCTCTGCTGCACAGAGGACTGAAGGAAATCTCCCCTATGGTCAGGGAGTGACCATCTTGCTAACGCAAGCACCAACCAGCTATTGAACGTCTGCTTTGCCGCCGCCTCCTGCCAGAGCCCGAGCCCGAGCCCAAAAGAGCAGCCCCTCTGACCTTGCTGGTTAGAACAATCAGCTTTCTTGAACTTCCACGACTCCTGCCTTTGCCAAGGCTTGTTTGCTTCTTTCGAGTCGCCGACAGCGAGAGCCTGCGTGGGAAAGCTCGTGACTCGACTCCTGGACGTCGTCGACCTTCAGGGACCACGTGGCTGCGGAGACAAGCTACACTTCACCACCTGTTTGCACCCGACATCGCCTGGTACCTACCTGGTGCCACGCCGGTCACTGGCTAGTGACTGTGAACACTGTCCCCTCTGCTTTCAGGTCTTCCACAACTCCGATCCACTCTTGGATCCAACGCAGCTCTTCTGGACCGACCGCCTGCAGCATCTTTGTCATCAGGCTCCATTGAATCGATAGAAGAAACCCGACGCACTTCGAGACCTATGCACCCGCTTCCTGTGGGTGAGGTAAAGCTGGCACTCCGGTGCCCCAGTGTAGAGAATCATCTCTAGTGTCTGTGTTTCGAATCTTGAGATCGTAGTCCATCCAGAAGACCCTTTCTGCAGTAACTTTTTAACTTTTACGCACCCATTGAAAACCTATGGGAGCACGCGTGTGACTTTCCTCACTTCACACGCAACCCGTGGACCTCCTGGTTACTAACTGAAGTTAGCTCCTTGTAGGCCCAGCGAATCTAGAGGCCTTGGGCCTTTTCCCTTTCCTGTTCGTGGTACTTGTACCACTATTTTAGTATATGGTTTGAGTGGCCACCAGGGCCCATCCATATAAAGTGCAACTTCTGTGTATTATAACATTGTCTTGTTTAACGATTTGTGCTCCTGTGCTCATAAAGAGTCTAGGGGTTACTTTGAGAAATAAATACATATATATTTTGAATATATATCTGTGTCCTTTCATTGGTATAAAAGGGGGTTACATGTGGTAAAACAGCCTGCTTAACACGCTTTAACGAGTTTAGCCTCAAAGACTGCTTAGCCTACGCTACCACTAGGGCAGCTAGTCCGAAAAGGTTGACTTACAACCACACCATAAGGGTTGCTTGGCATGGTACAAGGTGGTCACTTTAACTAGTGAACATCATATACCAGGCCAACTTCTCACAGACACTTTGCGGGATACTACATCAGGTATTGCATTACCCTTCCACCTTCTTGGCTGCGGAGAAGCATATCGTACCACGCCTCAGTTTTCTCAAAGGCGCACCAAATTCCAATTTAAAACCAAAGTGCATTTATGTAGGCCAGTTTGAGGCGCATTTTTTTGTACCATCCTTCTAATCCCTTCCAGAGACCTACTGGTCTCTGGAAGAGGTATATAGATGATGTGCTGTGTATATGGACTGATGAGGAGGGTTCCCTCCTGGAGTTTTTGAATTTGCTTAATGGCTTAGACGCCTATCTAAAGTTCACCTGGACAAAAAGTAACGAACGAGCAGCCTATTTGGACTTGGACATTATGGTGGTGGATAAAAAACTTTGTACGGTGGTGCATCAGAAAGGGACAGATAGGAACTCCATACTACATTATCAGTCTTTTCATCCCTGGGCACTTAATTTGCCCGTAGGTCAGTTTCTAAGATATCATAGAAACTGTTCCACTGTAGAAACATTCACACGGCAATCTGAAGATCTTTCAAACAAATTGGTACAGAAAACATACCCTAAAAGGGTGGTTAACAGAGCACGTAAAAGAGCCCGTAACACTCCCAGGGAGGTCCTTTTAGAAAGGAATGTCAAACAACCTGGTGAGTGTCTGCCTGTGGTTATGATCTTTGATCCCCTGGCTTCTAGGATTAGACAAATAGTGAGAAAACATTGGCCAGTGTAGTCCACTGCCAATTTTAAAATTCCAGAACCCAGATTTGCATTCAGATGGGCGTGCAATTTGAAAGATAAATTGGTACATACGTGACCTCTGCAGAAACTAAAGATGACAACATTGTCGGTTTGACACTACCCTTGTGGTAGTTGTTCTGTATGTGAACTGACTGAGAGAACCAGTACGGTGCAGTTGAAGAGTGGGAAGACGTGATACCTAAAGTTCTCCAACTGTAACAGAGTGAATGTAATAATCTGAAAGAGACACGTTAGTGATAGAATCCTTACCTTAGAATATCCCCAGGCGTCAGACTGGATCCGGAAAGTCTTTTTGTAGCAGTACCCTTGCGCGTCAGTAGGTGGCGTCGTGCAGCTCCGCGTCCGTCACTGGCGTCGTATGCGCTGAGATGACATCACGGAGACTACTTAGGCGCCATTCATGCGCGCTGACGTCAGTTCTTTATTTTTCCGCGCCAGCAAGCGCAGATCCGGATAGAGAACGTACCTTAGTCACTTTTTGACTACCTTTTTGAGACTTTTGTCTCCCCTTTTTCTCCTGGTGCACGTAGGGATGCCTGGCTTTAAGTCTTGTGGGGCCTGCCGTCGCAACATATCGGTGGCAGACCCCCATGATTTTTGCCTCTTCTGTCTGGAGACTGACCATGACTCCCGGTCCTTCCGGGACTGTCGAGTCATGGCCCCGAAGGCCTTGAGGGAGCGGCGCCGGAAGCTGCTGGAGGTCCAGCACTCGTTCCAACGCCGCTCCAGGTCCAGGGATCGCTCGCGGGGCCGCAGTCGTCGCTCTTCGGGCTCCAAGTCTTCGCCATCGGATTCCGGTAAGCAACGACATAAAAAGAAGTTGAAGAAGCGTGTTTGCTCTCCAACGTCCCCCGTCGGTCCTCGGATGCGGACGAGGGGGACAGGGGCTCTGCCCCTGCGGCTCCTTCGGAGCCTGGAAGTCCCGCGGCCTACCCGCCTTACCCGGGTCCGTCGGCGACTACCGAACAGGTGCAAGAGTTTCTTGCCGCCATGGACTGCCTTTTTAGGCCTTGGGCTTCTGCCGGTGTGCCTTCAGGCCTCGCGGTCCCGTGTCTAGATCCTGTTGGCTTGCCAGCGCTGCCGGCGGATCCAGCCTCGGCGCCACAGGATCCTCTGCCGTTGGCTCCGGCCCCGGCTCCACGAGTTCTGGTGCTGCCGTCTCCGGCCCCAGCGCCGCCCTCGGCGCCGCAGTGGGCGCCGTTTGTCCCCCCCTTGCCCCGATTCCAGGACCATTTCGTTCCTGCCTGGGATCAGCATTGGGAGGTGGCGCCGGCCCGGCCATGGCCGGCACAGTTCCCAGCGCAGTTTCCGACGCAGTTTGTCCCCTCACCGGCTCCGGCTCTGCCGCCGCGACCGGTTCCTCCTGTGACGGAGGTGGAGGATGACTGGGAGGGGTCCAAGGACCCTCTTGCCCATCAATGTGACTCCGAGCACGACTGGGTGGATGATCTGGAGGATGCCGGCGACCTCGATGTCTCTTCTGACCCAGGGTTTGCCTGTCCCCCGCCTACTATGGAGGAGGGCGCTTCCTACACGATGGTGCGCCGTCGGGCTGCTGAGGTCCTCAATCTTGATCTTCCTACGGTAGCCCTCAAAACTAACCTCCTTACTGAGGTGCTCCAGACGGCTTCGTCGGAGTCTCTGCTTCCCTTCAACAACGCCTTCACCGACGTCCTGTTGGGCACTTGGTCGCAGCCAGCCACAGGGGCCCCTGTGGATAAAAACTTTGCCAGGCGTCACCGCCCGGTGCCTGGTGACCCTGCGTTCTTGACCACTCATCCCACGCCTGAGAGTCTGGTCATCCAGGCCTCAACATCGCAGAGTGCCTTTCCCACGGCTCCGCCGGATAAGGACTAGGATAAGGATGGGGCTGCGGTCAGTGAAAACCACATGTTTGTTGGGCTGCTATTCCCACACAATGTGGGACAAGGTTACTCAGGTGTTACCTCAGTGCCCCGAGGAGGTCCATGCCGTGCTTTCCCAGGCAGTTGCTGAGGGTAAGGATGCGACTAAGTTCACCATTCGGTGTGGTCTGGACCCTGCTGACTCATTGGGCAGGGCGGTTTCTACGACTGTGGTGCTGCGTCGCCACGCTTGGTTGCGATCCACTGTGTTCTCACCTGATGTCCAGAGCTCGCTCATGAACATGCCCTTTGATGGCACTCGCATGTTTGGCGATAAGGCAGACCGCGCGCTGGAGCGCTTTAAGGATTCGCCGTCCACAGCCAAGTCCTTAGGTCTTTCTAACAAGAGTCCTGTCACTCCTGGGTTTCGCTCCTTTCGTGGCCAAGGCAGGGGCGCCCAGGCACGTTCCTTCAACAAGCCTGTGCAGAACCAGCCTCAGCGCGGCCACGGACACGGCTTCCGCAGTGGCGGCTCTCGGAACCAGCGTGGGGGGCAGTCCACCTCTGCCCCCGCTGCTTCTACCTCCAAACCTTCCTAATCCGAGCTTTGTGAGGTGACACCGGGTCCGTTGGTATCAGGGTCCGTCACTACCTCCACCACTGGCGCGATATCACATCAGACGAGTGGGTGTTGCATATCATCCACAGGGGTTATTCTCTTCCCTTTCAGTCCACCCCTCCAGCCATGCCACCTCAGTGCCACCGCATGTCGAGGGATCACTTGGTGCTTCTCCACCAGGAATTTACGGCCCTCTTGGCCAAGGGGGGCTATTGAGCGCGTTCCTGGGCCAGAAGTAGGGAGTGGTTGTTATTCCCACTACTTTCTGGTCCCCAAGAAGGAGAAAGGGGACCTGCGCCCCATCTTGGACCTCCAGAACGTCAATGGCTTCCTCCGGAAGGAGAAGTTCAAAATGCTGACTCTGGCTCAGGTCTTGGCTGCCCTCGACCCTGGACACTGCATGGTAGTGTTGGACTTGCAGGACGCATATTTTCACATCCCCATCCTGCCGGCCCACCGGCGTTACCTGCGGTTCACGGTAGGCCAGGAGCATTTTCGGTTTGCCGTGCTCCCCTTCGGCCTTACCAGTGCCCCTCGGGTGTTCACTAAAGTGATGGCGGTGGTCGCAGCTCACCTGCGCAGGTCGAGGTTGTCAGTCTTCCCCTACCTCGACGAATGGCTGTTGAAGGCGGGCTCTCCCCCAGGCAATTGTCCACCACCTTCAGACTATGGCCGACCTCCTGCACTTGCTGGTGTTCTCCATCAACGTGCCAAAGTCGCACATGAGTCCCTCTCAGAAGCTCCCCTTCATCGCAGCGGTCCTGGATTAGACACTGTTTCGGGTTTATTCTCCCGAGCAGCGAGTCTGGGATATTCAGGCTATGATTCCGATCTTTCAGCCTCTGTCCGGGGTTTCAGTCAGGATGACACTCCGGCTCCTGGGCCTGATGGCCTCCTGCATCCTGCTAGTGCAACATGCCAGATGGCACATGCAGGCTCTGCAGTGGGACCTGAAGTTCCTGTGGGCGCAGCATCAGGGCAACCTGTCCGATCATGTCCAGATCTCGGAGGGCACTGCACGACAATTGCAGTGGTGGCTCACGAATCGCGATTGGGTCAAGGGCAGATCCATCTCCCTTCCCCAACCGGAGCACACAGTAGTGACGGAAGCGTCCCTCCTGGGATGGGGCGGCCACTTGGGAGAGGCGGAGATCAGAGGACTCTGGTCTCCGGCAGAGTCCCGGTTCCATATCAACCTCTTGGAGCTGCAGGCGATCCAGCTTGCACTAAAAGCATTCCTTCCCTCTGTCCGGAGAAGTGTGGTGCAGATGTTCACAGACAACACCACCGCCATGTGGTATTGCAACAAACAGGGCAGGGTGGGGTCCAGGACCCTCTGTCAGGAGGCTCTGCGCCTCTGGACGTGGCTGGAACATCAAGGCATTTCCTTGGTGGTTCAACACCTTGCAGGTTGTCTGAATGCCAGGGCAGACAAACTGAGCCGCCGGTGCTTGATGGATTATGAAGGCGTCTGCACACGGACTTGGCGCAAGGTCTCTTTTGGCAGTGGGGAGAGCCTTGGTTAAATCGTTTCGCCACCGAAAACGCGCAATGTCATCGGTTCTGCGCATTGAAATTTCCAAGGCAGCACTCTCTTGGCAACACTTTTTGTCGCGAGTGGAGTTGCGGTCTGTTGTACGCCTTTCCGCCTATACCACTTCTGCCCAGAGTGCTGAAGAAGATTCGGCGTGACCAGGCCTAAGTCATCCTTGTCGCTCCGGATTGGACACAAAGATACTGGTATCCTGAGCTACTCAGCATAGCGATCGATCCCCCGATCCGTCTGCCTCTTCGGGAGGATCTTCTGTCGCAGCGCTAGGGGACGGTCCTCCACCCGAACCTGTCCAGCCTCCACCTCCATGCGTGGAGATTGAACGGTGACAGTTGACAGCTTTTGATCTTCCTCCCGAAGTCTGTGATGTCATTCTGGCAGCCAGGCGCCCCTCCACTAAAACGGTATACCCATGCAGGTGGAACAAGTTTGTGGCATGGTGCACAGCAAAGGCTGTGGATCCCTTTTCTGCCCCTCTCTCTGAAGTTATTTTGTTCCTTCTTTCTTTGGCCCAGCAGGGCTCTGCTTTGGGCACTATCAAATGTTATGTTTCGGCAATCTCCGCCTTTTTACGGCTTCCAGATCAGCCTTCTCTTTTTAAGTCCCCGGTTGTTAACTGTTTCCTGAAAGGCATTATGCACACGTTTCCTCCAGTGCCGTTCATAATGCCTCAATGGGACTTACACCTTGTCTTGACATATCTGATGTGCACTCCCTTCGAGCCCCTTCATAACTGTCCTATGCGTCTTCTCACTCTCAAGACAGCTTTCCTGGTAGCTATCACCTCTGCCAGACTAGTGAGTGAGCTCCAGGCTCTTTCTTCCAACCCTACTTTCCTTTCTGTTCATCCGGACAAGGTGGTTTTAAGGACCCGTCCTTCTTTCTTGCCAAAGGTTGTCACGCGCTTCCACATCGGGCAGACCATCACTTTGCCCACCTTCTTTCCGCCTCCTTCAAGAGAGGAGGAGAGGCTCCACCGTCTGGACCCAAAATGTGCGCTTGCATTCTATCTGCAGCATACGCAGGAGTTCCGGGTGGATGACCAGCTCTTTGTTGGCTACGTGGGTGCCAAAAAAGGTCGGGCTGAGCACAAACGGACCATCTCGCGGTGGGTTGTTCTGTGCATCAAAGCATGTTACTCCTTGGCTTAGAACGAGCCTCCTGTGGGGCTGCGTGCCCATTTGACTAGGGCAACGGCAGCCACTACTGCCTTGGGACGTGTTGTCCCCTTGCAAGCCATTTGTCAGGCAGCTACGTGGGCCTCGCTGCACACATTTACCAAGCATTACTGCCTTGACAGTCAGGTCTGGAGAGGCGGCTTCTTTGGCCGTTCTGTTCTCCGTGACTTCCTGGTGTAATCTTGTTCGCAGACCCACCACCGGGGTTGGTATTGCTGGGGTATCTATTCTAAGGTAAGGAATCTATCACTAACGTGTCTCTTTCAGATGCACAAGTTACTACTTGTGTAACGATATATCTGTAACAGACATTAGTTAGTGATAGATTCCTTACCGCCCCACCCATCCTCCCCGTTCTGCGACCTGGTTCTAGGGTTAAGGTCATCCCCCTTTCAGGACCCTAGTTTCATGGCACCAGTGGTCAGTTTCTTGCATGGCTCTGCGTTCCTGGCGCGGAAAGTAGTGTACTGAACTGACATCAGTGCGCACGGGTGGCGCCTAAGTAGTCTCCGTGACGTCATCTCGGCGCATACGACGCCAGTGACGGACGTGGAGCCGCATGACGCCACCTACTGACACGCAAGGGTAATGCTACGAAAAAGACTTTCCGGAGCTAGTCTGACGCCTGGGGATATTCTAAGGTAAGGAATCTATCACTAACTAATGTCTCTTACAGATCTATCGTTACACAAGTAGTAACTTGTGCTACAGGCTCACATGTCAATGCGGGCTGCATTACATTGGCTTGATGTCACGCAAGCTCAAGGTTCGCATCCAGGAGCACTTGAGCACTATCAAAACAGGCAAACTGACCACGCGTTTAGTGCAGCATTTATTTGAACAAAACCACGACCCAAGAGCACTGAAGTGGGTGGTTTTGGAGAGGGTAATAGCTGGCACTGAGTGTATGGACAGGATATTGGCATCGAAAGAAGCGTGTTGGATTTTTTCTGAGAGGGCAGACCAACTGGGTTTGAATGACTTTATTGAATGGAATAAATTCAGCAGATCGAGATCCAATGACTTCTGTTATGATGCGTACAGGAACTAAGAGGTACGCCCCTGGGTATTTGTAATGGTTATTTCCCCAACCTGTGGATATGAGTTCGGGGATGCCATAATGAAAGAGTAAGGTTGCGTTTGAGAGAAACGATTGATTTTACCAGATGACACTAGTTTTTCTTTATCAATTTAATATTGTGAAAGAGGAAATGTCCCTTGGCCTCAGTGATGGTTGCTCTTCAAACTTTTGCATATAAATTTGGGATACGCTGAAAAGAAAGAGTAAGGCTTCAGTGGAGAGAAGGGATTTAAGAGTGAATTATTTAGGAAGTGTCATAATGAGAGGGGTATTTTTCAGAAACTGTAGCATAAATCTTTGAAAAAAAACACATATAAACTTAGAGGTGTGAATATATACAGCAAGACTTTTCACACAGGGAGAAATAAATAATAAGTTAAAAAGAATACATGCAGAGACCCTCCAAGAGGATGAGTACGGTGGTCAGTGCAGTATTACAGTCGATTAATGAGAATAAAGCACACTCCAAGATGGCGCCCGCCGTGGGGTGGAGAATCGGCAGGTGTAGAACGTTTGATCATGTGAGTTACGTGATGTGTGAAGAGAGCGTTATGACCTGTTTAAATACTCCCAGGCATTTCGGCAAAGCGAAGCTGGGACGAGATAACGTGCACTAAGCTCAGACATGCAGTAAGAGTGTGGATCCAGGCTGTTTTATCACGATGGGTTTTTGAAACAGCAGTTCGATACTAGACTTGCCGGCATTAACTTTGTTTTTTAATTGGAATTTGGTGCGCCTTTGGGAAAACGGAGGCGCGGTACGATATGGCTCTCCGCAGCCAAGGTGATGGAAGGGTATTGCAATACCTGATGTAATATCCCACAAAGTGTCCGTTTTTACAATCAGGGTAATAGTGATGACGTAAGAGGTCCTGAGACATGCCTTACCTAAGAAAAGAGATTGAAATTGTCCGGATGAGATTTATTTAGGAAATAAGGGGTCTGGTAGCCAGAGTTTTAATGAACAGGTGATGGCACAACCAGAGGTTTGAATGAGGAGTGTGACATACCGTTGAGCACGAAAATGTCGCTAGAGGCATTGGATTTAGTTTTATATTTTGAAGCTGTCGAAAGCATATATATGTAATCATAGTATATGTCTCCACAGGTATAATGAAAAGCAACACAAGTGCTCTACAAATGGGGAAATTCTGATAAATACAATCCCCTCTGGTATGTTGGCAGCTGGTACGAATGCCCTTGGCTCCCACATGGTTAATATAGCTTGAGCTTGATTAAAGCTGTGTGTTACAAATGTAATTCATTGGTTAACACTGTGTCTGGTTGGTCAGTTATGAATAAAGAACTGCTGTTCTGTTTGTGTTTTTATCAGCTAATCCGCATCACAGGGTTTACTGTCCAGTAACGTGAATAACAAACCTTGTGCCCTGACGAATTTGCCACGACTTTGCAATGAAACATGTTGGCCTACTTTGACAAGGTTTGCAACATGCAGTGCTTTTAATCTGAGTAAGCTCACAGCTATGAATAAAGAGGGCAAATTGAACTGTGAGTCTTCTCTCAATTTTAATTGAAGGAGCACATTGTCCTTTACACATCACTGGGTTTTTGTGTTGGAGTGAGTTATAATTCTTTTCTCTACTCTTTCTGGACACATTTCTGTTTTATCAGTGAGTAGGCAACCGATGATGGCAAACGGGGGCATGCTGGTGAGAACCTGTCGGTAGCCTCCCTGGTGTAGTGCATGTGAGGTGCCTAGTCACTCTTTTACTTATTTTCATAAGTGTCCTTTACTCACACGTTGAGGGTAAGGGTTTGTGTTGGCGGATTAACTGTATGCAGTTCATTTTTAAGAAACTTAAAAGGTTGAGGGCTTGTGGACTGGCCTATACTGGACACATTGCCAGAGGCTACTTGGAGGAAGAGATCCTCACGACATAAGCCTTTCCACTGAAAAATGTGCGTACCCTCTTAAAAAGCCAGGTCCTTGTTGTAATTGTGATTATTGAGTGGAGGGCGGCCTGGCTGGTTTTTCCCTCTAAAGCTCCTTGTTCTGAAGAAACATAAAGTCGGGATTTAAAATATGATGGAGTGGTTGCTCGTGCTGATAAGACTTTACTATTATCCGAATGAGCCCTTTTTAGCAATGTTGGAATAACAAATGTTGAAAGGTGGGGGGGAGGTCTAAAGCTATGCCTTTCAGTTTGTATACAGCTCGAGCCCCCCACACATCTTCTAAATTGTAAAAACAGAGCCCCGGGGAGGATGGCGGCCTGCGAGGGGGCATGCCCCCCGCTGTTTATTTTCTAAGCCCCGGAGAGGTGGCGGTCGCCAGGGCAGCGTGGGTGGGATTGGGACCCCCCACGCATTTGTTTTTTAACAGGCCCGGGGAGGTGATGGTCCCCGGGGCTGTGGGGCCCCAGCGGGCACCGCTATTATTTTTTTAGCAATGCCCCCGGGTCATGGCCCACCTGGGGGCCTAATTTAAATGAAGCGCGGGAGTCCGCTCTTCATTTTTTTTTTTACTATTTCGGCGGGATTCGTGACCCCAACACAAATTCCGCCGAAATATTTTAAAAAATGCTTTTTTTGGCCCTGGGGGTCCTTGTGGGACCCCCTGAGCAGACCTAGGGGGTCAGGTTGTTTCATCCCTGCCCCCTTTTCTTGTTTTTAAACATTTTTTTCACTGGTTTCTTGTGACTCGGTTCTACTGAGTCACAAGATGGCTGCCAACACTTCCTGGTTTGAAGTTGTGGCAGCCAATCACATTGAAGCTCATGCTCGGGAGGGTTCGCGAACCCACCGCTGCCCTAGATATCGAAACTTTTTATTTTTCTAATTTCTCAGGAACTACTGAACGGATTTACACCATTTAACAAAAAAGGGACTCTTTCTGAACCAAGGGCTACCTTTTTGCCAAATTTGGTGTAATTCCGTTCAGCAGTTCGGGCTGTAGCTTTGTCTACAGTTTACTATGGAAAATTACATGGGGAAACGCGTTTTTGGACCCCCTTTTTTTCTCAGCCCCCGCTTGACAAATCACCCCAAAACTTTCAAGACAGGAGCTGACCAGAGCGGGCCACTAGTTTTGAACATTTCGCTTAGATTCATCAAACGACGCCAAAGTTATTGGGAAAACAAAAAACGCTTTTCCTATGGAAACTAGGTCCTAACTAGAACTACCTACTGGCGACCGCCAGTAGGTAATATATATATTCACTGAAAAAACCATAGGTTTCAGGCATGTTATAGTTAGGAATTAGCATTTAAAAAACCTTAGAAATTCACTGAAAATACCATAGGTTTCGGGGGCGTTATAGTTAGCTGGACATTTCCCTCATACAAAACCCTAGAAATTCCCCTGTTAGTTAGTTCAGCTAACTATAACTCGCACCCCCGCAATGCACTGCTGATGACGTCACATATTACATCACTCATGACATGGTCAGTGACATCACCGATGACATCACTGATGACATCACTGATGACATCTCAAATGACATCACTGATGACATCATCCATTGAGTATGTGTTTCTGAACAGTTTTATTATGTTTAATATATATAGGGAAAGGCCTGTTGAAAAATAAGTGGGTGTACAAGTGTGTGAATAGATGATTTTCTAGGTGCGTAACTGAGTCTATAAGTGAGTCATTAAATGTATCTTACTGCAGACTAGTGACTAAACTGTGTGAATGTCTGTATGTGTCTGTGTGTTGGTGTATAAGTGGCTGCATGGTTTTGTGAATAGCTATATGAGTGTCTATATGGGTTATTGATTGGTTGTCTGAGTATCTGTATGGGTGCCTGAGTGTTTGTGTGGATAGGGTGTGTGCGACTCTGTGACTAGATGTGTGAGTGGGTAATTCAGTGGGTGCATGGTTTAAAGAGTGCATCTGTGATGGACTGTATGGTTGGGTGAGTGTACGTATGGGTGTGTTAGTGATTGAATGTATATCTCAGTTGTACATGTGTCAGTAACTACATATATGAAACGCAGTGTATATGTGTGTAAGAGTATATAACTATCTATATGTGAGAGTGTGTGATTGTGGGAGTGGCTGTATGCACCATAGTGCAATGATATCTGTGTCATGTGCTGTTTATTTTTCTGCAGGAGGACACAGAATTTGTTAGTATTTTTATGAGAAAGTGAACTTGAGTGTGTTTAACTGTATAGGTGAGTAAATTGGACTGTGATTAATTATTTGCATGACTGACTAGATGTGTCAGTACCTCAATGGATGATTGGCGGTGTGTGAGTGTCTATATAGGTATATAAATGCACAGAGTGACTGTAAGTATGAGTGACTGTACAGGTGAGTGAGTGGTCATTTATGTAGACCTAAAAGTCAGTGAGTGGGTGTGTAGTTATTGGTATTGGAGTATCTATGGTTGTCAAAATGGCCTTTTGAAATTTTGAGTCGGTGTATCAAAGGTTATATTAGGGTGTGAGAAGATGTACTAATTTATCACATGGATGACATCATCAGTGATGTCATCAGTGGTGTCATTTGAGATGTCATCAGTGATGTCATCAGTGATGCCACTGACCATGTCATGAGTGATGTAATATGTGACGTCATCAGCAGTGCATTGCGGGGGTGTGAGTTATAGTTAGCTGAACTAACTAGAACAGGGGAATTTCTAGGGTTTTGTCCGAGGGAAATGTCCAGCTAACTATAACGGCCCTGAAACCTATGTTTTTTTCAGTGAATTTCTAAGGTTTTTTAAATGCTAATTCCTAACTATAACGTGCCTGAAACCTATGGTTTTTTTCAGTGAATTTCAAAGGTTTTTTAAATGCTAATTCCTAACTATAACGTGCCTGAAACCTATGGTTTTTTCAGTGAATTTCAAAGGTTTTTTAAATGCCAATTCCTAACTATAACGTGCATGAAACCTATGGTTTTTTCAGTGAATTTCAAAGCTTTTTTAAATGCTAATTCCTATCTATAACTTATCTCTAAAGATATCATGAAAAACATTCTTTTTTAAGAGTAGGGTGCACATTAGTTTTGTGGAAAAGCATCTTTGTGATTGGTTAAGAAACAGCAGTTTCAACGTGGAGTACATATCGTAGGATAAAATTTGCTCAGCTCAACCACACCTGCTACTTGCATTTGGAAGGCACTGTTCGAACTTAAAACAATCGTGAACTTTTAACCTGCACGTGTTGTAGAATGTTCTAGAAAGTTTGTTGATAGAATACGTTGCACTTCTGACTTCTATGTGTTGTTGAATATTAAAAAAACTGTTCGTATGGAAAATTAAAAAGAAACCAATAGAGAAGTGTTGAAACCTAAAAGAATCAAGGAACTATTCTAATTTATTCTTTACATGTATTTATGTGTGCAGCAACAAAATTATAGACAAAACAGCACTAGGAAGAGGAAGAAGCAGGGAGTGGGGGGAGGGGGGAGATGGGCAGAATGGCACACATGCACAATTAAGTACAACACACATATAGACTAACAATGGCCAAAATGAAACACACCAACAAGGAGCACAAGTCACACAACCCGCCAACATCACACCACTGAACGAGCATAGAAGTGAAAACCACGCTGCATTCATACAGGATGTGTACAAAGGCCAGTCGTTGGTGTTGTGGGATGTCTGTGACCGTGGTCATCATGGATGAGATGCCCAGCATGTGGCACATGGTCGAGTTCACTGTGTGTTATGTTGCCAAACGGCTGCTCCTCCCTCCCACGAGCCCCCACACTTTTGTACAGTTCGCTGTTGTATCTCGTGCACTCGTACGGCACACCATTGTAATGCCTATTTGCGCATGTCCTGCTACATTCAAACTACAACATCACAGTGCCGTTTGGAGGTGGTGCATGCCACTTTACAACATCGACTGCTCCGGCTCTTGTAGCAGGCCACACCAGAACACAGAGACACACTTACCGCACTTCCTGTTACACGGACATGTCCAAGACACCCCGTTCCCCTTGCCGGATAGGCACACCCCTGCACTGACCTGTGAACCCCAGACCAGCACACGCCAGTTGTGCATGCAGGAGGATGCATACATAGCTACACATGCAGGCTCACTGCCAACGCTGAGGTGACAGCACACTGTGATGTTGCAGGGCTCGTGCCTATCATGCTAAGACAATGACCACAGGGACACACTTACTAAGATGTGGGTTTGGGGGGCATTGGCGGTCCTGGAGTTGTTGAGATGAGTCTTCTGGCCCTCATGGGTATCCCTGTATCATGCTCATTGACTCTATGGCACCTGTGGGTGTTCTGGTGTGGCTCTTGGCTGTGTTCCCTTTCATGGTGCAGGTAGTTGTCCTGCTTAACACCAGCATAAAGCAGGTGTAAAATCCCTGGTGCTAACGTGTCTTATCGCCGGAATTTGTTTTGCATTGCAATTGGTGTGAAAGTTGTGATGTGATTTTTTTCGTGTGCAGAACAATATACGAACTGAGCAGTGTATCTCGTCAAGATCCAGCACCTGATGCACTATTCCCAATCAATATAAGTACACTGTAAGTGCAGCCAATACCTCAGTGAAATTCAATACAGGATTTTAGTATTTAGAATAAATCGGAAAGGTGCACCTCGTGTCTTTTTGCACGGGAACGGCTACTCTCCATTTCATTATCAGCACTTTAACGGAAGTAAAGTTGAGATAAATCTAACACACTATTCAGAAGTTGGTGCAAACTGCAGATATCACCAGTATTCCAGCGATAAGTGCCCCAAAATTTAACACCATGGTGGACTCCATCTAATAAGAACAAGAAAGAGTCACACAGCAGTTAAGAGAACAACCAAAAACGTTATACATTTTTTTTCAAACTTTATTTTTTATAATAATAAATATATAAACGATAAACTATTTTCAAACTTTCTTTTTTTATTAACATATATATGAACAATTAACTAAAAACAAAATGTAACAACGATAATACAAAACAACAAGGCGGAACACTCCTGTGGGGACCATGGATGTCGACAACAGACCTGGAAAATCAGAAAGATTGTTAAAAAAAAAACAACATGGTATTCTCAACAAAATACAACAAGAAACAAATCACAGATATATAAAATGCATACAGCTAACAACATTTTATAAGTTTCTTACAAAAACTGTAAATGTTGCCGATTTAAAATATTTACCAAATCTGAGAATTTTTTTGCAGAAGGCACCACGCCCACAACGTTTTTCTTCAGTGGTGAGGACATTTTTTACTTTTCCCAAGGGGCAAACAAAGACCAATGCCACCTTCGTCACTCGCAAGATTTGCCAAAGAGTTCTGTTACGAGGGAATCCTAACAAAAAATACTTGTGCGGCACAGCAAGTATGATGAAACACCTAAGGATCCTTCATCCAAACAATCTTGCACGAGAAGAGTGCAAACAGATGAGAAACACTCCTGTTCTGTATCTGTAAAAAAGAATCACAAATAAATGTATATTAATAACTTTCAAATGTATACTATTCCATTACTGTACAAACACATTTTATATAAAAACTGACTAAGAAACTATAGCCCTGAACCACAAGTGTGACGATCGTTAAAACACTACATGCATAGTGCATACTACTTTGAAGCAGTTCATGCCCTAAAGCCTACCTCACTAAAAGACTACATGCTAACTGACTAAATGATTACAGTACTATAAGGAGACAAACTGGGTGAGTGACAGGGTGTTTGCTAGAAGAGTATGAATACTAACTAGGGAATAGAAGGTGTGAAACACAACTGTGTAGGTGATTAGAGGACTGCATCCATACTGCATAGGCATTTAAAGCAGTCCATGTGCTAAGGCCTGGCTCACTGCATGACTACTTGGGTACTGACTGAATGATTAGAGTACAGCAAGGAGAGTGCCTAGGTGAATTTAAAAGTGCTAGGCTTTTCACACAGGGAATGGATTAGTACTTGGTACTGAATAGGTCACTAGAGGAGTGCAAAGGCAGTGACAAGTGCTGGACTGTATGGATACTGATTAGGAAATTGAAAATGTGAAAGACAAGTGTCTAGGTGGTTAGAAGACTGCATGCATAGTGGTTTGAAGCAGTCCATGTGATAAGGCCTGGCTCAGTGTATGAATACTTAGGCACTGACTGAATGATTAGAGTACTGCAAAGATAGTATCTTGGTAAATTTATAAGTGTTTGGGTTTTAGCACAGTGAATGGATTAGTACATGGTGCTGAATGGGTCACTAGAGGACTGCAAAGGGAGTGACAGGGTATTTCCTGGAAGTGTACGGATACTAACTAGGGAATTGAAGGTGTGAAAGACAATTGTGTACGTGGTTAGAGGACTGCATGCATAGTGGATAAGGGTTTGAAGCAGTCCATATACTAAGGCCTGGGTCACTGGATGAGTACTTGGGTACTGACTGAATGATTACAGTACTGCAAGGAGAGTGCCTGGGTGAATTTATAAGGGTTTGGCGCAGTGAATGGATTAGTACATGATGCTGAATGGGTCGCTAGAAAAGTGCAACGGCAGTGACCAGGTGTTTGCTGGAAGTGAACGGATACTGACTGGGGAATTGAAGGTGTGAAAGACAAGTGTGTTGGTGGTTAGAGGACTGCATGCATAGTGGATAGGGGTTTGAAGAAGTCCATGTGCTAAGACCTGGCTCAGTGCATGAATACTTAGGCAGTGACTGAATCATTAGAGTACTGGAAAGAGCGTGTCTTGGTGAATATATAAGTGTTTGGGTTTTGGCACAGTGAATGGATTAGTACATGCTGTTGAATGGGTCTCTAGAGGACTGCAAAGGAAGTGACAGGATGTTTCCTGGAAGTGTATGGATACTGACTAGGGAATTGAAGGTGTAAATGACAAGTGTATAGTATGTTAGAACACTACATGCATACTGCATAGACATTTGAAGCAATCTATTTGGTACTTAGAAACTGACTAAATAATCAGACTACTTCTAGGACAGTGCTTAGGTAAAACTTTTAAATTTTCAGTTCTGCCACAGTGAACAGAATAGTACATGGTACTGCACCTTAGTGTCAAACCCGGACTCATTGTATCAATGCATAAGCAAAGACTAGCTTCTAAAACTTGACAATATGACCGGTTTTAAAACAGTTATCTGTCAGCAAATACACAATGTCACCAAATGCTTCTCTCACAATCCTTACCCAAATGCACACAGACTCACAGTGTGATTCTAGACAAACAACACTATCCCTAGCAGATTACCAAAACTCATTCACTACAGTGGAAGTGGTAAGGGAACTGCACACAATCTACATATTTCACGACTGCACTTTACTGTCAATGCCTGACTCATTTAATCAACGCATAAGCAATGACTGGCTTCTAATGCTACTAAAACTTGACAAAATGACCGGTTTTAAATCAGTTATCTGTCAGCAAATACACAATGTTACCAAATACTTCTCTCACAGTGGTTCCCAAATTCACACAGACTCACAGTGTGATTTTAGACAAGCAACACTATCCTAGGAGTTTACCAAAACTCATTCACTACTCTGGAAGAGTTAATGGTACTGCACACAATCTACATATTTAAGTACACCACATCAGTGTCAAAGCATGACTCATTTAATCAACGCATAAGCAAAGACTGGATTCTAATGCTACTAAAACTTCACAACATGACAGGTTTTTAAAAAGTTATCTGTCAGCAAATACACGATGTTACCAAACGCTTCTCTCACAGTGGTTCCCAAATGCACACAGACTCACAGTGCGATTCTAGACGAGCACCGCTATCCCTAGGAGTTTACCAAAACTCATTCACTACAGTGCAAGTGGTAAGGGAACTGCACACAATCTACATATTTCAGGACTGCACTTTTCTGTCAAAGCCTGACTCATTTTATCAAATCATAAGCCATAACTGTCTTCTAATGCTACTAAAACTTCACAACATGACAAGTTAAAACAGTTATCTGTCAGCAAATACACAATGTTACCAAATGCTTCTCTCACAGTGGTTCCCAAATGCACACAGACTCACTGTGTGATTCTAGACAAACAACACTATCCCTTGCACTATACCAAAACACATTTCTTCATCTAGAAGTAGTACTACATTTTAGTATAGAAACATAACATAACTAATTTCACAAATTCATAAACAATTACTGGTTTCTAATTCTACCAAAATATAAAAACAGCACAGTTATCTGTCTACAAACACATGAAAAACACAAATGCTTATCACAGAATGGTTTCTACATGCACACACATTGTAGAGAAATAAAGTACTCCCTACACTTTAGCAGGAGAAATACATTAGTCTGATTAAAATCAAAATTGTCTACATACATCCCCTCACAATTAAATAACTAATCTTTCAAGTTATTTTGTAGATTAAGAAGTATATCAATCACTCACCATATTTTTTTTTTTTACAGAATCTCTGCACTGTTCACCTCTCAGCAAAAACAAAGAATGGAAAAGTTTCCCTTTCATTTTCCTCACATATACATGTAAACATCAAATCACAATCCTTCACACATAAACTCAAAAGCAAACACACATTTCTATTGGTTAAACATTTCAACCCTTTCCAACTGAAATACATTTCAACCCTTCCCCCAATCTGCCTGTTACCATGGAAACAGGTCATGGAACACTGCACTGAGCTCACAGGTCACAAGTTCAGCACACAATATTACTAAACAAGACAGGAAGTGTGCTTGACTTTTCAACATATCAGCTTATCATATATAATGTTCCTTACAATCTGTTTTTGTTACCCAATAAGAATCATACCTTTAAAAAACAGAAATATAAACCCTACCTTTCAGTGTAGAAAGTAGTCATACAACCAATGATTTCTTGTCTTTTTTCAAAAAACATTGCAGTGGATCCGCGCACCCAACGCGCGAGAATCCGTGCACCCAACGCGTTAGGATGCGTGCACCGTGTGCGTATTTCACCGTTTAAAAAAAAAAAAGGGGGCCCCAGGGTTCCTTCTAGGACCCCCTAAGCACCTCTAGAGGGTCAGAGTATTTCCACTCTGGCCCCTTTATATGTTTTACACACTTATTCCCCTTGCTTCTTCAGCCTCGCTTCTACCGAGGCAGAAAATGGCCGCCAACAGTTCCTGGTTTCGAATGTAGAGAGACACTCGACAGCCAATTAGCCTTCAGCGCGCGATCGGGAGGGTGCGCACTTGGTTCGGGGAGGGTGTGCTTACGGTGCGGGTAGGGTCCGCGGATCCTCCCCGGCCATAGATATCACTAACTTTTTTACCCTAATTTTCTCAGGAACTACTGAACAGATTCACACCATTTATGCAAAAGGCATGAGTCTGAACTGAGGACTACCTCTTTGCCAAATTTGGTGTCATTCCGTTCAGCGGTTCGAGCTGTAGCTGCGACAACAGATCCTATGGGAAATTGCATGGGGAAAACATGTTTTGGGACCCCCCTTTTTTTCTCGGCCCCTGCTTGTTGAATCACCACAAAACTTTCAGGGTAGGAGCGGAGCGGAGCTGGCCAAAAGTTTGGAAAATTTCGCGAAGATTCGTCAATCGGCACCAGACTTATTGGGAATAGAATGTTGCGGATTTCCTATGGAAAATAGGTCCTAACTATAACTATCTACTGGCGACCGCCAGTAGATAATATATACACACACACAGTTTTTAGATGCATGCCAACATTTTGGAACAGGAAAGTGCCAACATTTTGGAACAGGACAGTGGAGGATTTTGAAAATAAAATCATGGTAACCGATTTTCTCTTCTGACTACTACTGAAGCAGAACCAATTTTAGGAGGGAGACAGGTGAAATACAGCCTTTTTGGCTTTGCAATCTAGTCTCCCGCCTGAATCGCGTCTATTCTGAAGCATGCGTTTTGCAGTTAATTTTCCATAACTATCCCTTCAGTCCATCGTAACTACCTCTATCGCCCTTCGGCCATGTTTGCGCTAGACAAACCACATAAATAAATCACAGAATTCCCCTGTGCATTATCTTAAATTGGCGTAATCTCGAGAGTGTTTTGCTAGTTACGATTTGTTTTAGAACTTGATGATAAAAACGTTCTCGTAAGGATGAAAGACTGGCTCCAGAGGATGCCGCTCTGCTAATGCTGCCTCATACAAACAGGAAGTGGCACTCCTCATTATGTGCCATCCCAAACACAAAATAAATATCACCCTACTGGTGCAGGTCCAGGGTACCGCATTGCTCAGCCTGTAGATCCTTTGCTCCTCAGACTGTAAAGCAGGGCCAGATGGACGTCCTCTAATTATGAGCGACCCAGTGCCCTTATTCTCCACTGGCTCCGAATTTTCCCCTATGAGATTGGTCGCGAGTACTCTAACTTTTGGACAACCCTTATTTGTTGCTCTTCCTGGTTTCTACATTGGTCCAGACTCTCTTGGGGGCAGGACAGCAACATTCAGCAGGGCCGTCATAGTTAGCGGTTTCGCGCTATGGATGATTGACAGCCCTGCTCTGCTGAGTTCGGGAGCTACGCAATCATTTGATTGGTGGTGCCGCAGCAGTCTAAATTTTGCACACACAGGGCAAAATAAGGCCCAAGGCTGGCTTGGGGGGGGGGGGTGGGGGGGGCAGCCGACCGCAGGGAGGTCCCCTCCCGGACTGTTTGGGAGGGGCTTGCCACCATTTTAGGTTTTTGGTGACCTGGTGGCTGGGAGCTTAGCGTGGTAGTTTTTGTGAGTAGTTTGTATATTGCAGGCCTTTCTGTAGTATATATTTTTTGCTTGACGATTATGGCGGCAGAAGATTACCGCGTCCTAGATGCCCTCCGGCTCCTGAGTGAGGTGGGCCGGATGGACCGTGTTATCGGTGAGAGTTCCGTCGCGACCTACCAGGGAAGCTTCGCGGGCGCGGCGGCCACCTGTACTTCGCCGAAACGTCCGCGACATACATTGGTGAGTGAGCGGGGCTGCCCGTGCTTCAAAAAGGCGGCCCCGGCTCTTATGTTACGGCCTGGTTTGGTGGGAGCGTCGTGGGAGGCGGGTGGTACGGGCGGTGAGGGTGGGGAACTGTGGCGCGCTGGGGCAGAGGGATTTTGGCCGGTTTCAGGGGAACGTTCTCATTCCTCCCCTGCTGCGAGAATCAGGCGCGGGGGAGGGTGGGCCGCTAAGAGGCGTTCTGCGTCGCTGGCAGTCGAAGGATGTGAGGCGGAGCCGGCGGGGAGTATAAGAGGCAAGCGGACAGGTCGAGTGGCCTCAGGGGGCATGTCGCGCGCGAGCGGTGTGGAATGCTCACGCTCAGAGTTTGCGTTGTATTCAATAGAGAGTGGAGGCAGCGTAGGGTTTTTGAAGGGTTCTCGTGCAGCAGGTAGCTTCAAAATGGAGAAGCTTTCCTCAGGGTCTTTTGCCACGATGCAGGACAGGGGGGCTGAGTCAGTGGCAGAGATGGCAGGGGATCAGGGGGACCCAGGGCTAGATAGCCCATTATTGTTCTCTCCCCCCGGTAAAGTGAGGGACGAGCCGGGGTCGTTGGAGGGAGCTGTTTTGGAGAGGGCGAGTGGGCTCAGGTGGGGGGGTGGAGCTCTCAGCAGGATGCGTTTTGTATGGAGAGGTTGAGGGCGCTAGGACACCAGTTTTTTCGTGCTTAGGGGGTTCTATGTCTCCTGTCAAGGGTAGGGAAGGTTTCATGTTTGTAGGGGCGGGAGGGGTTGGTTTTGGAGAGGAAGGTGGGGCTGTTGGTGATTTGGAGCCTGCTGGGGGGGGGCTGGCTTGGGAGGCTTTGGAAATTTTCCCTTCATGGGCGGAGGGGGTTTGGGGTCTTGGGGACGCATGGGAGGATTCTCAGGTCCGGGGGCGCGTAGGGGGTATGTGTCAGATGTCATTGGAAGGTTTTGGATCTAGAGGACGGGAGAGTGCAGGTTTAGGAGGTCCGTTGGTCCGCGGGGAGGGTCAGGCTTTGGGTTCCGCGTCGGCAGTGGTTCAGGCAATGCTGGAATGGAGTGGGGACGAGGAAGGGGCGGTTTCTCCTCCTCGGGTCGGTATGGTTCATTCCGGTTTTTCTAAGGGTAGGCGGGCTATGGAGCCTCTTTTGAGTTGTCAGGAGTAGTTTACAGGGGCCCAGCACACCAGTCCAAAAGTTAGGAAGAGTACCAGCGCAGCAGACTCGGTAGGGCGAGGTGCGGCCCGGTTGCGCCGAGGAGAAGGGAGGGTGAGGCCTTGCGCAGCACATTCCGTACCAGCGAGGAATCCAGTCGCGGCCAACACACGAAGGTCTGGCGCGACTTCGTTGGCCCCAACATCAGGCAGGTCATCTGGTCAGCCTAACACACATGGGGATCCCGTCGCGGCCAACACACGAAGGTCCGGCGCGACTTCGCTGGCCCCAACGTCAGGCAGGTCACGGTGGTCAGCTTTCACACAGGAAATGGATTTTCATGAGAGTCAACGGTTGGGGGAGCACCGGCGTGTACAGTAGGCTCCCCCGCAAGGTAGTCCCTCAAGAGCTGTTGGGGCCAGTTGGGGTCAGTTGGGGTCATGCAGGGTCCGGTAAGGCCCGTGCTGTGGATTTTGCTAAAGATGTTTTGCAAGTGGAGGAGCCAATTCTGTTGGACTACGATGAGGATAGCCCTGAGGAAGGGGAATTGCGGGATTGTGAGGAGGGGGGGGGGGTGTCCTCTCATGTGTCTCGTAGTTTTTTGCAGGTTTCTGGAGTGGTACCCCATAAACGGCCAGTGGTGGTCAGACCCAAAAAAGAGTGCGGCCCATCGGTGAGGGCGCATAGTATGGGGGATTCATATGAGAGGTCGGCGCAGCGGCTGGAGTCCGTCCGAGCATCCTCCTTAGAACCAGGTGAGTCCGCTACAACACAGGCCAAACCTAAAATGGTGTCTGTGGAGACGGGTGGGAGGGGAGTGGGGAGGTGACAGAGGGGAGATTGTTCAAAGGAAAGTATGTTACAGACACAGGGGTAGGCACGGGAGATGGGGGAGTAGTGCTGGGCACCAAGGTAGAGAGTGGGACTAACACGGACACAGCAGGGGGGAAAGAGCCTTTGGTAAGTAAGGAATTGAAAATTTAAGAAACTCCCCTACATGGGAGTGACAAAGCCTTTAGGTGCACATTTAATGCTGGCGACGAAGGAGCGAATATGGAAAGGGGAATACGTGGAGATTTTGAAGCTACTTCATAGGGAAGTGCGGTCTAAAGAGGGATCTAAAGAAGAGTATGAATTAGCTAAATGCCCTAAGGTGCCATTGACAATTGAGAATTGGACAGCGGCATTTTTGATTTATGCCAGCATTTACTGCGAGAAATTTCCTGAGCGCTGCGTGGCTATATTTATGTATATGGATGTCATACGAAAAGCCCAAATTACGGGTAGTGGTTATGCATGGGCTCAGTAAGACGAAGAGTTTTGGGCGCGAATGGCATGGGACTCTGAAGCAAAATGGGGGGAGTTAGATAATGACTTGTGGCAGCATACAATGGGGGCTGCACCTGGGGGTAAGACCATTTTCACAGCCAGCGGCTTTCCTTTAGTTTACCGGCCCTCATATCCCCTATTGGGGTTGTGCCTAAAAAGGAAGAGGGGCAGTTCAGACTGATTCAGCCCTTGTCATGGCCAGAGGGGTCGTCAGTAAATGATTTTATTGACGAAGCTACAGCTTCAGTGTCATATTCCTCAGTTGACGTGGCTATGTCCCTAGTGGTGACCGCGGGCGCAACTGCAGAAATGGCAAAGTGTGACATCAAGTCGGCCTTTAGGTTGCTTCTGTGGTACTGTAAATTTCGGAACCATGTTGGTAGCATGGTCCTACCCTGCCAATTTTGGTATCAGCGAACCGCAAATGACTAATGCGGTATGTATGAGTGTTTTCGTCATGTTTCACCGATGAATTCACCGCGTACACGATACTACATGTCGAACCCTCGGGTTCCATTTTAAAAGGGTAACCATTTTGTGGTTGCCCTCACATAGGCTGCGCATTGAGGCCATGCCTAGGCCTAAAGGACACGCAATCTTTCCTTGACTTCTGTGTGACCTTTGCAAACTGACTCCGCTGCCCGGGGTCTGTCCTGCCCGGCCGGTTCCTTTTACTGCGGCCTTATGGGATTAGCATCAGGGCCCAACACATCATAAAGTCGTGCATCCCACGCGACTCCTGACTAATCCCTTTCACACCTGACTCTGTTTCCTACTTTATGGCTTGTTTTACGAGTAGGAGGTGTCCGTTTTATTGGGGTCTGCTGATATCTGATGAGGGTTCTGAGCCTCGCTGGGTAAATAATTATGTGCCGACCGAGCTGAAATGTGGGATTATCATCATGACTGTGCTCTTTCTTTGAAGCGAAAATATGTGAACTACCACTTGTAAAATAGGGGCGGTGTTGCCCAGAGCATAATATTCTGTATATAAGAAAAGACTGGTTTTTGGTTAGAGGCAGTCTCCTGAGAACATACATCGTGTTGTACTTCTCGGATACCTGTGATTGGTCTGCAGCCAATAAATACGATCTTTGACTTCACTTAGAAGACTCTGTCTTTCTGTGGTCCAAGACAGGAAGAACTCGAAGTCTTCGGGTGTGTCCCCTGGCACCGCTGGGTTGGTTCTGAAAAACCCAGTACTTCACTTCCAGTCCATCCTGATGATTGGCCTCTTCTGGGGATCCAGTTTGAGGGCAAATGGTATGTGGACAAAACATTACCGATGGGTTGCTCTGTGTCGTGTGCACTATTTGAATGTTTCAGCACTTTCCTGCAATGGTATTTTACGCAGCGCACAGGTCACGTTTTGGTCACGCATTATTTGGATGATTTCTTTTTTGTTGGTTCCCCGGGCTCCGCGGAGTGCCAGATAGCTCTGGACACTTTCCACGAGCTAATGGAGGAGCTGGGGGTGCCGTTGGCACCTGAAAAGACAATGGGGCCTGCTACAGCTTTATCCTTTTTGGGTATTGAGATTAATTCGGTTGCGATGCAGGCTCGCTTGCCTGATGACAAAAAAGTTAAAATGCTGGATTTGTTAGACAGCATGTTGTTTAAAAAGAAGGTGACGGTGAAGGACATTCAGGTGTTACTGGGGCACCTCAATTTAGCTTGCAGAGTTGTTAGGGCGGGAAGGACGTTTTGTAGGCGTCTGGGCCGCGCTTTGGCAGGTCAGCATTTGCCTCACCATCATGTGCGCTTGTCAGCAGGGGTGAAGGAGGATTTGCGCATGTGGTCTGTTTTCTTTGCACTCCTTTAATGGTGTGCCACTGGCGAGAGGGGAGGATGTACAGTGGGATGTTCAAATGTTTTCGGATGCGGCAGGCAGTGATGGTTTTGGCATTTACTGGCAGGGAAAGTGGTGCGCAGAGAGATGGCCGCAGGATTGGAGGAATGGAGGGAGGAGCATTACTTTCTTGGAACTTTTCCCGTTATTCGTGGCTTTGACCATTTGGGGGAAAGAGTTGGAGCATAAGAAGGTGCTTTTCCGGGTGGACAACATGGCAGTGGTTGAAATTGTCAATAGGCAGTCAGCAAGAGATGAACAGATTTTTAAATTGTTGAGTGTTTGTGTTGGGCTGTCTGCGATATGATATTTCATTCAGGGCCTTGCATGTTCCGGGTGTGGACAATGACATAGCGGATGCTTTGTCTCGTTCGCAGTGGGGGGGATTCCATGTGCTGGCCAAGGAGGCGGACAGGACACCGACCCCGATGCCGGAGCACCTCTGGTATGTAGGCAACGTAGGGTATTTCAACTGGTGGTAGGTTCCCTATCTGCGTCCGCACTGGCAGCATATGCACTCGCTTGGAGGGAATTTTTGGCATCTGGAGCTTTCAGGAGGAAGGAGTCTTGGCGCCGTTCTGAAGATGTTATTCAGTTTATATTGGACCTTATTGAGAGAGGCTTGTCCAGGGTCACTATTGACGGAAAACTGGCGGGAATTTCTTTCATGGGGAAACTCCTTTGGGGTTATTCCCCTTCTGCTGGTGAGGTGGGTAGGAGGATGCTTGAGGGTTGGGCTAGGGAGCTACTTAGTTTATAGCCCAAAAGGAGCCCAAGTATATATGCTTTGGGCTCCCGCTCCCAGCCACCATTTTAGGTTTTTGGTGACCTGGTGGCAGGGAGATTAGCGTGGTAGTTTTTGTCCCTCCCTCCCTCCCTCCCCTAATTTTTGGAATTCTTTATTTCATTCTTAATTTCTTTTTCGTGTATTGGGGTTTCTTCCTTTTTTCTTTGGTGTTTTTGTGGGACAGGTGCACAGGGGTTTTTGCTATGTATTTGTCGCTTGGAGCAGGTGCAGTGCGGGGGTTATTTGTATTTTGACAGTTTTGGCTGAGGTTGGTTGATTAATTGTGAAGTTGGGTTATCGACCGGGAAAGGATAGGTTGGTTATTTTAGTTCGGTTACACAGGTTGGGTGAGTGATAGCTGTAAGAGGGCAGGCAGGGGAGTTTGTTTAACGGAAGGTTTGTATTTATAGGTTTATATGGAGTATACGGTAATGTAATGTTTGGTATTGTTTTAAATATTGTAATGTAGGGGCGGGTTCGAAGAAATTTAGGGGAGGGGCGGGGTGCGGGATTAGGTATACGGTTTATTTAGTGAGGTTTAGTTTTGGAAGGCTTTTGCCAAGGTTGTTAATTTGTAATGTGCACCTGTTCCAATAAAAGCGGCCTTTTTCACACAATTATGGGTCAGTGGTCTGCTTTCCCCGCTCCCCCTCCCCCCCCCCCCCCCCCCCCCCGCTCCTCCCTGCCAAGTTTCTGCACTCAGCCAGGAGTGGTATTTCCCAACACAAATGGTAAAAGTAGCACCCATTTGTGCAGGAAATATGAGGCGGCGAGACCAGGGCCTGCACACCAATGATTAATTAAGAGGCCGGGCGTGCGCACCAGCACCTTAATTAATGAAGACAAATGACACTGATCTGGATAGGTGATACTAGGCAGAAAGATGTTGACCAGTAAGGGCTAGATGGGACTACTTAATCCCTCCAAGTCCGATTCCGCTTTTTAACATTACAGAAGCTATCAAAAAAATAATGTATATCCTTAGGTTATCTTAAATCGCTTCTTATAAGTGTTTCTACATATCTTCTAGGAGGTTGTATGACATTAGCACGTCTTCCTTCACCACACACATTTTTACAGTGCATACCACTACCTCACATTCACTCCACAACAATTCATCATTTTACCACGCTTACTGTTACTGAAAAATCCTGTCACAGTCTAACACTGCCACCTACTGTTAAAAAAGGATACATTAATTCTTAATACGTTATTAACAAATATATTCTTTCACATATTACATTTGAAATGTATAAGTTTGGTACTATTATAACATTTATACTTTTGGGGGGAGAACCCCCCCCGAGCCTCTTTTTTAATTACCCTTAAAAATATATAAAGTGTGTGACATAGTGAAACGCTACCACCTACTGTTCAAGTGTGTGGTACAGTCTTGAGGGATGTATGTCGTTACAACGCACACTTTTACAACGCATGCACTTACAACGCATTTTTTACAACGCAACATCCATTACAACGCATTCCATTACATAGCATGACACTACAACGCATTTTTAAAAACTACCTTTACAACGCATTCCATTACATCGCATACTACCTTTACAACGCATACCATTACAACGCATAATATTAAATTGCATTTAAGGTAAGTATTAGATAGTATAGGGGTAAAAATTACTTTTCTAACTCCAGGGGGTGCAACAGTAAGGTAAGTGTTGGATAGTATAGTGGTAAAAATTACTATTCTAACTCCAGGGGGTGCAACAGTAGGGAAAGTGTTGGATAGTATAGGGGTAAAAATTACTATTCTAACTCCAGGGGGTGCAACAGTAGGGTAAGTGTTGGATAGTATAGGGGTAAAAATTACTATTCTAACTCCAGGGGGTGCAACAGTAGGGTAAGTGTTGGATAGTATAGGGGTAAAAATTGCTATTCTAACTCCAGGGGGTGCAACAGTAGGGTAAGTGTTGGATAGTATAGGGGTAAAAATTACTATTCTAACTCCAGGGGGTGCAACAGTAGGGTAAGTGTTGGATAGTATAGGGGTAAAAATTACTATTCTAACTCCAGGGGGTGCAACAGTAGGGTAAGTGTTGGATAGTATAGGGGTAAAAATTACTATTCTAACTCCAGGGGGTGCAACAGTAGGGTAAGTGTTGGATAGTATAGGAGTAAAAATTACTATTCTAACTCCAGGGGGTGCAACAGTAGGGTAAGTGTTGGATAGTATAGGGGTAAAAATTACTATTCTAACTCCAGGGGGTGCAACAGTAGGGTAAGTGTTGGATAGTATAGGGGTAAAAATTACTATTCTAACTCCAGGGGGTGCAACAGTAGGGTAAGTGTTGGATAGTATAGGGGTAAAAATTACTATTCTAACTCCAGGGGGTGCAACAGTAGGGTAAGTGTTGGATAGTATAGGGGTAAAAATTACTATTCTAACTCCAGGGGGTGCAACAGTAGGGTAAGTGTTGGATAGTGTAGTGTAATATTATGCGTTGTAATGGTATGCGTTGTAAAGGTACTATGCGATGTAATGGAATGCGTTGTAAAGGTAGTTTTTAAAAATGCGCTGTAGTGTCATGCTATGTAATGGAATGCGTTGTAATGGATGTTGCGTTGTAAAAAATGCGTTGTAAGTGTAGTGCGTTGTAAAAGTTGCGTTGTAAATGTTGTTCCCCAGTCTTGAGTTGTAAAGACTTGCTTGCCAACAGTCTTTGCGATGTAAAAAATGCATGGCAAAGTTATATGAAGTAAAAACTTCAGTTTAAAGATGGTTCCCCTTCTAGGCAACCCATGCAGGATTGTTCTTCACATAAAGATTCTGCTAAGTGCTTCGGTACACATTTACAAAGATTTTGCTTTGGAGTTGCGTCTTTGTTTATGGTGCAGCCCCAATGCAAAAACATTTTTGGCATTTACTAAGCCACAGAAAGCCAGTTTGTGTGGTTTAGCAAATTCAAAGTAATGCAAGGCAGTGCATAGCAATTCCTTGTGTTACTTTGGATCAGGTAGGCATAGTATTGCAGGTAGGCTTTACATGGGTGGAGCATGGGCTTTCCCATGCATCAACTCATGTATTGTGACGCAAACCCAGATTTACAAAAACTTGTAAAGCTGAATCTGCACCTAAATGATGTGCCTACCTGACCGAGGCATAATGAGGAGAAATGCCTTTATTTTTCCTCATTTCTTCTTTAAATGATCGCTCAAGTCTGCAGCACAACTAGAGAGAGGACTATGCCTCTGAGGATGTTTTTTTGCCAGAAGGTAGCTCTTTATGCACAAAAATCATCCTTCCCATAATGCAGGCACCTTGAAACTTGCATTTCCTTGCACTCCCTTACCCTTAGGAACGTCACACTGTTTTGTTTAGTTATTTATTTATCATGGACAGAATTGTGACCGAAAAATTCCAACTTGATTGAATATCGGATTTCTTCCTTATAGCTTCTGGATAAACTAATTGTGAAAGGTTGATATGGTGGGACAACAGTTCAGTATATGCTATAGTTTGCCATGCAGACGTGTAGAAGATGTGGTAAGAGTGCCCTGATGTTTATGGGTTTAGGTTAAACTGAGGCTGCCAAGAAACGTCACAATTTAGTATTAAAAGAGAGGTAAGAAAGTGAATTGCTTTTTCCAAAGCAACATTTTGTCCATCTTTTCCAAAAGTCCCTTTCATATCTGAGTAAGAGCAGCAATTTCCACAACTAATTACGCAGTAGATAAACAAAAATAAGCCAATTATTGGTTGATAGGGCTTTTCAGTCAGTATCCATTTTCTATACATTGTTTTAGTAGAAAGAAAAAAGCAAAGTCTAACATGTATTGCCGAAGAGTCTTGTCGAACTTCTTCCTAATTCATTTGGGCATGATCAGTAAAATAAAACATTTGTATCTGTTTCTAGCTTGTAAATTGTTGCTCTTGACCTCATTTTCCAGTTTATTTGCTGGCTGCTATACTCTGGGCAGGAAATTAAGGTTACTAGTTGCAAATTTCGGGCATTCTTTATATTTCAGTCTTCATTATGTTGGTACATTTTGAGCTATCTTCGAGATGGTTACTGTCTTATCTTTGTTTTTTTGCTTTTTACTGTACTTTGGAAATCATATCTTCACAAAAAACTAGAGGAAGAGGAAAACCAGTCTGTAAATTTGTGGTAACTTTACAAAGTAGGTCAAAGGAACCAGAGATTACCCGAATTGAGCATCTTAAATTATTAATGTCACACATGTAATACAGTGCATAAAGAAGGGGGCAACACTACTTGCTGCTTGTGCCTTGTTCTCTTTCACTGTACTTAAACTTCCACGAGCATTTATGAAGGGAATTCTGTAATATATCCTCTCCCTCCACTCTGACTAATCTCAAACCTTATTCTACTACTTTCCAATGCACTACTCTATTTCTCACCCTATACCTCACTCAATATATCCTCTACCTCCGCTCTCACTCATCCCAAACCTACTACTACAATACCCAAAATAACTCTTTCTAGATTCTCCCCTCCTTGCATCATCTCATACCTCTGTAACTATTCAGATCTCCCAAACAAGCATTTCTAAACCCTTCCCTCTGCTCCCTGCACCTCCCCTTTACTCATCCCAAATCCCCTCTTACTGCTATGAACTCCCCCCCCCCCCCCCAAAAAAAACCTTTCTTGACCCTTCCCTCTTCTATCCACCCACTATTCCTTTTCAAGCCAAATTACAGACTAACATATCAACGGCTCAAATTAATTTTATATTTCCCTATGCTAATTCACCACTAATACTTTTGGGTTCCGGAGTAGTGTACTACTCGCCGAAAAGGCGCTTTGATGCCTCGTCTGGGGTAGTAAGCGCTATATAAATGCAATTACAATACAATGTACTGAGTCTATGTATGCCTGCGAGGAATACATTGCATGAGAGATGTAATGCTGTGCAGTGAAAGCATGTGCTGGGTGTTTGTATGCTTGCGTGAAGTACAATACATGAAGGGTGAACTGTTGGGCAGCACGCACATGGTTAGTGTGTGTTTGCAAGTAACACATACTGGTACAATACAGAAAAGCTACAGTACTGAACTGAATGTATGTACTAAATGTATGTTTGCCTATAGTGGTAGAGTACATTGAGATAACAGTACTGAAGAGCAAGGGCCATATTTATGAACCCAGATGCGTCGCTCTTGCACCACGCAATGTGGTGCAAGACTGACGGAACTCAAAAATGAGATTTATGAAGCCACGCAAGGCCACTTTGCGTGGTCTTGAGTGACTTCATATATCTGTAGTAATGAAACGCAGCGCAAATCTCTGCGAAACGAGGAGAAATATCTTCATTTCTCTTCATTACTTCCTCTTTCAATGAGTGTTGCTTTCTGCAGCACACATAGAAAGAGGATTATACCTCTCTGAATTGTTTTAATGTAGGAAGATGTCCCTTCTGGCACAAAAAGAATCCTCCTTACAACGCAGGCACCCTTGCACCATGGTGCAAGGTTGCCTGTGTTGGCGCTAGGCAGCCCAAACAGTGCCAGCGCAGGTACAAAGGCAGGAATGTGCCATGTTCTTTTAAATACTGCACATTCCTGCCATTTTCCTGTCACGCAGCGCAGCCAGGTTCCTCGCTGCATGACCTTTGTAAATAAGCCCCTAGGTGTGCTGTGAATGTACGCTGAGTGCAAGTGTGCCTGCAACAGCACAATACATGGAAGACATAAACCTTGTCTGCTGTGACAGACTGCCTTTCAAAAGCAGCGGAACCCCAACATAAAACATCAAAGAATCAGACCCTAAATCACATTTTGGTGCCTGGAAATGGACTATAAGAAGGGGAGGGTGAGATCCAAAACTTTGTCTGCCAAGCAGCCAGACAGGCTGTGTCCGGAGGGGTAAGCTCTGCAAGACTTCTGTCTGTGACCAGGACTCGGGGCAAAGGCCTGCTGGTCTTCCTGCTTAGTGAGAGGATATCACCCAAGGAAACCAAGATCACCTGCCCTTGAACCTAGAACACCAGTTCATCCCTTCTTGCCAAGACCAGTGTGCCTTCTGAGGAAGAGGAGAGCATTGGAGGGAGTAGGGTCACACAGGACTCCCTGAGTGAGGTGTGAGGGAATAGCTGAGCTTTGATTGGGTCATTGCCCTGTGCAGAAGTAATCAGCGACCCCCGTAAGCCAGGAGAGGCCTGCTGCAACGTGATGCGTATTGCCAGTGCCAATGCTCAAAGCGTCAGGCCTGCACCCCCTTGTTGCTGTGACCCCGTATTCCAGAGAGAGATACAGTTGAATTATTTGTTGCCAAAAGCATAAAGACTTGTTACCTCCTTAATCAGTGATCCTATATGCTAGGAGTGTTTGGCGTGGTGAGGGCGAGCATAGCAGATACATCTGAGCCTCAGTGGAGAGTATCTCAGCATACACTGCTACAAGAGGCTGCCATTACTTACATTTTCAAGAGTTTGGGTCATTGCATGTACAGGAGATTGCTGCTGTGATCTGTGATTCAAGTCCACACACCAGGGTCTGCACTTGACTTGACCGGGAAGGACGCTGCCTGAGATGTCACACTTTTGCCGGGCTCCAGTCAAGAGCTGGAGAATTGAATCCCCCTTTCTGTGAGGGGAAAAGTGACTTACCTAGTCTTGGAGGAGCAGGAGCAGATCCGATCGGTAGGACAAGTGTGCACTGCAACTGGATCATGTGTACCGCGGGCGGCCTCACTTTGCCAAACAGGATTGGAACTTGTGAGCACCCGCAGAAAGGACACTCGCTGCACTGTTGAATGCTTCCATACTGCCTAAGCGGGTTAGACTAGAAATAGGCCTCGGGGAACTCGCTGCTAACGGTGCTGTGGAACCATAAAGAATTTAGACGGATTCTTGTAGAGTCACAGTGGAACTCTTGAATACGGCCTATTGGTAAGCATTCTCTGGATGCCGCCATCAGTGAATGGGGAATAACCCCGATATAAGTAATAGGGTGGGACAGTGATTTTCCTGACAATACTAGAGCCCCTATCTCAAGGGGACTTTGTTATTGATCATGAATGTATGGTGTTAGAAATAAAACACTTAGGGGCATATTCACAAGGAGTTAACTCAGATTTATCTCCACCTTAACACAGCAAAAGTGGAGATACATTTAACACCCCATTCACAAGCTGGTGCAAACTGCAGACAACACCAGTATTCCCGCGATAACTGCCCCCAAATTTATCTCCATGGTGGACACCACCAACTAACACTAATGAGATGCAGAGTAGGCGTTCCCGTGCAAAAGCACACAAGAAAACCACAACACCACATTCACAACGAACTGCCAGATCTGCGATGCGAAGCAAAAACAGGAGATAACCCGCGGTAGGACTAGGGATTTTAAACCTGCCTTTTGCTGGTGCTAAGCAGGACGACTACCCACAGGGAGCCCAGCCAAGAGCCACACCTGAGGTACCACAGATACCATGGAGGCAATGATCATGCAGCTCCGATACCCATGAGGGTCACAACACCCACCGCCACCACCCCCATCCCTCCACCCCCCCGGCCATATTTGCCGTCTGTTGCCAACCGAATACACAATGCCAGCCAGGGCAGACCCAGAAGGAGTAAACAAACCATGCCGTGCTCGTTGGTGCATAACTAGTCCACGTTTCAGAAACAGCTGCTTTATGTATTTTTTTTCATGAAAACTGAATATTGATCTTTTTCTAATAACCTGCCAAACCCACAGCATTCACCCGTGAATGCATTATCAACTATCACTTGTAGGTGCTGGGAGGCAGGGTCATTCAATGGACCGGGGGTCGGGGAAAGGGCCTCTGTTTACACAACAATGCGATATCGCCTGGGTTGAGATGGGAGTTTTCTGGCGCTGATGTGGCGATCCACAGGTATCGCATGCTAACGCAGGAATAACTATTGCCATTGCGATGGTGTTGTCGCCTGTTTTCTCCGCCGTTCACGGTTTTCATCGCCATGTAGCGCGGGCTTGAGAATACCACGCTAACATGGCGATGAAAAACAGGGTTAGGCGGTGTTAACTTTTCTGGCGATGACTAACGTTGCCGATCGTTATCGCACGTTCTTGTGAATATACCCCATATTTTTCTTATAAAAGTAGCTATTGGCTGGACATTGATTAACTGTTTGTACTCTGAACTTTGAGTTATGAGTCGAGTTCACTTACCTGTATCTACACTCTCCTCCCTCCCTCGAGGGACTTTGATTGCTCGTCCACAGCTACCACTGAAAGTCAAGTGCAGAAGGGGCACTTGGCCCAGTTGCTCAGAATCCATAGTAGGTTGGGCCCAGGGACATCATGCGTAAAAAGCCTCAACCACCACCGTTGGACCCAAGACCCCCATTATCCCCTGTGGTCCTCTCAGAGGGGTTCTGACATGCCTGAAACCTTAGGGACAGATTTACTTATTTTATGTAACACAGCAACCAAAATTGCTGTTCTGCTTCGTGTAAGAGAAAGCAGAACAGCACCAAATCTAAGATATGATGCTGTTTTCCTCTCGCCCTGCACTGGCGCATAATAGACTACAAATACACACATTGTGCATTATATCAAGCACAGGTTTGGACCTGGAGGGGGACCTTTCAGCACTTAAACTGTGCTTTAATACGTTTCCTACTGTTTATTTGTACTGTACAATGCAGCACACATGCAAAGCCCGAAAAATTACATTTTTCAAGACCTATGCCATGGTTATGCCTGCTTTGAGGAGGTATACATTTTTGATGGAAATCCCTGTGTCTCAATTTTAGGAGATAGGGATATACATCGAAATCCATGGCATGTTGCATGGGAATTCCCAGGTAACACTTATGGTTCCCCCAATTGATGCAAAGTAGCACATTGCACTACTTTGGCCAACTTCCCAATGCAAATCCTGATTTGCTTTGGGAAGTAAATACCACAACAACATATTGAACCGGGTTTGCATTACAAAAGTAACACAAACCTGATGCTAAGTGTTAGTATAATTTGGCCTTGAAGTAAATTAAATAGTATAGGGATGAGGCATTAGCATACCCAAAGAAGCAGCCCTCTTTTAGATTGTCTCGGTGAACATATTACATAATGTAAAAATAGACTGAATTTGCGTACTAATTAATTATCTAACGTGTATAAGTAGCCAGAGAATCAGGTACATTTCTGTATGTGAGGAAGACTTACTTGTTGTCGACTGGGGCGATAGCGCAAAGGACTGCGAGGACCAGCAGCCCTCCAACTCACAGCTGCTGCCTCTTCCACTGTGTCTCCGCCCTCCTATCCAGAACACTTCAAAAACACCTCGCGGTCCCCGCTGCGCGGGTGCCACTCGCAGGGAGACTTACTTGTTGTCGACTGGGGCGATAGCGCAAAGGACTGCGAGGACCAGCAGCCCTCCAACTCACAGCTGCTGCCTCTTCCACTGTGTCTCCGCCCCACACTCTAGGTTGAAAATCACGTGTGCATTGTAACGCAGCGCGGGACACAGCGCGGGCCAAGGGCGGGCCCGTTCTAGCCCGTTACAGACCGTTTAAGGCCGGACCGGGCCATCCCTCTTGGTTGTGTGCAGCATTTTCTCCTGCCTATCTTTTTCTGATCTTGTAGCCCCAGGAGTCCATTGAAATAATTCATTTAGAATATGTCGACTAGGGAGACTAGAAGCAACCCCATTCATCCAGTGTATCAATGGCGGGCACTCTGGATTGCTTCTTGCTGAGAGCTAATTCATTGTTTTCAAATGAGATCACTATCCTGGAAAGGCGTCTTTCGCAGGGCATTGACAATGCTAAAAGATCGTCCCTTGGTCATATAGCTAATGCTAGGACACCTGATAGGCACATTACGCTGTCTGAGTCTGCATCGCTTAATGATTGCTTAGAGGCAATTATGCCACAGGACCCAGTGTGTCCCCTTGGTGACAATATTGACCCTCTCATTCTTTCTAATAGTCCTAACCCTGCGCTTGTATCTAATCGATCGCCCGTTAGGGGACCAGAAACTACTCGTCAGCAAGCCCGAACAAACAGGGAGGGGACAGTACCTAAACGGAAGCGAGGAGTGCAGGCAGTGGGTGGTAAAAAGTCAAGGGTAGCTACTGCATCCCACGCAAATTTCTTGCGTGGGGCAAAAGCCAAGGTGACTTTCACTGCAGCAAATGATCCTGATACTCCATCGGCCATTCTTTCTACACAGAGCGCCCCGGTAGATTACTCTCCTAAAATAACCAATAGTGATAATACTCAGGTAAGGGTAGACCCTCAAATCCAAGTTCTTGAAGGTCTCCTGAAATCTCTTTTGAACCCCTTTCTTGCCAGACTTAATCAAATAGATCTTAGGCTGGCAAATATAGAAAGGGCTATTGAGCCTAGGGCAGAACTGCCACATAGCCCGCTGACTACGGGAAGGGGCAGGGCTGTTCCTGTATTAAGCGAGTATCTACCCAACTCTGCTTCTTTGGCAAGTATCCCAGACCCAGCAAATCCCCCTCCACGCACACAGGCTGTTCTAAAAGTGAATAAGCACTTCGTCCCTCCCTCTATTCCCAAGGTGCCAGATAAGCCTATCGTGGACATAGAGCAAGGAATCCAGGAGGTTAATAGTTTAAGGAAGGACCAAATATTAAACCTCCCTTCGGAAGCAGCGCCACTGGTAGTTGTCCTAGCTGGAGTTCCCGAACTTTCTAACACAAGAGAAGAATCATTTGCTTCACTTAAGAACAATACCTACTACTTGGTTGGGAGCCGAAATAGTTCCAATCTTTAAGAAGGGCTCCCCCTTACTCCCGGTTAATTACAGGCCTACAAGCCTTATAGATGTCCCCCAAAAATTTTTTGCAAGGCTGATTCTAGAGTGCCTTAGGGATTGGCTAGAGGAGTTCTCTATTCTGAGTCCCTTTCAGGCAGGGTTTAGGAAGAATGTCTCAACTATGGACCAAATCTTCCGCCTTACGATGTCATTTTGGAAAGTTGTAAAAGTGGAGGGCGGTTCCTTGTACACTGTATTTGTGGATCTACGTGCAGCCTTCGATTTGGTTCCTAGATCAAAACTGTGGTCTGTACTTTTACAACTGGACATCCCTGTTTCCTTATTAAACGTGATAATTCGACTACATAAAGGAAATTTTACGCAAGTAAGGTGCGGGAAGATTGGGGCTTTAACATCCAGATTCTCCGTTGACAAGGGAGTCAGACAGGGGTGTGTGTTGGCTCCAACCATTTTCTGCCTCTACGTCAACTGAGCCTTCTCACATCTAAATAAGGTCATTGACAACGATGCCCCTAAACTTGCTGGCAACAGGGTCCCAGCGATAATGTTTGCAGACGACACTCTGCTACTTTCCAAATCTCCGATGGGTTTACAGCGAGTGCTGGATGGCTTTGAGCTGTTCTGTTTGGAACAGGGATTAGAAAAAAATACCCTTAAAACCAAATTTATGATTTTTAATCCACCAACCACGACACGCCCAAATCCGTGTATAGGGGGATTCACATTGGAAAGGGTCCATACTTTTGAGTATTTGGGGCTCACTCTAAATGAAACAATGACATGGGCCCCACATCAAACGAAGGCCCAACTGAAATTAGTCCAAGCAACTGGGGGGATTATGAAACTCTACAATAGATCAAGCGCAAAACCGATTGGTCCACCCCTTGAAATATACAAACTACAGGCAAGGGGTAGAGTAGTCTATGGAGCTGAACTCTGGGGAACTAAATGTCGCCCGGAGATCTTATCTACAGAAACTAAGTTCCTAAGGCAATTGCTTGCCCTTCCTTCTAGTACTCCCTTACTTCCATTGAGACTTGATCTGGGCCTCAGACCCATAGATGAAGTTCTCGGTCTTAAACCCTTAACATTCTGGCGGAGGATCTGGACCACTCCAGAGCTCCAGGTGTACAGAAATGAACTCATTGAAGTTTTGAGTCTACCCAATGTAGGGAAACATCCTTGGCTTAGCTATGTAAAGAAAGAATTAGGAACTTTAGGTTTTCCACAACTTTGGTCAGACCCGGCCACAACATGTTCCAGTGTCTCCCGCAAGCATCTTATCAATTCTTACTATGAATCCAAATTAGCAGTTTTTATTTGTAAATCTCAATCTCTTATTTTAACACATACTTTCTTAAATGTTAAAGACTTCTATCACTTTGAAGAGGCTTTGAGTGAGATTAGACCCCACTCTGCTAGAAAACTCTATTTACAGTGGAGATATGGCACACTACCTTTAAGAGCTTTTACCAGTAAATGGTCGCCACTATCCCCTAAAAATTGCCCTGGCTGTGATGCAGATCAAGAAACTGAATTACATATATTATTTTTCTGTCCCGCCTATAAAAAGTCCAGGAAGTGTTGGATAGTGCCTGTCTGTAGGAACTTGGGGTTTATGCTCTGTATGCATGCCTATCGAGTACTTAAAACAGACTTATCTACCCCAATCATTTTTGCCGTATCATCATTTCTCGCATCAATGTGGAGGAAAAGAAAATTCTGTGTAACCACTGTCTGAAGTTTTATGCACCTGGTCTGTGTCAATAATGTACCGAGTAGGGCTTTTAAGTTCATAGTTCCCACGGAGGTATTTTGCACTGACTATTACTATTGCCATGTGCACAGGCATTGGCTATTCTTGGTTGTTGGAATTTGTCTTTTTTTTAATTATTTTTTTTTATGGTGTCCATACATATGTTTCAACATTTGTGTATTCTTTGTGAAATTGTTTGTACTTTTATGACCATTGGTCGAAATAAAGATTGAGAAGAAGAAGAAGATATGGGAATGCGCTGTAACTTATTCAGTGACGTGACGAGAAAGGGCAAACGCACTCAATAGCAAAGAGCTTTTCGCCGCGGTCAAAGTATTCTCCAAAACTAGCACAGCGATAGCAGACATCCCACACTCCCAAGACCTCTGCAACAACCTCTGGACCTTCTTCCACCACAAGATTAAGGAGGTCTTCGACAGCTTCAACAGCCTCGATACCCAAGAATCTCGCACCCCACCTGCAACCACCGCACCCAACAACACCGGACCCCAGCAGACCCTGCTCAGCTGTACTTCCCTCACTGTTGCAGACACCCTCAAGATCATGAAGGGCATACACTCTGGAGCACTCTCGGACCCCTACCCTCACCACATCTTCAAAAGAGCCGGCACCTCCATGGCCCCGTACACTGCTGCTCCTTCAACTACGCCACCTTCCCGGAAGACTGGAAACATGCAGAGATCAACGCCTTGCTGAAGAAACCTTCTGCAGACCATACGGACCTCAAGAATTTCAGACCCATCTCCCTGCTGCCCTTCCCAGCCATGGTCATCAAGAAGGCCATCAACGCCCAACTTTCCGAGTTTGCTGAAGCGAACAACATCCTGGACCTCTCCCAATCTGGCTTCCGAAGCAACCACAGCACAAAGACAGCCACCCAAACTGCCACAGACTACGTCCGCACCCCCCTCGACCGAGGCAAAACTACAGCCCTCATCCTCTTGGACCTCTCGGCTGCCTTCAACAAGGTCTCCCACCGCACCCTATGTGCAAGACTCCACAACGCCGGCATCCACGACAAAGCCCTGAAATGGATCTTCACCTTCCTCACCGGTCAAAACACAGAGATTAATACTACCTGTGTTCCACTCTGAACCCACAGAGATCAGCTGCGGAGTGCCTCAGGGCCCCTCCCCGAGCCCACCCTCTTCAACATCTACATTGCCTTGCTCAAGCCATTGTCAGGAGCCACAGCCTCAACATCGTCCCTCATCAACGAACCCACAGTCGCCAAGGACAACTTCCACGACGGGATGAAGGTTGTGGCTACCAGGATGAAGGACAGCTGCCTCAAGCTCAACTCCGAGAAGACTGAAGTCCTCATCTTGGGCTCCGCCTGGGACAACTCCTGGTGGCCCACAGATCTTGGATCTACGCCCGCACACCCACAGACCAAGCACAAAACCTTGGAATCATCCTGGACTCTGCACTCCCCATGAACCGCCAGATTCACGCCGTCTCATCATCCTGCTTCCACACGCTACACCTGCTCCGAAAGATCTTCAAGTGGATCCCCACCGAGTCCAGAAAGACAGTCACACATGCACTCATCAGCACCAGACTCGACTACGGCAACGTGCTCTACATCGGTATCGCTAGAAACTCCTCAAGAAACTTCAGGACATTCAGAATGCCTCCGCCTGACTCATCCTCAATATCCCCCGCCGCAGCCCCATCACCAGCCACCTGAGAGACCTCCACTGGTTCCCAGTCAACAAAAGAATCAACTTCAAGCTCCTCACATGTGCTTACAAAGCCCTACTCGATGCGGGACCAAAGTACCTTAACCACCACCTCTAATTACACGCACCCACCAGAGACCTCCGCTCCGCCTGTTTGGCCATGGACACTATCCCACGTATCTGCAAGACCATGGCTGGAGGAAGGTCCATCTCCTACTTTGCAGCAAAGATCTGGAACACCCTGCCTCTCTCAGGCAATCACCGTCACAGCCTCAATTCAGGAAGTACCTTGTAGGAAGGTGGAATCTGACTACATGGTTGCCCCCACTTTTTTTCTGGTGTTGTGATGGTTCTTGACTAGTCTGGCTGGGATCCTGCTATCCAGGACCCCAGCCTATCTCCTTCTCCCTTAAATGACATGGAGTGCATATTAGATGCACTAGTGATTGGATACTGTGGTACCTTATGAGCCCCTAGTGTATGGTACCTTAGGTACCAAGGGCATAGGTACTTCACAGGCCTACCAGGGGCTGAAGCATGTATTATGCCACCCCTGGGAAGCAGACTAAATTTGACACCACAGGCCTGCTACCGCAGCCTGGGTGAGGTAGTGTTAGCACTCCTCACTGAGGTATAGGTTCCCTATATCTCACCCAACACACACATATAAACTTATCAGTCACCCCTAAGGCAGGCCCTACCAATCCTGAGGGCAGGGTGCTTGGTTTCCATGTGAGGGGGTGCCTCTGCCTGAGCAGGGCCCCTCTGCAGCTGGCAGAGTCTATTCACTGTGGCTGTTTGTGGATGCGGTTAAACCATATACTCTTAAGTGCATTATAACCTAGCGGTAAATGCTAACTTTGGGATGGCTGCATCAAAACATGTTGTGTTTGGTGTCAAACGCCTTGAAATCATACCCCCACACCAGTAACTGGTGTGGGAGTATGATCCCACCCTTCTAGAGGGATAGACATGTACCTACTGTGGAAACACGGTAGAAATCTGAAAGAGCCCTGGCATCACAAAATGGATGCCACCAGCACAGACACTGGGCTGCCCTCCTGCTGCTGACCGAAACGCGCAGTGGGGAAAGCCCAACAATAGGCATCCTGTCACAGGGAGGTGTCACCACTTTCCAGACAGGATTTAGTGTATTGGGGCTGGGTGGGTGCACTCCTAGAGTGCTTTGAAGTCCTGCACTGGGGGAGCAGTAGGCTCCTCTGTGCATATGCCAGCTCAAACCGGTTCAGGGGCTACCTGCCCCTGCTCTGGCGCGAAACTGGACAAAGGGAAGTGGGTGTAACCACCCACTCCCCTGACCCTCCCAGAGGAGTGGTCATAGAGCTAGTCCCTCCCTTTCCTTTAGTATAAGATAGGGAACCCTTGCCATTGCAAGTTAGATATCCCTGGACGACGCTCTACAAGAAGAATCCTGGACCTTCGACGTTCCACTACCTTTGGAAGACTGAAGAATCTCCCTTGGAGTCAAGGAGTGACTCCCCTGCTTGGCAGGCACTAAAAACTCTAATCAACAGTTGCAAACTTTCCTGCTCCCGCCGAAGTCCGAAGTCCCTGCAGCCCCGGAAGTGGATTTCCTGACTTCTCAACGGCCATCGTGAGTCCCCAGCAAAGCTGAGGCGAGTGGACCCCACGAGTGACGTGGAACATCAATACCCAGGTACCGTGCACTATTGTCGAGTGCAACCCCTACACAACGTTCTACGAACTTGTGCATTGGACCACGTGTGGTCCAAGCATCCAGCAGGATTTCCACCGAAAATCAGAGGCCTACCTCGTCCCGAGTGACCGTGGGCTCCTGTGAAGTGAGTCCTCTGGAGGCGTCTTTGCGATCCCTTGCCGGTTGGCTTGTAGGTCCCCTGAAGACTTTTTCATCGAACAAAAGAGCTCCCCTCGTTGCTCCAGGCCTGCCCTGACTTACCCTTGCTGGGTGAGTCCCTTAGACCTTGCTGGTCTGCACCGCTGACTTTCTTCACATTCCACGAGACTTGCTGTTGCCAAGGCTTGCTGGCTCCAATCCGGTTGCCGACACCTCAGTAAGCTGCAGACATCGTGGGACACTCTGAATTCAGCTGATGGTCATCGTCGACGCCTCCTGGACCTCGTGGCTGAAGAGTCAAGACACCCGTGATCACCTCCATCTTACTGGGCCCGGGTCACCGGCAAGTGACTTTGAACACTGTCTCCTCTGCTTTCAGGTCTTCTTTCTTCAGAATCCTGCCTTATATTCCACCGGACACTTCTTCTGTCTTCACAAGCAGCAAGTCTTCTTTGGCTTCCATTGAAAAAGACGCCGCGACCCGACACCAAAAGACACCTATGCACCCGGCTTCCCTGGGTGAGGTAACTCGTGCACTCCGGTGCTCCTGTGTGTGTTGGCTCTAGAACTACTTACCCTGTAAGTGACTTGCTTGTAGACTCTCCCGAAGTACCCTAGAACTTTATAATTCCAACCACGACTTGCTCCATTGAAATCTATTGAGATCCGCGGCTGTGTTCTCACACTGCATGCGTCTCCCGTGGGTTCTTTACTTACCTGCCTTGGGTGGATGAGTGAGGCCCCAGCGCTTCTGAAGGCCCTAGGCTTCTCCCTCATCAAGTCGATCTTCTTATACCTCTTTTTTAGCATATGGTCTGGTACGCCCCTATGGCCCCAGCCATATAAGTGCTTAATTTGTTGTGAAACATTGATTTGTGCATATGTTCCTGACTTCTAATCTCATAAAGAGATTAGTAGAGTGTGTCTAGAAATAAATACATATATATTTTATATATATAGACCTGTGTGGTGTCTTTTCATTTGGTAATTCAAGAGATTATCAGGTAAAACAAGCTGCTTTAAATTCCTCAAGAGACTTAGCCTGAAGGCTGCTCTCCACAGCTACCACTAGGATAGCTTTCTTTAAAAGGTTCTCTTAAACCTATCTACCATAAGAGTCGAATTGGACTGGTGCAAGGTGGCCACTTTAACTAGTGACCAGCATATGCCAGGCCAACTTCTGACAGACCTCAAGACCGGACTCTTCGACTGAACCACAGTGCTTTCAGCAGGTGAGCTTCTCCCCCTCGTACCCCACTGCCGCCAGCACCTTGAGACCCTTATGGGCGAGTAATCACGTTTTACAAGTCACTTGATTGATTGACGGGGAACAAGGTCTTGTTTCTGCAAAACTTTTAAATCCATTTAAATTTAAATGGACAAAATACACAACCATTTGAGCAAGTGAGTCGTTCTCCATTTTCCTAGGCCAGGGTGTATGACAAAATGTGTGAATGTTTATGTAGTGCTAATAATGATGAAACTTTGAATATTGCTGGTTGTATGAAGAGAAGGTATAGGCATATATAAGATGTCGGGCTCAAGTTCAGTATTACCTAAAGACCAGAGATGACTGTTGATGGAAGTTTGTTGTGGAAGTGTCTATAACATCTGAAATTTTACTAGACAGCATGCGCTTGGAGTTTAACATGCTGTAAAAATCACAACAGTACATCATTGGTCTTCAGGACAAAACCTCTTCTCTTTAATTTCAGGCAGCCACAGTTATATCCTGTCCTTGTGAAACAAAGCAACCGATAGAAGTAAAAAAAGGGATAACGGCAAGTAAGGCCCAGGTGGACAGTAAAAATAATGCAATTCCTCTCCTACCTGCAAAACGGATGTCTCCTCTCCACCTAAACCTAAGGAGTGTTCCAGAGGATTCCTTGCTGGAGTTTCCCCCACAAACTAACTTTAGGTGGAGGTTCAATGCTTGTTCCTTCAGGAGCTTTTTGTATGTTTTGACCCTGACATAACCCAGGTATGGTTTGCTACTCACCCACTCTGACTGCATCAAGGAAAGCCAAACCCTGGTATGGGGTGAACGAAGATCATCCCTAGTGTTGATTCTGTTTCAACCCTAAGAGAGGTGCGGAGGTTCATAACTAGAAGGTTGTTCTTCTTTATGGACTGGTGCAACTGGAAAAAGATCTTACAATTCATTATGAGAAACATACCCTGAACATTAGGGCAGAGTTCTTCAATCTGTGGGGGGCGCAACACCATCTCAGAGGGGCGCGAGCACTCCACTCTAATCTTACTTTCTTTCCCTGCATCGCAAATCTTCTTTGAGGACTCCGGTATGGTAGGAGGGGGGAGGGAGGCGAAATCGATGGTGCACTACGACTTTTGTCTTGTTAACTCTCCCAGGAGGGGGTTAATTGATGGAGCTGAAAAAATGCTTCAGCTGCAGTGGGAGGCAGTATGTCTCCTCTCCAAAACCAAAAGCTAACCAATACAGTCCTGTTCATTTGCTTTCGATATCATTGCGGAGGAGACCCCTGCCTCCCACTGCAGCTGAAGCATTTCAGCTTTATGAATTAACCCCCTCCTGGGAGAGATAGCTTTTCCCAGAAAGAAGACAAAGTTTCCAGAGACCTTTTAAGGCATGGGCAAAGTGGGCTCTGGCCCAGGGCCCCAGCCTTTCAAAGGGGGTGGGGTGGGGGTGGTTGAAAGAGCCAGCTCTGTTCTAAGGAGTCTTGCCCTCATGACCTTGTATACTTTTTAAACACAATGTTGTAAATAGCGTTTTTCTATTCATTTTTAATGTGTAAGAGTCTATTACAGACATTTTGCAGACAAAGTGTTTATGCGTCATGAATATAAAAAGTTTATTTTAGCTCAATAGAGGACCTCACTTATGAGAAATGGGAGGGTGTGACAGATTATTTGCAGTAATATTAGTGAGCTGCAGTTGTGTTACATACTAAAAACACACATCACTATCACTGAATATCAGATGTACACACATTTAGTATTTGACCAAAGAAGGCATGAAAGAGCTGAGACTGGATCATAAAATCAAAGCTGGTCCGAACAGGGGCCCCCAAAAAACATTTGGCCCAGGGCCCCCAAAATCCATAAAACGTCCCTGAAAGTTTCTTTTAAAATTACACATTCAGGCGCGCAAAATGCCAGCCAGCCATGTGTTGTTTAAACAGCCTGGAAATTGTTTGTCTTGACACTAAATATGATTATAAATAAAGAAGTATGTATTCATTTGTAATGTGACTTTTCTGTCTTTGTTCCCTTTTATTATCAGTCATGATCATTCAGGCAACTCTAGAAAACAATTAAAAGTACTCTCTATTTATATTTGCTGTTCAAAGTATACACAGAAAAGTGCTGAAAATACAGCTTTAGGTGACTGCTTATTTTATACCATGTGTGACATCAAAATAATGAGCTGGCAACCCTAATCATAAGACTGGAGGTTTGTTGAGGGATCAGCACATTATTTCTTTCCTCCACCCTGATCCCTGGTTACTGTCATAATAGCAATAGTTTAACACATTTGAAACCCTACGCTGCCGTCAGTAACATGCTGAGTTACTTCAAGTGTCTGGGATTGCACCTTGCATTCAGACATCTTGCTCCTCATTCTCGCCCTTCACTTTCACCCTCACACTGATCCCAATGCACTCACCATTCACCCGCTTACCTTCCACTTACAGTGATCACAATGCGCTCACACTGATCACCATGCACTCACACCATTCACCCGCTCACCCTGCACTCACACTGATCACCATGTACTCACACCATTCACCCGCTCACCCTGCACTCACACTGATCCCCATGCACTCACACCATTCGCCCTCCACTCCCAGTGATCACTCTGCACTCACAATGCACTTGCGCTGTTCAGCCTGTACCTCCCCCTGCAGTCACACAAGCACACTACTCAACCTGCACACGTGACACTTCACTCACCTGTCCCTCTCACTGCTCAATTTGCAATCTCACTCAAAAAAGCCCACCACTACATTCATTCGTCCCACTCTGCACTAACATGCACACCCAAATTCATATGGTCACCTCACTCACCCCTGTACACAAGTATGGACATGTCGTGCCCCATCAAGGTTTTCGTCCTAAATTACAAAAGGAGACATCTAAATGCACTGCAATTCAGTCTTCCAGGGGCCCCTTGATAGAGACAGTTCTGGTTTGCCCTGATGGCCTGGAATAATTCCTAAACAGATTCTTGCAAACACCGTTTTGTTTAATTTCTTTTTAATGTGATTGATGTGAGGGAGTCTATTACTATTTGCAGAGAAATGTTTGTTTCATGCAACAACCATAAAGTTAACCATAAAAAAGTTAGATCCAAGCGGGTCCTCACATATGAGAAATTGGAGGATATCACAGATATTCTGCACTGTATAATTAGTGGGCTGCTGCTTTGTTACAACAGTGAAAACACATCACTATCTCTGAATATTAGATGTAAACGCTTTTAGAATTTCGACTACAGTGCCTGTGCTCCGTTAGAAGCCTGGCTAAATAGGGTATGGCAGAGCTGAAAGTAAATCATTTAAACTCAAAGATGTACTGAACAGGAGCCCCCAAATTAGTTTTGGCTAAGGGCACCCAAAATCCCTAACATGTCCCTGCCATCACAAAATCTGTCAGACAACATTACTCTGAAGTAAAATAGACAAAATCATGAATGTATTATTAGTTCTATTTTTTTTTTAAACATAAGCCTGACGTGTCCTAAACCCGCAATGCTTCAGGCAAGCAACTTATCGTACCACTAAGGAATTCTCAATTAGGTGTTTGTTCAGCGCCCCCTCTGTGGACTTTCAACTGTCTTCGGATCCATAACTGGTTGGTGGGCAATTATTCCATTATGACGCTGCCTAAAACATTTGTTAATGATTTCTAGAGAAGATATGTTTCTCTTGTACCAGCTCTGAGCTAGGGAGTGCTCGAAAAATCTGCTAACACTGTCTCGCTTACAGTCCCTGTCTTTGCTGAAAATGTCTGTAGATTAGAATATTCAGCTTTGGGAGAAACTGCCATCAAAACTCTCTTGCCTTTCAGCTCGTCCTATTTATGTGAGATTGGGTTCTCAGCACTTGCGGTATTAAAGACTAAGTACCGTTCACGACTGGATATGGAGCTCAACCTGAGGATGGCAGTAGCAAAAATCCATCCACAGATTGACTGTCTCTGAAAAAACAGGCAGACCTGTCACATTTATGTTGGTGGTGTTATTATCAATCTATGCCATGTGTAAAACAAAGCATCCTAGTAAAAACAATTTGTGCACATTTTATCTTGGAAAGTGGTGTTTTGAGCTGTGTAATAAGCCTCTGTCATTTCACCACACCCACTCACATACCTGCAGTTTACCAAACACTCTTAATGTATTGAACATTATTTGCTGGATATGCCCGGAATATGCACGTGGAGGTCGATTCCAGAAATTTCTGTCAGGTGGTGGGGTGGGGTGGGGGGGGGGGGGGGTTTGGGCAACATGTAAAAAAATTCAGCTGGGGGGGGCTCAACCTACAAAAGTTTGAAGACCTCGGCATTTTATAGTGAGAATTGGATGTGTAGTTTGGCAGTGTTACACCCAGGTGTATTGCAGACCATTGACAGACATTTTGTCTGCAGCACACTATTATGCACAGATAATCAAAGCCACCAGCTGCTTTCATACGACGGGTGATTCAATGTTGGGAAATCTTTCCTCACCAATGACCAAGTCATAATCATAGTAATCACTTGGATCCATATTTATTAGAAAGTGAAACATTTCCTTGCAAAAAGAGACTTAAGAACTGCTGTTCAACCCTATCCCATATGGATGGTGGCAACGCCCTGCCCCATGGCCTCCCAACCTCCACATTGCCCCCACAACCCTTATGAGCATCCTACATGACAAAGTGCATCTAAACCATGGTCTGAAGAAAGGTGACCATGTCACCCCTCCCTGATGCCATACCACTGGCTCCCGTTGCCTACCTACACCTTAAAACCAGCTGCTTCGACAAAGTCAACACGACCAGCACCTCTGAGTATCTCTCTGACAAATTCGCCATCCAGTGATTCCTGGCATAACACAGTCAGGACACCATCCGATTGGAGGCGAAGTATAATGAACTTTAAAAAAAAAAATGTAAAGGCACCGTCTTCATCTATGCAGCCAGGATCTGGAATGACATCCCTGTAACCATCAGAACTGTCCCAACACTGCTCCTATTAAAAAAGAACTGAAGACTCCCCTCTGCACTAATTGAGTTTCCAATCCCAGAAGCCAGCTACCGCTTCAATCATTCGTTGAGTGTACCTTTCTTTGTCTTTCACCCTGTGCAGGTGTGTTGGCTGAACTCAAGCTATACAAATACAACTTACTTAAATACAAGCAAGGTGTGCGTAGGCACTCACACGACGCAACACAATTTAGAGCTGCACATGCAAGCCTTTACAATGGTAAGTAAACACGTTATATTTTGTGTCAAGCCAGTCTTTAGTAAGTGTGGCCTTGGACTGGAGAAATATGCACTATTCACAAAGTCCTCTATGTAAGTCTCAGGGAAATAGTCCTTGCAATGACATTGTGAGAACACACTTTCATAAAAAGTAAGGAATCCATGCCGTCCAAAGTTGAGGATCTTACCAGCGCTTGGTCAGCATGCATCTGGGCCTCGATGTGCTTAAGTCATGGAACCCAAATTGGGTTACTCACAGAGAAGACATCTTGAACTCTCTTGTGAGTTAAGAGCTTACTTTATAAGGGAAGAGCTGTGGTGCAGCGGCCAGGGCGCCTTACTCCGGAACATTGGGGCTCACCGTTCGACCGCAGGCTAGCCCAGCACCATGTGACTCTGGGCAATAGCTCGCTTAATCTTCCCGACGTCCCCCAGCGCCTTGACACCCTCAGGTAATTGTTTGCGCTTTACAAATACTGGATTTTATTTAACACATACCCTACTACATTTGAACACGTTCTTACGCATTGTAGATGTTTGCTAGTTACAGCACTTATGACACAAAGACTTCGAACCGCTGTACATGTTTTGTATATCCTGGCATCTAACAATACAAAATAGGAATATAATAAAACAACCAGCTGTAATTTTATTATGCACAGAAATATTACGCATAACAAATTAGCATTTTGTAGATTGCACGTGGTCCCACAATACATGATCCCATTATTATGCGAATATTTTTGGTCTTGTAACATTTTTTTGCAATTAATTTATGTAAACGATACCAACACTGACATACATGCATACTGCATGTACCGTATACATTAACCATAATCCTTTCAAAATACGATTTTACGGTTTGTTTTGTTTGCCCATTTTCAGAGCAAATCACGCGCACTTCTGAAGCCAGCAATCAGTCCGTCTTCTTTGACGTCCGTCGATAGCGCAATACTGTGACAATGACCCACAGGTTGAGCAACAGCATAATAATAAACCGTGCTAGCACTGGAAAGAAAAAGATATTTTACATTTAGAAATCGAACAATCAATCCATGCAAATGCAGACACCGAAAAAGAAAGCATTTTTTTTTTGTATTCTGAGATATGACAGAGCTCCTCTGCTCACGGTGTGAGGGAACGAGCTGTGCAAACAATGACATCTCCCATAATAATGGTCTGATTACTCATCGATAATCCTCATTAAACATCCCTGTCATAATCTTGACACTACCAATCTGAGCCTGGTTCGCGAAACCGGCAGCAACGTCAGCCCACCAAATTTAGTAGAGATTTTTAGGTCTCACCTGACCCAGCGCATGCGCTGGTCTGGCGAGACTTATTGAGAGGGCTCCAAAAAGTGCTACCAGGCCAGCCTAGAGCTACAGTGCATGTGCGCGGGCGCGCGTGCCACGCTTTACCGTGATTACTTTCACATTCGTGGCCGCTTTGATGTTTGATCGCGATCACTTTCACTTTCGCGGCCACACGGCCGCTTTGCATAGCCAATAGGTCTTGCTTTTGGGACCTTATAAGTATTTAGTTATGCAACTGTTGCATGGCTAAACACTTATAAGGTCCCAAAGGCGAGACCTATTGGCTATGCCAATGCTGCCTCCCCATGATGACACATGGTTGCACAAAAGTGATGGTGGCAGTCTCAGTGCATCTGTGGAGGCTGGGAATACCAGCCTTTCCATGCCTCAATGACCAGAGACGTGTTAAGGCGTGGGCTCTGGCCCAGGGCCCCAGCCTTTTAGTGGGCCGGAGTCCGCACGATTTCCTCACACTCCTGCCGTGATGGCCTTGAATCATTTCTCTCAATGCCATTTTGTTTTAATTAACTTTGCTATATGGTAATGTGTGGGAGTCTATTACAGACTTTTGGAGAGAAATGTTGTGTTTGTTCTTAACCACCATGCAACATCCATAAAAAAAGTTGCTTTTAGATCAAAATAGGACCTCACATATAAGAAATGTCAGTGGGTCCTATTGAAAACACACATCACTATCCCGAACTATTAGACGGAAACACATTTAGGGCCTCACATATAAGGTCCTACCTGCACTTTTGACCCCTGGAATGTAACTTTTTTGACGTTCCGGTGGCACAATGTGCCATCGCATATTTAGAAGGCCACGTAAACCCACTTTACATGGCTTTTTATGGCCTTATAAATATGTGCCCCTTTCACGCAGAACACTGTGTGAAAGGGGCTTTCCATGGGTGTTACTGTGGGTGTGCCACACACATGAATATTGGACATATTCTCGCATGTTAAAGTTCCTTGTTTGTATTGTTGAGGCCTGTATTGAGCTGTTTTTGGTTTGAATTTGTTTATAGACGGTTATTGAGAGATCCCTGATGAAGGGTCGGGAATGACCCGAAATGCATTGGGTTTTGGAATGATCATTGTTTAACTGCAAAACAATGTCTATAATGAGGATTATTGAACTATTTGAATCATCACAATGAATCAAAAACTACAAAAAATGATGGATGATTGATAATTTATTGGAAACGTTACTTGCAACACGTGAAGTCTGGAAGAAAAACTCACCAGTTTTGATGGTAAGTGCGCCCGTCAGCTGGGCAGTGGTTTATTCACACCTGGGATACTTGCGACGTATTCTTCTAGTGCTTGCATACACAGTGCTAACGACCTGGGCGCACACAGAGTAACTGTCTTGAAAGTGTATATTTTTCTAAAAGAAGTGTATATAATTGGAAACTGGAGAGCACTGCAAAAACATAGGTTGTTGCTACATTCTGCAGCACACAAAGAAAAAAGAAATTGCTTGAATTGATTGATTTTGTGCAGGAACGTGTTCCTTCCTGCACAAAATCAATCAGCCCGGCAACGCAAGAACCCTTGCACCATGGTGCAAAGGTGCCTGCGTTGGCGCACAGCAGCCCATTGTGCACCGGGGAAAATGACAGGAATACTCCGTATAACATAGATACGGCACATTCCTGCACTTTTCTTATGCCGTAGGGCAGAGCAGCAGGAAGGCCTGCGGCGCTGCCCTACGGCAAAAGCCCATAAATGAGGCCCTTAGAATTTAAACATGTCTGCCTATGCAGTGCCAGTGACCTAGCTAAAGAGGGCATAGAAAAGCTGAAATTGGATCATAAATTCAAAGCTGTTCCGAACAAGGCCCCACAAAATACGTTTGGCCCAGGGCCCCCAAAATCCTTAAGCTATCCCCGTCAATGACTGGCTGCTGAAGGCAGGCTCGCCTCAGACAGACATACACTACTTCTAGATGATGGCCAAACTGTTACCATAAATGTGTTTTTTCTTCATGCCCGACTCCTTCACAATGGTTCCCTTAATCCTAGACACTGCTCTTCTGAGCTCTGTCTTAACAAGTCCAGGACATTTGGGGTATGATCCCAATGTTTCGACCCTTGAACTGGCTCTGAGGCTTCTTGTCCTTTTGTATCTTGCTTGTGAACCACATCCAGTGGCACATGCTGCCCCTGCAGGGGGATCTGATGTCTCAATGGCCTCAGCATCAAGGCAGATTTCACCTAGTCAAAGGAGACTCCAACAAGCATGCGGTGGTGGCTGTTCAACCGCATATGGACCGGTGGTAGACCTGCCATCCCATCTCCACTCAGAGCTGACTGATGCGATGGGTACATCGTTGCTGGGCACGGGAGATCATATGGGAGAGGTGGACATCAGAGGACCAAGGTCTCCAGCTGAGGTTCACCTCCACATCAACTTGTTGGAGCTGCGAGCAATTCACTTGGCACTAAAGGCGTTCATTATAGCCATCAAGGGGGAACAGGTATAAGTTCTGACAGATAATATGACCACCATGTGGTACTGCAGCAATGAGGGAGCGGGAGGACCTGTGTCCTGTGCCAGGAGGATCCACATTTCTGGAAGTGGCTAAATGCTCAAGGCATTCCCGGATTGCCCTAAACCACAGGAACAACCTGGCTCAATCTAGTCACCACAGCAGAGAACTTGCTGTGAAAGTTTTCATACTGGAGTTATGAAGGTGGTTCTTCCTCAGAGATGCCCTCACCCCTCCAGCTCCTGCCCAGAGTACTAAAACAGATCAAGAGAAACTGAGTCAAAGTCATTCTAGTGGCTTTGGACTGTTTGAGGAGCACGTGCCCTCCAATACGGCTGCCGCTTCCAACGAACCTCCTGTTGCAACAGCTGGGCCGAGTTTTACACCAGAGCCAACACAACCTGCACTTCCATGCCCGGAGATTGAACGGCAACAGTCAATAACTTTCGATCTTCTCCTCTAGTTGATCGGTATCATCCGAGCAGTCGGGTGTCCATCTACTAAATCTATTTACTTAGGATGCTGGCAGAGGTTTGTTGTCTGGGGTTCCTCCCGAGATACCGATCCCCTTAATGCACAGTAATCGGATGTTCTTCTATTCAGTTTGTCCTTAGCCAAGCAAGGCCTTGCTGTGTGGCGGTGGTTAAAGGTTACCTTTAGGCCTTCTTACATTTACAGGATCAGCCATCCTTCTTCAAGTCACCTGTTGTGATGTGTATTTTGAAGGGACTGATCAACATGTTCCTGCCAACAGCGTTTATGATGCTGCAGTCTGACTTTAATTTGGTACTCACTTCTCCAATATGCACTCCCGTCGAACCCATGAACAGCTGCCCTCTTCATCTTCTAACCATCAAGGTTTTATTCCTCATCCCTATAACATTAGCCAGGCGAGCGGGTGAACTCCAGGCATTTTCTGTGGTGCCATCATACACATATGTCTTTCCAGTGAAATTAAACCACTGAACAAAAGCAGCATTCCTGTCCATAGGGCAGGCCATCCCTCTTGGTGGTGTTTTATGAACTGCCTGTTCCTTCCAAAGAAGATCAGTTCTAATGTCTCAGACCTAAGAGGGCCTCCAGCTTCTATGTGATCAGATCAGAGAATAAGACAGCATGACCAACTTTTCGTCATTTTCTCTGGAGCTATGAAAAGCAAAGCAGTCCAAAACAGAACCATCGCCTGATAGATTGAGTTTTGCATCAAGGCCTGCTATGGGCTGGCTAAAAAGCAACCCCCAGAAGGCTTCCATGCTCACTTCACCAGAGTGAAGGTTGCTGCAACTGCGCGAGTGTGTGGTGTGCCAGTTCGCTATGACATCGTAACTCCATATGTTAATTAAGTGCGACTGCCACCATAGAATTGTCCTGCAGGATTTTCTGCAAACCTCAGCTTCGCTCCTCAAACATATGACCTGACGGCCAGGGGTGTCATGTCACAGTGATAATTGCCTCACTAGATTTCCCTGTGCAAGGTATGGTAGTTATGGTCACTAAATTAATTAATGGCCCCAGCACGCAGAGAGACACATCCCTGCATGTCAGGGACATCAATGTGTGAATTTCTGAATGGTTGAAACAAACATGAAGCTGGAGCAACAAAGTTCTCTCTTCCTTCAGTGCAAGTACTGCATTAGTGATAATTAGGGATCTTTAAATCCTTGGAATGGTGGTGGTGGGATAAAAAATAATATAAATAAACTTACCTTCTTCGCCGCACGTCTCTCCTCCAGCCTCGCTCTCCAGCACCAGAAGCATCCAGGATCCCGGACTCTCTCAGCCAAGCACGACGCTGCATGAGTAGCGTCATGATTGGTTTGAGCAGTCGGTTTGGTCGCCCAGGCAGTACCTGGGATGCTAAGCATGTTCTCCACCAGGCTGTGCAACACAGCCCAGTGGAGAACATGTTAAGTGTGCATGACTGTTTGGCCAGCCCCAGAGGGCCTGCCAAGCCGTCATGCGCACTTTGGGAGTGCAAACCACCCATGCTCCCTCTAACAGCTGGTAGCCCAGCCCCGCCCGCACCACACCTAACATGGTTATGAGTGGCACAGAAAAATAAAATGATAATAACTTATTATCTTTTGCTTTTGCACTGTTCAACTACGCTCCTCCGCCTTAGCGGAGGAGTCCCCACTGGCATCAAAGCGAATACAAGCTCAGCTAAATGGCACTTTCTTAAGTACCAAAATTCTTTGTGGTGGTTCGTCTGTGGTCACCTGGTCAAAACAGTATTTTGGACCACAGAGCTGAGCAAAATGAGAACTAACTAAAACACTTGCTGATTAATTGAAAGAAAGAACTTCAAGATGGCCACAACATGTATCCTTGCTACAACCGAAGAACAAGCACAGGCTGGTCTCGTGGTGGCCCATTGTGAACGCACTTCATAACTATGAGACCTAGCAGGCTGAATGTAACTTGCAACAAAAGCCTACCCATCGCTGTTGGAAGTGTGCTTCTTGCAGCTAACTCTGCATCTTCATTTCACTGAGGAGTTGCATCCATTAATGGTCCTAAGATTTCTTGTGTGGTTGCCACATAGGGTAAAGCTGTGCAGCTTTTTGCACAATACCATCAACAGGAATTGATCTTAAAAGACTTCCTTGTCGGACTTGGTGACTGATGGGAAGCAAAGTCAAGAGTTGCACTGATCAGAATTTGTTGAAGGGTGACTATGTCTACCACAGTGCAAACCAATGAATTAATGACCTTAAGAGTTGTTCCAGTAGATGCAAGAAACACATTTCCAAAGATCCCCTGATAAGCCATGTATCTGCGTATGAATAAATAGGTTTCATTCCCTGTGCAGTGGGGCCACATCAAATTTAGGCCCAGATTTATCAAAGTTCTGTGTTGTCCTTGTGTCACGCAAACCCTTGAGTAAGATTTACTATGCCACCTGTGTGGCTCTGTGTGGCACAGTATATCTGGAGTAACGCAAGGTAGCACAAGTTGCTGCCTTGCGTTATTATGCTCCAGGAAGGCGCTCCATGGGTGGAGTGTGGGTCTTCCTTTCCATCCACCCAGGGTTTTGGCCCATTTACAGATTTACTAAGACTAGTAAACCTAGGAATGCATCAAAATGCTAAGCCTTTCTAGGTGAGGCGTAATGAGAAGAAATATGCTTATTTCTGCTCGTTATTTCCTCTTTCTACGTGTGCTGCAAAATACCTCTGGGGATTGTTTTTGTGCAGGGACGTCTCTCTTCCTGCACAAAAACAATCCTGGCTGTAACGCAGGCACCCTTGCACCTTGGTGCGAGGGTGCATGGCAGCCAGAGGTGTGCCAGGGCAGACTGAAAGCAGGAATGTGCTATAGGTTGGTAATTATGGTGCATTCCTACTCTCCCCATTTGACGCAGTGCGGCAAGTTGTCTTGCTGCATTGCGCTGCGTAAAATGTTAGTAAATCTGGACCTTAAGGAATGGATAATCTACCTACCTCAAGCTTAAGAAGTAAACGTTGAACTAGATATAAATGTCTTTTATTCTAGGTTTTTCTTTATTTTTCCAAAGTGAGTAATTCCAATACTTGCAGAATGTTATATGCGGAGACCTATCAGCAGACCGGTTTCACCAGTCTTACAGGTTCTGGTCTCAGACAGCAGTAGCGTATGTCACTCCAATATCCGCTTTAAATATATATGTGGGAATGCAACAGTTTCCTCCCGAAACATCTGTTTGTCGGTTTATAAAAATCAGTACTTTTGCTATCAAGTGCAAACCTTTTTTGCTAGAATCATACATTTAAAAACAAACCAAAATCTTGCCATTTTCATGCAGAGTTTTTCATATAACTATGGATTTACAGCATTAACCGCATAATCCTCCATTTGCTTCATAATTTTCAGATTTCAACACCGTGTCCGCTCAAACCGATCAAAAGTTTTTTTTTTTTTAAAAGAGTGACACATAAAATGCAATGCAGTGGCAGGCCCTTTTGCAAAGTAGGGCTGGTCACCTTTCAGTTACTGGTTGCTGCCTTCAAGTGTTAAAGCGGTACCAATGAGGTGAAATGTTTGGCCGTACAGTATTGATAAGGTTTAAAATTACAAGATGGTGGAATAATACTGCCACAGAATTCTTGCACATATCTCGCCTTTTCAGCTGAACAGCCAAGGATTGAGTAGTGTGTTCAGTACTGGGTAGATGCATCAGTTCCCCACTCAGCCTCTCACTCTAACATTCTGAGTGACCCCGAAAAGGCGATTTGCAATGCCACCTTGATAAAGATTTTTATTTCACGCATTTGTACCTATTTAACCGCTGCCCTCCTCCCCCAACCTATATTTAAAAGAAAAAGGGCAAAATGCATAAGAAAAAAATGTGGTTCTTATTTTAATATACGCACCCATCATGTCCTTGGTGGTCATCAGGGTTGTAAATATTCGAGCTGCAAATCAAGGAAAGAATTACAAATATTATGTATACTCCACGCAAAAGATGATGAAATAAATGAATGGTATAGGAGATGAAAACATAGCTATCTGGTAAGGCTGCATCTGCCAAACCGAATCGGTCCTCAACAGGCAGTTTAATTCTAGATGGTGACCTCTGTTATGTTACTTAAGTAGATTAATGATAAATTCGTTTCTTTTTTTGTTCCATTCTTCCCATATGGTGAGCACTGAATGATGGCGACACTTAAACGCACAAAATATAAGCTTAAAGAACATTTGGGCACAAAGAACGCTTTACTGCACTTACCGAATTTCTCATGGCAAGGAAATCAAGCTAGACCAGCCTATCCAGGTATATGCAAACATAAACTTAATGGAGGCTTAGTCCTTCGAAATGTTCGTACATTTAACAATGCTGGGCAAGTGTGGGTTCTATCGGAATGGTCCCTTAGAGAAATTGACAAAATATGGCCGCTCCTAAACCGAGTCATTGTAGGTAGAACTATAGGGGACCTGGTGCGAAAACCTAAACAAGAAAGCCCCCAAAACGCAGATATTAACACACCTACCAACACTACACTAACGGTACAGGATACTATGATGAAATAACCCCATTTAGCCCCATTCCCCTCGCCATACAACGCCCACAATAACCCCACCGATAGGCCGGCACGAGACCTGGAGCTGTCTGATAAGTGGAACAAAGAGAGCGGTCTTAATATTCTGACCGTGCTCCATAAGGGCATGGTTCTGACATTCAAACAAATATGTAAACTTGAAGAAGCACAGAGGTTCTACATTGATCAGCTCTGATGCTGGTGATGGATCCAATAATCAAGGAGGCAGCCACCTGTGACCTGGCACCTGGCACCTTCTTAAGAATTGTGGAAATAGGAGTGAGCACAAGACGGGCAATACCGGTCTTATATATTTTAATGAAAGCCTCCCCTGCATACGAGGCACATAAAAGATAAATTGGTAAAATAAAATAGACTAGGGATGGGAAATAGAAGACACCAGTGGAACCACTTGTAGTGAGATATCACACAAAACTCACAAAGCATCCTAGATGGGGCCCCATTGCAAAGTAAGCGGCGAATGCTATTCTTACCCAGCAAAATTTAATAAGATCTTCTACTGTACAAGTGCAAACTGATGGAGGGGTTGAGGTCCGATTGGGGATTTCCAGCACACTTGGTGGGACTGTCCACATATCAAGGCGTTTTTGCTGGAATTATAAGCAGCCATGAAAACAACTTTAAAATATCTCATTTTGTTGGTTTTTGCGGTAACTCTACGCTACCCTCCCCAATCTCAGATTGGGGTTTAAGGTTGTGGATGATTATGGCAATGGAGAGGCTTAAGAGAACACTGCCACACCATTGTAAACACACCATCGCAAACATTCACAAGAGACTCAAAATCCATTGTCGACCTTCCTATCAAGATGTCTCCCAACCATGCCATCCATTCTCTCCTCTACTGTGAGCCACAAGTCTATTTACCTATTGAATGTGATTTTCCAATGGCCCCCTAAATCCCGATGCAGCGAATGACTGTAGAATATCCACAATCGACCAAGGTGAAATCCACACATGTAGCCAAAAACATCCTTTAAAAAGGCACTTATTTAAATTGATGAGTTGCTGGCACACCGCTGTAAGGGACCTTTTTAGGTATGGTGATATCCAAGGTCTGGTTTAACTAAAATTGTGTGTTTAATATAAGTACTCATAGGGGCTTTCATAAGACCTCTTCATCTATTGGCCTATTATTGTGTTCATCACATTGTTCTCCCACCCACTGCAGGATACGGCATTGGGCAATGGGTCAGCCTATTACAGCTGTTGGTTAACTTCACTGTGAGTGACGGCATCCGGTCCTTTCACAAGGAGTACTTCCGCATACAAAGTTGCCCCCTTAAGTGCTAGCGACAACTATAGGGTGGGAACATGTGACTTTAGAGACCCAAACAGTATTTTTGCTTTTAGACAGTTTTTTTTTAGCTTGATGAGGGCTGGTAGAGTCTCCAACAATAAACATTTGCAAAAACCATAATAAAACAAGCACTGATAAATTCAAAAGGCTGGCATCAAAAGCCAGACCTGTTGGCTTTTCTAATGTTTGTTTTCCTTTTCTGTTTAGGCAAGAGAGGGGTGGGAATAAGTTATATGTTTTAACCCATACAGATATTTAGAAGTTTTGCCTTCTTTTCCTTTAAGAAGACTAATATAGGAACAACTGTTTCCATACTCCTTTATGTTGTATTGTAAAATTTAAAACTAAATAAAAACAACTTTTAAAAAAACTCCTCAATTTGAAATTTAGATTTGGAGTCCTGCTGCTTGCCAACAATACCAAACAAGCATTTCCAATGCAATAGGTCTCTAATTATCAAAAATGTAACCTATTGGCATTGTAAGTGACAATGCCCTTTAATATTGCAGGTTATTTAAACACAAATAAAAGGCATTATCATTTACAATGCCAATAGCTCACAATCTCGCAAATGCGAGACCTATTGCATTGCAAATACTTGTTAAAGTGAAAGCGCACATGGTGCACTGCAAATACAAGAAGCGGCTGCTATTGTCCCACATTATTCATTAAAGAAAACAGTGCTTACCGACTTCATAATGTAGACCATGTAATAACACAAGTAAAAAGTCCAGTTGCTATGGGAGGTTACAAATGCAGACAAGGCGGTACCAAGGAGGGATTACTAAGCATATTCATGAATAAAAAGCAATGATTTTGCAAGGACAGTAACAGTAGCCAATTGAAAAGATGGGCGGAAAATGGGCGGGCTTCTATGCCATACCTCAAAACAGCCTGCCTTGCAGAGCAGCGCATGTGCTGCCCAGGCTCAACTTAAAAACGGGCCTTGGCCGTCTCTTTTCCAATTGTTGGGTCTTTTGCGGTAAGGAAGAACATATTAGGACATTTTCGGTCTATCCTGTATCATATATCAGGACGAAATGGATTATTCCAGTTATGATTCATATTCAAATAAACAGCCACAGTGAGGAACTGAACGTTTATAGATACAGGGCAAACCCTGTAGTCACAGTTGAATTCTTTTGAGACACCCTTGATCTTGCCATGCCTTATTGATGGTATCCGTGTCAAAGCCTTTGCTACATGCTTCTTAAAAACTTTCCTATTTTCTTTAATTATGTTCATGATTCAGAACTTAATGTTTGAGTGAGGGCTTATTCACTGTGTACTGGGGTGTTTTTATCTTTTATGTACCGATCAGGTTAATGCGCTTTAAATGTTTTCGCTATTTTTACTAATATTTGTATTTTATCAAAATGTTAACTTTCTATTAGGATTTGTGATGTTTGTATTGCATTTGTTGTATTGTTACGGTATTGTTTTAAGAGTTTTTTAAGTTCAAAATAAACCCTGCATGATGATGAATTTCCAGTACACCTATTTCTATTGGTTTACTTGTAGCACGTGGATTGTGGGGGATATGAAGTTGGCTTCTCCCATGCCCCTGGGACCCCATTCATGCTGTAGGGTGCTGCAACTGGTGAAGAACAGGTCCAGTCGCTTCTCCTTGCCTTTCTTGTGTTTCTGCCAGACCGCTTCTTCCACTGTCCTCCTCTGCCTCCCTGCTTTTTCGCTCATGGCTTTTGTTCCCTTGTTGTGGACCGTATTCTTGCCTCCAATGCTCTGGTTCTTTCCGAATTCAGGCCATCTCAAGGTCCCTCTTCCCCTATTGCCAGCTGCACTGTGGACTCACTGTCCACAGACTGTTTGGGAGGGAATCCAGTGGGTAAGACAGCCATGTTCAATTGCCTTCAGTAGCTTTGCCTGTGCTAGTGAACGCAGGGGGCACCTGATGTGCAAAAGGTGTGCGTGGGTGTTCTGTCCTCCATCTGCATGTGATTTAGGCCACTCACTTACATACCTTTGGCCAGGATGAAGGCTCAACATTCACCAAGGACCTCAACACTCGTGGCGGAGGCCCCACAGTCATGGCGGAGTCTACGCACTTGGGGCGGAATCCCCGTAATTAAAATTTTCATTGCGGAGATTCCACCCCAAGTGCGGGGCCTGAGGCCCGTTGTGGATCAGGCCCACTGTCTATAAGAAACAAATCTGGGACTGTGATGAAATATTGCCAATTATTTATTTCCTCTGTCTGCACACCCTCTGAAATCTATCAGTCAGTAACCAGCCACAGTCTTCCTGATTACCTTGCCTGGAGTCTTTTACGGAGTTTAGTGCTTCGTTGTTTTTTGCATGAGCTTTCCTTACACAAAGTGGCAACAGCTAGAACAACAAAACTGCTGTCAGGCAGCCAAAGAGTGTGACGGGGTACAAACGGGTAACCACTCAGCCAAGGCAGCCAGTTATTCTGTTAGGATTAACTTTGTCCCTAATACGTCGCAGAGTTGATGAACGAAATCTACAAGACGATTACAAATTCCTGGACTCCGCAGTGGCAATGAAACGCTAAGCAATGCCAGTCTCGCCTCCTTCTTACACATTAACGCAGACAATATTCGTGAATGGCTCTCTTAAGAACATTGTGTTGGTTGGACAGGAAGTACCTGCGCTCATCTGAAAGAGAATTTAAAGTCAACTTTTTAAAAAATGTATCGATGTGTCTAGGTCAACTCCACTGGCAAATGCCCGAGTTCTCTAAAACAAACCTGCTCTTGCAGATTTCTAAAAAAGTATACCTCTATGCATCAGGAACATGGTCAGTATAATTACTATTTATTATACCACCCTGCTTTTCCATATGAAGAGTTTTAAGGACAGAATCTCTATTGCCCACCTTGTTGGAGGATATATTCAAAGTGTCGTCAACTGGGTTTGGCACAATAGATAGGAATAGGGAAACCATATACGATGGACTGTAAGGGCTCTACGCTGAAAGTGACTGGACCATTTATTTCCAGCCAAGATCAGAAGACGTCTTTATCCACTCATCCTCTTCTGCTATCTTTGCGGTTACCTTTATTTTGCTCTTGACACCTTTTGTTTTGACCGCCACGGTAGCTGCAGCTTACTATCCAGGCCTAACTTCATAAGCTTTCCCTAAAAGAATACTTTTTTTCTTCCCACATTGCCATACCCTACACTCTATTAAGGCAGCTGTATGTGTACACTTTCACTATAGAGATGCAGTCTAGCAGTGTTTCTAGTAGGACATATCTCCTGCTATATTAAATTTATTGTGGCCGCGCTCTCGTTGCTATTTCTGATTATTGACCACAGAACTGTCTGTATGCAAGAGACCTCCTTAGGTGTGCTTCCTGCTTTGCCTGAACTACTGCTTCCAGCGTTTTGCTCCTATTGTCTATTGAACCACAGGTGTAACAGGGTCAAGGTCCTAGCAGTGAATTGTGCTTGCCTCTGTGGAATGTTTCTCTGGAGGCTGCAGAAGGTGAGGAGGTCTGGGGTGCCTGCCTTGAGCAATTCCTGTTGGCCAGATGGGCTGAACATTTCTTGTGGTTCAGATTGTTTAGTTTTTATGGAATCTGTTATTGAGAAAAAAAGGATGACTGGTTTCTGAAGTGCGAGCCCTGGAGGTTGGAGGACTTTAAGAACTTGTTGAACATTTCTGGATGTTATTAAAAACATTGTCCAGGCTTTCGTTTTTCACCTTGTGCTGCTGGGAGCAGTGTGCACTGGGTAGGGGTGGGGATTCATGGCTGTGGGATGGCACAGACACTACATGGCCTTAACAAGCGCCGGTCTTTGTGGGGCTCAAGAGCATTGTTATAGGTGGACGCAGGCTGTTCAGGGGATTTTTGCAGTGGGGATCCTGCCTGTTTGGAAGGAAGCGAAGGCTGACATTAGCACAACATCCATATTTTCTTCACCCACACTTCCTTGGCCTCTGGACTTCAAGGATACTTCATTCTATTTTTCATCCACTACACTACATTCCCGGGTTTCTGCTTTTTTGTGCACATTTGGGTTATTGTTTTTTTACAGTATCTTTTTTTGCTTGAAGTATTTTTGTATAATATTTACTTTATATGGGTTTAGAGAGGTTTGTTCTGCAACTTCTTGCTTTTTATTCTCCTGGGTACTTCTTTGCCTGCCAGTCCACCTTGTGCAAACAGTTTTGTAAGTGCTTTGCTTGGCGTCTCTTCATTTTCTTCACAGTGAATCTGCAGGACAGTGGTGAGGTGTTTCAAGGAGGTTACCATTTTTATCCTTCAAGGAAGGATGAGAAGATAATAGATGTGCGACTTGCCATTACTAGAGTAGGATGCCAAAGATTCCACTAAGCTGTAGGATCCAATGCGTATCAAAAGCAGGATTTACTCATGGCAGTTCAATCTTTTAACCAGTGAGTTCAGACCTCACCTGAAGAGAATATCACTTTACTGCAAGCTGTAGCTTCTATGGGACATATTACCCTTCAAACTGAAAACAAATCTTAAATGCCTGTCCAATTCAATTTACGTTTCCACTACAACAGTATGGCTAGATCCAAGGTTGGATGTTGCCTTGGGCAACCCCTTTCATAACTACAAATGATTCTGTGTTAGAGCATTTCCAACATTTCTTAAGACTTCAAGAAGATGTTTGATTGTAGGGAGACTCTAAATTAAGCTTCTCAAACTAGTAACTCATGAGCTGCTGGCAACTCTCCAGCTATGCATGAGAAGCTCTCCGGTAAGCAGCTCATCCTATTAAAGTAGAAGGTTTGGCTTGGATGAAATAGTATGTGATATGTGTGTATTTTCCAAACCCATAATTTCCAAACTGTTTCTAAGGCGGAGGATAAATGGTGTAGCATTGGGAGACTTACTAATATTTTTTAACTTGGTATTATTACCTTGTGCCAGAGGGAATTGCAGCTGTGGCTGCTATGTATTACCATTGCAGAAGTATTCTAATTGACTAAGGGGCATATCATCAAGGGGCCGCGATAAAATTATTGCCGCTTTAGCGTCCGTTTTCGGGCGAAAAGCGGTGATAATTTTATCGCTTTATTAGCATTAGCGTGCGTTTCCTTGCCTTAGCGCCCGGTTGCTTTCCGCCTAGCCTTGCATCGATAATGAGATGCAAGGTAGGCGTGCCACGTAAAACTGCATTGTAAAATATCGCTAACGGGCCTTCGCGATATTTACAAGGCTGACCTTGACACGCGTAGAGTTTTAAAAAGGCGCGCTAAACGCAGTTATCGCCGGTGTCTAACGTCTGCAAAATTTCAGACTTGCCTATCTGTATAATGGGAGGTGGATTATAACGCTAAGTCCACATCTCCCTATCAACAAGGATTTCTCTATCGTTGCAGTTTTATCGCTTGATTTCCAGCGATATTGCTGCATTTTGCCGCTTTTGCCGTATTTTTTATCGCCTCGGTGATGCGTGTTGTTAATAACGCGTTAACCGGGCGATAAATTCCAGCGATAAATAAATAAGCGCTAAGCGCGCTTTGCGATATTTATCGCCGTCTATTTATAATATGCCCCTAAGTCTTTTTTAAAATACTTATGGCAATCCTGCACGGAGGCAATCAGGTGTGGTAATCTTGCATAGGATGGCCACTAATGTAATTCTGTCTGATCTGTACAATACTGATATAATTAGTAGCTTGGGCAGATTTTCATTCAACAGAAGTAGTTCTTACTAATAAAAAGGGTGGCGGCTTCTGCCGTAGATGGTTCATTTCGGAGTTCAAGAGCTGTTACTGAAAAAACTGCACCATTACCTGTGTCCATTGGAGAACATGTAGAGATATGTTCCTTTGATTTATTAGCTTCTCCTCATCATCCATTAATATTAGAGATTAACTCTGAGCCACCAAACTCTTTATATAAAATGAACCACCAAGGTACTTATTTTGCCCTTCGAATCTTGCTCCTTGCATTGTGTGCAATCTGTTCAATACTGGCCTTCAGGCATATTCTCTCAGGACCTAGTCTCAAGGCGATATCAATATTATCTCACATTTCAACATAATGTATAGTTTCAGGATCTGTTCTTAAAACCTACAGGGAACATTTTAAGAGTTTCAAGAGAATACAACTGTCATATCGATATTGTTCCTGAAGCTGTAGTTCCTTTCGATAGAATGCCCCTGTTACCAGAACCTGAAAAGAAAGCCTTTAAGGAGTATTTGGAGGAGAACTTACAGAATGGCTTGAATATTATGTTTTGTTCCCTTGCAGGAGCACTTCTTTTCTTTGTGGCCTAGGAAGACTCCTCGGATTCAATTAAACTGTTAAAGACAGTTGTTTTATTCCCCTTATTAAAATCATTTAAATATTGGCACAGAGAGTCAAGATTTTTACAAAACTAACTTTGAGGGGGGCTTATCTGTTGCTAAGAATCACAAAGATACCAATAGAAGACTACATTTTGTACTAGTTTAGGACATTATAAATACCAACCATTCCAGTCTTTTCTGATTTGTTAAATCATTCTGTAATTGTCCATTTGGATGATATTTTGATATTTTCATCTGATCCTGAGCAACATGTTGAGCATGTTAATGAGGCACTGAAGTGTCTAAGATGTCATCAGCTGGCTTGTGAACCAGAACAATTTACATTTGAAGCCTCTGAGGTAGAGCACTTAGGATACATTCTTTCTGCTGAAGATATGTCCATGGATCCAAAGAAGGTAGTTGCAGTTATGAATTGGCCAACTCCTATAATGTCAAGGAAGTTCAGTGCGTATTTGGATTTTCAAACTTTTATGGGCACTTTTCTTCTAACGTTAACCAACCACGGGACTTTGATATGGGATTATATTGCCAATCCTATTTTTGAACAACTAAAGACATTCTCTGTGTCAGCCCCAGCTCTAATAAGACATTCAAATCCTCTTCTTCCCTTTATACTCCAGAAGGATACTTCAGATAGAGCAATTATAACAGAGCAAACGTATAGTAGCCCTTTTGAGAGTGCTGGTTCGCTCTACTACATGCCAGTCCTGCTGGGACGCTCTAGTGCTGTACTGAACTGGTAAGGCTGCCCTGGGTGAGCAATGCAGTATCCCAGGCGCTAGCTCCACCCAATCACCTCCTTGCCCAAATATATGCAACTAAGATTGCCAAATCAGTATTGCCACCTCTTAAATATACAGAATGTGTTAAACCACTTCCATTTTCAAATACAAAAACTTAGTTTCCTTACTTGCACAGGTGTAGCAGGCCATACTCCATGTCAAGGCACTCACTTGTCCGGAATCCTTGGTCTGCCACAAACATTGAAGCTGAAGAAATTTGCTAGCAGCACTAATGAAGGTGCAACATGTCTACAAGAAAAAACCAACAAAACCATTAAAATCATGAGTAAGTCTGTTTTATCTATGGCAGCCAACCAAAATGAAATAGCAAGCATAGATACTTCTGGCGACTACTTCTCATCACCAGCTGTACCTGGAAGTTATAATACAACACAACCTTTCTTTATTCATTTAATTGACGGATTGACATTTAACTTCATTCAACGTTTTTCATTCATTGGCCATTGAATTCCCCATCTGAAATTAACAATGAATATGCCGCCTTCAGTCAAGGGTCAGGAGCACTGTACATACCATTGCCAGGTCAATGATCCACTTCTGCAGAGCCAGAAGATACCACCCTGCAGCGAAGCTGGACTGAAGTTAAGGTGCACACACTTACAATGTTCATAGCCTGGGGATCCAGGAAATACAGATTGGTTTTTTTCTATCTCTATTACACTCCACATTTTTCATACTTGGGATTGTGGAAGCACATTCACCAAGATCCACTAGAGTGGAATTTCAATCTGTGATTCATCTAATGCATTCAAGGCTTCAGCTTTTATTTTTCACTTCATGATGTTTTCTGACAACCATTTAACAATCCATTGATATAAAGCACAACATATGTCTAAATGTAAAGTAAAGGGCATTGAATACATGAGTTCTGTTTGATCTTCTCTGAAGCTAGAATTGACCTGCTTGTGCCAGGTGACATGAATTCTTTCCCTCCTTATGTTCTAGAAAGCTTCTTGTTTTGCAATCTCTCTTTGCTGTATCTTAGGTCTACTTCTGGGGAAGGAGAGTAGGTTGCATGCAAGTCAGACCTGATCACGTCTTCTATGGAACCTTTTCAGAAATGTGTATGTTCTGCAGGATGTCGAACACAAGTGAACTTGGGGCAGCATCAATGGGGGTTCCATGGCTACTGGGAAATTACGGTAGAAAAATGCTTACAGAATTTGTCAAGAATCTTCATAAGTCACTCCGCATATGACATTTTGAGATTTTGTCGTGTATTCTTGCAAACTTTATTAAATAGAAGGGGTTATCTTTGGGGTTAAAGTCTGAATATGTTTTAGCAGATTTGTACTTTTTTAATCATAATAGAAATCATTTATTGGGGCGAAATCCCAACCAACCTCATAAAGTACATTGGTTTGCTAATGTCTATGTCTGTACTCCTCCTGTCTGCCAGCTATGCCACAGGCTTTTCACAGTTAGTAGTCACTTTGACACCAGATTTGGTGCAACAATTGTGCGTCAATACAGAAGACCAACATGGAAGATTAGAGGACGTCTACATGTTGGTCAGGTACTTTCCATACGACACCACTAGATAAAGCTTTCAGAAAGCGCTCAGCTCGGTCATAACACTGATGAACACCATTCTGGCCACATAATCACCCCAGACCATCGCCCCCACACTGTGAATAAGGGAAGGTTGTGGATATTGGGAACTCTACCCCACTCTCACTGCTAGGCCTCAATGATGCAACCACACTTGAATTGCAGCTGTTTGCACAGAACCTCACCTCAGGGCTGATGTTGAAATTCCTCGACTCTAGTGATTTCCAGGTATTTAGGTGGGGCCAGTCCTTTCTGACTCCAACACTTGTCAAAAGCAACAAATCTGGTAACTTCACTGTGTTATACTTTTCAGTGCCTAGTTTGGGAGGTAAATTCAGTCTACCACAACAGATAACCCACACCTCACAAAAGGAGAGAGTTATGACGAGAAAGTATGATGGGGCAGGAGGAACACAAGCAGGGAGAGAGTTGAAATGAAGACAAAGAATAATGAAGGAGGCAGATACAAGTGTAAAGAAAGAAAAAAAGGTGAAGCAACGGGAGAAGAAATAGAAAGGGAAAGAAAAAGTGAGGAAAGAGGGGCAAAAGAATGCAAGAGAAAGAAAACAAGAACAGAGAACGAGAAGAAAGCACATAGAAGGAAACACCACACCCAGTAAAACGTGGATTGTGCAGGCGTCACCTCCTGGGGGATATTGGAGTACTTTGCACTAGAATGCAGATCTGGTGTCCCTTGCCAACCAACTGATACACATTAATGCTAGTTCTACAATACCCTGTCAGCACCCGTGATATGCATAGCAGCAACACCTGGTAGAAACCACACCTCTAAAACCTCTGCAAACTTTACTGCATGTGCGCCCCTCACTTGGGGGTGAAGATCTGAGATAATAGTGTGGCTGAAGAACCCTGTAGGAGGGGAAGTGGAGGTTTGTGTAACTGAAGTGCTCATTCTCTGTACTCTGAATGGAATGCATGAAATGCTTGCAGCTGGCCGGCACAGGATATGCTTTATACAGCTGGTAGGACCGGTAACTCCGGTTTTTAATACACCTTGTTTATGCGTAAAAACAGATATCCCTTGTGAAGTATTGTTAAATTTGTGAACATATTGAGTGACATTAGGTCGACAACGCACTTCTTTGCCAACCATACATGTGCACTTCTCCTATATGATTATAAAGGTTTTGCATTTTAATCCATAAAATAACTGCATTATATTAAGTTTCAAGTGTCCTTAAGAATCAGTTATCAATAAAGTCAGCGCACATCAAGTTGTGCAGATTGATACACGTGTAGGGCACAGATGCAGGCCCATGTTCAGCTCAGGTACAGTGAAGGTGGATATCGGTCAGAGCGTCTCTTTCCTCAGCCCAAGTAAACTGCTTTAAGTCTTAGCGCTTGCTAGCTTTCGCCTCTATGAAAATCAGATTAGCTACTATCCAACAATGCACTCCTTTTATTGACCTCGGATGGATACAAAAGGACAAAGATCTAGGCAGCAGTAGAATAACTGGGTATATGTACAAGATGATGAACATTTGCTTTTTTAAAGCAGAGTGCTGGGTGAGCAACAGGCAAAAAGGCAGTCATCCAAATCCAAATCTTGGTGGAAGAGAGGAGTCTTCAGGTGTTTAAAGAACGTTCTCTCTGTTGGCAAATGAGGCAAGGAAGGAGAATTCCAGTAAGACGAGCCCGGTTCAGCCTAGACCTACCGCCATATTCTTTGAGGGGGCAGAATGGGTGGCACACATTGGCTATCTAGTTAGGACACCTAATGTTGACCTGGGGTATTTGAGTAACCTCACTGAAAGAAATACTTTTATTTGATCTGTTAAAATCATAAAAGGGTGGAACATACCAGCATGTTGTAAACAACAACCTATAGAGTAAAACATGCCCCCGTGTGCTGGGAAGCATCGCACAAATGTACATGATGAATAAAAACAGGGAGAGCACTTTTTAAATGTGCAAGATGAGTAAAAACAGAAATAGCACTTTATAAGGCAATGGCCCTCACGTTAAAAGATTGGGGCCAGCAAACAACTGTTATAACAAGGATGCAGCAAATAACTGTTATAACAAGGATGCAGTACGCGTTAGGACTTGTGCTTGATTAAATGTGTATGTACCCCCTGTCTCAAATAAAGTGCTTGCAGAGACTTAGAATAAAAGGGAAGAGGGAGGAGAGAAGGCTGCAAAGAGCATCAAGGAAGATCTGGATCCGGCTGCAAAGTATCCATATGTCCCAGTTCCTGTTTTGCTGCTGCCTTTTTTTCGAGCTCTTGAGCTGTAATTGTCAGGAATTTAATCATTTTACAGGAAAGTTGGATCAAAGACCCACTGAGGCATTTTATCACGGGCGCCCGGCAGGTCCTGACTTGTGTTTCTCTTAGAAATTAGCCTCAGGAGGATCTTCCTTATATTGTGTAAGGCCGGGCAGATACAAAATAGGTGTAATAGCGACTCTTCTCACTCGTCACAGAGGCGACAATCCAGAGATGGCCAAGTCAGTGACCTCACTGTTGCTCATGGGGGTTAAATATTAAGAGGAAACCATAGAAACACAACACTGCAAACGTAATCACTTCTACGTGCTAGTCTAATGAAGAAATGGTAGTACGGCGGCCAGAAGATGTACAATTGTTTCTTTCTAAAGACCAGGAAGTTTACCACTGTAGAAAGTTGTGTTGGACTGCATCCACTGAATTTTGAAGTGACTTACACTTCATCGCTCAGTAAAGCGTGATCTGGAGATATGAAGCAGCATATGGTTGGCACTTCATAGGACATGTCTATGAATAGCATTGCTGAGGTTTGATGTTGCTTTTCTGTGGATGCACTTATATGTGAAGCCAGAGAACTATAAGGTTAGTTTTGCATTAATGGACATCCATTGTAGAGTTTTCGGGGGGAGGGGTTAATCAAAAACTAGTAACAATTTCCCTGCCACACATCTGCCTGTAGAGCTCTGGGCTATTTAAGAGGCGTGCAAGCTGGTACTTCCAGGAGTCTCAGTGGAGGAAAGTTTGCATATTCATGTTGTGAATGGACAGTGGATTTAACAACCCTTTTTGTCATAAGGGAAGGTGAAAGGGTTCAGACATCAGAAAAGAAGGCATCTTATACTTCCAAATCTGTTGGTGATGGTCTCATCCAAGATGTATACTGAATTAGTGGAGGAAAGGAGTCTTAACGTGAATTTGGGGACAACAGTTCTGTTTTGTAAACCACTGAGCTAGGGGAATCAAAGTAGTCTATGCTTCCATGGATAGAGTGGTGGAGGAGGACGGTGTTGCTGGGGGTATTGAGCAGAGTGTGGAAATAGATGTAGCGTGTTACTGGAGACTATGGTAACCAACCAGGAAATTGTCATGCAAGTTAGTGGAAACAGGAAGGGAAGGTCTCAGTTTTATTTGTTGTGAGTGGGTACCTAAGATGGAGCAAACTCAGAGAAACATAGAAGATAACAAAAAGGGGCAACAGTCAGTCGCAGCAAAAAAAACGGCTAAAATAGAGTACTGCAAGGACTTATGTAAACCTGTTATCTAAAACTACAAAGACATAGACCCACATTTTAAGGAGGAGAGTTTAATTTCCATGCGTAAGGCAGATGCTAGACTGTAGAAGAAAGTTTAAGTTAGATGGTGGCATGATAATGGGACGATGATGGCTTACGAGGAACCACAACATTGCCTTTTTTGAAGGACCTGCTAACAATTTGTGGATGCCAGACCATTCATCAACACCAAAGAAGCAACATTGATAGATCTGACTCTCAGGGGCTTTAAAGAACAGCTACTTCTACTTCATACAAATACACAAACTAGACAATATACTTTAAACACTATGACAAAGATTAGGATTCTTGGAAGGAGCCACTGGATGAACAATATGAAATAGGTCTTTAACGGAATGAAGATTGAAATATGATCTACACATGTTGATTATAGAGCAAATTGAGTGGAAGGTGTGGCATTCTGATAGCCCTTTTATTCTGCCACTATCAAGGATTCTATTCGCACTAAGGGGCATATCAACAAAATACTGACACAGCGCAGCAAGTAATCTTGCTGTGCCATGCTGCGCCGCAGGATAAGGGCAGTAAATGCGCCGTATATTCACCTAAATGGTGCATTCCTGTCCTTTCCCTTGCGATGGCACCCTTTTGGCAGCCTAGCACCAACGCAGGCACCCTTGAACAATGGTGCAAGGGTGCCTGTGTTGAATACAGTATTGTTTTTATCAGGTGTTGCATGCATGATTGTCTTTGTACAGGAAGGGGCACCTTCCTGCATAAAAACAATGGAGGCATATTCTTCTTCCTATATGTGCTGCAAAATGCAAAACACATAGAGAGAGGACAAAACGAGGAGAAATAGAGATATTTCTCCTTGTTATGCCTCCCCTGGGAAGGTGTACGTTTTGGCAAATGCCCAGGTTTACAAGCTCTTGTAAATCTGTGACTGCATCAAAGTCCATAGGTGTTGGGTGCTGGAACATCACAAAATCATATTTATGAGGTCAAACAAAGACACTTTGCATGGCTTTGAATGGTTTCATAGAAATGGAGCAAAGCAAGGTAGCACAAATCACTGCGTTGCCTCACACTGCGTTAGGGAGGTGTTCCATGGGCGTTGAAGCGGGTGTTTCCATGCAACACCATGGATTTTGGCGCTTCTCAAGATTTACAAAACCATGTAAACCTGGAGATGCCCCAAAACCATACGCCTTTACAGGGGAGGCGCAACAAGGTGAAATAGGTTTATTTCTCCTTGCTTTTTCCTCTTTCCATGTGTGCTGTATTCTGCAGCACACAAAAATGAAAGAGGAAAAAGCCTCTCAGGATTGTTCTTGTGCAGAAAGGTGCCCCTTCCTGCACAAAAACAATCATGCTGACAACACAGGCACCCTTGCACCATGGTGAAGGGTGCGTGCATTGGTACTAGGCTGTCAAAACCGCACCAGCGCTGGCAGAAAGGACAGTAATGCACCATTTTACATAAATACTGTGCATTCCTGCCCTTTCACTTTGTCGTAGGGCAGTGCAGCAAGGGGACTTGCTGCCCTGCCCTATGCCAAATCCCCATTAATAAGGCCCATAGATGATGCTTATTTAGATAGCATACAATTTAAGAATGCAAGACTGCGGAGAGAAACAGCACAATTTGCTAAGAAGGTAAAGATATATTAGGTACTTTTGATAGTCACTAGAATCAGGTGAACAGTCTGTGGTAAACAGTTTGTCCACTGCAAGGCAACCACTACACTACTAAGTCAGCAACGTCAGCTAATCAGCGCAGGGATTGGAACCATTAAGTAATAACAATGTGAGAAAATGTATGAGTAAATAGTACAAACATTGAGAAGGAGATTCTGCAAATGCTGGAGTGGATGTCTTATGAGATTCATTCTCAAGTGGGACCTCTTTGAGGGCCCCTGGTTGTAGCATGGCACACGATGGAGGGTGTGGACAGTTTCCCTTGACAGCAAAAGTATATTGTCTGGAGATCCAGACAGTGAGGTGAGGACGTTGGTGACTGGACTCCCTTTGTTATCAAAATACGGCAGATTAAACATCTTGAAGCACTGCTACTTGCAGATGGTAGAGGCAGGTCTTTAGATGCTGTTTGTACAAATTGAAGGGGGACCCTTCAGTTGAGACCCAGTCTTGTGCCCTTCCTGATGATCATATGCAAAACCTCACATCCCTTTGGGTCAGCTTCAGGCCGCAGACCCCCCCGCTGCAAGGGTCTTCACTATACAAAGGCAGTGTCTTGAGACCAGTCAGGAAAGGGCATTTACATTCTAGTACAGGCGGGGTCGCTCTGTCAGTTATAAATTAAATTAGGGCTTCAAGTGACAGGAAAAATACGAAAAAACAGTGCAGAATACAGTGCAGGGTAAAGAGTTAACTAAGAGATGCTTAAAATGTGATACCTGAGAAATACATCACTGGGGTGCTACATTCTGCCTGGTGCAAGGGTTAATATAGCATATATTTATATACTGTCCATGAACACATATGCCAAGAATCGGCTCCAATAGAACCCATTCATAATTCGGCTTGGGCCTTTAACGCTGGAGCGGGCCTTTAATAGCCGGTATAGCCTGCTACGGCAGGCTATAAGGCTATATTATCACATGATCCTCCTTTGTTAAACATTTTAGAAGGAACTTGGTGTTGACTTACCTTGTTATCTAATGCTGCACACAGCTGACCATTCTGTCCCAAAATCCAACCATGTGACATATCGAGGCACTACATAAACAACTTTCTATTCCATAACCAAGGGGCCGGAGCATTATAGCATCCTCGCCGCCGTGTCCTTGCAGTCACTTACCATCATCCTTTTCACGCAGACATCCAAATCTTAAAGACCTGTAAAAGAGCAGCATGTCTCAGGAGGTGGGGGGTGGGGGCGAATGCAAGGTTAATATTGATGGGAGCAAGAAAGCCGAATATAATGACTTTATTGGGTTCTGTTTCCATGAAAATCTGGGTGGGTTTCATTATAAAAGTGGGCTACAAGACAGAGGCTGGCTCCAATAGACCAATCACATCTGGAGTCCCAAAGTCTAGCCATAATGATTAATGATCCTTTTTGGATGCTTTATAAAACCTACAGCGCAGGTCCAAAGGACATCAAAATAAATTTTGGGCTGTAGTTGTATTCTATGGAAGGCAACAGATCTTTAACACAAGGTCTTTAAGTCGATATGCTAGCAAAGTCTGATTTGGGGACGAAGTGCCGTCAGTAGAATTACTACAGCTAAGGTATTAGAAGAAAAGAGTGGGTCCGAAGGTGCCTACCTGATTTTGGTTAAGTGACAAAACAAGGTTAAATATACATATCGGTACACCTACGTCACAGGCAAAATTGGATGGGCATATCTACAGCTGAAGCCTCCTACCCATAGAAATCATAGGCTGTTTACATACACTGAACATCTGACTGCGATAATACCGCATATACGACACCTCCAACATGTTTGAAATGTTACACTGAAATATTAGCAATAAAATGCCACTTTTGCAGTGTGTTCAAAATACATCATGCAGTACATCAATAGAAAGCTTTTTCAGAAACTATATAGAAGGGTGTTGGAAGTTTCACAATAGTAAATAGCCCTATGTGCACAATCACGACCACGGCGCTACACTGCACATACAGAAGCTACTACATTAGCGGATGTAGATGGAAAGCAGAACTGCTTCTACTTAAGAATGTGCAACCATTTCCAAAATGGAATATGACAAGATCCCCCCTTGGAGGGAGATTTGTAGCAGCACTTTTTATATTTCTCAAGTTGTGTTTTACATTTTTGGTGGCCTAAAGGCAAGCGCTAGAGACTCTGAACCTTGGGAACCAGATTTGAATCCCAACTTTAGCTCAACATCCTGTGACTTAATTCCCCTGCACCTTCTTTCCCAACTAGACTACAGTAAGTCTTTACTGCAGACATCTAATGGCCCTCACCACACTCTACAGAGAACAGCATCACTACATCTCACATATCCAGAATTCAGAGAAAATCCCACATGATTGTGCAAAGCGGCAATGGCACAGATACCAAGATGTTCCAGTTCAAGCCGCTACTCAGCACATCACAGGCAATGACCTGCAATCCTCATTCAATAGTTCTTGCATCGCTCATCTCCTCATGTGCAGCTTCTGTCCTTGCCTTAGTTCTGGAACTCTCCCATGAACAGTCAATGACACAGAGGACTAAGTGACTTTCACTGAAAGGAATTAGCACTCTCCTCCCACAGACTTAATGCTGTAATCCAACCTCAACCTGCAGCACAGTAAAGAGGTCACCTTGGGTTGGAGAATGTAAAAAGTTCTGAATACGCAGAACACATTTAAAAGGGCGAGTGTGAGTGCAACCAGATATTGATCAAAAGATGTTGGTAACGTCTTAATGAGCAAGGAGTGGTCCCTCTCGGGACCTGCGATAAACTTTGCATTCCATTATCAACCGAGTATAATGGCTAACTCCACTTTATGATGCACAAGCACTGACCAATTGTAGCCAGTTAGTCCACATGCTGGCCACAACATCAATAAAACAAAATACTATAACAGATCAACCAAAAAAGTGGCCTAAACTGCACCACGTTCAGTTGTTTATTAAAAACCTTTAAGCTCCTAAAAGATCATTAGGGCAACCACACCAAGAACTGTTCAGTGCAGCTGCGACCAAACACTGCATCAAAAACACCACTATAAAATATACACGAAAGAGACAAGATGTAAGACCCACTACTAGAATCAAAGCTTGGAGTCAGAGTACATTCAACAAACAGTGACATACTTTATATATATGGCCTGAAGTACAGTTCTCATTAGGAGGGATGGAAAGGCTCTTTTAATATATCATGAACGGTGGAAGTGAGTAGACAGAGTAGAGATTGATCAGACCCTGGAAGGATAAAGCCACACATGTGAACATATCTACGGTGGCAGTGGAGCAACCATCATGGCAGACCTGATGGGGTTTAGGAATAACAAAGTAATATGTAGATTAGAAAATAGATTCTACGTAGAGTCAGTTGTGTTATTCTCCGACAAAGCAGCGGTCTTAATATTTTGACATTGTAAAGCAAAGTGAGCTATACATTGAAGTGAAGTATGGATAGTGCATCGGGTGGAGAGGAGAGGTATGCAAACTCTTAAGATTTGGAGGGGATGAACTTGCTAGCATCATAAATGCTTTTTGGCCAAGCAGTGCTACGGGAGATGGGAGAATCTTAGAATATATTTTTGTATCAGGCCGCGGCCCATTTTTGGAGGCAGGGAGTTGAGGTTGGTTTGCATGTGTTTGCATTTTGTTACTGATGTTATTAAGGAGCAAATTAGTTCATCACAGAGTGCAGGAGATTCCATGACAGGGAGGGGCAATTTTGTTTTGCTTGAACAGTTCATGGGGAATTATTGACAATATCAGAGGTGGCGTATTTTGCTTTGATGGTTTAGGCCGCTGTTGTTAAATATAGGCATTCGTTTGTCATCAAGAAATATAAATGCACTCACTAGCCATTAAATCATAAATCAATAACTATGCACGATCACACATTAACAATTGATGACCAACAATCCTCTTAAATCATCTTTTTTTTTCAAATGTAAAGAACAACGGCCACTAGCAAGGTTTCATATGAAAAACAATTGCTAAATCAGACACTGCTCTTTTTATTGGTTTATACTGGGATTGCTCAGTTGGTCTTCTCTGCTCTTCCATCTATAAAATGTATTCTACATGCCAACAAGGCTTCTTAAAGGGAGCCCTATTTTACACAGCCTCCCGAATTGCAGCTTTTTTTTTTTTTTTTTGGGCATCGAAAAATCTTTATTGCACATAAAAACTCAATACAAACATGGGCCTACAACCACCAGGGCCGGCCGCTAATATATACATGTTCAACAACATCAAGGAAGCAATGGGCCCCCTGGGGCTCAGCCGAATTGACAAAGTACTGAGTGCACCTCAGAAGTTATCCGGATACATAAATTTTAGAAATACAAACAAAAAAGGAAAAATAAAATAACACCAAAAGACAAGGCGGAAACCATCGAAAAAGAGGCGTCTAACCACGGCTGGGGGACCACACAGTTCCAACTCCACCCTCGGGTGGTCAATGAGGATGATCAAGGGGGAGGTGGGGGCGACGGGAGAGCCACAACCATCTGCAGGTGAAATACAATAGTCCGGGAACCTCAGGATCAGGGGGACAAGGCAGCATCAGATGAGTCCACGAGGGGGGGTGTGCAGATGTTCCCACGGTATGCGTTCCACTGGCCCCAAATTCTACCCCACGCCCCCGGCTTACCCCGGGCCACATACACAGTCTTCTCTCTGCACATGCACCAGTCCATGTTCTCCTTCCATACTGACACGGTGGGAGGCAGCCGGGAACCCCAAAGCTGTGCGATGTCCCTCTTAGCAACCATGTTCCCAAGGGCCGCCCACCGAGTCTGAGCCGCATTATAATCGTTAGGCTCCCACACGTTCAGCACACATCGGCGAACCTCAGGCAACAGGGCGACCCCAGTGACACATTCCATGACAGCATGCACCCGGCGCCAATACTCCGCAACCTTACGGCACTCCCAGAGAACATGGAGAAAAGTGGCGCTGAGCCCACAGCCGCGCCTACAGAGCCCGTCTTCAGAGAAACCCATCAGAACTAAACGAGGGCCCGTCACGTAGACACGGTGGAGAATTTTAAGCTGGACAAGACGGAGACGCGCGGGTATGGCCACCTCCTTAGGGGAGGACAGCGCAGACTGCCAGTCCTCGTCGTCCAGTTCCACCCCATCCCCGATCCACGCCTCCCGCAGACGCACGAGGAGATCCGCCCGAATGTTTATTAGTTTTTTATAGATAAGGGAAATAGTACTGTCGGGCAAGTGACCGTCGAGTATGCGGTCCTCGAGTGGCGAAGACACAGGGACTGCAGTCCCGGCCCCGATGGCCGAGAGCAAAGCGTGGCGAACCTGAACGTACCAAAAGAACTCCCTCTCACTCAATTCGTACTCACTCTGCAGCGCAGCGAAGGATTTAACCGCACCCTTCACCCAAAGGTCACCTACTCTGCTGATGCCAATCGTGTCCCAACGCTCGAATCCCTTCGTCGTCCAGAGGCTTCCCAATCTTTCAGACGCAAACAAGGGGGTCGCGCCCGTCAAGCGATCATTCCAGCCCATGGCCACATTCGCAGCCTTCCACAAGCGTACTGCAATCTTAGTGGGACCGGTTAAGGTCCTCCCAGCCGATCGAGAGTAAAGCGCTCTGTTAAAGTTGCCGCCAGGCAACAAAAATCTATCCATTTCGAAAGCCGGATTCAGACCAGGTGAGTACGTTGAATGGTTAATAGCAGATAGCTGGGAAGCCCAATAGTACCTCCTGATGTCCGGGAACGCAATGCCCCCGTCGTACCAGGGGAGAGTCAGTTTTGCAAGAGCAATACGTGCACGACCGCCCCAAACAAGTCTCCTTTGTAAGCTCTCTACTTCCCGGAAGTAGGCCGCCGGAATAATATCAAAGGAGTTCTGAAGTGCGTAAAGAAATCGGGGAAGAGACATCATTTTAAAAAGTGCCGCATGACCGAGGGGAGACAAGGGAAGCTTACGCCAACGGGCCACGTCTAACCTCAATCTCCGAAGTGGAGAGAGGAGATTATGCTCGTAGCGGACAGCAGGATCCAATGAGACGTACACCCCCAGGTACGTAAAGCCGGAGCTGGACGCCTTAATGGGAAAACGAGAAGGCAAGAGAGGAAAGCCACCGGATATAGCATAGACACAAGATTTGGACCAGTTAATGATCAAACCAGAGTTCTTGCCGAAGGAAGTGAGGATGTCAAAGAGCACATTGAGTGACTTACGTGGTGAGGTACAAGAGAATGTCGTCCGCGTACAACGAAACACGATCCTCGAAGCCAGGGGCCCACTGGATCCCTCTTATCGACGGTTCCCAACGGAGCCAAGCAGCGAGCGGTTGCAAAGCTAACGCGAAGAGCAGGGAGACAACGGACACCCCTGCCTAGTGCCCCTCCCAAGAACGAAGGGCCGGAAAACCCTCCCATTAACGACCACCTGTGCCAGCGGGGCAGCGTATAAGAGTTTAACCCAGTTAATAAATCCCGCCCCGAAGCCAAACTTTGCCAGGGTGGCCCAAAGATACGGCCATTCTATCTTATCAAAGGCCATCGTGGCGTCCAAGGAAACCAAGATGGCCGGCTCTGAAAGATATTCCGCCCTTGCAAGTACGCCATGTAGGCGCCGCAAGTTAAGGGCCGTATTCCGGTGCGGGATAAAACCGGATTGGTCCGGATGCACCAGATCGCAAATAACAGTAAGCAGGCGGTTCGCAAGAACCTTGGCAAGGATTTTCGGCTCTGCGTTCAGCAGAGAAATAGGCCTATACGAGGCGCAACGGTCCCGAGGCTTACCGTCCTTGGGAATCACGACTATAGTGGCCAGGCGTTGGTCATCAGGGAGAGAGCCGAGTTCAAGCGACTCCGAGAACATACGACGGAGAAATGGCGCAAGCTTATCTGGTTGCAGTTTATAGAGTTCAATCGGGAGTCCGTTGGGGGCCCATAGCCCTGCCTGAGCGAAGGGAACGAATCGCGGTGGCAATCTCATCAACCGAAAGTGGGGCATCCATCTGCTCACGCTCCTCCACCGACAAGCAGGGCAAGGCAATATCCTTCAACAAGTGACAAGAGTCAGCCTCATCTCTAGCAGACACCGGGGAGTACACAGCACAGAAGTAGTCCGCAAAACACTCCACAATCTCACCAGGGTCAGTCACACTCACTCCCTCCGACGTCTGAAGCACGGGGACCACTCGATTCACTCTCTCCTTCTTATCAAGCCAAGCAATCAATGTACCCGCCTTATCCCCGGCATCATACAGTCTACCCTGCTGTTCCCTATACATTGTTCGAGCAGCATCCGTAACAAGGGACTTATATTCGAACTGCTTCAGGCTGAGGGCATGAAGCCCGTCCTGAGTGACACCCGTCTCCAAGGCAGCCTCCAACCCCGATATCTCAGCCTCCAACGCAACCACCTCCCCGTTCTTAGCTTTCTTGGCCTCCACGATCAGGGATAGGGCGTGTCCTCGGAGGACCGTTTTGAAGGCCTCCCACAGGGACACTGAGGACAAGACGGACCCCTCATTCTCCAGAAAATACTGATCAAGCGACTTAATGAGACCCTTGCGAATCTTGGGGTCACGCAAGTACCAGGGGTTAATGGGGGCGATCCGCCCGGCGGATCGCATCCCGGTATCGAAGAGGAGCCACAATGGGGAATGATCGGAAATGCCCCGGGCCAGGTGCTTAAGCTCCCGGACCCGGGTGGTCTGGGCCGCGGGCATTAGAAAATAATCTAGTCTGGAGAGACTCCCGTGGGCCCCGGAGTGGAATGTGTACTGACTCTGTGTCGGATGCATCAACCTCCAGCAGTCCACCAGACCGAAAGTGTCCAAGAACCCGCCGAGCCACGCCTGGGAGGCAGAGAGGGCCCTGGGAGGGTAACGATCTAACTCGCCAGAAATCACAGAATTAAAATCCCCACCCACAATCAGGAGACTATCAGGAAGTTCAAGTAACATACGACCCACATCAGAGAAAGTGGAGGTCTGGAGGCCCGGGGGAACATAGACCGAAACCAATGAAAGAGTTTGCCCCTCCCACCGCCCGGTCAAAGACGCATAGCGCCCTCTATCATCAAGAGTAACTTTGTCAATCTCAAGCGGGAGGGAAGAGCGCAGCAAGATGCCCACCCCTCTGGAGCCAGTGGTGAAGCCAGAGTGTGCGACCAGTCGGTAGCTCCCCCTGTTCATAGCATGACATACATTTCCCACCAAGTGCGTCTCTTGAAGAAATACCACATCAGGGGCCAATCGACGCAAATATTGCAACACAACCCCACGTTTGATACGGTCCCCCAATCCGTTGACATTCCAAGACATCAGTTTCAACCCGTCCCCCCCCATCCCAACACAAGAAGCTGGAGTCCCCGGGCACGCAGCCAGACACCTGAAACTGAAAGAAAACAATAACACCGCCTTGAAAACAAAAAACACACAACCCACCCACCACTGTCACCCTCCCACCCCCACACCATTGCCACCCCCCCACCCTGCACCCCTGCGGACTATACAGCCCCCCCCAACTTGCAGTGTGCCTGTCGCCCTAACAATCCCATGCTACAAAAAGACCCTAGAGGAGGAAAGGGACCCGTTCCCGCCCGCACCCAGACGAAACATTAATAGACAATATATACAATTGAAGTAGAACCTGGCTGAGCACAGAAGGAAATGTCAAAGTGGAGGACCAAGAATTATTCCTGCAGAGGCCCACCGCCCTCGACACCGCCAGTACGTCCAGTTCGGTCTCCCGGTTCCGGCAGGGAATCCAACCAGTCACTCACTGTGTCGGGGCGTTAAAAAAAGAGAGTCCGATCTTCATATTCCACACGAAGCCTGGCAGGGAAAAGCATAGAGTATTTGATGTCCAGATCTCGAAGACGGCGCTTCACCCCCTGAAAGCTCATTCTCTGTTTCTGAACGAGTTGGGTGAAGTCCGGGAAGAGGTTAACGGAGGAATTCTCATATTTAACTGGGCCGTGCACCCTCGAGGCCTGCAAGATCGCATCCCGGTCTCTGTAATGAAAAAGTTTTGCAATGATAGGCCTCGGGGGAGCGCCTGGTCGAGGCCTACCGCCCGGGACCCGATGGGCACGCTCCACGGCGAAGAACTTGCTCAGGCCTGAAGGAGCAAGATGATTGAGGATGAGATCCTCGACCATAAGGTCCACCGGACGATTGTTGGAAGTCTCCGGTACACCTATGACACAGATATTATTGCGTCGTGCCAGACCTTCGAAATCCTCCAGCCGCCGGGACATCGCGTCGTTTGCAGACTTTAGATCGCCAAGAGTTGCCTGGAGGTCTGAGACATCCGTGACAAGAGTGGATGTCCTCAAGTCCAGCGATTGAACCCTCTCGTTAGTCTTAGAGAGATCCGCCCGGATTAACGTAACATCAATGGCGACCGTGTCAATTTTACGGGCCAGAGCCTCGTACTGCTGGGCGATGGTCTCCCTTATGCCGTTGATGGCGCCCATAACGTCCTGCAGCGACAATTCCGTGGGGACGGACGGACCCCCACCGGAGTCCTCCATGACGGCACCCGCCGGCCCGGGGGTCCCTTTACCCTGGGTATAGCGATCCATGATGTTACTCTGGACTGGTCCTCCACGCAGGGATGTCTTGGTCTTCCGTTTCTCGGGATCCCCCTTGCCCCCCCATGTTGGGCGATGCTCACCGGTGGGGTCCGCCCAGACCGATAGCAAGGGGGCACCAGCAGATCAGACACAGACTGTCCGAGAGCCCGTTCGGGAGAGTTGAGAAAAAGGCACAAATCAGTCCAGTACCAAGGCCGGAGGACGCCCCAGCCGTGCAAAGTAGCTCCTCGATCAGGACTTGCAGAAGTGCAAAAGCGAAACTGAAAGTGGGGGCGCGGTCATTGGCAAGGCTCAGATGCCGCTGTTGTTCAACTACTCCCCGGCCCCACGGTTCACCAAAGCACCGGGCACAGCTTCCAGGTGGGCCTCCAAAATGCAAGACGCTGTATTTCAGGTCTCCCCGGTCCGATTTTAGTTCTGAGAAGAGTTATAGATTCAGCCAAAGTTCATCTTCCAGAATCCGTCCACAAATCCAGGATAATGTCAGGATAAGTTGCGAGAAGCGGCAAGGGTCCGGGGAGCCCTGTGCTCACGCGACCATCTTGGATGCGCGCGAAGCTCCTCCTCTCAATTGCAGCATTCTTAACGTAGTCCCTACTATATACAGCCTCCCGAATTGCAGCATTCTTAACGTGGTCCCTACTATACACAACCTCCTGAATTGCAGCATTCTTAACTTGAGCCCTACTATATACAGCCTTCCGAATTACAGCATTCTTAACGTGGGCCCTACTATATACAGCCTCCCGAATTGCAGCATTCTTAACGGGAGCCCTACTATACACAGCCTCTCGAATTGCAGCATTCTTAACGTGGGCCCTACTATACACAGCCTCCCGAATTGCAGCATTCTTAACGTGGGCCCTACTATACACAGCCTCCCGAATTGCAGCATTCTTAACGTGTGCCCTACTATACACAGCCTCCCGAATTGCAGCATTTTTAACGTGGGCCCTACTATATACAGCCTCCCGAATTACAGCATTCTTAACTTGAGCCCTACTACATACAGCCTCCCGAATTGCAGCATTCTTAACGTGGGCCCTACTATAAACAGCCTCCCGAATTACAGCATGCTTAACCTAGGCCCTACTATATACAGCCTCCCGAATTGCAGCATTCTTAACTTGAGCCCTACTATATACAGCCTCCCGAATTGCAGCATTCTAAACGTGGGCCCTACTATAAACAGCCTCCCGAATTGCAGCATTATACACATGGGCCCTACTATACACAGCCTCCCGAATTGCAGCATTCTTAATGTGAGCCCTACTATACACAGCCTCCCGAATTGCAGCATTCTCAACGTGGGCCCTACTATATACAGCCTCCCGAATTGCAGCATTCGTAACATGGGCCCTACTATACACAGCCTCCTGAATTACAGCATTCTTAACTTGAGCCCTACTATATACAGCCTCCCGAATTGCAGCATTCTTAACGGGAGCCCTACTATACACAGCCTCTCGAATTGCAGCATTCTTAACGTGGGCCCTACTATACTCAGCCTCCCGAATTGCAGCATTCTTAACGTGGGCCCTACTATATACAGCCTCTCGAATTGCAGCATTTTTAACGTGGGCCCTACTATATACAGCCTCCCGAATTACAGCATTCTTAACTTGAGCCCTACTATATACCGCCTCCCGAATTGCAGCATTCTTAACGTGGGCCCTACTATAAACAGCCTCCTGAATTACAGCATGCTTAACCTAGGCCCTACTATATACAGCCTCCCGAATTACAGCATTCTTAACGTGGGCCCTACTATACACAGCCTCCCGAATTACAGCATTCTTAACGTGAGCCCTACTATATACAGCCTCCCGAATTGCAGCATTCTTAATGTGAGCCCTACTTTATACAGCCTCCCGAATTGCAGCATTCTTAACCTGGGCCGTACTATATACAGCCTCCTGAATTACAGCATTCTTAATGTGAGCCCTACTATATATAGCCTTCCGAATTACAGCATTCTTAACGTGGGCCCTACTATACACAGCCTCCCGAATTACAGCATTCTTAACGTGAGCCCTACTATATACAGCCTCCCGAATTGAAGCATTCTTAACGTGGGCCCTACTATACACAGCCTCCCGAATTACAGCATTCTTAACCTGGGCCCTACTATATACAGCCTCCTGAATTACAGCATTCTTAACGTGGGTCCCACTATACACAGCCTCCCGAATTACAGCATTCTTAACGTGAGCCCTACTATATACAGCCTCCCGAATTGCAGCATTCTTAACATGGGCCCTACTATACACAGCCTGCCGAATTACAGCATTCTTAACGTGAGCCCTACCATATACAGTTTCCTGGCTTACAGCATTCTTAACATGAGCCCTACTATATACAGCTTCCCGAATTACAGCATTCTTAACGTGAGCCCTACTTTATACAGCCTCCCGAATTGCAGCATTCTTAACGTGAGCCCTACTATATACAGCTTCCAGAATTGCAGCATTCTTAACGTGGGCCCTACTATACACAGCCTCCCGAATTACAGCATTCTTAACGTGAGCCCTACTATATACAGCCTCCCGAATTGCAGCATTCTTAACGTGAGCCCTACTATATACAGCCTCCCGAATTACAGCAAAGGTTTTGTGTTTTGTAGACTTCGACTGCTCATAGTAAACAGTAATAGAAGTGTTTCATGGTTTCCATTGCAGTTTAGATCCAGAAACATGTGACACTGATAATCTCTACACTGCATGATTAAGTGCCTTCAGATTGACAAACAATTTTATCCATTCACATTAAGCCCTCATGGTCTAATCTAGTATCTTCTGTCAGACAATGCATGGGTGGACATCCCTCATGTGACACATGTTTTGCAAATTTCGGGCAGTGAAACAGCCTCTATGACCAGAGGGAACATTCCATAACCAATCTTTGTGGCTCTGTTCTGCTTCTAAAACTTCCAATTTACCCACCCACACAAGTATGCTGGTCTGATAGAGCATCTGATATTCAGCGCCAAGACACCCAGTGTGCGTTACAAATACACTTTATGTTAGCTTGTAGAGGACAACTCATAACCCATGCAATGAAACCTCAGGACATGACCCATAAAAGGCTGGTCTTGCATGGAGCATATTTTTCCAGGCCTCCTTTAGCATTGTAATCCGTCAAATATAACAGGTCACAGGATACACTCGACTAACAGGGAGTATTAGGTCTTATCTGAGTATGCCTTTATTGGTCCATGATGGAGAGAGAACGTCAGCCTTACACTCTGTCAGATGGCGTACACTCTTCTGGGGGTGGTAGGAGGGTGCTGACAGGGACCCAGGAGGACCTCTGGACGCACTGATGTCTTTCACAGAGACCTAACGTCGCTGCACTTGAAACGTATCCAGGATAGGAGCAGCAAAAGAGCGGTGTTATCTCTGACGTTTTCCTCAGTCTCCACTTGCTCTATAATCCGGCAGGAAAGTAAGGTGGTAGTAAAATTAAGTAAGCAGCAGGACTTCAACTGGATTTTCATGCCCCATACAATTGTGGTCCATCAACAGAGGGGAATATCAGTGGTGTCCTCCAGCAGTGGACAAATACCATGTTTTGCATCTCCACCTGTCTTTCCAAAATGGGTAGTAGCTTACCACAGACCCTAAACTACGAACCGTTCCACAATATGCGCAGACGTATTTATTTAGACTCATCTCTGATTTGATGGTTTCTTTTGGCACATTTATGATACTTAATTAACACACCTTGGAAGGATAAAAGCAGAGTATGCCTTGCAAGAACTCAAACTCATGACTTCCACCACACATCATTCGTCAGCAACAAATGTTTATTGTTCTAATTCTAACTGAATTCTTAGCCCACCTTGTATTACAGTATGTTAAGTTAATATTGCTCTTGCATTACCTACCTTTTTGCAAAGATCGTCTTTGGTGATGAGCCCCCACCTTCTCCTTTAAGGAGACAAGAACTTGTCACTGTGTCTTAAAATTATTCTGTAAGACACAAACCTCTCTGTTTCCAATCACATTGCCTGTGCACCTTTTATCCCACTAAAGGCAAAATATGCTTTTTTACAATTAAAGGATACACCGCTAGATATGGCACGGCATGTTTCAGGCTGCTATTGTAATGGCAAATAAAGAGCAAGAGAATCACACCTGGAACAAAATAAGGATAAAAGTAAATACAGGATAGACATGATAACCGAAATTAAATGTAATAAAGGCAGTGGTAAAAAATAGTAATAATCTTTACCTTGTGCAATAATGATTGGATACTCCAGATAGGTTTCAATTGGATAATCATAGTAATTTTGGTATCTGAGAAATACAATGAATCTATTGGGAGGAAAAAGGAGAAATCATAAAAACACGTTTTCTAGAATTACTTTTTATGAGCATTTTTGAGTTCTTTTTTTTTTTAACACCAATTCTTCTGGAATGATTCTTCTCGATTATATATGTATTTTAGCTATACATGTACACAGGTGACCTAAGTTCATTACATGCAATAAGACTAACCAGGATATTGTAACATGGGCTGCAAAGTTTTTTGTGAGATAAAACATGCCATTTTGTGTCATGAAATTTCATTGTGGTATTTTTATCTATCTCCACAATAGTGCCCGCCCACAAACTCAGGTTACCATAGAGCCTCCATTTCACTGGAATACTAAGTATCAATTGCTAGGTTCTCCTTTAAAAGTTATTTATGAGGTTTTCTACTCCATATTTTTCAACTGAAGAAACTAAGAATACAGCAACTGATACACAAAAGCTTCCTAAATGAATGCCCAGCAGTGGGAGAGTAGGGTGTTTGTGATGTGAAACCTTCTAGTAATCCTACAGAAACCAGCCCTCTTGCCAGGTACCAAATACACACATCTATTGTTGTGCTAGCTCCTCCAATCACTCCCATATCTCTGTTACTTTGTCTCCACTCATCTAAAACAACCACAACTATATTGCGCTCTCGTCCCCACCATTCAGATCTCTAATCCTGTCTCCGCACCACCCATACAAACCTCATACTGGTGCCTGACCCTGCTAGATATGGTGTTGTGCGCCTTTCCCTGATACAAAGATTATATATGATAACCCACACACCATCCTGCCCCTGTTTTGCTGTAAAACATTTGGTTTGTACATTACTGGAAACCAGATGAACTCTCACAGTGGTGATCTGTATATATACTGCCGGTGTTTTCAGTCTCGGGAGGAGTTTGGCGACTGATGTTCTCCAACACTGTAGTCGGGTAAAACACCGGAGTAAAAAGTTGACTTTCTTCAACACATTTTGGTACAGTGAGTCGGGTGACCAAGTGCTGGCATTTTAAGGGATGCCGAGCAGATGAATCTTCCCTAAACAACCAAATGCTCACATCTTGAAAAGGCAAGGGACTTTATTAAAAGAAAACCTGGTTGGTCATTCCTGGACTTAGCTGGGACTGCAGGCTTGTTCTCTGCGCCCACGTACTACGACTCCAGGGACTCACTTTACCAGAATACACAGGGGGAAGAGGGTAAGGACATGCAATGGCAAGAGTTTTTGTAAATGAATGATATTAGTTCTCAGTTTAAAGTGATATCTTCAAAGCACAAAGTTCAAAACGCTAGATGTTAAGGGCTAGATTTACAATGCTAAGTTCAAAGCGCTAGGTTCTAAGTGAAAGGTTTAAAGTGCTGGGTTTCAAGCGCTAAGGTCGCAGTGCTAAGTTCAAAGTGCTAAGTTCAAAATGCTAGGTTTAAAGTTCTAGGTTTAAAATGCTAGGTTTAAGGCACTAGGCTCTTAGGTTCTAAGGGTCCTAAGCTACAGGTTAGATATGAATATAGATGATACAAGGTATGAGCACGAAATACAGGGTGTTTAGTATAAATACTGAGTTCTGAAAATGTAGGAATCTGGTATTACCAGAGCAAAGTGTTTTTTCTTCTACAGCTTTTGGTGCCGAACAGACTTTACTTCTGGGTTTGGCTCTGCACTATTAATAAACAGTGATAATGGAACTCACTTCACTGCCCAAATAGTGCATGCCATCTTTAGGGCACTCCAAATACAACAGAATTTGGCCTGTGCCCGTCACCCTCAGTCACCTGGGAAGTAATGGGTTGTTCAGAAATATACCAGCATAGATCTGCACATATTCTGACCTGATGCATTGCCCATCACTCTCACGGGCACGTGAGCTACTGCAAATAGAAAAAACAGGCCTTAGGTCACATGAGGTCCTAATGGACCTACTGATGAGACTCCTTCTCACCATCGGTACCCATATCTGCACTAGATATATATTTGGGTGATGACATTGTCTTGGATTATTAACATGCTTTAATAAGTTATGTAAAGATCTTTGATAATGAAGACTCCAAGTAGGCAGAAGAAGCTTTTGTAGGTCTATTCAGGAAGAGACGTCTCTTCATGAAGGGGCACTGAAGCTACTGCTTACAATCGGAATGCAGAGCTTCAGTGACCCCATGACACATTCCAAGATCTAGACATTCTAAGCCAAAGACGTACATCACCACAAGACCATCCAATCACAGGTATCAAGGGCTTTGCCCAGAGAGCCCAGTCGACCCAGTCATTAACTTCAGCCAGGAGATTAACAACTTTGCAGCCTCGGAAGAAAGGGCCATTCTTGATACTGCTCACCACCAATACAGGCAAGTGTAAAGGCGCCAATCATGGACGCACAAGTCCAACTGTAAAAAGACTTGTCCTCGGCCCAAAAGGTGCAGAAAGTCTCAGGTGCAAGTGCTGGAAACCCCTCGACTGAAAAAGAAGACGATTTGCCACGGATTGGTGAAGAGGATTTACCACTACATGCTGAAGAGGATTTGCCCCAACAAAATTAAAACGTTGTTATGCCCCACCTATACCACCTCAGACTAAGGAAAACAACTTGTAATGATGAAGTCCAGGAGCCGAGATGTAGTTTAAGTAGATTTACTGGTCTTAGTTGTAGGTTATAAAATCCATGTAGAGGAGCCCCACCAGGGCCCCCTTTTTTTTATAACAATACCAGCCACAGGATTCAATAAAGTTTAGATTCCAAGCGGCCAGGTATTTTTTAATCTGACAAGTTCTGTCGTTGAATCCACTCTCACATTATTTTATAGCTCACACCTTACAAAGTGCTCCCACGTCTCTGTCGGTTGCAGCACGCCCCGTCCCAGGGCGGTAAGAAACCGATGATGAAGCATGCCACCAAGGGACCTTTTGGCGGGTGAGGGTTATTTTAGGAAAACTCATTGTTTTCCTTAAGTATTACCAGCATTAATGGAAGGATAGTTTGCTGTATTCCGGGTGGACTTTCTTTGGTTTTTTATGTGAAACAGGAGGCCGAGTCCATTGCGTACCTCTCTCTCACCCCTTTGATTAACTTTAGGTTGGATTACAGCATGGAGTGTGTGGAAGAAGAGTGTGAATGCGCTTCAATGAAATTCACTTGGTCCTCAGTGTGATTGGAGGTTTGTGGCAGAATTTCAGAACTAAGACAAGGGCAGAGCTAAACAGCCTTACCAGGAAGGGAAATCGGAGTCTTGTTATAAAGGTGAGTACTGCAAGAACTATTTGAGGAGGAATGCAGAGCATCACTAGTGATGTGCAGAGTGCTTACTGGGGCTTTAGATAGATCCTCTTGGCATCTTTGCCAGTGCCCTATGGCACAATTGTGTGCAAGTTTCTCTGATTTCTGGATACAGGAGAGGCAGTGATTCTGTTCCCTGTATGCTGTGGTGAGAAGTATTAGATGGCTGAAGTAAAGACTTATTGAAGTCTAGTTTAGGAAGAAGGCCATTTACCTCTTGCACCCTTACCTTGTTCTAGATAGCTAGACAGAACAACGTCTTTTACATCTTAAATAGATGTTAAAAAACTGACATCATAGCAGGGCTGGTTGTAGATTAATTCATTGCTCGGCAGCTGTATGGGACACTAAATTAGGTTGTCTTTCAATCAATAAATATGAATGTGCAATGCGAGGTGTTAACTTGGAATCCAAGTGATTGACACTCAGGTCAAAGCAGAGTGCTTGCCCAACATTATGGAGTGGAGGTGAGAAATGTTGATGGTTTTGCCAAGGGGCGATACAGAGGGGGATTAAGGATTCAATAGGCCAAGCGGTGATTGAGCATGCGTAGGTATGTCTTGTTTGACACCCAGCTTGCACCCAGTTTTCTAAGGGTCCTGTGGTGGATAGTGCGTTAGCAGTGGCATCCACCTGGTATACAAGACACCAGACAGAGACCAAGCCCAACAGCCGGATCAAGTGTGCAGGAGATCAATATGAAACAGCTACTTAGTTCATCAGACTCTGTACATGGATAAAGGCTGCAAGCCCAGGCAGGGCAGCCTCACGTGGTGCCGTTTTTAATACCTTAACTTACCAGTGTCTTTTTAGCCAGCAGCAGCGTATTTGAACATATACTTTAAAACAAGATCTAGAGCGTACATGCGGTTGGTCTAGCTAATGATCACACGTGATAGGAGGTCCACTGCCAGTCACAGTGGAATGCCATGGAGGTCAAGCAGGATGGACGTAACGTAACAATGTTTTCACAGGCCATTAAAAGGCCAACCACGGCAGAAGTAGACAAATAGTATCTTATGCTTTTGCTCCATATGTTTCCATCTTTATGTAGGAGTAGAGAATATATTTTACTTTATTCAGCCTAGGTGTACAGTTAATTGGCTGTTGAATCTGGGTACCATCTATACATGGGCACATGACCTTGGCACAATACATTGACCCAATGGGGCCGCAGTGCCATTTTGCATGCAGTGTTCAGAGTTGAGGACTGCTAATGTCATGCATGGCCAGAACTAGCAACAGTTGGTGATAACAACAAGTGTCCTATGCAGCACTCGAGTAAAGGAATAGCAAGGGGTAACGGAGACAGGAATAGTTGGTAAACCGTGTGCCAAGAACTCTGTTTATTTTCAGCCAAGTCTGTTCTTTGTCTGGGCCTTCCCCTTAACATCAAATAAGAACCTTAGGGGCGAAGAATTGATAACAGCTCCAAGATCTTTTAAAATAGAGCAAGGCAGTTAACATACCCCTGGCATTTTGGGGAATTGAGGTCACTTTGAATTGGTGCAAAAGCTATGCAGCAATTTTCGAATGCTTGTCTATGCAACTGTTAATGCTGGATACACCAGCACCGCTCAAAGTTCCCACACGTTGATGTATATGGTTAAGCACGCTCTTTTGAGAATAAACGTTGGAATCACAGCATGGTTGTCTGTATGTATCATTTCGAGATAGATGTGCACACACCTAGTTTGTCTGCTGATGACTTTGCCCGCTGTTTTCACTGTGCCATCTGCATGGACGTATTTGCTATGGTTTGTATAGTTGCTATGTTTTTGTTTCTCAGCCAGGGAACGGGGGCGAAGAGTATTGAAGTTCTGAGGGGGTACGAGATGGAGTCTGACTAAGGTACAGAGGAAAAGAGGGGTGGGGATGTGCTCGGACAGTGTCTGATGTGGAGTGTCATTTATTTTTATTAGTGCTAAAATTGTGAATCGTTGTTGCCATAGTTGCATTTCTGTGTGTTTAGAAACAGTGATTGTGAATACATTTGGGTCCAAACACAGCAGGATATCTTGTTAATGGGCTGCTCCTGTCACATACACACAAGCACGATTGCTGAGGGGAGGGCTCCCCATTTGAAAAGAAAAAACACCGTTTTCATTTGACTTTTCTTTCTCTAAAAACCTCTACAATACAAGTTAATGGGAATGTATCCCCTTTGCGTTTTGTCAATGTCGCTTATGGCTATTCCCAAACGTTGTCAGGTATAATGTTATCCTTGGCAAACACCTGTATATGAGTAGACTCAGCCAATAACGCAGCAATGAAAAACTGCACAGGTGAAACTCTTTACTAATAATATTTTTTCCATTTCCGAAAAGCCTGCGGTCTGGTCAGATACACAGAGGAAGGCCAGTCTCTTGTAACTGTGCAGCACAATATGAAGGGCCTGGGAAGTAGCAGGCTCCTAGGGTCAAGTACAGATGCATCACCGCTGAAGAGTGGGCAACAGAACTAGAAGTGACTTGTGTCATCACTCTGGGGTCGGTGGGACTGCAGGATAGGTAAAGAGCACGCAAGCCTGCACAGTGGCTTTTTGGCAGACACTTGTGGGGCACTTAGTCTATGCTGCATGCAAGCAGTACATCTCCCTCCAAACCTGAGGGAGGAGGTCATGTCATTTTGTATTTTGAAAATAGTTGCATGGTCTGAAGTAGAAGCAATGCTAATGTGCCGTAGCTTCTGGATGTGCAGTGCAGCACTATTGTCGTCATTGCTTGTATTGGATTATTTGCTGTTGTGAAGCTCCCATCACCTTCCCTATATTTTCTGGAAAAACTCCCTAACCTATGTACTGATGATTTTAAAAAAACTGTGAAAACTAGCATTTTATTGCTAATATTTCAGTGCAACACATTGATTTTAAACATGGTATGGGTGTTGTGTATGTAGTATTATCATCGACTTTTTAGTATGTATCACAGGCACATGTTCAGTGCATGTGAATAGCCAATGCTTTCTATGCTTTTTATACAATATTTGTACTTAAGGAACTTTGTGCTATAGATTTACCCACCCCCTCTTGCCTGTGAGGTATATACATTGGTTTGTATGTTTAACCTTATTTTGTCACTTAAGCGAAATCAGGTATATACCGTCGGACCCTCCCCTTTCTTCCAATCCCTTAGTCATAGTAACTAGACGGACCTCACTTCATCCGCAGCTCTGACTTCATTGGCACAGCACACGTTGGTTTAATGTTCATAAATGTGCATACAGACTTAAAAGACCATGGGGCAGATTTATGTTAGACTTGCACCACTTTTACACCGCCGTTGCGTCACTTTTGTGATGCAGCGGCGGCGTAAACCCTGCGCCACGTTGCGCCCCATTTACATCGTGACGCATCTATGGAGATGCGTCACGGTGTAAATCCCTGCACCACATTAAACCTGCGTCAGGTTTAATGTATGCAGGGTGGGCATTCCATCGGAAAAAGCCTCGGAAAAGTGACGCAGTGAAATCTACAAGATTTCATTCAGTCACTTTTCCGACGCTGCTGCGTCAAAACTTTGCACCTGCTTGAAGCAGGCGTAAGGTATGACGCAGCATGTTAGGTATGGGCAGCCCCTAAACATTGCTGGAGTTGCGTCGTGCTTGCGACACGACTCCAGCAATGCGCCACCCTTACGCCATCAGATGCGTCACGCATCGGTTTATTCTTGCGCCACGATGCGCTGCATTGTAAATGCGGCGCATCTGTGGTGGCGCAAGGGTAAACTTGCGTGACGCATCTTTCCTGGCGCATCCCTGCTGATTTGCAGGGATGCGCGAGGAAACATAAATCTGCCCCCTTGTGTTAAGCATCTGTTGACTTCCAATGCTGCACCAACAGAAGGAACTTCCTTTTGATGTCCTTTACCCATGCTCTGTAGGTTTTAAAAAGTATCCCAAAAGGGATCATTAATCTTGATGGTTTCTCGTATAATGAAAGTCATTCAGATTTTCATGGAAATAGACCCCAAGAGAGTACTTATCTTCTGCCTACTTGCTGTCATCAACATTAACCTTGCACTCACCTCCAAGGCATGCTGCTTTTTAATCAGTCTTTAGAATCTGGATGTATGCACAAGCAGCATGATGGTATGTGGCTGCGAGGACATGGCAATGAGGATTCAATAACCCCTTGGCTTCTTGGTTACGGGAGGGGAATGTTGTTTGTGTAATGGGTGTATATGCCACATGATTGACTTTTGAGAAGGATGGTCAGCTGTGTGCAGCATTAGATAACGAGGGAAGCCAACATCCTGTCAAGTCTAAAATGTGAAACAAAGGAGCATGTGATAAAATCAAATCATGAATAACTGAGCGTATCTACAGGGTACATGTCACTTTGACCAGTTATGAATGGTTTCTATTGAAACCAAATTTGCCATTTGTGTTTATGGACAGTATAAAAATATATGCGTTATTAAACCTTGATGGATGTAGTACTGAAGTATTTCTATTCACAGCTATCACAGTTTAAATGTTAACTTTTTACTGCTATTTTTGTCTCTGTGTCCTGCAACTTGAAGTCTTAATTTTTATTTATAACTGACAAAGCAACCTCGCCTGAACTGGAATGTAAATGTGCTTTCCTGCTGCTCTCCAGACACAGCCTTAGTGCGGTGATGCCTCCCACAGCAGGGTGATCTCAGACCTGAAGCCTGCACAAAGGGGTGCGAGTGCCTACATTTGGCTGTGATAGAGGACGAAAAAGGTTGGGTCTCACTTGAAGGGTCCCTTTCACCTTGCACAAAAAAACTTTTTCAGTCCTGTCCCGCCCCATACAATCTGCAAAGGGGCAGTTGTTGGAAAATGGATTATTAATAGTGGTAAATATGCATCTACCACTGACAACAAGGCCACTAACAGTCTAGGACTCAGAATAGCTCTCAGAAACGTATTCCCATGCTCAACCCTTGGTAGCTTGGCTGCGAGCAGGCAGGCTTATCTTCAAAGGCAGGCATGTGAAGTATTTAAAAACACGAATTCAGCAAATAATTAGGACACAACACCCAATAAAAATCTAACACCAATTTATAAACATAGGAAATATGTTGATTTTTAAAATGCCAAAAAAAAAAAAAATTCAACGTAAAGAACGGAGATATTAGTTTTTAAAGATTACGCACTATATAGCACATATGGCACATATGGCGCCTAATGGGGCATCTGGTCGTGCTAGACTGGGACAAAGTAAAAGTTTGAGGACGACCACAATGGAGCCATACACGGCTAGCCCTCGGACAAAGTTTTACTTTTGGACTTTTTCTGCCATAGTCCCTTGATGCTGTTCACCAGTGAGGGTTCGCCGGCTTGCTTTTCAGGGAGCTCTCGGTCAAACTCTAGAATTAGGGCCTAGGGAGCTTTCTAGCAGGATGACCCAGCAGGGCAGGCCGGCTCACGGTTGAAGGTCACCAGCTTGGCTCTTGCTGTTGAGTCCTCCCGCTCTTGAGCTTTTTTCCAAAGTTCTCCAAATTTCTGGCGCTTCTTCCTGAAGTTCCTCTGGGGGTCCCAAAGTGTCCAAAATACAATCCGAGGGTCTGGAATCTCCAAGATGGTCCTTGAAAGGCTGGGACTTCAGTTCCCACAATCCACTTGGACAAAACCCTTACAAATCCACTGAACATACTCCAGGCTGTGGATTCCTAGTGGTGATGGTCCAGGTGAGCTCTGTTAACATGCAGCTTGCAGGGAGTATACTCTTTATTCCTCTTGAATCAAGTTGGGTCCACAGGGCTGTAGTTCCAGAGTGTGCAGCAGGCACAGTCAGGTCAGAGCGCAGGGCCTGGTTGGTGCAAATCAAACTTCCAGCATGGACTCTTCTCTTAGTTTCAAGCAACAGAACTGAGCGGCCCTGAACCTCCCAGGTAGTTACTCAGTGTTCTCTGGGATAAAGCAGGAGGGCACTCCTGTCCAATGAGGTGCAGGGCAACACCCCAGAGCATGACCACTTCCTCCAAAGTGTGGCATAATGGTCTCCCAGAAAGCACTATTCCTCTAAAATTCAATATGGCTGAAATCTCAGCAAAGGAATAAGAACTAGTTAAGCCAACCGTCAGTATGGCTCATGTCCATAACTCTCCTCCCGCAGACATCTGCATATTCCTTCTTTACGCCTGTCATCTGGCTGGGCTTCAGAGGGGATGGGGGTCGATGGACCTGGCTATCTGTGGCTACCTCTTCTCCCTTTGAAGATGATGCTTTAGGACCCATCCCCCTGCTCTGCCATTCCTCTGTATCAGAGCCCTCTCCTACCAGATAGCCTCTCTCCCCAGGTGCCACTTATCACTTCATCAAAGCATCTTGTCTAATCCGATTAACTCTGACCAATCAGAAAAAAGACAGATGGAGTAGTGAATCTCCCGAGACTCCGGTGATTGGAATTTTTCAATGTCTTCTTTATCCTAATCATGCCCGGTCACGAGACGTTGCATCGCCCGACTTGCGGTGAGCTCCTTATCACTGCACTTAGCACAGTTGGGTCCTTCATTTAAAGTCACATCGGACGCTTCTGTCCTTAGGACCACATTGAGAACAACAGACTCGGTTCTCATCCATTGGCGATCCATGCTAGAAATTGAAATTCATTTTACACGGTATGAACCTACCCTGAATTGCCTGATGTTGGACTTGGCCCTTTTGGCAGGTTCACCCCTAAACTTTTTGCAATTATCCTAGCCTTTTCCCTTGGTAGTGTTAGTGGTTTTAGACCCCTTTTGCGCTTTTACACTGTGTCCCAGTGGAAAGTGTGTGCACTCTGTTACATTTAATGAGACTGACCTGCCCTCCCATAGGAATGCATGGGAAATGTATGTGTCCATGGTAGTTCCTGATGCGTGGGGAGTGCAGGGTCGAGTTTGGTATGTGCGAACTCGTGAGATTGAATGCTGTGCGATGATGTGTGCGGCGTTACTGTGTCTAGTGTAGAAGTGCCACTTCTAGAAGCTGGCATGTCTGTGTAATAAATGTGAAGTGACTGCCTGGCTTGTGATTGGCTGGTGTGCCTGGCTCCAGGAGTCAGGATGGGTCTGCCCCAGTGGTGAGTGGAGAGATCTGCATGTTGATGGCAGGGAGGAGTACACCTGGGACCTGAATAGGGCTGGGCTTTCCCTACACAATGCTGGCTCCGCCCCCTGTGGTGCGACTGATGTCCCTAGCCTGTCCAGTGAATGGGGAGAGGGGCTGAGCACAACAGAGTGCTCCAAAACCAGTTGCGTCTGGTTTTTCCTTAACCCTGCAGCCTGAGACAAAGGAAATGTGTATATAAAAAGGGGCTGTGACCCCATGTAAAATGTTCTTCTTCTGATCCTAACTGGAGGAGGGGGCCTGCTGCTGCTGCTGGGTGCCAGGAGAGACTGCCACTGGGGACTGCCTCCCTGCCTGGAGGGCCCTGTGAGCTGGCCCCTGGGCCCAGCCCTTGCCCCCTGCCTCCTGAAAGACTCTTCCTGGACTTTTGCCTCCAGCACCCTGGGAGCGCTTTTGCATATATTTTACTAGAGCACTTGGCTCTTGGCCCGCCGATGAAGAAGCGCGTCCCGTGGCTACCTACAGCGCTGAGCAGGCGAAACTTGTCGAGGGAACCCCGAAGTAGGGATTCCCCCGGTTTTGCTTCCTCGAAAGCGGGTGCCCACCCTGCATTGCGGTGCTCGTTGGCGGGTGCCCACCCCGCTTATTTCATCATATTTAACTTTAAAACGAAGGCGGGAGCCCACCCCGCGCTTCGGTGAAGAAAGAAGAGAGGATCACTGGCGGACAGGAAGCCAGGCAACCTGTGTAAGGACGTGAGCGGGGCTTTACCAGGAAACGGACGAGAGCCTACCCCACGCTCCTGTGATCGCCGACGAGACAGATGCACACGGGAGCCCACCCCGCGCTCCAGACCCGAGAAGAGACAGAGAAGCGTGGTTGTGGGTGTGGAGGGCGGGAGCCCACCCCGCCTCCCCGCGACACTGCCTGGAGCCTCGCCAGTTCACCCGTGAAGTCCCGGTCCCAGAAGAGGGACCGGGTGAAGAGGAGTCCCCGCCACGAAGAGCCGGTAAGTGAAGCCGGCTGGGGGGAAGCTAAATCGAGGCCCCACTCCGGTGCCTCCCCCCCGAGCAGCCCCGCCTGACAGAGGGCTGCTCCATCGACCGAGACGTGCCTGAGCGACCCCGCTGTTGCGGGTCACCCCAACCCGAGGCCCAAGTGGTTATTTTTGGAGCCTGTCCATGGCTCTATCGGGGGCAGGGTTACTTAAAGTAGACAGTGCTACCCCAGTTTGGTGCCTAATTCTTTCAGGAGCCAGTGTGCTCCCTACGGCATAGCTTATTTCTAGAGCCCGTGTGGCTCCCCCGGCAGGCACGCTGAGCGATTCACAGAACCTAGGTGGCTCCATCACTGCGCAATATTTGTTTCAGAGCCCCGGGTGGCTCCAACGTGTGTCATATTTGTTTAAAGGGCCATTGAGAGCCCAGGCCCCCTTTTTGACCTTCCTGCCTGCACAGGTGGCCAGCAAGTAGTGGGCAGCTGCCACGATTAGGCTGGATCATTTTCGCCCTTGTTCTTTGCTGCAGGCGCAGCCAGCCCAGACATTCTGGACCTTGGGCATTTCAGCCCCTGTTAGAGGCCAGTTGGCCTGGGGACAGTCCTGTATTTTAGGTCTAATATGTTTTATGCCTAATGTGATTGTAATCGCATAGTGTGCTCCTAACCTTGACCAGTAGTTACTGGTTGTGCGCTACATTTCTGATTGTTCTACATTTAATGTGCATTGCCTTTATGCTATTTTTATTTCTAACTATGTCTATGCGTAGGAGATGGTTTTTCCTAGTATAGGTTACGCTAGTGAATTTATGCTTCCCTGCGTGATATATACCTAAGGTGTTTAGGATTGCGTAGGGTGTACTTACCTTTTACCAGTAGTTACTGGTTGTGCTCTACAGTTATAATTTGTGTACAGTGATATATGTCTTACATCTACAATTAGTGATTTGTGCTAATTCTGACAGTGGTCCATGTGGCCCTGTCTTGTGTAAATAGTCCCCTGTAAAATTCTGCCCAGTGCCAGTTGGCACCGTGTAAACTGTGTGAATATTACCTAATGTGTTTTGGTATAATACAAAGACTATTGTTATATATAACCCTGTGTGGAGTTTCTTTTGTGGTGGGCCTAGGGTGTTGTTGCCGGGTGCGCGCGCAAGCGCTTTACACATTGCCTCCGGGATAAGCCTGACTGCTCGTGCAAGCTACCAAGGGGGTGAGCAGGAGTTATCTTTGGCGTGTAACTCCCCAGCCCTGACTTAGAGTGGTGGTTTCTGCCTGGCTTTGGCACAAGCCCTAGCCAACCAGAAATCCCATTTCTAACACCTGAACTAATGAAATAAATGGTTAAGAAGAAGATTTATGCAGTAATCGAAGCGGCGCTTGCAACAGGAGCTTAAGTGCCCCTAGTCCCCATGGATTCCCAGTCCTGAACAGTACGTCATAGCCCCAGTTAGGTTGAAACGTCGTCGGAAACCATTAAGGATAATCTTATAAGCACTAGAAAAGAATCTGGTCCTTAATCTGGAATAGTGAACCAGAATCGCAAAAGACATCCAATAACCTGTTGTTTTAAAAAAAAATACAGTGACTTTATGTTTTAATACAAGTTGGTTATGGTCACTTCACTGGGGTCACAATTGTCACTGATTTTCCAATTACTGAAATGCATTGTAAATACATTTTGATGTGTGTGTTTTTTTAATAAAAAAAATTATAATGATGAATAAATAGATTACTCATTTTGGTTGAAGTGAGTAGAAATCGGTATACTGTCCGGGCTACCTTTTTCACAAAATCAAGTAATATTTCAATTATTTAACTAATTTAGGTGTATGGATTGTACAGATTGTATCATATTCATTTTAATTTTCCGGTTTATGATTAGATCATTGCAAAGGATTAAAACTTGCATAAAAAAAAAAAAATCTCCAAATGAGTCCCTAGTGAACAATTGTTGCTAGCTAAACATTCAATACCCAGTTCACATGGACGTATGGGTTGCTTTTTTGTTTTTTAAATAACAATCAGGAAAGAGGGCAGGAAGGCTGGATTTTGGCATATTGTTAGATTTATCAATATCATACTCCTAAATCCTTGAATAATATTTTCGGTAATCCCTAGCGATAGTTATGAGTTCATAAACTATTGCAATGTTAACCTATGTGGCTGGGGATTGACAATGGGGAAAATAAAATGTCTAAATTCTCCAACACCAGACCCTATACATTTATTTTCATAAGAACCCTGCTTATAGCTACATGACCCCCACCCCTGGGACACCTAGAGGAGACTTTAGGGGTCCCGAATATGCAAACCTAATGTACATCCTCATTCCACAGTGCTCCCAGCACAAAAGTCTATTTTGGGAAGCACTTTACTACAATGGGGGGGAAAGTGAAATGTGCATTTTCTCTAATCCCAAGGGCATATAAAACCTCTTTTATAAGGACCCTCCTCAGAAGAACCTGACCCCCGCCCCCGGAAAACCTAGGGGAGACCCTGAGGGTACCTAATAAGCCAAAATATTGAAGTTTATCCATTTTTAAGTGCCCCTACCACCAAAGACGAGTTTGGGCACAATGTATATCCAAAAGCAGTGCTGCAACACAGGGCTACTTTAAACTGAGCTCAGGCTCTCAGCAGTGCATACATGCAAGTGGAGAAAGGGCTGCTGGCCTCGAAAGTGCGATGTTCTATTATATACTAGGGACATAAAGGTACTTTTAATCCCCCTGCCCTATTATGTACTAGGGACTTATAGGGTAGGCCACGCAAATCATAGGGGTACCCTTTATACCTAGTGTACCCTATTGTGTGTGTGTTTTCACCATAGCACTGGCCCTAGGCCTGGTTAGGCAGAGCCCAGGGACAGTTAGTCATTTACCACCAGTAAGAGTCAACAAACAAAATTGAGGTGGCCAGGGCACAGGATGAATTTGCACCATAGTGCCACCCTACCTCCCCCCCAAACGAAAGGTGATGAGTTATTAACCTACACCCTGATAGTCATCATCAGTAAAGTGGAAAAACCATCAGCTTTAGCATGGGCAACCACAGGTCCTTGTTCCACTGAAAAGTCCCTTCCCTGTAGGGAAATGGACAGCCTCAATAGCTTGGGATTCTCCCTTCCCATCTGCATAAGCCATCTGAGAGGCCAGTGGTCAGTTTGAACACGAAAGTGAATCTCACACAAATATGGTCTCAGCATTTTCAGTGACCAAACTATAGCTGCTAATAAACTCAACTGGCTGATCAAGGCCCTCCTCATTCACCTTTGACAACACTGCCCCAATCCCTTGTTCTGAAGCATCTGTCTGAACCACAAATTCCAGTTCCGAATGTCTGTAAGAGAAATATGAGGTTCTTCAGGGTGTCGCAGCATTTAATTTTAATGTAGAGGTATGTATCATTAGATGTTAAAAAAAAGAGATTCCAAGTTTCTCAAGGAAACCTTTAGGTAGAGCACAGTCATACCTGTGAACACTTCTATCCTTGCCAACAAGACTTCCATGAGCTCAATGTACAGTTCTAAGATTACTGACAGATGGATGGAGCCTTGGGGATGCCACACATGATGGGGATAAGCTCAAACCTGGTTTGGGTGAAAAAGGTAAAGGGTTAGAGAGCAAGGGGGGGCAGTGTATCTCCACCTGAAACTTGGTTGGTGGTAGAGCTGCACTAAGACAACAATGTCTGCCTACTGTATTTAACACTATGTATCGGACTTTGAGGAAGTCCTCTATGCAGGCTTCCCCTGTGTGAAACGCAAGTGACAGTCTGTACTCTAGCAAAGATCTGAAGTCTAATCAAAGGACAGGCGATGGGATTCATTCACCCGAGCATGATTCTATACTGGATATTCGTACTTGCAGCAGTGATAAACCACCATGATACACTTATGCACTGAAATCATAATTTGTTGCTGTACAATGAATTGGTTTCATCCAAAACAAGTGGAATCTGTTTCCTTTACAGGGGCTGTGAAGGAGGGAACACACACAATTAACAACATCATCTCTTGCCACACATAGCTCACGGCTGTAAATGATTGCTAAGTATTAATGTAATATGAACACACACAGTAGAGGTCAAAGTTCAAATGTACAAGGATTGTCTCAACCTTCAAATACATCTGACCACTCACTTAAAACCTTAACGTTTTAAGCCCTTTCCAGAACATGTAAAAAGGTTTTCTTTTCTTCAAATGGACAAGGTTCAGGAGTCCTTTTTCACCTACAGTTGCACTCTCCTTTGTTGTCCATTTGAAGAAAGAGAACAATATCCAGCCCAGTGGACCCATGGTTGCATGCAGGGACAGGTAGAGCAAAGGGCTACAGATAGCACAGTGCAGGCATGAATAACAATTTAGCAAAGCTGCTTCCTTTATTTAAAATGTTGCCTCTCACCTGGAATACACACCACGCTTAGATTATTAGATATTTATTGTTTGTAAAAATGAATTACAATTTTTCAATTTGTGATTTTCTTCAATGAAAATTAATGAATTACAGTGTAATGGCCAAGGATTGCAATTCTAATCTAAATAAAAGCTGTAAAAGCACCATCAAAATCCTTCAGAAAGATCTTAAAAGAGAAAGAGTACATAGAGATATAACCATTAAAAATAACTCTCTGTCCTATTAACATAAAAGCAGCTCAATTGAGTTTTCACTTTGTTCTCCTAGGCTCTTTGGCCTTCAGGATAGGCAAAGCTGAATCCATGTACTCTACAAGGCTTGCTGCTATTTGAAGATTCTCTATGCTCAATGTGCATTTCAAGGCATCTTTTGCCCAATGGTACACCTTTTTAATAAAAAAATAATCTTAAACACCTTCATCGTTTGGGTAAAAGAGTGGAAAACATGCAGACAATGTGGGTCAATGATTCTAGTTTATACGTGTACAAACAGCTTTTTGGACAGTTTCCATTTGGAGAGTGCATAAAAAGCAGATCTGGATAAACATTGTCTCACTGTTTTGGCCAAAGGGCAAGAAAGATAATTGGCCAATTTCTTCCCAGAGAGGCTCTCTGCAGTGTAATCTGCAACTTTCGCTTTTTTCAGGTTCTCAATGTTCTGTGCAACTGAAAGATATTTTACCTACTGTTTGGCTTCCGTTTGAATTGAAATTCAGAGATTCCTTGCAAAATCATGGCTATGCGAGGACCACCAGAAATGACCTGGCAGCCTGCTTAGTAAATTGCAGCCCAGAATGTGATTCTATAGTAATAGTAAATACCTAAATATAGGTACTTTCTTGGAGAGTATATATAGTCAGTTTGGTTCGGCAAGGTAAATGCGCACTGCTGGCGAGTCCTGTGATACTATTATTTAGACTACATAGAAATAGCAGAACTGAGGAATGAAGCGATATATACAAAACAAGTTAATATGCATGACATTATGTAAAGGTGTAGGTTCAATACAGTAAAAATGGCACTATAATACACCGCAAGTGTGCCCATTCTTTTTTGGCCCTACCAGGGAAGAGACAAGCACGCCACATTACTATTAAGTTACAGACCAACCACCAGACAAAATTTACAAACTTAAAACATCATTATTTTCTAACATTATTTCCGTAGTAGTTAATGGCGGCTGGCATTGAGACATAAAGCACTGCCAAAGTTAGGAGGACAGGTAATCAGTTTAATTGCTTTGCATAACAAATGGGAGTAGTGTTTGTTATCGTCTTTCCATTCACTACTGCGGAACTACGCAGTTACATGAAGAAAGTTATATCTGAGGGAACAGGTTTAAAAATAAATACATAAATCACTGAGCCGAACGTCTAAACCTTACACTTGCTCTGGTTAATTAATTGAAACTTTCGGTGGAGAGAAATCCTAATTGCAGGGCACCGTTTCAAATTTCTCTGGAGTGTTTTCTCTATGCAATGCGCTGTCCATCTCCATAAGAAAGTTAAAGTTTGAAGATTTATATAGCGCAGCTTATCACCTGTGAGGGTATTGATATAGGGAAAAATGGGATACATTATACAAAGACCCACACAGATCCGAGGCCTGAGACTTCCATGCAAAGTTTACAGGTTAGAGACAGTTTTAGGCCCCTGTAGGAACACAGGCCTCTGCACAGAAGTAGCAACTTAGGAGAACAATATGTCAAGCAGAGATAAATAGGTCACATGGTTTGTTAGAAGGCCAGGAAACATCTTGCCGTTAAAAAGTTGAGCTACTGCATGAAGCTTAGATCATATCTCCCTCCAGTCTCAGGAAACCAGTAGTGCTAAACATGCAGAGGCTACAAAATAGGTTACTCACAAAAAGAGGCACTGTTCCCAGGTGAATCAGGTCAAGGAGCGACCAGGATCCACATGCGAAAATGAAGGAATAGAGGAGATTAGGTCAGGGATTAGGTACTCTGGATGGTAGGGGAGACACAGTATTGTCTCTGGTTGCCCTCACACACCCCGAAGGATGTCATGCTTCATCATCGGGCGTTTGCTCCTCGTCGGGCCGGCGGTGCAATGCCCTACGGGTCCCCCGAAGGGTCTCTTTGGCGGAGATCTTTTAGAGAACTGCCGATGGGTGCATGCGGGTATGTGGGAGGGAAGTACCAGAGTAGTCAGTGCAAAGTGGTGTGTGCAAGGTGAGTTTAAGAATACCTAGGGATACCAAACAAATTGTCATTTAATAAAGAGATATCCTTGGTATATTAAAAAGCCCGTAGGTTGATAGTTATCTGTCAAGACGTAATGTGTCTGGATAACTTAATAAATGGTCGACATGTTTCACGCCTTGGGTGGTCAAAGTGATCCTTGGCGTTTCATCAGGACCAGAGGTGATGGTATAATGTGACCGGTGCACAAACTAAATATAGCGGGTAGGGTGGTATTAGCCCTCTCGCTGTTCAGAAAGGGGGGGAAAGGGTTTAAATCGCCTACACAGGTAGTGTGTGAAAAAACCAGTATGTTATGCCCCCTTTGAAACTGACCTAACAGAGGAGTGAGGGTTACTCCATGAGTCTAATGGCGTAGGATGCCCACACCTTCTAGGGGGGTTACTCAGGTGATGGCACTGGAAACCTGCCCGGTCCAGACGCCTGCTCGTAGGTCAGTTTCAAAGGGGGCATAACATACTGGTTTTTTCACACACTACCTGTGTAGGCGATTTAAACCCTTTCCCCCCCTTTCTGAACAGCGAGAGGGCTAATACCACCCTACCCGCTATATTTAGTTTGTGCAACGTTCACATTTCACCATCACCTCTGGTCCTGATGAAACGCCAAGGATCACTTTGACCACCCAAGGCGTGAAACATGTCGACCATTTATTAAGTTATCCAGACACATTACGTCTTGACAGATAACTATCAACCTACGGGCTTTTTAATATACCAAGGATATCTCTTTATTAAATGACAATTTGTTTGGTATCCCTAGGTATTCTTAAACTCACCTTGCACACACCACTTTGCACTTACTACTCTGGTACTTCCCTCCCACATACCCGCATGCACCCATCGGCAGTTCTCTAAAAGATCTCCGCCAAAGAGACCCTTCGGGGGACCTGTAGGGCATTGCACCACCGGCCCGACGAGGAGCAAACGCCCGATGATGAAGCATGACATCCTTCGGGGTGTGTGAGGGCAACAAGAGACAATACTGTGTCTCCCCTGCCATCCAGAGTACCTAATCCCTGACCTAATCTCCTCTATTCCTTCATTTTCGCATGTGGATCCTGGTCGCTCCTTGACCTGATTCACCTGGGAACAGTGCCTCTTTTTGTGAGTACCGGATCGAATTTTTGGAGCATAGGCACTGGACCATTATCAAGCTCCTGGTCCCCCCTCTCTTTTTTTGACACAATACAAAAATAGGTTACCACAACCTCCATCTCCTAGAAGAACAAGCCAAGATGCACATATCACATAAGAGCCCGCTTCTTCTGAAATTCTTTTTTTTTTTTACACCTTTAGCTTGAACACCTACATAGGAAGAAATACCAGGTGTACATCCTGACTTGGTACATAGTGACATACATGTGCACGCTTCTGCCGAGATTACACTTAAATGTCAGATAGCTGGTCACTCGCTTCTGCAGAAACCACAGCTCCACACCTAACTGGCAAGATGGCTTGATTGAAGAAACCACATACAAAAGATCAGACAAGCTTGGCTAATCAGCGTTGAGCAGAATATAACCACAGGCTGTGCAGTTAGATAAATATATCTTTGCTCCGCTTAAATTCCGAGACCCGAAACCCACATAGGGGGTTTCCACGCTCATCATGTGAGGCTAAGCCCATCTACCTGCGCTTCTGTTTCTGAGAAACTGCTACATCTACTGATACTATCTTGTACGAACATTGCTTATGTCAATGATAAACTTGTAACTTTTTCCTTTGTGGATTGGGGGAATAAATACGGCTGCTTCGGAGTTGGAACTCCAGACATCAAGCTGCATCTACTCGGAGGTGAACTGATCTCTCCTGTAGTGACTGATCTTCACTGCAGTATTGTAATACACACATATTGCTGTGTCAACTGGTTTCTTTGGTGTTTGTTCAATACATTTTCCCTCCAATAGTATCTAGGCACTGTCCATAGGTACGGGCTGATTAGGTGATTTGCCCAGAATCACAGGATGTTGCACCAACGCCGAGACTCAAACCCGGATCCCCAGCTTCCATTGGGTGCGCCACATAAACGCCCCGCAATCGAAATGCACCTCCAAACACTTGGTCCCCATTTAAAAATTATTTGATTAATCTAAAAAAACAAATGATGAAAGTAAAAATACTTTGCTTTTTTAAAGATGGCAAATAATGCCAATATGACTATCTTGTAATCAGTGAACAAGCACGATGCCTAAACGAAAGCAGGACTGGCTTAACTGTCTTATATTTAAACAATAGACAGTGTGGCTTGTTAATTCAAATAGGTGTAAAAATATGAATTCCATGTTTATTAATAAAAAAGGAATTAAATATTTTTTTCAGCACATGCCCAGCTCTCTTTTGTAAATGCAGGTTAGTATCCATGCATTTCATGCAGTCTCCTAGTAATCCAAATTATGAGGTACACACACATTCCCTGGGGTATTCCAACCTACCAGCATTGACAGAGATACAGGAGGTCATTTGTAAGGGAACACCTGCATGTTTTAGGAAAACACAAGACATTGTATATTACCATGAGTGCTAAATTGCAACAGCCAGTTCATGTAAATAAAATGTTAAATCTATCACGTGCATTATATTAGGGTATTCTAATAATACATTTTAGCTAAAAGAAATCAGGATGCTGTCTGTGGTCTAAGGAAATGGGATAGTACTAGCACCTCACACAGCAACAATGGTGGCCCTAAACATTTTGCAGCACCAAGGATATGATTTGACACCGCCTGGTGCGCAAGCATTCTCAAATATTTTGAAGCGGTCAACACCTGTGCGCTAGTCTAGAGCATCATTACTAAGGTCGCGGGTCAGCTTCACCAAATAACAATGGCCTATTAGGCAAAGGCTACCTCTCATTATGCAGAAAACCAAAGAATCAACATAAACACCAGGTTTCTGAGTGACAGCAGCAGAACTTTCAGGATGCTGAAGTGGAATATCACTAAGTGAGAATTATGTCAGATATCACAGATAAATTCTATTCATCAGTGAGTTATGTGCCCGCTCAACACATCTGTCAGTAGCCTGCATGTCACTCATGCCTTAACTGTACATGTTCTGTGAGCGAAGAAAGCTTGTACTAGTCTGCCCTGCGGATTCATTTCTGTGGGGAATGGTGTATTGCCCTTGCTGCCTTCTGTGAGAGAGGGAATCTTCCTTTGCTACTGTAATGCTGTACCTGTTCTATGAGGAAGCAAAGCTTGCACTGCTAGAACCCGATTTTCCCATACTCTGTGATAGGAAAAGCATGGTGCTGTTTCTGCCGTAGCTGTACCTGTCCTCTGATGGAGGGAAGCATGTACTGTTTCAGCCCAAGGTATACCTGTTCAATGAAGAAGGAGAATTTCTAGTGCCGTCACCCCATTTTGTGAAAAAAGGGTATATTGAACACACTTGCATAAAGTACCAAACATATCCTACAAATCAGGGACTATTTATTTGATTTGAGATGCCTACAATCCTGAGAAAGGCACCTGACCCCATATGGGCAATATTTGAGTGCTACAACTGTCGACAGACAATAAAAGCAGGGTCCATTGGTTGACCCTCCTGATTTTTTAGGTCTTGCAGACCTAGCGCTGGAGCGCGCATGCGCTCCTCGCTCTGCGAGGGATATTTGTAATCAATACGCTTTTGGAAGGGGACTTGAAGCCCGCCCCTTCTTCCCATTGGCTTGCGTCATAGCTTAGGCTAAACGCTGGCTTTCTATTGTGAAGGAGTCTTTTTAGTCCCTCCTTGTTACTGCCCTGTCCACTTTTGGCCCCACCCGGACTGGATCTTTCACTTGCGGCGGTACACAGTGGGCTTCATTAGTCATTAGGCACTATGTTTTATCAGTCAGTCCCGTCCAGCCCTCCGTCTCCTCCGCACTCTGATACCCCCTTGCGCCTATTTCTGCAGTTTGCTGTATTCCGGTTTAAATCAGACCAAAGTCATTCAATATTCTGAATTCTGCTGTGTGTTTGACTTGCTCCGCACGGGGAGAAGCTCTGTGTGAGCTCGGGACTTCCTTAAAAATCCCTGCAAACGTCTTGCTAGTTTGTGTGCACCCGTTGTGTCTGTGGTTAGTTTGTGTCTCCTAGACCCTTTTTGTTTTGCTTTTTCTTCTTGTCCTACATTCTAAATGTGTGTGTTTTTACGGATCTTTGCTTTGCTGCTGTGCCCACGCGCGCGCACGCCTGACTGCACACATCTCTCGTTCACACGAGTCTACTGCTCTTTGCCTGACTTTGCTTTTTTAGTTTATCTCTGTGGCCAACCTTGGGGTGGCCATTCCCAGCCGGAGGTACGGTTGATGTTTGATAGAGGGTGACATAAACAAGATCTGGGGGTTAGTTCTGGGCGAGCTGGGATTTGCCTGCATGAGGGTTCGATCCGGATGGTTTTCGCAGAGGCTGTTGGGGATTGAAAGCCCCACTCCCCTGGATGTCCATTTCCACACATCTTGCCACCTGCTGGTGTGTGGAGCTGTCTTCGGGGAAATGTGTGGATGGTAGAAAGCGCAGTCAGTGCGCTCAATGGAAGAGACGGACACTGATGTCAGGAAGATTTCTAGGGAGGATTGAAGCCTTTGAAAAGCTCTGGGAAGGTTTTGAGACTTCGGCTGTCGTCTTCCCAGATGCTCCTTACCACCACCCCCGCCCCTTCCCTGCTGCCGACTTTGAAATACATACAGCGAGAGCCCTTGCGCTCTTAGGCAATGTCCTGCCTGCCCTCATATTTTCTTTGTACGTATCACTTCATTGCTCATGTTCTTCTTCCCCCATGTGTACTGTCTCCCTCACCCTTATTTCCCATCCCTCTTTTAAACTGGTTTTCTTTTGTCTCTTTATCATCTTTTCGTTTTTGTACTGTTGTTTCCTCATCTTGTAGAGTGAAGTAGTATAGGTAAAAAAAAAAAAAAGTAAAGCGGGGCGATACAAGACATATGAGGAAAGAGGAGCTGAGGGGGGAACCCTCTTGAAAAGTGATAATGCCTTTTATTCATGTTTTAAAAACCAACACATACATAAAAGGCATTGTCATTTACAATGGCAAGAGCTCAAACTGTTGCAAATGCGAGACCTATTGCATTGTAAATGCTTGTTTATCTTGTGGTAAGGTGACACCAATAAAAATGTTTTAGCTCACTCACACACAATTTTGATATAAGTCTGACAGTTTAATAAGGGGAGAAGATGTGTCAACATACACATAACCGCGCCCAAATTAGGGAACCCTTACCTAGAAGACAGTACAACCAGTGAACAGTAGTACTCTTGGATGTTTCCCAGAGCTAGATATGGTGCCCACAGATGACGTATACTACACATGGCAGGTGAGAATTCATCATGAGTACATGAATGCATGCCAATCTACAAGAGGGTTTGCTGCTTTTCAAGGAATTAAGGTAAGTAATATTTATTGCTTGATTATTAAAACCTTTGCAATATACCATAAATAAATACAATATCATAATATAAAAAAATTACATATTAAAAGGATTTATAAAACAGACACATGGTCCCATGGTCGTTAGTTTTTTCAAAGCCAGAACCCCGGAAAGAGTCTTAGGGGCTCATTATGATGACGGAAGGACCAACACCGCCAGTGGCAGTCCTTCCGCCATCATACTGAAAATTCCCAACGCCAAATTAGGATGGCGGTGGGAATCACAATGGTTCCGCGGCAGATGGACAGTCCGTCCACAATGGTTCCGCAAGTCGGTCTTTTCCGCCCGCCTTGTGGAACAAGGGCAACATTGCGGCGGTGCAGGCACCGCCGTAGTGATTACAGTGTGCCCTTCCACCGGTCTTTTTGCGGCGGGATATCCTGCCGCAAAAAAACAGGTGGAGACTGGCTTTGGGGGCCCGTTGCAGGCCCCCTCTGTATGTGGGGGGGATGCACTGGGCAGTTCCATGCACCAAGTGGCAGGCACCGCGTGGTGCCTGCCACGTGGTGCAGTGAAATGCTGTGCATGCTCTTTTGACATTGCAGACGGTGCTGCAGCACACCGCATCCTAATTACACTGGTGGGACCGCCGCACGTCTGGCGGGCGGTCCCAGCACCGTTATGATGGCTGGCGGACTGATGTCTCACCAAAAATGGGAGATGTGCAAAAAATTAAAACAAGCTAATAGAGGGTGGCCAGATTTCTCGATGAACTCCTCCTGCCTCTAAGTGTTGCTCGTTCACATATGCAGCTAATTGTAAACAAGGAGTCTACAAAATGCGGGTACGGCAGATAAAAAAAAAAATCACAAAAAACTGTTGTCATTAAAAGGTACATATACAAAAGGTCTGGACAACTGGAGACCTTGGCTGATTGGCGATCTGAGCAAAAAGATAAAGTGCAATGTGTTTACACTAGAATGATTAAAATGGATAGAGATGTCAACACTAAAGCCAAATAAAGTGCAGAGTGCTTAGACTAAAATAGTTTAAAAGCTTAAGCCATTAGCACTAAAACAGGAGTTTGTTAGGTCTACACGTCTGGGGGCTATCGCCAGATGATACATCTACATGTATCTGTTTAAGCTTAAGGGGGAAGAGCTTTTTAAAGTGATCCAAGAGATGTACATCCAGTGGACCAAAACCAAGCTGTAAAATGTCTAATCACACCCACCCCTTCAGCTTCTGGAGCCAAGCCCTCCACCTTTTTAAGGAAGTGATGAAACAACTTTACTAGTTTAAATTAGTGTCAGATGGATCAAAGTGGGCCAGCACTGCCTCTCTGCAGGCCCTTGAGCCCCGGACGATCCACCCTCTTTGTAGCAGCTCCCTCCTGTCCTCCATAAGGGTGGGGCACAAGCACAGTACATAAAGTATATCTTCCTTATTCTGTTTGCATAGCCGACACTTCTCCTGTTCCTCACCTCTTTTCCATGCTGGATAATAAATAAGGATCAGAATTACCCCCATTCCAAGTTTCATAAACTGTAACTTTGACCAATCATTGTAAAGGTTGCTTAGATAACACTGTGGTTTCAAACATCTATAGGTGTGCAGTGTCATCCAGCCGTGTTTACGTTGAGAGAGGCAGGCCTTGTCCTCTAGTGGTGTGAGCCATTTTGTGATAGTTTTTGCCACCCTTTTAAATTTCTGATGGCTAATGGTTAAATCCCAGACATTCATTAAACTAAGCGTCCTCAAGGCCTGGCTCAGGTAGGACCTTGGCAAAGACCTCTGCTTTGTTTCCAGTTCCAGACAAAGATAGTAGCCCAGTGAATCTTTTGCATACCTGAGTTTATGCCAACATATCGCAAAGGCCGGCTTCCGTGCCAGTGCCTGCCTAGAGATTCCAAATTCTAGCCTTATTTAGGCTGGAGATGTGTGGGAAGGAGGCTAAAAGTTGTTCTACAGATCTTAAGGAGCATTCTATCAAGAGTTGCACTGTTCCACCCCTTGAGAGCCTCACTTCCATAAGCTAAGGTCAGGAGAATATTTGCTTAGGCCATCTGAAGTATAGGCTTAAGCATAGGGCATTTTAGTTTTGTGTAAAGAGATCTAAGGGCAAAGGATAGTGCGATGCCCTTCTTCCTGATTTCATTCAATTGGTCACTATATCTCCCATTGTCATTGAAGTGGACTCTGAGATACTTGAAGCTTTTGATTGACCCTAGCCTTTTTTGATCCAGAAACCACATCAGTGTTTGTGTTTTAGTACTTTGGACCACGAGGATCTTAGTTTTCTTTTTGTGGATCATCAGGCCATTCCTACTTGGGAAATCTGAGGTGGCATCCAGAAGGCGTTTCAGGCAGACCTTGGTTTTGCTGATAATTACTAGGTTGTCCGCATACAGCAAGTTTGAAAGGTGGAAACCCCCCAGTTTGGGTGAATGGGAAATAACAGAGTTCAGAGCTGGAGTCAGATCAGATAAGAACAGATTAAATAGTAATGGTGCAAGGGTACAGCTCTGCTTGAGTTTTTGCGAGGTGTTAATTGGCCTAGACAAGCGTGACCCATCTCCAATTTTTATTCTGACCCATGTTTCTTGGTGCAGCAATTGCAAGGGACCGAGCAGGCCACCTGGGATGTTGGGGTGAGTCAGTTTCTGCCAAAGCTTCCCCCTATTGACCCTGTCGAATGTAGATTTGTAATCAATAAAGCACAAGTAGGCAGGTTGGCTGTCGGATTCCACCTGATCAAATAAAAGGCAGAGTGCCTTAAGGTTCACTGAGTTCCCTGTGCTTAGTGATCCCCGTTTGGTTTGGCGGGATGATCTTATTTGTTTGGCCCATAACTGTAGTGCATCTAGTAGCACACCTGCTAAATATTTTGCGTTGTTGTCAATTAGTGCTACCAAACGATAGTTCCCTGGGACCCTTTTGATGCCCCCCCTTAAATATTGGAGCAAGGATCGAGCCACGCCATGAAAGGGGAATGCAATAGTGCTGTAGTATGGTCAAGAAGAGCGGGGTTAGTTGAGCAGCCCAAAATGTTAGGTCTTTCTTGTAAATGGCTGGTGGTATTCAGCCTGCGCCTGGCGCCCCCTCTCTGCAGCACTAGCCAATCTGTTTCTAGACTAAAGCATTGGTAATAGAGAACCAAGATGTTTCCAGATCTCTGCTCTTGAGAAGGAATTCCAGGGGTTGGTTAGCCTCTGGACACTCTCACTGCACAAGGAGCCGGTCCGGTTGAGCTGACTGGATGAAGTCGTCATACAGAAAAGGTTACCAGGTTGGCTCAGAGATGTTAGAAGAGGCCACATTTGGGAGAGTTCCGTCCACTCAGTTTACCGTCCAACAAAAGTTCACGGAGTTGTTTGACCTAATGTCACACAGTAATTTTGTCCTAAAGGAGTTGCATTTCTCCCTTTGATTTTTCCTTTTCTCCACCTTTAGGTATCTTGTTCTTGCCACCTTTAGTTTGCATATTATTTTTGGGTCCATTAGCGACCAGTTAAGGCTTCTCCACAGCTGACTTGATCCTTCTTCTGGTGCTCCTTATCAGGCGCTTTGTTCCCCATCCTTGCAGAGGGAGGGGGGTGGGGGAGGACAGCTTTTGGATATTAGAGTTCTTTTGTTTTTTTCACTGGAACAGACTTCGTGTGCTGGCTTGCAATTTTTTCAGTAAACCTTACTCAGCAGGACAGGGAGTCTCCCTCCAACTTAAGAGTGGCAGCCAATAGTTGTTTGGCTTCTGAGGCCAGACTTGAAAAGGAGTCAGTAATGTACTTGATGCGCTTGAGGTTACCTGTATGCTCTTCAAACCCTAAGTCTACTGCACGGTCGTACACATCCACCCCAATATTGAGGGTTAACTCTTGAGGACGGTGGGCGGTGGTCACTATCCATTTTTTCACCAAAGCCGAAGGAGGTCATGGTATTCAATAGAGGGACACTAACAAAGGTATATTAAAACAAGCATTTACAATGCAATGGTCTCGGCATTGTTAAAGTTAGAGCTATTGGCATTGTTCATGACATTATTTTTGTTTATGTTTTTGTTTTTAAAACATTTAAAGAAACTGCATTGTTATTTGCTGGCCTGCTTTGCACCTGGTGTCCCTCAGCCGAATTGCTGTTTAGTGAAGTTCCTGAGACTGGTGGGGAAAAATATGGCAGTACAAAGGACGTGAACCTGACCACGGTCAGTGTTTTAGGACCAATTTCACTTTTATTTACTATGCAGACCGCATTTGGAAGGGGGCAGTTTTCAATTATCACATTAGCCCTAATAAACGCCACCTACAACAAGTAAATTATGCCGGGTTGAAATATGCGATCAGCACTTTAATAAGCACATAAGCACTTTTTGTACTAAGAGTTCAGGGGACTGAATAAGCCTACAAGCGTACTGAAGTCGTGCTCAATAGCCGAAGTATGAGAAATGACACTACAGAACCGGTTAGGACTCGGGAGGAAGCCCTCGGAGTAGGGAGACAAAGCAAACAATCACTAGGTATAGGCAAGTGACAGATATAAGGAAGGAATGGGAAACCCAGAGAACTGAGAAGAGGGAAAAACAGGATGTTGTCAGACATACAAATGTGAGCAAATATTTTCAAAATGCGCCTTAAAGTATTTATAGCATGTGTGCCATTTTTTATTCGGTTACTTGGAAATAACGGTAAAACGATAATAATGAGGTTATAGTTTGAAGCTTGCTGTCTACATCATTATGCATGACAAAAAAGAGTGAGGGGAGGAATTCGGATTGCTTCGATCTGTCAGAATGTAGCTGGAGGGGTTGAATCAAAATAGAGTGCGCGAGCGGATGAACAGTGCTCGAAGCAGCCTGAAGTAAATTATAGTGTTTTTTTAAATTAGTGCCACGTGTTCAAGAGATCAGTCAAACGCTGTGCGGAATCTCGAGAGCTACACTAGTCGGGGCATCTGTAAATCGGCACAGGGTTAACCATGTTTGCGTTTTTCGAACCACTTTTCTTCCTGCAGTGCTTTAGCTCTCTCGGTTCGCGTTTTCGGACAGACGAACGAAGTTGTGTTCAAGGAAGGAGTGAAAAATGGAAGTTGTGGAACTTCCGAGCGTGTGCAGCCAGAAAAGCAAGAAAGGCGACCTTGTGAACGCCCATTACGATGGATACCTAGCGGAAGATAACACTAAATTCTATTGCAGGTAAGTCCAAGGCATCTTGTTTCTATTGATATATATATATCTGCATTAAAAACATAATTTCATGCCAGCTTTTGAAACGTAATCTTTACAGGGCAGACAGAAAAGTGGAACGACCCTTCGATGGAAATACTGTGACAAAGATTGTTTTTTAGAGGTTCGGCGACTCTTTCACCTTATTTGTTAAGGTTTGCAACGCCAGTATATACCAAGCTCGAGCCAATCGGATTTTTTAGCAGATGACTCGGGCTACACGGGGTAGGAGGGAGAACGGGGTATGAATGCTAGGATAGAGTTACATTACAGCAGCGGGGCATAAGGATGCAGAGAGGAGACAAATCTCCTCCCTGTTCTCACTGCGTGGAAGGTGCAGCTAGCAGAGGATTTGATAGAGCGACGAAAAGTTGTTTGCAGAGGAGAGTGTGGGACGGAACCACTACATTTGCAGATTACCCCCAAAAACATACGTAGCCAGGTAAAATACGTTCAAGAGTTTCATGTCACTGATGGAACTTGGCTTCAGTGCATTTAAGAGCCAATCGGATTTTTTAGCAGATGACTCGGGCTACACGGGGTAGGAGGGAGAACGGGGTATGAATGCTAGGATAGAGTTACATTACGGCCGCGGGGCATAAGGATGCCGAGAGGAGACAAATCTCCTTCCTGTTCTCACTGCGTGGAAGGTGCAGCTAGCAGAGGATTTGATAGAGCGACGAAAAGTTGTTTGCAGAGGAGAGTGTGGGACGGAATCACTACATTTGCAGATTACCCCCAAAAACATACGTAGCCAGGTAAAATACGTTCAAGAGTTTCATGTCACTGATGGAACTTGGCTTTAGTGCATTTAACAGCTAACGTAAAGAAGCCCAATAGGAAACGAGCACACCACCGCCTTTCTCCGAGGCGAAACAGAAATGCCTCGGGAGAAAGGCAGCGGCCATTTCGGATTCGGGGGCGTGTTCTCCTCTTGCCATTGGCTGGAGGAGATAATTAGACTTCTTGAAAAAAACACGCCCCCGAATCCGAAAAGGACGGGGCCTAATCGGAATGATGGACCTCTTCTCCAATGGCTGGCCAGCATTCAAGAGGCCAGCCAATGGAGAACAGGGGAGAAGAGGGGCGGGTTCAAGTCCCTCTTCTCCAAGTCATTAAATCTCGGATCGAGACTGCGCAAGCTCAGCCTTCGAGCCGAGACCTAAAAACAGAAGCCCCGATGCTTGTTAAGTATGAGAAATCGGGCAGTTTGTCAGGGAGTATTCAACCATTTAAGGCTCTGAGGCCAAGATGTTCAGGGTTACCTCGTAAGGACCATCCTCTCTTATCTTTCTGCCACCCGGGGGGGTGGGGGATCTTGAAGTGCAGTTGCCAATCGCCATCTTGCGTGTCTGTAATCTCATTTGAAAGTAGCCAATCATTAACCACATATTGAAGTAGCCTGACATCTTAATGTCCTTGCTGGGCTTCTCTGATCTGAGGCCTAAAGTAATGTAGATCAGTTTGTTAGAGACCTCTGTCCTTAAACTGGAGTTTCAGTGGATATAAACGTTTACCAAGGTGTTTTTTCTGGATTGGCCGTTGGGAGTTTCGATGGATAAACCCACTACCAGGAGCCGTGCATGATTACGGACTTGTTCCCAGGACTCAATTGTACAGGTAGTGGATACATATATAGCAAGACCACCCCTGCTACAGCCATACTTTCGTTGTTTAATTTCAAGGATGAAATGGTTTGTGTGGCCCTCAGATGATAAGCCTTCTGTGACCAGGCCTCTTGGAATAGAACAATTTCAAAAGAACAGAGATATAAGAGGGTTTCCAGGACTCCCAGTTTATTTGCCAATCCGCTGATGTTCCGGGAGCATATCTTGAGTGCCCGGACAGGGGGACCAGTTAGGCGCCTATTTTGTCAGTGAAGCAGTCTGGTTAAACTGAGGTTTCCCAACAGCCAGCCCCAATTGCCTGCCACTTCAGGGCCTGCAGCTTGCTTTTCATGCCGACCCCTGGCTCGCTCAGTTGCTAGTACAGGAGTTTTGCCTAATGCACCTCTAAGGGCCAAGTAAACCAGTCTAGGCTCAGTCGATGCTAAATGCTCTTTCGTCAGACTTTCGAGAACATGCGGGTATCAAGGTTCTCTTGATGAGGTGATGATAACACCCCACTGTTTGAAGGTATGAGTATTTCTCAAAACTTTCAGGGCGAACTTGGTGGATCTCCAGGTTATCTTGGTCATTTCGTTGTTGCCAGGCACTGGAGAAATAAATTCAATAGAAATTATGTCTTGCAATGTGATATCTCCGAGCATGCACATAGATCGAAGAAGCTTGAGGATGTTATCTTGATTTAAAATGTCAAACGGACCTCTAGACTTGTATTGCGGATAAAATAGTGTGAAAGCAGTTGCAGTTTGAGCTTGCGTAGTGTCTAGGCAGCTTATTATTTAAACCCTCATTTCTAATTTTAATTTACAGAGTTTTACCGCTATATGCCCTCAGAGCACACTATTCGTGGAAACCTAAAGAACATAGCTGGACACATTATTTACACCATAACATGGCATTATCACTCAGGCGCAATTTATTTATATAAACACAATGAGTATTACTTTCTCATTGCCATCTAATAACTCTAGTTCACATCAAAAGTGCAACTGCATTAAGAGCAGTGATTTCACAAAATCTTAAAATAACAAGTTTGTTGTAACCATTGATAAGGGGTGTATGCAACTATCTCAAGGGTCCATAAATACACCCTGTGGAAGTTCAATATCTAAAGTCTATGGACCTCACTCATTTGTAGGCCCAAGTCTTATTTAGTGAATCAATCCATTCTAGTCAATTTATCTAGAAGAACTCCTCGTATTCAAAGGGATGACATGTTTCGGCCTGACACTTTAGACCTCATCAGGACAGTTACATTGGACCATGCACAAACTGCCTGGGTGTAAAGGGTGAGAAAATGCTTTTTATTTTTAAAGCTATTCTTAAAAAAGGTTTTTGTCCAAGTGCTATGATGCCAGACATTATTAAGCATATAACAATAGAATTACTATATGGTTATTTAATTGCATAACTCAAAGAAATCTTCATTCGGTCAGAGCCTAACCATAAAAGCAAAGTAAAAAAGACAATGCCAGTGCGTAACACAGGCCCCCGCAGCCCCTGCGATGCGGGGGGGCACCCCAAGTTCCAGGGGGCCTCTTCAGCACCATACTCTGCCCAGAGAGCTCCTTAATGGGTCCGGAGGGGGCCCCTCCACGCACCCTGCGGGGAGGCCCCCCTCAAGTTTCGTTACGCCAGTGGACAATGCATGGTAGAATTCAAATCAAGACCCCAACTTTTCAGGCGCAGCGGGCTTAGGCCCCTACCATGTTCCTCAAAACTACATTTCCCATGATGCCCGGCCGGGCGCATAGGTATTTCTGTCAGAGTATGCACGCATTCGGCGTGCATAATTACTTCCGGTTCAGGAATCCAGCACCGGACTCTGCAGCGATGAGAGCACGGGTTGTTCACTGCTGGATGTTCGAGAGAGCGACCCTTAATTTCCCCCTCCAGGTATCACAGTATTGACTTCGGCTTGTGAGCAGCGCTCTGCTCACACGCGCTGAGTAAGGACCGGTGTCTTCACGTTTTGCTCAGTTACGATTACGTCATGGTGGTGGAAGCGAGGTATTCGTTTTGTAGTTCCTTTGATCGTCCCGCAAGCTGCTTACTGCTGAAAGACATTTACTACTTCCATGGTGTGACGTATCCCTAGGGGGTATAGTTGCCTTTTCCGTTTGATATATTTTTGCCTTGATACTTTCTTTTCATCCAAATTTATAAGCTACTTTGAATTAGCGTTCAGGTGAACGCGAAGAGTTTGTGTTGAATCTGGGATGAGGTTCAGTGGTGCGAGACTTTGTTTATTTTCAGTGCTGAACTCACCCTAGGATTTGTTTCTTTCCAGTCTCTTCCCTGATGCTTGTGGTATGTGAAGTGGGTGATTATCTTTCCTACAGTTGACAGTTGTTGGGCATGTATGTAAGAGGCAGACCACAGAAGTAAATCATTAGTGTTCTTGTTTTAGCAGAAAACAGCAAGGAAGATACAATTGGATGGTTTTATCCAGATGGAAGTTCTTATGTATAGATGGTGTTTCTACATTTGAAGGTATACAGCAGTCCTGGCATTTAGCGAGACTAATGAGTGCAGACAGCTTAATATTTAAGTAATAATGTGTTGTTTTCTTTCACAGCTTCCTATTCCCTGCAGTTCCCTTCCCTATTTCCTATCCCTCGCTTGACCACTTCACCACTCTATGTATGTATACCAAACCATAGAGTTGGAGATGTCAGGAGGAGGACCATTTTAAGCAACATTCCGGTTCTGAGGTGTTCCCATTCGCTGGAAACTGACAACTACACATTTTGAATTCATTAAAAAGGTTACCATCAGGTCTTTCATTCAGGCATGTTCTCCTAAAAAATAAATTAACATTTATGAAGCATATTTTGTCCTCCATTTCAAATCTGCAAATATATCATTAAAGACAGAGAAACAGATTTCTGGGGTAGACAAACATTGTAAAAAATGTAAACCTTCTTGATCTGGCATTGAATTTATATTACTTAAAATGGGGCCAAAGAAACCGGTTCGTATAGTACAATACAGTATGCACAAAAGCATAAAGTGCAATGTGGATTGAATAGAGACAGCATCCTATGGGCAGCACGGAAGCTTAGCAAGCCAGGATCCTGCCTTGGGAAATGCTACTAAAAAATGGACCATATTCAGTCGTAACTTTGTGAGATAAAATCTATGCTCGGCATTGGCTATCAAGGTTACGTACGGTGCATTCCCATGGAAGTACAGATAGGAACAAACCTTACTACTGTGGCTATATCAAGCACCTTAGCAATCCTAACCTTCTCCCTATCCTCCAGGAACTTTTCTTTTCCTACGCCTTTGACGTGGAGGTAATACTACCTGGACAATCAAAGATAGTGCTCAAGCCCAAGTTGGAAAAGGTATTTTAAACATATGCCAACCAGGGAAGGGCCATTATATGGCTAGATTTCATACAGTCCACTATTACCTTGCAAAAAAATGTAGTCTCATGACCAAAGGTTCAGCCACAGTAGTAGAGGGGTCACTCCAACTGGGTCCTCCAAGTAAATAAGGCGCTGTTCCTGATGTGAGATAAAACTAGGTGTAGTTTTGGGGATGGCTAAAAGTCTACACAATTTGTTTTCAGCAGTCTGTAAATTGCACATGCCTGCATATTCAATTACACCAGCTCCATATGTTTCTGAAGAGAGACATTAGTTTTATAAATTGTAGACATCTCTCTCAGGGGCTAATGGCCTAACTGTTTTACAAATCTACAAACATGAAGCCACCATCTTCTGTGTTCTCAACACAGTTAGCCTGTCCTAAATCAAGTTTACATCAAATAAAGTTCAAAATGGATACTTTAGCAGTCAAAGTTGATCCGATAAAAAAATGTAGTTCTTGTATCTTTGGACCACAGGTTTTATAAAAGATTTACAGTGGTTGATCTTCAAATTTAGCTTCCCCATAAAATCATTAAACACATCTAAAAGTGCCTGCAATCCATTTGCTCTATGTGCGATAAGAACTGTATCATCTGTGTATAAAAGAACAGAGACCAGGCGGGGGCCTATCTTAGGGACATCTATTACACCAGATGCTAAAAAATACTTAAGGGCATTTATATAACAAGCATTGGCATAGCCAATAGGTCTCGCCTTTGGGACCTTATAAGTGTTTAGTTATCCAGCACAATATCCTTGGTGCAACAACATCAACTGTTGCATGGGTAAACACTTATAAGGTCCCAAAGGCGAGACCTATTGGCTACGCCAATGCTTGTTTATACATACTTGAGTGTTAACAATTGCTAAACAAAAGATTTTTACAATTTTAGGATCTACAAAAAAACCTTTTTATTGTTGCTCTCAGCTTTTTATAAGAAATTGTATTGTTGTGGTTTTAACCCCTTCCATGCTTATGACGAGCCCAGCTCGTCATGAGTCACATTGGAGCTGTACTCATGACGAGCTGGGCTCGTCATAACAGCCGCGGTCTGCCCACGCGCGATTGATTCCCCACCTGTGCGGGCAAATTAATCCATGGGCGGAGTCGTGACGAGCCCACCTCGTCATGAGCACAGCTCCACAGTGACTCATGATGAGCTGGGCTTGTCAAGAGCACTGCGGCGCTGAAGCCCCCCCTCCCCCCGCGCCGTGGTGGAATTACCCTCGCGGCAAAGGGGTTAATTAACTGAAACAGTAAATATTTTGAACTAGAATTAATGTCTTGAGGAAACAGTGGACTTTAACCTGTAGCTCTAGAATTCAGCCTGAATATGTCCACCGTGCTGACATCGGGGACCCCTTTGCCAACAGAGAGCACAAGTCTTCACTCAGTGCACCTGATAATAGTTTTGACACTTACCATCAATAGATCCATTACATCTCTCAATTTATACTCTTCTTCTTGTCCTTCCTAGATCCAATAAATATACAAGACAGTGATGGATGGAATGCTTGAATTAATCTCAGCCACTGGTAATTAGTCGGGCCACATCCCAAACCATCGTTATTTTGAACACCGTGCCACCTCAGTTTGGACCCATCTAAAGCAAATCAGTCTTGACCCTGCTCCAATAGGAACAGTCCAGCCCAAACTGCCAGGTCAAGTCCACCCTTTCTTGAGTCAAGGCATCGGAAGAACATATTAAGCAGTCTTAAAAGCCAAGTCCTTTGCAAGATCCAAGGAACATATGATCATTTTTATATGAAAGAATACAAAGTATGTATTGAAGCCCTCTCCCTTGATTTACCATTGCAGTTGATTTATTAATTACTAGGTCCTCCCAGACATTATGCATTCATTTGCTTGTACTGGCTCGGCAACTAGATAATAAAAAGCTTGCTAAGCACATCTGGCCTTCCAGCAATAAATTAGATGTATTCTGCAGCTTTTTAAATGCCAAATATCAGTATATCACTAAGCATATACAGTAGCAAGCAATTTCACAGTTCAGCTTGTACAATTTCCTTTATTTCACCTCATAACTTCCTTCGAACTCCACAAAACTCTTCTCTGCACCCTTTTCAAAATGTATTAGTTGCAGTCCGTCTACGGAGTGTTTACATAGCAAGTATTTAAATGTGTAGTTTATGTATAGTGTTAAATAGTTTGCATGAATAAACTGGAAAAAAACTTCCTAGAATTTAATATACTGTTGTCGTATGTACACACAGGTGACCTATGTGGGTCTGCATGCATTTATATCACATCTACAGTGGGGTGACGTGCACGAGAGCTTTTTTAAAGGTGTTTTAAAGCGGAAATTATAGGTACTGGGATGTGTTTAAATGTTGCCTGCTTGATGGTCGTTCGCGAAGGGGCCTCAACAAGCACTGGGGTTGGTTTTTGCGGTGAGGCAAGTATCTGCTGTCTCTTTGAAAGTTAAAAAGTGTCTCTAAAAAGACTGTTAAAATCTGCATTCCTTTAGAGTACAATTGTTTTTAAAAGTTTCTTTCTACAGGTTTACATCCACAGATTGCAGGCTATCTCCAAAAATGTCCACGTGCTAAATTCCTGAAACCCTGCATGAAAAATGGACTGCGTCCAAAACTTCAATTTTTCCCTCACTCATTTACTTTGAAAGCCTCTCTTCTACATGCCTCTTGTGGATATAGCATAATCTAAATAACATGCCTTTCTTAATCTCTTCTTCATGAAAACCACACCCCTGCAACCTAATATTATCTGTTCATTTCATCAACCATTCGCTTCTCACATAACCCCCTTTAATGATCACACCCAATGCATTCATGTTCTACAAAGAAACTTTAGAAAATGCATGTTGTGGTTTCTTTGAGAGCACGAGACTAATCGCAATAACCAATGGATTGACTAAGTTTAGGCTTCCAGATAGTCTGTTACTCGCTGTAAATCACTTCCACCACTCGTCAGGGGTAGTACGCACTACATGAATGCAACTTCAATTCAATGGAGCCATCAAACACAATGTGGTGCCCTAACTTTACAAACCCGTGACCACTTACCAGTACACTTTGCCACTCCTGCACAGTCTGCCAACATATAATGTTCAGAGATCGGCTTTTATAAACCAGACAAGTGCTTCTCAAAGTTTACTGTTTGCACCACGCTGGGAGACTCAGAAACATTCACACATTATTATTCTCTGCAGCTTGCTTAAAGGAAAAGTAAAATAAAATAAAAATAAACTTCAGCTCTTCAAAACCACAAAGCAGGCGATGTGGTTGACCTCTGTCCGGTAGTATGTTTACTTTGGATAGCGAACGTAAAAACACACACACATTCCTACCTGCTCTAGAAATTTGACTGCCATTTGGAAAGTCCTGCAGCCAGGTAAAAGCTCGGATTTCTCCCACAGAACCAAGGGGTGTTTATTTACAGATGCGGCCACGGCACTTCACGCCTGTCACCTCCTCCACACGCACCGGACTTTCAGCGGAAAACCTTTCCAGGGGATTTCTGTTCAAAGATTTCATTGTTGAATGAAGAACGCTGTCCACAGTAAAGTGTGGCGTTAAACGCACTTTGCCAACAGAAAGTGCAGCAGTGCTAGTGCAGTAGAGCAAAATGCGAGCCTCGCGCCGCTCTCTCCAGTCTGAAAGCTATAAGAAAGGACGGCCAAGCCCACCTACACACAAGAGGGCGCCCCACACCCAACAACTCAGTAACCTGATCAGCAAGACTCCAGAGATATGAAAGCAACTACGATTGCTGTTTGCAGTAAACAATAGATGGACGGAGCCACCTTGTAAAGCGCTTGAAAAACAGGTGAAATAGCAAAATCACTATTCCTGAATTTTCCGTCGGGTTCATTGCAATGAATTGCTGCAGTCCAAGCAAATCTGAAAAAAGCGTGTGTGCCTCGCGCTAAAAGTAAACAAGGAAAAAACACACGCAAAAAAAAGCGCTCGCCAGTCAGCCACTGTTTATTTTTGCATCGCGCTGTCACTTTAAGCGCGATGCAAAAATAAACATGCGGCCTGCTTTCCTTCTGCCATGAAAGGTTTCTTGTCTTTATGGGGCCATGTGTTTGAAACACATAGCTCCATAAAGATAAGAAAGCTTTTACCACACACGTAAGGCAACCGAGCCAGTCCAACTGGGACGGCTCCATAAAGATAAGAAAGCTTTTACCACACACGTAAGGCAACCGAGCCAGTCCAACTGGGACGGCTCTAAAAGAGAAAAGTGTACGTCACTGGATGCTCTTTTCCAATGGCTGGCCACCGTTTAGCATAAACGGTGACGCCAGCCAATGGAAAAGAGTGGCGGGGCTTAAACCCCGCTAGTGAAAGCTACTCTAAATCATTAAATCTCGCCAGCGAGACTGCGCATGTCTGCGCAGTCTACGCCAGGCTAGACCTAAAGTACAAATAAAAAAGGTGCCAAAATGCAACCCTGCTTTACCCATCCTGTAACCTTAATGGGGTTTGTACAGTCACCATTTTGTATATAACAGACTTTTGTGGAGGTATACCAATGGAGGCGCCCAAGTAGTTCCACTGGAAAAAGGTCCATACCAGCTTGTTCCATTAGCTTGCCTCCATGTCTGCAAAGTCAAAGGAACAGGAGAGGTCCATGAAGGCCATATTTATGGCATCTCTCCTGGCCTTGATGTATTTCCCCAGAATTAGAGATAGATTTAATACCTGTTCAACAGTGCCTAAACAGGGCCAAAATCCATACTGGACATCTGAAAAGAAGGAGTTTTACTCCACCCATACCTCTTATTTTCCCGGAATTACATGCCTTGAATTTCTGCAGATGAATCTAACAATGAGATAGCGCGGTAACAAGCTGCGAGGCTCCCGTCGCCCTTCTTAAATATAGGCACTATAATGGATTACCTCCAGGAGCCAAGTGGACCTTTTTTAATCACAGCTCTAATTATATTTGACAGGCCTAAAAAATTGTATTGTGCCTAAATAAATCGGTTGGTACCCCGTCAGGGCCCGGGGACTTTCCAGCGGCAGCACTCGATATAGCCTTTGATATAACAGACACTCTAATCCATCCCTCAAACCAGGTATTATCTGGGGCGAGATCTGATTTCCCCATTGGTGTAGGATGAGTCTCTAACATAATGCTAGAGTTATATAAGCGCCTTCTGAGATATGGCACTCTATACTGGTAGTCGGTTGATCTGAAAAGAAAGGACAGTACAGTTTTCCAGAAGGCTCTGTTGTACCTCATCTGAGCTGCACCTTCCAGGTCTTCCCAAATAGCATAACTCAACGTTTTTATATAAGTACATTGTGCATTGAAATGAGAGATCTATACGGTATTGTAAATAATATGTCCATCCATGGTTCCTTTTGTTTTCACAACAAATGTGATCGGAGGACACAACGGTGCAAAACTCTGTAAATTGATATTAGATATATGGGTTTAAATAATACGCCAACAATGATGTGTGCGATATTGAGCTAAACTGCCAACGGGCCAAACCAATCCCAAAGGGAACTACTTATTATATAATGATTTGGTAGCCCTGATTTCAGAGTGGCAAATCGGGTAATTCCTGAGTTCCTTCTGCTATTGGCACCTGTCCTTTCCTTATTCTTAGGTAATGTTGCACTGATGCTGTCCATGTTAGAACTTTGTTATAAATCTTGGTATACAACTTTTAATTACACAAAAGACAAAATGATTTACATTGCCAATGCTTATTTCAATGCATGATGTACATGAAAGAGTTAACTCTCACAAAATATGTGAGCAGAGTTTACTTTCGGTAAAACACAGTTTTTTTTAAATGAAGGCGACAGTTTTAGAAAATGTTAAAGCACAGCTATTCAATTACTACACGTCTAGGTAAACTTACACCATCTTGATGCAAAGTAGCAAATAGTGTTACTTGGCTTTATTTTCAGACAACTCTCCAGCACAAAACCAAGTTTTGTACTGAAAAGTGAATCCCAAATTAACAGTTTGCATCACTTTTTGTGACTTTGCACAGGTGCAAAGTGTTGATAAATCTATCCCGTCATGTATAACACTTCACAAAATACCAGAATTGCCCGAAACATGACAGACCAGATTTATCAACACTTTCGGCCAATTCTGGCATTTTAACCAACAGCACTGTGCATACAGGGTGTTAGAAGGTGGTTCTGACACTATGGGCCGCCCGGAGTTTTTCGCTTTTTGAGCACCTTATTGTTGAGCTTTTACTGTGGGGGAGCCTCATAAGTTGGGACTCACCCACAGTGAACTCAGGATGGAAGAGACATGCTAGGGAAAGTCAGTGTTTTTTACTGTGTTTTCACTTCCTTATTCCCCTATGGGAATGTAGAGCCAGGGGCTAGATTAACTTCAATTAGGCCTACAGATTCCAGACACGCACTTATGTCCAATGTAGCAAATGTGAAAAGAAGTATTCTGCAGAGTCCAAAGTCATATTTGTACTGCTTTTGGGTCATCCAGAACTGTCATATTTCTCTGAGCCAGCCATGACCAGACCCAGGCTGCCCTCATCTGGATGGATTGATAACCTTACTTCCTCAAGCTAGGGCCTCCTCTCCACGAAGAGAAAATGGGTGGGGCTGCAGGCCAATCCATCAACTGCTGTCGCTGGGTGCCAGGCACCAGGCTGCACCAAGGAGGGAAGGAGTTGGGTTTCAGAGGCCATGTGGACAGAGACACTGGACGACGCCATTTTGAACAAACCCAGAGGCTGGACAAGAAGGAGGGAGCAGGGGCAGGAAAGTGATGTGTCGCTGTTTGATAGGACCAACAGGGACTTCCTGCCAGCCCCCTACTCAACTTTTAAAAAGTGCTTGCACAGGAAGAGAAGCTCTCTCTGGGGTGTGGTCGGCGGAGGCTGAAGGTGCTGGAGCCTGGCGCAATGGGCAGTTGGAAGGAGAGACCCCCTGACTGCCCCCAGGACCCTATCAGCACCAGAAGAAGAGTCCAGGACCGGTGCGCAGGAGCAGTGGCCTCTGCGCAGGGAGAAGTGAGGCCCCGAAGGAGAGCCAGGCGAAAGGCTGGCGCAGAGAGCCAGTGAAGACCGTTCCCTGCAGAAGGCACCCTCTTGGAGACCCGGAGGGAGAAGGAGAGTGCTGTCAGTGGCTGGGGGCGCCACCAGGAGCAAGAGGATGCGAAAATAGAGGAAATCAGACCCCTGGGGGCTGAGATATGCCCCCCAGAAGGTACACGACCTTTGATGGGACCAACGACGAAGCATGTGGGGCTCCGCCGCCGGTCTGGAAACTGCCCCCGGGGTGGGTCAGGTCCCGGGGGCTGCCCCCCATGGAAGGAAATTCGGGGTGCGCCGTCGCGCACCCCGTGAAGGTTCCCCGCGGGATGCCAGGAGCCCACCCCGGCCCCCACCGAAAATGGAGGAGGGGGAGCGCCGTCGCGCTCCCCGGGAAGGTGGCCCTTGGCAGGGGGCCAGGAGCCCACCCTGGCCCCCACCGATGCTGAGTGAGGGGGGAGCGCCGTTGTGCCCCCTGAAGATGTTCGGGGGCCCGGGACCCCATCCCCGGGCCCCGAGGGTGGAGAAGGTGGGAGGGAAGTGCCGTCGCACTCCCCCCGACGAACCGCTCCTTGGAGGATGCGGCGTGTCTGCCCGCTGGAGCGGGCAGATGAGAAGAGTTGTGCCGGCTCCCACGGCAGCACGCGAGGGCGCTGGCCGGGTGGGGAGCCGGCAGGGGCAACCGGGGGTGGGCTCCCCAGGCTGCCCCCCCATCTCAGAGGCATGCGGGGGTCCCGGGTGGGACCGGGACCCCAAACACGAAGAGAGGAGGTGCGAGGGGCCCGGGTGGGACCGGGCCCCAGAAACCAGAGGGAGCGGCCGGGGGTGGGCTCCCCGAGTCGCCTAGCAGCACCTGGGGGTCCGGGTGGGACCGGGCCCCCCACCGAGGGAGGAAGATGCGGCGAAGCCACCGGCACCACCAGCGCGGCTCTCCCCGGCACAGCAGGAGAGCCGCTCATCTATTATGCATCGAAAGGAGCTGGAAGCGCCCCATAATGCCTTGCAAGGCATGGGGAGAACATAGTTTTTGGCGCCTGGTGGCCCCCAGAGGAGGGGGTCACCCTCATGTGTGAAAGAAAGTGCATGGGGGCTGCAGGAGCACCGCAGCCTCCCCCAGCCTAAAGGAGAACAATCCCCCCATAAGTTTCATGGGGCATCTGAAAGAATAACCCCTCAAGGGCTCAGCCAGCATTTATCACCTTCTGGGTTGGAACTTATGTTCTACAGCTGAGGGTGTACTACGAAGTGCATCATGGAGTGAAGGGCTGAGTTGGGGATGTCTGGAGAAGGGCATTCCCTGGAGGTGAAGTTGTGTAACTGCACCGAAATGCATTTACTAATGGTTATTTCTTTCAGAGGGACTGAAATTCATTTGTTTAATGTGATATGCTGGTGTAAGGTGATGTCATAAGCCAAGTGGGGTTATGTTGCCAGACAGTCCTGCTAGGGTGTCTGACTGTATATGCGTAATCCTGTGATTTCATATGTGAAGCCTTTAGGGGCTGTGATTGCAATGCATTCAAATGATCAACTAAGGTGATGAGTACTGTCATTCTAAAGTATGCGTAAACATGGATTCTTGCTGCTGCGCTTAGGTGAAGACCCCAGACTGCTAGCCCTTAAGTAGGAGATGCTCAGTCAGGGTCATGTGTCACCAAGGCAAGTTTACCCCTTTTTAATGCTTGTTGAGGTAATGGGGTGGGTCGCTACTGGGATGGTGCCAGTGTGCAGGGCCCTTGCTCCAGGTTATGTTCAACTAACTGCATCGGGGCAAGTTGATGTGCATACATGGGAGTGGTGGTACTAGACCCCACCCCCCCTGCGGGAGGGGTGGAGATGTTATGCAATGTCACAAAGTAATTCCAACAGCTTATGTATATTTGTAAATTGGTGCGTAGTATTGAGTAGTGTGTGTGTTTAATAAATGTACTCTTACAAAGCAAAGTACAGACTGGACAATCAATTATTGAGTGTTATTTCTGCGCACCTGCAAATGGCGATTACTAGCCCACACCACCTCCCTTGAGTAAGCCTCAGACAGCTCTGCAACGCTACCCTCTGAGAGTCAGGCGCTACAATTTGGTTCCCAGTGAAGGACAAATGCAGTCATGTTATTTGTGCAGGCCTCACAGATGCTGCCTCGTTTTCTAACACAGGGGGTTTTGAGTACATATTGAAGTGCCACAGTAAAACTACAAGCCCCACAATGTAACATGCAGTCAGCTGAAAAGCCAGGACTAACATTAAAACTACAGTGGTTCACTTTGGACTCGTTTAAGTGATAAATTATCAGATATTGTAAATATGAATAAGTCAAATACAATTGATACTCATAACACCAATAGACGAACACCTACACATTCAGTTCATCACATTTGATCAATTGGAAAGCTTTCATTTATTCACGAAAAAAAGTGCCCAGAAAAGTGATCACACATGAAACAAACTTGATAAAGTGACATGTAAGTACAAAGATGAAACAAATGACTTGTGACCCAGAAATCAAAAGGAAACAACAAGGTCTAGGACTGTGAAAGCACTCAAGTTGAATTCTTGACAGTTTTTTGGGCTGAGCATATATTTCACAAACCTTGCCTTTTAACTCGTAAGTACCCAGCCCTGTCCCTATGGATACCCCGGAAGCAGAGATGCACACATTGAATAGCTGAGCCTGACGTGCTGCGTCACCGTTCAGCTCTGTGTAAAGCTGCACTGCCTCAGGCGGTGCTGCGCGGCTCTCTTACCCGGTCAGCTCCAGCAGCAAGCTATTCAGGCTGAGCCCCCGGGCAGAGTGTGCGGACACCACAGCCAGGATCTGCGGGAACTTGAGCACCATGCACACAAGCAGGGTGCTCCAGTTGGCGAACACCAGCAACTCGGAGGTCCCCATCATCCCGGCGAGCAGGGAGCAGCAAAGTAGTTCACCTCCGTCTCCGGCTATCACTCCCGCGCTGCGACTTTAAAAGCCCGACCGCAGCATCCCTGCCCAGCCGGTTCCCGCTCCTCCCTCGGTTGTTGTTCGGCCCAGGGGGCGTTGTCTGCACCAGTGACGCGGCGGAAGGGCAGGCATTGGGAGGGTGCAGCCGAGGATGCCTCGCAATGCTGCCCCGGGCCTTTACTGGAGTCGTATTTACAACGTCCTGCTAAACCTGCTGACAGGCCCAACTGTGCAGCTGATCCAGTGGCCAGGGCTCGAAGTGAGATAAACAAGCATTTGCAATGCAATAGGTCTCGCAGTTACGAGAGTTTCAGCTATTGGCATTGTAAATAACAATGCCTTTTATTTATGTTTTTAAAAGAAAAACAAAAATAAAAAGTATTATTATTTGCAATGTCAATAGCTCAAACTCGCGTAAATGCGAGACTTATTGCATTGCAAATGCTTGTTTTTTTTAAGGTCATAGCAGTAGATGGAGGCTTTTGGATGTGAGTAAAAAGGGTTTTTTGGAGGGGAAGATTCAGAGGGAAGAGTTTAGAAAGGTTTGTTTCCTGTGAGCAGAATCGAAGCATCCCCGGTACAGCAACCATGTAGACCAGTGTTTAAATTGCATGTGCTTATTTGAGCAGTTTTATATGGCGCGAACTTGCACCTGGGGTACTGGAGCGCTCTACATGAGCACCAGTGCCACGACACAATGTTATGTTGATGTTTTTTAGGTATTGGACAGAGATCGGTGCTCGCACTGGTTCCCCTGTTCCAAAGACGGCAGTTCTGGCCGTAAAGTCAAGCCGAAAGGGAGCTGTTCAGTCAGTCAAGGTTTCCCCTAGGGCGTTACGCAGAATGTGATCCATGTACGTCCAGGTGAGCAAGCAACAGAGCAAAGCGTGAGAAACGAAGCCCCGGCACCAGCACATAAGCATTATTTATACAATGTCAATAAGCGCCAAAGCTGCAGCCTGTGTGACATTCACGTGACGGCGTGAGCCCCAGGAACGTAGAAAGCGTCCAGACCCGACCCCAAAGGAGCCCCGAAAATGGATGTAACTATAGCGCGCTCCGATCTTTCTTGGCCCGCTTCGCTTCATGCTGCACCATTCTGATCCAGGAGGTAGCATCCAAATCTGGATACACTGCCGTGAAAGACCCTGGCTGCCAACAACTGGCGCGCAACTAACTAACCTCACGTGTACCTGAACCAAGCAGCTCGGCTAGCTGGCGCTACAAATAACGCGCGGAGCCACTCGCCGACTGCCGGACTAGGAGTAAGAACTGCTGCGGACATGAGCGCATGCTAAGATCGCGGCCAATCAGCAGTTTCAAATCCTGTGCGGCGTATTGCGATTGGCTAAGGTGACTGAAATGCTCAAATCCTAGGCTAGTTCTCATATCGTCAGTACCGCCCACTCCTAGAAGGTCTAGCAGAATATGATCAGACATGGGATTGGTTGTTAATCGACCCAGAAGTGGTAAAGTTATTGAACGAATGATATCCGTTGAATGATGAGCTGGGTTTACCGGTAATAGACTGAGTTTACAGATGATCTGTGTAAGTAGGTATATTTAGTTTTTACGTTGCGATTTGTGCCTATGCTGAGTGACAATTAAGTAAAAGTTTTCATTCTGTTATCACCCAGTTAGACGAGTTTAGAAGCCTGGACCTCAGCCCTAACTTTGCATACAAACGCACTACAATTTATTTTTTCATGCATCGTTTGCCAATCGCGAACGGCATCGCGCTGATATGAACAAAAGATAAACTCGTTGGGCTCAGCACACACATTGGCTTTGTAAGCGCGGAGTAGATAAATAGGTCAGTGTCGAAAACACGTGAAATTCAATACGGGCAGGAAGTGGGATGAGGGAGGGGGTGGCAAATGGCGTGTACATTTCGCGGGCGCTTTGATGAGAACATCAAAGCGCCCGCGAAATGTACACGCAGGCTGCCAAATGGTGCGCGCGCACGGCGCACATGCACTGTGTCAAAGCGGCCGTGCGGCCCGCGAAAGTGAAAGCAAACGAGTGCTTTGAGGCCTCCAAATGGTGCGCGCGCCCGGCCGACGCACATGCACTGTATTTGGAGACCTGAAAGCACTCGTTTGCACTTCCAAAACTCGCTTACTATAAGTCTCGCCAGAGCAGCGCTAAAGCGCTGTCTCAGGCGAGACCTAAAAACAAGCATTTGCAATGCAATCGGTCTCGCCTCTGGGACCCTATACGTATTTAGCGATTCAGCACATTTAGGGTAGGCTGCATGAAATGGGGAAACCCGCTGTGTTGAATACAAACCTATCACAATTTGGGTAGACTTTAAGGACAGGGTTTGGGGCATTGTGACAAAGGGCGAGAGTTCTGCAGAAGGACGGAAACGGGGGGGGGGGAACCACGGGATAGCATAGGTAGAGACCAACAGAGTTTGGAGGGTAGTAGTCAGTTTAAAAGAGATAAACACAGAGGGAGAGGAGAAACTAAAAGAAAGAGAGGGACAGAGTTTTGAATGGGAGGATAGGCGGGGCAAGCGTGCATGTGAGGGTGAGAGAGTTTAAAGAACAGAGACAGGCAGAGTTTTGTGGTGGAGGGAAGGACGCTGGATTTAAAGGGACTGCGCATGAGACAGAGAAAGTGAGTTTGAGGGGCAAACCGTGAGTTTGAAAGATTGTTTCATGGGACGGGTAGCGTTAGACAAAGGGGCAGACATCTGGGGCACAGACAGGCAGAAACATGATTGTATGCCCCTTCTGGTTGCTAATAAGCGCTGCCCTTCAAATTTTCTAGGACCGTACCAAGTTATCCAGTCCATATTTCTTTTATGCTTCTACAGTTTTTTGGGGAGGCCTAGAAATACAAGTACCCCTGGTATCTTCGACAGTTAAAACACAGGCATTTCTAAAGTCAATTACTCTGGAAAATAAATAAGCTTAAAATCGCCAAATACATGGGTTAAATAATAGGCATTGGGATTTTAAAAACAAAAATAGCTCAAGCATAGCTTCGCCACCACCATCACCGACTTCATCGCACCCCACGCCATCGCCTCCACCAACTACATACTCATTGGAGACCTGAACTTCCACCTCGATAACCCCAGCGACCCCCAACTCCACCATTCTTCGTGACAACCTCGCCAGCATCGGACTGAAACACACCAACACACAGAGCAGGACACACCCTCGACCCCATCTTCACGACAGGAAACAGCGTCCATTTCAGCCACACAGCGCACCCACCATGGACCGACTACCTCTGCGTACACTTCGCCGTCAACAAACCCAAGGCACCCAAACCAGCCCCACGCCCACCACAAAGGAACTGGAGCAAGGTTACCGACGAACAACTCAAATTCACCCTCACCCAACACAACCGCACCTGGGCATCTGACGCAAACAAAGCAGCCACAGAACTACACATCTGGATCTCCGACGAGCTCGCCCCGCTGCGCAACCCTGACATACAACGTTCCAGGAAAGCCGCCTGCTTCACTACCTCTCTCCAAGAAACCAGGCGCATCTGCAGACGCCTGGAGAAGAACTGGAGAAACACCAAGACACCCGAAAACCACACCACCTACAAGGACGCCATGACGGACTCCCACAACCAAATCAGAGCCACCAAAAGGAACTTCATCCACAACAAAATCCTCACCAACTCCACCAACTCCAAGGAACTTTTCAGCGTCATTCAAGAATTTGCCAACCCACGCTGCAAAGCCACAGACATCACCCCATCCCAAGACCTCTGTGACAAGCTTGGAACCTACCTCCTCAAAAACGTCTACAACAAATTTGTCGACCACCCACCAGGCGCCATAGATGGCCCTCCGGCCCAGAGACTCCAGCCGACCCACCATCTCCAACTGGACACCCATCACGGCCGAAGACACCGCCTCGACCATGAAAGGCATCTACACGGGAACCCCCATGACCCCTGCTCCCCTCACATCTACCACAGAGCCACGGCCACCATCACCCCCGAACTACAATGCACCATCAACACAACCTTCAAAACAGGAACCTTCCCAGACGACTGGAAGCACAGAGAAGTCAGACCTCTGCTCAAAAAGCCCACAGCTGACTCCACCGACCTCAAGATCTATCGGCCCATCTCGCCCCTCTCCTTCGCAGCCAAAGTCGCAGAGAAAACAGTCAACAGGAAACTGACACGTTTCATCGAAGAGAACGCCGTCCTCAACCTGTCCCAATCCGGATTCCGAAGCAACCACAGCACAGAGACTGCCCTACTCACCGCCACAGACGACATCTGCACCCTCCTGGACCAAGGCCACTCCGTAGCCCTCATCCTACTCGACCAATCAGCAGTCATTGACACCGTCTTCCACCGCACACTAGTCAGCAGACTACACGACGCATGCATACAAGAAACAGCACTGAACTGTATCAGATCATTCCTCACCAGAAGAAGCCAAAGGATCAGACTTCCACCCTTCCTGTCCTACCCCACGACAATCACCTGCGGAGTCCCACACGGATCATCACTGAGCCCGACACTCTTCAACATCTACATGGCTCCCCTCGCAGCAATCGTCCGGCAACACGCCCTCAACATCATATCCTACGCTGACGGCACCCTGCTCATACTCTCCCTCACCAAAGACCCCACCACTGCCAAACTCAACTTCCAGGAAGGAATTCAAGACGTCACAGTCTGGATGACCAACAGCTGCCTGCATCTCAAAGCCGAAAAGAAAGAAGTCCTCATCCTCGATACCACCCCTTCAGCATGGGACAACATATGGTGGCCGACCGCCCTCGGAAACCCACCTACCTTCTCAGACCACACTAAGAACCTCGGCATCATACTCGACTCGTCACTCACCATGAACCGCCAGGTCAACGCCGTCACCTCCAGCTGCTTCAACACCCTCCGCAAGACCTTCAAGTGGACTCCCCCCGAGTCAAGGAAGACAGTCACCCACCCACTCACCACCAGCAGACTGGACTACGGAAACACACTCTACGCCGGCATCAATAAGTCCCTACCCCGTAAACTCCAGACTATTCAGAACACTGCCACAAACACATCACCCAGCATCTACGTAGTTTGCACTGACGCCCGGTAGAGAAGAGAGTCACCTTCAAAATCTTCACTCACACTTACAAGTGCCTAAACAACAATGGACCCAAATACCTCAACTACAGAATCAACTTCCACATACCCAAAAGAAACCTACGATCCTCCAACCTCGCACTGGCTGAAACCCCGCACATCCACAGAGCCAGAGCAGGTGGGAGATCCTTCTCCCACTTTGCAGCCAAGACATGGAACGACCTACTGGCAGACATCAGACGAGCCCCCTCCCTGAAAACCTTCAGGAAGACAATCAAGACCTGGCTCTTCGGCTAGACAGTACTACGGCCCCCCCCCCCCCCAGGCGCCTTGAGACCCTCACGGGTGAGTAGCGCGCTTTACAATTCCCTGATTGATTGATTGAAGAGTATACAGATTCAACAAGAACACCAAACAGGAGGATAAATAGGTTCACCTGGCAAAATGGCAAGGCTCCCTCGTATGCTCGGCACAAACCCTTAAATGTCTGTGAGCGTGAAAGGCAGCCACCCAGGGCAGATTAGTTTAGCCAAACAAATCCTATAAATCAGAGTCGGCGGGAGCCTAAACATAGCAGTCTCCCTATATTATTGTAGCATCTGAACGCCCAGCACTAGGAAAGGAAATAGTAGTCCGCAAAGCATGTGTAGGAGAAATCCTACATTTCCCCTGGAAATGATGTGCATTTACTCACAGTGCTCCCCAAAAAACACCACTGGCTAATGATTAAACAAAAGAAGACATGCCAAAATTAGAATTTTGAATACATTTTACGGTGTACAGAGCCAGTAGGGTTGGTATTGAATCATTCCATTGCTCAGAAATGTAAAACATTTAATGTATCTGCGTTTTAAATATAATTCTTCTGATGTTTTTCGGTGAAAGGCATCACATACCATTTCGAACTGCTGATCTTAAACCTAGAAAACCCATTCCAACTTTTGGCATATTTTCAATGTGCTATGCCAAACCAAAATGAGTCCTGGTGCAGTTTGGGAATGTGAATTGAAAAGTGCCGCCCCCTTGGGACCCGAGCACTAAGCTGTGGAAACGTGTAATATTTTACTTAGCATAAGCTACAGCCATTTTGGCTGTGGTGTCCATTTCGTTTCCTTCGTAGTTCTTTCATCCTCTGCTGTTCGTCTTTTCACTCTGCTTGTGCCATCTATTTTAGTTGACCTCCTGACATAGCTAAGCTATGTATGTGCTGGGGGTTTGTAGCTGCTGGTGCACCTGGTCTTGGATGTTATCTGTGGACTGTTTACTGCTGCCATAAGCATTCCTGCTCCCCTCCCTATTTGCTGACCAACTGCTTATCTATCTGCCCTTGTTTGCTGATAGCTATTTCTAAACTTGTTCTTTCCATTTCCGCCCACATGCTTACATTGCAGAAAACCAGTATATAAGGACGATGGTCTGTGAATTCAGGGTACTACCTCCTGCAACACTTGAGGGTGTTGTGTGGACGTGGTCCCACTCATGAGTGATTAATAAACTTGTTACTTTATTTCAACTCCAGTGCAGATCTCTTTTTGTTAGTCTTTGGAACCTGTGGACTAGAGGGGGACCCTGCACCAGTGTAACCCTAAAAAGGTACATTTCCACAGTTGGCGCCCAACGTGGCGCCCCATCGGAGACGCGGCCGTCCGAAGGAGTGGTCTTAACGGAGGATCGAAATATTACTGAGGATGCGCACTGCATGAGGAGACCCTTGTCTTTGCAGGCCGATGTGACTTTTCCAGTTTTCCCGATTTTACCCTCCAGGTCTCAACTGGGGCTTTCTTCGGCATACTTTTTGCAGTGGCCATTAGGTCGACCAGAGATCGGCAGGTGAGAGTTGGAGACTTTTGTTTGGTAAGGTCGCTGAAGCGACACTCTTGATTTGCTTGATTTGGTTTGTTTTGTTTGGAATTCATTCTTTGCAAAGACTGAAGGAAGGTAATGTGGAGATTTTTCTCCTTTTGGAGTATTTGTTTGGAGAAGTAATATTTTACATATACTTGGAAAAACATGGCTGTTCTCAGCACACTCCGTAAGTGGTGTTGCTGCTCTTGTGGTACCAAGGAAAATGTAAAACAAAGTCAGCCGGCTCCTCCAGAAGGGACGCCCAATAGAGAGATGTATATTAAATATGGTATTCCTCCCATAATGTACTGTTCATTGTGGAACAAATACACAAAGAAAAAGTCCTATTTACAATGGCCAGTGAATGGGTCATTCGATTCTAAAAAGGTTCAATATGTAGAGCAGTGTTTATTTAAAAGAAAGAGTAGGCAGGATATGTTTTATTGTGTACGTATTTGGGATAAAAGAAGTGCGAGAGAGAGTGAGGAGAGCAGAAGCTATAGCAGAAAAAGAGCAGCGGAAAACAATATATAAAAAAGCGGTGGAATTAAAAGGCAAAGAAATTAAGGAAAGAATAGAAAAGAAAAATAGGAAACATTGATTAGAGGTAAATGGCCAGTACCCTATTAGACGTCCTATCTATCCCATACATAATAAACCCCAGGATGATTGCATAATATTAGAACAACCCCCACCCCTGTATAAATTTCCCGCTCCAAGTGCTCCTGAGATGGATGCCTCTGACGAGGAGCTTTCTTCTTCAGAAGATAAAGATAAAGACAAGCAAAGTGGGCGACAGACCCGCTCTATTCTGACTAAAGCAGAAAAAGATACATTAGCAACCGCTGCTAGAGAGGAAGCTCGTCTGAGTACCACTGCATCGATCCTCGTAGCTATGGTTCAACAGTGGAAAGATATAGAGCAATTTTATTTTGTAGAAAATTCTGTTGGGAGGTAATATATGGTTGGCGGCATATTTCTGACGAAACAGAACCAGCTGATCTAAACGTTGATTATAAGCGTTTGGTAGATGGGACTTACCCTTATTTAGATATACCTGATACAATTAGGCGAATAATTGTTAAATTACGAAATGAAACATTACGTTTACGAAAGGAGCAAGAATTTGCTAGGAAAAATAAAGTTGAAGAAACAGTTCAATATTAGACTAAGAAAGTAGATGCCTTGGTGGATACAATCAAACCAAGTAGTAGTGAAATTACTATGAAACCAATGCGTGAAGCTGCACCCCTGTATGTTCCTCCGAAAGGTGCGGGAACAAGTGATGATAAAACTTCGGATGATGCAAAGGGATATTTTAAATATAATGGGGTCTACACTCCTTGGAGTAGAGCAGATGTTATGGGTCTTAAGGCTGCTTTGCCTGATCCCCGGAAATATCCCGCCGCCTTCTATGAGGAGGTGGAAGGAGCCATCAGCTCCTGCACTATGACCTTGCCAGATATTGATATGTTCTTTGGGCTTATTCTGTCCCCTGATATGTGGAGAACAATACGTAAAATAGATGACAATGTGGCATCTGGTGATACCTGGGAACATTTAGAAGAAAAAGATGTTGAAAGACAGCCTGCGCAGAAACCTCAGAGCGAGATATTCGATCTTCCTAAAGCTATTGTGACTAAGTTGAAGATCCTCATACCCCCTAAGAAAATAGATTGGACTACGTTAGTGTCCTGTAAACAGAAAAAGGATGAGTTAGTTTCTGATTTCTTTTTAAGATTTGAAGAGACATTCCATGATTTTAGCCGTCAGTCATTGGCCAATGATACGGGTAAGCATTTGTTTGTTGACAAATTTGTCGCTAATATGTTACCGGAGATAGCTAGTTGCTTAAAGGCTAGCAAGAGTTTTTGGACCACATCTTCCCCAGTTTCCCTTTTGATCATGGCTCCATATTATGAGCGACAGGAAGCGAAAGGCAGGGAAGATAAGAAGGTTAAAGACTTAAAGACATAAGTTATGTTGGCCCAAGTATATGGTCCACCATTTAGGGGAGGTGGAAGAGGCGGACGTGCAATATATACTCCTGGAGTGCCCCCTCTTCCTCGAGCAAATTTGTCCCCTGATCAGTGTGCTTATTGTAAAGAGACTGGGCATTGGCGTTCTGAGTGCCCTCTTTTGCCAGGTCATCAGTACCAGCAGGGAAGGGGTAGTATGAGAGGACGCCCAGGGAATTCAGGAAACGGGAGGTACAGGAGCTCGTCCCAGGTTTGAGGCAGTTGAACAAGGACCAAATTACTCTAATACTTTTGATAGACGAAATCAATACCAGATGTCTGATTAGTCTGCTGATGCTCTTGCAGATTCTGATTATGAATAGAGAGGCCTAGGATGGGTTAAGGGACCGGTTGCGGTGCCAGTAGATCAAATGGGTTCTTATGTTGATGCAAATGTCTTGGGATTTACTGATCGGTTTCTGGTTGATACAGGGGCTACCAATAGTGCCATGTCTAAAAGATTGGTTCCTAGGGCTCCCCAGTCCGGCACAATGATAACATCGATAGGGTTCGCTATCAGATCGATACCACATACACAATCTTGCCTTACGCCACATGAGATCGTTTTTGGCAGGCCCATGAATATTTGGGGGATCCCTATGCCTCGCCCTATACATGATGTAACCCATGTGTTGATGAGTGACTATTTGTCTCAGTTAACTGACAGCTTGTCTTCTATTTACCAGTAGGTACGGGAAGCCCTTCCAGACAGGTCGTAGGGTGAAGGCCACGATCTGCAGCCTGGGGATTTCGTGCTGACAAAATCGTTTCAACTGACAAATTCTTTGGCACCTCGGTGGCGTGGCCCAGAGCAGGTCCTCCTTGCTACCAGAACTGTAGTCCGAGTGACCCACCGGAAGAAGTGGGTACATGCCACCCATTGTCGAAGGGTTCCGCATGCTCTCGTGAGTCCAGCTGTGCTGACAGATCACCACGACATCCTGGTCACCGAGAAAGGATGATCTGCTTCACCTGGAGGGGCTGAGGAAGTCTTCCCAGACCACACAATTCCTGGTGCATCTAGATATCTGCTTTGATCCAGGAAGAAAGACTATTCATAGCAAAGAGAGACTGTTTGAGCCACTGTCCTGGGTGGTTAAAGACTGACTACAAAGTGACTACTCGTCTCAACGTTAGTGAAGAAACCAACACCTGACCAGGACCTTAGGGCATCATCTATTTTGTTGTTTGTCGACAAGATTAACATGTCTGAGGAGAAGAAATCAAATGCTGCAAAGATCTGTAGCGGCTGCACAATGTTTATTACTGGACTGACTTTAACTGCTGTCATCACTGCTGTAATATTGTGAGTTGTGGAGGAAATAACTCCGGCTTGAAACTACTCCTGTCCCCACAGAACATTATTACTTTAGTCTTCCCTATCATGAAAAGAAGCACCGAATGTCATATCTCAATAACACTTTTATACACATGTTGCATCATACTCCTAATGCTACGAACACTACCAACTGCTGGGTATGTGGAATGATGCCAGCCCATCAGAAGAAGGGAGGAACGCCTTTCATTCCTCTGCCATTCTCGAATAATGGCTCCTGTAAAGCCTGGTTCACACTGGGCCTCTGAAATCAGTAATATTACTCTAGCTGATGTAGGAGGACTTAATGCACATCTAAACAAGATTTGTTACCCCGATGAGGAAGGAGACCCACAAGCCAAAGGAACTGTAGGGGAAATGGAGGAGTATCGCAAAGGAGATTCCTCCACAAGCTATGTTTTCCCCAACACTCGAATGGCCAAGGGTAATGGACCTCCTGTTATTGCTGTTACTCGAGCCTGAGCAAATCTTTGTGTGAGCAGTTTTGGCAGTATCCCAGTAGGAAAAAGTGACTGTACTACAGTATTGAATATTACTGGAACGAACAATAGCAGTTTTCTATCCTCACACACCACTTATTTGATTTATGGAAGTAAAGGTCACTATCATCTACCAATTGGATGGTCTGTAATATGCTATGTGTCCTTGCTTCCTCCTGTGTTCTTAGCACCTGCATCTTATCATAATGATAAAAAATTGTTTAATAACATTTCCTTGAACCGATTCAAAAGAACTATAAATAATGATGAAGTGGATCAAACTGACACTGCATTACAGCAATATGTTGACTTTAATTTGGGACTCTTTTTCTTTGTTGGTGCGGCTTTGAACAGTAGGGAAATTAGACTCTTGACCCGTGTAGTAGAGGCTGTGACTAATCAAACAGCAATGGCTGTTGGAAATATTACAGAAGAACTCCAAATTACGAGAATTGTGACTTTGCAAAATAGAATGGTTCTAGATGTTATTCTACGGGAGTATAAGCAGAAAGTGATAATGGAGAAGCAGGAATACTTCTCCAACCTTACCAGCTCACTCACTTCCTCTAGGGAGCTTTTTAAAATTGCTGGCTCGCTGTGCTCCCTCCAACTTCCAGACCCCGTAGTCAGCTCTCAGCGTCTCTGTGACGATATTGCAGACTTTTTCTATACTAAGATCTTAGATATTCATACTTCCTTGGAAGCACAACGTCTCTCCTTGTCGGAAAATTTTCCGTCAGTCCCGCTCAGCCCCCCTTCAGTCCCTCCTAGCCTCCTTTTTGCATTTCCTTTAATGTCTCTGGAGGGTCTGAATGTTCTTTTGGATAGGATCAAATCCTCTTCTCCTCTTGATCCACTGCCGCTCAAAAAGTTAAAAGAGTGTAGGAACAGTCTTCTCCCTCCCCTACTTGAGGTGATGAATAAGGCAATTGCTCAAGGCACTTTTCCATCAATATGGAAGAAGGCCATTGTGAAGCCGCTCCTTAAGAAGCCTTCACTTGATCCCGGCCTCCTGAAAAATTTCAGACCTATTTCTCTGCTCCCTGCACCTGCAAAAATTTTAGAAGCTCACCTGAATCGCCATCTATCCTCTTTTCTTGAAGCCTCGGAGTATCTTGACATTACCCAGCATGGTTTTCGAAAACATCACAGCACAGAATCTGCTCTCACCTCTGTAGTCGATAACATCCGACGCAAGGTGGATGCTGGACAAACTACTGTTCTTGTGCTATTGGACCTCACAGCCGCATTTGACACTTTGTCTCCTGCCATTTTAACATCTCGGCTTAGGGAGGCAGGTGTCACTGGTCCGGCACTGAGTCTCCTTAATTCCTTTCTCCTTGATAGGGAACAGAGAGTGATGCTCGGCAACCACCTCTCCCCTGCAAAGTCTCTGCAATGTGGGGTGCCACAGGGGTCGGCATTAAGTCCCACCCTGTTTAATATCTACGTGGCCCCCCTTGCTAGACTAGTAAGATCGCAGGGGATGGAGGTGGTATCATACGCCGATGACACCCAGATTATGGTCTCGCTGACTCAATCCTCTGTCATAACATCTGCCTTTAGCTTCAGGTCCTGCATGCAACATGTTGCAGACTGGATGGTTGCCAACTCCCTGAAGCTAAATGGCGACAAGACCGAGGTTTTGATCTTCGGGAAGGACCAAGAGATTTGGTCGAGTGAGTGGTGGCCTCCCTCTCTTGGCATCTGCCCGACCCCTTCTCAATCTGCCAGAAATCTGGGTGTAATGTTCGATACCTCACTCTCGATGTCCCTACAGGTGAATCGGACTGTGTCGACCTGCTGGGGCGTGATCAGGACGCTCAATAGAATTCGCAGCTATTTGTCACCTCAAGCTCGTAAGCAGATTGCAGTCGCCCTTGTTGGTTCCAGGCTGGATTATTGCAACTCTCTTTACATGGAAGCCAACAAGGGCCTCATACATCGACTGCAAATCGTGCAGAACGCTGCCGCACGTTTTGTCCTGGATCTTTCCAGGGCTTCTTCTGCTACTGCTGCGAGGAGAGACCTTCATTGGTTGCCTATTCAGCACAGAATTTATTTTAAAATTCTGTGTTTGACATATAGAGCACTGGAGGATGAATCTAAAGGCGCTATCAGCTCTCTGCTTACTCGTTATCGCCCCTCAAGGCCTCTGCGCTCTTCAGGGCTGTTTCAACTTGTTGTTCCTCGCTTTAAGCTCACCAGATGGGGAGCCAGGGCCTTTTCAGTTGTTGCTCCACAACTTTGGAACAACCTGCCGATAGAGTTGATGACACTGCCCTCTTTAGCGCTGTTTAAAAAGGCCCTAAAAACTTGGTGCTTTTCCAGAGCCTACACAGGTTGAGCTGCAGGAGCTTTGTTATGAGCTGGATTTGGAATTAGGCGCCTTGACGCCCACTGGGCTATGTTCGCGCATAACAAGATCCCTTTTATTTATTTATTATCCCTTTTTTATTCTGGCTGATCGCGGTGGAGCATGTCGCATTATCGGGAGTAGCTGCTGCATGTTCATACCTGATACCGCCCCTTCTGTTTATGATGCCATTTCTAAAATGCATGAAATAGCCACTGAGATACATCAAGACTCAGGAACATGGACTTGGACTGGATTGTTCAGAAGCATATTTTCTGTATGGGGTCTGAAAATATTGTCGGCCTTGTTCATAATTATTGCAATTCTCTTCTCTTGTTATTTATGTATTCAAGGTGGGCCAAGGCTTTGTTCCTTCTGTATTTCCACTTGTACAACTTGTGTATCATCTAAAACGAATGTCCAAAATGCAAATGCCCGTTCAGCAATGGAACGAGAAATCTGTGAAATTATGTTAATTGACATCTATGATGTTTATCGTACCCCTTTAAAAGCATAAGAAAATGTCTTAGCTTATGCTAAAAGGGTCGTCTGTGGAAACATGTAATATTTTACTTAGCATAAGCTACAGCCATTTTGGCTGTGGTGTCCATTTCGTTTTCTTCGTAATTCTTTCGTCCTCTGCGGTTCGCCTTTTCACTCTGCTTGTGCCATCTATTTCAGTTGACCTCCTGATATGGCTAAGCTATGTACGTGCTGTTTTTTTTTGCTGTTTTTTTTTTAGCTGCCTTTGCACCTGGTCTTAGATGTTATCTGTTGACTGTTTACTGCTGCCATAAGCATTCCTTCTCCCTCTCCATATTTGCTGACCAAGTGGTTATCTATCTGCCCTTGTTTGCTGATAGCTATTTCTAAACTTTTTCTTTCCATTTCAGTCCACATGCTTACATTGCAGAAAACCAGTATATAAGGACGATGGTCTCTGAGTTCAGGGTACTACCTCCTGCAACACTTGAGAGTGTTGTGTGGACGTGGTCCCACTCATGAGTGATTAATAAACTTGTTATTTTATTTCAACTCCAGTGCAGATCTCTTTTTGTTAGTCTTTGGAACCCGTGGACGAGAGGGTGACCCTGCACCAGTGTACCCCTAAAAAGGTACATTTCCACAAAGCAAGCATTACATTTCTGCTGCAGAATAAACACACAGCAAGCTGGGGAGTAGAGCTAAAAAGGGAGAAGGAGGCATAGAGGGCTCGGAGCACGAACGTATGGGCTAAAAGAAAGGGAACGTGAGCACAGGTAGAGGGGAGGAGACCTGCAAGGGGAGCCTGAACTTTCCCATTGCCGGTTATTTAAAGTGTTGAAAACCACGGTATGCATTATATATTATTACCAGTTCATCAACCAGCTCCCACTTCAACTCTGTGTGATTAGGAATTGTGCGTTATATTTATAAAAGTATGTTCTCCATGTCCAAAAGTTTCCACGCTGTGATATAATTCAGCCTGGTTAATTATCTGACCATATCTAGGCGGAGTAGGAAGTCCACATCATCGCTGGCGCTCCTCTCTTTATCTCTGCATTATGTTTCACTCTGAACCTGATATAAGCTCACAGCTCAACCCCCTCCTGCACATGTAATCACTCTATTCATCTCCTGCAGCGCACATTTTGTTCTTCATGTGAGGGAGTCGGGTTTCTATACAAAATTGAGTGTTTTTAATATATTCCTGTTTTAAAAAATATTCCTGAGTAATGGCCGAGAGCTGCCAGCGTGCACAGAGGGGTGGGCATACTTGGACTGCTGAGGCTCACTGGTGCGTGGTGCGTTTTCCGCCCTCTGAGATGATGATACTCCCTGTGTCTGGATGGTAGCAGCAGCACCCGAAGTGTGCGAGCTGAGGCAGATTGTTACTGAGCCAGCAAAGAGTGCAGCCACCAGACACGGTAGGCTGAAGCTGCTTTGTTTACATCGTAAACACGAGACAAAGAACAGACAACCATAAAGCAGCGATGGGCCACTGGCAATAACATGCTCTGAGGGGCGGGAGGTGTTAGCACCGTGTGCCAGTGAGTCTCTGGCAGGAGAGAAATGAAAGGGAAAAAGTAGTGCACTCAAAAAAAACATATGGCCCATTGTGAAAGGATCCCCGTAGCAGGGCTGGTAGCCAGGGTGGGAACAAAACAGCCACAAGGGGGGGCAAAAGTACATCATTCACCAACTAAAACTTTGGAATTTAAAGACAGACCAAGCAGCCAATGAAAAGGGGTGGGCGTGTGTCTAATCTCCAGAGAGAGAGACAGAAGATCTCACAGAGCAGTGCATGAGCGCTGACTCTAGGCTCGACCTAAAAACAACTGGGGGTGCTCTAAAAATGGTGTGGCAAACCTCTTAAAGAGGTGTGGCCAATTCAATTAGGGGCATGGCCTACAACATGAGAACTAGCATTGTGTGCTGCCTCAATATAACGGTGTAACTGTTGAAGCACAGTTTGGTTAGCACTAGACCTGAGGGTATGGTTGCCCTCTCCTCAAGACTATTGTGTACAGCATGGTAACATAAGGACTTTTTCTCATCTATGCATTGATTCCAACCAACTTAAATGATGACAAATCCAGAGCTGTCAAGGTTTGAGATTGCTTATGTGTGAATTTTTTTATAGTTTCAGTGCACTTATGAGTGACATTCAACAACCAAATGTGTGACACTTAAGAGTGACACTTTCTCGCGAGTAAAATCAAGCAAAGAAGTCCATGGAATCCGATAAATACCAGAAGTTACGTCCATATGAGCAATGAGAAACTGTGAGATCTTCAAACTACTACAAAGCACCTGAAATGGAAGGGCACTAATCTCTCTTTTGCATGCGTTTCATTTGGTTTATAGCGCTCCTCATACCAGTGTAGGGTATCAGAGCACTTTACATCATACATAAATTATACAGAGACAACACCTCATAGTAGGCAGTATGTGTTAAGTGTGTTTGGTCCAGAGAAGCACAAACTCAGGATTTTAAATATGCCACAGTGGTTGGTTTTACTAAAAAGAATGTATTTCTACCCAAACTACCCCCTTTTAGCAACATGAAGATAATGTCTTGTTACTTACCGGTAATCTTCATTACCCCGATTAGAGTCCTCCTCGTCTCAGTCCTAAAAGAGTGAGGCAGGTCCTGCCTCCAACAGCCAATCAAAACGCTTAAGCTTTCGGTGCAAAGGTCACATAAGCCCCTCCCACCCACTGCCATGCCTGTTATCAACAAGTCCAAGACACAAACACAGCGATTGGGAGGGAGGGAAGAGGACTGGGGCAAGGAAGACCCTAATCGGGGTAATGAAGATTACCGGTAAGTAACAAGACCTTACCCCCTCATGGGTCCTCCTCGTACCAGCCCTAACAGAGTGAGGAACTCACAAGCAGAGAACGAAGAACAAAAACTCAGGACCCCAGGCATCCATGCATAAGTACAAAATGTTATCAAACAAATGATTAATGAACAGCAGCGTTCAAAACGCCAACATCAAAACTGTCAATAGAGGCATGTAAAGCATCAAGGCGATAATGCCGAACAAACGTGTGATGGGACTGCCAAGTGGCCTCTCTACAAATCTCCTGGATAGAAACCCCCGCCGCCTCAGCCTAGGAAGCAGACACAAGACGTGTCGAACGACCCTGCACCTGAGACGGAGGAGGCAGACCCACAGACTTATAAGCCTGGCAGACCGCCAAATGCACCCATCGACTGATTGTAGTAGACACCTTCTTCCCTTTAGCCACATCCCCGCAGGAGACAAACAGGGCAGGAGAAAGCCGAAAATCCAGAGGACGCCCTGAGGTAAATCTGAAGAGCCCTGTGAACATCCAAAGAAGAAGGAACAATGGAAACCCCCTCCGTAGGCAAATCAGAAAGGATCACCTCCTTTTGTAAATGGAACTTGGAGGAAAACTTAGACAGAAAAGCCAGGTCAAGCTGCAAAACAACCCTATCCTGCAGGAACTGCAAATAAGGGAAGGAGATAAGCAAGGCACCCAACTCACCCAGCCGCTGAGCGGAGGTGATAGCCAACAAAAAGGCCACCTTAGCGGACAACCACAATAAGTCCGCCTCCAACAAGGGCTCAAAAGGTGGCAACTGCCAACCCTGCAAAACAGTAGGCAAATCCCAAAAAGGCACAATCACAGGAGAGACCGGATGTCGAAGCCGAAAGCTCTGAAGAAGCCGACTCACCAAAGGGGCAACAACCTCCAAGGAAGCCCCCGTACCCTGGCAAGCATGAACCACAGCCCATTGAGCTGACAAAGTGGAAGGGGAAAGGTCTTTCAAAAAACCATCCAGGAGAAACTCAAGAACAGAAGCCGGATCCCCAAGCACAGAATCTACACCATGGGAAGAGCACCAAGAGACAAAAGAGCCCCAATGCTTTCCATAGCACTTAAGGGTCAAAGGCAGATGCAACAGCTGTATGTCACAGGCCACTATAGAAGAACAGCCCAAAGACTCCAATGTCAGTCGCTCAAGAGCCAGGCTGTCAGATGCAAGTGACGACAAGGCAGGCACAGGAGCTGATACTGAAGCGGAGCCGGAACCAAGGGAAGCAGGACAAAGCTGTCCCCCGCCAGCTGCATCAGAAGGGGACACCAAAGGCGATGAGGCCAAAAAGGCACAGACACCCTCTCCCCCCGAATCTTCTGCAGCACCCTCGGAAGGAGGGGAATAGGAGGGCAGGCATACGGAAGGCCCGAAGGCCAGGGAATCGAAAGAGCATCCACTGCCCAAGCCTGAGGACACACCACCTCTGAACAAAACCTGGGGAGAAGAGCGTTGTGAGGGGAGGCAAAGAGATCAATCCAGGGGGTCTCGAACCGAAGACAAAGGTCCTGGAACAGAGGAACAGAGAGATGGTACCGGACAAAGGATGGAAGCTTGCGGCTCAAAGCGTTCACTTGAAAATTCAGTTGTCCCAGAATGTACACAGCCCTCAAGGTGAGATTCCGCCCATGCACAAATCATAGAAGCCAGCAGATTCAGAGACGTGCACCTGGTCCCCCCTTGGCGGTTCAAGTAACACCAGGCCACCTGATTATTGGTACGAACCAACAGATTTGTCCGTGAAGATGAACCTGAAATAACTGCACTGCCTCCCAAATGGCCACCAACTCCCGCCAGTTCGAGGAACTGGCGCTGTCCCCCGAGACCACTGAACCTTGGCCTCTAAGGACCCCAACGTGCCTTCCAAACCCCAAAGACTGGCATCCGTGGTCAACCAGAGGGGAGGAGGAAGACGAAAATGCACCCCTTTCTCCAGATTGGGAGTGCAAAGCCACCAGTCCAAGTCCTGAACCAGAGCAGGAGAGAGAAGAACCAGAGTCTCATAGTCCACCCAGGAAGGGTCCCACCGAGCCAACAGATGAGCCTCCAAGGGCTTGAGATGCAGGCAAGTCTAAGAAATCACTGCAGTGGTGGCAGCCATTAACCACTGGACCCGCAATCAAACTCGAGCCGGGGCAGAGGGGCGACTCAACAGATCCCGCAACAGTCTGCAGGGAAAGGATCTGAACAGGAGGGAGAAAAATACCGCCACGAGAGTGGTGTCGAACAGACCCCCGATGAACTGGAACCAGATAAGATTTGGCCAGATTCAACTTGAACCCCGGATCCTGGAACAAGGCCAACGTAGCTTCCACCACCAAAAGAGCCGTAGGAAAGGAGGAAGCAGAGATCAGACAATCATCAATATACGGAAACACGGAGAAACCCTGATGTTGCAAAACCTCCACATCTGGAGCTAATACCGTTGTGAAAGTCCTGGGAGCAGTGGAGAGGCCGAAAGGCAAAACCTGAAACTGGAAATGCATCCCTTGTACCGCAAACCTCAGGGACCGCTGACTGGCTGGATGGATCGGAACGCAAAAATAGGCGTTTTCCAAGTCCAGAGAAGCCAAAAAATGGCCCTCCCGGACTCAAAATGACCATCTGAAAATTATCCAACCGCACCAACATATTTAAAGCCCGGAGATTCAGAATTGGGCGGAATGAACCATCTAGCTTTGGGAACAGAAACAGATGGGAATAGAACCCCAGGGCCTTCTCCTCCACCGGAACCGGCACAATTGCCCCTATTCAACAATATGGTGACGCTGGACAAAATAGCATAAATTCCTAGGGCAACTTCAAAATGAATATCAAATTAAACCAGTACATTTCTAATACAAAGAGAGGCAAAGACAAGAAAGTATATATTGAAAAGTACAAAAATAATTATTTATTAATAATAATATATTCAATATTTCATCATTAAAACTAGAACAAACCACATACATACCACATCCGTCTCTTTATTTGTACTCAACAGTCATAATGTATACATGTACAGGTATGATTAACAGCATTATATACATGTTCTGTCGGACAACATGGCAGACCGTCTCACGGGTTCTCTTGACAACGGGGTAACCCGAAAGAAGTCCAGAGGGGGAGGACTCCAGAAGGGAATCTGGTAATCCAACCTGATGACAGACAAGACCCACCGGTCGGAAATCAGAACTGACCAACGGCCCAGAAATATCAGGAGCCGAGCCCCCACCATGGCATAGTAATTTTTGTCCAGCACCTGGGAGATGCTGCTGCTGTTGTTGAGACCGGGATTTATACTGGAACACAGCCCCACATCACAAGCCCGACCACGAAAGGGCTGAGAAGACAACGCCCCCTGAAATCCCTGCTTATGGAAAAATAATTTCTTCTTTTGCACTGAAAAGGTTTCAACATTTTCTTTCCGTCTGCAGACTGCTGCTCCATTGTGTTCAAATAATCCCCAAAGAGACGGGGACCCTCAAAAGGCATCTTATGGACTAAGGCCTTCTGAGCAGCATCAAGAAGCCAAGCCTTGGTCCAATTAGACCTCCTACCAGCCACCGCTGCCCTGGCAGCCGAAGTGAAGGCCCACAAAGAAGCAAAAGTCACACCAGAGAGGAATTGCCCCAAGACCTCCATCTGTGCCAAGCCAGGAGTAGGGTCCCCTTGATCCTGTAAACAGTCAAACAACTTCTCAAAATCTTTGAGAAGGACCTGCGAAGCATAAGCCGCATAAGCTGCATAAGTGCTAGCACGCACCCCAAAATGAGAAGCAGCATAAGAATGCTTGTGAGCGGATTCCACCTTCCGCTCCACCGGGTCCGCCTGGGAAGCCTCCTCCGAAGACAAAGAGGAAGTCGAAGAAGAAGCCATGGAGGAAAAAAGAGAATTGACGTTAGAAACTGGAGGATACTGGGAGTCACAGTCCACCAGGCGATACCGCGTCCCCAGAAAGAGAGGAATTCCCTGCTTATCAACTTCAAGCCATACCTTAGCCAGAATATCCTTCAGGACAGCATGAAAGCAGGTCATCCACCTCAGAGGAACTATATTGGGAATAAAACCTCTCATCAGGTAATGATTTAGGGTCAAAACCCAGCACGTCCCGAATATGGACCAGCATGTCAGAAAAAACCTTGCCCTGAACATACTTCCCTTTAGGGGAATTGTCGATGTCCTCATCATCATCCTTAGATTTCTTTGCTGCAGGCTCCAGCAGTGCAGTCTGTACCGCAGAATTAATTAAATCCTGCAAATCAGCCCTGGAAATCTGCAAAAGGTCACCCTCCTGCAACTTCAGGTTCATTATTCTGCATGGACAAGGACTTTGCAGGCACCGGAGAGGAAGCCCCATCACTCATGGCCACCAGCAGGAAGAGCAAACCCAAGAAGAAGCCCAACACACACAACAGGAAGTGCCCAGCAACTCCCATAAAATACTGCACCCAATTAACCAAGTCCCGTGAAACACAAGACTTGGAAACCACAAAGGACAGCCCTGCAGTCACACCCCCCTCCACACCCCCCAGCCACAAAACAAAGCATTATGGCAGTGGGAGCTGAACGCTGCTGCCGGAACAACCCGAGGCCAGAACACAAGTGAAAGCTCCCCGCCCCAGCCCACCACATGCGCGGGGAGTGTGTCCTGACCAGGGAGCCGGAGCGCAGCCGACCAAAACTCCGGTGTGGCCGCGCGGAGAAATTGCAAAAAACAGCAAAGTACTTGACAAAATGTAAGTAATTACTCACAGCACCGAATACACAGCCGCCCTCCCCGGAATCCAAACAGGAACCAACACGGAACAGGCCAGCGTTCCGACCGCCATCGGACAGCAAAAATAAACAGGCATGGCGGTGGGTGGGAGGGGCTTATGTGACCTTTGCACTGAAAGCTTAAGCATTTTGATTGACTGTTGGAGGCAGGACTGGGACGAGGAGGACCTATGAGGGGGTAATGAAAGACTGGGGGGAAAAATAACAATCTAACCTATACCACGCATTTTGAATGCATCTCCATGAGTGCAGTTCATGTGTAATTGTGTTATATTAGGATTGTAAATTATAAACTCCAAGTAGCAAAAGGATCTCTATGACAAGAGCAGTAACCCATTGAGCTAGCCACATAAAATGCCGTTTAGTGATCTCTCTGGCACATGTGCTTTGCAGCAGGCGCATTAACCCTCTGCGCTATTTCACGATGGGTGAAAACTGCCACTAGACAAAACGCTTATCTGGCTCCAACAGGAACATTATTCATGAGAGTTATCTTGACATTTTAACTGCTGCCTGAAAACTGCTGGATACGCAAGGAGTCCGTCAGAAGGTGGTTATATTTCAGAGTACACCGCGCCTCAGGGGAGAGGGGGTCTCCACATCATTGTAGTTAGAAGAGCCATTTCCAAAGTGTCCCGATCACCAACAGAGACAGAAATTGGGCGTGGCACTATTACCTGCTGTATCCGTGCAGAGAGCAAAGAGAAGGGAGAACATGAGCCAAGGTAGCGTCCTTCTCACTATCACGTGGAGCCAGAAAAACAAAAGTAAGTGGGCCATTGTTGGACTTGGCCCTTTTTGGCAGGTTCACCGCTAAACTTTTTGCCTTTCCTGTGACCTGGTATTGGTGGTCCAGTGTAAAGTGTGTGCGTGCTCTGAGTGTGTGTGGTGAGATTGGCCTGCCCTCCCATAGGAATGCATGGGGGATATGTGTGTCCATGGTAAATCCTGGTATGAGAGGAGTGCAGGGTCGAGTTTGGTATGTCCGAACTCATGAGAATAAATGCTGCGCAATGGTGTGCGCAGATTTATGGTGACTGGTGGAGAAGTGCCACTTCTAAAAGTTGGCATTTCTGTGTGCTGTGTGTCTGCCTGCCTGATGTGGAGTGCATGTCTGACTTGTGATTGACAGGAGCTGAGAGGGCTGGGGAATTCCAGGAGCCAGGGTGACTGCCCAGTGGTGAATGGAGAGATCTGAATAAGACTGTGCCTTCCCTCCACAATGCTGGCTAGCCCCCACCTGACAAAGGAGAGAGGAGCTGAGCAAAACAAAGTGCACCAAAGCTCCCCTAAACCAGTTCTGACTGGTACCCCCCAAGCCCTGTGCTGTGACACAAAGGAAAAGGGCATATAAATATAGGGGCTGTGACCCCATGAAGGTTGTTCAGTGTTCCTGTTCTGTTCCTGATGGAGGGGGGCTTGCTGCTGCTGGGGCCCAGGAGGGACCGCCATGGGGGCTGCCTCCCTGCTGGAGGGCCCTGTGTGCTGGCCCCTGGGTCCTGCATTGCCCTTGGATACCTCAGGACTTTTGTGACTCCTTTGTGCTTTTCTGGCTAAAGGCCAGGACTTTGCCAATGCTTCTTGCGCCTTAGGAGCGCCACATTTGAATCATGGCACCAGAAGAGAGCGAGGAGCTGACGGCGTGCAGGGCGCTGCTGCCGTGAACCGAGGGAGTCCCGACGTGGGGATTCCCCCTGATTGCTGAGAAGGCGGGTGCCCACCCCGCGTGATTATTCACTTTGCGGGTGCCCACCCCGCTTATTTGGATGAGGGAAATCGGGTGCCCACCCCACTGGTGATCTTGAATTAGGAGGGAGCCTACCCCTCTTGTGCCGCAACGAGGAAAGAAACCAACCCGACCGCGATCCGCGACCCGCCTGGTTGTGGGCGGGGCCTGCGGGACAGAAGCGGGAAGGAAATGCGGCCGGAAGGAGGGCTGCGTGTCAAAAGGAGGACGGAAGCTACCCCGCCTCCACAAGCCTTTAGGAGAAGTCCCAGCAGGGGGCCCGGGTGAAGAGAAACGGCGGCCGAGGCTGCCGACGGCAGCGCGGGGCACCCTGGAAGTGAAGGGAAGCCCCGCGCCACGACAGAAGTGCCGCGGGTCCCGCGCAGGCCGCAAAGTCCAGAGGAGACCCAGAACTGAGAGATCACCTGTGCCGTTGAGTAGAGGGGGGGCTGCCTTCTTTGTTCATGGTGCCCACGAGGCACCCGGGCAGTCCTGTATGGATTCCAAGCGGCCCCGTCTGATAGCGGGCCGCTCCAACGCTTGGGGCAGTTTCTTTTTAGTACACAAGAGAGCCCCAGAGTCTGAGGGGCATTTCGAGGCACATTGTCGGTGCCTGGGCGGTCTCGCAAGAGAGCGGGCTGCTCCAACGAGGGTGGCATGTCTTGCGAGCCCAGTAAGGCCCCCGAGGGCACATTTGTGCCAGGGCCTAGTATTGAGTCACAGCTGTGCCGCACCAGTGCGGGCAGCTGCAACGTTTTGCGCAGTTTCATAATAGAGAGTCCCTGAGGGGGACAGAAGTGGCACCATGGTGCCAGGGACTTCATTTGCTTCACAGCTGCCCAGCAAGTAGTGGGCAGCTGCAACGTTTAGGTCTGCGCAAAGTGCGCACCCTTGACTTTCGCTGCTTAGGCAGCTCGCCCTGACATTCTGGACACAGGGCATTTGAGCCCCGTTATTGAGAAGGCCAGTTGGCCAGGGGGACTGGGAGGTTTGTAGGGCGCCAGGCCCTAATGTGATATATCTTTTGAGGAGACTATGCTCTAAATGTGATTTATGGTGCTAAGAAAAGTGATTCATGTAGTATGATTTACGCACCCTGTTTTATACCTCTAAATGTGTTTTTTATGATCATGAGGTGGTTTTGCATATTATGGTTTATGCTAGTGAGATTTTGTTCCACTGTGTGATTTATGCCCCTAATGTGAGTTATGCTTAGGGTCTAATGTGTTTAGACTGAAAGAATTGCATAATGTGTTTATGGTGGAGAGGTTGGCGCAGAATGTATTTGCGCCTAATGTGATACTGTGCATAATGTGGTTTATGTTACAGGCTGATGCTGAGTACAGTGGTTACCAGTAGTTACTGGTTGTGTTCTATGTTATGATAAGTTCTACATTTACTAAGTTCACTTTGTGATGGTTCTAACAGGGGTCCAGTTTGCCCTGTCAGGTGTAAATATGACCTAGTGCCAGGTGGCACCATGTATATTATGTGATTACTATTCTAATGTGTTATGGGACTACAAAGGCTATTTTTGATATAAACTTGTGTGGAGTTCCTTTTGTAGTGTGCCTGGGATGTTGTTGCTGTGTGCGTGCGCAAATGCTTTACACATGGCCTCCGGGATAAGTCTGACTGCTCGTGCCAAGCTACCAAGGGGGTGAGCAGGGGTTATCTTTGGAGTGTAACTCCCTTGCCCTGACTAGAGTGGTGGTCTCTGCCTGGCTTTGGCGCAAGCCTTAGCCAGCCAGAAATCCCATTTCTAACAGCCATGAACTTCAACCGCGTACAGCACACAGAACACTCAGGCCTCTCCACTGCCTGAAGTAAAGTACAAGTGATCTGAAACACAGTCAGGATAGGAAAACCTGGCGTATGCAACATGAGCCGGCTGCCTTCCCCCTGCACAATAACAGCTGAAACTAACAATACTCATTTGATATTAAAAGAAAAGACAAACGATTCCTGGGGGGGGGGTGCTTGCTGGCGTCAAAGATGGACGCCTAACAGAGGAGCTCCGCGCTAACTTCATCGATCCAGCAATATATCCTGCATTGGAGTGTACTATTGACTCTAAAATGAGCAGCCCTGTACAGTAAGAGTCACCCGGAATGTGCGAAGCCCTCCAGCTCCTGATTTAGCTGTGCGTGAGTGACGAGCCGGGGTTGCTGCTGCGGCGCGTACACTGGGCCGTGCATCCCCGGCCTCACGCACTCCTCTGGCCGACCGGAAGTTGATGCTGGCCGGGCGAGCGCGCCTGGTCAACTCGGCCGGAGCAACGGGACGAGCATAAGGTACCGAAGATACGGAGCTGCGAGACCCTGCGTCCCACCAGCCTTGGCGTGAGGTGTACCCTGCCGGATCGCGGAACAAGCGGGGCAGCGTGTGGTACGCAGACACGGCTGCTGCGCCACGCTCTCTGCCACGACTGTTCTGAAGAGGTGAGATCTGCTTGGGGGCGAGATCCGGTGGTGCGCTTGGGTCTGGCGCTCGTTCTCACACTTGCTGTGGTCCCCCCCAGTCGGCTTACCTCCCTAGGGTGACGTGCTACTGAGGCAAGAGACTAACACTACGTGTGCCGCGATCCTTGCCACGTGTAGTGAATCTTAACGCAGCCCGAGTGCACTGGGCACACCTGACGCCTCTGGGACATTTGGCGCTCCCCCGCTATCTTACAACGCTGGTTGATTGGGGAGGCCTGACTGTGCGTGACGGTCCTGGGCAGTGATCCGGTTTCTACAAGCCCCTTCTATTTCTTAGCGGGGCCCATTGCTTAAGCTAGCCTGGACTGCCTACCTGCCAAGACCCTTAGGTGTTGTGTGGAGCATAGCCCTGCCTTGATGCTACGTCGGCGATGGAGATTGGGGAGTGCTGAGTGGTGAGCTCCATCGCAGAGAGTTGCCTGGCGGGATAGGGGCTGCGTGTTGCGGTGCCCAGCGCTGCTCTACAGTAATCGGTGGCCCTACGGTGGGTTTGTATGCCTGACGATTCCCCCTTTGCATGGCTGATCCTGCGGTCCTTGGTGGCAATACTGTCTGGTTGACTGAGGGTCATCTCTGGCTGGAGGACTGCGACAACTGTCAGCTACTATGGGCCGGACAGACAAAACCCAGCAGAAACTATCCTTCGAACAGCTCCGGCCCACGGACCGTGCGCTATTGGCAGGCGATAGAGATGCAAGTGGGGAGCGGCCCTTGGAACTACCGAACAGCGATATCAAGGCCATGCTGACCTCGATGGAAAAGGGTTTTGTTAGACCTGGCACCATTGGCGTGAGTCTCCCTTCCTTTTTTCGCTGTGTCTCCTCTGTTTTTGCTAGTTATAGACGCTCTGGGCGCTGTGCCACTGCCATTCAGTGCCACAGCGCGAATGCTCCCTTTGTAAAGATGACACATGAATTGGTACCTCCATGATTGGCTTATTTGGTTTACCTTTTAGTCCCTAGTAGCGTGGCCTGTGTGTGCCCAGGGCTGGTAAACCGAATGCTGCTGGTGAGCCTGCAGCACTGGTTTGTGCCACCCACAGAAGCAGCTTGTAAAGTGCGTCTCAGGCCTGCCACTGCAGTGTCTGCGTGCAGTCCAGAACTGCCATCTTGGCTGTGAAGTGCACCCACTTCCCAGCCCCTAAACCTTCCCGTGGCATCCTGTAAGCCCCCCTTATGATAGGGCGCATTGTATGTGTAAGGTAGGACATGCCCTGTTGTATGTAGCATGTCCTAGTAGTGAATTACACCCAATTTCGTTTTTCACTACTGTAAGGCTACCTATTCTCCATAGGCCAGAATGGGAGGTCTGGGCTATCACATTCTATAGTCATAACTGACCCACAGAACATGGTAGAAAAACGAATTTAGTATGCCTGAGCTCAGAATATTAAAATACATCTTTTAGTGAAGCTTATTTTTATAGTCTGTGTTTGAAACTACCACTTTTAGAGTATAGGTACTTTCTTGCCTAAGCCTTCCAGTTTGCTCTGCTATTATGTGTATTGGCTGTCTGGTTTTGGAGGGACGGGGCAGGCTGAGTCAGACCTGGGTTGAATAGAGCGACCTGCCTTGGTGTGAGGGGAGGGGTAGCTCCTGCACTTGAATAGGGCTGTGCCTGGCAAGGTGAATGCTGGCTCCACCTCCCACTGTGCGTCTGAGGCAGACCCCCTCTTTCTGAAAGGAAGGATGCAGCCTGATCAACAAAGTGCTCCAGGGCTGGGCAGAACTGGTTCTGGCTGGGTTCAGAGACTTGGGACCCCTAAGAACAAAGACTTTGGGGGTATAAATATTTGTGCACAAACCCCTACAAATTGTATTGCTCCTGGACAACAAGAAGAAGAACCTCTGTCCGTGTGACTACAGGAATCTGCAGGAGAAGGACTGTCCTTGTGCTTGTGTGCTGTTTCTGGGACTGGCCTGCAGTTGTTACTACTGGACTCAAGAGAAGAGGAAAGAAACTTGGATTGAACTTTTATTTTAGCTACAGCAACTACCCAAGGGCTAGAAGAGAGCTAGCCTCCTGCTGGAGTCTCAGGCACATCAGACTCCACCATCAGCCTCCTGTTTCCTCCCAGCGAGGATTTCTATCGGCAGGTGAGGCTCCTGTGAGTTCCAGGGCCTCTAGTTTACTGTTGAGAAGAGAGCCCTGAAAATCGTCGCTAACCCCCGTTAGCGAGCCGCTGCAGCTGGTGAGCGTGAGGAAAATCGCCGCTCCGCTGTCACCGAGTGCTCGCTAACCCCGAAGATTGTCGCAGCACCTGTCTGCAGGCCTGAAAACTCCCGCTATCCGAAGATCGTCGCAGCACCTGTCTGCGGGCCTGAAAACGCCCGCTATCCGAGGATTGTCGCATTGTTTGTTAGCGGGCCCCAAAGCGCTCGCTAACCCCAAATCATCGCATCAAGCTCATCGCAGCGCGGACGCCGAGCGTTCGCCATTTTCCCCGCATCGTATCCAGATCGTCGCTCCCTCGCGGAGCGCCATTTTCTTCAACGCAGCAGAATCGCACACGCAACAGGCTCGGTGCATCATCCTCCCTTCGCGGCAAGGATTTTATCGCATCACCGGCTTAGCGTGAGGAAGTTTGTCGCTTTGTCCTGCCTGCAACCCAGCGCATCATCCTCCCTTGCGGTAAGGATTCAACGCATCGCTGGTTAGCGTGAGGAAATTTATCGCTACAACTCCTTAGCGACATTTTTGTTGCTTTGCCCCAGGAATCAGATACTTTGTGAGTAAAAGGGTCGCAGAGACCACTGCATTGAACTGAACATCATTTTGTGCATCGTGAACTATTTTTGCAGCATTTCTAGAGTAACTATATTTTTCTAGTATTGTGGGTGTTTACTGTTATTGGTCTTGTGATTAAGTCTATATAAAAATACCTATTTTTTATAACTACTTGAGTGGTGTCCATTTGTAGTGTTCCTCATTATATTACTGTGTATGGTCATAAATGCTTCACACACTGCCTCTGAGATAAGCCTAGCTGCTCGTGCTACGTTACCACAGGGTTGAGCAGGGGTTGTCAAAGGGTGTAGGCTGCTTACTCTGACTTAGGAAGAAGGGTCCCTACTTGGACAGTGGCCAGCCATTGCCAACTAGAGACCCCCATTTCTAACATTGGTGGTCAGCGGTGAGGATCTGGACTTGCATTTATGATTGCATACAGTAATTATAGTGTACACTACCAGTGAGTGCAGACCATAACATAACCACGTATGTTTTTGACATTTTTTTTATTCTATTTTTGATCGTTATTGCCAGTTATTGCTACAATCGGCAAGCCCAGATCCAATGCCTCTGATGATCTCTCCTGGGAAGAAGAGAAATTAGAAACCTACAATGCCAAGCAGCTCAAATATTTTTGAAAACGCTTCACAGTCCCTATCACAGGTCTCACTAGAAGGGAAGAGTATTACAAGGCGCTGAAGGCCTGGTTAGAAACCAGGGATGCCCCTTGGAATATGGAAGGGCCTGTGGAGGGGGGAAAGAATGCAGGAGAGCAGCAGGACGAAATTGTAGATTTGGTAGGGGATAAAGCAGTTTCCAGCCCGGGCACTAGTGTGTCCTCAAGGGGCCTGACTCCAGAAGAGATGGAGGACAGGGAGAGAGATAGGCGGCATAATATGGAGATGGCTAAGCTTAAATTGGATGGTCAGAGAGACCTAGAGAATAAGAAGTTGGAAGTTGAGATAATGAAGATGAAATTTGAACATGAGAGAATTTTGAGGGAGTTGGAGATTAAGGCCAAGAGTATTGAGATCTCCCCCTCTGGGTGGCAGCATACCAGTAGTGCATACTGAGAGTAGAGTGTATATACCTAAAGAGGTTATTAAGGATTTTCATAAAAGTGAGGATATTGGGCAATGGTTTGCCGCTTATGAATTAGCCATGGTGTCCCACCGGGTCCCTGAGAAGGATTGGGGAGGGGGGTTGTGGGGACGCTTTGTGAGTGAGGGGAGGGATACCTTGTTGGACCTACCCCCAGAAAGTAGGATGATTTATGCCCACATGAAGGAAGCTTTGATTACCCGCTATGGTTTGACCCCTGAAATGTACAGGCAGAGATTTAGAACCTGCAAGAAGATAGAGGGTACCACGTGGGTTGAATGTGTGTCTTTTTTTGGCAGAGCAATGGAGCGCTGGGTAAAAGGCAGCAAAGTAGAAACTTTTGAGCAACTGTATGACTTGATTGCATGGGAGCATTTTTCTAGTAACTGTTTTCCTGAGCTACGCCAGCATCTGATAGATTGCAAGCTGACTAACCCTAGGAAGCTTGCTGAGGAGGCAGACCGCTGGGTGAGCACCCGGGTTCGCAAGGGTCCAGTGGGAGACTTCGCCAAAGGTGGGCAGGGTCCCCAGCAGAGAGGTGGGGGGGACAGAGGTAAACCAAGGGAGTTCCACCGAGGGCCCCAAGATAATTCCCAAGGGAACCAGGCAGTGGTGTCCCAGCCTCCCCAAGATAAGAAGCCAATGCCCCCAACAGGTAGGCCTGTTCCAAGGGGGCCCCCTACTTGTTTTAAGTGTGGCCAGGTGGGCCACAGGTACTTTGATCCCCAGTGTCCCCAAAGGGATACTCCTGCACCGCCCCGTGCACCACCCCGCCAGCGTGCTAGTGTAGCCCTGGGGGAAGAGGAGATGGGTGCCCAAGGAGGGTGGGATCCCGTAGAATTGACCCTTGTCTCACTAGGAGACTTTGAAATGGTTCCTAAGCCTGCACTGCCTGATAACACTAAAAAATACAAGCAGTGGGTAACCATCAATGGCCATAGAGTGGAGGCTCTGAGGGACACAGGAGCCAGTGTAACTGCTGTCAGCTCCCAGTTGGTGTCCAAAGAGCTGATTGTGCCCCATGCATTCTACCCAGTAGTGTCTGCAGACAACACAGAGAGCCAATGTGAGGTGGCTCAGGTTCCCTTTGAGTGGGGGGGAGTCTCAGGAACTCTTCAGGTGGCTGTGAGGCCCGCCATGCCTGTGGACTGTCTGTTGGGCAATGATTAGGAGAACTCACCGTGGGCTACAGTGGAGAGGAGAGCTCACTTGCAAATGTTGGGACTGCCCGAGTGGGCATGTGCTACCACTCGGTCCATGGCAGCCAAAGAGAGTGTTGAAAAAGACCTGCAGCCTGAGAATATGGCCCAAGTCCCTGCCTTAGAGGGAGGGGGCAGGGGGCGCGGGAAACCGGCCCCCTTGGTTCCCACGGCCCAGGAGAGAGCAGACCCTGAGGGGGATGCCCTGGAGCCTACCGGGGAGCAGAGTACCGACCTGGGGGACCTGCCTGAGCTGACCCAGTGGCAGCAGGAAGGGGGGCCCACCAGGGAGGAGTTTTGTGAACAGCAGAGAACTTGCCCCTCTCTTGAGGGTATGCGGCAACAGGCTGTAGCCCAGGCAGCAGGTGATATGTCTGGTTCACATCTGATTTATTGGGAGAACAGTCTCCTGTATAGCGAGCCTAAGGTTGCTGAGCCGGGGTCAGCCTGTGTGCTGGTGGTACCAGAGTGCTTCAGAACCTTCCTACTGGGGTTGGCTCATGACATTCCATTGGCAGGACATCTGGGGCAGACCAAGACCTTTGAAAGGCTGGTCACCCACTTTTATTGGCCCCAGATGCGCAAGAGTTCAGATACGTATTGTAGGACCTGTAAGACTTGCCAGGCAAGTGGGAAGAGTGGGGGGAAGATCAAAGCCCCACTCCAACCCTTCCCAGTTGTTAGCACCCCATTCGAGCGAGTGGGCATTGACATTGTGGGGCCTCTGGACCCCAAGACAGCCATGGGCAACAGGTACATCCTGGTCTTGGTGGACCATGCCACCCGGTACCCTGAAGCCATCCCGCTCAGGACAGTGACAGCCCCCGTGGTGGGACGTGCACTGATGGGGATCTTCTCCCGTGTGGGGTTCCCCAGAGAAGTGGTGAGCGACAGGGGGACCAACTTCATCTCCCAGTATATGAAGTCTCTGTGGAAGGAGTGTGGGGTGACTTACAAATTCACCACTCCTTACCACCCCCAGGGTAACGGTCTGGTTGAGAGATTCAACCAGACCTTGAAGGGCATGATCATGGGCCTAGAAGAGCCCCTGAGGCGTAAGTGGGACGTCCTCTTGCCATGCCTGTTGTTTGCATACCGTGAAGTGCCACAGAAGTCCTTAGGGTTCAGTCCCTTTGAACTGCTCTATGGCCATCCGGTAAGAGGGCCTCTGAGTTTGGTCAAGGAAGGCTGGGAGCAATCTCCCAGGAAACCTCCCCAGGATGTGTTTAGCTACATCCTGGCCTTCAGGAACCAAACTCGGCATTTCAGAAACATTGCTGAGGCAAATCTGGAAGCCAGCCAGGAGGAGATGAAACGGTGGCACGACCAGAATGCCACTCTGGTCGAGTTTCAACCTGGTCAAAAGGTTTGGGTACTGGCCCCAGTGGAGCCCTGTGCGCTCCAAGATAAGTGGACCGGTCCATTTGAGGTGGTGGAGCGAAAAAGTCAAGTTACCTATTTGGTGGACTTTAAATCTCCCAGGAACCGCCTGCGGGTCCTGCATGTGAATCGCCTAAAGCCCCACTTTGAGAGGTCTGAAGTGGGCATGCTTCTTGCCACAGATGCAGGGATGGAGGAGGAGAGTGAGCCTCTTCCTGACCTCCTGTGTGCAGTAGAGAAGGATGGGTCAGTGGAGGGTGTGGTCCTCTCCACCACACTGACCCCAGAACAGCAGAGAGATTGCCACCAGCTGTTGGGGCAATTTCCAGATTTATTTTCCCTGGTACCTGGTGTCACTGACTGGTGCGTCCATGAGGTAGATACCGGGGACAGTCCTCCTGTCAAGCACAAGGCTTACAGAGTGACTGACAGGGTAAGGGCCTGCATTAAGGAGGAGGTCTCCAAAATGTTTGCCCTGGGGGTAATTGAGTCCTCTAGCAGCCCTTGGTCCAGCCCCGTGGTCTTGGTACCAAAGGCTGCAGCGCCTGGTGACACCCCAGAACTTAGGTTCTGTGTAGACTACCGAGGTCTCAATTCGGTCACGAGGACCGACGCGCACCCCATCCCCAGAGCTGATGAGCTCATAGATCGGTTAGGGGCTGCCCGGTACCTCAGTACGTTTGATCTAATGTCTGGGTACTGGCAGATCGCCTTAACTGATGGGACAAAGGAGAGGTCAGCATTCTCCACCCCCGATGGGCACTACCAGTTCCGTGTGATGCCCTTTGGAATGAAGAATGCCCCTGCCACCTTTCAGAGGTTGGTCAACCAGGTGTTGGCTGGGCTGGAGGATTTCAGTGCCGCCTACCTGGACGACATTGCCGTATTTAGTTCCTCGTGGGAGGACCACTTACACCACCTCTGGGAAGTGTTGATGGCGCTGCGCAGAGCAGGCCTCACAATCAAGGCCAGTAAGTGCCAGATTGGGCAGGGTTCTGTGGTGTACTTAGGACACCAGGTAGGGAGTGGCCAGGTGGCACCTCTACAACCCAAGATTGCAACCATCCTGGCTTGGGAGCCCCCAAGGACCCAGACCCAGGTGAGGGCCTTCCTAGGACTCACGGGTTATTACAGGAGGTTTGTCAAGGGGTATGGCAGCATCGTTGCCCCCTTGACTGAGCTGACTTCCAAGAAGAAGCCAAAGATTGTGAACTGGACTGACACCTGTCAGCAAGCTTTTGATGCCCTCAAGACTGCCATGTGTACAGCACCCGTACTCCAGGCGCCCAACTTTGCCAAGGAATTTATTGTCCAGACAGACGCTTCAGAGCATGGGGTGGGGGCTGTTCTGTCACAGATGAATGAGGAGGGACTAGACCAACCTGTAGCCTTCATCAGTAGGAGGTTACTTCCACGGGAACAGAGGTGGAGTGCGATTGAGCGAGAGGCATTTGCTGTGGTCTGGGCACTGAAGAAGCTGAGACCATACCTGTTTGGGACTCACTTCCGGGTTCAGACCGACCACAGGCCCCTCAGGTGGTTGATGCAGATGAGGGGTGAGAATCCCAAGTTGTTAAGGTGGTCCATTTCCCTACAGGGCATGGACTTTACGGTGGAACATCGCCCTGGTGCAGAACACGCCAATGCTGATGGTCTGTCCAGATTTTTCCGCCTTAGTGATGAGAACCTCCCAGGGGATGGGCAGTTCTCCCCACATTTCAGCTGGAGGGGACGTGTGTTAGACCTGGCACCATTGGCGTGAGTCTCCCTTCCTTTTTTCGCTGTGTCTCCTCTGTTTTTGCTGGTTATAGATGCTCTGGGCGTTGTGCCACTGCCATTCAGTGCCACAGCGCGAATGCTCCCTTTGTAAAGATGACACATGAATTGGTACCTCCATGATTGGCTTATTTGGTTTACCTGTTAGTCCCTAGTAGCGTGGCCTGTGTGTGCCCAGGGCTGGTAAACCGAATGCTGCTGGTGGGCCTGCAGCACTGGTTTGTGCCACCCACAGAAGCAGCTTGTAAAGTGCGTCTCAGACCTGCCACTGCAGTGTCGGCGTGCAGTCCAGAACTGCCATCTTGGCTGTGAAGTGCACCCACTTCCCAGCCCCTAAGCCTTCCCTTGGCATCCTGTAAGCCCCCCTTATGATAGGGCGCATTGTATGCGTAAGGTAGGACATGCCCTGTTGTATGTAGCATGTCCTAGTAGTGAATTACACCCAATTTCGTTTTTCACTACTGTAAGGCTACCTGTTCTCCATAGGCCAGAATGGGACGTCTGGGCTATCACATTCTATAGTCCTAACTGACCCACAGAACATGGTAGAAAAACGAATTTAGTATGCCTGAGCTCAGAATATTAAAATACATCTTTTAGTGAAGCTTATTTTTATATTCTGTGTTTGAAACTACCACTTTTAGAGTATAGGTACTTTCTTGCCTAAGCCTTCCAGTTTGCTCTGCTATTATGTGTATTGGCTGTCTGGTTTTGGAGGGACAGGGCAGGCTGAGTCAGACCTGGGTTGAATAGAGCGACCTGCCTTGGTGTGAGGGGAGGGGTAGCTCCTGCACTTGAATAGGGCTGTGCCTGGCAAGGTGAATGCTGGCTCCACCTCCCACTGTGCGTCTGAGGCAGACCCCCTCTTTCTGAAAGGAAGGATGCAGCCTGATCAACAAAGTGCTCCAGGGCTGGGCAGAACTGGTTCTGGCTGGGTTCAGAGACTTGGGACCCCTAAGAACAAAGACTTTGGGGGTATAAATATTTGTGCACAAACCCCTACAAATTGTATTGCTCCTGGACAACAAGAAGAAGAACCTCTGTCCGTGTGACTACAGGAATCTGCAGGAGAAGGACTGTCCTTGTGCTTGTGTGCTGTTTCTGGGACTGGCCTGCAGTTGTTACTACTGTACTCAAGAGAAGAGGAAAGAAACTTGGATTGAACTTTTATTTTAGCTACAGCAACTACCCAAGGGCTAGAAGAGAGCTAGCCTCCTGCTGGAGTCTCAGGCACATCAGCCTCCTGTTTCCTCCCAGCGAGGATTTCTATTGGCAGGTGAGGCTCCTGTGAGTTCCAGGGCCTCTAGTTTACTGTTGAGAAGAGAGCGCTGAAAATCGTCGCTAACCCCCGTTAGCGAGCCGCTGCAGCTGGTGAGCGTGAGGAAAATCGCCGCTCCGCTGTCGCCGAGTGCTCGCTAACCCCGAAGATCGTCGCAGCACCTGTCTGCGGGCCTGAAAACTCCCGCTATCCGAAGATCGTCGCAGCACCTGTCTGCGGGCCTGAAAACGCCCGCTGTCCGAGGATTGTCGCATTGTTTGTTAGCGGGCCCCAAAGCGCTCGCTAACCCCAAATCATCGCATCAAGCTCATCGCAGCGCGGACGCCGAGCGTTCGCCATTTTCCCCGCATCGTATCCAGATCGTCGCTCACTCGCGGAGCGCCATTTTCTTCAATGCAGCAGAATCGCACACGCAACAGGCTCGGTGCATCATCCTCCCTTCGCGGCAAGGATTTTATCGCATCACCGGCTTAGCGTGTGGAAGTTTGTCACTTTGTCCTGCCCGCAACCCAGCGCATCATCCTCCCTTGCGGTAAGGATTCAACGCATCGCTGGTTAGCGTGAGGAAATTTATCGCTACAACTCCTTAGCGACATTTTTGTTGCTTTGCCCCAGGAATCAGATACTTTGTGAGTAAAAGGGTTGCAGAGACCACTGCATTGAACTGAACATCATTTTGTGCATCGTGAACTATTTTTGCAGCATTTCTAGAGTAACTATATTTTTCTAGTATTGTGGATTTTTACTGTTATTGGTCTTGTGATTAAGTCTATATAAAAATACCTATTTTTTATAACTACTTGAGTGGTGTCCATTTGTAGTGTTCCTCATTATATTACTGTGTATGGTCATAAATGCTTCACACACTGCCTCTGAGATAAGCCTAGCTGCTCGTGCTACGTTACCACAGGGTTGAGCAGGGGTTGTCAAAGGGTGTAGGCTGCTTACTCTGACTTAGGAAGAAGGGTCCCTACTTGGACAGTGGCCAGCCATTGCCAACTAGAGACCCCCATTTCTAACAGGTCTCCATAACTCACTAACGTTGCTTGGCACGAACATTGACTCCCTCTCCTTCCGCATGGACAGGATGTCCAAAAGAGTGGACAAACACACGGAACGTCTCGATATGGCTGAACGACAGCTAACTGAGGTGGAGGAAGCTCAGACGGACGTTGAGTCAAGTCGCAAACAAATGGAAAAGGTGGTACAGTCCCTACAGGACAAGGCTGAAGATTTGGAAGCGAGGTCGCGGAGGAGCAACTTACGCATCACGGGCCTGCCGGAATCAACACCCACTGGGAACATGATACAATTTGTGGAGAAATTGCTGATACAGCTGCTGGGCAGCGATAGTTTTTCGTCCATGTTCGTGGTCGAGCGGGCGCACCGATCCTTAGGTCCACGGCCGCCCCCAGGAGCACCCCCACGGCCCATCATCTCTAATTACTTAATTACCGTGATCGGGATGCGTCACTGCGAGTTGCCAGGGAGAAGCAATCGCTTCACTATGAGGGTTTAGTGCCTGCCTTGTTTCATGACTTCACAGCGAGGGTATAGGAGGCGCAACGCTTGCTCGTTCCACTCAAAAAGCAGCTGAGAGAAAAGAACATCGTCTATGCGATGCTGTACCCTGACCGACTCCGGATAAATCGGCAGGGCAGATCACTCTTCTTCATTGACCCAAAGGCATTGCAGAAAGCGATCAAAGACTGGTCCAGGGAGCAACGGGGCAGCGCGGAAAAGTCCGCAGGAGCTGAGGCTGCAGGAGGATCACTTGATGAGCAGGACTGACCACGAGATAGCAGACCTCTCAGATAAGAAACTCGTACTAATGACTCTGGGTATCACTATAATGTGTTTATGTGTCTTCTAGGGCAGGGTGGGTGTGACGTGATTTCATGGTATTGTGTTGTCTACGATGGGGTACAGATTTTCTAGTATTGGTAGCTAGCTTTTCGAGTTACGAAATGTAAGTTACCTATTGTGTGCGCCAATGGGTAATATTATCAAGTTGATGTGCGGTCTAGCATATACTTTGCCGAAGGCTTGGTTTACTAGAGCATAGGTGGTAACCTCCACCCCCGAGTGATTCACACACAGGGACTTTTGTTGTTGCTGTATTTTAGGGAGAGAGAGTAGTAGGGGGTTGTGGGGGGGTCATTTTGTTTAAATCTTCAAAATGTATGTTATGATTTTGGGGCACTTTGGGTTTTCTCTTCTTCAGGTCCTGGTTGGGGGGGCCTTGATGTGGGTGGTAGGAGGTTGGGGTTTAGGTCACAAGCAATGTTGTATATTGGCTTTAATTGATTTCACCTGCAGCACAGTTCCATTCAGTTGCATAATAATTAGCGATGGTGGTTTTGTACGACTGTATGACACGGGTGACTGAAGAAGGGCAGGTCCCGGAGGTGGACACACTTAAAAGACTAACCTGGAACGTTCACGAACTGAACAATCATAGGAAGGTCCGTAAGGTTCTAGCCTACTTGAAGAAACACCACATTGATGTAGCGTTTTTGCAAGAAACGCATCTCCCGCTTACTTCCTCCATGTTTCGTTGTAGCATGCCCGAGGGGTCCTCACATGGGTCAATCCTAGGTCCGCTCTCACCCTCACACCACTAGCCACTAACACTGCCGGGAGATATGCACTCACTAGATGTAGAGGCAAGAATATGGATCTGCTGCTAGTCAACATATATGGTCCTAATTTTGACAATCCTGAATTTTTCTCAGAGCTGACACAGGTGGTAGGTTGCCATAGTGGGTTGGTTACTCCAGCTGTGGGGTGGAGATCTCAACCTGATTCGTGATCCCTGCCTAGATAGGTCGGGGGCCCCACACGGCGCATGACGGTGGCGGCCAGGGAGTTGAATAGTATTCTGATTGGGTCTGATCTATGTGATGTTTGGCGTTGGAAGCACCCACACACGGGGGGTTACACACACTATTCTGCATATCATAACATCCACACTCGTATTGATTATTGGCTTGCCTCTAACTCACTATGCGAGAAAATTCGCACTTGTCAAGTACTACCACGCACACTTTCTGACCACTCTCCGGTTCTTCTAGTGTTAGAGACACCCGGCAGGCGCATACCCCCATTCACTTGGCCATTCCCTCTCTACTCTCTGCTAGATGCAGTGTTTAAAGAAGAGCTTTCTGAAGCTATAGTGCTTTACTTCTAAAAGAATGTGGAATCGGTTGACGACTATCAAATCGTCTGGGAGGCCTTTAAAGTTTACATTCGGCAAAGCACTCTGGGGTTCTCCGGTCCATACGCAACCGGCTGCAAGGCCTAGAGGGGAAGATCAGAGACCTACAGGGCGGGCGGCTGCAGGGTTCCGACGCGGAACTGGAAGGTGTGCTAGCAGAGGTACTGGGTGAATACAATCAGGCGGCGGATGATGAGATTAAACATCTGGGCAAATATGCCGTGGCCAGGTCGTACGGAGAGAGGGACAGGCCTGGCGGGGTTTTGGCTCGGCTACTTAAGAATCGGTGGGAAGCGACGCAGGCTGTAGAGATTAAGTCAGCGGAGGGCTCGGCGCTGTCGGATGCCAAGGAAGTAGCGGATAGATTTCGCCAATATTACACATCGTTATACGCCTCCTGTGCTACCGCTGCGGACGAGGATATAATTGATTATTTAGCACATATCAAACTGCCCTGGCTGTCAGACATGCACAGGGAATTTCTTATGCGGCCTATAGAGAGGGACGAAATTCTGCTGGCTTTATTTGCTATGCTTGCAGGTAGCGCTCCTGGCTCTGATGGCCTCACAGTCATGTTTTATAGAACTTTTATTGATCTGCTGCTTCCGCAGCTTGCTACGCTGTTCGACGATATTTGCGTCGCGGGACGATGCCGCCTACCATGTCGAAGGCAGTGATAATCACGCTTCTCAAACCTGACAAGGACCCGGATGGCTGTGCCTCATACCGTCCACTGTCCTTGCTCAATGTGGACACAAAATTGTTTGCAAAAATCCTTGCTAATAGGTTAGTTTCACTGGTCCCACTTTTAGTTGCTCCGGAACAGGCGGGATTTGTCCCTGGTAGGATCCTCACATATATTCTTTGCACTGTGTTTGGTGCACTGCAACATATTAAACCGGACACACCAGCAGCGGCGGTCTTTTTAGACATAGAAAAGGCGTTCGACTCAGTTGAATGGCCATTCATGACACATGTCTTATCCAGGATGGAAGTGGGCCCTGTCTTCCTCCAGTTGCTGGCTGCCTTGTACAGTAAACCTTCCGCCCGCATAAAAATTGCCAACATAGTCACAGACCCAATACACATTTCCAAGGGGCCAGCGACAGCGTTGCCCCCTATCGCCGTTACTGTATGCCTTGGTGGCGGAACCTCTCGCGTGTGCTTTACGGGAATATCACCAGAACCGTGGGCTATGTTTTCCACACTATAAAATTTTAGTCTCCACTTATGCTGACGACACGCTGTTGTATGTTAGGCAGTCCGAAACTAACCTTTCAGCCGTACTTCGTGAGGTGGTGCGCTTTGGCGGACTGTCGGGACTCCAGGTTAACTGGTCCAAGTCAATTATCTTTCCTCTCACGCCAAATACTTCTCACTTGGTCCTCGATTACCCCCTCGTATGGACCACGGACGTGGTGCGGTATTTAGGCATTCAGATCCACATGGACTCCGAGACAGTTTTCCGGGAAAATTATGGGACAACCTTGTCAGGATTGCCGATATCAGACCCAAGATGGCGGCACGCTACCGCGCATGCGCGAAGAAGTCAGACAGGTAGAAAAGCCTGACTTCCTGTGAAGACGAGGCTTCGCGTTCTAGTGTTGCCCCGTATTCGAATTCGGACTTCCTGTTGTTTCGAAAGACTTCCCGGAGTTATCCTGCAGTGGTTTGGTACAACCACGTCTTCGTCTCCTTGCTATTTCTTTCAGCTTCAGACCGAACTTCCATACTGTGTCCGGAGCTCTGGACTGCCTCGTGTTCCCCTTTTTTTTGGGCCCCTCGTTCTAGGTGTAGCCGGACAATTCCCTGCTCCATTTGCCCTTTGGTGAAGCTGGTTGTGGCATGCTCCGCCCGCCGTCCGGATTTTGTCCCGTCGGCCGGCTGGGTTTCGTGACACCGGTATTTGCCTCTGTGAGCTTCAAGTAATCCGTGGTTCCGCTGCATCTGGAGGGGGCTCCCATTTTCCACCAGTTCTTTTTTCTTTCTTTCTGGGAACTATGTAGTACCTGCGAAATGGGTACTGTGTAGTATTTCTGGATCTGGTGCTACAACCTATTTGAAGCTCATCTAAGACCTGAGTCGTCGCTTGAGTCTACTCTTGGTGTAACGGTAACAGCGCTGTAGGAGAGCGATATATATAGTATACCCTGCTTCTGTTCCTTGCCTTAATGTTGTATCTTTTTTGTAGGACTAGGCTGTCGCTTGGAGAATTAACCTGGTCCACATTACCTGTATTCCCTCACCTGTGATACTCCTGTTTGATGCCCAAGTCTACCGTCACACCCAGAGGCCCAGTCCGGTGTACCCCTGATCCGAGGTTATAATTAAGGTTCTAGGTACTTTCATTCCATTAGTTAATACCCGGTCTCTATCTAGACTTGCATATTAGTACACTACTCATTGTTGCTTTCCATTTCAGAGAGCTAAGGTCCTCCCATCGGCTTGTGAAGTGGTGGCTGAAATCCAGGGATTGTTTCCCCTTTCTGTTTCCCTTGTTTTGTTTCCCTTCTTTCCCCTGTTACCAGTGCACTCTAGTGTCTGATAGAGGCTCTTGGTGATAGTGGAAGGTTGAGGCACTACCTACAGAGACCTGGAATTCCGTGACGCTCCTGCAGAAATCTCTTCCGGTAAGATTCTTACAGAACGCGAAGCCCAAGTGGTGTGTTCTGCCGAGCGCCATAGACCTCCAGCAGGTGACGTTGGCAGATGTGGCCAACATGATAGTTAATTTACAGGCAGAAACTCAGGCGTTAGCCACTCGAGTGAATGCTTTACAGAGGGAGAGACAGATGGGTTCTGGGGGACGAGGTTCTAGGGATCCAACCCCAGTGATACATGTAACAACACCCTCGTCTATACCTCTAGCCCTACCTGAACGGTTCTCGGGCGAGTCAACCAGGTTTGCGGCATTCGTTAGCCAGTGCCAACTACATTTTACTTGCAAAGCCCACTGTTTCCCTACAGACCAGGTGAAAGTCGCTTTTGTGATTTCCTATTTAGGGGGATCGGCAGCTAATTGGGCAATACCTTTAATAGAAAGAGACGACCCCTTGTTGCAAGATTATGGAGCCTTCAAAGGAGAGTTTAAGAAGTTGTTTGACAAGCATACATTTACCCACTCAGCAGATACCGAATTACTCTCTCTTAAACAAGGAACTACAGATCTTACTTCATACATTACCACTTTTCAAAGGTTAGTGGTAAAGGCGGGTTGGCCAGAAGAGAAAAGCAGTGCTCTGTTTTACAAGGGACTTAGAGAAGAAATCAAAGATGGTTTATCCCAAATAGTAGATCCACCTGAGACCTGTAAAGGGCTTATTGATTTAGTGGTGAAAATGGATCATCGGATTCAAGAGCGTAAGAGAGAAAAGGTCAGACCTGAAGTTCGAGTCATAACAGTACGAGATAGGAGAATAGAAGCTAGTCCAGCAGCCGACGACGGAGAACCTATGCAAATAGGTATTGTAAGGGGACCATTAGCTCCGGAGGAGAGACGTCGAAGACGTGAAAACAGGCTTTGTTTATATTGTGGTAAGGCAGGGTACTTTCTCAGAACATGTCCCACAAAACCCATACAGATTAAGAAGGCGGAAAACTAGGAAGCCCGAGGCCCTGTGAGGCAAGGACCCCGGCTTATTCAGGTTTAAGTGTCTCCTCTTCTGACCCTGATAAAACCACTTCTAGTCATTTCTTTACCTCGGCAGACCTCTCTTGGGAACAATGGAAGGCCCAGGTTTTAATAATGATTGATTCAGGAGCCTCAGGTAATTTTATGGATAGCACATGGGCACAGGAACATCACATAGGAAGAAGAAGAAAGGAATACCTTGAGAAGGTGACTACTATTGATGGTAGTGCATTGAAATCAGGGCCTATCACACACCAGACAGTGTCCGTACAAGTCACCATTAAACCAGGTCATCAAGAACTGCTAGAATTCGATCTGATTCAATCCCCTCAGTTCCCTGTTTTATTGGGTTTACCTTGGCTGAGGTTACATAACCCCCTTATTAACTGGAGGCAGGCAACTATGCAGTTTAGGCCTGAGTGCTGTGAAGCTCATCTCATGGCATCTAGTCAGATGGAAGACGTGGTTACCACTGAGGAAGGGAGTACATTACCTCTGGAATATCATGATTTGAGGGCCATATTCGATGCAGAAAAGGCTACGAGCCTTCCTCCTCACAGACCCTATGACTGTAGGATTGATCTACAGGCAGGAGCTAAAATACCCTGCAGTCGGGTTTACTCCCTCACTGAGAAGGAAAACCTCTATCTGCGAGAATATCTTGACACTATGTTAGCAATGGGTTTTATTCGTCCTTCTAGATCGCCTGCTTCCTCATCATTGTTTTTCATACCAAAACGTGAGGGTGGCCTTCGATGTTGCATTGACTATAGATCATTAAACAAGATCACTATTAAGAATAGATATCCTCTCCCGCTCATCTCCTCTCTCCTTGACAGAGTAAAGAACGCCCAAGTCTTTACCAAATTGGACCTGCGGGGGGCGTATCATTTAGTGCGAGTAATGGAAGGAGATGAGTGGAAGACCGCCTTCTGTACAAAATATGGTCTATTTGAGTATCTCGTAATTGTATTGTATTGTATTAGTATTTGTATAGCGCAGCTATCACCCTATGGGTATCCTGGCGCTCTGACAAAACTGAATCACTAGTGCTGAGGGAGAAGGTCGATCAAGGGCCATCAAGCTGCTGGAAAGAGCCAGGTCTTAAGGCTCTTTCTAAATTCCAGTAGAGAATTTGTCTGTCTAATCCGCTGTGGGAGCTCGTTCCACATCCGAGCACCCACCACACTGAAGGCCCTCCCGCTCATCCTTGTTCGTTTGAACCTGGGCTGTGCCAACAAGTTAGCGTTGGAGGAACGCAACTATCTAGAGGGAAGATTACGTATAAATCTTTCCTGAAGAGGGACCGGGCCCATCCTGTGAACTGCTTTGTAAACTAAACAAAGGGACTTAAAAAGAATCCTTTCTCTGACTGTCAACCAGTGAAGCTCTTGTAGCGCCTGAGTGGAAGAAGAGTCGAGCTTGCGATTTAACGCCCTTTGGGCTTTGCAACGCCCCTTCGGCATTTCAGTTTTTCATTAACGAGGTCCTCAAAGAGATGTTAGGTGACTTTGTCATAGCCTATATAGATGACTTATTAATCTTCTCTCCTTCTCTACAAGAACATATACCTCATGTACGTAAGGTATTGGAACGTTTACAAGACAACCATTTATATTGTAAATTAGAGAAGTGTACATTCCATGTGCAAAAAGTAGCCTTTTTCAGTTTTATCATCTCACCCCAGGGTTTAAGCATGGATCCCCAGAAGGTAGAAGCTATCTATCGTTGGCCGGCCCTCCAGAAAGTGAAGGAGATTCAAAGTTTTCTTGGGTTTGCCAATTTTTATAGGCGTTTTATTAAAGGATTTTCAGGACTAGTGGCACCCATAACAAGGTTACTGAAGAAGGGTATTCCTTTTCTGTGGACAGGAGAAGCTAATGAAGCCTTCTGCACCCTGAAGAAAGCCTTCACTCAGGCTCCTGTACTGCATCACCCTGATCCTGTGTACCCATTTATATTGGAAGCCGATGCTTCTCAAGTGGCAGTGGGCGGAGTTCTTTCACAGGCAGACCCATTGACAGGGGAATTACATCCAGAAGCGTTCTTCTCACACAAACTAACACCAGCTGAGTTGAACTACGCAATTGGGGACAAGGAATTACTGGCCATTAAGAGGGCTTTTGAGGAATGGCGGCAATACCTGTTGGGTGCACGTCACACAGTTACGGTGTTCACAGATCATCGTAATCTGCAGTTCTTGAAGTCGCCAAGGCCTTATCCATGAGACAATTACGTTGGACTCAATTCTTTAGCGAGTACGATTTCACCATTCAGTATCGTGCAGGGAGGAAAAACGGTAAGGCTGACGCCTTGTCCCGATTAGGGGTTACTCACCCGGAAGAACTGGTTGAACCACCCCTCATACTATCCCGGGATAGGTTTGTTGGAGGGACCATTTCGGGAGAGGAGTTTTTGGAAAAAGTAAAGGCAGACCAATTGTCAGAGCATTTGCAAGAATTAGTCGGTTCACACGACCTCATAGATAAAGCAGGCTTTGTTTATGTGCAAGGAGGGCTTGTTCTTCCAACTCCAGAATTACAAAGACACGCGTTGGAGTGGTGTCATTCACACCCCTTAGCGGGACATCCAGGTATTAAAAAGACCATAGACTCATTACGAAGGTGTTTCTGGTGGCCTACCCTGTTAAAAGACACTGAGCATTACGTAAAGACATGCCATGTCTGCGCTCAAAGCAAGGTGTCTCATCAAAATCCTGTAGGTTTACTTCAGCCCTTGCCTACGCCTCCTCGCCCATGGCACACGGTATCCCTGGATTTTATTGTAGAATTACCACTCACTACTAAAGGACATAACACATTATTGGTGGTAGTTGATCTATTCACGAAAACAGCTCATTTCATACCTCTACCGGGTCTGCCTACTACCAAAGAACTGGCATCTATTTTCTTACAACATGTGGTCCGTTTGCATGGATTTCCCTCTGTGTTAATTTCAGACAGGGGTGCCCAGTTTATTTCACGTTTTTGGAAACATCTATGTTCCCTTCTTCAAATAGATGTAAGACTGTCTTCTAGTCATCACCCACAGACAGATGGACAAACTGAGAGGGTTAACCAGTATTTCGAGCAATACATAAGGAGTCAGGCTTTACATTCACTCTCTGAATGGGATAGGATGGTATGGGTGGCAGAAATCGCTTACAATAGCAATCAACACACGTCCACCAAATACACACCTTTCTTTTGTTCATATGGATATCATCCTAAAATCTTGCCCTCCATAACATATTCGGATTGTACTGCTCCTACAGCAACTGAGTTCATTCAGAACATTCAGAACATACACAGACTTACACAGGAGAACCTAGATCAGGCAAAGGCCAATTACAAGAAAGGGGCTGATTTACATAGGCGTACTGAACCCTTGTATAAACTAGAAGATGAGGTCTGGTTGTCATCCAAGTACATACTCCTGCAATGCCCCTGCAAGTTTATACCTAAGTTTATTGGACCCTACAAGATCATAAAGGTGATTAATCCAGTGGCCATGAAATTGAACCTTCCTGCATCCTTTAAGGTACATCCCGTTTTCCACGTTTCCCTGCTAAAACCTGTTGAACCTGTCACCCGTCTCCCTACGACCCCGGCTCCAGTATTCCTGGATGACGATAAGGAATATGAAGTAGAATCCATCATAGACTCTAGAAGAGTTAGACGTCGTTTGCAATATTTGATTCATTGGAAGGGTTTTGGTATTGAGGAGCGCACTTGGGAACCTGCCAGTCACGTACATGCCCCAAGATTAGTTTGTCTGTTTCACAGAAGATATCCTGACAAGCCCAAACCAGTGGGGAGCTCTCTGGGGGGGGGGTGTGCTGTCAGGATTGCCGATATCAGACCCAAGATGGTATCTGTCATCAATTCCTTAACATCACCATTGCATGGTAAATCGCGGGCATATTTGGAAATGAACATTTGGTCAATCGTTGGGTATACCTGTTGCACTCACTTCCGGCAATATTTGATGTAAGCCCTGTACGGTCTGCCATACTAGTTAACCATGCTGTTGTACCATGCCATGTACTTATTCATTTGCTCGCTACTGCATATGCTGTTTATTGAAAAATGGAAAAATAACAAAATGTCAATAAAGATATTTAAAAAAATAAATAAAAATCAGACCCAAGATGGCGGCACACTACCGCGCATGCGCGAAGAAGTCAGGCAGGTAGAAAAGCCTGACTTCCTGTGAAGACGAGGCTTCGCTTTCTAGTGTTGCCCCGTATCCGAATTCGGACTTCCTGTTGTTTCGAAAGACTTCCCGGAGTTATCCTGCAGTGGCTTGGTACAACCACGTCTTCGTCTCCTTGCTATTTCTTTCAGCTTCAGACCGAACTTCCATACTGTGTCCGGAGCTCTGGACTGCCTCTTGTTCCCCTTTTTTTTGGCCCCTCGCTCTAGGTGTAGCCGGACAATTCCCTGCTCCATTTGCCCTTTGGTGAAGCTGGTTGTGGCGTGCTCCGCCCGCCGTCCAGATTTTGTCCCGTCGGCCGGCTGGGTTTCGTGACACCGGTATTTGCCTCTGTGAGCTTCAAGTAATCCGTGGTTCCGCTGCATCTGGAGGGGGCTCCCATTTTCCACCAGCTCTTTTTTCTTTCTTTCTGGGAACTATGTAGTACCTGCGAAATGGGTACTGTGTAGTATTTCTGGATCTGGTGCTATGACCTTTTTGAAGCTCATCTAAGACCTGAGTCGTCGCTGGAGTCTACTCTTGTTGTAACGGTAACAGCGCTGTAGGAGAGCGATATATATAGTATACCCTGCTTCTGTTCCTTGCCTTAATGTTGTATCTATTTTGTAGGACTAGGCTGTCGCTTGGAGAATTAACCTGGTCCACATTACCTGTATTCCCTCACCTGTGATACTCCTGTTTGATGCCCAAGTCTACCGTCACACCCAGAGGCCCAGTCCGGTGTACCCCTGATCCGAGGTTATGATTAAGGTTCTAGGTACTTTCATTCAATTCGTTAATACCCGGTCTCTATCTAGACTTGCATATTAGTACACTACTCATTGTTGCTTTCCATTTCAGAGAGCTAAGGTCCTCCCATCGGCTTGTGAAGTGGTGGCTGAAATCCAGGGATTGTTTCCCCTTTCTGTTTCCCTTGTTTTATTTCCCTTCTTTCCCCTGTTACCAGTGCACTCTAGTGTCTGATAGAGGCTCTTGGTGATAGTGGAAGGTTGAGGCACTACCTAAAGAGACCTGGAATTCCGTGACGCTCCTGCAGAAATCTCTTCCGGTAAGATTCTTACAAACCTTTAGTAAGTTGGATGACGTGGAGAGATGGATTAAGCTACCCCTGTCGGTGTTGGGTAGAATATCTATAATGAAAATGGGGGTGTTACTGAGATTGTTATTCTTATTTACGAATATCCCCATGGTACTCCTGAAGGCCTTTTTTCGCCGCCTTACGACGTTGATGGTCCGGCTGGCGTGGGCAGGCAAGCAGCCGCGAGTTATAAGGCAAATCCTAGTTTTGCCTTATTCTATGGGTGGGCTGGGAGCCCCAGATTTTGAACTGTATTATAGAACTGCACAATGTGCACATGCCCACTACTGGATTCATGGATCACCTGATATTGCGCATCTAAGGATAGAAACAGAGGTGGCTGCACCATTGCCACTGCCTGCAATGCTGTTTCAGAATGTTGATTGTAGGGCTTGTATCCTGAACTCAATTAACTCCACCGCAAATGCCTGGCATCAGCTTCTACAGTTGCAGGCGGGAGCTATATTGTATTCACCGAAAGCTCCTCTGGACTGGTGCACCTGGATAGCCCCTTGTAAAGAAAAGGGAGTCACAAAAGCACTAGGCATGTTGGGAGCCCACACTGTTGGGGATTTGTTTATAGGCGGGGTCTGCAAGGTATGGGAGGACTTTAGTAATGTTGATCACCATCCCACCGTCTTGACCAGATTCCAATTTCACAGAACCAGGCTGGCTTTTAGAGAATTGCTAGGGGATGAATATCTTGAGCCCCCAGAGGTGTCAGCTGTTACGTACATTATAGGTGCTGCATCCCCGAAACGTGTGGTTGCCAGACTATATAGCATATCTATGGCACACAGAGCGCACCAGTATACGAAGGCTCGTTTGGCGTGGCAGCGTGATTTAGAGATATCTATAGATGATGACATGTGGACCTATTGCTGCACGAGCACGAAACGCATTTCTCTCAACGGCCGGCACCGGCTAGTGCATTTTAAATACCTGAACAGGGTATACTACACCCCAGAGAGGCTGTACAGATATGGGTTACGGGATAGTGGTTCATGTGACCGCTGTAGGGCGTAGGTAGCTGACTTTCTCCATTTGGTTTGGGGATGCCCAGGTATTTCGACATTCTGGGCGGCGGTGTTTAAGGAATTGAGTCATATCACAAAGCTAGTTCTTGAACCGGGCCCAGCGCTAGCATTGCTAGGATACTCCAAACCCCTACCCAAAGGGGTGAAGCATTTGATAGACATGGGGCTGCTGATGGCTAAACACACGGTTGCGATTAATTGGTTTAGGGGACCTTTACCGACAATCTCGAGGTGGAAAGAGGACATGACATACTGTAGCACGCAGACTGAACTTTATAGTGAGCTACTTCCTCCACGTAACAGACCAAAGAACTTTTGGGAGTTATACACTACTTACCTGCTAACTGCTGCGACTGCTGACGACGAGCCTCACGACCGGGGTGGCATTGGGCCCACCGACAGTTTTGTGCATGTCAGACCGACTCTTTAAATTGTGTTTAACATACATTTTGGTGACTTTCGCCTCAGGGTACTTGTATGCCTATTGACATTGCCATTACCTGGGATCTTCTGGATTATATAGGGATGTTACCTGTGTATCATGATGTTCATCTAGAAGTACATTGAGGTTAATGTGACACATGGTCATATTGGGAACAGAGCGTATTGACAGGATTCATTGCTGTGGCTTGTAGTTGTTCTGTATTAAGAAAATCAATAAAATACATTAATAAAAAAATAAAAAAAGATTCCTACCTTAGATGTTGAAGCAACAAAAAACTATTGCGAAAAGGAGGCCCATTCGCTTGTAAGTGAGGGAAGCCAGTAGCAACCTTCCCAGAAAGCCCAAAGTCTCAGAACTATGTGCTGCAGCGGCCTGCTGCCCTGAAGTGTCCGTCTGTCGAGGTTAGGGAGCACAGCCAAACTCCAGCCGGCTGCAGCATTTCCTGGGGACTCAGGTCCTTTGGCAGGAAATTGAAAACACATCCTGCTGCCGCAACCTGCGCCAACTTCGGGACTTGCAACCAGGGCCAGCTTTAGCGCTGGTGGTGCCAGGTGCGACAACCATTTTTGACACCCCCACACCCCATGACTGCCTCCTCTGATTCTCTCACTACCACCAGGCAAAAGTGCCCCTCATCTCTTCAATCATAAGTTATTGCTAAAAACAGTGCCCCCAACTGAGATCAGTGCCCCCTCTACATGTCAGCGCCCAGTGCGACCGCACCGGTCGCACTGCCCTAAGGCCGGCCCTGCCTGCAGCATAGTGAGACAATCTGCCCAAGTGCACGGACCTGAGGCCATTGATTAAAGATAGAACAGTCAGCTTCAGTGCCCATAGGGATCCTCTGCTGATAATTCCTCCCTTGGCCGCCAAAAGGTTCCAGTGACAGTAACAGGGGTGGGTGTGGTGGCACCAATTGCTGAAATAAATCAACACAGGCCGGGAAGACGTCACCCCCTAGTGGATTCATGTGGCTGGCTCTACACTCACTCAGTCAGGAACTGCAGGCCACGTTAAATGGTTATTGGTACCATCTCTGAGGGCCGATGGTGAGAACACACTGCTAATGTTTAAAGTCACTTTTTCAACACAGACTGACTGAATGTGACAGTACGATTCTTGCAGCACAGTCTGCACCGCACTTGCCGGCCGCACGCTGCTGTTAACGCAGCTCCTCTCTGATCCTTGGGATCACACGTATCGCCTCCCTCTCAGTGCGCGAGTGATGCTAAAAATTATTGACTAATGCATTTTAGTGTGGTGATGTGGATCACCACACAAAAAAGCATTAGTATAACACCTGATGCGTGGTACTTGGCAGGACTGATAATGCCCACTTTTGTTCATGAGTAGAAGGCCCTCGCTTCAGATAATTCATTTTTCTGCGATGGATTTTTAACAAACTTATTTGCAATTATAAAAGTTTAATCTCTCAAGGTAGCTAGCTGCAATATTTCACTATTCCTGTCTGCACCAACCCTGTAAAACATACAGGTGCTAGGAAGACCTCTCACTATGCACCCCAATGTAATGTTTTGGCTTCACATAATAAACATGCCAAATAACATGATTTCTCCTGTTCAAAGTTAATCTCTTGTAGGTGTGGATTTATGCATGTAGCTTGCATTCACACATTAACATTTGAGGATACAAGAGCAAATGAGTGGTGTTTGCTCTGTGGAACTGTCACCTTTGTAGTAGGTTAAGCGAGAGAGGAATGAAGGTGTCCTGATTCAGTTAAAATGCCTCAGGTGACACCACGACGATGTTGCTGCTCCTGCGTTGCAAAAAGGGGCGGAAAGCCAGAGAGAAAATGACCCTCTTGAAAGGATTTCCTTTCCCCTACAACGCTCACCTGGCATGACGTAATGCCGTACTAGTGAGAAGTGTGTTAAATGTGCATGCACACATCGATGTGCATGCTGTCACTACAGTCTGGAAAACAAATGGACCACCTGTGCCAGGGCGTAAAACAAAGCCAGATAGGGACCTGTTTCAAGGCCCCCTTTTAAAAACAGCTGGTGCTCAGCACTGGAAGGACCCAGCCCACTGAAAGCCCTTGGAGGCTCAAAGGGACCTCCGAACCCCATCCTGGGTGATTATTGTTAACAAAGCCATGGAATTGGGCCAGGGAAGGAGGGGGTATGGGGGTGTTAAACCAGTAGGAGGGTGAATACCCAGTACATAGCTGCCAAGTTTCCAAAGTCCATGCATGACTAGTTAGGCCAGTCCTGTATTTTTCTTAGAATTCTGGCACTTGTAGTCTTATTTAAACCAAGTAGTAAACTAGTGCTACTAAGAAAGGCCCAGAATTCTATTAAATAAAAAATGGGCCTCTCATGCATGTACCAGGGAAACGTGGCAGCTATAATTCTTATAAGGGAACCCCCTCAGGATTTAATTTCAAATACAGGCTCAGGACTGGGGAAAAACGAACATTTACAATCAAAAGAGAAGTCCTACCAGACTGAAATTATTATCTTAGAGGTATGAATCATACTAGAACAAATCCAGATCACACTCTATACTTAGTTTTACATAATTCTTTCTATTCATATTTCATATACTCTTTGTTATTCTCTCCCACATATTTCTTTGAACCACATTTTACCATTTAAATCACATCAATTACATGTATTTACTATCTAATATTAACCATTTATCACAGACTTCATCTGTGATCAAACTGTGAACAATTCTTTACATCATTTTAAGACATTTGTTTTTAAAAACGCATACATCCCATTATTCCCATCTACTCCACATTCTTCTCTAACATTTTATTTATTTTTATTTATTTAGAGTTTGTAGAGCGCGTAGTCACCACGAGGGTATCCCAGCGCTAGAACCTTGTTGCTCAGGAGGGGGAGCGGCTAGGTAAGAGACCGGATTAGGGGAAGAGGAGAGTTTTGAGGGTTTTTCTGAACCGAAGTAAATCGGGCTCTGTTCTAACATGCCATCCATACCACATACCACCCACTCCTCAGATAAATATCCAGAAAAACAACATCCTCCATACACTGGCGAAGTCTATTTCCTTCTCTTCTTCTGGTGTGATGGCCCTGGACTGGACACACCAGCAGTCAACTCATGTTTCAGTGGTTCTAGGTTTACACTACCACCGTCTTCAGGACTGTTAGAAATGAAGGTCTCTAGTTGGCAATGGTTTGCACCTTTGTCAAAGTAGGGACCAATCTTCCTAGTCAAGATAAAGGGGATGAACTTCTAAAATAACCCCTGCTCATCCCTTGGTAGCTTGGCACGAGCAGACAGGCTTATCTCAGAGGCAGTGTGTAAAGCATGTGTGCACACATACAGTAATACATCGAAAACACTACAAATGGACACCACACCAGTTTAGAAAAGAAAGCAAATCTTTATCTTAACCAAACAAGACCAAAAACGACAAAAATCCACAATACAGTTCTAAAAAATATGCATTTTTGCCAGAAAATCTTAAACTTGTTGAAATATCCACAAAACACAGTTCATTCAAGTCATTAGCTCCGTCCGGGGCTACCGCGATGCTGAAAACATCTGAGTCTAACAGTTCCAGCCAACCGCATCGGTACGGGGCAGCTAAAGCGTTGACAGACTCATGAACAGCACCTTTCTCGTTGCGGCTGACACGTTGGTGCGAGTCGTGTGGGCAACCATTGCGGTTGTGTTGCAAAATCGAAGCTGTGCGGTGCCCTCACAACATGGTGCAGGCAGTGGCTCGGTGATGATCGTCCAGAAGGCATCGGTGAGACCAAGGCTTACGGTGCGGGTGAGTCGGTGCTCAATGCGGTGCTGGCAGGTTGAGGTGCAGACGACGGAGCCGGTCGATTTTCGGGTCGTGCAGCCATGGTGTCGGTGACGTCCAAGCAGGGTGAGGCGAGGAGGAGCAGAGTGCGGTGCCCACAGGAAGCGGTGCATGCAACAGCTCAGTGACGATCATTCAGATGGCATCGGTGAGACCAAGTATGCGGTGCGAATTGCGGCAGCGCCTTCTGCTGTGCCTTCACAACACGGAACCTGCGACGGACTCAGTGACAGAGTCCGCTGCTCCTTTCTTCTGCGGGTGAACAAAATCAGCAGTTCCAGAGACGGTACCCAGAAGGATGGTGAGGTCTTTGCTGTTCCTGAGACCTCTTGAACAGGGGGCAAGCTCAACTTCAAGCCCATGGAGACACTTTACAAGCAGGATACACACACAGTCCACTCCTTGGCAGAAAACAGCCACTACAGGCCAACCCCAGACAGCACACAGCAAAGGGGCAGTACTTCTCCTCCAGCTTTTCCCAGCTCTTCTCCATGGCAGAGGTTCCTCTTGAACTCCAGAATTAGTCTAAAAGTCCTGGGTCTGGGCCCCACTCTTTTTAGCACAAATGCCTTTGTTCTCTAGTGGCAGAGAAGCTCTTTGCCCAGCCAAAACCAGTTCTGTCCTCTCTGGTGCAGCTTCCTGGCAGGAGGTGGATACAGCATTGTCCAAGGCGGATCAGGCTCATTCAGGTGTGAAAGAAATCTCCTCCCCCTACTCTGAATGCAGCCCGGGTCTATTCGGCCTAGCCCTGACTCATTCTGGAAAGGCAGGACACACCTCACCCCACCAAGTGGCTGTCTGAACAGAATGCACATCCCCAGTCCCTGTCACTCCAAAGCCAGACAGTCAATACACAACCCTAGTAGAGGAACACAGGATGGCTAAGCAAGGAAATACCTACTTTCTAAAAGTGGAATTTTCAAACACAGAATGTAAAAATCAACCTCACGAAAAGATGCATCTTTATATTCTGAGTTCATGCATACTAAACTTTATATTTATAAGATGTTATAAATGAGCTTCTATTCTATGCTATGGGACAGAAATTCTTTCAATAGTGAAAAACAAAATTGGCAGTATTTCACTATCAGGACATGCCACACACATCAGGACATATCCTACCTTTCACATACACTGCACTCTGACCACAGGGGTACCTTGGGTCTACCTGAGGCGTGAATCACCATCTCATTTTGTTGAGAACTTAGCATTACATGGATACGATTATTGGGTAAGACAACATTGATTTGAAATCAGTATGGGGTACTAGGTCCTGGCAGATCCAAGGTATTGAATCTTTATTCCATGCATGTTTGATAGCTGTTCAAATTATTTTTCCTAATGACATGGTCCAACAGACTACTTGTCTGGGTTGGCTAAGATTAAAGAATTGACTATTCCTACTATTCCTTCCTTGGCTCTGTTTGACAATTGGCAATCTTATAACAATTATACTGCAGACCAGCTAAAGAGTATGATACATAATGGTACATTTAACTCCACTGCTATTTCCCAATCTGGATGGTCCTTATGTCCTCTTAATATGAATGTTTGTCATTCTTGTTTTGTGAACGCTACTTTAGTGTTTACATTAAATAGACCTAATCCACGTTACCCACATTCCAACACTGTTACAACTTATTCGGTGGGTAATTTGTGTCAACAATGGTTATAACATTCCACATTGTCTGCCGTGTTACAGCACCTTTCTCTCCTATCGGATGGCATAAACCTTTCTGATTTCCTTTTAGGTCCCAAATCCCCTTGTGCCAAATGATTTGTTTATGCTTCATATAATGAATTTTGGAAATTATCGCAAATGGAAGCTGCTGTACGTTTACATCAAATTGATCAAGACAATTTAGACGAAGTGCTTGCTGTTGTTGACAAAAGCATTAATACGTTGTCATCTCTAATTTACATGTTAGATAACATTGTGTCATCTGTAATCAATATTGTATAAAATTAAGTGTCTACCTTGTACCATGATCAACATCTATTCAGATCAGTTATGGAATTTTGTTGGACACTGCAGGCACTTAAAATGGGCGCGTACATTTGCATTATCTGAATTGTACCGCATTGTTCTTACCCTTAAATTTAACACGTAAACAGCAATTAATAGCTATGAAAGACGCGAGTTATACCATGTACATATAGAAAAACTTGAACAGCTTCCCATCACTGTAACGGAAACTAATTCAGCAGTTTGGTTATTATACAGGGTTATCTTGTTGTCCACCTCGATGTTTGAATTTACTGCCTGCATGAAACACTACCCTATAGGTAGATATGAACCCCCTGGGAGCAGTTACATTCATGAATTATGGTCCCTGCCTTTTACATATCATTGTCAATAGGCTGAGAAAGAAGTTTTTCTAACAGGGGAAATGTGTGATTCCAATGCTGGCCAGTAAAAATCCACTACGCCTGTAATATTTCTGCCCCTAATCTGGCTTTTTATTTGAAAGGAATGCCGGTTCCCGCTATTATTCCCACAATCACATTTGTTAGTCCTGGTATCATTGGCGTGAGTCTCCCTTCCATTTTGTTTTACTGATTGCCTCCTCTGTTTTTGATCTGTTTTGCTGGTTTAGATGCTTTGGGCTCTGTGCCACTGCTATTCAGTGCCACAGTGCAAGTGCTCCCTATGTTAAATTGATGTATTGATTAGTGACTCAATGATTGGGTTATTTGATTTACTTGTCATACCCTAGTAAAGTGCACCATGTCTGCCCACGGCTTGTAAATCAAATGCTGCTGGTGGGCTTGTGGCACTGGTTGTGCCACCCACAGAAGCAGCTTGTAAAGTGTGTCTCAGGCCTGCCATTGCAGATCCTGTGTACAGTCTCTGACTGCCATGTCGACTTGGTAAGTGCACCCACTTGCCAGTCCCTAAACCTTCCATTATCTTCATATCAGACACCCCTAAGGTAGGCCCAAGGGCAGGGTGCATTGTATGTATAAGGTAGGGCATGCCCTGATGTGTGTGGCATGTCCTAATAGTGAATTACAGCCATTTTCGTTTTTCACTATTGCAAGGCTACCTGTTCCCCATAGGCCAGAATGGGCAGCTTGATTATTACATCTTATAAACCTAACTTATTCAGGGAACATGGTAGAAATTCGAATGTAGTATGCCTGAACTCAGAATGATAAAACACATCTCATAGTAAAGTTGGTTTTAACTATCCAAGCCTGCCTCTGCTAGGTTGTGTATTCCTTGTCTGGAGTTTGAGTGACAGGGGCTGGGGGATTCCAGGAGACAGGGTGAGTCAGCACAAGGCTGAATAGAGAGATCTGCATGTAGCTGGGTGGGAGGAGTTGCATCTGGGACCTGAATAGGGATGTGCCTTCCCTCCACAATGCTGGCTCCACCTCCTGTGGTGTGTCTGATGTCCCTGGCCTAACCTGTGAAAAGAAAGAAGGAGTCTTGTCAACAAAGTGCTCCAGGACTGACCAGAACTGGTTTGGACTAGGCAGAGGCCTCTCTGCCTTCAGAGAACAAAGAGAATAGTAGTATAAATATGGGGACCCAGACCCCAAGACTTTAGATCACTTCTGGGAACAAGACAAACCTTTTGCCAAGGAGAAGAACCAAGGAAGCTGCAGGAGTTTGGACTGCCCCTCTGCCAGTGTGCTGTTTGCTGGGTTGGCCTGCAGTGGTGTCTTCATTGCCAAGGGAAGGAGAATGAACTTTTACAGAACTTCCATCATCTTGCAGAATATTTCTCCAAGGTCTTGAACTTGTGCTTGCCTCCTGCTGAAGTCTCAGAGCCAAAAGACTTCACCACCAGCTCCCTTCTGAATTTCCTTGCTGGGAATTCTATCTGCAGAAGCCTGCGTGTCGCTGGGAGCTGGAAGCGCGACGCATCGAGACGAAGCGTGTCGCAGTCCCAGCTGTTGCCGTTGCATCCCCGGAGAAGTGTTTCCGCCACCGAGGTTGCTGCTGCATCACCAGAGAAGCGTGCCTTCGTCAAAGGTGTTACCCGACGCATCACCGGAGAAGCGTATCGCCGCTGCAAGGTCGCCGTCGCATCACCGGAGAAGCGTGTCGCAGGGCTTGTCGCGGCTCCAAAGCTACAGAGTTTGCTGCACGACCGCCGGGCGTGCATGCATCAACTACACGTCGTCGCATCAAGGGCGCCATCTTATCGCATCGCCCCGGATTGTTGCATTGCATCGAGGCGCCATTTTGCGGCATCACAACCGAGCCGCAGTATGAGAATCTACGCATCACCTCCACTCTGACAAGGATCAAGACGCATCCCCCACTCTGCGCAAGCATTGTACCGACGCATCTCCAACGCTGCGAGCCTTTTGTTTATTTTGCGTTACGAATCCAGGTACTTTTGTGAGAACTTTGTCGCATTTACCATCAACTTGAACTAAGTTAATTCTACCATCTTTAAGTCAATTGTGAGTACAGTATTGTGGTTTGTCATTTGTGGTCTTGTGTTAAGTCTATATAAAGAATACTTATTTTTACAAAACCTGTGTGGTGTTCATCTGTAGTGTTTTCACTGTATTACTGTATGTGTTCACAAATGCTTAACACACTGCCTCTGAGATAAGCCTGTCTGCTCGTGCCAAGCTACCAAGGGGGTGAGCAGGGGTTATCCAGTAGTGTAATCCCCTTTCCCTGACTTAGAAGCAAGGGTCCCTATTTGGTCAAAGGTACCTACCTCTGCCAACTAGAGACCCCCAGTTCTAACAACATTGCTCTCAAACGGCAGCTTTCTTGTTCTTAATAATGATGACTGCTGCGGTCTGCGGGTGGGAATCCCATATGTAGTGTCTGTTTCCCAGTTGGTTACTTGTTGCAACAACGTCCTGTTTCCTCCTTGTTAGACTTGGCAAATTTTGGCATGTTTCCCCTGAGTCTTTGCTTTCTGACCTCCCGGACTGGCTTACTGTCTCTGCACACTTTTCTCACTGCTGATCAGTGGTAAAGTGCAAGTGCTCCTGTTGTGAACTGTGTTTTGGATTGGTATTTCCATGATTGGTACATTTGATTTACTTGTCAGTCCCTAGTAAAGTGCACTAAGCATGCCAGGGCCTGTAAATCAAATGCTGTTAGTAGGCTGCAGCACTGGATTGTGCCACCAAAGCAAACAGCTGTAAATGTAACTCTGGCCTGCCATTGCAGAGCCCGTGTGCAGTTTGGGGCTGCCATGTCGACTTGGCAAGTGTACCCACTTGCCAGGCCCTAACCTTCCCTTTTCTTACATGTCAGTCACCCATAAGGTAGACCCAAGGTACCCCTGTTGGCAGGGTGCAGTGTATGTGAAAGGTAGGACATGCCCTGGTGTGTGTGACATGTTCTTATAGTGAATTACTGCCAATTTCGTTTTTCACTATTGCAAGGCTACCTGCTCTCATAGGACAGAATGGAGAGTTTGTTTATAACATCTTATAAACATAACTGGCCCTGGGAACTAGGTAAAGAAACGAAGTTTAGTATGCTTGAACTCAGAAACTAAAGATGCATATTTTAGTGAAGGCGATTTGTACATTCTGTGTTTGAAAATACCACTTTTAGAAAGTAGGTCTTTTCTTGCTCAGCCATCCAGTAGGCCTCTGCTGGGTTTGTGATTGACTGTCTGGTTTTGGGATGACAGGGGCTGGCGGAAGAGCAGTGGGTCCAGATAGTCTAGGTGGGTCAGGAAAGGGCTGAATAGACCTGGGCTGCATTTAGAAAATGGGGAGGAGATTTCCTTTCACCTCAATGTGCCTGGTCTGCCTCCGACAATGCCGTCTCCACCTCCTGCAAGGAAGCCACACCAGAGGGCACAAATGGTTCTGGCTTGGCACAGACGCTCTCTGCCTGAGAGGACAAATGATTTTGGGCTATAAAAAGTGGAGCCCAAACCCCTAAACTTCAGAACTCTTTTGGACCAAGAAGACTGCCAAGAAGATGTGAGGAGGAACTACCACTTTGCTGAGTGCTTTGCAGTGGCTTCTTCTGTCTAGGACAGTGAAAGGACTGGACTGAACTTTCTGCAATCTATTTTTGTGAGTTTCTCCAAGGGCCTGAGGTACAGCTTGCTCCTGTTCAAGAAGTCTCAGGAACAGCAAAGACTTCAAGTTCTTCTGCCCTAAGCACTGGGAACTGTGTGTTTTGTGCTGCAACAGAAGAAAAAGCAACACAACGCCGTTGCTGACTCCGTGTCCTGAAGGCACCGCAGAGGGCACCCCCGCAACACCGCACTGCAACCCTAGTCTCACCGATGCCACCTGCTGCGCCACCACAGAGCCACTGCTTGAACCGCGACCTGTGGACACCGCACTCTGCACCCCCTCTGTTCATGACGCCGCCTTGGAATCCCCGACAAAGCTGCTCCATGCCGAATTCGACGCTGCTGCCGGCACCGTGGTTCGAGGGCACCTCTCGTAAAGTTACACGACGCACCGCCCACATCCTTCACTGCAGCCTTGTCCTACAAACCACGGCACAATCAACTGCAGTTCGTCAGCAAATGACAGCGATTCACCGACGACGCCATCTGACACCACCACCGAGTCACTGCTTGCACCGCGACCTGAGGGCACTGCATGCCGCACCGCTGCACTTCACACCGCAGCACCCAACACCTGCCAACGCCAGTGCTCCTGACTTCAACCGCGAGGAGGTCGATCTGCAACGCGTGTGACTTCAAGGGCCCAACGACTCCTGCACCGACCTCCAGAACTGACGCCTGTGGACGCTGTGCTTTCGGAGCTAAACGAGAGGTCGCTGACGCCCAGCATTCCTAAAGGTACTGTTTTGCAGGTCTTCCCGACACCGTAGCTAGCCCGCGATGCCGGGGTCAGCCAGAACTGTTTGGATTTGTTTGTTCAGGACGCCGAGATAGCCCCAGACGGAGCTATCGATTTCAAGGAACTGTTTTTCAAGGTTCTTTTGATACCTGAAGATTTCTAAGTACTGTATTGTGGATTTTGTTTCATTTTTGGTCTTGTTATAAGTATATACACATATTGGCTATTTTTCTAAACTGGTGTGGTGTCCCTTTGTAGTGATTACACTGTATTACTATTGGTTATGTGCAAATGATTTACACATTGCCTCTAAGATAAGCCTAACTGCTGATGCCAAGCTACCAAGGGGGTGAGCAGGGCTTATTTTAGGAGTGTAACTCCCTTATCCTGACTAGGAAGAAGGGTCCCTATTTGGACAAAGGTACCATCTCTGCTAACTAGAGACCCCCATTTCTAACACTCCTTCACATGGGAGTGTAGATAGTTAGTTGGGGCCTTCCATTCCAACCCTGAAAACAGATTTTAATAAGCTAAGCAAACTCAAAGCGCTATTGTTTCAACAAGAAGTGGGTCTCACTTCCGCTAGTGAGACCTTCAAATTACAGGTGGCTAGAACGTCTAGTGAAATACAATAATTACAAAACACAAATCTCCCCTTGCGTTTCAGAGAACTGATACATCAAATATTTAATGCGTCTGATACCACAGGCCAAGCACACTTTTTAAACTTGTGGGCTCTAGCCTCGTGACTTCTTTTAAAACTATTTTCAGAGTAATTCCAGCTTTTATACATTCCATTTTTTCCAGCGTATTTGGTGGGTTCCCGCTGCTGCTCTCCTTGATCTGTGGCATTGTTGTGTTGTTCCTTTTGTTACGCAATGGCTGCTCTGACTGTGGTCCTGCCTGAACAGGCATTGCTGCAGCTGTACTGTCAGCAGGTGCTGCCTCTTTTTGGGAATAGTGCCTCTAGATGCTAAATTTTGTCTAACCTTCTGATATGCTTACTTCACCTGTCTGTAACCTGTGCTTTATTGTATCCGGTGCCCCTTTCAGCGGGCCCTGGATGTCTGCCTGGCCACCCCATCTCGGGGTGTCCTGGATTTCAACTGTTGATGGGTCCCTTAGTGGCCCATAACCAGAACTGTTCCTTGGATATGCGGCTTGTATACAACCCTGTGTTGGGGCCACTGGGTGGAGGTAGTCCCTGTGCAAATGCAATGCGTCTCTTGGATCTCAGTTTCATCGAAGTTCACACAGGTTCTCCATGGATGGTTCTATCTACAACTGGAAATGAGGAGCATGTTTGCTCTTTTGACCTGCTCAATTAGATGACAGTTATTGCAAATTTGGAAGGTATGGATATGTTACTAGAATTGATGTCATTCCATTTGCCATACTCCATCTTGGGTTCTGGCGATACACTGTAATTGGATATATTTTTGTGCACCAAAATTTCCATCGCATTCGACAGTGCACCAATTTTTGGAGACACTCTTGCCCTGCAATTGCTTACGTACTTTGAGTCTCCTTATCATTTGATTTCTGTTGTCATTAAGTGCTACTGTCCTGACCAAGGGGAGGTGTCTTAAGTCCCGTGCATGCCCATTGTCATTTTCTCTATGCTAGCATGAGCATGTTGTAGACTGTCCTTTGCAGACGTTACCTTATCGATACATTTTGTTTTATGCTGCAATGTACTTTCACACAAACCACGCAGTTGTTTTGAGCTCTGTTCTGTTCCTGGGATTTAGTCTGAACATGGAGACAAGGGCGAACAACAATTCCCCTTGTTATTCTGTTGTGGTCAGGCCCTAGCACCTAGACAAAACACACAAATGCAGATGTTGTTTGGTAACACATACTTTTGTCATATAGGTATGCACAGAGAGGTAACACACACTTAGAGAGATCAAAAGATTGTGACAGCATGTAGGATGTAGAACTTTCATCTGTGTATACTGAGGTACAGGGTCTGCTGCTAACACCTAAAGATCTTCTGATTTATAATTGTTTGGCTTCTGTAGAATGGGAAGGAGGCTAGGCTACACTGTCATATATAATGACAGCTCCATTTATGATTTAGGGACTACTTGCTATGGTAACCGTATTTGTGTTAGGCAATTTTTCTACTTGTTGTGGCACGTATACTGCATACTAGAGCACAATAGTTAAAAATAAAAATTGTAAACTTTTCTCGTGTCTCTTTCAGAACTTATTGTGAACCAGTATGACTGTGTGTTAGCGAAAGGGTTTGTCCTGCAACCGCGATTCCTGAGAGGGTCGGGAGTGTTGTGTTTGGTGGTGTCTAATCACGTGAGACACTATAGCTAGTCGGTCTCGGGTTCATGGCTACTCAGGTGGTAGGATGCCTCAGTCCCTGCCTACTAAGGTCCCATAATCCCAAGCATATTTCTGTGACTCTGCTGAATACCTGCAAAAATATTACCACCAGTTACTGCACAATATATTGCCTTTCTCAGTTTCAAGTCCTAACACTTTTATGCAGTTTCTGTCACTTATATTGCACAACTACTCACCAAGCTAAAGCATACAGCAAAAACGAACTTATTATTAATCACATAGGCGAAACCTATTGCTTTGCAGCATTCTGGTGCTCACTGCACAGACACCAAACTCCACAGAGGGAACAGCCGGCTCCGCCTCTGGAGAGCTGAGACTCACAGGCGGCGGGGACCCCTATTACAGGACGAGATTCCGTCATGCTTTTCTCTGTATTTTTTCTTTTAAATTCAGTAATATCTAGACACAGTGATCTGACCCTTTAATTAGGTGTACCAGTCTATTTACCAACTTTCTTGAATAGTGGTTTCATTTAACGTTATTACAACATTATCACTCTCCTTTTTGCAATGTTATGTACACTATGGGGCAGATTTATGAGCCCCTTGCGCCACTTTTGCGTCACTTTTCCCATGTTAAAAGTGACGCAAAAGTGGCGCAAGGGGCTCATAAATCTGCCCCTATGTGTTTAATCCTGTCTCCCCGTTTCTCAAGGGCCCGTTATTAAACGCAAGGTACACTGACCTTCATTCTTTGTTAATTGTGCACTGTTATCTCAGTAATCCATGAATATTCTTAGCACCCGTGCAGATATCCATCTGTGATGTATCTGACTTTTTTTCGATCAGGGACTCCCTTCAATAGAGACATTAACATAATGGAGTTGTTAATTTCAATTTGAATCTTAATTATGGGCAGACACTCGAATAGAGTCTGAGTCACTGCTGAATAAATAGATATCACGGCTCACAAGCAGAAAATCAGTCCAGCAAGCCCCATCTAATTCTACATCATCCTCAGCACTCGCTTCAGAGTCAATTAATCATTAACAAGACATATTATGCGCGAAGGCAATGTATATCCCTCATTAGAGTTATTTACATAATGAAGGTGGTAAATAATTCTAGTTACGGGTCATCCCTTCCCAGCGAGTCTGAACCGCTGCCAATCATGTTAATCTAGACTGTCGAGTTAAAAAACATGAGTTCACTTCCTTCATAATTACCATTCAACACAGAACGCAATTACAGTGAGATGTGAATCCCGGCAGTGACCTTGCCACCTCTGCAGTGCTGCAGCCATAGTCGGTACACAGCGCAGCACAAGGCACGCAGTGTTCCTCCTTCGACTGTAGGAGGGTCCTGGGAGGGAGGCTGAGCGCGGTGTCCCTTCCTGGGAGTCTGCATTGACCATCCATGACGCCTTTACAAGCCCCTATGGAAGGACTGCGTCCTGCATACAGTGTCCACGCGAGCATCATGAAGTGAGAGGGTCTATCACTGTACTTTAGAGTCAGTGACCCTTTTGCAATAGCGCTGTGTCGTGTCGCGGTCTAGTCCTCCCTCGTCACGTGACTCCCGCAATGTACGCCGGGAGTGACATGCCACGGCGAACGGCGATTCCACGACCGCGGCGCGAGTAGTGAGACGGCACTCCCGAAAGTAGAATAAAGAAAGTTCAATGCGCACACGTGTTTGTCCTCATTTGCGAGCGATTTAAGATAACATTCCACAGTAGCGGCAAGGTGGGAAACACCCGCTATTCCTTTCCCCACCAATCAGTGCTCGGGAGAGCCGGTACAGACACGGTGGCTGCAACCACCCGGCCAGCCTGCAGGGAAGAGGCAGGCACCCAGCCTCACCTTCCCAGTGCATCGGTGCGCTAATCGGTGCATGGTTCCTGCTCTTCCCACGTTTCCCAGCGGCAGCTGCCACCAGTAGGCCCGGGAATCAGTGTGATCCACACGGTGCCCCTCACTTGTGGGCTACGCCAGGGATTCTTCCCTCATCCTCTGCACTGCTCCACTGACAACGCAACGCCAGGCACTATGCGCCCGCACCCCCTCCTATATCTCCTGCCACGGAACAGCAGCAGCTGTGAGTACCCTGCAGCCAGCGTCCTCTGCCCGCAGACATAAGTGCCCGGCTACAAGGACACCAGCATCAGCGCCCTACACAGCACCACGCCACAAGCAGCTGTGCGTACCCTGCAGCCAGTGTCCTCCGCCCGCAGTCATACGTGCCCAGCTACAAGGACACCAGTGTCAGTGCCCTACACAGTGCCACACCGCAACTGTACCACTAAGCAAGGCGTTCCACCTTCCACGCTGTTCACGCCATGTGCGCACAGACCTTCTCCTTAACAAACCCGGTTCCATTTCTCCCCAAACCGGGGGAACCAGCCATGAAATGGGCTGACTGGAAAGGTTATTTCCTTAACTACCTCTCCGCACTGGTAGATGAAGGCGAGGAAGAGTTCTCCAGTAAGCGCAGAAAGAAAATCCTCCTGCATAATTTAGGACCGGAAGGCCTGCACGTTTATGAAAACATGGTGAAGAAACCGAGAGCTTCCGCCGCCGACAATGTCTTTCAACATGCTCTTGACGAGCTGGACAGCCACTACCATCCGGTAATTTGCACAGCCATCGACCGGTACAATTTTTTCCAATGCAAACAGACCGAGTCCGAAACGGTGGAGGACTATGTAGCAGCCCTTAAGAAGCTGGCCATCAACTGCAAGTTTGGCATCCTGCACAATGATCTTATCAGAGACCAAATTATAATGCACACCACCCACTCCAGCGTCCAAGATAAGCTTAGGGTCATCGGTGAAGCGTCCCTCCCCGAGATCATTGCCATAGTCAAGAGGGCCGAGTTGTTCAAACGGTGCCCACTTGCCGCCAAGAAGGAAACCTTTCAACAGCCAACAGTGTGCAACGTGACGGACAAGAGAGTCCCGAACGCAAAACGCATGCCCACATCTGGCTTGGCGCCCAACAGGCAACCCATGCTCAACTCCAAGGGACCCAACCGCACTTCGGCAGATAGGCAAGGAACCTGCTACAGATGCGGCAGCCAATCTCACATGGCGAACGATCGGAAGTGCCCGGCGTTCCATGTCAAGTGCTCCTTCTGTGGAATCACAGGGCATTTCGGAAAAGTCTGCAGACTTAAGCTAAGAAGCGCCACTGTCAAGTACGTGCAACAAGACTCTGACGACCAAGACGGAGCTGACCAATCCAACCAGGACTGCATCCTGTGCATCGAAGACCACATCCTGGGCGTCGGCAGTATGATCAAAAGGAAACCTTCTTACTTACTAATGATCGGGGGCGTCCAAATCAACATGGTAGAGGACTCCGGCTCCCCATACACGATCATCCAAAAACAGATATGGGACAAGGACTTTGTCCCTGTGGTAGGAGATCACCTTCACCCCACCAACGTTCACCCGGTCGCGTACACAGCAGAGAAGATCCCAATGGTGGGGTTCCGGCAGCTCCCGTTTGAGTTCAAAGGCAGACACATCACAGCCAAGTTGTACATCGCACAGAAAGGCCCATCTGTCCTGGGGTGGGCTGACCAGGGAGCGCTGGGCATTCAACTTAACCCAGGCGGCGACACCCAAGTACTTCTAATGGACGACCCATCCACGCCAGCCTGGTTGAAGGAGGAGTTTCCCACAGTTTTCAACGTCAACATCGGAAAATGTCCAAATTCACACACTAGATCATGCTCAAAGAAGGTGCAGTTCCAGTCTCCCTCAAGGTCAGGCACATCCCGTTCAACTGCAGAGAGGCTGTACAGCTGGAACTTAAACAGCTGGAGGACAACAACATCATCGAACCAATAGAGTTTGCCGAATGGCTTGCGCCCCTAGTGGTGGCGTGCAAACAGAACGGACAAATTTGTTTGTGCATTGATCTCCGAGAACTCAATAAAATTATCATTGTGGACAATTTCCGATTGCCCAAAATAAACAAACTACTAGCACAGACCAAAGGGGTCAATTGGTTTTCCACCATCGACATGAAAGCCGCATATCACCAAGTGTCACTACACCCGTCGTGCAGGGAGCTCACCTCTTTCATCACGCTGTTCGGCTGTTACAGGTTCCGACAGTTGCCCTTCGGTCTCGCATCCGCTGTGGCTCTCTTCCAAAAACGTATGCATGCACTAGTCAAAGTTCCAGGATAACATCCTCGTCATGGGGAAGACCAAGGCTGAACATGACCGCATCCTGGACACCGTACTGCACACTCTGGCGGCCAATGGTCTCACGGCGGAACTCGAGAAATGCAGGTTCGGGTTACACAAAGTGACTTACCTGGGACACAAAATCAGCGACGCAGGCATTTCCCCAAAGGTGACTAACGTGGAAGCCATCATGTCTGCACCATCTTCACAAAGCAAAGAAGATGTTCGCTCATTCCTCGGCCTGGCGGAGTTCTACAGCAAGTTTGTCAGGAACTTTGCGACAAAAACGCACAACTTGCGCCAACTGCTGAAAGACAAAAACGCCTTTTCCTGGTCCGCGTAGTCGGAAGCTGAATTCTCCACCATCAAACGTGAAATTTGCGGGGGATTCCTTTACTTACACGGCTTTGATGGCGCCGCACCCAGCATCCTGACAACAGACGCCAGTGACAAAGGGTTGGGAGCGGTCCTCACCCAGAGAGCGGACGATGGTACAGAGGCCACAGTGGGGTTTGCCTACCGCTCCCTCACCCCCTGTGAAGAGCGGTACATCGTGATAGAAAAGGAGATGCTGGTGACCACCTGGGCGATGGAAAAGTTTCGGCAGTATTTGTGGGGGTCGAGATTCACTCTCCGCACAGACCACAAACCACTGATCAAAGTCCCCACTTCCAGTAGCAACGTAACAGCCACCCCACGCATCGCGAAGATGACGTTGCACCTCTTAGACTTCGTGTACGACGTGGAATACATCCCAGGTCCACATAACAAAGTCAGACTGGGAAGAGTACAGCGTAGCATTCATGACGGATCACAAACACACTATCAGTGCCCAGGAATGGGCAGAAGCCTATGCGGAAGACACAGATCTTTCATAAGTCAAACTCTATGTCACACACGGTTGGCCAGAGAAGAAGCACACGAAGGGCAACTACAGGAAATACTGGGAAGTCAGATATGAACTCTCAATTACTGATGACTCGGTGTTTCTGCTGCGAGGTTACAGAGTGGTGCCCCCAGAAACGTTGATCGACTGCATACTCCACATCATCCATGAAGGCCACCTGGGCATCGTCAAGGTGAAAAGAAGAATGAAACTGCTATACTGGTGGCCAGCCTTGGACAACCAAGTGGAGAGATTTGTGCGAGCATGTGAACATTGTGCCAGAGCTGATAAGACACTCATCACTTTGAGACCCCCCATGGGCGAATTCTACACTCCCAACAATCCTTGGGAAGACTTGTCCATAGACATCATAGGCCCCATCCTAGATTCATGGGGCACGCCTAAACATCTCATCGTCCTAGTGGACCACTACTCAAAGTGGCCTGAAGTCAACATATGCGAATCAGTGGTCTCGGATACTGTCATAGCCTTCCTCACCGACATCTTCCTGAGGGAAAGCATTCCCAAAACCATCACTAGTGACAATGGGCCCCAGTTCACTTCGGCCAAATGGACAGCTTTCACCAAACGCAACGGTATCCAGACCAGACCCCCCCCCCGTCTACCACCCGGCGGGCAACGGCCAGGTGGAACGCTTCAATCGGGTGATAATGGGCTCGATCCAAGCAGCTATCAATGCCAGTAAGAACTGGGAGACCGAGGTAAAGAGCACGGTGTGGGCTTATCACATCACTCCCACCCTCACAGACTACAGCCCGTTCAAAATCTTGAGAGGCAGAGAACCTTTCACCAGAGACAATACGGCCTAGATGAGCATGCAGCTCCAAAGCAAGTGGTCCCCTGGCCATCATCCGGAGAAACATCGAGAAAGCCCAACGTATATACAAAGCCAATTATGACAAGAAAGACAATGTGCGGAGGTCTCGCTGGCGGAAGGCGCCTGAGTCAGAGTCAAACGGGGCCACCGATGACCCCTACAAGTCATCGATGTATACACATGGTCGGCTTTGCTGAGCGACGGCAAGGTGTGGTCACAATCCAGAATGGCCAAGTGCAACAAAATCCCTCAGTGGGGCACGGGCAGCAATGACACCTATGATAACGATCTCGATGAAAGTATCAGGGCCACGGGAGAAGAAGCACCGACCACAGACTCTGTGAGGGAGAACATCGAGAATTCCAACGGAAGTGAAACCTGCACCCCAGAAAGTGACGAAGAGCAGAGTACCGAGCGGCAAACTCCGTGTCCGTCCGGCCAGGACACGGGCAATGCCGGTACCTCACATGAGACATCAACCAACCGAGACAGAGTCCAGAAGAGAGCATGAGGACAGCTGATTCCAACGGAGGTGGAGAGCAAGGGATCCGCGCACCTGTCACGCACACCCATACGGGTCATGCTGTGAAGCTTCCCAAATGTTTCAGTGACTTCCACTTGTGAGCTTTCTCTCTATCTTCCTCTCTCTCTCTCTCTCTCCCCCCCCCATGTCGTTCCTTTGTCTGCCATTGCTCCATATTGTTATCGTTGTTAAGGGGGAAGATGTGTCGTGTCGCGGTCTAGTCCTCCGCTGTCACGTGACTCCCACAAGGTATGCCAGGAGTGATGTGACGCGGCAGATATCGATTCCACGACCGCGGCGCGAGTAATGAGACGGCTCTCCCGAAAGTAGAATAAACAAAGTTCAACGCGCACACGTGTATGTCCTCATTTGCGAGGGACTTAAGATAACATTCCACACGCTGGAGAGTGAACTGGTCACTTAACAGTGCATGACGTGACCCTGCAATATGTTCAGTGATGCTTCGCCCCAAGGGCTGCCAATCACTGTATATTGCGTGCATGTTGACACTTTTCCTTCCAGTGCTTAACACTCATGGGAAGGTGGAGGGGTTGAGGGGGGGTTGTCCATCACCGTACACTGTCCACGGTGATGTCTGTGCGGTGCGAACGCCCTGGGAAGAAAACATCACTGTACAGTCTCTGCAGCAATTATCCTACTACGTACTGCCAGACAGACCTGTGAGGGGCTCATCTCTTTACCCTGTCTATTGTGGCAGTGTTTCATCTACTGTCCGACTGGTCTTTAATTTTATTGTGTGGAACAATTTGTAGGTTTTGTTTACACAGTGCTTTTGCTGTGCTTGTTTTTCAAGTGCATGATTGAGCAAAAATAACGGGGTGACCTGGTGTCCCTCAGAACCTGGGTGGGCGTATTATATAAATACAATGGTTCTGTCGGGAATTTCTAATTTCTTTTAGAAAGTTCAAAAAATATTCATTACATGTAACAGATATCAGATAAATGAGGAAAGAAGCACACACCAATAAAAAGTTTGCAATTTGGTAATTTAAGGGAATAAAGTATTATGGGCTGTCGTAATACATAAGTTCAAAAGAGCAAAATATTGGTGACTTGTGGTGATAAAGTGACATGTGATGATAAATAGTATATACAATATATTTCAAATGCGGCAAAAGTGAATAAGTAAAACAGAAAGGTACATTATTTCTTGATATGTCTTTATGGTTTTTCACATATGCTACCAGATTCTATGTGAATTAATCTGTGATCAGAAGCATTGTGTAGACATATAAAGGTGCGTCGACGTTTCGACCCCGTGTACTGCGCAAAATATAATAAGCGTCACGGCGGGTCTTCCTCAGGACAGTGCAGATGGGTATACAGCCTACGGAATGAATAAAAGCTAGTTTAGGGTGTGTGCTCAGAGATCAGGCAGAAAAGGACTGTTCTCTAAGAGGGTAAAAAAGCTTACCCAAGCGCAGATTTTGGTTAATATCTGCGGGCGTGAAGGTTTTCTCAGTCAGAATTGTAGTCCTGGTGAATCAGGAGGAGGCCTATGGAGTGATAATAAGGTTATAGACACTCCCATGATAGCGATTATCAGGGCTTAATACAGGGGTAAAGGCCTCCTGGAAAACAACAACATTTAATGAAGAGCGGTGGTCTATGGAGAGTTAATGTAATTGTAAACACTCCCATTTACTGTGCTCAAGGTGAAAGAATTCCTGATATTATGAAAAACTAGTATTATGAATAAATTAGGTAAGTATGTGTCCCAAAATGACATACCTTGAAGATTTCAAGGATCTTTGAGGTAACAGTATGATGTCTTCAATAAATTTGGGATTTTAAGCCAGTCGCATCATTTACTGTGAAATATGCTGGCATTTCTGTTAGGAGGCTTAATTGGTTAGTCAAACGTTTTTGCTGTTCGATCCGGTGTCTTTTCTTTCTTTCTCTTGTTTCTGTTTTACTCTGCACCGTAACTTTCATTTATTCTACAAGGCTTGGAACGCATCGTTTTCCAAGCCTTGCTTTCAGCCATGAGCAACTCCCCTGGTTTTTGCCTCACCACCTGTTACTTCTCAATATGTTGCCCTTCTCAATAAACAAGTCATAACACTTTTACGGAATTTCTTTAAATTGTATAACTGCTCACCAAGCTAAAACATACATTTTTAAATTATTACTCACATAGGTGAAACCTAATGCATTTACACATGCTTGTTAAGTTCGGTGGGGCTGGGACAGGGTCAGTCACAGGGATATTTGAATGTTTCCCAATCCTGGTGGCCTTCACAAGTAAGTGGTTAGTCACTATGAGGCTTATTTACAAGAAATTGATGATTCTGTATAGATGCGTCAGTTTCCCTGTGCCTGGGTGCGAAACCCCTGCGCCACCATGGATGCGCCATATTTACCATGGCGCAAGGATTGACAGATGCAGCAGAAATTTTGACGCATCTGTCGGCGCAAAACTCACGCATTGCTGGAGTCATGTCGCAACCACAACGCACCTCCTTCAGTGCATGGAGAGGCCTAATCCCAACACACTGCTTCACTCCTTATGCCTGCTCCAAGCAGGCGTAGGGCTTTGACGCAGTGGCATACTTAAAGTGGTGCAGTGAAATCTTGTAGATTTCACCTCAGCACTTCTATGAGTCTTTCCCACGTGGGAACACCCTGCATACATTATACCTGACGCAGGTATAATGTGGCGCAGGGCATTACAAGGTGACGCATCCCCCTAGATTTGTCACGTTAAAAATGGGCCACAACGTGCCACAATGATTACACTGCCACTGAATCACAAAAAGTGACGTAACGGTGGCGCAAAAGTGTCGCAAGGGGCTTGTAAATCTGCCCTTTTGTGCCTACAAGGACATTTCTGGGCACTTAGGCTTCTGGTGTTTCATTTGGTCCCAACTAGCAGTGCATGTGTGATTCACATGAACACACAGTGCGTGACATTGATTTTAAAACTGCACTTCAAACACACTGCTCGGCTCAGCACAGGAAGCAGCTCTTGCTTGAAAGGATATTTTAGTCTAGTTTTCTATTATGTTATAGGGTGTGTGCAAAAATGAAAGACTTCTGGATAGTTTTAAGCTTGTACTTTTCTCTGTTTCAAACACACTGCTCGGCTCAGCACAGGAAGCAGCTCTTGCTTGAAAGGATATTTTAGTCTAGTTTTCTATTATGTTATAGGGTGTATGCAAAAATGAAAGACTTCTGGATAGTTTTAAGCTTGTGTTTTCTCTGTATCTTAAATGTCTGACTTGACCTAGGCACACTGGTAAGGTGGTGGTTGTGGACTTTAGCCCTAAATCTTGGGTCTGTTTGAATTAGGTGCAGATTCCTGTTGCACGGCCAAGTCTAGTGCTTTGCAAATCAAAACACCAAGGGCCAGATGTACGAAATACGACTCTTTAGAAATCGCTATTTAGGAAATGGAGAATGGTATGTACAAAATAGAGATTCCCTAATGGCAATTCCTACAGAGTAGGAATCACTGTCAGGAAATCACTATTTAGGTAATACCAAACAATTCCTTCCTATTGGGCTAAAGGCCCATAGGAATGAATTGTTTTGCATTTCCTAATTTGCGATTTCCTAATAGGAAATCAAGAATTAGGAAATGTTAAAGCAAGGGTTACGCTCAGCCTAAGGCTCCCCTTGCTGCACCCCCAAAAAAGTTGTGCATGTGTGCGCTTTATTGCACTTTAAAAAAAAGCAATTTGGAATGCTTTTTTTAAATTGCCCATGGTTACCATCGACTTTGGGTCAATGGTATTAGCATTTCCTAAATGCCCATTTAGGATTTGTACATGTGCATAGGAAATCGCACATAGAAAATCCCTATTTGGGATTTCCTATTTGGGTGTCGCAAAATGCGATTTCTACTGGGTAGAAATCGCAATTTGCGACTCCCAAACAGCCTTTATACATTGCATAAGGCTATTTAGCATTTCATAACGGGCTGAAATAGTGACTCGGCCCATTAAGAAATGCTAAATAGCTTCATACATTTTGCCCAAGTACCTTCATATGTGCAGTGTTGATTGATACAGGCATGCGGCATGCTGTTCTAAATCTTGGGTGCATAGATGAAAAAGGCCTGCTACTTTGATTTCATTTTTACAATTCTTAGGGGCATATTCATCAAAGATTTTGTGTCACCTTTGCGCCACACAATGGGACGCAGGGCAACACTAGGGCCCTCATTATGATGCCGGTTAGACCGCAACCGTCAGTTGCTGTCCGACCGACATCGAGCTTTGCAGTCCGACCGCCGCATTATGATGTGGTGGTGGGAGGCAGGGGGGAAGGGACCGATCGCTGCTTTTCCGACAGGCTCAACGAGCACGTCAAGGCTGTGATCGAAAAATAATACCCTACAATGGGGTGGTGCCTGCTCAGGCAGCCTTTCAATGGCAGTACGACTGCCATTGAAAGGCCGTCGGAAACGGACCTTGGGGGCCCCTAGCAGGGCCCCCGTACCTCCACAGCCTCAGATAAGAGGCCTTCGGAGGCACCTGTAGTGCACCCCAAATATCTATACCCCACGTGGTGCCTGAATGTTTGTAAATATCAATTTTTCTAATGCAGGTTGTGCAGCTGCCCTTTTCCAGACGCTGCTCAAGCTGCAATAGATAAATGGATGTTTACGACCACCTCATTGGCAGCTGCATCCAAATTTGTTGTGGAACCGCCGACTACTAGTCGGTTGGTTTCCAATCCGACATGATGCCGGTTGGATGCTTGCCCGACTGGCATCGTAATTAGGGCTAAAATCTTAAATGAGATTTACCAAGCCATGAAAGGTCACCTTGCGTGGCCCTGCATGGCTTGGTAAATCTGGAGTAACACAAGACATTGCAAGTCACTGCCTTGCGTTACTGTGCCCTAGGGAGGCATTCCATCTGTGGAGCGTGGGTGTTCCCGTGTATCCACCCATGGATTTTGGCGCATTCCTAGATTTACCATGAGTGGTAGACCTAGGAATGCATCAAAATGCTATGCCTTCCTAGGGGAGGTGTAGCAAAGAGCAAAATCTTTATTTCTCCTTGTTTTTTTTTCTTTCTCTCTAAGTGCGCTGCATTCTGCAGCACACATAGAAAGAGGAAAAAGCCTCAAAGGACTGTTTTTGTGCAGGAAGGTGTCCCTTCAAGAAGAGAGAGAAAAACGCATAAAGCTGAAAGACAAATGAAGAGAAAGAGGGAAAACCATTCACAAAGAGAGAAAGCAGGAACCTTCAAGAGTGAGATAAAAGGGGAAGGAATTGTTCGGTAGTGGACTAAAGAGGCCTGAGGTGAATTGAAGGCTAACCTGCTTAGATATTCGGCATGCTCTTATTTTATTGCACTGGCCGTGGGCTTCTGGGGACAGGCACTCATTGATTTATAAATTAGGCACTGCAGATACCCCAGCAACATTGTCACCTAAGTCACTTTTTCAAAATCCTCTCACTTCGCAGTCAGATTAATAAAAGTAAACACTAGTTTTTTCCAAATAAGCAGCAACTTGTTAGTAGAAACAGATGGATATTAGACCTTTATTTTTGAACGCACAACACATATGACAAGATAAACACAAAATGCCATCTTTACTAATCATACACATTCTGAATTTCAGCATGGTTATTTTTGGGGGTGCTGCAGCACGGCGGCACCACTACTTCCAACGCCTATACCATGGTGCATAGGCGTGTGCGTGTTTGGCTCCAGACAGCCTGTTTGTGTGTGCCAGTGCAGGGAAAGAAAGCCTGCAGCAAGCCATATTTAATAAGTATGGCTGTAAACTGCTCTCCCCCCCTTGTGCTACACTGCACCGAGTTGCATTATATTTTAGTAAATCTTCCCAATTGTCATGGGCGTAGCTTAGTCAGTGAAATTCAGGGATGTGAATCATAAATTTCCCAACAAAAAAGTAGTGGGCTGCAGAGTTGAGGGGTGAGAGGAACAAGGTTCAGGATGGACTGTTTCAATGACTAACAAGGTCAGTACTGATTGGCATTAGGTGGGTCTCTGTCTAAAGTGGCATAGTAGGAAACAGTGATGAGTTGGAATGCTACTCCCAGTGATAGCCACTCATCAGACGTTTTGCAAGCATTCATTTCATCACTTTTTTGTTGTTTGATTGCCAGTAGTATGCCTGGAAATTTGAGACTGGGACAGCTTTCCTAGCCCACTACTGCCAATGTTTGAGAATTCTAAAAAGTAATATTTGCACCCATTCAAGGAGTACGTCTATAGGTGCAGATTTACTACTTTGTTTGTTACCTGGTCAGTATATTTTATTTAAGGTTTTTAACCAAAAAATGAACAAGTTAAAACCTTTTAGTGATATGAGAATGACAAGACAAAGCGACACAGACATAGATGACCCGGTTGAGGGCCCCCAGACGCAACTACTAACAAGAATGTATTTGAGGGGTATCGCACCCCAAACACTCCGTCAGAAGCAACACCTCTACCCATTCCACCTGGGCCTGGTAGATTTCCCTGGGAACTCATGACAGTCACATACAGCACAACAGCCGGCAGTCCCTGCCCTGGGATCACTTATATCAAATGTATTTTTACTGCACGCCGTTTTCTTCATCTCTGCTACAAGAAGTATTATTGGTAGTGCTGTCAAATCGGTTCATGTGGGTAGGGCTCCAGATTTCCAGTACTTGCTTCTTATAGATCATTTTACCGAGTGACTGACGGCTCCATGCACTAAGCCCGAGGTAGAGGCGGATGTGCAGGGCAAGTCAAGCCAGAGCCGAACCATGGGTCTAGCTTGGCTCTAATAGTATGTGCACATGCTGAGCCATGAAAATATTTGGCATGTATATCATGCAACAAACATAATGTAAAAATATGATACAATCTCTTCAAAATGAAAAAAGTGTAACACAGAATCGTTTCACTTCAGTGCCTGATTATATCACTGCATAGACAGACATTTATTAAAAGTGATAGTTTTTAGAAATATTTTTTTTTAATTAAACTTTTTATTAGGTTCAGCAGTAGATATGCATACATTCATGTTCATTGGCTCAGCATGGTACAGTATGACAATACAGTGTGGAGGGGAAAATAGCATTTACATAGAAACAACATCCAGAATTCTATCATGTCTCATTGCTAGTTCTATTGATGGGGAAACACACATACCGCCCCTGTAGTCGTTCCATTTCCCCCATTTCTTATCCCACTTCTTCAGGCACCCATGTGTCGTAAATACTTCTTTTTCTGCGACCATACATTTGTCAAGTTCTTTCATCCATGCCTGGACGCTCGGTGGGTTAGCTGCCCCCCAGCCAGCCCCTGGCGATTTCCCGTTTGACAAAGGTGTAGCCCAGTGTGGCCAGATGTTGTTCTATCTCTGTAAGGTCAGTGTCTACCCTAGACCAACCCAATCGGGAGTTTGCCTGAGGCCAAATCGCCACCGTGTGGGAAAAGGGCCCAAAATACCGCCTTCTCTTGACCTTCGAGTAAAGTGCACCCATGTAGCCTGCTCTCCCCGTTTGATACTTGTCTAATAAGTAGGCAGGGTTGTCAGGGGAGCGATACATCCAGTGGTTCACCACAACCAATTGCGAGGCCCAGTAATAAAGTCGGAGATCTGGGAGGGCGATTCCCCCATCATACCATCCTTTCATTCGTTTTTTGGCAGCATTGCGGGGAGCCTTGCCGTCCCAGGGCAGAGTGCGAACCTCACCTTCCATTGCCTGGAAATAGGCCTCTGTGACTCTGTAGGGGCAGTTCTGAAGAATGTACAGGAAGCGGGGAAGGGCCAGCATCTTAAACAAGGCCGCGTGGCCCACCAGCGATAAAGGCAAGGATCTCCAATGTTTAACATCTGTCCTCAATCGAGCTAATGGGGGGGGGGCAAGTTACGGTTGTAGAATATAGTTGAGTCTGGCATTGCAAATATTCCTAAATAGCGGAAGCCTTCCGCTGCTACCTCCACCCTACAGTTCAACGGAAGATGAGGAATCGGGCCTTGAAGTACGAACAGCACCGATTTACTCCAATTGATCTGGTAGCCTGAATATTTTCCAAAATTCGTAAAGATATCAAGGACGCAACATATGGATTTATATGGGGAGGCTAAATACAATAAGATGTCGTCTGCATATAAGGCTATCCGGTCTTCTTGACCCTCCGCCCACTTCAGACCTCGACCCCGAACCTCTCTACGGATCCAGGCAGCCAGCGGTTCCAACATAAGAGAGAATATCAGAGGGGAAAGAGGGCAGCCTTGACGGGTTCCCCTTCGCAGTGTGAACACCAGTGAAGTATGGTTATTAACTCTCACTTGACCACGTATGTCAGTGTATAAGAGTTTTACCCACCCCATGTATTTCGGGGCAAACCCCATTTTCGCTAGAACTTCAAATAAATATGGCCACTCTATGGAATCAAACGCCATGGAGGCATCCAAAGAGAGCACCACTGCGTCTTCCCCTATATATTCCCAACGTGAGAGCACATTATTCAGGTGACGAATATTTAGCGCAGTATTCCTTCCTGGCATAAAGCCAGATTGGGAGGATGAGATAACCGAAATCAGCCGGATGGCGAGAACCTTCGCTAGGATCTTAGCCTCCACGTTTATTAGTGAGATCGGCCTATAGGAGCCACATTTATCTACAGGTTTCCCCGGTTTGCGGATCATAACAATGGATGCCAACCGCTGGTCATTAGGCAACACTCCTCAATCATAACTTTCATTATACATGGCCCACAGATGTGGGACTACCCGGGAAGCGATAATTTTCATGAATTCTACAGGAGTCCCGTTAGGCCCCATCGCCTTACCAGAATTAATTTGACTTATAGCCTTTAAAATTTCGGCATCAGTGAGGTCGCTGTCTAGGGTCTCTCTATCAGTGTCAGAGAGGGTGGATGTTGCTGTCGGAGAGAAGTTGGTGGGAGTCTTCCACGTCATAAGTATTTGAGTGTGAGGCGATGTAGGGTATCCTCTGAGGGAGTGGTGGTATTGTCTGTCTCTAGTTATTGAAGCTCAGTTTCTAATTGGACTGGCGATTATTATTATGGACATATCCTGTCTTTAAGGACAGGGCTTGGCCCTTTAGGACCACCTTGAAGACTTCCCACAGTATTTGCTCCGACGTAACCGATCCCACGTTTTCATTAAAGTAGTTCGTAGTTTGTGTACAGTTACGTTTTACTGTTGGGAATCTTAAACAGCCATGGACTGATACTAATAGTCAACCTCGGCTGTCTTTCCCAGTGGGTGAGTTCGATTCTAACGGGGGAGTGGTCCGAGATACCCCTAGGCAGCAACTGAGGATTATGAAAGTTCCCAATAGAGGCCACGTGTGTCAAGAAATAATCAATGCGGGATGAGCTTTTATGTGCATTCGAGAAATAGGTGTATTGTGTGTCGTTGGGGTTCATAGTACGCCAAATATCCGTCAGACCCAAGGCCGTGGTAAATTCAGTCATGTGCGTGTTTGGACGGGCTCCGGGCCTCTGGGGGTGCCTATCTAGGCTGTCATCCATGGTCATATTAAAGTCTCCACCTAGGACCAGCATGCCCATTGGAAGGTCTGTTAGTATTTGCCCAAATCTGTCAATGCTTCCCTCCCCAGTGCCGGTGGCAGGTACAATGAGATCACATTAATCGCTCTCCCTTCCCACTGGGCCTCTAGGACAGCAAATCTACCCCCGGGATCAGCCCAGGTGCGTTTTACGATAAGGGCTAGGTGTTTTTTAACTAAGATCCCTGTACCCCTGGATCCCGTGGTGTGACCAGCATGTACCAGGAGCTTATATCCCCATGTGTCAAGGCTTTGCTTTTGTTACCTACCATATGTGTCTCTTGCAGCAATACTATATCTGGAGCCTGGCGTTTTAGGTATTGCTGGACAATCCCCCTCTTAATTTTGTCCCCCATACCGTTCACATTCCAAGTAAGGATAGAGAGCAACGATTCTCGGTCATCCCCCATCATCTGACATAAAAACAGTACAAGTGCGGAATATTGGCAGTGACATGTATAGAACAATCCAACCAATCCGAGCCAGCAACACGTGACATCTCCCTTTTCCCTCACTAGTATTGTGATTAAAGAAATCAATATGGAATAGTATGCAAACAACGCTTTTTAAGTCCAACAATTCTTGAAAATATCCCCAACCATCCCTCCGCTTCTGGGTTAGATTGCGCCATTTGCAGGATAGTGTCCCTATCCCTGTAGTTAAAGACACAGGCTATAAGCGGCCACGGAGGAGCTCCCGGTTTCGGCCTACCTCCCGGCACGCTGTGCGCTCTTTCAATCGAGAAGTAACTGGACAATCTCTTGGGTTGCAGGTGCTTCGTGATTAGGTCTTCCACATATAGGTCAGCGGCTGGCCCCTCGGCCCGTTCCGGCACCCCTTGAATACGTATGTTGTTTGTTTGGGCTCTGCCTTCATACTCATCTAGTTGTTGTGCCATCGGAGCTTGTCGACTTTGGAGGTCAGCTACTTGGGTCTGGAGTTGAGCCGTGTCCTCTTGTAGCGACAAAGTTACTATTTTGAGATCTTTCACTTTCTCATCCATTTTACGGAAGTCAGCTCGTAGAAGGGAGACCTTGGTGGTCACTGAGTCGAGAGAGGACCGCACTCCCCCGATAGCCGCCATGACATCTCGCAGTGTTGGTTCTTGTGACGGATCTGGGTCCCCCTGCGATGCTGGATGGAGCCTCCATTTTTTGTGGGCTGTGACTCTCTCCTGATTTGGTCCAGGCGAATTTAGGGAGTTTTTTGAGCGGCGTTGTTTTTGGGCCCCTATTCGTTGCCATGGTTGGACTGCAGTGCAGTAAAGCAGGTATGGGGAGTAACACACAGTCTGGGTATTCCCCGCCGCCTACCTGGCGTAGTTTCTATTTCCGCCTGTGGCCTGTCGGGTTTCCCGCAGTGCTGTTGACAAGGGCCACTGCGGCCAAACCTCCCCGGCCGCACCCTGTAAGTTCGCGTTTGAATGGGGGGGCCCAGCATCAGGTCGCCGCTGTATTACTGGACAGTGGCAGATGGAGCAAGAGGGCAATCCCTTTGTCCTCCTCGCGGTGCACATCAACAAGGTCACTGATGCCCACAGAACCCCCAACTAGGCCTCCTCCAATTGTGGCAACAGGTGGAGCTGGGGCGACACAAGACTCACACTGTTTGGCGCTGGGGCAGGTCGCAGAGCACCCAAGAAGGGCGCCCGGCAGCGCTGATAATTACCCAGGGTGTGGTCTAAAGGTCGGTTAGTTCCTTGAGGGTCTCCCCAGCATTATCACGTGTAGCACCCCTTTCCCGGCCAGTGCAGCAATCAATCGGGACGGCTAGCGGGCGCGTCCCGGATGGGCGGGGAGAGAGTGCTCACGCACAGCTCCCGGCCCCTGCCTGCTCCCGAGTCTCGGGCTCCGAAACCCGATTGGAGCCTATGTAGGTGCCATGTTAACCTCCCGGCTCCGCTTCACAGGTCGTCACAATCCCTCTCGTATTTGCGGGGTCAGAGAGGTGCAATCGGCGATAGCAGCGGGCTCCGGAGTCAATAGGGTCTCTGCCGATTCAACATTTAGGATTGTCTGGCACAAGATAGTGTTGGATATTGACCGGGGATGCAGGAGCCTCTCTAGCCAGCTGCCATTCTCTTCTGCTGCTAGCCACGCCCCCAGTTTATAGAAATATTCACTGCTCACCCTCTAATGACAATGTCATTAGTTAACTGCTTCGGCGCTCATGACGAGCCCAGCTCATCATGAGGCACGGTGGAGCTGTGCTCATGACGAGCTGGGCTCGTCATAACCGTCGCTGCCCGCCCACGCGCGGTTGATTCCCCGCCTGTGCGGGAGAATCAATCAGTGGGCGGGGTCGAGACGAGCTCTGCTCGTCATGAGCACAGCTCCACTGTGCCTCACGACGAGCTGGGCTCGTCACGAGCACAGCGCCACCGCCGCCGCCCCCCCCCGCACCGCGGGAGAATTACCCCCATGTGGAAGGCGTTAACTATGGAGCAAGTCTGTAGTCATAAAAACCTAAACATGACCTAGGGGCATATGTATCAAAAACCGTATTTGCGATTCTCAAATAGCGATTTTTTGAGAATCGCTATTTGAGAATTGCAAAACGGGATGTACTTAAAAATTTGCACATATTTTGCGAATTCTTAATATTCCTTAATTGCGATTAGCAAATTGCAAAATCGCAATTAAGGAATACCTTCCCATTCATTCCTATGGGCCAGGAGGCCCATAGGAATGATTGGGAAGTAATTCTCAAATTGCGAATCGCAATTTGCTAATCGCAAATTGAGAATAATTTCAAAGGTGCAAGGGTGTCATGATGACACCCTGATACACCCCTGAAATGAGCATGTGTGAGCATATGGTGCACATACATGCCCTAAGGGCATGTATTTTCCGCCACATGGCACTTTGAAAAATGCCAAAAATTGAATTTTTCAAAGAAATCGCAAATTACCACCAACTTGGTGGTAATTTGCGATTTCTTAAGGAGAATTCGCACAACTTGGGTGCGTGTTACATAGCATTTAAGGAATCGCAATTTGCGATTCCTTAAATGCTTACGCAAAATTAAGGAATCGCTAAATTAGTGATTCCTTAATAATTCGATGCGAAAATGTCACATACATCGCGTTTTGCGATTTTGTATTCGCAAACGCTGTTTTTTTGCGATTCGCAGCGTTTGCGAATACAAAATTGTTTGATACATATCCCCCTAGAGTCTTATGGTAGCTGGAACAACATTATAGTCTATTAACTCAAAGATAAGAGGTGCTTGTACAGCACACATCCTGAACTCAAGTACTTAAAAGTAGCCTCACATTTCACAATAAGTAAAGGAGGCTCTGTAAAATAAAATATTTACCTGGATCACTCAAATTGGACAAGCAGGGAAGCTGGTATTGATTCTATGTTATCTGACATCACATTTTGGAATGTAGGCACCCGCTGGGTATCACTCTTCCTCTCCTGTGTACATCTAAAGTCACTGTTTTGTCATTCATTTTGGCTCACAAATAGAAAAGCCGACACAGAGATAGCAGACCCCACACAGGACCCCCTGGCACAACTAGAAAGCCCAAAATGCATTTATCTGTGAGTGTCACACTCCAAACACACCGCCTGAAGCTAACCCCCTGCCAATAGTATAGTGAAATAAAGTTAGGCATACGTCCTGTAACTGTTTCATCTTTTTCAAACAGAACATTTCCTTCACACATAGCTTGTTATGTACTGCCATCTGCCGGCCAAAATCTGTAAGATTTTGAAATGCGATCGCTTGAAGTTTTTGATTTAAAACGTGCATATGCATAAGACTAACAATGTACAGCAAACAAGGTTTTACTTCTACCCTGGATTTACCATCAAAACCGAATTTCTTCTTTAGATAGAACTTCAATATAATGGACACATTATAAAAAATACATATCTTTGATTACATATTACTACCTAATTTCTGCTTAAGAAATTGCTGTGCGGCTTCTGAGACGTATTTAATATTTATTGATTTTTGCAGGCGCTTATTAAGTTAATTATACACCCATGGCCTGAAATCTGTATACTGGAAGCCTATAGAAATTGCAAAGTGCCTTAATAAATCTTTGGCGTGCTTCACAGCACAAAACATTTGACTAGGACGAAACAATGGGCCTTATTTATGAGGCCTTGCGACAGTATTGCGCTTCCGTTGCGTCACTTTCTGTGACGCATCGGCAGTGTGAGAAGTTGGCCTGATGTATGATGTCACTAGTTCTAGTGTACACCCTATATAAGTCCAAACAACGCTTATGGTGATTGGTTGTAAAGTCAACCTTATAGACCAGCTATCCTAGTGGTAGCATGGACAAGAGCAGTCTTAGGCTAAACTCTGAATGGCATGTGAAGCCATCTGTGATACCATATATAATCCCTTGAATACCAAATGAAAGGACACCACAACAGATATATATATAAAATAAAGTGTATTTATTCTAGTCAAACCCTCAGCACTCTTTATGAGATTAGAGGTAAGTACAACACAGTCTTATTCAAGCATACATTAAGTCACACAGGTAAGTAATACAGTTAGGCCCTAGGGGCCACGCAAACCATATACTAAAGAAGTGGTATAAGGACCACTGTCACGGAAATAGGATAGGGCCTAGGGAATCGCTGGGGCTACACTACACTAGCAACAGTTAGGAAGTGGGAGGCCCACGGGATTCAGGTGCAGAGTGGAAACACTCACGCGTAATGCGTACAAGTCGATAGAATTACTAGCAGTTAGAAATTAACAGTTTAAGGACACTTCTGAAGCAGCTAGAGAGTCGAGACTCGGAAACTAGACACTAGGATAGTCACTACCCTTGTGAGCACCGAAGTACCCAAGTTACCTAGCCCACGGACTGCGGGTGCATAGGTGTGAACTTGCGTCGGGTTTCGTCGTGGACTTCTATGGATGCCTGAAGGAAAGTTGCTGACAGGCGGTCAGTGAAGAGTGTCCGGTGGATCCCAAGGCTGGGATCAAGAAGAGAGGATACCTGCAAGCAGAAGGGACAGAGTCAAGGTCACTAGCCAGTGACCACGTGGAACCAGGAAGGAACCAGGCGATGTCGTGAAGATTGCAGGTGAAGCTGAAGCTTGTTGCTGCAGCCACGGGTACCAGGAGACGTCGAGGACGACCAGGACCAGGAGGCGAGCTGTCCCACGAAGGCTCTTGCTGTCGGCGGCGTCGAAGTCGAACTAGGACTCACCAAGCCTTGGCAAGCGGAACCCACGAAGAACGGAGGACTTGCTTCTGGTGCAGACCAGGAAGGTCTGGGGTGCTTCTCTTTTGCAAAGAAGCGGGAGCCAGTCTGGAGGAGCCAAACCAGCGGTGAAGATTTCAGGATGCGTCGTCACAGAGGCCACTAGCCAATGGGCAAGCAACCGGACAGGCGCGGCAAGCAGGAAAATGCAGAAGGGCCCCACACAGGACTCGTGGAGTGTGGGGGGCTGATCTTCGGTGCAGATGGTGCTTGGGGTGGGGGCTTCTCAATCCCCGGTGCACAACTTCGAGGGTGCCTCAGGAGCTGCGCTGGAAGATACTAGCCACTTTTCCCAGGTAGCCGGTCCCACGTCTCTCGTCGCCTCCACGGATCTCAGCTCGGCTGTGGATGTGGATCAGGGTCGGAGAAGTCTGGAAGTCAAGGCTCTGGTCGGGCTCTGCAGTCGGTCCCTCGTAGAACTTTAGCAAAGCAAAGGGTAGTCTCTTGATGGTGCCTGTTTACACAGGGTAGCCACTCCTTGGCCACAAGGGAGATTCTTCAGTCTTCTTCTTTCGTCGAATGTCGAAGGTCCAGAGTTTCTGTTCAAGTTTGCAGGTTCAGGATAATCTAATCTCCTGGGGCCCAGCTACCACTCTTATACTAATCTGGGGGGCTGGGTTGCCTGCTAGGTCACGCCTTATGGGTGGGACCTGGGAGGGGGGTGGTTACACCCCCTTCCCTTTGTCCAGTTTCGCGCCAGGACTGGGGCTGGAGTGCCCCAGCACCGGTTTGAACTGGACTATGAATGGGACACCTTGTGTGCCCCAGGCATGTCTCATTCCTTTCAGCCCTCCCTGCCCCAATACACTAAAGTCTGTCTGGGGAGGTACTAGCACCTCCCCAAGCAGGAAACCTATTGTCCAAGCCTCCCTTGCCGGGATCACTCCCAGCAGCAGGAGGTCAGACTTGTGTCTGTGGCAGCAGCATCCATTTTGTGATGCTGAGGCTTTGGTTAGAGTTAAACAGCAAAGTAGGATTTTAACATGTCTCTCCCTCTAGAAGGGAGGAATAATATCCTCATCACCAGAAATGGTATGGGGGTATTATTCCAAAGTGTTAGACACCTTACACGACATGTTTTGATAAAGCCAAACCATAGTTACCATAACCGTTTAAGATTATAAGGCACTTTAAGAGTATATGGTAGGCTATATCATAGAACAGCTATAAGGACATGGTCCCGAAAGCTGCAGACAGGCTCAGCTCATGCTAGAGCACCATCTCACATGTTACCAAGCACTCTGCCTCCAGGATTGTTAAGGCCTGCCATAGGAGTGGCTGATAGGTACACATGTGTCTATTTTAAGGGTAGATATAGGTATACTATATCTAAGCAAGGGGTGATTACACGACCTTGCCCCAGCTGAGTGATCAGCCAGTTGTGTCTGATTGGAAGGCCAGACCAGGGGTGGCATAATACATGCTGCAGCCCCTGGGAGGCCTAGGGTACACCTATGCCCTGGGTACCTAGGGTACACTGTACAGGGTCCAATAAGGTGATCCTTACCAATTGGGAATGTACCTAGGGTACATGGAGTCCATTTTAAAGAGAGAGCAGACATCCTGAGACCCTGAATGGCAGGATCTCAGGCCAACTAAGTCGAAAAACCAGCTAGACACTAGGCAAAAAGTTGGGGGTAACCATAGTCAGATATCCACCTTCCTACAGGCAGCGTAAAGCATGCCCCCTGTTGCGCCCTATTTACAAAGTGACGCATCTAAGTAGATGCATCACTTTGTAAACTCTGTGCTACATTATACCTGCGTCAGGTATAATGTATGCAGGGTGGGCGTTTCCCACGTAAGTAAGCCTCGTAGAAGTGACGCAGTGAAATCTATGAGATTTCACTGCGCCAGTTCTAGGACGCAAATGTGTCAATATCTTACGCCTGCCTCACAGCAGGCGTAAGACTGACGCAGGCCCTTTTAGATGGGGCTTGCCCCATGTGAAAGGACACATTGCTGGAGTTGCGTCACTTTTGTGACACACTCCAGCAATGCGTCACTTTTGCGCCTACAGATACGTCAGGAATACTGACGTAACTGTAACTCTTTGCGACATGATGCGTCATAAAGTAAATAAGACGCATCCATCATGTCGCAAGGCGGGCGCACTGAGAAGTGACACATCGCTGCTTTCATGCAGCGATGCGTCCCTTCTCATAAATGAGGCCCAATAACTTTAAAACAAGACTGTACTGTCATTTTATGTAACTAGCAGTAAGGGGATTTAAAAGGCTTATTGAACTGCATTGAAATTTCATTTATATAGCGCTTACTACCACTTACAAGCCGTTGAAGTGCTCAATGGCGAGTTGCATGCTACTCGGGAGCCCAAATCAAATCATTCATTGGTTATTGGTTATTGGAATTAGTCTTATGCTCTCAAAGAAACTATTCCATGCATTTACTCCGGTTACTTTGTTGTACAATAATGACTTGGGTATGATCATTAAAGGGGATTATGTGAGAAGCAGACGGTTGGTGAAATGAATAGGTATTGTTAGGTTGCATGGATATGGTTTCAAAGAAAGAGAGATTAAGGGCTAGATGTACGAACAAGAGTAATAGCGATTACCAAATAGCGATTTTTTTGTGAACCACTATTTGATAATCGCTATTACAAATCTATAAACTGGTTATCTAGCCCTGATTTAAAAAATAGAGATTCCTAGTGGGATGCAAATAGATCTACCTCATGAATATTAATGAGGTAGGTCACAATTTGTGATCTACTGGGATTTGCTGCCATTTTAGAGATGGTGGCCTGCTGGGGCCAACAGACCACCATGTCTGTGGTTGCTTTTAAATAAAGCAAGATATTTTTTTTTAAATGCAGCCTGTTTTCCTTCAAGGAAAACGATATGCATTAAAAAATAAAAATGAAACCTTTCCTTTTTATTTTTTAAGAGTAGGCAGTTGTCCGGGACTGCTGTCTGTTCTAAAAAAATATATTTTTAACCATTCTCAAAGGGGAAGGGGTCCCAAGGGGAGACCTTCACATCTGCGAACGAGTTAACATCAACTTCCAGTTGGTGGTAAAGTATGAATATTTTGCAACTGCATTTCGGTCAAAAACATTGGCACATACTGTTCAGTTTCCCTATTCGGAAGGAACTCCCTGAACATGCCCCTTCCAAATAGCGAATCTGTTTGACTTTACAAACCCAAACTGCGATTCGGTAATCATAATTTGAAGTTTGTACATTACAAAATTCTGTGAAACAGGCAGTTTGCGACTGCAAAAATGTTTGGTACATCTAGCCCTAAGTTAGGCATCGAATTTAGAGTAGTCCATATATGTAGAAGGTAGGAGAGGGGCTTTCAAAATAAATATGAGCGAAAAAATGAAAAGTTTAAGTCAAGAATATTTTTTTCTGGGTTTTAGGAACATAGCTGGGAGAATTTTACATAGCATGCAGTTTGTGGATATAAACCTGTGGAAAGAAACACTTTTTAAATTGTACTATTTAGGAATGTGGTGGCTGTTAACAGTCCTTCTAGAGACACCTTAACTTTCAAGAGGTGCAGATACTTGCCTTGCAGCAAAAAACAACACTAGTGCTTCTTGACACCCCTTTACTAGCACATCACTGCAAATACACCATACAAACGACACATATAAATGCTATGTTATGCAAACACTCGCCAACTACACCCTGTTGCTGCTAGGCCTCCCCCCCGTGCTAAGCCTTCTTTTGGCTTTTTGGGGTAGTTTGCACTTAGACCCCTGTAACTTTTAGTCCACATAAGGTATCCATGCCAAATTTGCGCCCTTTCCTTCCAACATCATGGGGATTTTAAAGGTATCAAGGGATTGTGGATTCCCCTGGAGGGGACCCAGAAATTAGCCAAAATACAGCTACATTTCTTTTTTTATTTGGTTAATAGGGAAAAAATGCTGCAGAAGAAAGTGTCTATTTTTTCCCTGCAAATGGTATCAACAAAGGGTTTGTGGTGCTGAAATCATCATCTTCCCAGCTTTCTGGGACAAGCAGACTTTTGTCAGAAAACCAACATTTTTTACACAGTTTTGGCATTATACTGGGACATAGCCTATTTTTGCAACATGTTGTGCTTTCAACCTCCTTCCAGTTAGTGGTAGAAATGGGTGTGAAAGCAATACTGGATCCCGGAAAACTATACATTTCTGAAACATAGACAAAATTCTGAATTCAGCAAGGGGTCATTTGTGTAGATCCTTCAAGTTTTTTAAAATAGAAACTACCAGTTGAAAATAGGAAAGCTTAAAAATGAGTTAACAAAACTAGCCATTTGTGCCAACGTTTTGACCTGTAACAACTTCTTTGTATGACAGATGTTTGAAAGCTTAAATTTCTGGTTGTGGGGATATATAGGACTTGTAGGTTCACCAAGAACCCGAGGAACCCAGAGCCAATAACTGAGCAGTGTCCTGCAGTGGTTTTTCATTATGTACCGGGTACATAACAATTAATTTGGTAAAATAATAAAGAGTGAAAAATAAGTATCAAAGACACCTATGTATTTCCGAAATGGGAACAAATTATAGAGTTTAGAAATAGTAGCTATTTGCACATCTCCGAAATTGTGGTTACCCTGTGAATTGTAGGACATTTTTCAAAGTGACTTCTTTTTTACACATTGTCTTACATTAGGAAGGCACAAATGCATAGAAAGTCAATAGGTAATAACAATTGATCTACAATTCTGAGTTGCCCTAAGTCTCCTGATAAAAATGGTACCTCACTTTTGTGGGTAGGCCTAGTGCCCGCGACAGGAAACGGCCCAAAACGCAACGTGGACACACCACATTTTTACAGTAAAAACAGACCCTTTTTTGTGCACATTGCATAGCTGTGGATTTTGAACCCTATCTCTGCCAGCACCAAGGGACATGTAGAAAACCTATACATTCTTGAAAACTAGATACCCAGAGGAATCCAGGATGGGGTGACTTGAGTGGCTCTCACCAGGTTCTGTTATCCAGAATCCCTTGCAAACCTCAAACTTTGTAAAAACAAAACCACATCCTCACATTTCTGTGATTGAAAGTTCTGAAATCTGCGTGGGTCCGCAAAATTCCACCTACCCCGCATTTCCCAAAGTCTTCCGATGAAAATGGTACCTCACTTATGTAGGTAGGTCCAGTGCCCGCGACAGGAAACGGCCCAAAACGCAATGTAGACACACCACATTTTTACAGTGAAAACTGACCCTTTTTTCGCAAAGTGCCTAGCTGTGGATTTTGAGCCCTAGCTCTGCCGGCACCTAAATAAACCTAGCAAACCTATACATTTTTGTAAACTAGACTCCCAGAGGAATCCACATGGTGGTGACTTGTGTGGCTCTCACCAGGTTCTGTTACCCAAAACCCCTTGCAAACCTCAAACTTTGTAAAAAAACACATTTTCCTCATATTTCTGTGATGGAAAGTTCAGGAATCTGTGTGGGTACACAAAATTCCACCCACCCTTACGCCACCCTTGTAAATATGGGGCAGTGTCAAAATCAATGGGTGTTGTGGCAGAATGCCCACCACACACCCATTGCCCATCCCTTTCACGCTAAGCTTTCACAGTTTGTTACACTGCCATGTTGTCCTGACAAGTGCACCCACTTGCCAGGCCTTACCCTTCTCTTTCTATGCACATCAGACACCCCTATGGTAGGTCCAAGGTACCCCCTGGGCAGGGTGCAGTGCATGTGAAAGGTAGGACATGTACTGAGGTGGGTACCATGTCCTGACAGTGAAATACTCTCCATTTAGTTTTTCACTGTTGAAAGGCCATCTTGCCCATAGGACAGAATGGAGAGGCTGTGTAATATGCTTTCCAGCCTATCTTCCTAAAGACTTAAGATGGAGAGGTGAAATTTAGTGTGCCTGAACTCACAATGTAATAACACATCTTTTTATAAAGGTGGTTTTTGCATTGTGTGTTTAGAAACCACTCTTTTAGAAGTGGCTGGGTTTTTGTGCTCTAACATTTCTGTGTGTCTCTGCCTGGTTGTGGATTGACTGTCTGGATTTGAAAGTGATAGGATCTGGGGAACGTCTTGACCCAGGGGAAGAGGGGAGACAGCAACAGGCTGACCTGCATCTGGAGTGTAGGGGGGAGGAGTAGCCCCTGGAGGTGAAGAGGCCTGGGTTGCTGCCATAAAACAATGGTCCCATCTCCTGCTGAGTGATTGAGAATCGTGACCCCCACTAATCTAAGGAAGAAGGTGTCACTGGCAGGGAGGCACCCAGAACTGGTTTGAACAGGGGTCAGTGCTCCCCTGAACACAACGACTTCAAAAACATTTAGGGGTATAACTATGAGAGCTGAAGCCCCTGCACTTTGGAGAAATGGATTTATCAAGACTGAAAAGGATTAAACCTACTTCGTGGTCAAGAGGAACCTCTGCCAAGGAAGAAACAGCTGAAGAGACTGAAGGAAAGGAATGACCCTTGCTGTGTTTTCTGGGGCTGGCCTGCAGTTTGCTGCTTTAACCAAGGAGAGGCTAAAGGGACTTTTCTGTGTGCTGTGTCCCCCTGCTTGAAAGGACTTTGCTGTGTGCTGTGTCCGGAAGTAACTTATCTCCAAGGGCCCTAGGTGAGCTGGCTCCTTGTTGCGGAAACTCAGGAACACAAACGTTTCCAAGAGAGTCTCAGCGACGCTGTGTGCGTGTGCTTTTTGCAGCCTGAGCCCTTCATGAGGATTGTCCTGTGATTGTATGCACCGTAGTCCAAGTGAGTCTCAGCGATGCTGTGTGCCTGTGCTTTGTGCAGCCTGAGACCTTCGTGAGGATTGCCCTGTTATCGTGCACCTCCGGATTCCAAGTGAGTCTCAGCAACGCTTTGTGCGTGTGCTTTGTGCAGCCTGACACCTTCGTGATGATTTTCCTGTTATCGTTCACCCGGAACTCAAGTGAGTCTCAGCGACGCTGTGTGCATGTGCTTCGTGCAGCCTGAGACCTTTGTGAGGAGTGCCCTGTGATCGTGCACAACCAAAGCTAAAGTGAGTTTTAGCGATGCTGTGTGCGTGTGCCCTGTTGCAGCCTGAGATCTTCGTAGCACCAGCGGCCCAGACCGGCAGCCACAGAGGAGCTGAGCTGCCGGCCCGAGCCCTCCGTTGCCAGTGCGGGACCTCGAACCAACCTCATCGAGGGAGGGCCCGAGTTCAAGTGCCCAAAATCTACAAAGTTGCATCGGAGGCCCAAGTCGCGGAAAGAGGAGAGGAGAGCGAGGTCACACCGCCCAGGTAACGTTTGTCACCACCTGGGGTAGGGTGCAGGCTCGGAGAGAGACGCTCTCGGCCTCTCCCATTTATGCCGCGAGAGCCTCTGCTTTGGCTTGTATCGTGGCCCGTACTTGCCAAGGAGTGGCAGTACCGGGGCCGGAGTGCGAAGCTACACCTTGGGTTACATCATACCCGTGTGGGGGCATCTGTTGACAGAAGCTGACCACGAGTCAGTACGAGTGGTGGAGAGACCGCCTCAGGCACCGTGATCGGTGCTGAAGTATATTACGCATTGAATTATTTCTGAATTACGAACTAACTGATTGTTTTATTCCGCATTGCATTGTTTTTGCATTACGAACTACCTGATTAGTGTATTACGCATTGCATTATTTCTGCATTACGAACTACCTGATTGTTGCATTACGCATTGCATTATTTCTGCATTACGAACTGCCTTATTGTTGCACTACGCCTTGCATTAGTTTGCATAACGAACTACCCGATTGTTGCGTTATGCATTGCATTATTTTGGCATTACAAACTGCTTGATTGTTGCATAACGAACTGCATTATTTTTACATTGCAAAGTGCCTGATTCTTGCATTACGAACTGCATAGCGTTGTATTAGGACTGCAGTAGATCATTTTGAATTGCTCATTAATATTGCCAAATTTACAAGGGCTGGCTGGCCTAATAACCGGCCAGGAGGAATATTACAAATACGCATATGTTGGATTTATATTGTGTGGTCTCATCGGAAAACCTTTTATATAAATTTATACTTGTTTTTATGAAACTTGTGTGGAGTCCATTTGTGGTGTCATCATTGGGTTACTGAGAGCGTGGTCGCAAATACTTTATACACTTGACTTGAAGATAACCCTGGCTGCTTGTGCCAAGCTACCGAGGGGGTGAGCGGGCTATCTGAGAAGGTGTTTTTCCTCTCCCTGACGTGGAAGCACGGGTCCCTATTTGGCCTAAGGTACCTACCTCAGCCAACTAGCGACCCCCAGGTCTAACAACAGGTTTTATAGCTATAACTAGATAAAGTATTGCTCTCAAATTTTCTCAGCGGCTCAGGAGTGTGGTGCATAGGACTTGAAATTTGATCTTCGGGTTCTTAATCTCCTCCATCCTCAAGGATCAGCCAGTGCACAGCAGGGCAGGCTCTGCAACAATTTGGGTGCCAGGCTGCAGATGGCATCAAAGACCCTCTTCAGGGTGGGACATGGGAAAGCAGAGGAGGCTGGGTAAAGCAACTGGATTCTTGTTTTGTGCAAACCACCATCACAGAGCCTTCCCGAAGTTATCATTCCAAACACAAGTGCAGCTGCTCTACCTTTGTGTGACTGGGTCCAGTCAGCTCACAGGCTCAAAGAAAAAGATTTGGGTGTGGCTAATTGGGTCTGGCTGGATGAAACTTCACTCTTATTCAAGGAGACCTTTTGCTACAAATTTGAGAGGGTTTGGATCTGAGTTTAAGGATCATGGGAAGTGTCTTTTCCCCAAAAAAGTCCTAGTTTGGGGATGAGTTTTGTGTTGGTAAAGGTAATCCTGTTTCAGTTAATAGGATGGAAAGCTAGCATCAAATATTGAAGGCCAGATTTTTGTATGATGACAAGCCAAATACTGCAGATCAGAACTGGTTAATAAGAAAAGTTAATGGCAAAGACAGTAGGCCTGACCTTGGTACTTGTAATGAGAGCAAAGTTCTAATTGTGAACGCGCTCGCATGTGTTGTCATAGGTTCTTTATTTGTGCATGCGCATGCTCACGTTCTTATATGCATGCTGTTGTTATTCTTTGAAATGTTTAACAGCCTTTGCATGGGCACGCTATGTTCATGTATGTGCAATCTGTTACTCGTTGAATGCTGAATGCTGATAACTGACATTGACAACTCAGACCTCAAGGAGGAAAGATGCACTCCAGTCCTGTTCTCTTATTAGCTTGAAATAAAGCTGAATTAAATAAACTTCAAGCCTACCTTGCCATAGATTATTGATACTTTTCATCTGGCGGTGGGCGACGGCTTTTGGGAAGCTTTTTGACTTTACACCACTAATTTCGTGCAGGAATTCCTCAAATTCTTTTGACCGCAACACCCTGTTGGGTCTGGATACAAACAGCTTCCTTTTCAGCCGTAAAAAGGATTCTCTCACTACAGGTGTGCCTTTTTCTTCCAGCGGCTTCTTCATTCAAGGCGAGTTTCCTTTCCCAAAAGTTTCCGAGCCCTGCTCTGGTGATGATGTCATCGTGGAGTTGACGTGCGCTCGACATCTTGGTTTGGGCACTCATTCCTCAATTTAAAAGCTACACAAAGCGCGCTACGTATAAAAAGGGAAATACTTCAAACAATTGCTTAATTTCCTTGTTCACAAGTGTGTTTTCAAGGATTTTGTCAAGGATTACTTTATTCTGGCAGTTTCAACTCCTGCTTTCAAGGTACTGTTTATTTTAGAATCTTACAAAGTCTTCTTCAAGAATTACTTTATTCTGGCAGTTTCTCTTCCTGCTTTTAAGGTACTGTTTATTTTGAAATTCACAAGTTTATTTTGTTTACTATACATGGCTTCCTCTCAACAATTATTTCAACTGGATCACTTTCTTCCCAAGGCTAATAAGCCAAAAGAGACCTGGAAACTATGGTTTCGTTCTTTTGAAAATTATCTTGTTGCAATTGACGCTGAATCTTACTCTCCTAAGTGCAAATTAGCAATTTTGTTTAATTATCTTGGCAGTGCAGGCTGAGAAATGTTTGACAGTCTTCCTCTAACACACCAGGAGAGGGTGATGGCTGGATTGTCTACTCTGATGCTGTAATAAGATTTAACAAAAATATTTTGGAACAACCCAGCGTAATGCTTGAAAGGTTCAACTTTATGAAAAGGAAGCAGGAGCCTGATGAATCAGTTGAAGATTTCCTTTCGGTATTAAGTAATTTAGCAGCTACTTGTAACTTTGGCGCAGGATTAGATTATCATCTCAGAGATCAATTTGTGTATAGTTGTTATTTTAAAAAAATTCAGGAACGCATTCTCAGCGGTAGGGATCCCTCTTTAGCTGAGGTTATTGACATTGTGAAGGGCACTGAAAGGTCTATTATTTCTTCTAAATCTATTGCAAATGATAATGTCAATTTTGTTAATGCAATTCATCCGGATTTTTCTGTTAATGCAGTTTCCTACAGGTCCAAATTTACAAATTCTGTTAATTCATTTCATCCGTATTCTTCTGTTAATGCTGTTTCTTACAGGTCCAAATTTACAAAACCGTTTTAAAACAAACAATACAAACCTAATGCCTTTTGTTACAGGTGTGGTTCCAGATCTCATCTCAGAGATAGCCCTGTGTGCACTGCTTTGGGTAACGAATTTACCAATTGTAACAAAATACGTCATTTTCAAACTGTTTGCAGGGGCAAGAAAATGATTAGAGTTAGCACTCTTCAAACTGCTGACCTTCCTGTCAACGATAATTCTAATCACAATGCTATTTTACCAAATGATTTGGAGAGACTCATGCTTTCCATTGATTGTATTTCTTTGGTATCTCACAGAGTCAAAGATCCCATCTGTCAAGTTTCTGTTGGTAATCTTGTTCTTGACATGATGGCTGACTCGGGAGCACCTGTTACCATTGTATCAGATATCTTGTATAAGGAGCATTGGTCATCTGAGAAATCTCTGGCGGTTTTAGACATCATCCCCAAAGCATATGGTGACCACACAATTGAAATGTTAGGTTATTTCATTGAATCTATAACCTGTTTGGGTCGGAAAATTGTTACAAAAGTTTATGTGGCTATTAAAGGCAAGAACATCGTTGGCTAACAATATTTAGCCAAGATGGGTCTCAAGTTGGTTCCTGGCTCTGATAATCCAATACAGATAAATTACGTTTGTGTTTCTTCAATTTCACAATGTTCAGAAAATGATTCCACAAATATAATTTCAGATTTTCCTGAAGTTTTTTTTCTTCCACTATAGGAAACAAGGCCCATTCCTTTGAGCGTAAGGGATGACCTCAAAGTTTTGTTAGATAAATTAGTTACTGAGGGTATTATTAAAATGACTGACTCATCTGAGTGGGTCAGTCCCATTGTCAAAGTTAGAAAAAAGGATCAACCTATTTGCTTGTGTGCTGATCTACGCTCACTTATTAAAAACATAGTAGTAGATTGCCACCCATTACCCAAAATTCAAGATTTATTGTCAAATATTGCTGGTGCCACTTACTTTTCTCTTTTAGATCTCCGTTCAACGTACCACCAGATTCCACACTCTGATTCCTCTACTGACCTCACTACATTTGTTACTCCTTTTGGGGTACATACATTTTTGAGATTACCGTTTGGGTTAGCCTCAGCAGCTAGCGTTTTCCAAAGGTTCATGGATCATATTTTAAAAGGTATTGATTCAGTCCAAGCATACCAAGATGATGTACTAATATTTTCTAAGAACAAAACAGATCACTTGGTCACACTTAGAAAGAGTCCTTAATAAATTCAAAGAAATTGGTGTCACCTTAAGTACTTAGAAATGTAAATTCATGGGTACTTCTCTTTATTATTTGGGACATACGATTTCTGCATCTGGCATCACTCCCAAATTCTCTCTTACACAAGCCATTTCTCAAGTTACAGTGCCTAACAATAAGGATTCTCTCAGATCCTTCTTGGGCATGACCGAGTATTATTCTAGGTTTATTTCAGGTTACGCACAAGTTGTTCAACCACTATGCATTCTTCTCAAGAAAAACACAAGTTTTAGCTAGACTCAGGAGACACAGGAGGCATTTGATCTTGTGAAAAGGTTAATTCTGGAGGCACTTACTGCGTTCGAACCTGGCCATAAGTGCACCATTTCAGTAGATGCAAGTCAACGTGGTCTTGGAGCTGTTCTCTGTCAATGGTTTAATGGTAAATAAAACACAATTGGTTTCTCTTCCAGTTCATTAACAACTGCAGAAAGTAACTACAGGACCATTGAGAGAGAGGCTCTTGCCTGTTCCTGGACTGAAGAGAAATTCAGGACATACATTTAGGGCACTCATTTTAAAATTTGTTCAGATCATAAACCATTAATTCATTTGCTCAATGGTAATGGCACGGGCAAAGCTGCTTCCAGACTAGTACGTATCCTTTCACGTTTGCATGAGTACAATTTTATTATAAAATACATTCCTGGGAGACACAATGTCAGGGCTGATTGTTTGTCCAGACTACCATTACAGGATGATTCATCCTGTTCAAGGTTTGATGATGTTGAATGTGTGGTTGTGAGCATTGAAGATTTCATCGGTAGTATGGCTTCCATTTCTCAAGAAGACTGGCTTAAAGCTTCAGAAGAAGACAATGTTCGTTTGGCAGTTAAAAATAGGATCATTACTGGAGAGCCAAGGGAACGCTCTTTACCTGCTCCTTTGAGGTCTTTCGCACAAGTTTCTGATGAGCTTTATGTTGTTGAAAATGTAATCATGCGAGGTGACCCAGCAGTACCTCCTGTTTCTCTTCGGCGTAGGATTTTCCAATTGGCACATGAAGGGCATTTAGGTGTGGGTGCAATGTCTAGAAGATTAAAAGAATATTTTTGGTGGCCAGGTTTGGAAAGAGATGTGTCTACATGGATAAATTCTTGTCAAACCTGCCTTGTTTTCAGGCAAGCACTGGAAAATATTGAAGACCCCTTTACATAATGTGCCTGTTCCAGTTGGAGCTTGGTCCAAGTTAGCACTTGATTTCGCTGGACTTTTTGAAGTTTTGCCAAGTGATAAATAGTACATTATTGTCTTAATTGATTATTTCTCAAAATTGGTAGAATTTGAGTTCTGTTCCTCACCCAATACCTCGTCTGTGATTAATTTTCTTTCTAGAGTTTTTCTGTCTGAAGGTTTTCCCGAACAACTTGTCACAGACAATGGATCTCATTTTACTTCAATTACTATGGCTGATTTTCTAACTGCTCATGACATTAAGCATTTGAGAGTGGCATTATATTCTCCTTCCTCTAATGGCTCAGTAGAATGAATGAATAGGTTAATTAAAGAAGGTATTCAGCCCGCCCTGGCATGTAATTCTCCTGTAGAACTGTTTGCAAAAAAAAGATTTGGTCTTATCTTACCACCCCTCACTCTTCAACAGGTGTATCTCCTTTCAGATTACTTAAAAAGAGAAACCCTAATGGTACCTTGTGCCCTCACTGGTTAAATGTCTTAAGAAAAGAAGATGAACCCTGTTTGGTGTGTAAAGATAAACAAAGGATGTTAAAGAATGTTACTGAGCAACAACTTATTCAAAAACTATTTTTTTACACTAAGGGGTCCATTTGGCTGTAGGGCGATTCGCCACCGTCCGCTTGGCGGTGGCGATCCGCCCTACATCCTTCCCCGCCCGCCACCCATTGCCCCCCGCCATTTTAGTATGGCGGGGGGTACCGCGGCGGACGGTAAGACCGTCCGCCGCTTTTCCACCCGGTCGTCAAGTCGACCGGGCGGAAAAAGGTTTAATATGGTGGCGTTGTTAGCTAGACACCGCCATCCATATCAGGATGGAGGCGGGAGGCAGCCTTTTGCTGCCACGGAAATGCATACAGATTTTGTTCACTCATGCAATTCACTGAAGTGATCACAATGAGGAAGACAGTGTTTAGAGTCCGAGGATGCAATGAGCAGTGGGCATCTGCTCGAAGGATGTACATATGAGAAACGTCAAGACCAAGTTAAGGCCCCACTGTTGCATCACAAACAGTTTGGGAGGGAACATGTGTGTCAAACTTTTAATACACTGCATCACACTAGGTGATTTAACCAAATATGGTTGCGGCAGGAGAAAGAAGGCATACAGGAGCCCTATCTCCCATTCCAGCCTGAATGCATCCCCTAGCAAATGTCTTTGCGGAAACTGAAACACACAAAACCTACGGCACTGCACACTCTTAATGGTGGTGAAAACAAATAGCCAGGCTCCCCCACTGTTGGAAGACAAGCTGCGCCACCTGCAGATGCAGATTGCATTTGTAATGCACCAGATGCCACCTGCTAAGCTTGTCTGCTGTTGCTTTTAAGATTCCTGCCAGGTGGTTCATGATTAGTGAAATGCACTGATACTCCGGCTATCTCCAGAGGCATAGAGCCATCTGGCACAAAACCCAGGACCTAGTCTGCTCTGCTTGTTGCAGTACTACATGGCGGTGGGTTGTCCGTACATGCACCAGCCTACCTTTGCTCGATGGTAGGAAGGCCTTCAATACTATGGGGTCGATTCCGATCCGGGTCGGAAAGCACTCCGACCGAGCCGGATCCGGAGTGTTTTCCAACCGAGCCGGAGTCCTGCAGTCCGACCGAGCGAGTACGATGCGGCCGTATGTTGCCAGACTCGGTTCGGTCGGACTCCCATAGAAGTCAATGGGAGCCGGTCGTACGACGCGTACATGGGCTCCCATTGACTGAATGGGTACGTCACGGACAAGTGCGCCCCCACAGTGGGTACGCGTCAGTGCTATCCGCACCATACATGCCTGTGTTGGGGAGACCCATGGGTCTCCCCCTGTGTCCGAGTCGTAGGGCTGCGGGTGACAAGTCCCCAAAGGCAACCACCCGGACGATTTGCGAGCCGGACACTCCGGCTCGCACAGGCTGTCCAACGCGTGCCTCTTACTGGCTCGGTCGTGAATCGCATCCATTGCACACCACGGTTAGCTTACGACCGAGATGTATGGAGCAGTTCGGACCCGGAAACGACTCGGTCGGTGAATTTCATGTAGCTCGCATCATACTTGCTCGCTCGTACAGCTGTACGAGTCGGCCGGAAAACACGCGTACGGCTCGTAGTTTTTCCGGCCGGATGACGTTCGGTGCCCTTCCGACCCGGATCGGAATCGGCCCCTAAATGAAAGGTCTGCAACTCCAACAGATTGATATGGTGCTGGGCTTCCACTGAAGAAAAGAGTCCTCTGATCTCCACCTCCCAAGTTGACCTCCTTAGTCCTAGTAGTTATGCACCTATCACCACCATACGCTTTTAGTGGGGAAGGTAGAGGTGGCCAGCCACTGAACAAATTGTGTTCAGCCACCACTGTACATAATGAGCTGTCTCCCTATCCACCTGATCTCCTTGGTGTTAGGTATACTGGAACTTCCAATTTCATTGTACAGCCTTCATGTACCAACTGGTGCAGACGACCATGAAGATTTTTGAGGCTAACAAGACTCAGAACTGCTCTCACCGAGATTCAGGGCTGAAACTGAAACATCAGTATCATAACCCAAATGTCCTGGACATGCTGACCAAGGAAGGCCTTTCATTTCACTGTGTCTAGGAAAGCCCCAATAAATGCCAAAGTCAGGTGTGAATTTGAGTTGTTGCTTGTGAACTCTAACAATGTCAAGAGGGTTGTCGTCATCTGAACATGGTCTATGACTGTTTCGAGCCTGCCTTTAACACACAGTCATCATGGTTGGGGACACCTGAGGGGCACTGGTGAGGTCAAAGAAGAGCACTGCAAACTGAAAATCCTCCTGACCGACTTTAAACCCAAGAAATGACAGGCATATTAGAATACACATCCTGCAGGACCAAGGACACTATCCAATCTCGAAGGTCCAGAGCAGCCAAGAGCTGGGCCAGTGAGCGGCTTGAATTTGTCCTTCTGCAGGAAGGCATTCAGAGGTCAAAGGTTCAATATGGACCAGAGGCCACTGTCATTTTTCAGCACATGGAAATACCGAGTGTAACAACCCTCTCCTCTTTCGTTTTCTGGAACGCTCTCTATAGAACCTTTAAAGAGCAGTACTCTCACCTCTTGCAGGAGAATGAAGAGGAGCTTCTCTGAAAGTTGATGGATCACTGACAGAATATCGACAGTCAGAATATTGACGCAAAAATATCGATGTCCGGAATATCGAAGTCCTAGCTACATTATGGTAAGTACAAAAATATTGATTAAAAAATATTGTTGATAAAAATATTATTGTTAAAAATATAGTTTTTTTAAATGTATAGAAAATAATGTAAAATAAAGTAAATAATACATATAATTAAAAAACAACATAGTTAAAATTATTTAAAAAATTGTTTAAAATTATAATAAATACATATAATGTAAAAATCTATTAAACATATATATGTATAAAATATAATATATATAATTATGTAATAATATTTATAAATAATTATTTTAATAACTTATAAAGTGTTAAAAAACATATTAAAAATTAGAAAATACATTACCTACTGGCAGTCGCCAGTAGGTAGTTATAGTTAGGACCTATTTTCCATAGGAAATCCGCAACATTCTATTCCCAATAAGTCTGGAGCCGGTTGACGAATCTTCGCGAAATTTTCCAAACTTTTGGCCAGCTCCGGTCCGCTCCTATCTTGAAAGTTTCGTGGTGATTCGTCAAGCAGGGGACGAGATAAAAGGGGGGTCCCAAAACGCATTTTCCCCATGCAATTTCCCATAGGACCTGTTGACGCAGCTACAGCCTGAACTGCTGAACTGCTGAACGGAATTACACCAAATTTGGCAAAGAGGTAGTCCTCAGTTAAGACTCGTGCCTTTTGCATAAATGGTGTAAATCTGTTCAGTAGTTCCTGAGAAAATTAGGGTAAAAAAGTTAGTGATATCTATGGCCTCGGAGGATCCGCGCACCCTACCTGCACCGTAAGTGCACCCTCCCCGAACGAAGCACGAACCCTCCCGATCACGTGCTGAATGCTAATTGGCTGTCGAGTGTCTGTCTACATTCGAAACCAGGAACTGTTGGCAGCCATTTTGTGCCTCGGTAGAAGCGAGGCTGAAAAAGTAAGGGGAATAAGTGTTTAAAACATATAAAGGGGGCAGGGTAGAAATACTCTGATCCTCTAGTGTTGCTTAGGGGGTCCCAGAAGGACCCCCTGGGGCCCCCTTTTAAAAAAAAAAAAAAGTCCACGAAATGCGCGCAGGGTGCGCGGATCCATATGAAAAAATAAAAAAACCGCGTTTGTTAATAATTAGCCCCCGGGTGGGCCAAATCCCGGGGGCAAAATTTTTATATATTAATAGGGGAGGGGGGTTGCGTGGCCCCCCTTTCGGAGCCCTCGAGGGCCCTGGGGACCGCCACCCCCCAGGGCCGGCTCCAACAGTGTCCTGGGGTGCCCACCCCCAGGACACTGTTGTTTGCTATGAGAGGCGGGATTCTCCCGCCCTCCCATAGCAAACTTCGTTTGGATTTTGAAAGAGAGAGCAGGTCCTGCTCTCTCTTTCAAAATCCAAACGATATTTCTTTTCCACACGGGGAGCTGTATGTCAGCAGCTCCCCATGTGGAAAAGCAATGCCGGCTCCCGAAGGACGCGGGGAGCCGGCAGGGACCGTGGGGGCGTTGGGGCTCCCCCCACGGTCTCCAACGTTTTTTTATAAGCCCTGGGGGATGGTGTCCCCGGGGATAATAAAACTTAGTGATAGGGGCTCTTTTTTTTTTACGGTAAAATTGGGAGTCGCGCATCCTAACGCGTTGGGTGCACGGTTCCTCTCGCGTTGGGTGCGCGGTTCCTAACACGTTAGGTGCGCGTATCCAAGGAAAAAAAACTTACATTTTTGGGAGATAAACATCTAGCTTAAGTGTTTTGTTCTTTAGTGGCTCTAAAAAGAGCTCCATCTCTCCTATACATCTCTTGCATATGAAAGCGCAGATTGTTATTGTAAATGGACCCCATTTTATAGTCTCGGAGAAAAGCAGAAACAGATTAATTCACATGTTTCCTAGCTTTCTCAATCTGTGGACAAAAATGATTGGACCAGTTCCACTTCTGCCTTTGGCATATGTTAGAATACACAAAGGCCGTTTTGGGAAAAAGTCAAAGTGCCTAGGTCATTGCCACCACAGTGCACTATTATGAGGTCAGGGTGTTGGATATGCATAAAGGTTTTTACCAATGGCATCAATTGGTGCCACTTTAACCCTCTCTGTCCAATCCATTTAATGTCTACATTTGGCAAACCTAGGTCTTTGTGAATGCCTTTGTTTACTGCATACCTTTGGCTCCCGAAAATATAGCTGTGTCCCACAATCCACACTCTAAGCATCTTGAAGGAAGGTCTGAATGCCCCCGGATGGTCTCTGTAAATGAAATGGCAGTTTGAAAAGTAAGATTTTTCTAAAATGGTGGCTAAGATGCAGTTTTGAAAAAAGACATGAAATCATTGGTTGTTTGACAACCTTCTACACTGAAAGGTAGGGTGCATGTTTCTGTTTTTTAAACGCATGATTCTTATTGGTTAACAAAAAGTGGGTGAAAGGAACATTATATATGATAAGCTGATATGTTGAAAAGTCAAGCACACTTGCTGCTTTGATTAGCAACATTGTGTGCTGAACTTGTGACCTGTGTGCTCAGTTCAGTGTTCTATGACCTGTTGCTATGGTAACAGGCAGAAGGCAGATTGGGGGTAGGGTTCAAATTTATGTCATTTGAAAAGGGTTGAAATTTTTAACCAATAGAAATGTGTGTTTGCTTTTGAATTTATGTGGGAAGGAATGTGATTTGATGTTTACATGTATATGTATGGAAAATGAGAGGGAAACTTTTCCATACGTTGGTTTTGCTGAGACGTGCACAGTGCAGAGATTCTGTATAAGAAAATCTGGTGTGTGACTGATATCTGGTGTGTGACTGATATACTTCTTAATCTACAAAACAACTTGAAAGGTGAGTTATTTAATTGTGAGGGGATGTATGTAGACTTTTTTTATTTAAATCAGACTAATGTATTTCTCCTGCTAAAGTGTAGGGAGTACTTTTTTTTGTCTAAAATCTTTTTGACAGTGTGTGTGCATGTAGAAACCATTCTGTGATAAGCATTTGTGTTTTTCATGTGCTTGCAGACAGATAACTGTGCTGTTTTTATATTTTGGTACAATTAGAAATCAGTTATTGTTTATGAATTTGCAAAATAATTCATGTTTGAAATCTAAAATGTAGTACTCGTAGATTAAGAAATGTGTTTTGGTAAACTCCTAGGGATAGTGTTGTTTGTCTAGAATCACACTGTGAGTCTGTGTGCATTTGGGTAACCATTGTGAGAGAAGAATATGATAACATCATGTATTTGCTGACAGATGACTGTTTTAAAACCTGTCATGTTGTCATGTTTTAGTAGCATTAGAAGGCAGTCTTTGCTTATGCATTGATAAAATGAGTCAGGCATTGACAGTAAAGATAAAATGAGTTGGGCTTTGACACTAAAGTGCAGTATTGAAATATGTAGATTGTGTGCAGTCCCTTTACGCCTTCCACAGTAGTGAATGAGTTTTGGTAAACTCCTAGAGATAGTGTTGCTTGTCTAGAATCACACTGATAGTCAGTGTGCATTTGGGAACCACTGTGAGAGAAGCATTTGGTAACATCATGTATTTGCTGACAGATAACTGTTTTAAAACCTGTCAAGTTGTCAAGTTGTAGTAGCATTAGAAGCCAGTCTTTGCTTATGCATTGATAAAATGAATCTGGCTTTGACACTAAAGTGCAGTACTTACATATGTAGATTGTGTGCAGTCCCTTTACCCTTTCCACAGTAGTGAATGTGTTTTGGTAAACTCCTAGAGATAGTGTTGCTTGTCTAAAATCACACTGTGAGTTAGTGTGCATTTGGGAACCACTGTGAGAGAAGCATTTGGTAACATCATGTATTTGCTGACAGATAACTGTTTTAAAACCTGTCATGTTGTCAAGTTTTAGTAGCATTAGAAGCAAGTGTTTGCTTATGGATTGATAAAATGAGTCAGGCTTTGACACTAAAGTGCAGTACTTAAATATGTAGATTGTGTACAGTACTCTTACGCCTTCTACACTACTGAATGAGTTTTGGTAAACTCCTATGATAGTGTTGCTTGCCTAAAATCACACTGTGAGTCTGTGTGCATTTGGGTAAGGATTGTGAGACAAGGATTTGGTAACATTGTGTATTTGCTGACAGATAACTGTTTTAAAACCTGTATTGTTGTCAAGTTTTAGTAGCATTAGAAGCCAGTCTTTGCTTATGCTTTGTATTAAATGAGTCAGGTATTGACACTAAAGTGGAGTCCTGAAATATGTAGATTGTGTGCAGTCCCTTTCCATAGTAGTGAATGAGTTTTGGTAAACTCCTAGGGATAGTGTTGCTTGTATAGAATCACACTGTGAGTCTGTGTGCATTTGGGAACTACTGTGAGAAAAGCATTTGGGAACATCATGTATTTGCTGACAGATAACTGTTTTAAAACTTGCCATGTTGTCAAGTTTTAGTAGCATTAGAAGCCAGTCTTTGCTTATGCTTTGATAAAATAAGTTAGGCTTTGACACTAAAGTGCAGTACTTAAATATGTAGATTATGTGCAGTCCCCTTACCCCTTGCACAGTAGTGAATGAGTTTTGGTAAACTCCTAGGGATAGTGTTGCTTGTCTAGAATCACACTGTGAGTCTGTGTGCATTTGGGAACCACTGAGAGAGAAGCATTTGGGAACATCATGTATTTGCTGACAGATAACTGTTTTAAAACCTGCCATGTTGTCAAGTTTTAGTAGCATTAGAAGCCAGTCATTGCTTATGCATTGATAAAATGAGACAGGCATTGACAGTAAAGTGTAGTACTGAAATATATAGGTTGTGTACAGTACCCTTACCCCTTCCACAGTAGTGAATGAATTTTGGTAAACTCCTAGAGATAGTGTTGCCCGTCTAGAATCACACTGTGAGTTTGTGTGCATTTGGGAACCACTGTGAGAGAAGCATTTGGGTACTTCATATGTTTGAATATGCATAAGTGCTTAAAAACTTTCTTGTTCTCAAGTTTTGTTAGAATTAGAAGGCAGTTATTGCTTATGTAATCATCCAGGAAGTGTCCTTGCAATACTGTAAACATTCAGTTAATATTCAAGTAGTAACTAAGTAAGGCAGGCCTTAGCACATGCATTGATTCAAATGCGTATCCACTATGCATGCAGTCCTCTAACCATCTACACAGTTCTCTTTCACACCTTTAATTCCACAGTCAGTATTCATACACTTCAAGCAAACACTCTGTTACTCCCCATGTACTCCTCTAGTGACCCATTCAGTAGCATATACTAAACCATTCACTTTGACAAAACCCAAACACTTATAAATTCACTCAGGCACTCTCTTTTTAGTACTCTTATCATTGAGTCAGTATCCAAGTGCTCATGCAGCGAGCCAGGCCTTACAACATGGACTGCTTGAAACCCCTATGCAGTATGCATACAGGCCTCTAGTGACCTACACATTCGTCTTTCACTTCTTTAATTAACTAGTCAGTTTCTATATACTTCAATAAACATCTTGTCACTCATCTTGCACTCATCCAGTGACTGATCCAGTACCATGTACTAATCTTTTTACTGTGCCAAAACTGAAAAACTTAACAGTTTTACCCAGGCACTCTTCTAGCAGTAGTCTAATGATTCAGTCAGTTTCCAGGTACTCATGTAGTGAACCATGCATTACCACATAGAGGGCTACAAATGTCTATGCAGTATGCATGCAGTCTTCTAACATACTATACACTTGTCCTTAACAGCTTCAATTCCCGAGTCAGTATCCATGTACTTTCAGCAAACATCCAGTCACTCCCCTTGCAGTGTTCCAGTGACTTATTCAGCACAATGTAGTAATGCATTCACTGCGCCAAACCTGAAACACTTGTAAATTCACCCAGGTACGCTTCTTGCAATAGTCTAGTCATTCAGTCAGTACCTAAATACTAATGGAGTGAGGCAGGCCTTAGCACATGTATTGATTCAAATGTGTTTCCAGTATGCATGGAGGCCTGTAAGTACCAACACAATTGCCTTTGAGACGTTCAATTTCTCTGTCAGTATCTATAAACTGCAATAAACACTCTGTCACTTTAATTGCACACCTCCACTGGCTCATTTGGCAGTAAGTACTAACCAAAAAAACAAAACCTATTCACTGCACTAGAATCCAAAATCTTAAAAAGATTCACCGAGTCACTTTTTTTTGTAGTACTCTAATGATTCAGTCAGTAGTCAGGTAGTTTTGCAGTGAGTTACTCTATGGACTGTTTCAAACGTCTATCCATTATGGATGTAGGTCTCTAGCCACCTACATACTTGTCTTTCACACCTTCAATATCCCAGACAGTATTCATACAGCTCCTGCAAATACTCTCTCACTCTCCTTATACTACTCCAGTGACCCATTCAGCACCATGTACTAATCCATTCACTGCACTGAAAGGCAACCACTTTTTAATTCACCCAGGTAGTCTCCTTGCAGTGCTTTAATCATTCAGTCAGTATCCAAGTACTCATGCAGTGAGCCAGCCCTTAGCACATGAATTGCTTCAAACGTATATCCAGTATGCATGCAGTCTTCTAACCACCTACACACTTGTCTTTCACATCTTTAATTCCCACTCAGTATACATATAGTGCAGCAAACATCCTATCACTCCCCTTGTACTCCACCAGTGACCCATTCAGCACCATGTACTAATCCATTCAATGCGCCAAAACCCAAACACTTATAAACTCACCCAGGCATTCTTCTTGCAGTACTCTAATCATTTAATCAGTATCCAAATAGTATTGGAGTGAGACAGGCCTTAACATATGAATGGATTGAAACATGTGTCCAGTATGCATGTAGGTCTCTAATCACCTTCACACTTGTCTTTCACACCATCAATAATCATGTCAGTATTCATACACTTCTAGGAAATACCCTGTCACACACCCAGTTTGTTTCCTAATAGTATTGTAATCATTCAGTCAGTTAGCATGTACTCTTTTAGGGCCTCATGTAGGTAGCCAAATACCGGTCGGTAACGGCCGATTTTCGGTAATTATACCGTTACCGACCGGTATTTTGGCTATTGGTATGTAGGGGGTCAATTTCTGGAATCGGAATTTACCGATTCGGTAAAACTACCGAATCGGTAAAATTACCGAATCGGTAACGTTACCGATGTGGTAATTTTACCGATTCGGTAATTTTACCGAATCGGTAAATTCCGATTCCAGAAATGATATGTAGGGGGAGTGTGTGGGTGTGTTTAGGAGTCGGTATTTACCACCAACTTATAGTTGGTGGTAAATAATTAATGTATGTGTGTATGCATTTTGAAGCGCGTAGCAGTGTGCAATGTGGCATACATACATGCCCTTAGGGCATGTATGTGTGCCACATGTGCACACATGGCCGAATCAGGGGTGCAACAGGGTGTCAATGTGACACCCTGCCACCCTTGCATGTTCTCCACCATTACCGAATCGGTATTTACCGATTCGGTAATGAGGCATACCTTCCCCTCAATGGGAAGGTATGCCTCATTACCGAATCGGTAAATACCGATTCGGTAATTTCCGAATTGTAACGAATCGGTAAAAAATACCGACTCATTACCTACATACGAGTTACCACTTCTAAAATACCGATTCGGTAACGTTCGGTATTTTAGAAGTGGTAACTGGTATGCTACCTACATGAGGCCCTTAGTGAGGTAGGATTTAGGGCATGAACTGTTTCAAAGTAGTATGCACTATGCTTGTAGTGTTTTAACCATCGTCACACTTGTGCTTCATGGCTATAGTTTCTTAGTCAGTTTTTATATAAAATGTGTTTTTACAGTAATAGAATAGTATGAATTTAAAAGTTATTAATATACTTTTATTTGTGATTCTTTTTTACAGATACTGGTTTTTGACGTTAAAATAGAGAAATCATGCCTGAAAAAAAAAGAAAAAGAAAAGAACACAGACAGGAGAATTACTTGAAGAAAAGTCAACCACAAGTATTGAATGTACAAGATAATGTGGCCAAAAAGAAAAAATCTTCTGGTAAGATCACAAAGCAATTTATTAAAAATGTTTGAAGGAGGAAACAGAATGTACAGAACGCTGAATCCACTGTGAAGGTTTCAACTAGAAAAAAAATTCAAAATAAGAGGAAAAGCAAAAAAACAAATGTTCAGTCAAAGGAGACATGGGTGCCGATTCGGATCCGTTAAAAAAATTTACCTTCCAACTCGTATCCGTATTTTTTTACGCACGAATCGTACAAGTCCCGTACAAACGGCGAAGTACGATTCGTACGTGAAAAATACATACGAATGACCTCGGGAAAAGTCTACGAGACGTCCCCGGACAGTTTTACGTATGAGTCGTAAAACTGAAGTCTGAGTGCACAAGTACGATCCGTACCGGTGTCCCGAATACACAAGCCTATGGAAAACGTCCCGTACGGAGCGAACTTTGCACGATCCCTACCCCGGGTACACTTGTGCCCGGGGTACAAGTCGTACGGCCCCCCCGCCTCCCACCCCTCGCGCATACGTCTGCACCGTACCCCCCACCCCCCGTATGTACGGCGCGTAACCCCAGCCCCCCCGGATGTACGCGCCGTACCCCCAGCCCCGTATGTACTTGCCATACCCCCAGTTTCCCCGTATGTACGCGCCATACCCCCAGCCTCGTATGTACACTCAGTACCCCCCACCCCAGCACCCGTGCATGTACGCGCCATACCCCCCCACCCCAGCACCCGCGCATGTACGCGCCATACCCCAGCACACGCGTATGTAAGCGCCGTACCCCCACCCCAGCACCCGCATATGTATGCCCCGTACCCCCCACCCCAGCACCCACGTATGTATGCGCCGTACCCCAGCACCCGCGTATGTATGCGCCGTACCCCCCCACCCCAGCACCCGCGCATGTATGCTCCATACCCCAGCACACGCGTATGTAAGCGCCGTACCCCCCACCCCAGCACACGCGTATGTACGCCCCGTACCCCCCACCCCAGCCCCGTACTTGGACGCATCACGTATGTACGAATCGTACAACACCATTGCATATGTGATGACTGTACAACAACATAGCTATGGACGCACCTTACATACGCGAAAACGACTGAACCAGGACACTGTAAAACAGCCCAAGGAGGGTCAATTCGACTCGCACAACACCACAAAACACGTCTACAGGACAAAAAACATCTAAAAGACTGACCTGGCACATCCAAACAGGCAAACAGAGGCTCAAACTCCCAACCACCTCTTATAACACACCCACCAAAAGTTCAAACCCAGCCACACCCACAAATGGACCAATAAAAAGGGCCCACAATCACAAACCATGAGCCTTTTCAACAACCCCCCCCGTCATTTTGACATCACACTCAAACAACTGCATCCATACACCTTAACTTACACACCTTCACACAACCTCCTTCACACAGCCCCCCTCTACACATACACACACACCTACACATTCACACCCACACACCCACAACCATCCACACCCACACCATGCCCACAGACAAGAATCCAAAGTTCACAAGCAAGGAGCTGGACATCCTTGTCAACAAAGTCATCAGAGTCGAGCCACAGCTCTTTGGAACATTGGTCAGACAGACCAGCATATCCCAAAAAACTAGCCTGTGGCAGAGGATCGTCGATCGGGTGAATGCTGTTGCGCCCATCAGAAGGACCAGGAATGAATGCCAAGCCAGGTAGTACGATCTGCGCAGGGCAGTCAAGCGCAAAATGAACGAGGACTACGCCCAGAGTAACATCACAGGAGGGGGGCTGCCCCGCAGACCGGTACATTACCATCCCTGGGAGGAGAAGGTGATGGCCCTGCTTCCGCCGGTGGGAGTACACGGAGTCGAAGGAGTGCGAGAGCCTGGTGAGTACACAAACAACTTACGTAACATGGGGGATATGGCATCCACACCCCAACTACAACAAATGCACTCACCTACCCCCAAGCCCTCACCTGACACAACCACACTTTAAACAACGCTCATGCCACTAACATGAGTATGCCCCATTCACAAAGCAAGGCCATGCCATGTCCCAGCCTACACAAACTACAAACCCAAGACAGGATGTCCGGGATGCAGGGAGGGTGGGGATCACTAAACATATTGTACAACTCAGAAACAGACACCATTGCCCTCAGCCCATATGGCCCAGGTACGTACCCATGCACCATGCGCAATGCACAGGGACTGGCAAAGTACTGACAAGGTAGCTGACACTTGGCCCTGCTGTAGGCAGCACAAGGCCCTCCTGTGACAACTGCAAACTCGAACACAAACCCAACAAGCTCAGAAATCTAGGACAGGAACTCACACTCACTGACATGGCAGCATGCGCCATGGTGGGACAGATACATCACCTGGGAGACCCACTTCCAAATCACACCACACCCACCAGCAGGCACCGTCAATCAATCAACAATCGATCAGGGTACTTGTAAGGCACGCTACTTACCTGTGAGGGTCTCAAGGCGCTGAGGGGGGGGATTCCACCACTGCTCGAAGAGCCAGGTCTTGAGGAGTCTCCTGAAGGCAAGTAGGTCTTGGGTCAGTCGTAGGTCGGTTCAGAGGGTCTTTCAGGTCGTGGCGGCAAGGTAGGAGAAGGATCTGCTGCAGGCGGGCGTACATTGGATGCGGGGGACAGCTGCGAAGGCGAGGCTGCCGGAGCGGAGCTGGCGGGTGGGGGTGTAGAAGCTGAGTCTGATGTGCAGGTAGGCTTGTCCGGCGGTGTGGAGTGCCTTGTGTGCGTGGGTGAGGAGCTTACAGGTGATCCTCTTGTCGATGTGGAGCCAGTGCAGGTCTCTCAGGAGGGGGGTGATGTGGCTGTGGTGGGGGGCGTTGACGATCAGTTGTGCCGAGGCGTTTCCGAAGCGTTGTAGCCGCCGTTGGTGTGTGGATGGGAGTCCTGCGTAGAGTGCAGTGGCGTAGTACAGTCAGCTGCTGACGAGGGCCTGTGTCACTGTTCTACTTGTTTAGGTCGGGATCCACCAGTAGATCCGGCGGAGCCTGCGTAGGGTGTAGGGCAGGAGGAGGAGACGCCGTTGACCTGCTTGGACATGGAGAGGGAGGATGCGAGGATCACTCCTTGGTTGCGTGCGTGTTTGGTGGGTGTCAGAGATGTTCCCCAGAGCGATCGGCCACCAGGAGTCGTCCCAGGCTGAGCGTGTGGGTCCGAGGATGAGGACCTCCATCTTGTCCGAGTTCTGTTTCAGATGGCCGCTCCGCATCCAGTCGGCGATGGCCCCTTAGACCCTCATGGATGTTTGTCTTGGCAGTGTGAGGGTCCTTGGAGAGGGAGAGGGTGAGCTGGGTGTCGTCGGCATAGGAGATGTTTTTGAGGTTGTGGTGGCGGGCCACTTGTGTGAGGGGGGCCATGTGGATGTTGAACAGCGTCGGGCTGAGGGATGATCACTCACCCCTTACACAAGCACATACCCCCGGGGCAGCCAATGGAGTCACACACACTGACAATGGACATGTGACACAACAAGATCAAGCCACAGCCAAAAAAGCATCCTAGGCCAAATGCGACATGTCAAAGACCCTGGATAACATTTCAATCAGTCCCCTGCAACATACCCATCCACAAGTGAACATTGATGTGAATGCTAGGCACATACGTCTACCTGGAGGAACTGTGGCAACTAGAACATGTATGAAACATGGATGTCGCATGAAACATCATTAACATTGTCTCTCTCTCACACACAGGGCAACGTCATGGATTTCCCCCTAACACTGGGGGGGAACAATCACAGGCCCAGGCTCGGCAGGAAGATGATCCCACCGGCAGCGACGACTCTCAGCACTCTGTGGATGACCCCAACCAACCTGGACCCTCTGGTGCCCAAGCCCCTGCAGCACCTGCGTCAGGTACATCTGTGCCAACCACCACCCCCATTCTTGCCACATCCCAGGAGACACCCAGGAGCCCTGCCCGCACAGAACAACTAAGCCAGTCTGACCTGGAGGGACATGGTTCTCCGGCCACCCAGGAGGAGGCAGACAACCCTGCAAATGCCATCCCTCAGGGGTCCCGTAGACCCGATGTGCCCACAACGGCAGGCCAGGCTCGTGTGGGCAGGGGTGATGAGAGTGGAGGCAGGCGGAGGCGTGAACCTGACCAGCCAGCTGAGGGAACCGGTATGTCACACATACGCCACATCTTGGACACATACCGGCATGACACCAGGGGCATCAGCCAGGTAGTGGCGACCCTCAACGAGATTAAGAACCAGCAGGCCAAGCAACACGCCAGTCAACAACAACATCAAGGACGGATGGAGGCAAGACTGGCTGAGCTCCTGGCGGTGCAAACGGACATAAGCCATTCACTCCGTCGGATCGCCGACAACATGGGCAACCCACCCTGTGACACCAGGCGCAGACCAGCACCAGCCACAGGGAAGAAGGAGGAGGAGGAGGATTCGTCCGACGGAGCGTCCCAAACATCATCAAGGCCTGCATCTGAGGGTCCCCGGAGGAAGGTGGGTCATCCACGGAAAAGACCGTGAGAGGCTGCGGACCATCCACATCTCCCAGGTCACCTGGCCTGGCACCTGGCGTTCATGCGCAACAGCAGCACATCATTCACTGACATTCTCTGCCACATGGACTTGCTGGTCACAGTCTGACCAATGATGACCAACACTATGGTCTGGACTCTGATGACTTCAAATGCCAAGGATCCCATCTCCCCCTGTGAACTTTGGATTCCATGCACACTGTATAGCACCTATTTGTCCACACTAAACAGGCCCCACACCGAGAATAAATCCTAATTTCTTCAACAAGATGTTGCATTCATCTAGCATGAGTACACAACCTACGTGTGGGGAAATGTCAAACTATGCCTGAGTGTTGAACTAACTCCAGCCATCCATACCCTGGAATCTGAGTCTGGTACAGGACACACATGGGTCACAATGTATCATACAATACAGACATGGAGCACAATACTCACCCGTGATGGCCTCAAGCTGCTGAGGGGGGGGCATGCAATACTGTGCGGGCAGACCAATTGGGAAGAGTATCATAAAGGCGTAGAGGTCATGGCTCGTGGATGTTGCCGGGGAGGGAGTAGCAGGTATGTCTTGTCAGGTGGGAGAACTATGTCCTGCATGCTGGAGTACGGTGGATGTGAAGAATGGTGGCCAGGGCAAGGTTGGATGCACGGAGTTGGCACAACAGGGTCTCGGGTGACAGACGGGCAAGGTTGGTTTGGGGTCTGGGGTTGTGGCCTGCCTCCTGAGTGTGGGTGAGGAGTCTGAAGGTCATCCTGCAGCAGACAGTGATCCATTGCAGCTATCTCTGGTAGACGGTGATGTGGCTGGGGCGCGGGATGTTGAAGCTGAGGTGTGCACATGCAGCCTGGATGTGGACAAGTTTCCCGGGAGTTTGGATGTACTTGCTCCGTAGAGAGCGGGGCAGTAGTTGACACGGCTGGTGTCGTGGGCCTGGGGGATGGTCTGTCTTTCCTTGGAGTGGATCTATCTGTGGATCATGTGCATCATGCAGAGGGTGTTGCACCCTGAGGTACAGATGCTGGTGATTAGCATGGCAAATGTGAGTGACGAATCCATGATGCACACCATCTTGTGTGCGTGGGCACTGGGTGCATGTGCAGGGCTCTTGCGGGTGGGACACAAGCAGTTGACCCAGCTGTAAGGGGACAATCCTCAGATGATTACCTCAGTCCTGTACAAGTCCAGCCTCAGGTGGCTGATGTTCAGCCATTCATCAATGGATCTCATGCCTACTTGAATGTTGGAACTGGTAATGGCTGCATCTTTGGTGAGGGTGAGGAGCACCTGGCTGTCAATGGCATACGAGCTGATGATGAGGTGCTGTGCGCATGTGATGCCGGAGAGGGGGACTTGGACACATTGAAGATTGACATGCTGAGAGATGATCCCTGGGCCATGTGCCAGATGATACCACTATACGACATGCTGAAGGCTTGAGTCCCACTCGCATGGCTTTGCTGGTGTACGGAGCCGGTGGGGAGTAGGAGGGACATGACCTGGTTGGTGTGACAGGGCCTGGAAGGCGGGGCAGCGCTGTGTAGGCAGTTGGAGTTGCACACTCATCATGCAAAGGTGTCGTGTGTGCGCCTAGGGTATGCCTGAGAGCAGGCTGTAGATTTTCGGATGGACAATGCTTGGAGGGTGGCTGCAACATCAGACTGTAGTGTGATGTGGGTCATGCAAGGACATGAGGGTCGTGCAATGTGCACGTTGCATGCGCTGACGGTCCAGCCTTTGGCACCGCGTGGATGCAACAGTGGCACAGACAAGCTGATGACAGCCAAATGAATGGGTGGAGGGAGGAAGGGAGGAGCATCTTTGAGGTGTGTGTGTTGGCGAATCCGGAAACTTTGTGGGCCCTTGCTGCAGGGGCCGCAGCAGCAGGCGGCATGTCCTGGAAACTATGCCACAAGTTGCACACAAAGACAATGATGTCAGAAAGGACAACTGCAACAGGCATATGTAAAGGAAGGAGTGTCGGGTCCCCATGGCACACCCAGAGACAATGGATGCACAATCACCAAAGATGACTGACACAGGATCAGGAAACTGAAGGCCGAGCTGCGCACAGGATACACACCCTCAGCAGGTGTTGATGGCCCGTTGTGGTGACCAACATGCCCAAATACATACACAACCATGGACATCATGCACAAAAGAGATCCTAATCCCTGAAGAACTGCATGCATGTTGCAAACTACACATAGACTCATATGCACAATCTTTGACAACTATGCCAGAGATGCCGCATGCAAAGTGGCAAGAGACCTGCATTGACAGAGATGAGGCACCTTGGAGGGTGAGGAACACCTTTATTACTCAGGTTCACACCTAGGGAAATGCATCAATATGAACAGACTCACAGGTCATTAGGCTGAACATGTGGGACCTACACTGGACACCCCCTTCACAACACAGATGCTGTAAATCCATTGAACTGTCACACAAGTGAAGGGTGTGAGCCAAACACCCCCTGCTGCACACGGAGGGTCTGCAATTCCCCATTGATCCTCTCATGGGGATGTCCCACACTATGTCCACCCGTAGTATCCCGTATGTTTCAGAGGGAAGTTGTACACACATTGATGCCTTCATCAGAATCCACAGTCCCATTACAGATTACTGTTACGAAGGGTGACTATCAATTCATGGGAGTCATGCAACATGTCATGTGCCCCATTGTGAGTCGACATGTATGTATAGTAACACAACATGCACAGGAGCAGTGCCCACACATTCCAAACACCTACCAACACCAAAATGCCTTGCACCAACCCTTACCCAAAAAGACTTTTCACCATGTCCGTGCATGGGATGCTGATTCAGCACACGTTGCAATACTCATGAGGAATAGCGGGAGGCCAAGGATGACACGAGCAGACAGCATGCGCACCTACTTGGGGATGACAGACACACAAGAAGTCAGGGAAAAGATTGTCATCCGCATGCATGGTCATTTACTGGACAGGAATAAGTGTGTCAACATGCTATTTTTAAATTGAGTGTCTAAGCTAAAATGTGTGGAAGGACATCATCCCTCGAGTGACACATCTGAACACACCTCTAAGTCACTTAGCATACAGTCAGCTGGACACACACATTGCAACACATGCCACAAAAGGCTCCAAGCGTGCACACTCAGACCCATGGACTCACCATTATGAGAAAAAGTTGCGTATGAGCTGACTCCGGATGTCGTCCTCCTCCTCACTTGCCTCGTGACCAAGCCCTTCATCCTCCACGGGTGGATGTTCCTGCTCATCCGGATCCAGGATGAGTGGCACAGCCTTCTCCACTGCCATGTTGTGCAGCATGCAGCACACGAGGAAGATTTTGCAAACCTTCACCGGTGCATATGGGAGGGACCCGCCTGCTTGTGAAGGCACCGGAATCGGCTCTTCAGGAGGCCAAACGTCCTCTCGATCACTCGCCTGGTCTGCCCATGTGCGTTGTTGTAACGGTGATCTGCAGCTGTTCTGGGGTTGCGGAGAGGTGTCATCAGCCATGGCATGTTGGGATAGCCAGAGTCCCCTACATGGAAACATCATGTAAAGAAGTGGGTCAGGAGATGCCGTAAGATACAAAGATAGCGCTAAACAAAGGACAAACAGAGTATACCCACCAACAAGACATGCTCGTTTGTTGTGCAGCCGCAGCATCATTTCTGGCACCCTGCTACGCCTCATGATGTAGGCATCGTGTGCTGACCCTGGAAAACGTGCACAGACATGGAAAATCAGCATGTTAGCAAGACACACCACAAGGGCATTTATGGAGTGGTAATGTTTACGGTTGCGATAGGCGACCTCCTGTGCCTGTGGTGGTACAAAAGCCACATGTGTCCCATCAATGGACCCAATGACATGGGGCATCCCTCCCAGGGCATAGAAATCACCCTTGACACCTGTCAACTCCTCAGGAGTCGGAACATGGATGAATTCATCCAGGTGCTCCAACATGGCTTCTAAAACATCATGCAGGACACGGCTGAACATGGTCTGTGACATGCCACCCACATCAGCTATGGTGAATTGAAACGTACCGGTGGCAAAAAAATGTAGGGCTGCCATCACCTTCATCTTGGGGGTCAGCGCAGTAGGATACCTGTGTCGCAGTTGGAGGTGTGGTTCCAGCTTTGCGGTCAAGTTCTCAATCAACTGTTGCGAGAAGCGGCAACGTCTTATGCAGTCACGTTCCCTCATGGCACCCAAGTCTGGCATTGGTCGGGGGAGAGGCGGTGCCCTGCAGAAAATTGGAAGGAATTATGAAGAGTGAGTACATAACAACATCAATGTCAATGAACTGAGCACATGCTCAACTGCTACTACACATCTGCTAAATACAGAGTCTGGTCTGTGCAATACATCCAGGACACGTATGCCAGCCAGGTGATACTCCTACGAAAAGCCAGCTACACCTGTTGATTGTCAAGTTCTACATGACATGCCCCAAAACTAGCTGTGGGCCAGTGTAAGTGAACAGCCAGAGACATCACAGGAGTGACATACATCCACATATCTGCATTTGAAGGATGTCATCTCATACAGACAGCTGGCGGCAAGCTAAACGCACAGGTCACATGTCATTGAAAAAGAACAGATCACACACATTGCGATGAAGGGGTACACATGAAAAACGAAAACACAGACATGGATACGGCGCAGACATGTCCTCATGTCAAAAAACCATCTTCGAAGCATCCAGACACACGTAACGTGTGAATCCACATGTGGCATGCTGTGCGTATATGTGTGCCATGCCCATAAACACACAGACACATGTTGGATGCAGCAACAGCAAGCTCATGGGAACACATGACACACACAGGACATAGTCACATCGGGGCACGCTGGTACTTAGATGTCAGGTGCTAGTGTCCCTGTCCCTGGCATCAGGGGACAGTTGCGGATGTTGGTGACTGTGCCATACCAGTGATGCAGTGCTTGACACGTTTGTACTACATGCACACATGTGCAGAGTGGGAAGGGGAAGTGTGCCACATACTGCCCCATCACACATGACATGTGTACACAGTTCATCACACATCTATTGTGCTAAAACATGAGGAGACATGTGCCATATCACTGCCTGACACACCTAGGCCCTGCACATGAAGGACTGCAATGACAATGACTTGATGTACAGCTGTGCACAAGTCTGACACCTCCATTCCTTTCGTGTGCGCCTCCTATCACCAGTGTAAGCTGTGTAACGCACCGTGCACACGCTCTGTGGGCGTGTGAACGGTCCGTATCATTATATTGGTGTTGCCGCGGGAGTACGGGTGTGTGTACGGACCGTACACACGTATGTCTACTACCAATGTGTACAGGTACGTGTACTACGGTCGTACACGTACGTGTACGACCGTAGTACACGTAGGTGTACACACTGGTCGTACGTGTACGTGTACGACCGTAGTACACGTACGTGTACACACTGGTAGTACATGTAGGTATACACACTGGTCGTACACGTACGTGTACACACTGGTCGTACGTGTACGACCATAGTACACATACGTGTACACACTGGTCGTACATGTACGTGTCAAACGCACTGTGCAACTGGTGCCGTAGTGGTATGTGTGAAACGCACCGTACCTGTGTGTGGATTGCTAAATTACATAGGGACACATGAGGGACAAGTATTAGGGCCTAAATGCATGCTGGTTGTCAAGGATACCGAGTTTCCAGTTCAAATTTTTCCATCAGGTGGCCTGTAAAAGTCAGTTGGCAACTAAATACAATGTTGCAAAGTGGTTGTTGACTTCACATGATGCTCAAATTTTGAACCATGCAAAGGCACTCACTGGTGTATAAAGGGATTGGAGGAAATGTAGGATGCAAATGAGTATGACCAATCACTCTGTACTCCTGTAAATGAAACAGCCCGGCAAGAAAGATATAAGTCAGCCAGAACCCATGAGAGGGCACTTGCCTGTACAACCTTTCATTCGACACCACTGCTGCTGCCTGTGCTTCCTCTGGCACCATGTCAAGGTCTGTGGAGAGGGCCCAACCTTTCACACAAGATGAGAATGAGGCATTGCTAGATGTCATCCTCCCACATTACCCCAGCCTGTATGGGAGACCAGGGTAGCAGGTGAGTGCTGACTCCACTAGCTTTGACTGTGCACCTTTTTTGTGACTGTCACTTCTGGCATTTTGTCCAGGTGTGACAGACATGCAATGTTGTTTAGAGTGGGTCCCAGGGGTGGGAATGGCTTATGTCTCTCATGCAGAGCATGATGTTGTTCATGTGTGCCCTCCTCACTTGCATTGTGCTTACTGTGACATTCACTGCATTGTGCATGGCACATTCAGCCTGCCCAATCTTTTGGGCCATTTTTGTTCTATAGTCCTGAGGTGATTCAGTGGCACCCCCGGTGTGACAGGTGACTGTACCCACAGATGTGTGTGAGTTGAGTGGAGCTGTGGTGAGAGTGGTGAGAGTGTCCAAATGATGTGTACGCCCCCTGGACATTGATGTGTGTGAATGTTCCTTGTCATGTGGGTGAGTGTCTATGTGGAGTGTTGCACCACAGCTGCATGGAGGAGGCAACAGCTCCACCCATCTGATGTGAGAAGTAAGCTGTGCGGAGTGTCTGACTTGCTGAGCTAGCACCACACCTGTGACACCCCACAGGCAAGTGGCACATGTGCAGAGTGAGGTTTGTATCCACTGTTGCCAATGGCAGGTGATTGATCTGTGCCTGTGTGTGTCTGTGTACTCGGCTGAGGTTGTGTCAGTGGCCTGGGGCATGTAACTGCTTGGAGGTGCTGTCCATCAGCCTGGTGTTGCATGTGATGCACAGTGTGTGCCATGATCAGGGAGTGTGTTGCACCCCTCATGCCACCTGTGTACTTTCAATGCCATGTAGTGCATTGGGGCTTCCACAGAGGCTAATGTCCCTATGACAAAGGTGCTATTTGTTGCCAGCATACTATGCCCTGTTCAACATATCAAAGATGTTCAAATGTGTGTCTCTGTGACATGGAGCAGCTGTAGTGATGTTGTCTCACTTTGTCATCCTCACAGGTAACTGCCTACGAGAAGGGGAAGATCTGGAAGCGGGCCATTAGGGCCGTGAGATCAGTGGAGGGTCGCAGTCGGCGCCTAGCCCAAGTGAGGAAATGCTGGCAGGACATCTGGTGCTGGACCCGGAGGATCGCCCGGTGCCAGCTGAAGGACTCACCTCCACGCAAACACGGCGGGCGCCGACGCCTGACCCACCAGATGAAGCGTGTCCTGACGGTGGTCTTCCCTGACTTGGATAGGCGGTTACAGGAGTTGCAGTAGCAGGAAGGGGGTAGGTACATGTGTGTTTGTTTTGTGTCACCAGCTTTTGGAAGTGTTCAGTCGCCTGGATACACTGCGAGGGTTAATATGTGCAGTGCAGATCCTGTTCCCCAAAGTCAACCGGTGCTGTTCTTCCTCCCTTCCCCTCCTTGACATGTGTTCCCTGGTCTGTGTGTAATCACTATTGCACATGGTCATCTAGGCTTCCAGTTAATCCACATTGCTTTCTGCATCATGTGGGGGGGGGGGTCTGAGACATGTGCTGTTACCTTGCCTATGCCCTGTCCTGTTCAGTCATTTGGGGGTCCATATTAGTTGGCACTGATGCTGAGTCTCAACATAGGAGTGTGAGTTTTCAAATGAACAGACTTGCAGCATGCATGACCGATATTGTGGCCTCAGACATGATGTGCATGTGTGGGAGATATGCATAGTGCCTGGACGGTAGCTCATGTTACAGTCAGATCATTCCAGGACCATGGAGCAGTGTGCCCACTACAGTCCCCTAAGACACCCTTGCCTCGGAATCATGTGTGCCTTCCAACACTGTGCCCATTCTCTGTGTGTTCAGCATAGGTTGGCCTCTGTGGCATTGTTCCCTGGCCTCATTTGTATTTATCTAAAGTGTGCTACATGTGCCTATTGTACAGGCTGACCCCATTTGGCTTGTGCATCCTCACACTGGGCAGTGCCTGTGTGTCTATGTACAACTATCTGTTGATGGTTGTTTGTCACAAATATGTGTTGGCAGCCTCACGAGGTGATGTGGAGTACAATTCGGAATTCTTGATGCACATTTTAGTAAACCCAGATTAAGAGGTGTAACTTCTTGATCTGTCTCAATCACATTGTCTCAGGTATGGTGGGTTTGTGCGGGCAAGGCCTACATGTCCAAACCTTATGTCTCCTTGCCAGGTCTGACCTGTGTGTGATAATTGTCTGGACAGACACTCAACATGCAGTGACCCAGTCATGTTGTGCAGGGTTTAATGTTTGTGCTTTGCAGCATGTGTCAAAAGTTAAAATACATGGTTCATGCTCATCCATTTTTGCCACCAGTGTGTGCTCGAGATGCTACGTAGTTTGGTCTGTGTGTGCTGACATCTGTGTGGACATTCTTGGTTCCCATGAGGGTGTCTCCTCAGTGCAGGTGCTCCTTATCCCGACACAATTGCAGGCCCATTAGGTAATGCATTGTCCTGTGTTTGGACTTGTGTGCCACTCCACATGACAGGCAGTGGGTCAGATGTGTTGCCAACTGTGTCATCATGGTACGGATGGCCCTGTGACAGGTGGCATGATTCAAGTTGTTAGTCAAGAAGTATTGTACCTTGGCACTCACTACACTTGTCAACATGTCTCTAATTTTCATATGCTTGACTTTGATGTTTTGTTTGTGAAGGACAATAATGTGCCTGCATGACAGATGTCTCCCAAGGAAGTGCAAAAGAAAGTACCTTTACACTTTCCGTGGACACGCTGGTACATTTTAAAGAAAGGCACAGTTCGATTACCACTTGTTTTCTGATTATATATATCCATGTTCCCACAGTGTGTTTGCATTTGGGTAAGTCCTTGGTTATTGCTGATACCAACTTACGAGTGTCAAGTCATCCAGACCACCGTGGTGCCATGTTTATGTACTTACTGATACCCCATTTCTTCTTTACAGTGGCTTATTTGAATTCAGCTGGCAGCTCATACAATGACTGTGTAAATGTAGTTTTGTGTGCACCTCCTTGTGTGACTTCTGTTATACAGGCACTTGTGTGTTCTGTTCACAAAGTGGCACATTCACACATTCTAAACATGTACATTGTGTAAAGTGTTGTGAGTCCCAAGAGATTTCAATGTTTTTCGTTTGGGTTTCAAAAGTACTCACAGGTCCCCTTGCCCACAGCATCATCGGAGGACACCTGCACGGACCTGGAGGAGGGATCCAGCACCGCTGCCACCACTGCTGGCGAGTCTGCGGGAGCAAGTGGCACGGAGGGCGAGGGGAGTCAGGCGGAGGACCTGTCTAGTGGCAACACTGACTACGATGCTGACGGGTCCGAGGCTGAACTCCTCGAGGGGGCGGAGGCTGCTACAACACCTGGCAGCAGCACTACATCTGTCACCGCCCCCTCCATTCCCATCACCGCCCTCCCAGTTGCTCCGGTCCCTTCTGTCCATGCAAGGCAACACCGTGTCTCCTTCGTGCCAGGCACCGCACCCCCTGCCCCTGTCCCCCCTGCTGCCCTCAGTGCAGAGTCTGTGGACATTCTGGGCAGTTGCAGGTTGGCCAGACATCGAGGCTAAATGTCCTCCATGGTCACACCAGACTGATGACACAGATGGTGTCGTACATGGAGGGCATGTCATCAGCGATGCCTGACCAACGGATGTTGCTGTCGTCCATGGACTCTTCACTGACGGCAGCAGTGAGTCTCCTGCAGCGCTTCGTCCCCCCCTACCCCTGCACCATCCACACTTCCCATGCCTATCCAAAGCACACCCAGACATTCCCAAGCACGCACCCCACCAGACACAGGCAGCACACCAACACGTAAGGGCAAGCGCACACCTCCTGGCATGCACACTCAGGGGGATGAAGGCACACCCACTGGGTCTGGGGCAAACAGGCATACACGCAGCCACAGTCCGAGTCCGCATGCCGCACTACCCAGTCCCTCCAATGGCACTCCCCGCGGCTCCCCTACCACACAATCTGACAAGGAGGCCTACTTGGCTGTGCTGGGCCTCAGCCCCTCTGGCTCACCAGCCTGCAAACGGGAACGGCACTCCACGGGTAGGGGAGTTGAGTCCCCCCCTGTCCACCCCCTCCCCCAGTAGTGCTGCACCCCATCTCTCCGACCCCCCCCTCCTTTGAGCCTGTGTTTTCTTCAGGTGCAGGGGATACGCTGGATGACCTGGCAGCAGTGTGCAGCGCCGAGCTGACCTCCACCTTTGGCGCTGGCCCACCCCATGTGGTGGAGGCGTCCGTCCATGCACCCACCACACCTACCCTTACACCTCCTGTCCCTGTGGTGCCTGGTCCTTGCCCACATGATGCCCCCCCCTCCCCCAGTCGACAAACCTGAGGGTTCTAATGTGCAGGCAAGCTAGGGGAGACGTGTGGCCATGTGTCCCCCCCAAGGACATCTGATCTGGACTGGCCATGTGCCTTTGTAAATAGTGTCCTTTTATGATTTTTGATTTTAATGCTGAATAAAGCATTTTCTTTTCACTTTGAACACTATTGCATTTCAGGTATTGATGTGGGTGCTGATGCTCCAGGAGTTGGGGTTGTGGTAATGTGTTATGTTTCAGGGTAATGTTGTAGTCTGATGCTCATGGGGTGGACCATGGTATCTGCGTGCCATCACAAGGTCTCTGCGAAGAATATTTGGTTGTGTGTGCTATTTGTGTTCGGAGACATTGTCCCAAGGAGTGTTCCTTCCTCTGTGGCACCTGACATCTTCCCTGCAGGTAGTTGCACAATTGTTGTGCTGACCTCTGTCTACATTTCCTTTGTTGGTGACGGATCCCTTCAACTATGGCCATGCCTGCTCAGCAATGTCTCCGGCTGCATCGTCTGTGCCATCCTTGCTAGTCACTGTACTTGTGTATTGAGTATGTTGTAATGCCTTAATGGCGAAATTCACCATTTTCCGCACTATGCATGTGTGTTATCCCAGCCTAGCACACAATTGGTACTTGTTCTGCAGGGTATTTGGGCACCTGGCTGACAATTGTGGGCATTGTATCTGTGGGAACTCCACCCTATTCCTTCCATGAGAAGCAACATCTTGGTGGCTGTCCCAGCACCTGTACATTCCTATCAGTCCTGGGATGTGCGTGACAGTGTGTGTTCCCTTTGGCTCTCTTAGTTTAGTAGGCATTGACATGACTATACAGTCTTGTGGCATGATCTCTGTGTGTATTGTGCTGCATCCGCCATGGGTGGGTATGCATGTGTCATTTGTCCTCACACCCACATGTGGTGTGTCATGCAGTGGGGGAAAGACATCCATCCTCATGGGAGTGGGACACTGCTGTCAGTGGTGTGTTGTTATGGCACTATCAACATAGTAGAACATTAGAGATGCTTACATACACCCATGGAGTTGTGGTCATCTGATCATGATGTACACACCCCCATGTCTCTGTCCACTGCTGGGAGTGATAGGCACCCACCCCTCACATGTCTCTGTCCACTGCTGGTATTCCTCTGCACTCACCCCTCACATGTCTCTGTCCACTGCTGGTATTCCTCTGCACCCACCCCTCACTTGTCTCTGTCCACTGCTGGGAGTGATAGGCACCCACCCCTCACATGTCTCTGTCCACTGCTGGGAGTGATAGGCACCCACCCCATGTCTCTGTCCACTGATGGGAGTGATAGGCACCCACCCCTCACATGTCTCTGTCCACTGCTGGGAGTGATAGGCACCCACCCCTCACATGTCTCTGTCCACTGCTGGGAGTGATGGGCACCCACCCCTCACATGTCTCTGTCCACTGCTGGGAGTGATAGGCACCCACCCCTCACATGTCTCTGTCCACTGCTGGTATTCCTCTACACCCACCCCTCACATGTCTCTGTCCACTGCTGGTATTCCTCTGCACCCACCCCTCACATGTCTCTGTCCACTGCTGGGAGTGATAGGCACCCACCCCTCACATGTCTCTGTCCACTGCTGGTATTCCTCTGCACCCACCCCTCACATGTCTCTGTCCACTGCTGGGAGTGATAGGCACCCACCCCTCACATGTCTCTGTCCACTGCTGGGAGTGATAGGCACCCACCCCATGTCTCTGTCCACTGATGGGAGTGATAGGGACCCACCCCCATGTCTCTGTCCACTGCTGGGAGTGATAGGCACCCACCCCTCACCTGTCTCTGTCCACTGATGGGAGTCATAGGCACCCACCCCTCACATGTCTCTGTCCACTGCTGGTAGTGATACGCACCCACCCCTCACATGTCTCTGTCCACTGCTGGGAGTGATAGGCACCCACACCTCACATGTCTCTGTCCACTGCTGGTATTCCTCTGCACCCACCCCTCACATGTCTCTGTCCACTGCTGGGAGTGATAGGCACCCACCCCTCACATGTCTTTGTCCACTGCTGGGACTCCTAGGCAGACACCCACCCACCCACCCACCCGCACCCTTGGTGCTGTACACTGCTGTCCTGGCCATGAACACACCCCAATATACTGGTTATATGCTGCACCAGGCCCTAAGCCAACATTTGTGGCGTGTGTACGCTTTGTATCACAAATGTACTGGTGCCCTTGGGGTACGGGTGATGCGGTCCGTACTCCCGCATTCATAGGTTGGGTACGGCCCGTACCACGCGTACCCCTACATCACCACTACAATGGTGGTACGGCCCGTACCCACGCCCTCCGAGCGTGTGTACGGCCCATACCACGCGTACCCCTACATCACCACTACAATGGTGGTACGGCCCGTACCCACGCCCTCAAAGCTTGGGTACGGGCCGTACCACCATTGTAGTGGTGATGTAGGTGTACGCGCCGTACCCACGCCCTCAGAGCGTGTGTACGGCCCGTACCACACGTACCCCTACATCACCCCTACAATGGTGGTACGGGCCGTACCCACGCCCTCAAAGCGTGGGTACGGGCCGTTCCACCATTGCAGTGGTGATGTAGCCCGTACCACGCGTACCCCTACATCACCACTACAATGGTGGTACGGGCCGTACCCCCGCCCTCAAAGCGTGGGTATGGGCTGTACCACCATTGTTGTGGTGATGTAGGTGTACGCGCCGTACCCACGCCCTCAGAGCGTGTGTACGGCCCGTACCCCTACAATGGTGGTACGGGCCGTACCCACTCTTTGAGGGCGTGGTTACGGCCCGTACCACCATTGTAGTGGTGACGGGTACGGGTACGCGGGGATTGGTGGACACGCCCCCCGAAGTGACCAGACCCTGGAGGTAATGTATGGACAGTATATGGTATTTTTAAAATTAGGTAGAGTTTATGTTTCCTGCTCCTCGCCCCCCCTTTGCCCCTGGGTGTTGTGCTGACCTACTGCAGCGTGCGCGGTGGTTTCGGTGCACCAGGTCGTAGGCTAGGAGGGCGGGGATGACACGTAGGATGGGGTCCATGGCTGTCCGTCACGTACCGCTGCTCCTTTTTCGCGTCGTCCTCAATTTCCTGGGAGTTTTTGGCTGCCGTAAAAAAATATCCGTGCGGAGTGACGTAGGCACGAATCGTACTTGCTGGTCCGTAGAACGCTGCCTGACTCCATCCGGACGTCACATAGGGATGTCCCGGATCGGAATTGTGGGTATATTTTAGCCGCATGTAGGTTTTTACGAATCGTATGGAAATGGTATTTCTGTACGAATCGTACTTGCTGCTTTGTAAGGAGGATTTTCAGGGTACGAGTCGTATGGAGAATACGCTCCGTACGACCAATCGTACCCGGGTTTTACAGGATCGGAATCGGCACCAAAGTGTGCTAAAAGCTAAAAGAAGGCAAAATCAGTATAAGGAATTACGAAAAAAAATATTTTACAAGAGAGTAGTACATAATTTGCTGAAAGATGTGAAGAAATATAAAAAGAGAGCTCTGTTTTATAAAAAGAAGAAGCATATTTAAAACATTGTTGACAAGGCTATAGAAGTAAAAAGGAAACTATTCATTTTAGTATTAAATAGAATTCGATCACTAGATAATTAATAGAAAAAATGTTTGTGATATTTTTTTGGGAGAATGGAAACACAGTTCCAGTTCAGAGCCTTTCTTTAATGAAGAGAGTTATTTACAGAGCAAAAAATTACTGTTTGCAGTTGACACCAGTGGTAGAGGTTACGAAGTTAGAGATGGTTGTCCAATTGAGAAAGAGAAAATGGTTGAAAGAAATGCAGAAGAAGTGATAGCTGATGAAGTTCTAGGGAGACGTCCTAAACACCCTGGGGCAGATTTATGTTCCCTGGCGCATCCCTGCAAATCAGCATGGATGCGCCAGGGAAGATGCTTCACGCAAGTTTGCCCTTGCGCCACCGCAGATGCGCCGCATTTACAATGCGGTGCATCGTGGTGCAAGGACAAGCAGATACGTGACGCATCTGCCGGCGTAAGGTTGGCGCTGTTCCACCCTACCCTATCCCTAACATGGTGCGTCAAGCCTTACGCCTGCTTCAAGCAGGCGCAGGGTTTTGACGCATCAGCGTTGGGAAAGTGACTCAGTGAAATCTTATAGATTTCATTGAGTCACTTTTCAGGGGCTTTCCTGCGACGGAACGCCCCCCCCTGAGTAAAAACGCCCACATGAAACCTGACGCAGGTTTCATGTGGCGCAGGGCTTTACACCGTGATGCATCTCCATAGATGCGTCACGATGTAAATGGGGCGCAACATGGCGCAGGGTTTACGCCGCCGCTTCGTCACAAAAGTGATGCAAAGGCGGCGTAAAAGGGGCGCAAATCCCTCATAAATCTGCCCCCCTGTGTATACATGGGATTGCAGTAGTATTTGTAGTGTACGACAGGAATCTATTGATAAATTATGTAGTTTTTTACGAGCATATACTAAAAAAAGTGTTAAGCAAAAGATTAAGGTGTTGCAAGGACTAGACCCTTGCAGAGTGAGAAAAAATACTGGTTTGCAAGGTCATTCTCTGGCTTGTCTTTCTAGGAAAGTTTGCGAAAGTGTTTTTCACCATTTCAGGATGCTGGCAGTACATCATACTCAAATGCGGAAGTTAGTGAGAAGATTGTATTATGCGAAAAGTCCAGCACTAAAGTTAAATGAGTTGAACAGTGCTCTTCTATGTGGCTCAGTATCAGATGTGAAGAAGGTTTCTGAGGATATTGAGTTTTGTTACTTTGGTCCTCAGCAAGAGAGTGGAGAAACTGTGACATTAGTAGAAGAAAATGTTGAAGACAATGTAGAACCTGTGATTACAAATAAATTTGAGGATGAAATCACAAAGTTTAAGGTCATTTTAGGTGAAAGACCAAATGTTTCTTGTATTTGTTGTCGGCTAACTCACTATAAAAATCAAACTAGGGGTGTCAATCTGTTTTTAAAAAGTGAAATAGAAGATAATGATAACTGGGTGGAATTTGCAACTTATTTGCTGGTAGAAGATTGTTTTGATTTGGGATCTGAGCAGCGTATTTGCAAATATTGTTATAACAAATTAGATGAGAATGCCTGCTAGAGCAGTTCATAATAATCTAGAGTTGGTTGCTATTCCTCCAGAGCTGATAGATTTAAATACGTATGAGTCTATTCTCATTCAATGTGTTCACACGTTTCAGGCTATTGTTCGTATGGAGCCTAAAACAGGTAAATGACCTCCATCAGAGTTGCAAAGAGGATTGAAAGGAAGAGTTGTGTATTTACCGTTAGACTTAAGGAGAAATATTGAAACTATTGGTGTAGACCATGCAGAAAATGAGCCACTAGTCATTCTAGTTAATGGTGTTCCTACTAGGAATAAGAAAATCTGGCAAGAGTTAGTGGATGTTAGAAAAGTGCAAAAGGCATCATTGTATCTGTTAAAAATTAATGAGTACTATAGAAATGTGTTTGTAGGAGAAGAAGAAATAGATTTAGTAGAAGATACTGAAACATTAAGTGGACAAATTGAAAGAGTGGACATGTCCAGATGTGAAGAAATCTATGAACATTACAGTGTACATCCACTTCATTCTAAAGAGGTGATAGGGAATACGATTGAGTTGTTCCAAATGAAAAAAGCAACAGGAAGTCCCTTGAGTGTATGGGAAGAGAGTTTGGAAGCTCGTTGTTTCCCGCAGTTGTTTCCAACAGGAAAAGGTGGATGATATGATGAACGTCCTGTGCAGATTCCTGCATCTGAATATCGGACAACAAGATTATATGCAGAAGATCCAAGATTTCGACAATGTATCCCTTATATGTTTCATCTTCTGTTTGAAAGTGACTTGTCTGGACTTCCATATGCAGTAAATCACATTTTAAAAACTGGAATGCATCTGCAAAATGTAACTGCTAAGGATTTTATGGATAAAGTGCATCAGAGAGCATTTAGAATCTCAGTTGATTAATCTGATGGCATGTCAGCGTGGGACTAATGAATATTGGTACCGTCGTCATGGAGAACTGAAATGTATGCTACGGAACTTGGGAACTCCTACATGGTTTGTTACACTAAGCTGTGCTGAGTATGCTTGGGATGATTTACTTGAATTTCTTCGAGAGGCAAATTGCAATATAAAAAATATTGAATACAAGACACCTGGAGAATTGTGCTCATTGGGTCCTGTTAATGTATGCAGATATTTCAATCATGGATTTGAAGCTATGATGTCTTTCATCTGCAATAAAAAGAATCCTCCTCTTGGAGAAGTTGTGGATTTCTTTTGGATAAAGGAGTATCAAGCAAGAGGTGCTCCTCATATACATATGTTGTTATGGATCAAGGACGCCCCCAAATTTGGAACAGATTCAGATGAAACTGTTTTGTCTTTCATTGAAGATTATGCCACATGTGCTGTACCCAATAGCAAAGAACATAAAAACATAAAACAACAAGTCTTACGATTCCAAAGCCATCGATGTGGAAAATACTGTCAACGAAAGTACAAGTCAAAGGATAAGTTCTATACCAAATGTCGTTTTGGATTTCCACGTCCTGTATTATCCAAAGGAAGAGTGAACAGTTTTATGTCAGCTGTGCAACATACCATCACAAGAAAGTCTCCAAAAAATACCTACAACTTAAAAAGAAGTGAAGAAACAAAACACATAATTGACTACAATACAGTTATTTTATCCATGTGGAATGCTAACATGGATATTCAGTATGTTGCGGACATTTCCATTGCTGTCGCTCGGTATGTAACGTCCTACATTACTAAATCAGATAAGACGGCATACCACCACCCCCCGTATGTATGGTGCGTACCACCACCCCCCGTATGTACGGTGCGTACCACCACCCCCGTATGTACGGTGCGTACCACCACCCCCCATATGTACGGTGCGTACCACCACCCCCCCGTTTGTACGGTGCGTACCACCACCCCCGTATGTACGGTGCGTACCCCCCGTATGTACGGTGCGTACCCACCACCCCCCGTATGTACGGTGCGTACCACCACCCCCCCGTATGTACGGTGCGTACCACCACTCCCCCGTATGTACGGTGCGTACCACCACCCCCCTACGCGCTGGGGGTATGCACCGTACATACGGGGAGTACGCACCATACATACGGGGGGGTGGTGGTACGTACCGTACATACGGGGGGTGGTGGTACGCACCGTACATAGCTTTTCCGGCACTTTTTGGGTCCCATAAAAATGTTGCCGTGCGAAGTGCTGTGGGTACGAATCGTACTTGCTGATCCGTAAAACGCTGCCTGACTCCGTGCGAATGTCGCATACGCGGTGTCCCGGATCCGATTTGTATGTATTTTTTTGCCGGTCGGTGTTTTTTACGATTCGTACGGAAATGGTGTTTCTGTACAAATCGTACTTGTGGGTTTGTTAGGTGTTTTTCCCGGGTACGAGTCGGACGGAGAAAACGCTCTGTCCGACGGTTCGTACCCGGGTTTTACAGGATCGGAATCGGCACCTAAATGTTGAACAGAAACAAATATATCAACAAGTGAAAGAGCAGATTGACCATAGATTACTTCATTAAAAGAAAGGGTGCTCATGTACATCATTTCAACCTATCCGAATGTATGTGAGTGGTCAAGCTGGAACAGGAAAAAGTTTCTTGATTAAAGTAATTACAAGTTATCTGCAAAAAACAACTGAGTCGCATTTGTCTTGTGTTGTCACTGCTCCAACTGGGTTGGCAGCACATAACATTAAAGGAATTACTTTACATCGTTTACTAATGCTACCAGTAGAGCGTGAGATCAAATTGGAATACCACAAGCTATCTGGAGAAGCTTGTTGTGAAGTTTCAAGAGTCTTGAAGAAAATGAAACTTCTCATTATTGATGAGGTGAGCATGGTCTCAAACTTGATGCTTGCCTTTGTGCATTTAAGAATGCAACAAATTCTTAAAACAGAGTATGACGTGTTATTTGGAGGAAAACACGTCATAGTTTTTGGAGATCTATTGCAACTCACTCCGGTAAATGGACAACCGGTATTTAGAACACTTGCACATGAAGATACCAGAAAGTCTCTTGGTAGTGTTGGTAATGTGAACATTTGGACTAATTTTGAATACAAAGAACTGACAACAAATATGGGACAGGCAAATGATGCTGAATATGGAAGTATTCTTCAAGATATAAGAATTGGAATTCTTACAAAACATGGCAAACAAGCTTTGGAAAGTCGATTACTTTGCAATGTCTTTCCAAATGAAAATGTACTTCCTGCAAAAGTGTACATGAAAATTGCTGAAAATAAATCAGTGATCTGTTTAATGCCAACAATGCGAGAGTGTTCCATATTCAACGAAGAACTATTGAAACTGGAAAATGAAGAAATTATATAAATGGAAGCCATCAATAAAATAGAGCATGAAGGAATTACTATTATTTTGACGGGAAAGTTGAAAGCAAAACTGGATTCTTTAGAAAAAAAAATATCTAAAACAGCTGGTTTAGAAAAGACACTGTATGCGTGTGTAAACTGTGGGGTAATTTTAAGGCGAAATTTGGATGTAGAAAAAGGGTTAGTTAATGGCGCAATGGGTAAAGTGGTAGATTTTATTAATTATCAGAAAAAAGAAGGAATTTAATTTTTAAAAATTAAATGTGATTAGATTGAAGAAGTTAAAGAAATTGGTAGTTGTTCAGTTCGTTTTTTGCTTGTTAAAGATTTATATGTCCGTAGGAAACAATTTCCATTTTCTCTGGCATATGCAGTGACTATTCATAAATCTCAAGGATTAAGTGTAGACAGTGCATTGGTGAACATTGGATCTACTGTATTTAAAGAGGGTATGGCATATGTTGCTTTGTCGTGAGTCAGAACATTATCTGGTTTGTTTTTGATTGATTTTGATGAGACAAAGGTTACTGCAGATGCAAACTGTGTAAAAGAGTATAATAGGTTAAGAAGGGTGTATGCTCCAAATTTAGGTCAATATCCTGTATTTGAAAAGCGAGTGGTTGGTCGAAAAAGAAGGTTTGACAGTATCTGTTCTGAAGGTGTTGAGAAGGGAATAGCACAAAATAATGTTGTGATTGCAAGTAAAAAGAAATTGGACACTGTTGAAGAGGTTGTTGGTTATCAGTTTGAAAATAGTTCAGGTGTCAACTCTTATGCTAATGTAGTGGTCAATGTTGTTTTTTATCTTGAAGGTTTGCAAGAACGAATTATGCAGAATCGGCAACAAAGATTTTGTTCTCTGTTGCATTCTGTTTTTGAAAAATTGACAACAGACACAAGTAAAATACAATCTGTTTCAGATGTTCGTAATCTTTTGGATGTGTGTTCTGGTTCTACACAATTTTCATAAAATATCCAACAAGATGCTCAGGAATTTTTAATGTATATGCTTACCATTTTTGAAAATGAAGGTGTAGAAATAGAACATATTTTTGGCCTTTCTTACAAATGGGAACATTATTGTGAAAATTGCATGTATACATGTAGCTCCAATGTAGACACTGAGAGATTTCTGTATTTAACATTACCAGACTGTAAATCAGTGTCTTTCAATAAATTAGTTAAAGGTGCAAATCAAAACATTGAGTGTAGCCAATGTAAATCAGAAATGTTATCCACATTATTTTTAACAAAATATGGCAAATACATCATTTCAATGATGCAACGTTGTACAGCTGATGGAAGAAAATTGGATACTTTAATAAAGCAATTTGTAGCAGCACAACTATCAATATCAGGAAGGACTTTTGTAGCAATTGCTATAATTTTCCATGATGGTACTTCCACCACATCTGGACATTACACTGCCTATCTAAAATGTGACAAAGGCTGGACACTTTGTAATGATTCCCAGTTGGCCTAGGGAATTACAAAATTCCTACCTAATATTTTTAAAGTCAAAGTTTTAGGAAGTTAATTCACTCGCTGAGGAATTTATTATTATAATTTAATAGGAATACCATTGGATAATTTACATTAAAAAAGAGTGCAAAAATACCATTTGGCCTCAAGGAAAGGTATATGTTTGAATTATGGACTTTTTGGTGGTCATTGATTCGGTGAATATTTTAAAGCGGCAACATTTACAGTTTTTATAAGTTAAAGTTATAAAATGTTGTTAGCCGTAAGCATTTCATATATGTGTGATTTGTATTTTCTGGTATTTTACTGAGAATAGCATATTTTTTCTTAACAATCTTTCTGATTGTTTTTTTTTGCCCGCTGTTAAGTGATGAGTATGATTGAAATCACTATTTCTAGTGAAATTCAATATATACTGAGAACAGCAAAAAAGGCAAACAAATTACTTTGTGGAAATTATGCTGTGTTGTAAAAAATGTATTGTTACATGTTATAACTATTTTTGCTTTTCTTTCACAGATCCTAATTTTAAAATAAGCAATTTACATCAATTTAGATTGCAAAGAAAATCTGAAAAAAATGTATACCATTTTTTATTTCTATTACTGTGAAGGTAAGTTTAACTAAGTATCAATATGCAGACTGGAGAGATCTGCAAGAAGCTACAAGTTTAAACACATTTTTAACAACACTCTGTTTATACCTATGTAGTTTTGAAATCTGACCGTAATCGGATATCATGTGACCTGCAAAAAAAGAGATTTGAGGGGTTCATAATATTTCCCACTGTACCTATTGAAGGACCGCAATCATTTCAATCATTCTTCTTTGAACATCTTTGCAGACAAAACTCTGTGCTTACCTTCTATCATTCGCAAGCAATTTTAAAAACAGAAATATGTCACTTTTTGTAACATAGTTAATGCTCAAGACACTCTTTCATATTTACAAAGAGAGGAAAAGGCACTCTGTGCACTTTTTCTACTCCATGTAAATACAACCTCATCATACACACCACTTTGCGTTGAAAGGGTGTTCTATAAGTGTTGTTGTGCATGATTGCACTGAATACTCATAGAACAAGACACATCTCTAGATTTATCAGAAATCATAAATCTCGATATGTGTGTGAATGCTGCACCATTCTAAAATTGGTGTAGGAAAGCACAACAAGGAGAATTGTTTTCATTTCTCCACATTTTTATATCTTTAATGCATGCTAAAATGTCCAGCATACATTGAAGGAGAAAAATGCGTTTTCTCATTGTTTTTGTGCAGGAAGGTGTGTCTTCCTGCACAAAAACAAACAGCACATGACACAGATATCCTTGCACTATGGTGCAAGGGTGCCTGTGTCACCACATGGCTGCAGTTTAAGCAGCCGTGCAGAGAGAAGCATAGATTTGCAACATATTTATGTACATATGTTGCATCCCTGTGCTTCGGAAGTACTACAGCACACTGCAGTTAAAGAGGTTACTGTGTGATGGTGCAGCACTTCCTCATAGTTCTGCACTTATACATTCACCATATGCTACTAATGTATTCATTCAGTCAATTACGTACTACACATACATTCATCTAAACTTTCACACACAAACAAATATAGCTCTTTTTTTAAACCAGGAAAGTTAGTTCTTACAAGAACTTTATTTTTTCTTCTTTCTTCTTTTATATTTTTTTGGGGGGTTTTCTGAACAATTTTTAATTTTTTTGGGTTTTTCTGGAAAAAAAAGGAAAAAACAGAACAGGAGGAACAAAACAATGAACTTCAGGAAAAAAAAAAAAAAACTAGCATGGTGACTTTCTTGCCTGCGGCAGATCAGACCGATAGACTGCTCTCCGTAGCATAAAGTCGCATTGCATTTAGTGCAGAGCACTTTCAAAAATTGGAATTGTGGACGGATGTCCAAATTTTGTGCTGAAGGATGCACTCTTGAAGTGCTCGGCTGCGATGAGTCGGAAGGAGCAGGAGCGACTCTCATCCTTCGGCATTCCTCCTGAGCAAGATTTACCGGATGAAGGGTCCTCAGATGCTTCATCATGCTAGCTGTTCTGCATGAATATTTTTTGTTAGGATCCCCTCGAGACAGCATTCTCTGTCAGATCTTGCACGTCACCAAGGTGGCATTGGTCTTAGTTTGCCCCTCAGGATAGGTAAAAAATTTCCACACCACAGATGAAAAACGTGGTGTGCGTGGTGGCTCTTCCACAAAATCATCCTCAGATGTATGAGGAGATGCAGGAGATGCCTGCTGCCCTGAAGCCATTGTTTGGTCTGAAAAAAGTTTGAGCTAAGTAAAAACTTAGTCAAAAAAGCTTCTTCTCTGTAAAGAGATGCTTTTCCAAAGAAGGTCAAAGAAGAATGATTGAAATGGGTGGGGTCTTTCAATAGTTAGAACAGGAAGTGTAATGAACCAATCAAATCTCTTTTTTTGCAGGTCACATGGGATCCGCGCACCCTGCGCTTACGCAGCACGCACCCAGCGCGCATCCGCGAAATTGAATTTAAAAGGAATATAGGATTAAATGTAAAAATATATTACTTTTAAGAGTAGTTTAGAGTTTCTCTTCAATTAATATTCACATGAAATATATATATATATATGTTTTTTTAAATGTTCAATATTTCACGGGATCCACGCACCCACCGCGTCATACACGCATATGACGCATCGCGGAAGCACGCAAGCGTCGCGTTACATACATCGTACATGTCGCGTATAGGCTTGGAGTCACGTACCGGTCGCATTGCAATCGCGCATCAAACACGTACCAACACATACCGTGCGCGGATGCTTTCGCGTAGGGATCGAGAAGGGTGCGCATAGGGTGTGCGGATCCCAAAAAAATGGAAAAAAATATAAAAAATAAAGTTTTGAAAATATAGTTTAAAAAATTGTTTAACAAATGAAAAAAATATTTTTAAAAAACCCAATAAAAACAAATATTTTTTAATTTTTAAAAGAATTAATTGAAAAAATAAGTTAAACAAATGGTGATAAAAAAGTATTTAAAAAAAAATAATTAATGAAATTGACACACGGAAATTGAAAAATATAGAAATCCAATGAAAATCATTAAACATGATATCTTTAGAGATAAGTTATAGATAGGAATTAGCATTTAAAAAACCTTTAAAATTCACTGAAAAAACCATAGGTTTCATGCACGTTATAGTTAGGAATTGGCATTTAAAAAACCTTTGAAATTCACTGAAAAAGCCATAGGTTTCAGGGGCGTTATAGTTAGGTATTGGCATTTAAAAAACCTTAGAAATTCACTGAAAAAACCATAGGTTTCAGGGGCATTATAGTTAGCTAGACATTTCCCTCGTACAAAACCCTAGAAATTCCCCCGTTATAGTTAGTTCAGCTAACTATAACTCGCACCCCCGCAATGCACTGCTGATGACGTCACATATTACATCACTCACGACATGGTCAGTGACATCACTGATGACATCACTGATGACATCTGAAATGACATCACTAATGACATCACTGATGACGTCATCCATGTGATAAATTAGTGCATCTTCTCACACCATTTGATATACACAATGAAAATTTCAGACGTAAATTCTCAAAACAATAGATACTCCAATACCAATAACTACATACCCACTCATTGACTCTTAGGTCTACACACACATCCACTCACTCACCTGTACAGTCACTCATACTTACAGTCACTCAGTACAGGACTATCATATGCATTTATACACCTATATAGACACTCACACACCACCAATCATCCATAGAGGTACTCCCACACCTAGTCAGTCATGCAAATAATTAATCACGCTCCCATTTACTCATCTATCCAGTTATACTCACACAAGTTCACTTACTCATAAAAATACTACCACATTCTTACGCTCTTATACAATCACTGATACAAGCACACACTCATCCATACAGCCACTGTCACAATCACACACTCTCACATATACGCACTTATATACTCTTACACACATATATACTGGCTGTCACAGATGTAGTTACTCACACATGTACCACTGAGATATACATTCAATCACTAACACACCCATACATACACTCACCTAACCATACAGTCTATCACAGATGCATTCTTAAAACCATGCACCCATAGAATCACCCACTCACACATCAATGCACAGTCACAAACACACCACCCACACAAACACTCAGACACCCATACAGATACTCAGACAACCAATTAATAACCCATATAGACACTCATGTAACTATTCAGAAAACCATACAGCCGCTTACACAGCAACAGACAGACAGATACAGACATTCACACAGTTTAGTCACTAGTCTGCAGTAACATACTTTTAATGACTCACTTATAGAGTCAGTCACGCACCTACTAAATCATCCATTCACACACTTATACACCCACTCATTCTTCCATAGGCCTTTCCCTATATATATTAAACATATTTAATTTTACAGAAACACACAGTCACTGGATGATGTCATCAGTGATGTCATCAGTGATGTCATTTCAGATGTCATCAGTGATGTCATCAGTGATGTCACTGACCATGTCATGAGTGATGTAATATGTGACGTCATCAGCAGTGCATTGCGGGGGCGCGAGTTATAGTTAGCTGAACTAACTATAACGGGGGAATTTCTAGGGTTTTGTACGAGGGAAATGTCCAGCTAACTATAATGCCCCTGAAACCTATGGTTTTTTCAGTGAATTTCTAAGGTTTTTTAAATGCCAATACCTAACTATAACGCCCCTGAAACCTATGTTTTTTTCAGTGAATTTCTAAGGTTTTTTAAATGCCAATACCTAACTATAACGCCCCTGAAACCTATGGTTTTTCAGTGAATTTCAAAGGTTTTTTAAATGCCAATTCCTAACTATAACATGCATGAAACCTAGGGTTTTTTCAGTGAATATATATATATATATATACACATACACCAATAATATAAACAAAAAATTAAAAATTTATGTAACAAAATATTGCAATATTATTAATCTTTTTAAAATAAATTTTACACTACATTAACTAAAACAGTAGAGAAAATATTGGATAGCGGAGGGGATAGATTACTATTCCCACTCCAGTGAGTGCAAATGTAGGGAAAGTATTGGATAACATTAGGGTAAAAATTACTATTCCCATTCCAGTGAGTGCAACAGTAGGGAAACTGTAGGATAGCTTAGGGGTAAAAATTACTATTCCCACTCCAGAGAGTGCAACAGTAGGGAAAGTGTTGGATAGCGTAGGGTTAAAAATTACTATTCCCACTCCAGTAAGTGCAACAATAGGGAAAGTGCTGGATAGCAGAGGGTCAAAATTAAAATACTTATCAAATAAATAATTATTAAAATCAAATAACTAATTAATAATAAATTAATAATAAATGAATTATAAATATGAATAAATAAATATTAATAATTACTTTTTTATAATTAAATTACTTCCCACCCTATTCCACTATAACCCCAAAATCCGCTCCTAAAAAACATTATTAATGTAATTATCAATTAATTAAATAAAAATGAATAAACAATTAATTAATTAATTATACATTAATTATACATAGTAATAAATAAATATGAATAATTACTTTCCACCTTATTCCCCTATAAACCCACAACCTGCTCCTAAAAAAATAACACAATTAATATAATTATCTATTAATTATTATTTATTAATAACCATTTAATAATTAATTAATTTTAAATACTAATAAATACATATTAATTATTTCTTAATTATAATTAAATTACTTTCCACCCTATTTCCCAATAAACCCGCTACCCGCTCCTAAAAAATAACACAATCAATATAATTATCTATTAATTATTTAATATTAATGAATAACCAATTAATAATTAATTAATAATACATTAGTTATGAATAATAAAAAATAAAAAATTAATAATTACTTTTTTATAATTAAAATACTTCCCACCCTATTCCCCTATAAACCCACAACCCGCTACAGAACTAAAATACGCAAAAATTAATTTACATAAAAGTATTTACCGCTAAAACTCTTAACACATGCATTTAAAAGAAACTACACTTATACCTAAAAATTACATCATATACTTTTAACACACATACTAAAATACAGAACACTTGATATAAATATCGATATTATTAACAACAATATTTTTACAAATGATATTACTGTCTTCGATATTTAAAAAAACGAGATTTCTTACCTTACTCTCGATATTCTGTACCACAATATTCTTGCAGTCGATATTCTTGACCTACGATATTTAAAACTCGATATTTTGGTAGGTCGAAATTAAAAACTCGATATTCTGTCTGTGCACCATGACCCATTGGTCAGACATGATGGATCGCCATCCTGCTAAGAAATCCTGGATCCTACTACTACAGAATTGATGTGTGCCGCTATGGGTAAAATAAAGCACCTTAAAGTTTTTTGCCACTGGGAATGTGGAATGTAAAGAGTTGTGGCCCTGCTGGCATCCATGATGCCTGCCAGACCCAACGTTTCGAAAGGACTGAGGTGACTGGTGCATTGGTTTGGGTGATTGATGCTATCTGTACGCCAGCCTCCTGGAGTTATGATGGGAACTGATGATGAAACTGCTTGATGGGAAGTGGGGGTCAGCCGTCCCACGGCACATGTGGCTCTACTGTCCTTAAAATGCTTGTGGGCACAATCAGCTGTTTTGTCAAAAAGATGTGAGCTGTCAAACACCATAGCTATCAGAGAGACTTGCACATCACAGAAAGGCTCATGGAATGCATCCTCACATGGTGGCAGAATTCAACACTGGTGCCAACTGCCATCTTAGGCAGTCAGCGGTATCTAGGCCAGCATGAATTATGTACTAGGTCACGTCCTGTTCATCGTGAATGGTTTGAGCATTGCTGTAGAATCTTTCCAGTTCCAGCATGGCACCTAGGGAGCGTTCTAAGGTGCAGAATTTGCAGTTAGAAGTATTCATCAGAATTATTTATTTGCGATTTTAAATAGCACTTACAAAGCCAGAGAGCGTCAGAACACTTTAAAGAGGCAAGAATGTCAAACATCTTTCCATGTGTCATTGCTGTGCTTTTAAACTGCAACCTAGCCAAAGTACTATCATGGTCCTGGCAGCCATGTATATTAGTCATATTTATAGGTGATGTAAAAACACACTGATGCCCACAAATGACATTTAACTTTCAAACCACTGGTGCATAGTCTTTTCCATCTACTGTAGCCTTCTAGGAAAGGTAAAAAATTCTAAACGGCTTAAACCAATTTTAACTGTACCATTTTAGGGGAAGAGAACACAGCTGTTGCACTGAATAGTAGTGTCACAGTGCACAGAGTCCTAATACCAGCAAAGGTTCAGCAACTTGCAAGAGTTGACCATGCAGAAAACGTGATTTTGCTACAGCCATCACCAGTAAAAGGTACTACATTACAAGTTCAGTTCCATACTTCACCTCCTTAATACCAGGTGTATGGTAGAGATTCAAGTCAGCAATCCAAAATAATCCACCTGATACCAATACAGGAGAAAATGGTAAATGATTTGTTACTGGATGCTTGAGGGGAACATTAACTCCCTCATATGTACTAGGAGACAGATGTTGATGTTTTGCACTGTCCTTTTCAACTGTTTGGGGTGTCTATCCAAATGTACGCAAGCAGTGGCGTCCTCAACCCCCCGCTTTAGCAGCTAAAGTGGGGGTTGCCACTTGGCCCCATGACCTGATAAAACATCCTTCTAAAAAGTTAATTAGCTAAGTTTTAGTTCATGCATAAACTATGCTTGGGCTGTTGCTTTGCCAACTGTTGTGTATGCTTTAGTGTTATGTACCCCAATGTACCTGAATCTAGGTAGCTACACAACCTTTTACCTACATTTGTCCTATATTGCTCTGCATAATGGTTCTAGCACTGACCTTTTACCCAGTAATGTGCTAAATAAATGTTGACTGGTTTCCTTGAAACTAGCCTAATTTATTATACATGAGGATTCTTAGAAAAGTCCCGGCACATGACGTACATAACAGGATTAACATACTCTGTATAAAAGTCATGGTCATCTTCCTCCTAGGGTGAAATAACTACTTTACATAATTACAGGTATCGATTAGGCTCATTTGCATAATCGTACTCACAACATATTGATGGTTTAAAGAACCCCAAGTATAAAAGAAACATACCAATACTAGATAGCCAGAGAAGCTTCCACGCTGACACAAGACTCTGATGTCCCGGCCTGCAGAAGCTCCAGCATGCAGATGTCTGACTTCCCTTGTGGGGTGTCAAACTCAAGACCAAGACAGGATGCTTCGTTCTCTCCCATCAGGTAATGGAGTTGGCTCTTTCCTAGGGGATTCTTGGCTTTACACCCACATACACGCTAGGTACACTTAGGTAGGGTCAGCATCATAGGAGTACGCTTGATTACCCTTATGTATATATATGCCGCATATATTCACTGTTTTAGCACCATGATAGAATTCTATCTTTTATTTACTCTGTTGGTGCATGTTATCTTATACATTTGCTTCTGTCTAATAATTGTCACAGCAAACATGTTTTAAACTAGAATAACGCTGGTTCAATAAATGCTTATTGAAAACGTCCCTATCGTTTATTCTGTGTATCTCTCTGAGACTAAGGGGCATATTTACTAGCCTCTATCGCCACCACACCTTCACTTTCAGTGACGTTGTGGTGGCGATAGGGGCTTTACCTTATTTACAAGGCAGCATTAAGCCACTTAACATGGCTTAACACTGCCTTGTAAATAAGGCACCCTTTCATGCTGTGCTTAGCTTGATTTTTCTTGATTTTGACACTACCCCCTATTTACAAGGGTGACGTAAATAGGAGGCAGCGCCAAGATTAAGACCAGGGAACACCTAGGCTTAGACAGACGAAACGAGGAGAAATGCTTTCTTTCTCCTTGTTTTTGCTGTTTCCATGTGTGCTGCGTTGTGCAGAACACATAGAAACAGCAAGTTGCCATTGATTGTTTATGTGCATGAAGGTGACCTTTCCTGCACGTAAACAATAAAAAAAAGACTTTTTGCAACTTCTATGTGTGCTGCATTAAGCAGCTCACATAAAAGTTACAAAACGTTATTTAAAGATTGTTTATGTGCCGGAAAGGAGGGCAGGTCTTCTGGGTTTCTGAGGTTTCTGGCTGCAGGACACACTGGGATTTCGCTGGAGCAGGTTTGAGTGGGGACAGGCCGGTAGGGCTGGGGCCAAGTCAGTGGGCATCCTCCTCTTCTTAGTTCAGCACGGCTCTTCGGTCCTTCTTCTTCTTTTCTTTTTGTTGATTCTTATCTGAGGAGGCAAGGTTCAGGGGTTCCCCTAAATACTAGATTTATGGGCGTTACACGTAAGTAAAGGTTGGGACAAAGGGGTCCCTTTCTTAGGGTGGGTATACCCTCTATTACGCCACACTCCAGTGGGAGGGGGGCATATGCCTCACTCTGGTTGGCTGGGTCTCTCCATCTGAAAGATGGCGGGGACTGAGATGTGTGCTTCTCCTCGTCTCTCCCACCTGAGGGGTGGGGTTGGCAAAGGTGGGCGCACCTCCCTTCCCCACTTGGTTTTCCCGACGATTCTCCTGCCCAAAGTGGGGTTCAGAACCGGTGGGAGCCAGTTGCTAGAAGCAGCAAAAGGCCTGAGGAAGCTCACAAAGGCAACAATCCTTTGAAGCTTCACCTTTGTGTACCCTCCCCATCCTGGGGGAGGAGGCTTGGCACCTCGTCCAAGGGTGTGCATTGTTTAGGCCCCCCTGAGCAGCAGTCTCTTGACCCAGGGATCCAGCAACATGTCTGGTGGTGGCAGCTGGAGAGCAGCCACTCAACCTGGACACAAGTGTTAGGTTGCTTTTCAGGGGGCATCTTTAAGATGCCCTCTGTGTGCATGTTTCATTAAATCCCACACTGGCATCAGTGTGGGTTTAATGTGCTGGGAAGTTTGATACCAAACTTCCTAGTTTTCAGTAAAGCCATTGTGGTACTGTGGAGTTCGTAATGACAAACTCCCAGCACCATATACTCTTAATGGCATCACTGCACTTAGGGGGGCAGATTTACAAGAACCGGCGCATCCCTGCATATTAGCAAGAATGCGCCAGTTAGTTTGCGTGATGGTAAAATAGCCTTGCGCCACCATGGTTGCGCCGCATTTACAATGAGGCGCACCGTGGCGCAAGGATAGACAGATGCGTGCTGCATCTTGTCGGCGTAAGGGCAGCGCATTGCTGGAGTTGTGTCGCAAGTATGACGCAACTCCAGCAATGGTTAGGAATGCCTATTCCTAACATGCTGTGTCACTCCTTATGCCTGCTTCAAGCAGGCGCATGGTTTTGACGCGGTGGCGTCGTAAAAGTGACTAACTTTTATGAGGCATCCTTGCGAGGGAACGCCCAATTGATGCAGGTATAATGTAGCGCAGGGCTATACAACGTGATGCATCTCCCTAGATGCGTCACGTTGTAAATATGTTGCATCATGGCGCATTGTTTACGAAGCCGTTTCGTCACAGAAGTGACGCAATAGCAGCATAAAGTCGGCGCAAGGGGCTTGTAAATCTGCCCCACAATGTCTAAGAATTGGCTTAGACACTTTAGGGGTACAGGGCTCATGCACCTGTACCGTCACCACTGATATAGTGCACCCAGCTAGAGGGTGGCTGATCTATGCCAGGGCAGTGAGTTGTAGGCATGGCATACATGGATGTGTGCCATGTCGAATGTTCACTTTGTTCTGCACCAAAACATGCAGCCTGCAAAGGCAGTGTGTGTGTGTAAAGGTACAGGGCCTCTAAGGGTGGCACAATAGGTGCTGCAGCCCTTAGAGGCCATTCCTGGCCACAGTGCCCTTGGTACTTGTGGTACCATTTACAAGGGGCTGACCTGTGGCCAGAGAGTGCCAATTGGGTTTTGTTTTCAATGCAGTTTTAGGGAATGAACATAGGCCCTGGGTACCTGTTTGGCAGGAGCCCAGGGCACAAAGTCAAAGTACATCAGCAGTTTAGCAAAAAGTGGTGGCAACCATGCAAAAAGAGGGCACTTTCTGACACGCAGCGCACGCTCATGGCCGCTATTTTATAAGTTTAGTCTATTGGCGATCACTTTAATGTTGTGAGGGTAGCTTGTGTGACGTTCAGGTGACATCACAATCAAAGGTGGTTGGCTGGCTGCCGGCACAGGGGAGAGACACCATTGCTGTTTCTTCATTAAAATGAAAGTGTTACTCAGGGCACAGGTGGGCTACGTGAGTATTTCTCTCCTTCTGCTCCCTCAACTCTGTCCAGGTGTTTTTCCATTCTTTCGTTGCCCAGTATATATATACCGATATATGTCATACCCACTTGTAGTATATGCTTGGTGGTAGGGGTAAGACATGGGTGCACTCTCACTATTTTTATTCGCCTTGCCACTATCTCTCGGATTCCGAGATCCAAGTGTTTACATAGCCATTGAGTGTATGTACCCTGGGGCAGATCTATAAGAGCGTGCTGCAGCGCGGCACCGCAAGCCCTTTGGCTGCGCCATGCTGGGACACTTTCAGAGGCCAGGAATGCGACATATCTACAATGATATGTCGCATTCTTGTGCTCTTCTCTGCGCTGGAGCACAAACAGCTGCCATGTGCGGCGCAGGCACCCTTGCGCCAATGTGCAAGGATGCCTGCGCCATGGGGAGATTGTTTTTGTGCTGGAAGGGGCACCTTACTGCACAAAAACAATCACTACAGGCATTTTCCTCTTTCAATGTGTTCTATTGAAAGAGCAAAAAACGAGGAGAAATTAAAACATTTCTCCTCGTTGTGCCTGGTAAAGTCCACCCCTAGGGTGGCGTAGCAAACTGACGCATTTCCAGGTTTACGATTTCTTGTAAATCTGGAAATGTGTCTCGTTCCATGGGTGCCGCGTGCGAACACCCACAGCAACACCCATGGAATGCCCCTTTCACGCAAAGTGCTGCGTGTAAAGGGGCCATATTTACAAGGACAGGAAAAGCCACGCAGGGTGGCTTTTCCTGTCCTTGCAAATATGGGGCAGAGAAATGCGCTGCCAGTGCGTCACAAAAAGTGACGTACTGGCAGCGCAAGGGGCTTGTAAATCTGCCCCCCTGTTTTTTCAGCGTTCTCATTTTCTCACCACAGCTCTTGCCAGCTCAGGATCCTTAAATGCTTGCAAACACAAAAACTGACATTAAAAAACGGCAATAGCTCATTCTATTGGCTTTCGATCACTTCTCATCACGAGCGCAGAATGCAAATTACAGGTCATTGGATTGGAAGAGACCTATAACGAAGCGTCGGGTGCTTTAGCCAAATAATACCCACTGTAGAAAATGAGCGGGGCGTTAATATTTTAGTTTTGTAGCAGATGTACAGTATTAACTATTAGAAAAACAGATGAAATGTAAGCAAAGGCAGGAAAGTTTAATGAGAATGGGAGTATAAAATAGCTGGGCTAGTTTGTACTGCCGTATATTGGAGTACAAAGCTGCAAGATGCCCCCTCGCCACCCGCACCCACGTCCAAAGTGATACATTTATTTACATTTCCATCATCGGAATGGTACCGGCTACAATTGACAGCATGTTAAAAAGCAGAGCATGGGGCTATTTGAAAGCTAGCCACGCTACCCTTTGAGTTGCATCCCATATGCATTGTTTTCCTTTAAGTAATGTTTTTGCCCCATATACAAAAGGGAAGTGCCCGTGTTGGTGCAAGTGAGCATTGAATCTGAACAGATGAAAGTTGCATTTAGAATCTAGTGAGGAATTTAAACTCCCTTCTATCAAAAACTCATTTGCAGTTATGTCAAGTTTCTGGACGAGTTTACACCTATATAGTAGGCGTGGAAGCTCAGAATAAATATTCGTACACACCAATAGGACCGATGTCCTCTAATGGGAATTGACTTCAACGTTTTTTTTCCTTACTCTTTTTGTCAATGTTTGCTGCATGCATTTTTTTTCTGGCATGCTTGACACATTCTACATCATTTACACTGATTTTCCATTTCCATTCAGTGGTAAAGTGTAAATGAATGCTGCTGTTTTGGTTGCTTTCCACCAAACACACAAAAACATCCAAGTAAAACATCCAGCCTCCACCACCCTCCGAGATCGCTGCTTGTAATTAAAGTAATTTGCACAAAAACACAGGGCACTGCCTGCTCATCAGCAGCTTGGCACCCTAAAAGCTCCGGGCCCGCACAATAGGTTGCATTACTAAACACTTATAAGGTTCAAAAGGCGAGACCGATTGCATTGCAAATGCCTGTTGGGTTCTGCAGGCAAAACCTCCTATTAACAGATGTGGTCCAAGATGAGACGCTCAAGTGGTGCCAAGTGAGCCATGTTCGTTATAGAGACTAAAAAAGAAATTAAGGAAAAGGGAGACAGCTGTAAATAGAGTAAAGGGGGGAAAGAAAGGTAAGAAAGAAAAAATAAGAGGATTGAAGAAAGTAAATTGGAAACCGGAAAGGCTACAGAGGACCAGATAGAGAAAAATAGTGAAAGGAAGAAAATGTAAAAGGAAGGAATGAAACATGGAAAGAAGGAAAGGTGAAAGGATAGGTAAAAAGAAGGCAGGAAAGGTAAAAAGAAAAGGCAGACATTGTAAAAAGAAAAAAGGCAGGAAGGGTAAAAGGAGGGATGAATACAATGTTGGAAGAATGGCTGGAAGGAACAATGAAACCATATATAAAGCACTGGATTGGATGACCACTGTATAGAATGAATGGTGGAAGTATGGATGAATGGGTGAAGGATGGAAGGATGGAATGGCCAGCAAATGGATTGGATGACCACTGGATAGAATGAATGGTGGAAGTATGGATGAATGGGTGAAGGATGGAAGGATGGAATGGCCAGCAAATGGATTGGATGGCCACTGGATAGATGGAATGGTGGAAGTATGGATGAATGGGTGAAGGATGGAAGGATGGAATGGCCAGCAAATGGATTGGAAGACCACTGGATAGATGGAATGGTGGAAGTATGGATGAATGGGTGAAGGATTGAATGTGAAAAGCTGAATGAAAGTGTGAAGAGATCAAAAGGTGAAAGAGCATGCAAGAAAGGAGGGTGTTTGATGGGATGGAAGGATGAACCTATAGATGGGTGGACGTAAGGGTGAATGGAACAATTCTAGAATGGGTCGGACTAACCTCTCTTTGCCATTAGAGGTGGTTGTAAGTGGGGCATATTTTCTTTTTCTGGTTACTCCCTTGGACGCAACAAGCGAATGCTGGTTAGAAGAATTCTTACATTGTTTCTTCATGTAGAATATATTTCTGAAAAGTCGTGTTGATGGGTTACTTGATGGGTTTATAGAACCCATTCAGTTTTGGATGTACATTTTGCTGTCTGGTTTGGCTCATAAGCGTTTTTGGTTGCATTAACTTCGGCTAGAAAGATGAATTTGAATGTGTATTATCTGAAAACCGTCTGTGGTGTTTCATCATGATCGTTTAGGTCTTCCAATTCATTCTCCGTTTTGATAGAATATTTTATTTTCACAGGACCAAGAAGGTCCTCCCTTCCACTGTTGTTTGAGTTTCTTTGAGTAGGCTGAGATGGTTTCGCATAATCTGGATGGGAGGAGAAGTATTATGCTTTATTTGACCGCTTACCATCTTTCAGTAATTCAGACAAGAGCTGCGTCACCAGTTCAGGCAACGGACACTTACAACTGTCATGATTTAAAGTTTGTCTCATGTAATGCCATTTAATCTCGGGGCTCCATCTACCAGGCGCTATTCACGCACATGCAGTCACAGCCCAAGCAGGGTTGGTGGCTTTGCGGTTTCACTACCCTCTGGAGATGATTTGTAGATTAACCAGAGTCACTATATACAAAGGGCCTCATTTGTGGGGTTTTGCCGTAGGGCAGCGCCGTAAGCCTTCCTGCTGCTCTGCCCTACGGCAAAAGAAAAGGGTAGGAATGGGCTGTATCTATCAGATACGATCTCTTGTTTATTTTTACTCAAGAAACAATTAATTTTCTCAGTAATTACTTATTTCTTATAAAAAACTGTATTCATCATTATTTATCAGGGACGAATATCTCTTGGTGGACATCAGAACACTTCAACACATAATATGGTGCCGATCACGATCCGGTAAAAACCGGGTACGAACCGTCGGACGGAGCATAATCTCCGTCCGACGCGTACCCGGTCGTCAATTCATACAAACAAGGAATTACGATTCGCACGGGTACACCATCACCGTACGATTCGTAAAAAAGCCCGACCGAACAAAAAAAACCTACCAATGCCATCCGGGAAAGCGCCGACCTGACGTCGGGACGCTCGCAGCCAGCCATTCACGACCCAGGAATTACGATTCGCACCGACGTCATCCCGCACGGTGAATATTTTCCGGCACCCAAAAACTGCCGGGAAATCAGGACGACGCGAACAAGGACCACCAGTACGCGACGGACAGACAGGACGACGCGAACAAGGAGGACCAGTACGCGACGGACACACAGGACGACGCGACCAAGGAGGACCCGTACGCGACAGGACGACGCGATCAAGGAGGACCCGTACGCGACAGGACGACGCGATCAAGGAGTACCAGTACGCGACGGACAGACATGGACCCGAACCTACGAGTCATCCCTGCCCTCATAGCAGTCCACCTCCTCTACAGGTTACGACGCAGACGCCGCAGAAGGTCAGAATAACTAAGGGAGGGGGGAAAGTGGGGTGGGGTGGGGGTGGCAGGACCAGGGCAGGCCACAAAACAACCACATAAGTCACACACCACACATGGCCTGGACATACCTGACTCCCATGCCCTGGTCACCACGAGGGGGTGGGTGCGTGTCCTGATAAGCCAGCGACCGCCACAACGGAAGTCCGTCACCACGCGAACCGGCAACACAACCAGACAGGTACGTCCCGTACCCACGCCTGAAGAGCGTGGGTACGAGTCGTACCACGCCCACACACACGTCACCCCAACAATGGCGGGACGGATCGCACCCACGTGGCAAAGGCCTGGGTACGGGCCGCACAAGCATCACATAGCGTGAGGACGTATATGTACGGACCCTACCCCCAACCCGTATGCATGGAGCGTACCCCCACCCCAACAGTGTAAGTACGACCCGTACCCTCACCCGCGTATGCAAGAAGCGTACCCCCCACCCCAACAGTGTAAGTACGACCCGTACCCCCACCCGCGTATGCATGGAGCGTACCCCCCACCCCAACAGTGTAAGTACGACCCGTACCCCCACCCGCGTATGCATGGAGCGTACCCCCCATGCCAACAGTGTAAGTACGACCCGTACCCCCACCCGCGTATGCATGGAGCGTACCCCCATGCCAACAGTGTAAGTACGACTCGAACCCTCACCCGCGGACGTACGCACCGTACCCCCACCCCCACCAGTGTAAGTACGACTCCTACCCCCACCCGCGGACTCACGGACTGTACCCCCACCCCAACAGTGTAAGTATGACCCGTACCCTCACCCGCGTATGCAAGGAGCGTACCCCACACCCCAACAGTGTAAGTACGACCCGTACCCTCACCCGCATATGCAAGGAGCGTACCCCCCACCCCAACAGTGTAAGTACGACCCGTACCCCCACCCGCGTATGCATGGAGCGTACCCCCCACCCCAACAGTGTAAGTACGACCCGAACCCCCACCCGCGTATGCATGGAGCGTACCCCCCATGCCAACAGTGTAAGTACGACCCGTACCCTCACCCGCGTATGCATGGAGCGTACCCCCACCACACCAGTGTAAGTACGACCCGTACCCTCACCCGCGTATGCAAGGAGCGTACCCCCCCCCCCAACAGTGTAAGTACGACCCGTACCCTCACCCGCGTATGCAAGGAGCGTACCCCACACCCCAACAGTGTAAGTACGACCCGTACCCTCACCTGCGTATGCATGGAGCGTACCCCCACCACACCAGTGTAAGTAGACTCGTACCCTCACCTCGAATGCATGGAGCGTACCCCCACCGTGTATGTTCCAAGTGTACATATCCTGAAATAGGAGGTGTGTGTGCAGAGTCCACCCAGCAGTGCCCTGAGACAGGAGGGGTGGGTGTGGAGTCCTCCCAGCAGTGCCCTGAGACAGGAGGGGTGTGTGCCTATCACTCCCAGCAGTGCCCAGAGACAGGAGGGGTGTGTGCAGAGTCCTCCCAGCAGTGCCCAGAGACAGGAGGGGTGGGTGCCTATCACTCCCAGCAGTGCCCTGAGCCAGGAGGGGTGTGTGCAGAGTCCTCCCAGCAGTGCCCTGAGACAGGAGGGGAGGGTGTGGAGTCCTCCCAGCAGTGCCCTGAGACAGGAGGGGTGGGTGCCTATCACTCCCAGCAGTGCCCTGAGACAGGAGGGGTGTGTGCAGAGTCCTCCCAGCAGTGCCCTGAGACAGGAGGGGTGGGTGCCTATCACTCCCAGCAGTGCCCTGAGCCAGGAGGGGTGTGTGCAGAGTCCTCCCAGCAGTGCCCTGAGACAGGAGGGGAGGGTGTGGAGTCCTCCCAGCAGTGCCCTGAGACAGGAGGGGTGTGTGCCTATCACTCCCAGCAGTGCCCTGAGACAGGAGGGGTGGGTGTGGAGTCCTCCCAGCAGTGCCCTGAGACAGGAGGGGTGGGTGCCTATCACTCCCAGCAGTGCCCTGAGACAGGAGGGGTGGGTGTGGAGTCCTCCCAGCAGTGCCCTGAGACAGGAGGGGTGGGTGCCTATCACTCCCAGCAGTGCCCTGAGACAGGAGGGGTGGGTGCCTATCACTCCCAGCAGTGCCCTGAGACAGGAGGGGTGGGTGCCTATCACTCCCAGCAGTGGGAGGGGTGTGTGCAGAGTCCTCCCAGCAGTGCCCAGAGACAGGAGGGGTGGGTGCCTATCACTCCCAGCAGTGCCCTGAGCCAGGAGGGGTGGGTGTGGAGTCCTCCCAGCAGTGCCCTGAGACAGGAGGGGTGGGTGTGGAGTCCTCCCAGCAGTGCCCTGAGACAGGAGGGGTGGGTGCCTATCACTAACAGCAGTGCCCTGAGACAGGAGGGGTGGGTGTGGAGTTCTCCCAGCAGTGCCCTGAGACAGGAGGGGTGGGTGCCTATCACTCCCAGCAGTGCCCAGAGACAGGAGGGGTGTGTGCAGAGTCCTCCCAGCAGTGCCCAGAGACAGGAGGGGTGGGTGCCTATCACTCCCAGCAGTGCCCTGAGCCAGGAGGGGTGGGTGTGGAGTCCTCCCAGCAGTGCCCTGAGACAGGAGGGGTGGGTGTGGAGTCCTCCCAGCAGTGCCCTGAGACAGGAGGGGTGGGTGTGGAGTCCTCCCAGCAGTGCCCTGAGACAGGAGGGGTGGGTGCCTATCACTAACAGCAGTGCCCTGAGACAGGAGGGGTGGGTGTGGAGTTCTCCCAGCAGTGCCCTGAGACAGGAGGGGTGTAACACATGTGTGTGAGGCCAGAATTATCCACATGCATACTGCCTACAAGGGAACATGTCCCCATGAACTCATGTCAACAGACTCCACACACAAGTACAGTGATCACCAAGGATGCCACGATTGTTGCAGGTGGAGACATGGCCCTGCATGCATGGCCAAAGTAGAAGGGCTCCGTCACACACACAGCTCATGTAGACACAGCTCTGCGCTAAACATTGGGAACACCCTGCAGGGAAGAAAGCTGGGTACACAGAGGAAGGAATACACCCTGGGACAAGTGCACCATGCAGTAACTGCTTACATGAACAAAGAAAGTTAGCCAACACCTTGTGATGGCACACAGATCCCAGGGTCCCACCAATGAGCAGCACACTACTACATATCCCACACACCCAAACCCTTAAACACCACCCAAAACCATGTAGCAGCCCCACCAACACCAATACCAGCATAGCAGTAGTGTGATAATGAAAACAAAATTAAGCTTTATTCAGCATGAGCACAATGTCCGTGGATCGCAGGCAGTTCAATATTCACAAAGCCCATAGGGCAGTCAATGATTCCCAGCTGGATGGGGGACACAGTGGGATGCGTGTCCCCTACCTTGCCTGCACAGTCAAATGGCATCGTCTTCCACACTGGTGAGGGCATCAGGGGGGGTAAGCAACAGGCACCGCAGGGACATCAGGGCAAAGGGGCGGCGTTGTGGGTGCAGGGATGGAGGACTCCACCACAGGGGGTGGGTCAGTGCCAAAGGCGGAGGCCAGGATGGCACTACACACCTTTGCAAGGTCCTCCAGGGAGTCCCCTGCACCCGAAGGGACCTCAGGCCCCAAGGAGGGGGGGGGGTCAGAGGGATGGGTCGCAGCGCCACCGGGGGAGGGTGGAGACAGGGGGGGAGACTCAACCACCCTGACCGAGGACTTGCTTGACCGCTTGCGTGGTGGTGTAACTGTGGGGCTCAGGGACAGAGCGGCCATGAAGGAGTCCTTGGGGGAGATGTGGCCAAGAGAGCTGAGGGGAGGGGATTTGGAGGGAGTGGACTGGGTGGAATGCGGACTCCCACTATGGCTGCGTGTCACACGTTTGCCCCCGACCCAGTGGGTGTGCCTACCTCACCCTGTGTGTGCGTGTCAGGAGGAGTGCGGTGGACCTTCCCTGCTGGTGTGGTGCCCGTGTCTGTTGATGTGGGTGCATGCCGACGTCTGGGTGTACGTGGGACAGGCATGGGAGTGGGAAGTGTGGATGGGGCAGGGGTAGGTGGGGGGAGGTCACGCTGCAGGAGACCCACTGCTGCAGTCAGTGTGGAGTCTATGGACCTCAGCAAGTTGCGTTGGTCAGCCTGCGATGAATGAATGCCCTCCAAGAATGCCTCGATGTTGGTGAGGGCTTTGCTGTGGGCATGGAGGACATTAAGGATCGCAGCCTGACCAACCTGCAGTTGCCGCTGGATGTCCACAGACTCTGCATTGGCGGCAGCAGTGGAGACAGGGGCAGGGGGTGCGGTGCCTGGCAGGAAGGAGACATGCTGTGACCGGGCACGCTGGGAAGGGACACGAGCAAGTGGGAGGCGGCTGATGGGAACTGAGGGGGCGGTGCGAGGTGTTGTTCCGCTGTCAGCTGCTGGTGCAGCCACCGCCCACTCGGAGACCTCCTCCTCAGACCTGTCAGCTTCGTATTCTGACGTGCCAGTCGACAGGTCCTCGGCCGCACTATCCTCCACCTCTGTCCCACTCGATGTGCCAGCCCCGATGTCACGGCTGGCACTGGTGCTCGGTCCCTCCGCCTTGCCTGTGTCCATGTCTCCCTCTGTGTCCCCCGACGATGCTGTGGGCAGGGTGGAGAGACAGAAATTAATCAGACAGCTGTACACATCAGTCATATGAGTCCAATCTACATAGGTAACATTGCATAGCCTGAAAAGGAAGATCCCTGACATCTACTAAACAAGGTACCGATGTAGGGCATGAAACACACAGTTGGTTGAGCCACCATGCCACTGAAACACCATGGAGAGCATGAGACAATAGCTCAAGACAGGAAACGTAGTCTGACATAGCACCCAGGCCCTGGGGACAATCCAGCACTGCATCTGCACCACACAGCGTCGGTGAAAATACCGATGACCAGGGACCATATCCACGAACTTGAGACACATGCTGCATAGGTAATGCTGGAAACATGCCCAACATGACTCGGTCACTGCACCTTGCGTGTGTGTCCAGACAAACATCACACACTGCCCAGACCCAGCAAGTAGAATTCAGGATTTTACATATAGGCATTGCCCGCCCCAACCAACCCCTACACGAGGCAAATTGTTGAGACACAGGTGGCACCAACATCTCATAGTCTGGGTGATAAACACAGGGGCAGGCAAAATGCAAGATTGGACGCCAAACAGCCAAGGTGCACCTGTACAAATAATGAGGTACCAGTGCCCATCCTCAGATGAGTATAACAAGACACACAGGCACTGCCAACTGTGAGTATGAAGAAGGACAATCAGGTCAGGCTGCACAGTGGACACCTGTACAAAATAGCACGCCTATATACATGGTGCCAGGGGACAATGGCACAGAGCACAACCTACGCTGTAGACACTGAGAGTGTCCACGTTGATGATGACACACACCACTGAGGAAAAGGTGCTCCAGGGGACAGTAGTGGGCACGCAACCACATGCTACTGAATGGTAATGACTGCAACACACGCCACCATCCCTGCACTATGCGTATCGCACACTCATGCACATCATGTCACAGGCCACTACATAGGACATGCGCGCTGTAAGGCATGACACATGAGAGACCAACTCCCATGTCTGGAGTCAGCATCAGTGCCAACTGACATGGAACCCACATGCAGTGCACTTGACAGGGCACAGCCAAGGTCCAAAAAGCTGTTACACACCACCCCCACACATGATGCTACAGGCATTGTTCTCGTGGACAAAGCACCAGCCTACATTACCTTGTGAAGGAGTGACCACACACAGACCAGGGAACACATTGCAAGGAGGGGAAGGGTGGCAGGGGCGCAGCGCTATACTGGGGCAAACAGGATCTGCACAGCACCTTTAAACCCTGCCAGTGAATTAATGCTACCGTGCCCTTACAAATGCCGGTGACACACAACAAACGCACATGTACCTACCCCCTTCCGGCTGCTGCATCGCCTGTAAGCGCCTCTCCAGGTCTGGAAAGACCACCGGCAGCACACGCCTGTGGAGGTGGCTCAGATGGCGGCGGCCGCGGTTCTTGTGGCTCTCAGGTGAGTCCCCCAGCAGGAGCCGTGCAATCCTCCGCGTCCAGCACCGGATATCCTGCCAGCGTTTCCTCACCTGGGGCAGGCTCCGCCTCCGACCATCCACACCCCTCACGGCACTGACGGCGGTCAGCCAGATCTGCTCCTTGGCAGTGGCGCCTACCTGTGAGGAAGAACAAGTGACACCACATCAATACACCAGCCACATGTCACAGAGAGACATATGAGAACAAATTAGCTGTTTACAACAAGGCATGTCATGCAGCCAACGCATTGCACCTTTGTCATAGGGACATCATCCCCTGGTGAGGGAAAAAGCTGTACGTGCCATAGTGGGTACACAGGTGGAATGATGGCAATGTCACAATCAGTGATCAAGGCTCACACTGTGCATCACACCCACCCCTCCTGTCTCAGGGCACTGCTGGGAGTGATAGGCACCCACCCCTCCTGTCAAAGGGCACTGCTGGGAGTGATAGGCACACACCCCTCCTGTCTCAGGGCACTGCTGGGAGGACTCCACACCCACCCCTCCTGTCTCAGGGCACTGCTGGGAGGACTCCACACCCACCCCTCCTGTCTCAGGGCACTGCTGGGAGGACTCCACACCCACCCCTCCTGTCTCAGGGCACTGCTGGGAGTGATAGGCACACACCCCTCCTGTCTCAGGGCACTGCTGGGAGTGATAGGCACCCACCCCTCCTGTCTCAGGGCACTGCTGGGAGGACTCCACACCCACCCCTCCTGTCTCAGGGCACTGCTGGGAGGACTCCACACCCACCCCTCCTGTCTCAGGGCACTGCTGGGAGTGATAGGCACACACCCCTCCTGTCTCAGGGCACTGCTGGGAGTGATAGGCACACACCCCTCCTGTCTCAGGGCACTGCTGGGAGGACTCCACACCCACCCCTCCTGTCTCAGGGCACTGCTGGGAGGACTCCACACCCACCCCTCCTGTCTCAGGGCACTGCTGGGAGACATCAGGCTTCCCCCCCCTGGGACCCCCCCTACAGTACATGGCATGTGTGTCACACCAGGACACAATGCCAGAAGTCACAGTCACAACATAGGGACAGTCTGTGCCAGTGGCCTATGCACTCACCTGATACCCTGGTCGCCCATACAGCATGGAGTACTGTGGGAGGATCACATCCAGCAGAGCCATGTTCTCCTCCAGGGTGAATGGCTGTGTCCTCTCCACAGCCCTTGACATGGTTCCAGGGAATCAGTAGCAGCAGCTGGGTCGACGAATGCAAAGATGTGCAGGCAAGTACTCCCTCATGGGACCTGGCTGCCTTATATCTGCCTTTCTGCCCTGTCTCATGCACAGGAGTACAGAGTGATTGGTCACTCACATTTGCATCCTATGTTTCCACCAATCCCTTCAAACCTAGAAGTCTGTGGGTTCTCTATCGGTTTCATTCTCCTGCATGATGTCAGACCCACAAACACATTGCAACAATGTAGAAGAATTCCAACTGACTTCTGCTGTGCACCTTCCAGAACAATTTCGGAATTTGAACTTGGTCTCCAAGACAACCAGCATGCATGTAGGCCTCAATACTTGTCCCCTATGTAATTTGGAGCATCACACACAGGTACGGTGCGTTTTGGGGCCCTAGGGCACCCCAAATGCGTTGCAACGGCCCGTACACGCATGCCTACGTTCACTATCAGTATGGGTGTCCTCGCGTATGCGTATTCGTAGTGGTACGGCCCGTACACACGCATGTACGCTCACTATCACTACGAGTACGCATACGCGTGCAGACCCATAGTGATAGTGAGCGTAGATGCGTGTGTACGGTCCGTACCACTACGAGTACGCATACGCGTGCAGACCCATAGTGATAGTGAGCGTAGATGCGTGTGTACGGTCCGTACCACTACGAGTACGCATACGCGTGCAGACCCATAGTGATAGTGAGCGTAGATGCGTGTGTACGGTCCGTACCACTACGAGTACGCATACGCGTGCAGACCCATAGTGATAGTGAGCGCAGATGCGTGTGTACGGTCCGTACCACTACGAGTACGCATACGCGTGCAGGCCCATAGTGATAGTGAGCGTAGATGCGTGTGTACGGCCCGTACCACTACGAGTACGCATACGCGTGCAGACCCATAGTGATAGTGAGCGTAGATGCGTGTGTACGGCCCGTACCACTACGAGTACGCATACGCGAGGACACACATTGTGACAGGGCCGTACACACGCATCTACGCTCACTATCACTATGGGTCTGCACGCGTATGCGTACTCGTAGTGGTACGGACCGTACAAATGCCTGTACGCTCGCCATCACGATGGGTACACATACGGCAGCACTCCCACAGTGATTTGGGAACGTACACAGGCCCTCTTAGCAGCAGTACGGCGGTTTTTACACATCACAGTGGTGATAGGCGACACACAGGTAGGAATAGGGCGGACATACTTGTCCATGGATGGACATACTTGTCCATGGATGGACATACTTGTCCAGGAATGGACATCAAGGCATCGTCTGTGCATTACTACATGTGTGGGGCACAGGTGTGACAGGCTGTGATGTGGAACATGACTCCTGAGTGGAGAAGGCACCAGATGTATGATGAGATGTGTATAGGTGTACTGTGTGACGGTACAATGTGTGCCAGCCATGCCCTTGACTCCTTTGACATGTGTGCATGTCGGACTGCACACTTGGGGTAAGCGTCACTGGCATGGCACGGACACCAACACACGGAAGTGTCCCATGATGCCCGGTACAGGGGTTATGACACCTGACTTGTCACTACCCACAGTGCACAATGTGACTATGTCATTTATGTGTGGGGGATTTACATCAGGTTGATGTTGTAGCACCCTCATAAGCTGCAGCCGTAGCAGCAACCAACATGTCTCTGCAATCGGCATCCTACTTCTGCTGATGTGTGGGTGTATGTCACTCCTGTCTTGCGTCTGGCTGTTCACTTGCACTGGGACACAGCTATTCCCATGGCGTGGCATGGGGAGGTTCTCAATCTCCGTGTGTAGCTGGGTCTTGGAAGGAGTGCCACCTTGCATCCATACGTGTGCTGGCCATGTAGCACATACCTGACTCCCTATGTAGCATGTGTGTATTGCCAGATTAACATGTGCTCAGTAGACATGAGTTGTTGTCGTGGTGCACTCACTCTTCCTTGTCACTTCCAAATTACTGCAGAGCGCCGCCTCTTGCCCGAATAATTCCAGACTTGGCTGCCATGCAGGAGAATGACAGCATCCGGCTCTACCGCTTCACCCAACCGTTGATTCTGGAGTTGACGGCGAGACTGGCACCACACCTGCAACCGCTGCACAGGTATCCTACGGCACTGACACCCCAGCTGAAGGTAATGGCTGCCCTACATTTTCTTGCCACGGGTACCTTTCAAAATACCATAGCTCATGTTGGTGGCATGTCCCAGAGCATGTTCAGCGGTGTGCTGCATGATTTCTTGGAGGCCATGTTGATTCACCTGGATGACTTCATCAAGTTCCCAACCCCTGAACAGATGACTGAGGTCAAGCGTGGATTCTATGCCCTGGGAGGGATGCCCCATGTCATTGGGTCCATAGATGGGACACATGTAGCTTTGGTACCACCACACGCACGGGAGGTGGCGTACCGCAATCGGAAGCACTACCACTCCATCAATGCCCTTGTGGTGTGTCTCTCCAACATGGTGATTTCACATGTCTGTGCTCGTTTTCCAGGATCAGCACACGATGCCTACATCATGAGGCGTAGCGGGATGCCTGATATGATGATGCAGCTGCGCAACGAACGGGCATGTGTTGTAGGTGGGTACAGTCTGTCTGTCTTCTATTCTGTATCGCCTACCAGCACGACCGCTTCACCACTTCTAACGATGACCATGTGCTTCCCATGTAGGGGACGCTGGCTATCCCAACATGCCTTGGCTGATCACACCTCTCCGCAACCCCATCACGCCGGCACAGCTCCGCTACAACACCGCCCATGGCCGGACAAGGCGAGTGATAGAGAGGACGTTTGGCATGCTGAAGAGCCGATTCCGGTGCCTCCACAAGACCGGCGGCGCACTCCCTTATGCCCCGGCAAAGGTCTGCAAGATCTTCATGGTCTGCTGCATGCTGCACAACATGGCAGTTGAAAGAGCTGTATTTTTATGTGGGTAACAGGGACCCCCTGAACAAGAGGAGATGGAATGTAATTCCTAGGACAGGGTATAACACAGTGCGAATATGACTTCCTAGGCAATTAACATGTTTTGTATATTGTTATTTAAAACGTGTCCAAGTAGTATAGCCAAAAACAGTATTTTTAAAAAAATATCACATAAATGTTTATTGTTAATATGATTCTCACAGAATCACGAACAAAATCAATAAAAAAACAATTCAACAATGCATTTATACATAGTATAGACATTCAATGTATTCAACAACAATTAAAAGTAAAGACAAATCTGTGGCCATATGATCATCTTCTACGCGCGTTTCGGCGAAAAGCACGCCTTCGTCAGGAAATGCCACAATTCCTGTTGGTTGGAGAGAATGTATTTAAAAAAAGATATTACATGACTAATTTTTGTTTTTATATCTTTTACATAAAATTGGCTATAAACTATACATGGACACTTCACATACAGCGAGAATCTGTTATTCTCACCCAAGGATAGAAAGAGCAATGATATTAACATTTAAGATAATTGTACGTGAAAAATGATAATGAATATCTTTCTGAGATGTAAATAATGGAACGTCTAGCGATGGAAAAGGAAAAAGGGGGGGGGTTGGGGGGGGAGAGAAAAGAAGAAAAGAGGAGGTTGGGGAAAGGTTATGAGATAAAGAAACAGAAGAAAGGAGAGAGAGAAAAGCGAAATGGAAACAAGGAAAAAAAGGGAAGGAAGAAAAAGTTAGAACAGAAGAAGAGACAAGCAGAGAGAAAGAAAGCTAGAAGAAGAGAAGGAAAGAACGAAAGTAAAAGAACAAAAGGGAAGAAAGGAAGAAATAGGGAAGAAGGAAAAGAAAGGAAAAACAAGAAATAAAGGAAAATCCAATGAATAAAGAAGGAAGACAAACGAAAAAAGAAGAAAGAAAAAGAGGAAGGACAGAAAAAACAGAAAAAAGGGGGGATGTGAAACTGGTTAATAAAGTGAGAGTGTGATGACAGATGTCGAACTAGTTAGTTATTGATGAACGTCATTTAACATAAATGCTAGCTCTACTTATGAGCCCTGGATGGATAAAGAGCAATGCTTACTTCAAGGTGTAGTCTAGCGAGTAGATGGCAGGTGAAGGATTTATCTGGAGGTGGTGTTTGACGGTCTGAAATGACCAAGAGACAAGATATAGGGAACTCAGTAATGATGTCATCAATAACTAACTAGTTCGACATCTGTCATCACACTCTCACTTTATTAACCAGTTTCACATCCCCCCTTTTTTCTGTTTTTTCTGTCCTTCCTCTTTTTCTTTCTTCTTTTTTCGTTTGTCTTCCTTCTTTATTCATTGGATTTTCCTTTATTTCTTGTTTTTCCTTTCTTTTCCTTCTTCCCTATTTCTTCCTTTCTTCCCTTTTGTTCTTTTACTTTCGTTCTTTCCTTCTCTTCTTCTAGCTTTCTTTCTCTCTTCTTCTGTTCTAACTTTTTCTTCCTTCCCTTTTTTTCCTTGTTTCCATTTCGCTTTTCTCTCTCTCCTTTCTTCTGTTTCTTTATCTCATAACCTTTCCCCAACCTCCTCTTTTCTTCTTTTCTCTCCCCCCCCAACCCCCCCCCCCTTTTTCCTTTTCCATCGCTAGACGTTCCATTATTTACATCTCAGAAAGATATTCATTATCATTTTTCACGTACAATTATCTTAAATGTTAATATCATTGCTCTTTCTATCCTTGGGTGAGAATAACAGATTCTCGCTGTATGTGAAGTGTCCATGTATAGTTTATAGCCAATTTTATGTAAAAGATATAAAAACAAAAATTAGTCATGTAATATCTTTTTTTAAATACATTCTCTCCAACCAACAGGAATTGTGGCATTTCCTGACGAAGGCGTGCTTTTCGCCGAAACGCGCGTAGAAGATGATCATATGGCCACAGATTTGTCTTTACTTTTAATTGTTGTTGAATACATTGAATGTCTATACTATGTATAAATGCATTGTTGAATTGTTTTTTTATTGATTTTGTTCGTGATTCTGTGAGAATCATATTAACAATAAACATTTATGTGATATTTTTTTAAAAATACTGTTTTTGGCTATACTACTTGGACACGTTTTAAATAACAATATACAAAACATGTTAATTGCCTAGGAAGTCATATTCGCACTGAGTTGAAAGAGCTGTGCCACTCATCCTGAATCAACATGACGAGGACCATCCACCCGTGGAGGACGAAGGGCTTGGCAATGGGGCTAGTGATGTGGAGGATGTGGAGCCGCAAGAGGACATCCGGACTCGGCTCATACGCGACTTCTTTGCTTAGTGGTGAGTACCAGTGTCTGAGTGTGCACGCATTGGTCCCCGTGTGGCATGCGTTGTGATGTGTGTCTCCACCTGCATGTATGGCATGTGACTCAGAGGTGTGTGTGGGTGTGTCACTGGAGTGATGGTGCCAGTGATGGTAGTATTTCCCCAGTCATTATAATGACCTAGCATGTTGTCATCCATACATGTGTCGAGTAAATGCACATGCAAGTGGCTGTGCATTTTTGTGGCTGACTTCTTGTGTGTCTCTCTTCCCCAGGTACCTGCACATGCCGTCTGCTGGTTGCATTGTTGTGGCACTGCTATTCATCATGGACATGACATCGTGGGCTGACTCAGCGTTACAGGCACGGACACGTTTGGAAGTCTCCATGGGGTAAGGGATGCATCTGGGGTGTATTGGGTGTGGCAGTTGTTCACGATGTATGCACACTGCCCCTGTCGATGTGTTGTTCCTCTGCAGCCATGTCGCATCCCCATGGGACACGACATGCAGCTGTGTACACCTGAATAGATGGTCTGCCTGGTTGACAGGCATCAGTGATGGGATAGGGGATTGTGATGATGGCATCAATGTGTGTGACACTGCCCTCGGCCACATACGGTTAGCATTGGCTGGACATGGTGTGGGACTTCGACATCAGCGGATCTATGGTGTATGGCAGGCTCTCCGTGTGCAGCTGTGGGTATTTAGCTGTTAGCCGACGCTTGTGTGCCACTTCCATGGCAAACACGCATGTGTGCTGCAGAAGGGGGGTGCCAGTGTTGGACCCACATGTTACTCCACATGATGTGTTCATGTGTACTTCGAGTGGCCTCTGCAATCCCGAATACATGTCTAATAAAGGTGTCCCTATGCCTCCAAGGTGCCTCTTCTCAGTCAATGCTGGTGTGTTGCCACGGTGCATCCTGCATGTCTGGCATGGTATTCCCTGATTGTGGCTATGTGTCAATGTGTCGAGTTGCAAGATGCAAGCTGTGTGTGTGGGCTGAGACTGTGTATTGGGCATGATGTCCATGACTGTGTTGGTATTGTGACATGTGCCATCCCCATGCATCCAACGTTGGCCAGGCCCCCATTCTCGGCATCCACCGGACTCCGGCTTGCAGGACATGGTTCTGCCACCTGTGTACACATGCCTGGGTGCCCCCCAGGACACTGGACTGGATCCCTGACCACTGCGCATGACAGTTGCTGTACTCAATGTGTGTGTCAGCACGGTTGTTCGGCAACCCCCTCAGCTGGTTGGGCCCATCACGGGTGTGTATGGTGCTCCATGTCTGTCTTGCCTAATACACTGTGACCCATGTGTCCTGTGCCAGACTCAGGCCCCAGGGTGTGGATGGTTGAAGACAAAAGATGACTCAGGCATGTTTTGACTTTACGAGACACATGTTAGTTAATAATGCTACCAGCAGGCATCTACTCATCATAGTGTGATTTATTAGTGGGGGGGGGGGCAAAGTAAGGGTCTTTCCGGGATGTTTGAATCCAAAGTTCAGTAGGGGAGTTGGGGTCCTTGCCATTGGAAATCCTCAGAGTCCATTCCACAGTCTTTGTCAACATTGGTCAGCCAGTGACCAGCAGGGCCATGTGGCAGAGAATGTCTCTTGATGCTGTTGCTCCAGTGGGCCAGGTGCCAGGCCAGGTGTCCTGGGAGATGGTGATGTAGCAGCCACCCTCACGGTCCTTTCCGTGGACGACCCGGCCTCCTGCGGGGAACCTCACCAGCAGGCCGTGACGACGTCTGGGATGCTCCGTCAGATGTTTCCTCCTCCTCCTCCTGATCCCTCCCTGTGGGTGGTGATGTTCTCCGCCTTCTGGCACAGGGAGGGTCGGCCATGGTGTCGGCCATCCGACGGAGTGTAGCGTGAATCCCCTGGAATGCCGTCACTTGCTCAGCCTGTCTGTCCTCCATCCTCCGTTGGTGTACCAGTAGACAGGCAATTAGCTCCGCATGTTGCTGGGCCTGCTGGGCCTTGATCCCCTCGAGGACGGACACAACCTGGGCCATGCCCGTGGTGTCCTGCCGGTATGAGTCCAGGATGTTACGGACATGGGAAAATACCGGATCCCCAGCCAACTGGTCAGGCTCGCGCCTCCGCCGTCCTCCACTCCCACCACCCCTGCCCACTTGCACCTGGCCTGCACTTGTGGGCACATGGGGTCTCCGGGACCCCTGAGGGGTGGCATTGGCGTTGTCGCCTGCCTCCTCCTGGGTGCCCGGGACACCGTGTCCCTCCTGGTGAGCCTGGCTGCATTGTGGTGTTGGGGCAGGGATCCTGGGTGTCTCCTGGGATGTGGCAGGAGTGGGGGTGGTGGTTGGCACAGTTGTACCTGACGCAGGTGCTGCAGGTGGTTGGACACCAGAGGGGCCAGGTTGGTCGGGGTCGTCCGCAGAGTGGTGAGAGTGGTCGCTGCCGGTGGGATCGGGCTCCTGCAGATCCAGGTCCTGTGAGTGTTCCCCCCCAGTGTTGGGGGGTGCACCACGACGTTGACCTGTGTGTGAGAGAGACAATGTTAATTTTTGTCCATGCAACATCCATGTTTCATCATTTTCAAAGTTGGCACATTTCCTCTTGGAATTAGGATTGGTCTTGCATTCCACTCACAGTGCACTTGTGCATGGGTGTGTCCCTTGGGCACCACTTTGGCCCCTTTAACTATGTGTGGCACAGTCTTACTTGCTGCGTCAAGTGTGACTGCAGTCAGCAGTGGAGTGGGCAGGTGTGGCGAGCCATGCACTGTACATGTGCACATGGAGTGGATCCACACACTTATATGATCCAGGTAGCTGTCCTTGTGCTCGTGAACAGGTTGTGACATGGCCATGTGTTTTGCCATGGTGAAGAGGGGGGCTTCTGGCACTGGCCACCCTTGTCTACATGCACGCAGTCTACCTGCTGACGAGCAGACATTCACACACGCAACACGGCTGATTGGCTCTCCCTGTGTCTCGCTCCCTCTGTGTCCCCCTCTCCCTCCCTCTCTGTCCCCCTCTCCCTCCATCTCTGTCCCCCTCTCCCTCCATCTCTGTCCCCCTCTCCCTCCCTCTCAGTCCCCCTCTCCCTCCCTCCGTGTGTCAGCCTCCTCCCTCTGTCCGTCTCCCTCCCTCTCTGTCCCCCTCTCCCTCCATCTCTGTCCCCCTCTCCCTCCATCTCTGTCCCCCTCTCCCTCCCTCTCTGTCCCCCTCTCCCTCCCTCCGTGTGTCAGCCTCCTACCTCTGTCCGTCTCCCTCCCTCTCTGTCCCCCTCTCCCTCCATCTCTGTCCCCCTCTCCCTCCCTCTCTGTCCCCCTCTCCCTCCCTCTCAGTCCCCCTCTCCCTCCCTCCGTGTGTCAGCCTCCTCCCTCTGTCCGTCTCCCTCCCTCTCTGTCCCCCTCTCCCTCCCTCCGTGTGTCACCCTCTGTCACCTCGGCCCAGCTTCCTGGGCACACACTGTTAGCAGATCTTTGAGTGGCCCTTGGATTGTTGATGTGAGTTTGTTTCTGATCTCCAGGCACCCATTGGGTGTAGTGTCTGTGTCTGTGCGCTGCTGCTGTGGTGGTGTGTGCTGCCACTCTTTCACAATGTTGGCTGTTCATTAGCTGCTGTCATGTGCAAAACAGTGCCTTCACCCCCATGTGTTGATGCAAGGCGTCCGCCATTTGCTGGCAAGTCATTCCTGTGTTGGGACACACTGTTTGTCTGGCTGTGACCTAGGCCATATGGGTAGAGTGAATTGTTGTCTGCTTCTGAGTTGCACTATGTGCCTTTTTTGGGCCCAGCCTCCCGCCATCCGGGTTACCGTGTCATGTGTTGTTGTCTTCTGTGGCCTGTGACTTGACATTGTCCAGCTGGGTGCATGGGGCATGGTGGCAGCAGTGGCATATGCGTGCTCATGGAGTGTGGTTGAGTCATGCGATGGCTTGTGGTGGTTGCGTGCCTGTTAGTGATTTTGGTTGTGGATGCCGTTCCCCCCTTGTGAGGTGCGTTGTTTGTGTACTCACCCGGGTCTCGGAGTCCTTCTAATCCTTCGACTGCCTCCACCGGCAGTATGGCCATCACCCTCTCCTCCCAGGGATGGTACTGTACGGGTCTGCGGGAGGGCCCTCCTCCGGTGGCGTTGGCCTGGTCGTGTTCATCCTGCCTCTTGGCTCGGACCCTCCTCCGCAGATCGTACCACCTGTTCTGGCATTCCTGCTTGGTCCGTCTGGTGTCCGCAACAGCATTCACAGCATCGACGATGGTCTGCCACATGGCAGTTTTTGCTGCCAGGCTGGTGCTTCTGACCAATGTTCCAAAGATCTGTGGCTCGACTCTGAGGATTTGCTCAACAAGGACCTCCAATTCTCGGTTACTGAACTTTGGATTCTTGGTGGTGGGCATGGTGAGGGGTGTGGGTGGGGATGGTGGGGGGGTTGTGTGGATGTTGGGGGGTGTGTGGATGGTTGTGTGTGTGTGTGTGTGAATGTGATGAGGGGGTGTTTGTGAGGGTGGTTGTGTGAAGGTGTGCAAGTGTAAGATGTGGTGTAGCTTGTAGTGTGGTTCTGTGGTGTCTGGCAGCAGTGAGTCTGTTGCAAGGGCTCATGGTTTGTGTGTGTGGGCCCTTTTTATTGGTCCATTGGTGGGTGTGGCTGTGTTTGAATCTTGGGTGGGTTGGTTATAAGGAGTGGTGGTGTATTTGGCCTCTTTGTTTTTGGCAGTTGCAGGTCAGTGAATGTGTTGTTTTAGTGGTTGTTGGACATGTTTAGTGGCTTTGTGCCATTCGAATGGTGTATTCTTGTGTTGTTTTGTTTTGTCCTGGTTGTGTACGTGCGTTTTGAGCGTGTGTACGGTGTGTACATGGGCCATTTGGTTGTACGGTGCTGTCCTTGTGTGTGGGTTGGTACGACTCGTACATGCGGTGGTGATGTTGGGGCCTGGGGTGCGCTCCGTACTTAGGAGGTTGTGTTGGGGGTAGGACTGGAACGTACTGGGGTGGGGGTACGACTGGAACGTACTGGTGTGTACATTGATGGTGGTACGACACGTACTGGGGTGGGGGTACACGGGGGTACGACACGTACTGGGATGGGGGTACGACTGGAACGTACTGGGGTGTACATAGACGGTGGGACGACACGTACTGGGGTGGGGGTAGGACTGGAACGTACTGGGGTGTACATTGACGATGGTACGACACGTACTGGGGTGGGGGTAGGACTGGAACGTACTGGGTGTACATAGACGGTGGTACGACACGTACTGGGGTGGGGGTAGGACTGGAACGTACTGGGGTGTACATTGACGGTGGTACGACACGTACTGGGGTGGGGGTAGGACTGGAACGTACTGGGGTGTACATAGACGGTGGTACGACACGTACTGGGGTGGGGGTAGGACTGGAACGTACTGGGGTGTACATTGACGATGGTACGACACGTACTGGGGTGGGGGTAGGACTGGAACGTACTGGGGTGTACATTGACGGTGGTACGACACGTACTGGGGTGGGGGTACGACTGGAACGTACTGGTGTGTACATTGACGGTGGTACGACATGTACTGGGGTGGGGGTACACGGGGGTACGACACGTACTGGGGTGGGGGTACGACTGGAACGTACTGGGGTGTACATAGACGGTGGGACGACACGTACTGGGGTGGGGGTAGGACTGGAACGTACTGGGGTGTACATTGACGATGGTACGACACGTACTGGGGTGGGGGTAGGACTGGAACGTACTGGGGTGTACATAGACGGTGGTACGACACGTACTGGGGTGGGGGTAGGACTGGAACGTACTGGGGTGTACATTGACGATGGTACGACACGTACTGGGGAGTGGGTAGGTCTGGAACGTACTGGGGTGTACATTGACGGTGGTACGACACGTACTGGGGTGGGGGTAGGACTGGAACGTACTGGGGTGTACATTGACGGTGGTACGACACGTACTGGGGTGGGGGTACGACTGGAACGTACTGGGGTGTACATAGATGGTGGTACGACACGTACTGGGGTGGGGGTACACGGGGGTACGACACGTACTGGGGTGGGGGTATGACTGGAACGTACTGGGGTGTTCATAGACGGTGGGACGACACGTACTGGGGTGTGGGTACACGGGGGTATGACACGTACAGGTGTGGGGGTAGGACTCGGACGTACTGGGGTGTACCTAGACGGGTGGGGGTGTACATACACGGGGGGTACGTGTCGGACGTACGGGGCTGGGGGGAGTGTTGGGCGCGTATGCGGGCACATGTCTCCATGGTTGCTGTAGGAGTTCGGTGCGGACGGTGTTTTTTCCATACGGTTGTGAGTTCGGACGCACGGGATGGATCGTGATTCCTCGGTCGGACTTGACTTTTCACGTTTGTACGGTAAATCGTCCGAGGACGTATCGGACACATTTTCCAACCCGAGGACGTGTGGGGAAATATTCCCAATGCGGTTCGTATGGACTTTTTACCATGCGAATCGTGATTGCCAGTTCGTACGGCACTTGTACAATTCGTAGGGTAAAAAGACCGGATACGAGTCGCACGGGGGAATTTTTTACCGGATCGTGATCGGCACCTATATGTTTCATTTGGTGGAACAGAAGCGGCGGAGTAAGAGGCGTGTACGTTACCTCCCGTTTCATTGGATGAGTGAGTGGGGATCGAGTGGAAGAATTTTAAGCGACCCCTTAACGTTTTGAACCAGACGTACGGTGACGTCCACATGCTGAGGCAATGGACCAGATGTGGAAAAGACATTGAGTTTGCGTAACGCTACATGAGAGGTCCGCCCGGACCAGAACCAGGCAGTAGACATTTGAGACGCTGAGAAGACTTTTTTGCGTAACTGCTCCTGCGATACCCGCCTGGACTTTAACCAGATAGTTTGTTATCCCCGTCCTGAAGAGGCCAAATATTTGGAGGCTGAAACGCGAACGCGTCGACATATTGACGTAGGAGGAATCCACTGATTGTGTTGATCCAAGAATTATTTTGTTTGGCAGACACATAAAACAATAGGAGAGGAGTAATACCTCGGATGCCAAAAAGGATTTCCTCCAAATGTATTACTGAAAATAACAAGTATACATTGATTTGGAACCACGATTAGGGGAATTGATATTTGATAATTTTCTGTGTACATAAAGTGTATGTGTATTTGTATTCATATGATTTAATGAAATTGTAGATAGAGGTTTTTGTTTTGTTTTGTTTCATGTCTGTTCAAATTTGTATATATTATGTGTTGAAGTGTTCTGATGTCCACCAAGAGATATTCGTCCCTGATAAATAATGATGAATACAGTTTTTTATAAGAAATAAGTAATTACCGAGGAAATTAATTGTTTCTTGAGTAAAAATAAACAAGAGATTGATCCCTCTTAGCCAAGTTTCTTTATTCTTATTAGATGTTCCTTACCCAGGCGTGGGAGGGTTATTTGGGTATGCCCCATTAGACTTTTTTGGTATCTATCAGATACAACACATTCCTGTCCATTTACCCTGCGCCGGCGCACAATGGGCTGCGTGCGCCAACGCAGGCACCCTTGCGCCAAGGTGCAAGGGTTCCTGTGTCGCAGGGATGATTGTTTTTGAGCAGGAAGGGAAACCTTCAAAAACTTCACAATAACAATCACAAGAGGCTTTTTCCTCTTTCTACATGTGCACATTCAAAAAATGAAAAACGAGGAGAAATAGAGATATTTCTCTTCATTGTGCCTCCTTAAGCCTCCCCAGGAGAGGCGTAGGTTTTTGGCGCTGCCATTGATTTACGATTTCTCTTAATTCTGAGGCAGTGTCAAAAAGCCATTGATGTTGTGTGCTGAGAACGCCCCGAGCAACACTCATTGCACGCCCCTTTAACGCAGAAAACTGTGTTAAAGGGAACCTTATTTACGAGGCAGCATTAAGCCAAAAAAAAGTGACCAAGGGGCATATCATCAAGGAGGCGATATAAAATGATCGCCACTTTTGCGTCCGTTTTCGGACAAAAAGCGGCGATAATTTTATCGCCCGATCAGCAAGGTCACGCTATCGCGTGAATCCTTGCATTATCGCCTGTTTACTGAACGCCCAGCTTTGCATCTCTAATTAGATGCAAAGTGGACGTTCCTGCCCTGACATAACTGGAGAAATGTTGCTAAGTGACATTTCTCCAATTATCAATGGGCACGCTAACCTGCAGAGCGACAAGCAAAGTAGCGATAACCTCTGTTATCGCTACTTTTCTTACGCCTGCTTCAAGACTGACTTCGCCATAATATCCTATGTAAGGTGGATATCATGGCTAAGCATGCCTTGCCCTATCATCAAGCTATCACCAAACTTTGTGAGATTATCGCTGGATTTCCAGCGATAATCTCACATTAAGGGGCGATTCATCCGTTAAAAAAATGTACCGTATGTCTCGTATCTGTATTTTGTTACGTACGAATCGTACAAGTCCCGTACAAACGGCGAAGTACGATTCGTACGTGAAAAATACATACAAATCGCCTCGGGAAAAGTCTACGAGATGCCCCCGGACAGTTTTACTTACAAATCGTAAAACTGAAGTCCGAGCGCGCAAGTACGATCCGTACCGCCCGTCCGAAAACACAAGCGCATGGAAAAGGCCCCGTACGGAGCGAACTTTGTACGACCCCTACCCCGAGTACACTTGTGCCCGGGGTACGAGTTGTATGGCCCCCCCAGTATGTATGGACCGTACCCCCCACCCCCGTACGTCCGCACCGTATCCCCCACCCCCCGTTTGTATGGACAGTAGCCCCCCACCCGCGTATGTCCGCACCGTACCCCAGGCGTACCCCAATCCTCGCGTATGTCCACACCGTACCCCAGGCGTACCCCAATGCTCGCGTATGTACGGTCCATACATACGCGAGGGTTGGGGTACGCCTGGGGTACGGTCCGTACATACGCGAGGCTTGGGGTACATCTGGGGTACGGTGCGGACATACGCGGGTGGGGGGGTACAGTCCGTACAAACAGGGTGGTGGGGGGTACGGTGCGGACGTACGGGGGTGGGGGGTACGGTCCGTACAAACGGGGGGTGGGGGGTACGGTCCATACATATGCAATTTTGGGGTACGCACCATACATGATGACACGTACGATGTGGGTGATGGCGTGTACGTCACGTAGCGGGCCCCCTTTTCCTCGTGCATCGCAGTGTACTTAGCTTTTCCGGCACTTTTTGGCTCCCGTAAAAATTTTGCCGTGCAGAGTGTTGCAGTTACGCATCGTACTTGCTGGTCCGTAAAACGCTGCCTGACTCCGTGCGGACGTCGCGCACGCGCTGTCCAGGATCAGAATTGTATGTATTTTTTAGCCGTACAAATTGTACTTGCTGGTTTGTACGGTGGAATTCCCGGGTACGAGTCGTACGGAGAAAACGCTCCGTATGACCATTCGTACCCGGGTTTTACAGGATCGGAATCGGCACCTTGGGAGTTAGCGCTTGGAATTTTATCGCTTTTGAGATAAGCGTTGCTAATAGCACGCTATCTCAGCGATAAAATTCCACGTTACCCGGCGATAATTATCCTAGCGCTAAGTGCGCTTAACGATAATTATAGCCGGTCCTTGATGATGTGCCACTGAGTGCTGCCTAGTAAATATGGAGCAGGCTCCTGCGCCATGGAACAACACAAAAACTGACATTCCGGTGTTGCAAGGGGCCTAATAAATGAGGCCCCATGCCTTTTGAAAACACTACAAACTGGTTGCCAGTTTGTGTGAAAATGCCTAGGGCCACATTTACTAACGTTTGTGCAGACACTTGGATGACGCAACCCAATTCAGAACCGCGCACACGGGCATTTGCAATGATAAGTTGATACCGTCTTTTGCGTCCTGTTGCATGAGTCAATGTGGGCCTTAGTTTGGCCAGTAGATGTTAAAAATATTCTTTGGTTGAACATTGTTAAAGGAATTACTATTTGCTGCCTCTCCCTGTCTATTTTCATTAGCCTAATTGAGAGGCAGATTAAAGTAAAAATATTTACCTAGTGACACTCGCACCCAAAAGTCCTGCATCCCTCTTCCACCGGATGACCCACAGCTATCCTTGCTCTATGGCCTAACTATGGGCTTTTATGGCACAAATGGAAAGAACAAGAGCTGGCAGTGGGGATGAGTCATTGAAATCGCAGCTTTTCTAAGTTTACTTTGCTCGAGCGTTGACTGATTTATAATGGGAAGGTACTTTACCCGGGACTTCTTTTGACCATTTGGAATCCATGTTCAGTTTAGGGCCATGGTAGCAGTTGTAGCTTTACAGTTCCACACTCAGTGGCGGGTCCTCCGCTAAGGCGGAGGAGCATCGCGCCACTCAGCAGAGTAAATAAAGGACAAATAAAATGATAATAACTTGTTGTTTTATTTGTTTCTGCTGCAGCGTCTTTGTGGGGTGGGCGGGCTGCTCTGGTCTTAGATTAGCGGGAAGGACTGGTGGGCACTCTAAGTTTGTTTGTCTCGGGCCGGCCACACAGTCATGCGCACTTTGCATGTTCTCCACCCAGGCTTCATTACAGCCTGGGTTAAGAACATGCCAGTCTCCCATTCCCTCGCTCAGCTTCAAACCACGGCACGCAGACCAATCACAATGCTGCATTGCAGTGTTGTGATTGGTCAGGGGAGCCTGGGTGCTTCCTGTGCCAGGCAAGCGGAGGAACGACACGGAGGGACAACAGAGGAAAGATTTATTTTATTTTTCTTTACCCCCCTCCACCTTGCCCCGCCACCCCCGATCCGTGCCAGCCACCACTGTCCACTCTTCTCTTACAGTAATTTCGAAGGCTTCAACAAGCTCCAGTTACAGTGTGCAAGGGGCTACCAAAAGATTACTTTTATGCCTCCCCTAAAATCCTCCAGTACTTTTAGATAAAGGTCATCTCATCAGTTAAAAGGTAGGGTCTGCTGGACTAGGAGTACAGATCCAGCTAAGTTTTGTATTGCATACTTTAAGCCGTTAGGAAATAGAAATACAGCACCACTGTGTACCATTACTGGCAGCTCCAGACATAAAGCATTATTGATCAAATAATTCATTGGTTTCCATTACATAAAACAGAATTTGGTAGAAAATGTCAGACAGCATTCAGTCTATCCACTTTCTGACCTTCTCGGAACATCTCAGATGATGCTGTGTATTTGCTCTACTCTCAGATTTGGTACAATTCCCACTGTTTGCAGTTTCTTCATTCATTTATTTCAAACTGGACACCTGGGCCAAGATTTACTAAGAGTTTGCTTTGCCGTTGCAGCGCACAAGGCGAGACAAGCCCTTAAGTCAGAATTACTATGCCACGCAGAGCCACCTTGCATGGCTCTACATGGCAGAGTAAGTCTGGAGTAACTCAAGGCAGCGACTTGCACTGCCTAGCATTACTCTGTGCTAGGATGGCATTCCATGAGTGGAGGGTGAGTGTTCTCAAGCATCCACCCAAGGGTTTTGGCACATTGCCAGATTTCCAAACTCTAGTAATCCTGGGAATAAAATGCTACGCCTTCCCAGGTGAAGCGTAACAAGGAGAAATATGTTTATTTTTCCTTGTTTTTTTCTCTTTCTACCTGCGCTGCAATTCGCAGCACACAAAGAAAGACGAAAACGCCTCAGAAGATTGCTGTTGAACAGGAAGGTGCCCCTTCCTGCGCAAAAACAATCCTGGCTGTAACACAGGTACCCTCGTTAGGCTGCACTCCGTGTGCCAGCACAGGGAGATACGAGGAATGCACCATACCTTATTGGATATGGCGCATCCCTGCCCTCTCCCTGTCACTCAACGCAGCGCAGCAAGTTGTCTTGCTGCATTGCATTGCATGACTTGTTAGTAAATCTGCCACTTAGTCACATGTACATGCAAACGGTCAGCAGTTAATACATGAAAAGGTATTTTCTATAGTTTCTCTTGAGGCCATGCCCTGTATTGTCATGTAATGCAGTTCATCAGCGGGTATATGATGGTTTAGTAGCGCACGTGACCTTCAGGAATGCATTGTTCTTCTTCACCCTCTGGTGCTCCACTGCAGTTAATACATTATTTATACATAGAGGATGAAAGGCTGGGAATTCTGGCTCATTGCACATGGACAAATGCCCATGTGGGATGACAGAATACTCTCTTGCAAACAAGAACAGAACAAATACCATCACTTTGTGGGAAAAGTTGTGCTGGATTCATAGCTCAACAAGATGATAAAATTCACCTGCTGCCCTGTCCTAATTACAACGCAGGGCCAGTGGGCAGGCGGGGTATAATGACACACATCAGGTGAGACAAAATGAATATTGTGAAGCAGTATATCGGTTTGAAAAGCATTTACTATCACTTTACAGAACTCTGCACCTGCAGCACCTCAGTGTGTGCTGAGGCCAACTGTCCCACCGGAAGTGAACTGTCCTCATGTACAAGGCAAAGAGGCAGGTTCATTTGACACGTGAATCAATGACAACACTTTACAAAGTCTTGCATGAACCGGAAGCATTGGAAGTGTAACCCTGCCTCTCTCATCAGCAGTTTGAATTCTAGCAGGGCACGAGTTCGGTTCCCAGTTTCTTCTTTTGGTTTCCACTGAGGAGAATGTACTCCATGTTCATGAGCGCTTTGCCAATGTCGGTGTCCATTCTGCTGCCAATCATTTGGTTTGTCGTGTTGGGAACTTTGTCAGAAAACACTGGTATATACTCTGGTAGCTGCTCTTGTTCCTTTTCATTGCCCTGCAAGAAACACATACAAAATATCAAAGTTATTAGTTTTTCTAATAAATATTAGCAAAGTTGAAAAGAAAATATTTAGCATCTTTAGTGCAATTTATAGAAAATATTCTTCAGTGGTGTTTTCCTTTGGGTGACAGCAGTGGCACTGTTATTTCAATACTCTAGGCTCATAAGTCTTTCCTTTATTTTTACTCCATATCAATAATGCAAATTTCAGCACGTCATGGTTACCAGTGAATCAATCAATCAACTAACAATAGTGGAACATATCACAGAGAAACCATCTCCTTGATCACGCAGCGCTCACTGATTACGTGATCCTTTCTATCGTCCTAGCAAAATTACAGGTAGTTATCCAGTCATAATAATGCAAAATCCAAAATTCTTGCATTGCAGACTGACGCCCTCATTAATTTCGATCCTGAACGCTAACTGGGATTACAAATACTGTGAAATTACCACTTTTTTCATAACACAACTTTTATTAGGTCAAATGGGAAAAACCTGGGGCAGATTTATAAGAAACTGACGCATCTGTACAGATGCGTCACTTTCCCTGTGGCTCCATGCAAAACCCTTGCACTACTATGAATGTGATGTATTTAAAATACGGTGCACCATGGCGCAAATTCTGATGCATCTTTTGGCGCAAAAGTCACACATTGCTGGAGTTGTGTCGCAAGCACGACGCAACTAGAGCAATACACGAGGAGGCCTTTTCCCAAGGGTTTTGAGGCAGTGGCGTACTAGAAGTGGCACAGTGAAATTTTGTAGATTTCACTGTGACACTTCTACAAGACTTTCCTGCGTGGAAACGCCCACCCTACATACATTATACCTGATGCAGGTATAATGTGGCTCAGGGCTTTACAAGGTGATGCATCTCCCTAGATGAGCTGCGGAAGCCTGAATGAGCGGGTGATACTCCCCCACGTAAATGCCACTTCCTCTCCTCTAATGTCAGTATTTACCAGGTGCAGTCTTACGACCCTAAGTACTGGGCAATAGTAATGAGGGCCTCGCTTTGTAAGGCTTTTCAGAGGGTTGGGGTAAGGATGGGAAGGACACTCTACAATCTCCTGTAAATGGCCACACAATAATATATGCTTGTTTAGCATTTATAGGATGTAAGAAGTATTTCTGTACACATTCTTTCCAGATAAGAAGGATGTAAAAAGTGTTTCTTTACACATTCTTTCTAGATAAGAATAATAAATTATTAATTGATGCTAGTGTTATGGTTTAGAAGCTCATTAATGCTACCTGATAGTTCTGAATCTATGACTTGTTTTGCTATGATTTAAATGGGGGATCGTTGCACAGTGGGAATGATAAAGAAAACGATATACAAAACAAGGTTGCCTTGACAACAATGGTGTCAAGTGGAACAGGGAACCTTGTTTTGTGCAATACTACGGCCACCTTCAGCAACAGGAGACGATTTTACGAGAAATAAATACCTACTGGCGAGTCTAAAATGCATTCATTTACTAACTGAACTCAGAACAGTTTAAAAGCCAGCTACAAGATGGCTGCTCTTTCTGGCCATGAATGATATCTAATGCGGCCAAGTCCAGGGCATTTATTCTGGCTTCCAAGAAGACGCGTGCTGCATGTAAGAGGGTGTGAATTCAAGCTGTCCTTCCTAAACAGAACCAGAGGTTGTGATTATGAGACGCCATGCTCAAGATGGGCAGTGACTGGGATGAGAGGTTGATGGTGGCTGTGTCAGAGCACTTGATCTGGCAGCTTTCTTTGACAGGGTTGCATACAGAATTATGCTCACTCACCTCCAAGACAATGGTCCAGCGGTTAGCCTTCAAGTGGACTGAGCTATTCTTATAGTCAAGAGCACAATTCACTTTTACTCTGACTGTCATCATGTAATATGTACCTTTGCCCTTTAATCATTCACATTTACTTTGTTACATTGACCAAGGTAATTCAGAGTCTCTGCAAACTATTTTATAATTATGACACCACCACCCAATTACTAGTACAGACCTTCCAACAAATCTTCTAGATCAATGTTCACTGAAAGCTTGCATCAGATCTACAACCGGATGTGCCTGCACAACCGGAGGATAAACTAACCAAGGGGCATATCAACAAGCAGGCGATAACAACCCTAATCAACAAGGTCACGCTAACGCATGAAACCTTGCTTTAGCGTCAGGATTCCTAACGCCCAGCTTTGCATCTCTAATGAGATGCAAAGTGGGCGTTCCTGACCTGGTATGACAGGACAAATGTCGCTAAGCAACATTTCTCCTATCAGCAAGCCTAACGCTATGAAGCATAGCGTCAGGAAAAGTAGCGATAACCCCGGTTATCGCTACTTTCCTTACGCCTGCTTCAGGACTGACTTAGCCATGATATCCTATTGAAGGTGGATATCATGGCTAAGTTTGTGAGTCCCTATCAACTAGCTAACGTGAGATTATCGCTGGGTTTCCAGCGATAATCTCACGTTAGCCAGTTAGCGCTCGGATTTTTATTGCTGATGAGATAAGCGTTGCTAATAGCACGCTATCTCAGCGATAAAAATCGGCGCTAGCTGGCGATAATTATCCGAGCGCTGAATGCACTCAGCGATAATTATCGCCAGTTGTTGATGATATTCCCCCAAGGCCTTATTTATAAAGGCCTTGCAATACTTTTGGCCGCCATTGTGTCACTTTATCGTGACACAGCGGCGGCGCAAACGATGTGCCATGTTGCGCCATATTTACAAAGTGACGCATCTAGGCAGGTGCGTCACCTTGTAAAGCCCTGCACCACATTATCCCTGCGTTAGGTTTAATGTATGCAGGGTGGGTGTTCCCATGTAAAAAAAAGGTGGAAGGGTTGCAGTGAAATCTATGAGATTTCACTGCAACACTTCTAGGACTCCACTGCTTCAAAACCATACGCCTGTCTCATAGCAGGCGTAAGGGTCACGCAGTGCTATGTGACTAGGCCAACCCCTTGCATTGCTGGAGTTGCGTTAGTTTGCGACACAACTGCAGCAATGCATGACTTTTTGCACCAACAGATACGTCAGGATTCCTTACGTAGCTGTCATTTCTTGCGACATGGAACGCCATACATTAAATACGGCCCATCCATCGTGTCGCAAGGAGGGCGCAGTGAAAACTGTTGCATCGCTGTTTTGTCGCAGCGATGCAACAGTTTTCATAAATGAGGCCCCAAAGGCGGAGGATCGGTTAATCAGGACCTCTGCTAAGGCTTGGCTTGACAAATCTGAGGGGGCTTTTTCAAGCTAAACATTTCATGGAAACTCTGCTCACTGTAGTTTTAGTTAAGATTTTTGTTTTCATTTAGGGCAGCTAAAACAGTTCTTCCCACTGCTGTAATTTCTCCACAATGACCATAAAATAATAGATTTAGGGGCATATTTACAAGAAGCTTTTTTTTTGATGCAGTAGCAGCGCTTCAGTGCTCCACACTGCTCCTTATTTACAAAATGACGCATTGGGCCCAATGCGACAGTTTGTAAAGGCTTGCGTCACATAATGCCTGTGCCAGGAACAATGTATGCAGGGTAGGCGTTCCCACGTTAAAAACTATGTAGAATTGATGCAGTGAAATGTACAGCTTTTCACGGCGTCACTCAATGACTTGACTGCGTCAAAATCCCTAAGCCTTCTCAAATCAGGCGTAAGAATTGACACAGGGCTTTTAACACGGGACCTGCCTCTGTGTTCTGACACACTGCTGGAATTGCGTCAGTCTTACGACTAACTCCAGCAATGCGTCAATCTGGTGGCAAAAGATTAGTCAGAATTTCTGACGGAACTGTGAATCCATGCACCATGGAGCACTGTATTGTAAACACAGAGCATCCATGATGTTGGAGCATTTGCGGCAGGTGCAAGAACTCTGATGCATCAATGCCGATGCGTCAGTTCTTGTAAATATGCACCTTGGTTTCACGCATGATTTAGTTAATGGGGCATATCCTGACCTTCCAAACAGCTGCATCATGACATTCCCAAGCTGAAAGTTGTGGCAAGACTCCTGGTTGGACTAGTGTGTACAGTAAGGCAATCTCGACTCTTAGAACATCGCAAGGCTGCATTTCGCGAATGAGGCAGAACCTAAGGCGCTCTGTTTAAAATCAGGACAACTACTGGATGTGTCCAGATGATCTACACAAGATGATTCAGCGCTACTCTCCACCATGCTCAATAGCATCCTTTACAGCCTGCAAACCTGTTTTCCCTAACACCAATAGGAGCATGATGTGCAATTGTGCCTTTTCAGCCTATGCAGTTATGCAACAACTGGGCCCTTGTGCTGGAAGACAGCAAGGACTGCCTGATGTTACAGAAAAGCTGAACAACTATCCTTTTCCCATAGTCACCTGCAACTCGTTTACTGTATTGTCTTTTAAGGAAGTTCAGCTCCAAGATACTACAGAAGTGGTGAAAGTCTAGATTTAAAAGAATGGAATAACATAATATATGATGAGGTAAGATTAGACATTGGAAAATAAGGATTCTCAAAAAAAAATATTAACCCCGAAGAGGTGACAAACATGGGGAATGAATTAACAATTTCCAGGACATACACAGGAGACCAGTAGCATTATGTAACCTAAGGTAAAGCTGGAGATCATGCTTGGTTTTTTCTCTGTTGCTACTGGCTGCCTAGAGATTTACAACCCTATATTTGTCAGCCTCAAGTTTCGAGGGAAACCCTCAGTCCTGATAGTTCAGCCAAAAGTACTTTGCATACAAGGATTTGTAGGCTGACATTAACAATACTAAAATTGAAGTTAGGAGTTAAAGAATGTTACAGCCTCTTAACTAAAAATCCAAGACTGTGACAATGTGTCTCAATTTACACGGGGGCTGCATGTGAGTATAGTTAATATTCACTCAGGGGCACAATGTCATAGATTGTGTAAATATTTGTACAATATAGTTGGATTAAGTTTCTTTGTCTTGAAAATCGAGATTACAAATATTGGTTTTCATTTGCTATTACAGACTAACCGGAGAGAACTGAGAAAAAACACCCTTGGTCCGCCTTTCTAACCAGCATCGCTTTGCATCAAGGAACTCGCAGTAATCCCGCTGTAATTAGAACATGGACATAAAGGTCCTAGCATACAAACTTTGGTTGACTGAAAGCTCAGACAAGCTGAAAGAGTTCCACATCATGGGGCTACTATGAACTGCATTGCATTGACCATCATCGATTTTGCACCAGGTTTTGCAGCAGGTGGGCCAATGTGGCTGTTACAAAGGGGCATATCAACAAGGGCTTTATCTCTGCTTTTTTGGCTTTAAAAGCCAAAAAAGCAGAGATAAAACTAGCGCCCTATCAACAACAGGGTGCTAACACGCAAATTTGCATGTTAGCACCCTTTTACTCTACGCTTCCCCTTGCATCTCTAATGAGATGCAAAGGGGGCGTTCCAGAGTAAAATAATAGGAGAAATGTCGCTAAGCAACATTTCTCCTATTATCAAGAATGTCGCTAACCCTGTTAGAGACAAAAAAAGCAGCGCTAACCGCGGTTAACGCTGCTTTTTTACGTCTGGTATTTTTCTGACTTAGCCATGATATCCTATGGAAGGGAGATATCATGGCTAAGTTTGCCTGTCCCTATCAACAAGGTAACGTGTGATTATCGCTGGGTTTCCAGCGATAATTTCACGTTAGCCTGTTAGCGTGTAGATTTTTATCGCTATTGAGATAAGCGTTGCTAATAGCACGCTATCTCAGCGATAAAAATTCACGCTAGCCGGCGATAATTATCCTCACGCTAAGAGCGCTGAGCGATAATTATCGCCGGTTGTTGTTGATATGCCCCAAAGTGAGTAAAGAAAAGTAGGTTAAAGTAAATATACACATCCTTATTGATCATACATAGAATATCTGGTTTTTGGTCCTGACAGAAAGGCCCTATTGGTGGCACACTGTGGAGCACCCACCAGACTGTGCAGATGCTACAGTAGCCGAAGTGTCTTGAAAAGTGGAGCATCATCCTGGGGAGACCGTAGACAAGACTTCCATGTTGGTCCCACACACTTTGACCCGTCTACTCCTCCCTTACAAAAGAGCATTTCTGGCAGTTCGCTTCTGAAGGCAGTCTGGAGCCGCAGTGGAGTTCAAGCCAGTGTGCAAACCTGATGGGCATTGGCTTTCTCCCTGTTCTCTTGGTCTTGTGACGGAAGAGCTTGCTCAGTCTTGAGTTTCCAGATCCACTGGACTCACAGAATCTGGGGTTATAAAATACAAACTGACCTAACAGTGTCTCAAACATGTACTTTCTAAAGTGAGTTGGATGGTATTGGAGGTGGAGAGATCGAAAGGTGAGGTTGGATTGACTATAACAGGGCATAGGGAAAGCGGCACGCTGGTCTAAGGGAACTACCTCTTGTTCTCCTCCTCCTAGTCATACCCTGCCTTGTTCAATATTTCTTTATGGCTCTACAGCTTCAAGCCGAGTCCTGGTATATAGGAGAGGCATCAAGGAGACCCTGTGGAAACCCAGTTGAAAAAACACAGAAAGACAAAAGGTGGAGGCTACACAATATCTCCTGTCAATTTTTCATTTGGACTCCACTGTAGTGTTTGTGTCTCCTGGTTGTGAACCATTGACCGACTTAGCCCAAGTAGTGCCCACTTGCTTTTTGTTTCCCCCCTTTGACTTACTTATGAGTTTTATATTCCATTACACACACTGGCCCTCATTACGATGTTGGGCAGAATCACTTCTTTCCAACACTGCATCGGTCATGGGACCGACCAATACCCGGTCGGCAGTCTCGACCGCATCATTATGATGCGAACAAACACTGTGCATCGCATTCCTACATTTTACTATGGCATCATGCATTCTGGTCGTAATGCATGCTCCCATAGTAAAATTGGAGGTGCGGTTCATCCCTCCACCCTGTGGCAGGCACCTTAAGGTGCCAGCCACAAAGTGCAAGGATCATGGTGCCCCCTTGGCCTCCAACCGGAGACCGTGCACCCAAGAGGGCCTTGCTTGGGGGCCCCCAAAGACGCTTTCCGACATGATTTCCATGTCAGACAGACTGGCATGGAAACCATGTCGGAAACCGTCATCGTAATCTCAAGGGCGGAAAGACCTGCCCTTGAGATTACTTGCCGCATTCAGACTGGTGGACGGCCTTTACGAGTCCATCGGAAGCCAGACAGAATGACCGATCAGATTCTTTTATGACTGCCTCCATCAAAATGAGGGGGGTGGAAAGGAATCCAGCCGGCCCATTACGATGCGGCTCGGAAGGCACCGACCATCGGTTGGAGCCCTTCCAAGCCACATTGTAATCGGCCCCATTGTGCTTTATGATCACTTCTGGGTTTTTTATTTTAGGAAATTTTGTTGGCTATAAAGTTTGTCCACATCTATGATTTCACCATTATGTTGACTTTATACTATTTCCATCTTGTGTATGTAATGCAGAACAAAAATGGCTTGATACACTTACTCTGGGAACACTGAAGAAGATGGAAGACAGTAGAGAACGCTGACACAACACATTCGAAGAATACACTTTCACAGGGATAAAATCATCTATAAGCCAACTTTCCACTTCACAATCTTTTCCCCCTAGGTTTGCCTTCCCAATGCATAGAGAGGTATATTATTATACAATGCTCATTTCATTATCCACCCTTTGAGCAGGGCCCATGACACCATACTTAATCTTATTTACGTGTGGATTTGTACTTATATGTAATCAATCATTATTTTGACATCTTCATGTAAAAGCACAAAGCTACCCAATGCAGATATCATCCTTGAGGTAATTTCTTTAAGTATCATAGCATCGTCTTCAGAGAGTTTGCCCCCGATTGCCTCTGGTGTTCAATAATACAAAGACCCTCTCTAGCATTGCCCAAGAGAGTGCACATGACATACTCTTCTTAGAAGCTTCCCTCACTTCTGTAGTCTGGGGAGAACTGCTGAATCATAATGCATGGATCAAAGTCCCAACTACTAGTAGGTGCTGTTGCAGCTGAGGTTCTGGAGAAGAGTAATGACTGCTTGGAAGTAAGCATGGGGGACCGGTGACAATCTGCAGCGTAGTGTGGAGCCAAAGAAACCATAAGGTCTTGAAATGGTAAAACTATGTGTCTAGAATGAAAAGGGAGGCTCGATGACTTTAGACTGTATATGAGATTCTCAAAAGCTTTTGAGTTCATATAATTTAACAAGATGTTCTTCCTGGGGCCACTACTTAGTTGCCATTATTTATTTTGGAGTTGAATATTGTGCTGTGAACCTCAAAGATTCTTCAGAGCAATGCACATTTTGAATTCAAGTTCAGGATGGTGGAACAGCTGGAGTTTATTTGTCTACAGGACATGACCTCTATCAAACATGACTGACTGGCTAATCTCAATTCTGTTGTCTACTCAAGTAAACACTATTCTGAATAGCTTAGGAATTTCCTGAAGCACAGATATTTGGGCTACTCTGAGGAGAGGACCAGAGAGTTGGGCCTCGATCTCTGATGTATCGTTCTCCACGTTTCTTTCTCTTTAAAGTTTTTTGATTGAGCTCTTACATCATAGCAGACTGGAGATTCCTGGTTCAGAGGGTGTCCAGGGGGAGGAGGGCCATTATGTGCCATAACGTGCACTTTGAAGTTAATTCTCTCTTCTCCTAGGAGCCAACGAAGTGTATTTCATGCCTAATGTGGTAATGCAGAGGTTTATACACAATCTTGTGTCTCGTTTTTTCAAAATTCCTTCTTAAACTTAAAATCCCTCATATAACACATAGCAGTAGTCCATCTTGCCATTTATACATGATGGAGTAAGGGTATAGTATTCTGAAGCGTGCATGGCTACAGATTTAAACTCTTAACCACAGATTTGATTTGGGTGGGAAAAAACACTTTGATTTAAACTACAATGACTAGGTTTTTAACATTCGTCATTGTACAGGGAGGACTCCCCAGGTTTGGAAGTCATTTGGAAGGGATGGCGATCTGGTCTATTCAGCCAAACTCAATCATTTTAGTCTTTGCTCTATTCAAATATGGAATTTTTTTCTTGAATTCAGTCTCATATGTATATACAGCCCGTTGGGACTTTATTTTAGCCTTTCTTGGACTCCTCCAGTCGGTTGTGTATCTAAGTGGGGTTGGCATATATTTGAAAGCCTACTGCAACCCGTCCTAGGGCCTGGGCTAGGGATACAAGAATAATTTTAACAGTAATGCTGAGTCTTGAGGATCCTTATGTGCCACTTTCTGAGCAAGTGGTGTTGCAGACTCGATACATACTTTTTGGCAGTAATCACTGAGGAAAATGTAGGTCCTTTGTAGGGCCTCCCGAGGATCCATACCCATTGCTGAGGACTCCTTGTTACTATTATATGGTATACTGCATCATATGCAGCAGAGACAAAGAACGATCAGACACAAATGCTATAAGAATTTCCTCTCTAACGTTGGCCAGTGTGGTTTCACTGCCTCATAAGGGTTAGAATCCGGACTGGTGATTGTGTAGACGGTAGCTCAGGGTGACCACATCCAGATGGATGAAGAGCATGATGACTAGAAGGAACAGGACCTGAAAGAGGACCAAGACTGAGAAGTACAGGGGTACGCAGATCTGGACGATCAGGATCGAGAGGAGCAGGGGGGACTGGTTCAGGGTCAGGACCAGAAGACGATGAGGAATAGGAGAAAGAAGACCAGGAGGCTAAGGAATTCAATAAGGACCATGGGAAGGCTTGAAAGGGGAGTAGAAGAACCAAGAAGCAGACCAGAATGGTGAGGAGGGTCTAGACTATGACTGGGATGACCAAGAGAAAGAGGAAGAATAGGAGAAGTAACAGGACTATTAGGTGATGACCAGGGATAGTTCAGGACCAGGAGGAGGATGACAACCAAGGTCAAGAAGCAGAGGGAAATGAGACCGTCCAGGAGGAGGAGGAGGGAATAGCATGAGAGGCAGTAGGAGGGACAGGACCAGGAGTTGGAGGACCAAGAGGAGGTGAAATAGGAGGAAGAGGAAACAAAGGAACAAGAGAGGTAATGAGGAGGAGGGGTGAAGGACCAGTAGGGGCAGCAGCATCAGAGTCAGTGTGGGATCAGAAAACGGAGAAGGAACAGGATGCTGAGGGGTAGAAACACGACCAGAAGCAGGAGGACTAGGAGAAGGACCTGATGAAGTAGGACCAGGAAATAGACCGGAAAGATGGGAAGATTACCTAAACCAAGGGTACCAGGATGGCCAGGAGGGCCAAGATCCCATAAGTCAGGACAGGAGGATCAGGACCAGAAGACCAGCATAACCTGGACCATGGGGACTAGGACCAGGGGCACGATGGACCAGAAGGATCAAGAGCAAGGCCAGAAGGAAAATAAACCAGCACCAGTTCAGGACCTCAAGAAGGACCATGATCAGAAGGGTCAGAACAGAGAAGATTAGGAAGACTATGACCAAGCAAGACCAGGATCAGGTCCAGAACCATAAGGAGGACTATGATGAGTGCCAGGAAGAGGAGGAGGAGCATGAGGATAAGTAGGAGTATCTAGATGAGGAAAAGGATGAGAACTAGGGGAACAGGACCAGTGCCCAGTGTAAGTCCCAGAGAATGTGAAAAACGAGGAACAAGTCCAGGATGAAGATGGCTATGGTCCCAGGGAATGAAGAAGAGAAGAGGAGGCAACCACAAGTAGGTAGAAGAGGAGGAGGACAGGGTTAGAAAGAGGAGAATGATCAGCAGTCGAAGGACCAGGATGGTGATGATGAGGAGGAGAAGGAGAAAGATATGGAGGGGGAAATGGACAAGGAGGAGGATGGGGAGCAGAGGAAGAAACAGATGTGGAGGAGGAGAGCAACCAGGACAAGGAGGATGTTGTGATTCAAGTTCACTTTTTTATGGATAGGCACATAATTACAGAGACTAAATGAAATGAAATGATTATTACTATATAGAGACCCCTATTTTTTCAGCATGTGTAAAGCAGTGCTCAACCCCCTTAACTATCTTAAAATGCAGTCAGCATGTGACCAATTAAGTATACCAGAATAGCCCAATCCTCACATTTTTTTGCCTTCTAGTTTCTGGAGAGCAATTTGTCAAAAACAACAAATAGGCTAACTGACAATAGCTCCATTGCTCATGATCCCACTTCTCATCGCTCTGCCCCTCATCTCTACATTCACTTCCCGATACAACCAGTTTATTGGATCCCAGTGTAAACCTTTTTCCATTTTAAGCTCTGCCATGAAGAGATAGATAGGTTTGCTGTATGGACAACATATCTGTCCACCTTTGGTGTAGGTGATAAGACTGCTTGGCATCATAAGACATTAAATGGAAATGAATCCCTACCTCCCTCATTTGGATATTAGCATTTGACCTGTATGAGTCTAGGAACAAAGATAATGAATCAGTAAATAACAAAATCCCTTGTCTGATCTCAACCAAACATGAATGTGATAATTTAAAAAGATCTCTGCAGTTCAGTTGTTCTAAACCATCACCACAGTGAACTGCAAGTAGGCTCAAGTTTGTCTTCAGTTTTATTAGGGATTCTGCTGTTGGTCTTACCAATGCGTCATAGGCCTTCAGAAACCCCCAGTGCTCCTCCCTGAGAAAAGAGAATTCAATGAACAGTTAGTCCTTTTTAGGTAATTAAAAAAAAATGCTTTACAATCGACAAATGCATGTTATAACTTGAAAAGTATTATACTTCATTGTAGGAATCCCATTTTAAGCAGGAACGATGATTTGAATCACAGAACAGGTTTAACGTGTCTTTTTAACGCTACATAAAATAGGTGAGAAGGCAGAGGAGGAGTTATTCAGGGGCCTTCATGGTATCTGTGGGAGAGGGGGTGATGATGGGAAACACTACTGCTGCTTCTGTTACAGGAGGCCGATATTGCAGCACTGCTGCAAAACCGGACCCTAGAAACAAAAATGGCCCCCAACCAGTCCAAAACCGTCCCCACCTTTCCAGACCACTGGGAAAACGCCTGGTGCCCGCTTCGGCCATTACGTCTCTTTGGTGAAGGAAACAGCGCAGGTGTTCCTATCTGTTTAAAAGAACCCTCACTCCCTAATGTCATGTGACTTACCCATTACACAACAGAGGCATGCTTCATCCTCAGGTCCTCAAGATACCTTGGGGCATATTTACAAACAAATGTCTGAGTGAGGTGCTATGCCAAATTTGGCAACGCTGCGCTCTGACATTTTTAAAATGCAGGGATGTGCCGTATTGACTAGAATTCGGCGCACTCCTGTGTTTCCGTGAGCACTGGCGCAAAAAAAGCTGCAAGCACCATGTCCCATGTTGCAGGGGGGCCTGCGCTACAGGGGCGATTCCTGCACATAAACAATCAATAATGGCTATTTGCTCTTTCTATGCGTGCAGCAGAATGCAGCACACATAAAAAGAGCAAAAAACAAGGAGAAATAATCATTTCTCCTCGTATTGCCATCTTAAGACCAGGTATTCCCTGGCGTTAATTTTTGGCACTACCCCAATCTTGTAAATCTGGCGCAGCTTCAAAAAGCAATGGGTGTTGTGGTGGAACGCCCACTGCAAAACCCAATGCACGTCCCTTTGCCGCTGAGGACTTCAACAGAAAGGGGCATATTTACAACGTGGCATTAATGAAATGGACTAAGACAGCAGAAAGGTCTACATGTTTCAGACATAAATGATCTCCAGTAGGGTCAAATGGCTTTCTTCAGGGCCAGTGTATTATGAGGATCCCTAACTGTGTTCAGGGGCGGCTCCTCCACTAGGACGGAGGAGCGTCGCACCACTGCTTTCTCGCAGTGGGAGAAGCAGAACCATAAAATGATAATACATTTTAGTTATGACCATTTTATGTTTGGTGGTGGGCAGGCGGGTGAGCAGTGCTGCTCTGCGAGCAGCCAGGGCAGGGGAGGAGTGGTGTGCCCACTCCTCAGGTGCAATTACTGTTTGGTTGGCCCTCTGGGGTCGCCTAAACCAGTCATGCGCATTCTGATCTTCTCAGAGAACATGGCCTCCCCGTAGGCCACTGGCTGGGAGGCATCCCTACCAATCACAATGCTGCTTGCAGCGGCGTTGTGATTGGCTTGGGGAGGGTCCGGAGGAAGCCTGGCTGCCTGCTTCGTGTTCCTGGAGAATAAAAGCAGGAGCCAAGCAGACACGGGACCTGGCCGCTGGAAAGCTAAGTCTATTTTTTTTGTTAAATTGAACCCCCCGCGTGACTTCCCCCCTCCCCGCACGACCCTCCACCCTTAAGACATGCTGGCCGCGACTGACTGTGTTACGTCTGGGACTGAACATTACTTGTGCAATCAAATTATGTGCATGTTAATCATGTTTTTTAATTGTGCATGCCTTAAGATTAAAATCAATTATAAGGAACTTGCTCAAAGGTGTATCTGTAAAATTAAGAGAGGCTCAATGAATTATAAAAATAATAATAATAATAATAATAAGCAGTACAGTGATTTCTGCAAGTGAGAATCACATATTATCCATGCAGTGGCTTGTTTGTTAGTACGTTTAGCTTTAACATGAAAAAAGGACCTCCAAAGTGCTTTTATATTCGGGTGAGAACAATAAACAGCAGTGCACAAAAAGGGCCTCCAAAGGGCTTTTGTATTCAGGTGAGAACAACAAACAGCAGTGAACAAAATGTGTTTGCATGCAACCGTCCAACTGTACTTTTTATGTTGGGTCTCTAGTTCCTCGTAGAGGATTAGAGGTGGGCGGACCCTATTGTCACACTCTGAAAACGCATAAATAATAGAAGCTGTAGGGTTACCAAAATCAATTATGTACCCTGGCTCGGTGCATAAGCCTCTTTCCCTCTCCAGACTTACTTCATCAAGAAACCTTGCCAGCTGAGAACCTGAGCATGTCCTCTAAGCCCTGCATCTTAATTATGTACTCGCGGAAGGCGCTACTTAAGTGTCGTCCAGGTCTCATTGCATGACTGCCAGTCTTAGGAATTCTTGAGTATGTAGGTGCTCTGGGGGCTGAAGGTGGCAGAAAAGCCATGTTATGATGGTGGTAAGGCAGAGGATACTCAAGGTACTGTTTGCTTCAGGGGACAGAAGGAGCACAAGACCCTGTATTTTGTGTCTTCTAAGGATGGGGATGATAGACTGCATCAAGTGGGAATGCAGTGAGGTAAGTACTCAGAGGCTGCTACTTGTAGGATTGGGGGGGGGGGAGGAATGGATCTGTGGCTTCATTGAGGATCCTGTGCCCCCTACAAAAGTAATACCACATTCTTAAAAACGGTGCAAAAATATGAGTTCTTACTATGTGCAGCATCACTGAGAATGGACGCTGCACAAAGTGCAAGTGTCTGTTGCACTGGCCAAGCAGTGATTCTGGCATTACTGCACTGCACCTACTAGACTTGGAAGTTACTTTTACCTAATGTTAAACAGCTCTTTTGTCTCTAGGGCTAAGGCAGAACAAACGTCCTACTCTATCTAGGTTTGAAGCTCTTATAGGGAAATTAAAGCAGGTACTCTGAAAGAGTGGAGAAGAGTAAGAACAACCAGGTTACCTTCGCCAATGGAAACAATAAACCAGGCTACTTCTGGTTGGTGAGGCAGAAGAGACCAACGGTTAAACTGCTTAGCACACCCTTTAATGATTACTTCACGGTCATCATTAGATGTGAATATTATTGATTATGGAAACATAAATATGTTTGTAACCAGCTCTTCAACCATTGCAGGATTAAACATGGACTCGGATATCAGAGCACATGCAGCATTGATGATCCATATTTTTTAACAATCCTAAGGAAATATTTTAAACCAATTATGCCGCTTAATTTGTTCATTAGGCTCCCTGGTTTTCTGTAAAAAATGACCATCCATTGCGTGGTGTACCCCCAGATTTTTGCCTTGACTGTTTTGCTGGCTGTAGAACTCTGTGCACTTTACCACTGCTAGACAGTGATATCGTGCATGTGCACTTGCTTTCAAAATGATGAAATTGACATACCCCTGATTGGTATAAATAACTTTCCTATAAGTTACTAGTATGTGGTATCAAAGTGTACTCAGGGCCTGTAAGTTAAATGTCACCTGTCAACATGTACACATATCTAGAGAGACTTACTTTAATAATGTGAATTGTATTTTATATAGGAAGATTTGTGGCGGGTTTCTCTTGTCATTTTCTACCCACAGTAATTCTCCTTCTATGGATTCTATGAAACTCGTGAAATGAAGTCAATTGGAGGTTTTCTTTAAGTGACTATATTGTTCTATATGTTCTTGTTACATAAAACAAAGATATTGAAATGAAAAAAAAATCACCAGTGGACTGCAGCACCCTTTGTGCCATCCTCCACAGTGACAATGTAAACATGACTGCAGGCCTGTTATGTGCAGCTTGACTGTGCAGGTTTAAACTGCAAATTTGACCTGTTAAAATAACCCCTTTTGATAGCCCTAAACCTTTTGATAGCCCTAAACCTTCTTTTTAAATATTAATAAATCACCCCTAAGTGGACCTTATTGTCCATAAGGCAGGGTGCATGATATTTAAAAGTAGGAAATGTAGATGTTTAATATTAACCATATCCTTACAGTGAAAAGGCTCAAAAACAAATTTTCAACGTAAAAGGATTGGCAGTTCTATAGGAAATCATTGGGACGCAATAATACATTTAATATTGTTTCCACCAGCTAGGAAACAGCTACTAAGTACATTGTTGTACTTTTTGAAATATTTATTACAAATCCAATTCACTGTTGAAGTTGGATTTGTAATAACTATTTTGGAAAATGTACTTTTAGATCGTTACATTTTCCCTACCTTTAGCCTCCGGAGGCTTATTTGCATAAACTTCAACTGTCACCTAGAAACTGAATAGCTCCTTTGATGAGGTGTGAACTTGCTCCCAGGGCTGAGACAATGCCCTTGGGTGTGGGGAGGTGTTCTGTTCCTCTGTCAGGATGACTGTCTTGGCTGTGCCCAGGAACTTAATAAACTTCAAAGATGCCTACCCTGTCACAGGCAGATATCGCTAACTCCTGGGCCTGCTCCCTCCTTTGTCCCTCTAATCAGCCAGGCACCAATTCCACTGGGACAGTAGCTGCGCCCAGAACCAGTTATGGGTGACCATAGAGGAGGGGTTGCTCATTTCCCTGGCCATACCTCTGGGGTGCACAGTGGTGATCTACACAGGGTGATAAAGGTTCTGCCACCTTGGGCTTATGTAGAGCGTGGCACAGTGGGATTGTTTACCCTTGGGAACACAGGAAATGCTGAAAATGTGGGTTGGGTCGCCCCTGTGAATTTCTTCCCTATTGGTTAGGGAGTGGCTAGGAGTTTCCTCCATGCACAGGCTGGTGCAACGTATAAATGAGGTACCCTTGGTACTCTCCTTATAGCACTTTCTGGACCGGTGGAAGAACAGAAGAAGTTTGGACCTGCAGTCTGTCACCCGGGAAGAGCCCTCAAGACTGGATGTGCTCTCCCTATTGTACCCAGGACAAGAAAGTGGACTCCCAGGGTCATAAGTCTGACCGCCTGTTTAAGCAATAGGAACATAATAAGCTATAAAGCTATAAGTGGCCTTTTCTGCAACTGCCCAGATGCCCAGTTCCTACTTGACCTGCCTTGGAGGTTGCTGCTGGTTTCTGATGCAATGAGTCTTGACTCCAAATGCTGTCCCCAGGGTCCTGGACCCTTGACTGGTGTCAAAGTGTACTGCTCCTTCTAACTTTTCCCAAAACCTGGGACTTTTTGGCTTCAAAGACATAGGACCGGGACCAACCTGCCAAACCAATACAACGAAGGTGCTTTGGCAATGGGCCAAAGATTCAAGTTGCTCCTGCTCTGAAATTTTTCACAACAGCAAATCCGATTCAGGTGTACCTTGCAGAAAAGCTATCTGGCCTCGAGGAGCCCTCTTTGGCTACCACCTAACCCCACTGGAAGAATTAAAATTGGAAAAAAGAAAGAATGTCCACAGATGGAAATCTTCACTGGGCAAATGCCAACAGTATCTAACAGGCGAGGGACCTTCTCTGGGTGCAAAATTCAAATGTATCTCAATCAAAGCTTTCCCGCCAAAAGTCAACGGCTTCACCAAGATCTAGTCCAGCAGCTATCCGGCAAAGTGGAGCCCTCTTCAGCCACAGAATGCTGACTTGCCATACTGAGGATTTTTGACTTCCATTTCAGAGACTAAGTCCGAAAGTAAAACTTCTGGCTGGGTCAAACTGGTTTTCTAAATCCAACCAGTACTGCATCGTAGTTGGCCTTAGCTAGCGCCTAGGTAATGGTCAAGCACAATTAGATGACAGCAGTTGCTACACAATGCTTTTGGCGCTATTTTCACATTTAAACTTTAAAAATTCATAATGGTTTCCCATGCACGAATCTTTTCATTTTTTTATTTATTATAATCAGGGTTCCTGGAACTATAGGATTCTGGTGCTTTTTTCACTTTATGGTTGTCATATAATCCATCATCTGCTGCATACTCTGAGATTTTAACAACAACAAATTGTTTCTAGTTCAAATGCCCAGTGGAAGGCCCTTTGCTAAAGGTTAGCTTGTCATCTTTCGGTTGCTTTTTTCTGTCTTTGGTTATTAAACTGGTACTAATGAGGTGAAATCTTTGTCCAGGCAACATTACCATGTGTAAAAACTTCAAAATAATGAATTAATGTTATAAAACAAAATTGCAGACATATGCCACATAATTTCCCTTTTCTTGTCGCATAATTTAGTCAACCCAGACGCATATTTGAGATTCTTCTTAAGTTGTGTTATGACTTCATTACTGTTTTGATACTTTCCACATTGCTTCTAAATTAAAGATGTCTGCTCTGTGCTGTAGCTATAAATTGGTTAATCTCAGATTAATTTAGTGAATTTAAGGTTTCATCCTGTCAAGGGTTGAGGTACATTACTTGAGGTGGGTACTCACCTCCCTCAATTATAAAGCTCTTTAAATAAAAAATAAATTAATTAATTAATACCCCACTTTCCTACATTTTCCATGAGCAAAACAAAAATGGGCCAAGTAGGGAAAACAGAGGGGTCAATTCACAAAAGCATTTAGGAGAATGGGAAGTAGTACTAGAGGAGTAACGTTACACATCGTTACCTGCCTTTGTGAATCAGCCCTGAAACGTCCAACTTCCTATTAGTAGAATTGCAAAGAAGGGACATTCCTTTCTTTTTGTACAATATTATGATACTAAATTCCCATAGTAAATGTTTAGGCCCAATTAACAAAGGCAAGTAAGAGTACTTAAAAGAGTACTATAGGGTACTCTTACATTACTTTTTTTTATTGAACCTAAACGTGGACATCTACTCTTGAAAGCTTAATAGTTGACTACCTTTCAAATTTTCAATATAAAATCTTCCTTCCAAGTTCATACCATGCATGAAGATCTATCAGAGTGTTGTGTTGTACTTTCAGCCCATAAAAAAGAGGGTGCCGATTATGTACAAATTCCTGCGTGTCCCAATTGGAATATATGAATAATCATATTTTATATAACTACTTAGGGCTCCATTACGATTTGGATGGAATTTTGTGAGAATGATATGGGGGTCAGAATTAATAATTCTAAAGGGGGAAGCAAAATGGTGGACATTGGGAAGGAAACAAACGGAGAAAGGAACGTGAAGCCGGGGGCAAAGCAAAAGGATCAGTGAGGGCGCAACCGGGACCTGGGGGAAAGGCACATGTGTGCGAATGTAAAGAGCTGGGAGAAGCGCACAAAGGTGAGTCCATCATGGAGGGCAACAGAGAGAAGAACACAGGCAGATGCAGCACAAGTGCAGTGGGGGGAGGTTGTGCACAAGGGAGACAGCTGAAAAACACATGCACTCTCATGGAGTGCTTAAAAAGAAAGAATTAAGTGGTGACTCTGATGTCAGCAGTGGAAGGAAACAAATAATGTGTCAATGCTCCAGTGGCGGGACAAATGCATAGAGTATGACGTAAAGCCCACTCATGCTAATGAATAAGAAAGCAAATGAGAGTGAAAATGAAGCCAACAAATGGTGAGCAACCTGGGGGCTCTGAGCCCACTGTAAGGTGACAGTATGTTTTGTAACATACAGTGCTTGTGCTGTCTAGTTGGTGAAACCTAAAAATGTCATGCAAGGAGTGGAATTGAGCAGATGCACATTTCCCCTAGACTGAAACCTGGCAATATAACTAGAGAAAGAAGTAAAATTGTATGGTTTGGAATGATTGCTGATTGTACTCCTGAGAGTATGTGTCCATCCTTAAAATACAAAAATCTACAAAATCATATGTGTAAGTCTATTCTTGTGCACTTAGGTTTTTAAATAATCGAACCCTTTGTGTGATCAGCAGAAAACAAAGGTAAATTCTACTACGTTACAAAAAAAGTAGTCTTAATACTTTTCCTGCTCAATTCATCTCAGAAATCATTTGAATGCAAGCATGGAAATCAGTGATTTACGCATGCTGCTAATTTACCCAGTGTAAGGCCTGCAGAATAGCTCAAGGAAAGAAGAGCTTACTGCTGAAACATGCTATGATTTGCATTCGACAAGCTGAACTCCTGGCATACTGGTGCAGTCCTTCATTCTTCCGCGGTCTGTAATTTCAGTACCATTACATTGGGTAAAAATAACACTTGTGGATTATAGAGATTTGAAATGTACTATGAAGAGCTATCAAAAAATATCCAGTAATAAAAGCACCTGTTCTTTATAATACGTTGAAACTTGCCTTATGGAGCACTATACAAAAAATAATTTTACAAAAACAGTCAAGCCAGTGCACAAGTCTGTGGTGAATGTAGGTTGACGGAGTCCATCCTCTATTTTTGAAATGGGAACTCTGTCCCGCTTAGGCCGATGTCCAGGTAGGTCCAGAGATGATTGTGGTGTTGCCTTTTGGCCTGCCACCACGCCAGCTTGCTTTTTCAACAGTGTGTAGTAAGTATACCATACACTTAAAACCTGATCACAGGGGGGCCTCATTTATGTGTTTTTTAGGTCTCGCCTAGAGTTGCAGCACGAATGCGCTGCCATCGCTTTGCGAGCATGCAGTATATAAAAAACTTCTCGTGTTTAATGAACTAGATTTTAATGTTACTCTACATATAAGACTCTAGGCAACATTCGGAGTATGCATGGCAACTGACGCCTCTTAGTACACAAATGGCATTGTTGTCGGGCTGGAGGAGCGGCAGTGTTTTAACTCATGCTTAAAACTAGCACTTTTAATAACTTCCTCTCAATTCAGTGCTATAATCTTGTGTACTGAGGTGACGTGCTAGAGAAATGCACTTTTTTGAATTTTGAAGAGACGTTATCGCACATTTACATCATGTTTATTGTATGATTAACATGCCGATCATTTTCACGGCTCGCCCACTGGCAGGTATACGCTTGGCTCGTCTCCGGCTGGCTCTACCTGTTAATTAATATATTGACTCGTGCACAAACAGAGAGAGATGAATGGATACATGACAGTGATCCCGGTAGATGGTAGAGAAATAGACTGGTGCAGACAAACAGACACAGTCAGTCTCCATTGCCTCACATCAGAATCATCACTTTCAATACCCTGGAAATCTGCTGGCAACTCCTGCATGCCCCAACCTCATCCCCCTCACCTATTCTTAGCAGAAGCGGCAGATTCTGAGCTGTGCCCTGCTGGTGCAGAGGAGCACGGCCGCGTCTGTAGAAGCGCTGGGATCCCTAGCCTCTCCGGCAGGCACCTAAGCCTTCCGGGTGCCTTAACAATCAGGATAAATTAATACATTTTGTTCTGTGCTTTAGTCGCTCCTCTGTGAGCACTGTCTGATAGATGAAGCTCTGTGTTAATAAACACATTCAGAGAGGTGGTTGTGTACAAACAAACAACAGCCACAATACCATACGTTTTGAACGTGTAGTTAAATACCTGCTCATCGAGTACCTCATTGGCTGATCATTCCATGGCACTACCAAAATTACATTTGGATACATTTGCTCAACTGTAAAACACTCCCTTCTATGAGTCATTTAACAACTCGGGGCTTAAAGGGTTAGGTAACCTCATTTGGATGCTGTGTAACAGAGTAAATACAAAAATGAATGCAATGAAACTAAGCAACCAGTACTGTCTAAAACACTGAAAACTGACACGCATTCTGGCATTTTGTTTAGTTATTGTCGATTTTCTCATAGATGCGAGTAAAGTACTCCTAATATCTTAATGAAATCTGCCCACTTTTAACTAATAGCACCGGGCGACCTTTGACAACTAGGCAATGAATACATTTTCATGCACCACGGTGCAAAGGTGCGTGCGTTGCGGGGATGATTATTTTTGTGCAGGAAGGGAAACCTTCCTGCACAAAAAGAATCACAAGAGGCCTTTTCCTCTTTCTACGTGTGCTGTGTGCTGCAGAATGTAGCACACATAGAAAGAGGAAAAACAAGATATTTCTCTGCTTTATACCTCCCTTACGCCTCCCTGTGAGGAGGCATACGTTTTTGGAACTGCCTCAGACTTACGATTTCTCGTAAATCTGGGGCAGTGTCAAAAAGCCTTGGATGTTGCTGGGAACGCCCCCAGAAACATCCATGGAATGCCCCTTTCATGCAGTTTTCTGCATGAAAGGGGCACATATATATATAAGGCCATGAAAAGCCACATACTTGGCTTTAAGTGGTCTTATAAATATCTGAGTGGCACATTGCACCACCGGACCGTTAAAAAGTTACGTTTCAGCGGCGCATAGGTGCTGGTAGGGCCTCATAAATAAGGCCCACGGACTCATTTATGAGAAGTGTTGCATCGCTGCGAGAAAACAGCGATGCGTCACTTTTCATTGCGCCCTCCTAGCGACACCTATGATGCATCATATTTACAGCATGACGCATCATGTCGCAAGGAATTACAGATACGTCAGTATTTCTGACGTATCTGTAGGTGCAAAAATGACGCATTGCTGGAGTGTGTCACAAAAGTGACGCACCTCCAGCAATGGGTCATTACACGTGGACAAGTCCCAAGTTAACTGTGCCTGCGTCAGTCTTACTCCTGCCATGAGGCAGGCGTAAGATATTGACGCATTTGCATCCTAAAAGTGGCGCAGTGAAATCTCATACCTAGACACGTCACTTTGTAAATATGATGCAACATGGCGCATTTTCTACACCGCTGGTGCGTCAAAAAAAGTGATGCCCCGGCGGCGCAAAAGTGACGCAAGGGCCCATAAATAAGCGCCTATGGGGCAGATTTACAATTCCTGGTGCATCCCTGCAAATCAGCAGGGATGCGCCAGGAAACTTGCGACACGCATTACAATCCTTGCGCCACTGCGGAAGCGCCGCATTTATAATGCGGCGTGCCATGGCGCAAGGAAATGCAGATGCATGTCGCATCTGCCGGCGTAAGGTTGGTGCAGTGCTGGAGTCGTGTCGCAGGCGCAACACAACTCCAGACTGTTCCAACCCAGCCAATCTGCAACATGGTGCATCAAGCCTTACACCTGCTTCAAGCAGGTGTAAGGTTTTGTCGCAGCGACGTCGGAAAAGTGACTGAGTGAAATCTCGTAGATTTCACTCAGGCAGTTTTCCAAGGCGTTCCTGTGACTGAACGCCCACCCTGCGCCGAACGCCCACATGAAACCTGACGCAGGTTTCATGTGGCGCAGGGCTTTACAATGTGACGCATCTCCCCAGATGCGTCACGTTGTAATTCCGTTGCAGCATGGCACTAGCTTTACGCCGCCGCTGCGTCACAGAAGTGATGCAACGGCGGCGCAAAAGTGGCGCAAGGGGCTTGTAAATCTGCCCCTATGTATTTAGCAAAGACTGTACCTCAGCTTTGATAATAAAATGTGCCTGTTCTTTTTGCGTGGAGCTATCATAGGGTGTAACATCACTTCTCTCCGATGACTCTAGTGACGTGCTCTATGATAATTGATGTCCCTACTGATTTATTTAGGACTTATGGGGCACTAATTGTCATGGCGCACGTCACATGTCAGGCTGAGAAATGTTCATACTTCTAATGCATATGTGGCCCGCGCTAGTGAAGAGATGAGGCAATACCGATCGCTTTATGCCCAAGTTAACTGCACAGTTGCATCACACAGAGTAGCAATTTGTTAACATAATAAAAGTAGCGTAGAGGACAGGTGCATAGAAGATGGAGGCAGTACTCACCAGCGCCGGCCAGCTCTCCTCTCGGCCTTCACGAACTCCTTCCAGGTGTGATCCTGCCGCACCTGGTCCTCCCGGCGCGCGGCCTCGTCCTTCTGCAGCGGGGCCCGGGGCCCTTTCTGCTGGCTCTGGGACGCCGCCTCTCGGCCACGGGTCAGCGAGCTGAAAGATGCATAAGAGGCTGAGTCTACCTTGGGCTTCAGGGTCTGGTCCGGCAGGCGGTACCCGGCCGAGGTGGCCCTCCGCATGCCGTCCGATCTGCTCATGATGCTGACGTGGGATGCTATGCGCGCTCCGCAGCCCTCCCCGCCCCTTGCGACCCTCAAGTACTCCCCGGACTCGCCAAACGTCCGGGACCTGTTTGTTTAAGCTAAAGGGTTTTTAAATGACACTTTGCTCAAACTCTATCATTGTAAACGCGGAACCATGTGTGCTGCCACAGGACCCCTGCCCCTCCTTGTTGACTGCACTCTCCCCGCCGCCCCCAGCTGCCAGGCATGGCTGAGCCCTCCGAGGAGGGTACAGAGCTCGCCTGCCAGCGATGAGTTCATGTTCAGATTTGTTTCCACTGCCTGCAGCTGGCCGCGGCTGCACAATGGAGGCAGGGCCCGGGGCTCCCCTCGGAGTATGTTTACAGTCTCCATTGGAAACCGGGCCTGCTGTCGCCGCGCGGCCTCATGAATATTGAGAAGAGCGAAACCGGAAGAGAGGCAGAAGGCTGCTATTTACGGATCCCAGGCGGGGGCAAGCCGTGAGCGCCAAGCCACTTTGCATTCCAGGAACTAAGATGCAAAAAACCCTTGGGGGCTGTGTCAGAGTGTCAGAGTTGCAACCTCTCGTGTAGAGGAAGAGTTGAATAGACTTTAAGCACACGTTCGTTTTGCATTTGTTCCAAACTCAATGAAAGATAATCATACTGGCCCTTTTGAATACTGAGATTCTGTGGGGCGTTAAATGTTTGTGCCACGCTCGACAGAAGCACTGCTGCTGTGTCTATGATAAAGCCGCTGCCGGGTTAGCGCCATTCATGTCCATTGGGGATAAAAGGAGGAGCAGCGGGGACTGCGATGAGAGGAGGCAAATGTTATCTCCGAGGGGCAAGTGTAGACTACCATTGCACTTATGGAAAGTCCATCTAAAGGCAGAAATAAATTATGATGCATCGCTGTCAAGATTTCCAGGTCTATTTCAGGCCAGGTTTTCTATTTGCATTATTGTAAATACTTGTATGCACGACTTAAAATATACCCAACGCCATAAGAACCCTTCATACCCGTAGGGGCAGCTCAAGGCAGAGGGCTAAACAGCAGCCCAACAACCTCTTCCCTTTACTGACTGTGGCTTAAAACCTTGCTCAACACACTACCCCTATGTTGGGCTAAAGCCTTGGTCAGCCCACCACCCATGTCGCGCTGCTCTAAACTCCTGATTTGGATCGACCACAGGACCCAAAGGTACAGTAGACAAAGCCGAGATATGAGGGGGGCACTGGGGACAGGCATCTATGAGAATCAGGGACAAGGGATAGGATTTTAGCAATGGGGTGGCGGGGTCGGGGGGTTCACAAGGCACTCAGAATATCAACTATTAACCTAGATCTAGCTACTGAACAAACATATGGTCTTCAGAGCTCCAGTCAGGCGCGCAACACCCATTGGTCTCACCGGGCTTCAGCCCCCCCCCCCGTCATGTGTGTCAGCCCGGCTGAGACAGCCTCGCGGGCTGGCGTCCGTCTAATTGCAGCTGCACCCGAGTACTTCACAGGTCTTTAAAATACCATTTACTCGTTAATGAGGCTTTTATTGTGTTTTCACCCCATCTTACAGCCACTCTGCCTATGGCTGGAAGACTTAGCCCCCCCTGAAAACTTTTTCAGCCCCCCCCGAAATTTGGCTCTAGTTGCCCGCCTGGCTCCAGTCAATGTGACCCTATGGCATTGCCAGGATTCAGAACCAGCATGGTATAGTCACTTGCTATAGAACAAATAATCTCTAGAAGAATGCAAAACCAGCCATCCTCAAGGGGTCTGTAAGAATCAAACTTGTGTCAGGTGGGTGTCCGCTGATTTGGGTACGGTTGAGGGGTGCAAGACCTGAACCCATGCTAGGAACCATCAGGCACAGACATCCTACTACACACTCACGCAGATTGGGCAGGCAAGTTCAGAAGGACTCACCCCTGCTTATGGCACACTTCTCTGGGATAAACATCACCCACCAAACAATTATCACCAAAAGTTCAGGAAGGAAATTTTCCAAAGCATCAGGAGGCTAAGTGATTGGCAAAGTCTGTCCTATTACTGGACACCAGATACCAGAATACAAGGAAAACTGGCTTTAGCAAAGCAAAGCAAATTGATGCAGCTTACATTTTCAGTTAGTTTTAAGTCACACATACATACTGGCTTTGCCTAATTAACCAGGCTTGTTAAAGTTCAACAGCGACCTGGTGGCACTGAGTCTCATCAGCAGCTAACAGCTGAACACGGATAGCTGTGGATGTTTGGTATGCCATAATGCCATTCTTTTAATGGAAACATTAGAGGGCATATTTACAAGCCCCTTGCGTGACTTTTGCGCTGGAGTTGCGTCACTTTTTTGACGCAACAGCGGCGCAAATAATGCGGCCTATTTACAACATGATGCATCTAGGGAGATGCGTCACGTTGTAAAGCCCTGCGTCACATTATACCTCTGTCAGGTATAATGTATGCAGGGTGGACGTGCCCACGCCTCGTAAAAATGACTCAGTGAAATCTACAAGATTTCACTGCGCCGCTTTTAGGACGCCACTGCATCAAAACCTTACGCCTGCTTCAAGCAGGCGTAAGTAGTGACGCATTGTAGTGGGAATATGCCTCAACACGCATTGCTGGAGTTGCGCCGTGCTTGCGACACAACTCCAGCAATGCGTGACTTTTCTATCAACATATGCGTCAGAATTTCTGACGCATCTGTCAATCTTTGCGTCATGGTGCGCCGTATTGTACTGGGGTGAATGTATGACATTGTTCTGCATTCTGTCCATCATTTGTTATTTTTGCATTTGTCACCCCGAGTGGGAAGGGTATGCTCAGACGTGAGTCCCTTGCTCTCCATGCCACTGGAATCAAGCTATCCTGGCTGATGAGGGCTGAAAGCCCGAAACCGGTCCTAGGATGCTTGTTTCCAGTCCAGGGAGGACCTGGCTTGGCAGTTCGGGCTGGACTGTTCCCATGGGGCACAGGGTCAAGACTGATTTGCATATGGCTGGGTTCAAACTGGAATGGCATGGTGAGCAAAAAAACGATGGATTTAGGCCCAGATCTCTGTACTGGGGTGAATGTATGACATTGTTCTGCATTCTGTCCATCATTTGTTATTTTTGCATTTGTCACCCCGAGTGGGAAGGGTATGCTCAGACTTGAGTCCCTTGCTCTCCATGCCACTGGAATCAAGCTATCCTGGCTGATGAGGGCTGAAAGCCTGAAACCGGTTCTAGGATGCTTGTTTCCAGTCCAGGGAGGACCTGGCTTGGCAGTTCGGGCTGGACTGTTCCCATGGCGCACAGGGTCAAGACTGATTTGCATATGGCTGGGTTCAAACTGGAATGGCATGGTGAGCAAAAAAACGATGGATTTAGGCCCAGATCTCTGTACTGGGGTGAATGTATGACATTGTTCTGCATTCTGTCCATCATTTGTTATTTTTGCATTTGTCACCCCGAGTGGGAAGGGTATGCTCAGACTTGAGTCCCTTGCTCTCCATGCCACTGGAATCAAGCTATCCTGGCTGATGAGGGCTGAAAGCCCGAAACCGGTTCTAGGATGCTTGTTTCCAGTCCAGGGAGGACCTGGCTTGGCAGTTCGGGCTGGACTGTTCCCATGGCGCACAGGGTCAAGACTGATTTGCATATGGCTGGGTTCAAACTGGAATGGCATGGTGAGCAAAAAAACGATGGATTTAGGCCCAGATCTCTGTACTGGGGTGAATGTATGACATTGTTCTGCATTCTGTCCATCATTTGTTATTTTTGCATTTGTCACCCCGACGTGAGTCCCTTGCTCTCCATGCCACTGGAATCAAGCTATCCTGGCTGATGAGGGCTGAAATCCCGAAACGGTCCTAGGATGCTTGTTTCCAGTCCAGGGAGGACCTGGCTTGGCAGTTCGGGCTGGACTGTTCCCATGGGGCACAGGGTCAAGACTGATTTGCATATGGCTGGGTTCAAACTGGAATGGCATGGTGAGCAAAAAAACGATGGATTTAGGCCCAGATCTCTGTACTGGGGTGAATGTATGACATTGTTCTGCATTCTGTCCATCATTTGTTATTTTTGCAAAGTTCAACAGCGACCTGGTGGCACTGAGTCTCATCAGCAGCTAACAGCTGAACACGGATAGCTGTGGATGTTTGGTATGCCATAATGCCATTCTTTTAATGGAAACATTAGAGGGCATATTTACAAGCCCCTTGCGTGACTTTTGCGCTGGAGTTGCGTCACTTTTTTGACGCAACAGCGGCGCAAATAATGCGGCCTATTTACAACATGATGCATCTAGGGAGATGCGTCACGTTGTAAAGCCCTGCGTCACATTATACCTCTGTCAGGTATAATGTATGCAGGGTGGACGTGCCCACGCAGGAAGGCCTCGTAAAAATGACTCAGTGAAATCTACAAGATTTCACTGCGCCGCTTTTAGGACGCCACTGCATCAAAACCTTACGCCTGCTTCAAGCAGGCGTAAGTAGTGACGCATTGTAGTGGGAATATGCCTCAACACGCATTGCTGGAGTTGCGCCGTGCTTGCGACACAACTCCAGCAATGCGTGACTTTTCTATCAACATATGCGTCAGAATTTCTGACGCATCTGTCAATCTTTGCGTCATGGTGCGCCGTATTGTAAATACGGCACATCCATGATGATGCAAGGGTTTTGCATGGTGGCGCAGGGACAGTGACACATCTCTACAGATGCGTCACTTTCTTGTAAATCTGCCCCTAGATCCTTTGGCATCAATAACAATTATTTTGTTTTGGCGTAAACTGAACCAATGTGTCTTGCATTGAAAAAAATACCGACAAAGGATTGTGTCTTGTTTGTATATGATGCATGGGTGCCAAACATTGTGGTGCATATTTATAATAACTGACGCATCCCTGCATATCAGCAGGGATGCGCCAGTTATTGTGCGCCCCAGCTCCGCCACCATGGATGCGCCGCATTTATAATGCGGCGCACCATGGGGCAAAAACGGCACAGATGCGTCACGCATCTGTGCCGTAAAAGTGGCGCATTGCTGGAGTTGCGTCGCAAGCGTGACGCAGCTCCAGCAATGCTCTAGGGGGCCCTATCTTCACAATGCTGCGTCAATCCTTCCGCCTGCTTCAAGCAGGCGCAGGGTTTTGACGCAGCATGAGCTCAAAAGTGACTGAGTGAAATCTTGTAGATTTCACTCAGCCACTTTTAGGAGGCGTTCCTGCGCCGGAACGCCCCCACCTGCACAGGAACGCCTACATGTGGCACAGGGCTTTACAACGTGACGCATCTCCCAGATGCGTCACGTTGTAAATACCCCGCACCATGGCGCAGGATTTGCGCCGCTGCTGCGTCACAAAAGTGACGCAACGGCGGCGTAAATGAGGCGCAAGTCAAACATAAATCTGCCCCTTTATATCTGAGTGTACGTTCAGAGGTAAAGTAGTCCTTCATGCGTGATTCACAGGAGGTGAAATGATACACCCAAAAGTCAGTAGCATGAGGTGAGAGATGTAAATTCATTTGGGCTGATTTAAGATGTGATTGAAACTGTGTCAAACAATGGCTGAATGGGGCTATGTCAAACAAGCCAATGATTGCACAAGAGAGACCAAAATCCAATAGTATGTAAACAATAGGCCAGGCAGACTGTATCAGAGTCAAGCAGAACTAAAAACCAGACCTGGATGTGCTACACAAGAAACTGAAAAATTTAAGAACTCTGAAAAACGCTCAAAAAGTTTAAGAGCAGCCTCTAAAAAAGTACGACAGGTAGCACATTTAGCAACAGCGGAAAACTAACATTTGTGTTTTAAAAAATAGCAATGTTAAAAAACACAATTCTTTGTTTTTTCACAACCCAAATTATAACAAGCATTGGCAATGCAAGTAGGCCTGACTCATAACTTAGTTTCTCTTCTGTCACTGATGATTTTACACATTTACTGAGTCATCATGCATGCCCCTGTCATTCGTTAGTGTACTCATCCACCCACTGACTCATTCTACCATTTACCCCCTTACCTATCCATCATAAAATAGACACATCAACTCCCACAAGCATATGGAAGATACATTAAAAACATGCCTCCACATAAACATGGTGGGAATAGGTCCATTTATCCATCAACTGATGCATTCTAGCATTTACCTACTTACCCATCCTCAATAAAATAGGCACACAAACTCCCACAAGAATATAGAAGATAAATAAAAAGAATAAAACTAGAAAAATGAAAAACCTTGATTTACAGTTCCATTGTAGCTACAATATTTAGGAGCATTGTGTTAGGCCACCTTGGAGTGATAAAAACAATTATACTTTATGCACAATACCATTTCAAGGTAGCTGCTCTGTAGACATCATACTCGGAAGCTCTCTTCGAACGCTAATGCGAATAGCGCATCACTGTTGTACTAAACCAAGGTGGCCAATATAATTCTTTGGAACATGGTGGCCATCGTAGAATGGCAAAACAAAGATAAACTATGAACAATGCAATTCCAAGATGCTTTCCATTTTAGGAATGGTACTCTCTTGATACGAATAACATTTGCCTATTCTTATTGCCTAAAACAGATGGATTTTAATTGACAAGGGTTGTCACACAGACATTTTAACTCTCTGAAATTACGACTAAAGCAGATTGATTTACAACCCTGTTTACGATTTGAAAGACTGAAGCCAAATTGTCTTTCCACAAGATGCGGTGTAATGCAATTCTGACTGAAAGCTAACATTTGCCCATCTGTCCGTAGGTTTTTCATGAAATTTAAAGCCGGACAGATCCCTTATGTAGACAATTTGTGGATTAAAAGATATGGAATGCAATTCCACCCCAGTTGTCAATACTGTGGAGCTATGATACAGGGCTTGAATCAAGTTTTGTGTTTTTTTTCGCCTAGTTTCAAGTATTTGTAGATACAATTCATTAGACCTATCTTTTTAAATAACCAGAAGAAACAAGCAATGAAGCACTTTGTCTACTGTTACATCTTCCTACTGTGAATATGTTACCCTTGATCTACCTTTTTGGCTCGTTTCTTAATCTGTAAGTCTTTATTTGATAATGTCGTTCTTACCATTTTGTAAGTTTTTTTGTCATCTTGTGGTTATTGACTACTATTTGATGAACTGTATTTTAATGTAAAATATTTTATTGTATTAATATATGTACTTTTCTTTTTATCTTGTTGAATTGTGGTTTTGTAATGTTTCAGTGTAACCAGTACTGATATAAAAAATAATGACTATATACATAAATAGTGACCACACAGGATGCAGCACATTGCAGATGAAATGATGGGCAAGCAACCAGTTCCATAAGATTGTCCAGGGAGCTGCAGGCCACTTATAAACGAAGAAATGGCAAAAACCAATAGTTCACTCCTTTAGGACCTTTTGGCTGTGCCAATTGCTTTTGGCAGAGCTTTATAGGATTGGGATACTGTGCCACCCTGTCAAAATTAAAAAATGAATTAAAATAGACAATGGTGGTTGCATCATTCCTCTGACGTGTTCATGAGTCAGAATGTGTGTGCGTGACAACGAAATGATGCTGGTGCCATTTGCTTTAATGCTTTATTTACAGATCCAAGATGGTGGATGCCATTTGGATCAGTAAATACAAACACAAAGTTTTTTTTTTTAACATTAAGTAAAAAAAAAAAAAAATCACCACAGGTGTTGGGTGCGCGGGAGGGAGGTAACAGAGGATCGGGTGGGTGGATGAAGAGAAAAAGCAGAACACGGAGAGCGGAGGGGAAGCTCTCCTGAGAGAGGATACCACGAGCACAGAGTGAGGGGAGAGAAACACACGTGAGGGAGAGCAGTGCAGGGGGAGAGAAGCACACAGACGAAAGAGAGCAACACAGAATGGGAAAGGCGAGATGAGCAAAGGATACATCTGGAAATTACATACACTCATGATGGGATGCTTACGCAAAACAACCAAAAGAGAGCAGCATGGGATGGGGACAAAAAGTACATGGATGAAAGAGAGCAGCATGGAGTGGGACAAGGAGGTAGGAGTTCATGAGGGAGACAGCTGGAAAACACAAACGCTCTTGTAGAGAGGAATAAACACAACATGGACAAGGCAAGACATAAAATAAGAATCAACCAAATGAGAGTGACAATAATTGCAACCAATGGTAAGCAACGGACAGGGCTTTAAACCTATGTAAGATCAGATAAGCTGACAATATGTCTTTTGCAAACTGACAGCTTACATTGTCTAGCATGCTCGACTTTAAAAGGTCAACAAAATAAATAAAAAGGGACCATAAAAGTAATAAAGACTGAAAACTAAAGGACTGACCACCAGCCTAGACAACAAAGCTCACTTATTTTCAGGCGGGTGTGCACTTAAGATAAGGGCATATGCCAGCACTCACAGGGCAATTGAGCCAACGGCTGAAATTAGCCAACCAATTTCCCCGTGCATGGAAGCATAATGAGAATGACCTTTGAACAGCAGGAGTAAGCTGTCCCAAAGACCCTAGATGTATGTATGTAGAGTTTATTTTACAAGGGCCTGACAGACACTACCCCACGTAAGAAGGGCTAGCAATGATCACCATAGCACTAACCTTCTACCCCCCAGAGGGCTTATCTGACAGGGTAACCAACACCAAAACCTTTACTCGCTGAGGTTATCTGTGAAGTTCCATGAAACAAAATACCAGCCTACAGCCTTCAACACAATGTAATAACAATCTACCCATAAAGGCCTGTTGGATTTAATAAATCACTGAGGCCCACCTTGTTCAATGCATACATGGTACCTCTGGCCACCCTAGTCAGAGTCCACTGCATAAACAACATTTCATACACTGGCAACACTCAGCTCATACTCTCCCTCTCCGCTGACCCCGCTAACAACAAAAATAATTTCCACAAATGCATGACCAGCGTCGCAATCTGGATGCAGAACAACTGCTTCAAGCTAAACACTGACAAAACGGAGGTACTCATTTTTGGGAACAATGCCAACTCCTGGATCGACACCTGGTGGTCAGCAGACTTGGGCCCCACCCCCACTCCAGCAGACCACACCAGGAACCTCTGCATCATACTTGACAGCAGACTCACAATGAAAAACCAAATCAACGCAGTCTCCTCAGCATGTTTCCTCATGCTCTGCATGCTCTGGAAAATCTTTAAGTGGATCCCCATCAGCGCCAGATGCACCATCATCCAGGCCCTCATTACCAGTTGCCTAGACAACAGCAATGCTCTCTACATAGGAGTAACCACCCAGTTACTAAACAAACTGCAGACCATCCAGAACTAATCAGCCAGGCTCATCCTCGACCTACCTAAGTGAGCCCACAACACCCCCCACCTCAAACAACTGCACTGGTTCCCCAAACACAAAAAGTGTCAGTTCAAAATGCTGACCCACGCCTTCAAAGCCTTACACAATCAAGGACCAGCCTACCTAAACCACAGACTGAACCTCCACACAACCATCAGACATCTGTGCTCCGCCTCCCTCTCCCTCACCCACACCCCGTGCTTCCAAAGAAGCAGAAACAGCGGCCACTCTTTCTCTTAGTTGGCCTGGAACAACCTCCCCCTCCACCTCCGGACCTCAACCACCCTGCAGGAATTGAGACATGGACTAAAGACCTGGCTGTTTGACTAATAGCGACCAGCAGCAACAACCGCCCCAGTGCCTAGATACCCTCACGGGTGATAAGCAGCTCTTTACAAATCCTGATTGATTGATAATAAACAGATCCAAACTGTTGCATCTGACATAACTTTTCACAATGAACTAAATCAATCCAATAGCACCCTTCATTGGTTTATCACCATAAGACACAGAGGCCTCATGAATTGCACATAAGAAAGTAAACTTATGCGGGAAACATCATTTACAACGCATGCAATACATCGCATTCCATTAAAACACAAGTCGTTACAACAACGCCTTGTTACATCCCATGCCATTACAGCACAAGTCGTTGCGACTGCTTGCTGTAGGGGACAGAAGGTGTTGGATTTGTTGGATTTTCAATCCAACACCTTCCGTACTGTTGCACACACTGGAGTTGGAATAGTAAATTATACTATTCCTAAATCCAGCGTGCCCCCTACAGCAAGTCGTTGTAACAACTTGCGTTGAAATGGCATGTGTGGTCACAAGGCGTTGTTGTAACGACCTGCGTTGTAATGGCATGCGTAGAAAACGAGTGTTATTCACTTATGCACATACATTCCATAATTCATATATGTCTCTTATGAAGATGCTAAGATACCTGTGTCTTATTATGTACTGTTACATTTTATTGTTGATTTGCTATGTTGTTTTAATATCAGCTCAAAGATCACTAAAATCTTAGTCTTCCTACGACATTTAGTATATCATCAAACATGGCCGCTATAGTAATTGCCTTCTTGGTCACGTTTTTCATCTAGCATTTCACCAGAGACTTTTTTTTAACTTCGACATGCAGTGCTAACTTAACTGGTTTCACCATTGGACGCTGCTCTGCCCATTGCAGTGTTTTTACGGAGTAAGAGTTTATTCTGGTGGTAACCTCACTGCTGTGTTGTCATTATGTCTCTTTTGGTTTTCTGAAGTGGTGTCATGCTTGTTTTCTATTTCGGAACATAATGTTATACCTTCAGCATGTTTATGTTTGAGCACATTTATTAGGTTTTGCATTTCCTTTTTTTCTAATGTAACACATGCATGATTTCTTTGATCCCCAGGGTTTGTTTCTTGAATGTTCATATTTGCTAGCCACATCAGTCGTGTTGTCTACATGGAGAACCTTTACATATTTTGGACCTTGTTAGTGCACCAATGCATGCACCATCGTGATGAGATGATCTGGGATTCTGTTTCATCCCAGATACAAAGTGTTCATATAACAAATTGGTAATAGTGCTAAGCATGAAATATTGCATTGTTGCGTTTTTGTTTTAGATATATTATTGTTTATTGCATATTGCCCTTGACAAGAGAAACATAGTCGGAAATGCACTGGGCAATGGATTACCGTTTTTCCACAAACAGCATTGCTTTTTTGAGAAAGAAATGTGTTTATAACGACGGAACCAGTAGTATGGTTATGAAATAAACTGAGTTTCTGTTGATCTTGATCACAATTTTTGTGGACCACCGATACACTCTGTGGCCTGTGACTGTAATCATTTGTGATTATAGCTTAAGCAAGTATTTCATTCCAACAGAGGCCAGCAGCAGAGTCCGAAGAATTCCAGTCAGAATTGGCCAGCTGGGCAGTTGCAGAAAAGGCCTCTTGTAACTAATTGTGTCCCTGTAGCTTGAACCGAAGGTCAGCTTTATGACCCTTGCAGTCCATTTCCATGCCCTGGGTACAAGAGGGAGAGCAGGTCCAGTCTTATAGGCTTTTAACAGGTCACAGACAGCAGCTCCAGTCCTCTTTTGTTCTTCCAAAGTTCATGAAAGTGTTTTAAGGAGGGTACAGTGGGTGCGACATTTATGCCTGGCACCAGCCTGTGGGTGTCAGTAACTTCTAGCCCCTGCCTAGCCAACAGGCCAAAGTTTTCAAGGACAACCCTGCCCACATATCATAATGTCCTGTGTGTCGTATTGCATACAATCCCACAGTGCCCCTCTCCACCTAAATCCAAGATGGTGAAACCCTTCTCCCCTAGTGCAAAGCCTGTGTGCCCATCCAAGAGGTGTGGGCAGGGAAATGAGCAACCCCTCTTCCGTGGTCACGCTGAACCAGTTCTGGGAGCAGCTCCTTTCCTTCTGGGATTTATGCCTGCTTAACAGGGGTAGCAAAGAAGAGCCTTGCCCAGGTGTCATCTAACTTTTACCTATAACACAGTAGGCCTTCTTGAAGTTTAAGTTCCTGGGCACAGCCAGATGGTTATCGTGCCAGAAGAACAGAAAATACCTTTTCACACTCCTAAGCCTTTGTCCTACTCTGTGACCAGTTTCCACACCTCATCAAGGGGGCTATTCAGCTGTCAGGTGACAGTTGAAGCTCATGCAAATGGGCATCCAGAGGCTTTAGGCAGAGAAAAGGTGACTTTCTAAATTACCTTTTCCAAAATATTTATTACAAATCAAGACCAATGATAAATACATAATTAAAAAAGCCAAATAATTAATTATAGCTATTTCTTAGCTGCAGAAAACATTATCGCATTTAATAGTGTATCCCAATGTTTTCCAATGAAACAGCCAAACCTGCTACAGTGAAAATAGCTTTTAGGGCCTTTTCACTGTAAGGACGTGTTTTACATTAAACATTTACATGTACTAATTGTAAATAGCATGCACCCTGTCTTATAGAGAGTTAGACCTTTTTAGAGGTGACCTATTCATATTTAAAAGGAAGGTTTAGGACTATCAAAAGAGATTATTTTGATAGGTCAAATTTTCTATTTAAAGCTGTGCATGGTAGGCCTGCAGTCCTCTTTACATTGTCCTTGTTGTGGATGACACAATGGGTGTCGCAGTCCAACTCTGATATTTAACTTAAAGGCCCTGGGTACACTGTGGCACCACATACTAGGGACTTATAGGGAAGTTAAATTATGGCAATCAGGGGTGTGCCAATTTCATCATGTTGAAAGGGGGTGCACAGGCCCTCTACCACGGGTTAGCAGGGTGAGATTCACAGAGTTCTACAGTCAACATAAACAGTCAGGGCAACAACTTGGGGGTATAGAATGCAAACAATGGTCATTTCCAACACACATGATATGTTAAGGGTACTTGTAGAGTGCACTACCAACCAGGGAAGGTACCTGGCACTGAAAAGCAGGGGGGCCATGGCCCAAGCCAGGGCTGAGACTCGGTGAGGAGCGATGACATCAGTTTTTTTTTTAAATACAATGGCTGACGAGGCGCCTTTGATGTGCAGGGTAAGTCATTCCAGACTATGGGAGCGCTGAAGGAGAAGGCACACCCACAGGATCTGGTTCTGTGTATGCATAGGATATAATGTTCAGTATGAATGATGCTGGTGAGTGGGGCCATATAAGTGTTGAACAGCATTGGACTGAGCTAGAATCCTGTGGTACTTCGCAGATGAGTTTGGTGGCGACCGAAGTAAAGGGAGTCAGCTGACCGACTGGGTGTGGCCCGTGAGGAAAGAGTAGATCCAGCAGAGTGCTAGGCCAGAAATGCCATCATGCAAGTGTTTAATGAGTATGGTGGGAAGATGGTATTGAATGAGGTGGATAGGTCCAACAAGATGAGTGCAGCGGTGGTTCCTCTTTCCATGAGCAGTTGGATCTTGTCCGTGGTGGCGATGAGGGCGGTTCCAGGGCTGTGGGTGGGACTGAAACTGGATTTGGTAGTATCGAACAAGAGGTGAGTGGCTAGATGTTTGTTCATGATCGTCTCTGTGACTTTTGCCGAGAAGGGTAGCAGGGAGATATGCCGGTAGATGGTTAGTGTGTTAAGGTTCGCTGATGGCTTCTTTAGGACGGGGAGGACTGTGGCATGTTTCCGGGTGTCTGGGAAGGTGGCTATGTTGATCAAGCTATTCAGGATTGGGGTGAGGGCTGAGCTGATGGGGGTCAAGTTCATTAGTGAATACATGATGAGGGCAGCGGTCTGATGGTGGTCTGGAGTGCATGGAGTGTATGGGTGCTGCAGTTTCTGGAATGGTGATGGTCAGGATCATCCTCTGGGCTTGGAAGTGATAGGTATAGCGGTTGCAAAGGTGGAGGGGTCCGTTTGGGGCTCAAAGTTGTGGCAGATGTTGGAGACTTTGCTGCTGAAGAAGAGGAACAGCTATGCGCAGAGGGACTGACACTGGTAGAGTTTGTTTCTGGAAAAATAAAATATTTAACAATGGCGAAGATTTCATTAGTGCTGTTGCTTTGGTGTTGGTTTTGACGCGCTCAGTGAGTGCCTGTTTTTGTTTTCTTTTACCCCACCTGCCCCATCGGGATGAGTCGCAGGCACAAAGCTGGCAGACCCTTTCCCTTGTTTTCTGAGAGTGCATATATGATAAGCTGTCAAGATGGGGCTGGAAAATCTAAACATAGCAAGCCTTCACCAAAAGGAACTCCTGCCCACACTATGGGGCATATTTATGAGAGCCTTGCATCACATTTACACCATGCAAAGTGGTACATGTGTGACGCAAGGCTCTTAGTCAGATTTATGATGCTATGCAAAGCCACCTTGCGTGGCTTTGAGTGGCCTCATAAATCTTAAGGCAACATAGCGCAAATCGCTGCGTCGCCTTATTCTGTGCAAATGAGGCATTCCAAGGGAATTGAGGTGGGTGTTTCCATGCAACTCCCATGGTTTTTGATGCATTCCCAGATTTACAAGGACTTGTAAACCTGGAAATGCATCAAAATCTTACACCTCCGGAGTTGAGATGTAACGAGGAGAAATATATCTATTTCACCTGTTTTTTCCACTTTCTGTGTGTGCTGCATTCTGCAGCGCACATAGAAAGAAGGAAACGCCTCTCAGGATTGTTTTTCTGTAAGAAGGTGCCCCTTCCTGCACAAAAACAATCCTGCTGACAGCACAGGCACTCTTGCACCATGGTGCAAGGGTGCCTGGGTTGGCTGTAGGCTGCAGAAACGGCACCAGCGCAAGGGTTAAATGACAGGAATGCACTGTATTGGATAAATACGGTCCATTCCTGCCCTTTCACTTTGGTGTAGGGCAGTGCAACAAGGTGACTTGCTGCACTGCCCTATGCCATATCCCTCTAAATGAGGGCCTATGTGTCACCAGTACGGTATAACCATGTGCAAGTGTTTAAAAGAGTGCATGTGACTCACTAAAGAAAATGGGAAGAAGTCCTCTCATGAACATGATACTTTAGATGTAGAGAGGTTTGCGGATTTACAAAAGAAGTTGAAAGATCCCAAAAACAAGGTAGAAGCTGGAAAGTGGCTGCTCTTTTAACAATGGCGCAAGGAGACTATGATAGCAAATGATATCATGAATCCCAAAGCTGGAGTACCTGATAAGTCACCTCGGGATAGAATTAATGCTTAGACTCCCTCTGTTCTGTCGCCCTCCTTTCTATTCCCCCGGATCACTGAAACAGAAGAGAGAATGAATGGAAGGGAAACTTGTTGTATATGTTATGTTCCCCTTGCTGGGTGTGGAGGCCAGGACTGCAGCCGTTGTTGCATCAGGAAATGAGCTCCATCTCCGGGACCGCTGATGTGTGCAACACAAGGAGTTAGATAGTAAAGCACCTGGTAGAGGGGTGTGAGTGACTAAACAAGATGGCAAAGTCATTCCTGTGAATTAGTCCAGAGATTGAGTGCATTCTGTCTCAGCTGGGTGCATAGATCCCTGAGAGTGCAGCCATACAATCAGTAGAGAGAGCTTATGCTGTATAGCAGACTGGTTAAGAGACACTTCCCTTCCTCTCCCCTGATGCTTCTTTTAGATTCCTCCCATTGAGGGTTTATTCTGCAGCCTCGGGTAGCGTTGCGATCCATTTCCCCTGAACCCACTCTGACCTGAGTAGCATTAATAAACAATTCCCCAACATTGTGCAAACCCAAGCCAGTTCTGCAACAAATTACAGAGTGTGTTCGAAGTGTAATTACCAAATTGGGCATATAATAATAGTTGTTGCTTTTGGTGGCACCACGTGGGGTGATAGATTGGTTGGTGGAAATTTCAGTGCGGCTGAGACAGTACCGTAAATGACGGGGCATTGAGCACGGAAAAGGATGCTCTATTGAATACAGCTGTGTAAACTGTGTGAATGTCTGTATCCGTCTGTCTGTTGGTGTGTAAGCGGCTGCATGGGTTTGCGAATAGCTACATGAGTGTCTATATGGGCTATTGATTGGTTGGCTGAGTATCTGTATGGGTGCCTGAGTGTTTCTGTGGGTGGGGTGTGTGTGACTCTGTGCATAGATGTGTGAGTGGGTGATTCACCGGGTACATTGTTTCAAGAGTGCATCTGTGATGGACTGTATGGGTGGGTTAGTGTGTGTATGGAGTGCGTGTATGGGTGTGTTAGTGAGTGAATGTATATCTCAGTGGTACATGTGTGAGTAACTACATATGTGAAAGGCAGTATATATGTGTGTTGGAGTATATAAATGGCTATAAGTGAGAGTGGGTGATTGTGAGAGTGGCTGTATGGATGAGTGTGTGCTTGTATCAGTGATTGTATAAGAGCATAAGAATGTGCTAGTATTTGTATGAGTAATTGAGCTGGTGTGTGTATAACTGTATAGGTGAGTAAATGGCAGTGTGATTAATTATTTGCATGACTGACTAGATGTGTGCGTACCTCTATGGATGAGTGGCGGTGTGTGAGTGTCTATATATGTGTATGAGTGCATATGATAGTCCTGTACTGAGTGACCATAAGTATGAGTAACTGTACAGGTGAGTGAGTGGATGTGTGTGTAAACCTAAGAATCAGTGAGTGGCTATGTAGTTATTGAGGTTGGAGTGTCTATGGTTTTGAGAATGGCAGTCTGTAATTTAGAGTGGGTGTCTCAAAGGTTATATTAGGGTGTGAGAAGATGCATCAATTTATCACATGGATGATGTCATCAGTGATGTCATTTGAGATGTCATCAGTGATGTCACTGACCATGTCATGAGTGATGTAATATGTGACGTCATCAGCAGTGCAGTGAAATGTCCAACTAACTATAACTTTTCCTAAAACCTATGGTTTTTTCAGTGAATTTCTGAGGCTTTTAAAATGCTAATTTCTAACTATAACATGCCTGAAACCTATGGTTTTATCAGTGAATTTCAAAGGTTTTTTAAATGCTAATTTCTAACTATAACGTGCCTGAAACCTATGGTTTATTAAGTGAATTTCAAAGGTGTTTAAAATGCTAGTTTCTAACTATGCCTACAGAGGTTGGACATCTGAAGAAAGAAGAAAAAATGCACAGAAGGAAACAAAAGAAATGCAGAAAGAAGCAACAGAAGTCCACAAAGACGAAGAAAAGTTCAGGAAGAAGCAAGACGTGTAGAAAGAACCAACAGAGGAGCAGAAAGAGGCCTTGTTGCAAAATCATCCTGTGCCCACAACTTTTTCAGACGGGTACTGGTGGTAACTGACTCTGACTAACCAGGCCTAGAGCCAGTGCTATGCTAAAAGACACTTAGAATACAGTGAAAACACCTACATACACTAGGGAACACTATGCGTTGGGGTACCCCTGTGATTAGCATGACCTCCTCTGTAAGGCCCTAGTACATAATAGGGCAGGGGGATTACAACTACCTCTAAGTCAGAGGTGCAGAAATATGCTACTTTAACTAGTAGTCACGTTTCCAGAGTGGTAGAGAAAGAGTGCTGGGCATCCTCCCAACACTCAGGAATTCTGCTGCGTAGGATTTACAGGAGGTACCAGGAGAGATTCTTGGCCGCCAAACTCCCTCAGGACTAATTTGAACTTCATCCCCCATCCCGTAGTCTGCCACGAGGCACGTTTGCAGAGTGGTAGAGAAAGGGGGGCATTGCCTCCGAAGAAGTCTTAGCAATCCCACTGTGTGGGACTTACTGGAGGCAACAAGAGGGGTAATTGGCCCCCAAGGACATCCTTGGGGGCCAACTTGCCAAACTATTACCTCCAGTCAGTCCCACACAGCAGCACTGGTAAGTACTCGTATCAGGCCACGCCCACTTTGCCCACCACTCTACAAACGCTCTCCCTGGCACACCCTTGGATGGGGAGTGAAGTCCCCTTCACTGCTGGGGGTCCTTTAGGGGCCAACTAGCCTACCTTTTACCTCCAGTAAGCCCCACACAGTGGGATTGGTGAGAGGTAGACACAGGCCATGCCCCCTTTCTTCACCACTCTGCAAACGCACCCCCAGGCACGTTATAAGTTGGGGGATTAATTCCCCTTGAATCCTGAGGGTCCCTGGGGTCTACCTAGCCCACCAGGTACCTCCAGTAAGCGCCACAGAGCTGCGTTGCAGAGAGGTGTAAAAAGGGGCGTGGCCTGGCCCACCTCTCTGCAACGCAGCGCAGTGGCGCTTACTGGAGGTACCTGGTGGGGTTGTTGGCCCCCAGGGACTCTCAGGATTGAAGAGGAATTGATTCCCCAACTTAAAATGTGCCACAGGGTGTGTTTGCACACGTCACCTCAGTCCCCGCCCCCTCCCTTCATCACTGTGCAAACACGCCCGTGGTGCTTTTTAAGTTGGGGGATTAAGTCCCCTTGAATCCTGAGGGTCTCTGGGGTCCAACTAGCCTACCAGGTACCTCCAGTAAGCGCCACAGAGGTGTGTTGCAGAGAGGTGTAAAAAGAGGCGTGGCCTGGACCACCTCTCTGCAACGCAGGCCTGTGGCGCTTACTGGAGGTACCTGGTGGGCTAGTTGGCCCCCAGGGGCCCTCAGGATTGAAGGGGAATTAATTCCCCAACTTAAAACGCACCACAGGGTGTGTTTGAACACATGTCACCTCAGGCCCCGCCCCCTCCCTTCACTACTCTGCAAACGCGTGCCGTGGTGCGTTTTAAGTTGGGGGATAAAGTCCCCTTGAATCCTGAGGGTCCCTGGGGTCCAACTAGCCTACCAGGTACCTCCAGTAAGCGCCACAGAGCTGCGTTGCAGGGAGGTGTATAAAGAGGCGTGGCCTGGACCACCTCTCTGCAACGCAGCCCTGTGGCGCTTACTGGAGGTACCTGGTGGGCTAGTTGGCCCCCAGGGACCCCCAGTATTGAAGGGGAATTAATTCCCCAACTTAAAACGCACCACAGGGCGCATTTGCAGAGTGTTGCTGGGAGGGGGCGGGGCCTCCAGCACGATTGCGTCTTTTTTTATTTTTAAGAAGGGGGGCTGTGTGGCCCCCCTTTCTTTCCTATTTCCTATGACCCCTATTTTTTTTTAAATGGAAGGGGGCCACGTGGCCCCCCTCCCGAGGCTATATTCGGCCCCAGGGTCCCCATCCCCCGGGGCATGGTTAGTGTTTTTTTTAAAATTTATTTGTAGGGGGGCTGCGTGGCCCCCCTCCTCTGGCCATTTGTGGCCCCGGGGACCCTATCCCCCGGGGCCTGGCCACTTCGTTGGGGACCGTGGGGGGAGCCCCAATGCCCCCACGATCCCTACTGGCTGCCCGCCTCCTGCGGGAGCCGTCATTGGTTTTCCACATGGGGAGCTGCTAACATGCAGCTCCCCGTGTGGAAAAGCAATCTGGTTTGGATTTTGGAAGAGAGAGCTGGTTTCCTGCTCTCTCTTCCAAAATCCAAACCACAGTTTGCCTGCCATAGCAAACAGCAGTGTCCTGGGGGTGGGCACACTGGGACACTGCAGGAGCCGGACCTGGGGGGTGGCGGTCCCCAGGGCCATGAAGGGCTCCAGGAGGGGGGCAGTGCAGCTCCCATCCCAACCAATACACAGCCCCCGGGAGGTGGTGGTCCCCAGGCTCGGGGTCAGTAACGGACCCCCAAATTTGCATTATAGTGCCCCGGGGAGGTGGCGGTCCCCGGGGCGTGGAGGGGGGGCTTGAGCCCCCCTCCCACACAGGTATTTTTTTTTTAAAGAAGCGCCGGGGGTGGCTGTCCCCGGGACTGCGGGGGGGCAGGGTGCCCCCCACTAATAATTAATGAAAGCCCCGGGGGTGGCGGTCCCCGGGGCTTGGGGGGCCTTCAAGGCCCCCAAACATTAAACAAACAATCCCCGGGGGTGGCGGTCTCCGGGGCTGCGGGGGACCATGTGCCCCTGCAAATATTTTATCAAAGCCCCGCGGGTGGCGGTCCCCAGGGCTGCAGGGGTCCCCCTGGTCCCACGCAATTTTATTTCAGCATGCCCCCGGGACCTGGCACCCAGCGCAAATTCGGCCGATTTGTTTTTTTAAAAAAATGCTTTTTTGGGCCCTGGGGGCCCTTGTGAGACCACCTGAGCAGGCCTAGGGGGTCAGGGTGTTTCTACCCTGCCCCCTTTTCTCGTTTTTTGCGTTTCTTTTTCTGTTTTGGAGTGTTGACAGCCAATTAGAATGCAGCTCGAGGTCGGGAGGGTGCGCAGATACACCGCGCATCTAAATATCGAAACTTTTATTTTTTGATTTTCTCAGCAACTACTGAACAGATTTACACCATTTAAAAAAAGGTCTCTTTCTGAACCAAGGGCTACCTTTTTGCTAAATTTGGTGTAATTCCGTTCAGCAGTTCAAGCTGTAACCGTGTCTAAAGTTTTCTATGGGAAATGGATTTACCGACCTCTATTTTTTGAATTTCTCAGGGACTACTGAACGGATTTACACCATTTAACAAAAAAGGTCTCTTTCTGAACCAAGGACTACCTTTTTGCCAAATTAGGTGTAATTCCGTTCAGCAGTTCGGGCTGTAGCCGTGTCTAAAGTTTCCTATGGAAATTAACATTGAGAAAACAAGTTTTGGGACCCCCCTTTTTTCTCGGCCCCCGCCTGCCGAATCACCTTGACCGGAGCAGGCCATAAGTTTTGAAAATTTCGTGAAGATTCGGCAACCGGCGTCAAAGTTATTGGGAAAACAAAAAACGCTTTTCCTATGGAAATTAGGTCCTAACTATAACTACCTACTGGCGGCCGTCAGTAGGTAATATATATATATTTCCCCTACTTCACCATGGGAAAATGTGTTTACCAGCTCATAGAAAATAACTTCCCCAGCAGTTCACCGCTCAGGGTGCAAACATATAAAAAGGAAATAAATATATAAAACTATCTTCGATGAATAGCAGGAAATGGTTACACAGCTTTTACCGTAATAACTGAAAATTTGAAATCCTTTTGTACACTGCTTTGTATAACTGCACCCATCTAATTAAGTCATGTACATGTAGGTCACAGATATTATATCTCAGACTTAGGTCCATGATCCCAATGCTGTATTCTGTGGCACTACTAACAGTATACAGTTATCTCTTAAGCACGCTAAACACCTACGAATATTGAACAATAATAGAAAGCCATTTAATGTTATGTTTGACAGCCTAAATGTGTCAGTAATGTTCTCTCAGTACTTGGAAAGAATTATTGGTATGCACAGCTCTGTACAGCATAATAATAGCTGTTTTTAAAGCGCGAGAGGGTAATCTTGTGTGCCATTTTGTACATTTGGAACATTGTTATTGATTAATTTTCTTACAGTTGTATGTACCTAAGTGTGTAAAATTAGACAGGGATTGGCGGATTCCATGGGTGGCCGGCACGGCTCGCGGGTGGGGGGGAAGGGGAGGTGGCTCGCGGGATGCTTAAAAAAAATAATAATATTAAACTAAAACTTACCTTGTCGCCGGGTCCTGCGTCTTCACTGCCTGTGTATGACTCCAGGTCAGAACAGGAAGCAGGCAGCCAGGCTCCCACTCCTAAGCCAATCACAACGCTCCAATGGAGCATTGTGATTAGTCAGAGTGCCATGACACGGCACTTAGCCAGGGGCTGTAGTGGTGGGCATGTTCTCCATGCAGGCTGTAATGCAGCCTGAATGGAGAACAGGGGAGTGCGCATGACTGTTTTGGACGGCCTGAGAGTGCCGACCAAACAGTCATTGCGCACAGGAGTGTCTACAACTCCTCCCCAGCAGCTCCGCCCCACCCCCTCATGCACTGCCGCACCTGCAGGAAAAAATAAAATGATAAAAACATTCCGTTATTATCATTTTATTTTTTCCTTCCTTTGCTGCTGCTGGCAGTGGGGCGACGCACCTCTACCTTAGCGGGGGAACTGCCACTGGCAGATTCTACAGGATTGCCTTTTGTACAGTGCATGCACACGGACACAGAACATACAGAATTGTATGCACACACACTTACAAAGAATCAAACAGAGCAGACCAAGAGGTAGAGACAACACACACAAGCACACCCGCATGCACACAAACACAAAAGGAAGGGGTCTCTTTCATGACAAACTAAAGCGATTTGTCATAAAATGTCAGTAGACAGACTCCCCGACTTGTGGCACAGTTTGAAAGGCTTGTACCTAACGGTTATTAATTGGCTGCACCAGCCATTAGTCATGGCCTGGATATTGATACAGTTTTCACCAGTGTTAAAAATGGGCCAGGGGTGATCTCTATTTCCAGGGAAGTCAAGTACTCTGTTGATGAGATGCCTGGTGATGAAGATGATATACCTCTGGAGACTGAAGCAGCGAAAAATGAGGAGCACATTTACAAATCCCTTGCGCCACAGGAGCATCACTTTTGTGGCGCTCCAGTGGCTCACAGTGCAGGCCCATATCTGCAAGCCCACGCAAAGCCATCCTGCGTGGCTTTTCATGGCCGTGTAGATAAGGTGTCAGGCCGTGAAGTGGAAGTCACTGCGTTGCCTTACATTGCAATAGGGAGGCATGCCTTTGGTGTAGCTTGGGTGTTCCCATGCAACACCCATGGATTTTGACATTGCCCCAGATTTACAACGTAGTATGAATCTGGGGCAGCGTCAAAAACGTACGCCTCCCCAGAGCTGGTGTAACGAGGAGGAATGTTTACTCATTTTTTCCCCTTTCCAAGTGTGCTGCATTCCGCAGCACACAGAGAATGAGGAAAACACCCCTCGTGATTGTTTTTGTTTAGGAAGGTGCCCCTTCCTGCACAAAACAATCATTCCAACAATAGAGACACCCTTGCACCATGGTGCAAAGGTGCCTGCCTTGGCACAGGGCTGCAAAATGTGCGGCGGTGCTGGCTGAAAGGACAGGAATGCACCGAATCTTGTAAATACAGTGCATTTCTGCCCTTTCGAATTGGGGAAGGGCAGCGCTGCCCTACGCCAATCCTTTGTAAATATGCCCCTGAATATTTTACGTTTTTGAAACAAACGGCGATTGAAAATGTATCAACATTTTACTGCTGAGTAATGATTAAACATGGAACTGGAAGCAGTGGAGAGTGCAAGTGCTACAATGTTATCAGACACAGTTGACAACTTCTGTTCTGCTTTCTTTGAGTGCTGCCACAATCCATGTTTATGTGCTGGAATCTTGAAGCTTCCCAGAGCAGTAGCCTGCACCAAGGGTTGCTGCCTTACTAGAATGGCACTTGAGTATTTTACCTATAAAGTGTTCTGCAACATTCAAAGTGAGCATCTCCTAAGAAGCATAAGTTCCTCTGAAGACCTTTAATGAAGGTGAAATGCCACAGGGTCAGGAGTTTACCCCAGTGAATAATAGACTGAACAAACAATGTAAATGAAGGAGATTAACTCATTCAATTATGATCAATATTTTACTGCTAAAGATTTGAAAATGAAATGCTAGACACAAGTCTACCTTTACATCAATGCTGAAGGCACACGCTTGTGAACAGTTCTGTACTGCTTTGTTTGAGCTCTCCCACAATCTGTCTTTTTGTGCCAGAAGCAGTACTCAATTTGTGCCTGTAGTGGGTACTGGCACCAATTTTTGAGGACCGAGAATTTTTTTTCATCATCAGTCTTTGTCACAGGACTAGTGAGAGTAAGGTAGAGGAGGAGGAGAGAAGAAAAAGGAATATAAGAAAACAGTTAGAAAACCCGTAAGAGAGAAATAGTGACATTTAGCATGGAGTGGTGAAAGAAAGAAGCAAGAGTTGGAATCTAGACTATGCAGTCTTGGTAACTGGCAATGCGAGCAAACTTCAGTGCCTAAAATGGGCCTAAATCTTTGGGCAACTGCATTTATTTCTCCTGTGGTACACCCCAGTGCAGTGCATACCGCTAGGTGCCCTTACATAAGTATGTAAGGGCACCAAAAGTTATCCATTCTAGGGCATACCCTTCGGTGCCCTTACGTACATATGTAAGGGCACTGAGGGGTACGCGCTGCACTGTAGTACAGCGCATAACCCTTGGTGTCCTTACATTAGTATGTAGGGGAACTGAGGAGGATGCACTGCACTGGGGTGCACTGCTTAATATTCAGTGCCCTTACATAGTTATGTAATGGCACCAAGGGTTATGCACTGGAGCGGATACCCCTCGGTGCCCTTACATACTTATTTAAGGGCACCGAGAGGTATGCACTGAACATTAAGGGGCATATGTACGAGCTCCTATCGCCACCACAATGTCACTTTTACCAACGTTGTGGTAGTGATAGGAGCTACACCTTATGTACAAGGAACACTTAACGTGGCTTAACGCTGCCTTGTACATAAGGCCCCCTTTCATGCTATGGTTTGCGTGAAAGGGGCATGCAGTGAGTGTTGTGGTGGGCGTTCCACCGCAACACCCTTGTATTTGACGCTGCCCCCTGATGTAGAAGAGTGGCGTACATAGGAGGCAGTGCCAAATTTAAGGCCAGGATAACCCTGGTCTTAATTTGGGGAAAAGAGGAGAAATGCATTATTTATCCTCGTTTTTGCTTTTTCTATGAGTGCTGCCTTGTGCAGCACATATGGAAAAACCAAAATCCCATGGATTGTTTATGTACAGGAAGGTGTCCCTTCCTGTACATAAACCAACCTTTAAAAAATGCAATTTTGTCACTTTCATGAAGCTGCACATATGAAAGTGACAGAATGGCATTATAGGATTGTTTATGTGCAGGAAGGGACACCTTCCTACACATAAACAATCTCCCCTGCAGCACGCAGACACCCTTACTCTATGGTGCAAGGGTGCCTGCGTTGGCGCTAAGTTGCTACACTTAGCGCCATCACAGGGGGAAACGCAGGGCTGCACCATATTCTTGTAAATATGGTGCAGCCTTGTGTTTTAGAAGTGGTGGAGCGTGTCATTAAGTCAAGGAGCCTAACGACACGCTCCGCCACTTCCTTGTACATATCCCCCTGAGATTCCCACTCTGCCCCTTCGCGGAATTCAGTGGAATTTTAATGTCATTCTGCGAAATGAAATTCTGCCAATTACACCCACCCCTAAAATGCCTTATTAGATATTATTATCGCTAAACACAAAAGACCCCTTCACAAAAACGTACGTAATGAGATCAAGGTATTCAGAGTCAAAGGTAAAAAAAGGACTTAAAAAATCACAACAGTTCGGAAAACCATTTGAAAGTGAGCCACAATCAGATCCTAGCATTACTTTCATACAGCTTGCAAATCAATGTCAAATATTCCAATTGAAATGACTTCTTTTGCTTCTTACAATCGAGTCAAATAGTAGACATTTTCATCGAGCCAGATTCACATTTATAGACTTATCCACAAAGCCCATATGTCTGAGCTTCGCCTAGAGAAAGGTTTTTGTGTTGGACACAAAGATCTGCAGTGTGTATAGTTTTGTAAGGTGTTGCATCACATGATTGCTGACATTTACTAATAGTCATAGAAGCGAGGACAGGCAGTGAATGGGCCTGGATATTCCTCTCTCCACCTACCCACAGGTCTGAGCAGGTATGATGCACCCTGGTGGGCTGTGGGAGAAGCTATCAAAGCGTCCTGGCAGGGCTGGCCCCCCTTTTATGAAATCTAACAGGACAGAGCAGGGCAGCTTTATGTTTCATGAGCTAGAGGCAGAACTTGCTTCCTTCTATGGACAATATTAGCGTTGCTTAGCATGGCTGCTGCATTTGTTTATTTCCAGTGAGAAAGTATATAAGTACTTATCGGAGGCATGCTTTTCTTTCAACGGGTTTAAATCAATGCTTCACTGCAGGAAAGCCATACACTTAAAGGGGAAGTGTCAGCACGTCTTAGCGTGGCTGGTTTTCTTATAGTAACCCAGTATCAGCTATACTAAGGGCCACTGGAATTATTCAGCAGGAGAGGGACAAATTATGCGGCAAGATAAGGCAAATTATGTGGCATAATGCAGCACATTTTGTAGTAGTCGTACTTCATTATTTCGTCATTATTAAACTTGGCAACACTCTCTAGGCATTGGTTGCCCCTCATTAGTACCAGTTTAATACCCAAATAGAGTAATAGGCGACAGGAGGTGACCGGTCCAGCTTTGCAAAGGGCCTTACACTACGTGGAAACATGTGTCGCTGCATTTTTTATGACTTTTGAACCATTGGAGCTAGAAACATTTTTTCCCTATAATCTGCCAATTATGCAGCAGATGATGTATTATGTGGCAAATGCAACAAATCTATAACTATGGAAAAATCGTCACTGCCGCACAATCGCATAATTCAAGTAGCCCTGGCCATTCTTTTTTTAAGCAGTATCGGCATGGATTTGATTCCTTGCTATGCCAACTTCACAACATCATTATGGAAAAATAGAGCACATTTACTTTACTTTCGACCCATCCATGTTAATTAAACACTCAAAATTACTAATTTTAAATCCTCACAACTTCGCCACAACAATATTTCAAGAAAAAACTCAGCTTGAGCTGCAATGAAAGAGGCTGAAATGCTCTGTGAATGTATATATACCCAAAACCATGATTTTGTATGTTCTTTAGTATAGTCCCAGTATGAAACATTTTGGATTTGGTCTGATGGAGTGTCTGGCACAGACCATGACTGCGTGCCTTATTTAAAAAAAAATAAAGGGAATGCGCAAACTCAGAGTATTTGCAGCACACATAGAAGTAGCAAATCACCATTGTTTAATGATTGTTTATGGGCAGGAAGGTGTGCTTTCCTGCACATAAACAATCATTAATGGCATGTTGCTCTTTATATGAGTGCTGCAAAATGCAACACACATAGAAAATGCAAAACTGAAGAGCAGTAAAAAGATTTCTCCTTGTTGCGTCATTCTAACGCCTTCTATTGCATGGCATTCGTTTTTGCCGCTGGCTCAGTTCTACTCCTCCATGTAAATTCGAGGCAGTGTCAAAAAGCAATGGGTGTTGTGGTGGAACGCCCACAGCAACACCCATTGCTAGCCCCTTGCACGCAGATATCCCACTTTGTAAATGTGGTCAAAAAAGTGGCATTCTGGTGGCGCAATCCCCCTGTAAATATGCCCCGTAGTCTTCTGTTCCATTCGATCTGACCTATGTACTTCCCCCACTACGATCTGACTTGCCCTCGTTTTATGATCCCACCACCAAAATCAATGCTTTTACTGTGTATAAGCCCTGCTTACTTGCTGTAACTATTTCTTGTGATAACTCCTGCACACACCCACCGTTGTTAACGTACGAGATTAATTACTAGTGTTGTGACCAGCTGTAACCCTGGTATTCTGCTTGTTGTAAAGCGCAGTGATGCTTTTGGGCCATGTCTGTGCTATATAAAATTTCAAAAATAAAAATAAATAAATACATTCCATATCTCATGAGGCATGCTGCTTCACCAACAGACCAATGAAGACCCATGCTTCGTGTAGAGAAAGTCTGTTTTCCCTTTTATCTTTTCTCCCCAGCCTGCTCTTTCTCGACCTAGTTCCACCCTCTTTTAACCCTTATGTTCCGGAAAGAGGAGTCACCCTTTCTGTGCAGTACCTTAGAGGACACGACACAACCGCATGTGCTCTGCAGGAATTCAACAAACATAACAATGGGTGGAATGAGGATTATCATATACAATCGAGGCATTCGTGCATGTCTCCCCATCCTTGCTCCCGTTCTGTCCTTATGAAGATATCCTATGGCATCAGCAACATGGTTGAAGCATGTCCCAAAACAAAAAAACACAACACAAAAACACAAGCTGCAATACCTGTGATCTTAAGGCTGCAAAATCATTTCTCAGCAGCTGCCAAAACGGCTCTCCCCGGAGCAACAGCTGTCTTATCCTGACTTGAAACAGTTAGTGCTGAATAAAAGTACATTGAAGCCTATGACAAACAGACATATCAGCGAATAAAAACAGATGCTGGCCTCAAGAGTCGACCTAAACACAGAAGGCGGGACGGAGCCGCTGAGAAAGTACAGAAGGTAAATGAGGGTCCTGGCCCATCTGCTGGTTGTAAGGTATGGTTGGCTTCCACCATTTCTTCACTGGCCCAAACTGGACAAATAAAGCTTCCATTGCCAGAAGGGGGTAACCATATGAGGTAAACCAGTACAGCATGCTAAACACCCCCACTGTCCTATATCAAAGACAAATAATAAGCCAGGATATTGCCAAAACCACCACCTTATCCAAATGGAACTCGCACAAAACCTTTGGGCCGAAGGAAAAACCGAACTGCATGACTAGCACTTGTGGTAGGGATGTAAATAGGGCTCTCAGCAATCCAGGGGCCCCAGATCCCCAAATGCTCCAGAACATCTTAACCCACTCCCCGTCCCTGGACAAGTAGAATGCCTTGATCGCAGCCCACTGAAACATCATGGTAGCCAGAGCTGGTTAACTCATGTAAACCTTCCAACAAAAACTTGAGGATCTCATAAGGTGGACAGAGCAGACAATTGACTCAATGAGACAGATACCAAGACTGAAACAAAACCCAGTGATGAGAGTAAGCTCGCTCGGTAGACAGGCCAGGATTTACTGACCTGCCAATGCAGCTTTGCCATAAAGCCCCAAGTGTTGGAGCTCTAATCTCTATACCTGGAGACTGACGATTTCAGGTGGGACAGTTCAAGACTGATCAGAATCAAAACTTGAAGAAGATACGATCCACTTCCTGGACCCCGACTGGAAGTGCGTCTCCTCTACCTGGAAGTGGGTTGAGAGGGGTGGAGCCAGGCCAAAGAAGAGCAAACCATGGAGTGAAGCTGAAAGGAAAAAAGCACTTCTGTGCGTGAAGCATGAGTCTTTGTGGGTTTTTCAGTGAGGTAATGAGGTAATGATTGGGACAAAGTTTAATTGAATGCCTTTGGTGGTCTCAATAGTTGGCCCTGCTTATTACCTGTACCTAGATAGACGGCCAATCTTTGGTTTTATGTCAAATATCGAATACAGAAATATTTACCTATGATAATATAGATGGCAAGATATCGATTTGCACAATTTTACATACATAGCGAAGCGTTGATTTACTATTTGACCAACAAGTGTGCTTACTTTAACGATACAGTTGCATTATCTAATAGCAGCTACTGTTGCAGTTCTCTATTTAAAAGGAGATGGACCAATCCACACCACCCTATATCAGGAACATTCCTTTTCTTTTGAGTATGGCACTCAGTTAGCAGAGTATAACTATTTATTGACAATAGTGTACATATGTTTTGCCTCGGAGCCCCTAGAGTCAGGTATAGGCAGAGTGTGCAAAACAATCTCTGGTATAAGTTGGCACCTAGGCTTGATCTGCATGCAGTCCGTTTAAACTTTAAGGGGCAGATTTATAAGCTCCGTACGCCACATTTGCGCCGCCGTTGCGTCACTTTTGTGACAACGTGTATTTACAACGTGACGCATCTAGGGAGATGTGTCACGTTGTAAAGCCCTGTGCCACATGTGGACGTTCCGGCGCGGGGAGGGGGTGGGCATTCCGGCGCAGGAACGCCTCCTAAAAGTGGTTGAGTGAAATCTACAAGATTTCACTCAGTCACTTTTACAGCCATGCTGTGGCAAAACCCTGCGCCTGCTTGAAGCAGGCGTAAGGATTGACGCAGCATATTAGGCATAGGGGCACCCAGAGCCTTACTGGAGCTGCGTCACGCTTGCGACACAACTTCAGCAATGCGTCACCTTTACAGCAGCAGATGTGTCATGCATATGTCTATTCTTGCCCCATGGTGCGCCGCATCCATGGTGGCACAAGAGGTGTCTGCCGTGACGCAAAATGACTGGCGCATCCCTGCTGATATGCAGGGATGCGCCTGTTATTGTAAATCTGCCCCTAAGAATACAGGATGTTAAAAAGAAACTACACCCTCTTAAGACTCTACTGTTTTACTTGTTAGAACAAGCCTGACCCTCATGTAGTCCTCACCAAATCCTACCAATAGATGCACCCAAACTCAAGCGACATACAACACACACAATTTCATTTTGTCTCTATTCATTAAACTGAAAAACAACTACAATTCAGTAGCTTTGTGTGAACTAGTAAGTTCGGGGATCTCCATTCCTTCAGTGCCCCGGCTGGTCTGACTGACCCTCTTTAGCAGCACAAAGCTGCTATAGACATAGTAAACCTTTAGTAAGCCTGCGCAGCGCAGCACGATCTGCAGCATCTCATGATTATGCACAATGATGTCCTCCACACCATGGTTGAAGCACTTCTTAGAACCTCTCACACCTCGCACAACACCTCCCATGGAGGCCAAACTACATCCAACGCTCGTAGGCGTGGAACTTGGTTCTGGCTGCATTACGGACCCTTGAGGAGTCGCTGGGGAATCTGCCATCGCGGAATCTGCTCCTGAAGCTTGCCATCCCCGCTGGGACTGCGAGGCCCAGGGTGCCCTGCAACGCCCTGACACACCGCACCTGGTGCCTCTTTCCGGCCCCTCCCCCTCTCTTCACCCCACTATAAGAACTACTCCTGCTATCGCGTGAGCGGGACGCGTGCGGTGCGCACACTGGAGCGAAGACCGGGCAAAGAGCGGGCCGTCTGAGGCCGTCCGAAGGCGACCGAGGACGGGACGGGCCACCTTACTAACTTCTACCGTGTGGTAAACGTTATACCTTCCTATATCTATTGTCATCTGCATCTCTCATTTTGTATTGTGTACTCCCTCCATCTTGGATTTGCCTAATTGGAGTCTTTGTACAGTATTTTGCCGGTTATTTTACTAGCATACCTTCAGAAGCAGGGAAATCACGTACCCTAACTGTTAATACTTCGAATGGACCTGTTTCCGGCACAATAGATCAATTTTTTAAACGAGTGACTACTGTTCTGGAGAAGGAAATTGCGGATACTGAAAAGCGCCTATCCCTTGACTTGCTAACTGGCAAAAGTTCCTCGTTGGGTATAATTGGGAAGGTACTCTCTCCAGGGGCGACAATTGAGAGATCAGGCTCTATTCCTGAAAAGGAGGATATAATAACTTTCCTGTCAAACTCCCCAGGTACGCCTATCTTGTCAGACCATCTAATTAGCCTAACTACATCAGGGCTATCAGATTCACCGAACCTGGATATTTCTCCCCCATCGATTATAGGGATTCCCGAGAATAGACATACTCCAAAAAAGAGACGAGGCCTTCCTGTCAAAACATCTCTAGCTAAAAACAAGAAGACTAGATCCCTTGTAAAACCCTCGACTCTCACTGGTCCAGTAGTGTCAAATAACCCTTCCCCTAGTTCTAACACCATAGGAATCCCCACTGATCAAGATCTGATGGGTGAATTATTCATCAAAATTGAGACCATGATTAAGTCCCTCCTACTTCCCCTCTTAGAGAGGACAAAATTAATAAGTCTGCATTTGGATGATTTGGCCAAACAAATCCAAGGGAATAATTTGACCCTCTCCGAACTACTAAAAAACCAGAATAAAACTAGTACCATTGATCTAGCTACCTCTCCCTCTATCTTGTCAGAACAACCATCAATAGGTGGTACTCACAGGGAAATGCGTACCGCTCTGGGGGGGAAGTCAGTGGAAAAACCATCCAAAAAAACTACAGATATGGGTGGAACTATCCCCCCACCTAAAGACAAAGAAACAGGTAGGGAGACAAGGGAGGACAGTAGATTCACACCCGGAATGACAGGAAATGCTGAAGACTCAAAAAAAGAAAGCAAAAGCAATCCTGTGGATGTAAATAATATGAGGAGAAAAGATATTATGGATGCTAGGAATGATGAATGGCTAATCCAGTCCAAGAATACTACATCAAGTAGAAGGGTGGATCTACCCCCAGAATCAGCCCCGTATACTCTCATTATGACAGGGGTACCCGAACTTCCAGAGGGCACCAGAGAGAACTTCTATGCCTTAAAAAACAAAATTATCCATTGGTTAAATCAAAATCGACCACTTCCCGCCCAAATAAATGGGGAAATTTTAATGGTGAGACGCACCAGCTGGGTGGGAACTAGACCAAAAGAAAAGAAGGGGGACGTGATAATTATAAACTTTAGGGACCATAGAGCTGTGAGATGTATCGGAGACTGGTATGAAGCCAGAGGGGGAGACACTATCTCGACGCATTATGTCAACTATTTTTACCCACGAGAACTGGCTTCCCATTTTAAATCTTACCCCGCAAAAAACCTTTTCACAGACTGGAGAGAAGTAGATCAGCAAACTCCCTATCAAAACGCTCGTAATCACCTGTTTAACCCGCACCCTATGGGGAGGCGCTTGATTAATGATCATCACTCATTCCAGCGCCTAAATCATCTTCCTCAGAATAACTACTCTGAGTCACATCATAGGTTCAATCTACCCACCCAAAACTATTATTCAGTTTTGAGTGATTTGGAAAATGTAGATTGACTCAGCGTAGAACAGGTACGATTACAAAAAGTTATCACGGTAAATCAAATTACCCCTAAGGATATTGTTTTTTGTAGCGAAAGCGTAGAAACGCAAGTAATGGAAAATAGTAACCTATCACCAGTCACTGCAGAAATGCAAACAATGGAAAATAGTAACTCTTATCCAGTATCCATATTAACATCGCCTGGAGGACCCGACATTATTACTCCGGGGAATACTTGCGTCCATCAATTTTTGGAGAAGGGAGACGTAGAGTACCAATTAGTCGCAGAGGTAGTCCGTACAAATAAACGTACAAACAATGACTTAATAATACAAATTATGTCATGGAACATTGCCGGCCTATGTACAAAAATAAGGAATGGGAGTCTGTTTGACTTTGTTCAGGATTACCACATAATCTGCCTACAGGAGACATGGTCTACTGACGAACAGCACATGATAGGCTACAAAACCTATTTTTCATCGGCAGTGGCTAGTGCCCACGGAAGGGCTAAGGGGGGGTCTAACGGTGTTTATAAAAAATACCATAGTGGGGTTAAAAATAACACCTCTTGGCCTATATTCTAATTATCAGATATTGAAAATCTCATTCCCGAAGAACGGGACAGTAATTCTAGTAAATATGTATGATAATCCTCCAGAAAACGAGAGAGTAAATTTACTTGGGATTATCCGTAATAAACTTTCAATTCTGACAAAAAAGATGCAAGGATTAGATGTCCCAAATATCGTTTGGTGCGGTGAATTAAATCATCACCCCTGCGACAAAAAAAACGCCAATATCTGCGGTATGGCAGAAAAAACAGAAAATAATACGATCCACTTCTGTCACACCAAGGTAGGAGACCTGCTAAATGAAACATTGTCAGAACTTGGTGTAGTGATTTTAAACGAAATTAACACCGCTACTAGGCAGCTACAGGCTACATATTTGGGCAGGGGATGGGAGTCGACAATCGACTACATACTGGTCTCAACAACATTTGAGAACAAGGCCCAGAGTTTTAGATTATTAACCAACACACTAAGCGACCAGGTCGCACTGGTCTTTGAACCCCAATTGATGATGACCGCACTCGCCCAGAATAATATTTACCTCACAAAAATAAACGGCTACGCCTTAGGTTGGGGAAAGATAGACCCAGCAGCCATAACAAATAAGGCAGTCCACGCGGTATACCCCGCAATTATGAAGTGCCTGGATATTGACACTAGTGAAGAAGATCTTCTTCACAATTTCGGCCTAATTATGGAGAAAGTAAAGGACCTCTTAACCGGTAACAAGAAAGGGGCGGGAAAAAAGGGTGGTTCGGCCATGAATGCACCTTGGCACATAAATCCTTAAAGAAAGCGCTGACAAAACCAGTAAGAGATCAAGAGGAGATGCGTACCTTAAGGAGGTCCTATCGACTAGCCTGTAAAACCAGAAAACAAGAACTGAAAAGAGCGCTCTGGGATCAACTATATGAGAGTTCCCAGTTCTGGAAGGTCGTAAAGACCCCCTTTCTGAACGATCCTCGTGATCAGCCTATAGTAGAAGCAGCAATTGAGGGCCCAACATGGGTAAACCATTTCTCCAAAGTTTTTTGGCAAAACATTAGGAACCGAATTACCAGAAGAAAGTGAACAGACCCCACAAAATAGTTTATTTCTGATCTTCTTAAACTTTGAAATGAATGAAATTATAAATGCTGTCAAAAAAAGTAGATGCGGAAAAGCCCCTGGTCCAGATGGCGTACCGGTTGATTTTTTTAAGTTCCAACTAGATTTATGGGCTCCAATTTTAAAACGAGTGTTCGACGCAGTAATGAAGTGCGGGATAATCAAGTCTTGGACCCAATCGATTATGGTCCCTATTTTTAAGAAGGGAGACAGGGAAGACGTGACCTGCTATAGGCCAATCTCATTATTGGACTCGCTCGGGAAAGTCCTGGGCAGAGTGGTTCTTCAGCGTCTCCAGGAATGGGTAAATGATCACAATATTTTATCTGATATCCAATTCGGCTTTAGAGAGGGGTTTGGAACAATTGAACAGGCATTGAACCTATCCCTATTGGTGGGAAAATATGTATCTGCAAAGCAAGGAAGGTTATACATGGTCTATGTCGATCTTTCTGCGGCATTTGACCGTGTCTCCCATTCGAAACTTTGGTCAGTGCTCACTGATATGGGCATAGATTCTGACCTAGTACATCTCCTTCGTGCACTTTATTCCAACGCCTCATCTAGGGTTCGCTTTGGAACACAGGGCGATCTATCTGACTCTTTTAAGGTAGAGTGGGGCGTGAGGCAGGGTTGTGTCCTGGCTCCCTTTCTATTTTCTCTTTATACCAACAGTCTTGAAGCTGAGATGTTGAGAGGGGCCCAGGACCTCCCACGAGTAAAAAATCGCCTCGTGCCTGAGCTTTTATACGCGGATGACGCCGTAATATTGGCACGCACCCCGCGAGAGTTGCAGAAAGCCTTAGATAGATACTCAAATTTTATGGGAAGTCTGGATCTTAAAATAAACATCAAGAAAACATATGTGATGGTGGCAGTAAAGGGAAAGAAAAGGGGAAGGACCACCATTTGCCTTGACAAAGAGAGAATTGAGTCGACTACGCAATATTCATATCTTGGGGTCATGATAGATGACAAACTCAACTGGAAGGTGGCTATTGAAGCTCGCAAACATCAACTTTAGCGAGCAATAATCGCTCTCATAAAATTCTCCCAGAAGCTAGGAAAGAGACCACCAGTAGAGCTTCTCCGCATTTATAAAGCCAAGTGCCATTCCATTGCACTTTACGGGGCGGGCCTTTGGGGATATAAAAATACCAATGCTCTGCAGGTAGCAGAGAATACATTTATGCGATTTCTTCTGATGGCACCAAAGCGAGCATCGATCTTTGCTTGCCATGCAGAACTTGGAATCCCCCACATTGAAGACCTGGCTAAGATTCAACCCCTTTTGTTGTGGCGCCGCATTTGGACGTCAACAGATAACTCATTTACAAAAGACATAGTGGCCGACTGTATGTCCCTAGAACACATGGGGAAGATTGAGTGGCTGCTTTATGTGAAAAACCTTCTTACAGACCTAGGCCTTAACAAATATTTTGTTAACCCCGAATTGATTGCAGAGATCTCGAAGAAAGATCTAAAAATAAAGGCCCTTAGCTATATGGAAGAATCCCGGTTGAGCAAGGAGATAAGTAAAACATCTGTTCAACACTCCTTAATAGTCATGACCACATTGGAAATGGAACCTTATTTGGCCTATGTCGAGTCACAATTCGAATGCTTTTTGTTGACACGATTTAGACTGAATGTTTTTCACAGGCTTGTAGCCTTTCCTAAAAACCCAAATTGGAATGAGTGTTTAATGTTATGCCCCTGTGATGAGATGTCGGAACAATCAACCATCCATACTGTATTGTTTTGTAAATACTATTCTACCCATCGTAACCTCTGGCTAACCCCACTGCTGAGAACTCTCGGTTTTAGAAGGTGTCGCCCTGCCATGTTGCACTTGCAATTCTTGAATACTACATTGACCACAAAATGCGTAAGCACGTTTTTAAAGTGTATTTTTAAACACAGAGCGAACCTTGGTTAAAGCATTTTAGTTAATATAAGGAGCCTTTTATAACATGTATATCCTTTGTGATATGTTTTATGTATGTACTTTAATGGTTATTATTGCCTTATTATAACCGAATAAAGATTTACTTACTTACTTACTTACATCCAACACCTTATAAAGATGTGTTCATAAAAGGGCCCCTAGAGCCCAATTTGGGCGAAAAGAAGGATGCATTTAATCCAGATTTCTTGACTGGGGGAGAATGTTTGATTTATTCAATATTCCGTCCATCATTTGTTGCCACAGCACTTTAAACCGAATGAAAAGCAGGACGCTTCGTAGTTCCTGCGTGGTCTCATCAGACAGAAGCCCTATAACTATTCTAAAAAAACAATGCAATATTTAGCATGAGATTGACTCAAAATACCTAATTTCCGGAAAATGAAAATGGAGTCAGTAACCCGTGAGAAGAATATGGCGCACTATTGCACTGCATTCCAAACAGAGCAGCTTGTTACATTCTTCAAGGCAGGAAAGTATGGCAGAGACAAGATTAGCGAGAGAAACCGGACAACAGTAGCCCTGCGCCGTGAAGCAAAAAAAAAAAAAGTGACTCTCGAAGAAACAGGCGTATTTGCGTTGGGAACTTTAGAAAGTGAAAGCAGGGCACAGGGCTGGTTTAGAATGCAAGCCTTTTGAATCTTCGGCCGGTTTGAAGTGAATGAACAACAAGGACCCAATACTCTGATATTCAAAATAAAAAAGATTTCTCAGACCCGCCTTGTCAGTCAGCGCTATCAGTCATTTCCGCGCCTAGGACGGTCACGCGTTGTAAGTTGTAATCATTCATGCGCCATGTAAAACGTTTTATCTTGTTATTTCTTTACGCCAAAAGACAGTAAGTGCCTAACTGAACAATAGCAACATGTCACGCGATCTTGTTCAGTAAAGTTTTTAGTCTATGCACGCCCAGGCCGATATCCTTTGGTACAGCACCGTACTCACACCTCTGTGATTGCACCCACCTGTCTTGGTTTAAATTGTTTTTGTCGAAATAGGAGTATGGCCCAGCCATGGCGGCCTGGCTTGGACTCTTCCTCGCCGGCGATGGAGTCTTAGGCACTGTAGAGGTGTGCTTGCGTTTAACTGAGGTACCAACAAAACATCATTCCATGGCAACCTCAGTTTTTGTTTATGCTTCAAAGTAAACAGCCTCCGGCAGGTACAGCCTGCGTGGGTGGTAGGTTCTTTGACTACTTGTACAGTGATTTTCAGGTTGGTTTGATTGACTGTTGCTTTCAAATGTCCTGAACACTGCCGCTTAATGCTGTGGAACAGCAGTTCTTAACTTGTGGTCCAGGGACCCCTGGGGGTCCGCGATGCCCACTACAGGGTCCGCGAGTGGGGAGAAGAGGTGTAGCAGAATAATAAATTACATATACATTAAAAGCAATATTGAAAATAGAAAGCTTTCAAATGCTGTGGAAATGTGAAGGAATTTGAAGTTGGAAGCTAAAAATGTAATTGGCATCCTTTTCTATTCTGTGGGAGGGCAAGCACTCTGGTATGGGTGATTGAAGGCCTCATGTAGGAGTCGTGTGCACGCACAAAAAGAGAGCATGCGTTAGGAGCCAAACGTTGAAGTGATCAGAGCCATCTTCAGGCTCTTGGGGGCCCTGGGCCAAAGTATTTTGGGGGCCCCTGTTCCAAACAGCTTTGAATTTATGATCCAGTTTCAGCTATTTCATGCCCTCTTTTTCCAGGTCACTGACAGTGCACAGTCACACTTGTCCAAATTCTAGATGTGTTTACATTAATTTTTAGGGAAAGTGAGGTGTGTTTTCAATATTGTAACACAGCAGCAGCTCAATATTATTACTGCACATAATCTCTGTAACATATGAATATGCGAGGTCCTGTTTTTATATAAAAGAATGAAACATAAATGCAACATGTTTCTGCAAAATGTCTGTGATAGACTCTCACACATCACCCACATTAAAAATAAATTAAAGAAAACCGTATTTAACACAAACTGTTTGAGAATTATTCAAGGTCATCAGGGCAAGACTCTCTGCGGAAAAAAGCTGGCTCTATCAGGGGGCCCCTGAAAGGCTGGGGGCCCTGGGCCAAAGTCCCCTTTGCCCATGCCTTAAAACGCCTCCGGAAGTGACGTGCTAGTATCTAGAATATCACTCAATCTGTTATAAATAAAACATAATTTTGAACTTCTCCATTAAAATTTTAATTTTCACATATTTGTGAATTAAATGTAATATGTCCTAATTTGTGTATTTCTTTGATGTACACTTCTTTCTGTATTTGTGTATTTGTTTGAGGGTCAAGTCATAGAAATTGCTTAGGTAGGGGTCCCTGGCTTCCAGTAGTGATTTAGTGGGAGTCCACAGACATCAAAAGGTTGAGAACTGCTGCTGAGGAATATAAAAATCATTTTAACACTTATATGACCTGTCAACCTGTAGAAGGAAAACAGTTACTGTTCAAGCCCCATGTTGAGTCCACCCGAGCTCTGATTCCCACAAATGATCACGCAGCACACAGAGCACTTCTTCGGCATGCAAACATTACCTGAATGCAATATGTCATAGACTTTATTGACCACACCTAGACACACCCAAATACCTCCCAACTTATTACATACCTTTGTAAGGAGTCCGTCAAGTACCACAAGAGTCCTGCTGCACATGACACTACATCTCCCCCTTTGTTAAATAAAAAGCACAAACAACACATATACATTAGAGTACCTCAATGAGTCGTCCAGGTTCTCACACCAATCTTCCAGATTGAGTTGTAAGAGGTGAAAGAGTTGCACTGTCATCTGGCATCACAGATGTAGACATAGCTGCTTGACGTGTTCACTCAGGTGTACTTATCTCACTCTTAAGGTCTGGATTTGACGAACATTGAGGCAGATGCTTTCAATGTGATGAATCTCTTGTAATGGACTTTCTGGGACATTGAGCGTCACCATATGCTGTTTACTTGTCATGACTCTCAATGGATCAGCATCAAATGGAGCATCAGTCAATTTTTTTTTTTTTTTTTTTTTGACAATTTTATTAATAAACTGCATGATTACTTAAAATCTTTACAGTATAAGATTAAAAAAAAAAAAAGAAAAAAGATTTATGAACGTCCAGACTCACCCCCTCACAAGTCCCATCCACACATAAAAGTGAAAGTCACTTTGGGTTAAATATTAGCATATTAGTCCTGATTAGCTGTCCAGAGCAGAGTTCTTTTAAAAGGAGTGATGTATAGGTTGTACCAGTATTTCCCAACTGATAAGGGGAGGCACATGAAAGTTCGGTAAAGTCAATTCATGTACCAAGGGCTGTTGACGAAAGATGGATTCTTCGTGGGTCTTTAAACCAGCCCAGATTAGATAACTGGGGCGAAAGGCTTCCAGTTACTTTGCAGACAATGCCGTTGAGTGGGAGTCGAGTGCCATTTTTACCTGGTGTATAAATTTCGCAACTCTGGCTATCAGACAGGTCGTGGAGACTGAGAGGCACCAGTCCGAAGCCTCTCTGCAAGTTCTGTAGTCCGTATTCCATAAAATCGGAAGCAGCAAGCGATGGCGGTCATTGGCCAGCTTTGTGCAGCAGCACAGCAAGTGTAGCCAGGATTCCCTGCGGTAATTGCATAGACGACAGGCCAGGGTGCCATCCGTACGGGCCCATTTGGGGTTGAAGTCCATGATCCTGAGGGCCAAAAGTCGAAAATACAAAATTTTCTTTCTCGCGCAAGTGGATACTGGATCTTGCAAGTAAGGTTGGGGTTTACCTGGAATATATGATTTGTCCAGGGCCTGAGTTAGTGGATTTTGCCGAAGAGATGCAAGGTCAAGTCCAAAGGAGATGATCCGGACTTGGCGCTTAACTGCTTGGGCCCAGGCTGAGAAAGGAATTTCATGCAGGGGCAAACTCCTTCTTTCGATTTTCAATGCTGCAATAGCTTGTCCTACCTTTGAGTACCAGGGGGAGCCCACCTCATCAAAGATTGATTTTAGGGAGTGCTTTAGCGAATGTTCTGGTGCTTTCAATACTCTAATATAGAGTTTTAAAAGGTCCCCCAGTAATACCAGCTCAGGTCGCTTAAGGCCTATTTCTAGCCTTAATCTAGTGTTCCTTGCGTATCTAGGGGCCTGTAGCACCATCTTATAGGCTTTCGCTTGGGCAGCGTTTACCACTTTGTCAAATGCACCAGGGTAGGCTATATGCCCATATGAAATGGCAGGGATCAGTTTTGCCCGGAGCACTGTCAACATTGGTTCTGCTGAGGGACTGTCCAAGCGGTGGCATAAGCGTCTTAACGACAGAATGGTTTTGTTAATTTTGGGTTTAAGCTCCTTCAGATGTTTGACTGCAGAGGCACTCTCAGAGACCCAGGTGCCCAGATAGTTGTAGAATGGGGCAGTGACGATACGGTGCTCCCCCAGAGACCATGAAGCTTCTTTTTTGAGGGGGTATTTGCCAAAAATGACGATTTTGGTCTTGCTCACGTTGATCCGTAAGTCATTTGACTTATTGTATAGGGCCAAACTGCTTAAGGCTCTTTGGAGCCCCACCCTAGTGTGGTCCATGATCACCGTGTCGTCTGCATACTGGAGTGTTCCCAAGACGAGCCTCCCCAGTTTTGGAGGTGCTGAGTTGGCATCTTTCAGAGCTGTCCCCATGTCCGCAGTATACAAGTTGAAAAGCATGGGGGCCAAGACGCACCCCTGCTTGAGGCCCGAGTTGGTTTCAATTCTTTCAGTTGTTATTGTGGGGCTTAGCTTCACCTTGACCCAGGTGCCCTCATAGAGCGCTTTTATAGCTTTTAGCAGAGCCTGTGGTAGCCCCCACGAGTCAAGTTTTGCCCAGAGCCGGCCCCTGTTCACTCGGTCAAAGGCTGTGGAGTAGTCTATGAAACAGCAGAACAGGGGCGGTTTGTTCCTCGTATTGGCCTTCTTCGCGAGGTAGGAGAGGGCTAAGATGTTGTCAAGAGTGGAGCTATGGGCCCTAAAGCCGGTCTGTGTGGGCGGAAGAATGCCGTTCTTGTCCACCCAATCCTCCAGATCCCTGAGAAGAAGGCGGGCGTAAATCTTTGCTTCTATGTCGAGGAGAGCTATAAGCCTATAATTGGCCGGGTTCGTGTGGTCCCCCTTTTTATGGATGGGGAATAGAATAGAACCTTTCCAAGAGGATGGCAACATTGCCGTGGCAAAAGAATGGTTAAATAAAGGGGTGAGTCTGGATGCAAAAAAGGCTGAGGCGGTTTTCAGAACCTGGGCCGGAATCCCATTTGGGCCTGGAGCGCCATCAGTTCTTATGGCCTTGATGCGCTTTAGTACCTCCATTTCTGTGAATGATCCGGTGCAGGTCGAGTTTACGCCTTCTGACGTAGCTCTTTCGGATTCGATAATTTCCGCCGCCACCTTGGACCACGCACGGCTTCCTGCAGTGGCCTGATTTGACTCGCAGGTATACAACCCCTTGGCATACTGTTCCCACACTTTCCCTGCAACACTATTTTCCTTTTGCTCTCCTCTGGGGGTCAGACTGTTAATGAAACGCCAAAGCTTGCTATTGTCATTACCTTTAATTAAGGAGAACACAGTCAACCAATTCTGTTCAGTCTGCAGTTTTTTGTGGGCCCAGACTTTCTTTTTATAGTCTGTTCGCAGAGCAGCAATGGAATATCTCCCTGACAAATGAGTGCCTTTCTTTAGTGCCCTGATTGCCTTGTTTAGAGCACGCTTGCACTGTGACAGGCACCACGATGTTACACGGCGAGGATCAGAGTGGAATTGGCGACTTCTTGGATGATGGTTATTGCCCAGACGTTCCAATAAGTCGGAGGTCAGAGTTTCCCAGAGGTGGGTGATGTTCTTAGTTTGAACTGGGTTAGGTTCTTCCTCCCTTCTAGCTACATAGTCTAGCAGGCTATGACTAAGATTGGTTGACCATTTTATTCTTTTAAGCACATTGTGATGTTCCTCCCCCGTGGTAGTTCCAATAACTGCTTGTAATTCTGCTTGTACCCGCGCCAGATTGAATGTGGCGCGGAGGGGCCTATGATCGCTTTCCTCTCTGTCGTCCACTGTGAAGTTGCAAAGATTGTGGGCAAGCCCTTCATTGATAAAGATGTAGTCTATGGTAGAGACATTTCTAAAGGTCGGAATGGTGGTCCATTCTGGTTGGGTCTTTTTTTGTATTCTATGGGTGGAGTGCAGCTTAAAATTTGCGAGAAATTCAGTCAATGGGACTGACTTCTTGCTTGATGGAGTCTCCGAAGTTAAACCCAAGCCTCTGTGATTGAAGTCGCCCGCGATTATTACGTCTTGGTCCTTCCAACTTATTAAAAGTTCTTCCAAAATTGAAATAAGTGATTCCATGGCCTGGAAGGATTGATACTTGATTGGGTTGAAATAACAATTAATTAGTAAAAAGGGGCGAGATTTTCGACCCGATGACAACCCACTGATTAGGATGGCTTGAAGATCAGGAGACCCCAACTTTAATTCAGTTGTGTTAATTTTGCACGCATGACTTACGTAGATAGAGAGGCCCCCTGACGGGCGTCCGAAGATTGTCCTTTTGGTCGCTGGTTTAAAATGTTCGTAAAAGCCACCGATGGCGGTCGTTGCCCTTGCCCAGGTTTCCTGAATACACAGTATGTCCCCCTGTGCGAGGTATTCAGGTGTAGTTATGTCCCTAAAGATGTTGCTCATCCCCGCAATATTCCATGAGATGATGGATAACTCGCGGACTAGGCCCCTAAGTGGTTTTGAACAGGCGTTATTTACATGGCTGTTTATTAGGTTAGGGACACTGTCTCCATGTGGCCTCCAGGTGATCCGATGTCTGGAAATGCCGCTGCACGCTCCGTTGCCCGTCATTTTGCTGGATTTTAATTTTTAGCGGGGTTTTTGCCCGCCCTGATTTCGCCCCTATTTCTGGGCGGGTGTGCCTTATGCCTTTGAGAATGGATGACGGTTCTGGGGTGTCCTGTTGCGGCAACAGGACGTGTGGATATTTCAGTGTACTTGGTGCTGCAACTTCAATGCCCCATTCAGCGAACAGTGTTGCTTCCTTAAGGACAGCCTGTTGGACTTGCTGACTCGCAAGTCCGATTATGGTGGAATCGTCATGAGTGTCTGTCTCCAGTCTCTTGAATGTCACCCACTTGATGTTTTCTGAGGTGATTTGGGCCAGGGAGGCAATATGGCCAAACAGGCGGACAATGTTGGACCTGTTCAAGATGTCAAATGAGCCTTTTGCTGTGTACCTTGGGGTTAACTGCAGCTCATAGGTGGATTGTTTGTTTTTTTGTGTGATGGACCACAAACTCACCCCTTCTCCCTGGAGCTTTAGCCTCTGGTAACTGAAATTTAAAGGATTTTTGTGAGTGGGTTCTGGCTGCTGCCCATTGGGCCCCATGCTTGATTGGCCTTCCACACTCGGACATCCTTGCCACTCCCCCTGGTCTGATGCTAAGTTTAGGTGATTTTTGAGTGCAACTCCTGGTTGCTGATTCCCCTGCCCCTCAGTTTGTAGACCTACCACTCTAGACTGTACTGGCTGTGTGCCCTGTTGTAGTTTGGGATTTGTTACAGACTCATGTTTCAGAACCCAACCAGAAGGGCTGGGGGCACTTAATGGAGCGGCGACGGCCACCTGTGAAGGCCTTTGTTGGAGAGGCTCATTGGTTTGACCCTCCATGAGAGGGATTTGTTGACTTTGGGCCTCACCGCGAACAAGAGGTGCGTCACATGACTTGTCCATTTTAGACACCTGCTTGGGTAAGAAAATGGGGAAGAGTGGTTTAGGGATGCGTTTAGTTTCAGTGTCGCCCAGAGTTGATACCACCGAAGGTGTGTTTCTGCTTCTAGCTTTGGACTTCTTAAGTTGTTTTTTGAGTCTTTTTTTGGCTCTTCTTGATAACGGGGCTTTGGCACTTGCTAATGCTCCTTCGACCCTCTCCACCTGAGAGGTAGTAACAGACAGGTCATCACTAACAGACTCGAGATCCGAGACCTCGGGGTCACCATTCCCTTTATTAGCCAAAGTAAAGTTAATGCGGGGCCCTACTAGGGGAACCTTTGAGGCGCTATTGCCCGTTGTACTAAGGGTTGCTGTTTCGGCATGCTCTGTCGTCTGTGGTGGTGGCTTTTGCGCGGCTTGTTCTTGCGTGGTTGTCTCGCCCTGACCCTTGGCTAATGCAAGCATCTCTTTTAAGACTTCAGGTAGACTTGCCCATTTATCAATTAAGACGTCACAGGAATTGGTGCTGGCGGCATGAGCTTGTTGGACATTAAGTTGAACTTCCAGCTTTGCCAGCTTATCATCTTGGCACACCAAATGCTGGGCTATCGACTGCAAAAGTTCGATTTGGAGTTCCATCTTTGCGGACTGCCATAGCAGTGCCCTGGCCATTGTGTCCTGGACTTCTCTTATTGCTGACAAGTTGAGGTCTTTAGAGGTGGGTTCATCAATTGGGTCGGTTAAGTCTTGGTGATGAGTTAAACTCAGCGGACTCCAACCCTCCGTTTGTGCAGTTCTCGGGGCCTTAGCTCTTCCTATATTAATAGGGGTAGTTTCAAGTGTTCGTTCAATGGTCTGTTCCAATTTTAATAAAAACGAAGTTGTTGGAACCTCCGTACCTTGGGGGATTGGCCTCTGTATTTCCCTAGGTGTCACAATTGCATTCAGACCCTTGCCTGTGCCTGTGCACTTTGGGGAGGAGGATGCGACAGCCTCGCTTGTCCTCCCAGTATCTGAATCCACGTTTGCCCCCAGATTTGGCCTATCGTGAATGTCGGCAATGACCCTAATCGGGCTCTTTGTCCTGGCCTCAGGCTGAAAACAAGCATCAAGGCTCCCAGGTGATTCGAAGTTAGCAGACTCGCAGGCGTAAGAGTCCCTTAGGTCCAGGTGGATCTTTGGGATCCCCGGTATGGCATTGGTCGCGGGATCTTGTGACGTTTCATCCAAAGGTGAGGGGCAGTTTGAGGCCTGAAAGAATTGAGTGATAAGGCCTTGGGGGAGGGAATTGCCAGAGACCAGATCCTGGGATTTTTGGGTGCTTATGCTTCTGGTTACCCTTCTTTGAGCTAGACTCTCAGGGTTCACTTCCCCCTCATCCTCCGTGCAGGATTTAGTCTTCCTCAGCGTCATCTCTTTTTGCGCCGTTTGCTGGGGCTAGGCTTGTTTGTGCCTGATTGTGCTGGGGGGGAGGGAATACCAGTACTAGTGCTGATGTGGGCCCCTGGGTTGAGCTGTGTTTTTTGTTTTGAGGGCGTGGAGGGGGATGGAGGGGGTTAGCAAGCGGTGCACACGAGGGGGGCTGCAAGCTGGAGACCTAGTCTACCAACCCCTCAGACCGCACCCTCTGGCTCTTACTTAGCGGCGACCTCTAACGGCTGCCACGCTTGCCTCCACCTCTTACCTCTTGTCTCCCGCGTCGGCAGATACACAGATGTACAGGCTGGTCTCAGTGGCTCCTGCGACTCCCACCGCCTCAGGGGAAGCCCTCGCTGCTACTGTTCCTGCTGCTGAGTGTTCCCGCGGCTTCTGGAATGCTCCTGCCGCTGTAGGGGACCTTGCTGCAATCCTCTCCGCTTTCCAGACTGGCCCTGAGCTGACCAAGAGTTCTCGTGGCCCCGGCCGGCTGCCTGCCGAGGGCTCCCGCCGCGACCGGGCCGTTCCCGAATTTTGCCCGCGGCCGCTGCTGCAAAGGCTGCGAGTTCTGGCGGCCACCTGCGGTCGAGCTCCCGCGCTCTGGTCAGCACTGCACACCACAGGGCAGGGAGCAACCAGCCTGTGAGCCGTTTGAATCGGCAGATGGGGACGAGTGACAGGTGTGAAGCCGAGGGCCGGCCGCCCGACCGGCAGCCTGCTTTTCCTTTCCCTTCCCTTGCTCACTGCTCTCTGCGGTGGCTTTCCGCTTCCCTCGGCAGCAGTGCACTCGCCTCGAGGCAATGGCGTTCTGGTGTGCACACAATTCAGCTCTCTGGCTCCCTCTAGTGGAGCATCAGTCTTGCCTCTCTGTTTTTGTTTGACTATGTTTGACTAGGACCCTGTCTTCTTCAAAAACTGTATCCGGAGTGCGTCTGAACTTATCTGCATAGGCCATCATCTTGCTTATGCGAGAAGTGTCCGTGACTCGAATCTCATCAGATTGCTTGGCTCGTGGTCTGTTGTGGTAACTTTGTCCCAATGGCTCTCCCAAACAGCAAGGTGGCAGGGCTTTCACCTGATGTAGAATGGGGAGTTGACTAATAGGCACAAAGGGCTGGACATAAGGCTGACTTGAGATCAATTCCTTCGAGCGCAGCGTGTTGAACCACTTTCTTCAAGGTGCCCATAAGTCGTTCAACAACACCGTTTGCCTGTAGCGAAAGATGTGTGCTTTACTGAAGCTTGACATTCAAGCGACTAAGAAAGTCTTTAAACTCTCTGCTGTCGAAGAGTGCACCGCTGTCAGACTTGAGAATGAAGGGCTCACCACATGGTGCGAAAATGTTATCCAGACTCTCGATGACTGTGTCATGGGTGGTCGATGATAAATCTTTCACTAAGGGAAAATGGGAGTACTCATCAATAACTACAAGGAGATGGTGCCATTGTTTAGAGTCAAAAGAAATCAACTGCAATTTTCTCCCATGCTTGTTTAAGCAGGTCTGACATATTTAGCATATGATGTGTTGGTTTGGGAGAAAAGCAGTTACATAGGTGACATGCTTTCAGTTCCTTCTCGACTCGTTTATCAAGGCGAGGGCACCACACTCGGGCTGTGAGAGCTTTTTTGATGGATATAATGCCACAATGTCCTTTGTGTGCCAGTTCAATGACTTGTTGACTCAAGTTCTCAGGTATGACCATTCTCAAACCTCTTAGTATAATAACTTCCTGTGTGACAAAAGTTCTTCCTGCACATTTTTCAATGTTTGATGTTTGACGTCATCTGCGGGAGGTCCAGTATGTTTCCTCCATGATTGCGTTGGAATGATATCCTTGAGCGTCAGCATGTCTCTGTCTATGTTAGTAGCAGCACTGATTTGCTCAATTGATAGAGCTACTGGAGTGCTAGTTCTTACTACGAAGTTGACTTATGCTTCAGCCACTTTAGACGCTGTAACAGCAATCGCAATAAGTAATCTGCAGGGTTTTGATCCTTCCCCAACTTATGCACAATTGTTTAGTCATACGATTGCAGACTCAACCCCCGTGTCTTGATTTGAGGGAGCATCTTGGCTTTCAGATTTAAAAAAATGGGGAGCAATGCCTGGTGGTCAGTGACAAGGGTGGAATTCTTTCCGTATAGAAACACACAAAAATTTTCACAAGCCCATACTACAGCCAGGCTCTCTTTTTCTGGCTGAGAATAAGTTAGTTTGAGGTAAACTTCTGCTAGCATATGCATATACCCTGAAACCGGTCCTAGGATGCTTTTTTCCAGTCCAGGGAGGACCTGGCTTGGCAGTTAGGGCTGGACTGTTCCCATGAGGCACAGGGCCAAGACTGATTTGCATATGGCTGGGTTCAAACTGGAATGGCATGGTGAGCAAAAAAACGATGGATTTAGGCCCAGATCTCTGTACTGGGGTGAATGTATGACATTGTTCTGCATTCTGTCCATCAATTGTTGTTTTTGCATTTGTCACCCCGAGTGGGACGGGTATGCTCAGACGTGAGTCCCGTGCTCTCCATGCCACTGAAATCAAGCTATCCTGGCTGAAGAGGGGTGAAACCCCGAAACCGGTCCTAGGATGCTTTTTTCCAGTCCAGGGAGGACCTGGCTTGGCAGTTCGGGCTGGACTGTTCCCATGAGGCACAGGGTCAAGACTGATTTGCATATGGCTGGGTTCAAACTGGAATGGCATGGTGAGCAAAAAAACGATGGATTTAGGCCCAGATCTCTGTACTGAGGTGAATGTATGACATTGTTCTGCATTCTGTCCATCAATTGTTGTTTTTGCATTTGTCACCCCGAGTGGGACGGGTATGCTCAGACGTGAGTCCCGTGCTCTCCATGCCACTGGAATCAAGCTATCCTGGCTGAAGAGGGTGAAACCCCGAAACCGGTCCTAGGATGCTTATTTCCAGTCCAGGGAGGACCTGGCTTGGCAGTTCGGGCTGGACTGTTCCCATGAAGCACAGGGTCAAGACTGATTTGCATATGGCTGGGTTCAAACTGGAATGGCATGGTGAGCAAAAAAACGATGGATTTAGGCCCAGATCTCTGTACTGGGGTGAATGTATGACATTGTTCTGCATTCTGTCCATCAATTGTTGTTTTTGCATTTGTCACCCCGAGTGGGACGGGTATGCTCAGACGTGAGTCCCGTGCTCTCCATGCCACTGGAATCAAGCTATCCTGGCTGAAGGTGGGTGAAAGCCCGAAACCGGTCCTAGGATGCTTTTTTCCTGTCCAGGGAGGACCTGGCTTGGCAGTTCGGGCTGGACTGTTCCCATGAGGCACAGGGTCAAGACTGATTTGCATATGGCTGGGTTCAAACTGGAATGGCATGGTGAGCAAAAAAACGATGGATTTAGGCCCAGATCTCTGTACTGGGTGAATGTATGACATTGTTCTGCATTCTGTCCATCAATTGTTGTTTTTGCATTTGTCACCCCGAGTGGGACGGGTATGCTCAGACGTGAGTCCCGTGCTCTCCATGCCACTGGAATCAAGCTATCCTGGCTGAAGAGGGGTGAAACCCCGAAACCGGTCCTAGGATGCTTTTTTCCAGTCCAGGGAGGACCTGGCTTGGCAGTTCGGGCTGGACTGTTCCCATGAGGCACAGGGTCAAGACTGATTTGCATATGGCTGGGTTCAAACTGGAATGGCATGGTGAGCAAAAAACGATGGATTTAGGCCCAGATCTCTGTACTGGGGTGAATGTATGACATTGTTCTGCATTCTGTCCATCAATTGTTGTTTTTACAATGTGTCTTTGAGCATTTCGATGCCCTTTGTGTGGAGCAAGGATCGTGCCCAACCCTACCGGGCTTGCATTTACTATGACCTCAGTATGTAACTTTGGATCAAAATAGGTCATTTCAGATGCATTTCCATTTGTATGTTTGATTTTCTTGAAACTCTGGTCACATTCAGAGAACCACTGGAAAGGAATATTCTTCTTTGTCAACTCTCTTAATGGGGAACTCACCTTGGCAAAGTCGCTAAAATATCTGGAGCAATAGCTGGCCATGCCTTAGAAGGGTCACAGCATGGTTAAATCCTGAGGGGAACAAGTGGATGACAATGCTTGTACCTTTAAAGGGTCAGGAGTCATTCTCCCTTCGAGAAAATATGCCCAAAGAATTTGAGTTTGGTTTTCTGCATTTAAAGTGAGACCTGCATCAGCAAGCAGAGAGCATACTTGTGTAAGAGCTTTGTTATGCTCCTTTCGTTTGGCCCCAAACACTAGTATGTCATCACTGTAGTTGAAAGCATGCGTGACAGGTTGAATTACTCAGCGCATTACATCCTGAAATATTTCTGCAGTTGGCGACACTCTAAAACTGAGTCTTGTGTATCTGAACAAACCAAAATGAATTGATAAAGCAGTAATGTACCTGCAGTTCTCTTCCAGTTTTAGTTGATGGTATCCTTTGTTAAAAAAAAGACGGAAGAAGACTTTGGCTCCGTTCAGCTGTGTAATCGTGTCCCCTATGTGTGGACCTGGGTGTTTTTCTCTCTAGATTGCTTTGTTGGCCTGGTGCATATCTACACAAATGCTCATTGAACCTCCACTGTCCTCTTTTGGCACTACCACTATGGGTGAAACCTATGATGTTGGACCAGTAGAGCGTTCAATAAGGTCATGCTTCAACAATGCCTTTAGATCTTTCTCAACAGCCTCCTGTAAATGAAAAGCTATTCAACAGTGTCGCTGAGCAACAAGACGAATGTCGTTATTAATGTGAATTTGCAACTTCATTGTCTTAAATTTACCTAGTCAATGTGTGGTAAATAAAATTCATTACCGGGACTTAATTTGATACAGAAACATAATAAAATAGCTCAGTAAAATAAGAGGCAGAATCCGTGGTATTAGAGGTTCGGAATGGGCTTTATTCCAATGATCGATTATAATCGGTTGCTCCAAGTTCCATCACCACGGAGGTTCAGGAAGTGAAGTACATACTTTATTGACAAGAAAAGATTTTTATAGAACATACATTACAATGAAGCGAATGCGGTAGGCGTAACAATTGATAAGGAAAATGACGATTCATATGCGTAACCGAAAATGGGTGTAATAAGGAGTAAAAAGGAACATAATTGGTTACGATGTCATATATAGGTGGATCTATAAGATAATACTTGGCATAGATGCGCGCGCAGCAGCATGACGTGTGATTGACGTGCAACTAGGGGGTGAAGGGGACTTGACATTTAGCTCTACATGTGGAGACGAAAAGTCTGGGGGGTCAAGTCAACCTAATCCCAAATCATATCTAACATCCTATGTTTAAAGAACTATGTTATCCACAAAAGAAGGACTCTCGGACAGAATCTATTCTATACTGACTGTGCGTGCGTGTACAAGCGTCTAAGTGTCTACACTAAATGCGAGGGGGTAGGAATATTCCATGGTAACAGGACTATGAATTACTTGCATAAGGACAGAGAAGCCGAGCCATTGCTCGGTAGCTGGAAGGAATGTTTACTTAAACTACTAGACAGGAATGCATCGGCTGAGGGGCGAAGTAGATAACTCGAAGGTGAAATACAGTTCTTGGCAGAGAATAGGCTGATGTCAGGCTTCGTGAGCCGCGCAGAGAATGAGACAAAGTTCATGGTCACGGATGCAGGCTCAGACTGGAGCTTTCAGAGGCAGAAGGCAAGAAGAGTTTGATGACAGAATCAGGGCCTACTTGCCTGGACTGTAAAATGGCATAAGTGAACCATATAAAACCGGTGGCCTTTCATACTTAGGAATGGAATATCCGGCCTATTCATGGCGGATCTGACAGAGGACATGTTGACGGTGGACGCACATGTGTTTGCGTCTTCATAACTGGAACTGGAGGGAACATACATGTACTTGTAACATGCACATAGAACCGTTGGGGTCCAAGATAGGGGACATAACTGACCAGAAAAATCCATATTTCCACATTCCCTCCTTGTCCCCTACTTGCCCGTTAAGAGATATCAATCTTCATCAATCCATTGATCTGTTCATATAACATCATTTGTTCTTCTTTCTTCTTCCGTGACGAATGAGATCTTGGTGGTGGAATACACGATGTGGCACACAGGCCACAGATCGCTGGTCCACATTGTAGACATAGACAGCAACTGAATAGTATGAGAAGGCCAATACCTAGGAAGGATAGAACTCTCCATCCCCAGGCTGATATCACACTCCAAAACCAACTGGACCAAGTCCAAGTGCCTGGGTTCTGGTGTATCTGGCTTATAATCTTATGAAGGCGAGTTATAGCTTTATATACAGATGGCGAATTTTCTGGTATGAATACGCAGCAGCTGGATCCGATGACCCTACAAGCTCCGCCCCTATCAGCCAGGATGACGTCAAGGACAAGACGATTTTGAAGCACAACAATCCGCATAGCAGACTGCTCTTCTGTTAAATTGCCTAAGGCGGAAATAGTTTCATTCACTACTGCTTCAAGGGTTCTAGTTAATCTACGTATCAGCTTACTATTAGTAACAGTACCTATATAGGGAAAGATGCCTTTATTAAAATCTACATACTTGTCCCATGCCGTCTCAGTATAATCGACAATTGGGAGATCTCTCCGCTCTCTGTTGTGTACTAAATGAATATTTCTATAATAATCAGGAGGAGCTAGGAAAACAGGTGGCAAAAGAAATGCAATGTAGCAGGTACCATCCCAGTCTAGAGGTAGACGCATATATGCAGTCTGACCACATATAAAGTAGGAGTGGCGATAAGCTCTAAATGAAGATTTGCCTTGATCACTGAATTCTACTGTAGTAGTGCATTTACTATGGCCCATATGTATGGAACCAACCTTTCTTACACACAATTCACCCTTCGCTGGGAATACTGACATGGTTGGTAAAACTAGTTCAACTTCGGATTCGACATTTAGAATCATGAGATTAGGTGTAAAGTTACCTAATCCATATACTTCATTTTCTAGATCAGTTCCTGTTCCTTTGGGGCGACCCTCCTTGTCAGGGTAACAGACTTTGAATAAAACTAGGTTCAGATTTCCCCATACCCAATGGTCTTGGTAAACGGCTGTATCTGAGTCTATGGAATTCATTAAACTAAACCACGCTCCACAGGAGCCATTATGTGTAAACGGATGTGGAAAGAAAGGCAGGACTCCTTCATAATTCTGATAGGGAGGGAGCCGGCCACACACCCAACAATTAGTAGCATTACTAGTCTGGTGGGAATGATGTAACATACTAATGAAAGTGTTATTGCGCAGCGCAAGTCTATAAGACAATTCATGCGGGGGTAAGTCACTAAAAGAATGTTCAGCAGTAACATTGTAAACGTTTCTGGCAATAGGGTAATATATGTGTAACAATATACTTGCAGTAATTATTAAAAGACTTAAGAAAAACAAGATTAATAATGTCACTATGCAATGGCTACGCAGTGATTTACAATACGCCTGTCGTTTCATCATTTTTCGCGACTGTCCATGATTCAGGTCTAGGGGATACATGTCGGAGACAGATTCAACCGCTTCACCTAGGAGAGGACTTAAACAATCAAATCGTCCGACGGTCTAGGCCTTAATTTTAGTTTATAGAGTTCCTTACTGTCGGCCTCAGCCAGAGGTAATTTTGAGTCAATTGGTGAAGACACACGAGGTGGGCTATTTACATCTGCAGGAAGTCCATGAAATTTCTTGATATGACTTGAATGAATCCATCCTTTTCTGCCTTCAATCTTCACGGCTGTCCTTGTGGTCAGCAGGACCAACTGGGGTGTCTTCCACCTGGGCTCCAGCTGAGTCTTTCGGTCGAAATTTCTCACAAGCACAAGGTCCCCCGGAACTATGTCATGGGGTTTCACCTCAGTGTTGTCGGGAAAGGCTGCAGCTACCTGTGAACGACAAGATTGTAGTGCAGACATCAAGGAAGCCAAGTAATCTGTCAGCATATTACAGTCAATATCAGTTATTTTGCGTGGTATAGGCGTCCCCCACATATTTGGTGGTCTGCCGAAGATCACCTCATACGGGGATAGCCCTGTTCGAGAGTGTGCTACCATTCTCATGTAAAAGAGTGCAACTGGTAACGCTACTACCCAGTCGACACCTTTCTCTCTGCATATTTTGGACAATCTGATTTTCAGTATCTGATTATGTCTTTCTACGAGACCTGCTGCTTCGGGGTGTCGGACACAGTGGAATTTCCACTGATAACCTAACAGAAGTGAAACATGTTTCATTAATTCGGATGAGAACGGCTGGCCGTTATCTGAGTGAACAACACGTGGTAAACCGTATCGTGGGAAGAATTCTCGAACTAACTGTTTGGCAGTAGTCGGGGCAGTGTAATCTGAAACCGGGTATGCCTCCGTCCAACGGGACAGAGCGCAGACAACTACGAGAACATATTTGAATCCTCGACATCGTTCCATCTGGATATAATCCATCTGGAGTACTTCAAAAGGGTGATTAGGAGGATGAAATCCACCCTGTTCTACGGGAACGCTTTTTCCTGGGTTGAACTGGCAACAGATCATACAGGTACGGACCTTTTGTTTGGCTGCTGCTCGCAAATGTTTATTGAACCAAATGCGTTGAATGCTGTCTAGCATAGCTTTTTCTCCTAGATGTGCTGGACTATGTATAGTGTTAATTATAACTTGGACCATTGAATCAGGAAGGAACCACACAGACTTTTCCTTCATCATCCATCCTTGGTCCGTTTGGATCCCTCCTAATTCGGTCCATTTCTTTATTTCATCTGGTGTGGCATGTGTCTGAATGTCAATTACGTCAAGAGTAGGATCTTTAACTGTCATACAATGTGTCGGCATCGGGACTATTGTCTTTGTCATGTCGGAGGTTTGAGTTTGAGCAGTCTGTTTAGCTGTTCTGTCGGCTAGATCATTGCCTTGAGAAATGATATCAGTAATCTTCGTATGAGCCTTACATTTCATGATTGATATTGCAGTGGGTAGATGTATTGCATCTAATAAGGCATGAATGAGGGGTCCGTGCTGAATGTGGGCACCGTGGGAAGTTAAATAACCTCTCTCTCGCCATAGCACGCCGAAGTCATGTACAACTCCGAATGCATAACGTGAATCAGTGTATATGTTGACTTTTTTATTTGTGGCTTGAATACAGGCTTGTGTCAGAGCGATAAGCTCTGCGGCTTGAGCTGACAAAGTATTTATACGATTAGTTTCAATGACTTCAGTATCTGTTGTGACTGCGTAAGCAGCCACCAACTCTCCTGTATTTGTTCTCATACATGAACCATCTACATACAATGTCAGGTCTGGGTCTGACAATGGGACATCGGTTAAGTCTTGTCTAGGTTTCGTCGTTATTGTAATAACTTCAATACAGTCATGGGCTAGTGGATCTGTTCCGGTTACTGGCAAAAGTGTGGCAGGATTCAATGTGTTACAGCGTCTGATTTCTATATGTGGCTGAAACAATGTAAGTTCGTACCCTGTAAGTCGCGCTATAGTCAAGTGTTGTGTTTGCGTTCTATTTACAAGAACCTCTACTGCATGTGGTACTTGAACTGTCAATGGATGTCCTAACACTATGGCGTCGCTCTGTCTTATTGCTAAAGCTGTCGCTGCTACTGATTTTAGGCATGCAGGCAAAGCCTGAGCTACGGGATCTAATGTACTAGAAAAATAAGCACATGGTTTGTGTGCTCCTGCTTGTTCCTGTGTGAGTACTGACAAGGCAGTACCTTCGCGTTCTGTAACAAAGAGTGTAAACTGTTTTCTGTAACATGGCGTTGCTAAAACAGGTGCTTGACATAAAGCTTTCTTTAGGCTTTCAAAAGCTTGTGTATGTTCCTGAGTCCAAGGGAGAACAATCGATGTGGCTGCCTCCTGTGTTGTCAACTGAATGAGTGATTTTGCTAGAAATGCGTACTGAGGGATCCACTGCCTGCAATATGACGTGAGGCCTATGAAAGCCCGCACCTCCTTTTGTGTCTTGGGTATTGGCATGTTAGCTATTAACTGAATGCGGTCGGGTGTAAGCTGCCTTCCCTCCTTGGACAGCGAGTGTCCAAGATAAATAACTCGCTGGACACAGAATTGCAGCTTAGAAGGGGACACCTTGTGCCCCTTTTCGGCTAGAAATTGTAAAACTGTCAGTGATGCTTTTTCACATTCCGGTTCGCTTCTCGCGGTGATCAGCAGATCATCGACATATTGAAGCAGAGCAGTGTTAACTGGCATGTGGATACTGTCGAGTTCTCGTTTCAGTGCTTGGCTATAGATGCTGGGGCTTTCTGTAAATCCTTGAGGTGCGCGTGAGAATTTAAAGCTACGCCCATTTAAACTAAATCCGAACAAATATTGGCTTTCCGGATCTATTGGGACGCTGAAAAAGGCATTCTTGAGATCGATTACAGTAAAGAATGTTGCTTCGGAATCAATAGCTGTCAGTAATGACGAGATATCTGGGACCACAGGAAATTGTGGCACAATGCATTTGTTTAATTCGCGCAGATCAATAACCAATCGGTATACTGGCGGGGCCTTTGGATCTGTTCGTTTAAGAATCGGAATTATCGGTGAATTACATACATTGGAGTCTGTTTCCACAACTACTCCTTGGGTAATGAGCTCGTCAATGATTTGTAGTAAAGCCACTACAGCATCTGGTGGTAACTTGTATTGTCGCATTCGTGGTAGCACCACTCCTGCCTTTAATGTGACTCGATATGGTGTAATATTCATGCATCCAACATCAGTAGGGCCTTGTGCCCATAGATGTGTAGGTAAAGTCTGCAGTCGGGGATCCATGTCTCTAGACACATAGTGACCTTTAAAATCACGTAAAAACAACCTTACTCCTTCCGGAGAACAACATATTATAGCTCCTAGGGCTTTCAGTGTTTTTATTCCTAACAGATTTTCTGGACATGATTTAGTAAGCAATAAATCTGTAGTTCGGGTCAAAGGTCCTATCGTAAGTGGAAGAGGCTGTGACACTTCATTAACAATAGGTTTTCCTGAAAAACCAAGGGAAATATTCTGTGAGCCTGAGAGGGGTGCCCCTGGAACTTCACTACGTTTTATTGTTGTTCGACTTGCCCCTGTATCGAGTAAAATTTTTCTATCTTGGCCTAATAATTCACTATGTACATAAGGTCCTTCTTGATCTACAGGGATCTCGATAAGGGGTAAGTCAACTTCCCTCTCTAGGCTGGTTCATGCGTATCGTTGGTAATCAGGATAGTCGTACTGTGCGGTCTGGTACAGTTGTCGTGTCGTGGTTTGTGTGGCAGCAACAGGCAGCGCTGGTGCAGCTGGCACAAACTGTATAGACTGTTGTGAAGCTGGCATGGACTGTGCATGCTGCGGAGCTCCTTGTTCATTCTGGTCCTGTCTAGGTGGCCGTGGTCTTTCTTGTGTTTTACCTATGCTGATATTATGTTTCAAAACTGGACAATCGTGTACGTAATGACCTGGTTTCTTACAATAATTGCATGTCCCTTTTACAGGTCTTGCTGAATCACCGGAATGTGTCATACCCTTTTTATGTCCTTCAGCTGGAACTGTCTGAGAAACTAGCATTTTCATTTTCGTGTCTTTCATGCGTCTGTGTTCATGTTCTTGTTCCTCTCTAATTCTATTGTGATGATACTGTAACATTTGTAACATTTGTGATGGAGTGTTACCTTGCCAGGTACTCTCGAATTTTAATACTCTATTCTTTACTTGGGGCAGAGCATTTTCTACTAATTTTGTTACAAACAGATGTGGGTATGATTCGCTACTTGCTTTTAAGCCACTATTTATACCAAAACATTTTTCAAATCGGGCATAGTAATCACTAGTGTCTTCATCTTGCTTCTGCTTACAGGCTGAAATTGTACCCCAATCTTCCTTTTTCGTAGTTAATAAACGTGGCAGTACCTGTACTAATAAACCTGGTAGCGCTTTAGTTTTATCCCCAAGTCCTGCTCCTGCAGCTCGGGCCTTTTCTTCCGCTTCTAATACTGACCATTCTATCTTTTGGTCTCCTACCTCCCACTCTTTTTCCCTGAGTTTCTCATAAATGCCAGCAGGCATCAATACCTTTAATATTGTCATAATGTCGGGATAGGTATACTCTCCCATGAGTAACATGTCTTTAATTTCTCGGTGAAAACCCGCTGGATCTTTGTCATGACTGGGTACCACTTTCTTCATTTCTAACAATTCTATTTTCGATATGGGCGTATATACAAATACGCGCTTAAACTCGTTGTCCTCGCCCTTTATTGGGTGCACTTCTCGTAAGGGATTCTGTCTATCCATGTAATACGTGGTTCTTTCCTTGATTGGCAATGAGACACGGTCTGAACATACAAAAAGAATATACTGCTTTCTTGATTCTAGAATTTCTTTAATTAATTTAGTACCTGAACCTCTCCATCTATTCATAAACAATTCAGTCAATATGTCAGGTAAGGGACCAGGGTCCGAATGCTGACTCTGATATAGTATAATGAGTTGTTGAATCATATAAATCCCAGCTAACCGCTGTTCATCTGGGGTGAGATTCAAAAATGTACGTGCTACTGTATCATCACTATATTTTCCGGGACTGTCCACCCAATGGACAGCTGCCCTAGCTAAATCTTGTTCATCCATAGAATCGAGGAAATGATAACCCCTTCGTTCTCGGAGTAGTTTGTCGGCGGCTTGGAACGAATGCTCGTTAGACCTGATGTTAATTATAGGTATTTGGAAATTCCTGTTATTATCTGGACATATCGGACGTATCGGGTCAATAGGACATCTATTACTATTACAAGATCTTCCTCTACCTACATAGGCTATGGTGTCTGACTGTCCTGCGGGCAGTCCAGACCCTTCCTCCTCGTTTTGTTCGAACTCGTCTACCGCTAATCTTTCTTCGTGAAGGCGTTCTATTTCTTTACGGATCTTTCGGCACATGGCTATTATACAATTTTGTTTATCATGTCTACCTTCTGATATATTCTGGCTCCATCTGGTAAGAATTTGCATTGCTTCCGGGTCTACCCCCGGTCGGTCTTCATTTCTGATCACACAATTTATGAGGAAACGTAACAGTTCCCCCTGTATCTCCACTTTCTGGTATTCCATAGCTTTGTTAATACATTCTGGATCTCGCCCTGTTTGGACAAAATGATATATTTTATCTAGATGCGCAGTCATTCCTGGTAACTTCCCTAAATACACTGCGGCTCGTCTGATACGCAATGATGCCATGATCATTTCGTCCTCTTTGCCGGGCACAGGGTCATATCTACAATCTATAAGAAGTTCCTTAAGCGTACGGGCATTTATGAGTTTGGGGGTACGTGAATGTGCTGACTCTTGAAAAGTAAGTTTATTTATTCTGGGTGGCGTAGAAAAAATATTGGTAGCACCTCCCGCAGCCCCATCTGGGGTGTCGGGTGTGAAAGGATTCGTTGAACGTGACACAGCAACTATAGGTGTGGACACAGCTATAGAAGTAGCTGTAGGAACGGATGTAGAAACAGATGCGCTTGCCGGAACTTGTGACACGATCTGTTGCTGTAGGGATACGGGTACTGGATCTTGGCGTTGAACCTCCCTGGTATGCGGTCTATGTGGGGCGGAATTAGCATATTCGGGAGCTGCGTCGTCTAAATATGAGGAAAGAAAGACGTCTTCTGCGGTTCTAGGATGCCCCTTAGGATGTACCTTTATTGGAAATAATGGGGGTGGCAAGTCTTTCGGTATTTCTGGAGTAGCTTTAGGTAATCCTTCGGCCAGAAGGGGATACATACCATTCATAAGGGCATTTCTTTGTCTGTCTACTTGTTCTGATTTCACTCGGATACCTTCTTCAATTAATAAACTTTCTCGAACTTTATTTGAACTCTCTTTATTCTTTTCTTCCTGTCGGAGTGCTTTTTCTGTACGTCTATGAGATTCTTTACGCCATAACTCGACGGCGTCTTTCTGTGACTGTCTGACTTTCCTTTTCCATAACTCTTCTTCTACTTTCATGATGCACTCTGCATCCCAGGTTCCCGCTGTGGGCCACCTCTGACTTTCTGGTAATTCCTTGGTGTAGTCTACCCATAAATCAAGAAATAATATAGCGTCTAAGCCATGTTTATGATACATGAAGTACCCTGGAGTGTCCCTAGGAGGAATAGGAACGGCTTCTTCGAGTACCCCTTTTCTTGTAGTGATCTGTCTTAGTTTCGAAAAGAGCGGCATAGTGAGAACTGATCTGATACTTGATCTTTGAACAAACTTAATACAGTAAACACGATAATGAACAGTCATTCACACCACGATATGCAGGACGTTTAACACATCAAACATTAAACATTAGACATTTTTTTTTAACCTTCAAAATAACCAACAATGATGATCGTCTGCATAACTAGTCACCAAGCATAATTCTTTGACAATAACTAGATACTTCGGAATACTTGATATACTGCTAAACAGTACATATACACTGCTAAAACAGTGCAGACCGGATTTGTGTACCCAAACCCGTCTTGACCGGCACAACCTATGTGCACGTCAGAAATGCCTCCCCAGTAATGGTACTCACCGGGTAGCTTCGGAAACGGAAGGCCTCGGAAACTGAACTTGGACCGGACTGGACTCGACTCGACTCGTCGGAAACTGGACTCGACTTCGAACTGGTGGGCCTCTGTATACCTCGGATCTTGCTCTCTCAGCTAGGCTCTGGTCGGGATACTTCGCACTTCTCACCGCCTCGTCTGGGTGTTGATCGCAGCCTCAGTCGCCCCCGCTTGACCGGAGGGAGATACAGGAAATCCTGCTGGTACGCGTTATTGTCCGTCCAGCTGTGGCAGGAGACCGGGCCTGCAACTCACCGCCGGCGCGTGAGATGAGAAAGTGTCCCTATTCGGGCGCCATTCATGTGGTAAATAAAATTCATTACCGGGACTTAATTTGATACAGAAACATAATAAAATAGCTCAGTAAAATAAGAGGCAGAATCCGTGGTATTAGAGGTTCGGAATGGGCTTTATTCCAATGATCGATTATAATCGGTTGCTCCAAGTTCCATCACCACGGAGGTTCAGGAAGTGAAGTACATACTTTATTGACAAGAAAAGATTTTTATAGAACATACATTACAATGAAGCGAATGCGGTAGGCGTAACAATTGATAAGGAAAATGACGATTCATATGCGTAACCGAAAATGGGTGTAATAAGGAGTAAAAAGGAACATAATTGGTTACGATGTCATATATAGGTGGATCTATAAGATAATACTTGGCATAGATGCGCGCGCAGCAGCATGACGTGTGATTGACGTGCAACTAGGGGGTGAAGGGGACTTGACATTTAGCTCTACATGTGGAGACGAAAAGTCTGGGGGGTCAAGTCAACCTAATCCCAAATCATATCTAACATCCTATGTTTAAAGAACTATGTTATCCACAAAAGAAGGACTCTCGGACAGAATCTATTCTATACTGACTGTGCGTGCGTGTACAAGCGTCTAAGTGTCTACACTAAATGCGAGGGGGTAGGAATATTCCATGGTAACAGGACTATGAATTACTTGCATAAGGACAGAGAAGCCGAGCCATTGCTCGGTAGCTGGAAGGAATGTTTACTTAAACTACTAGACAGGAATGCATCGGCTGAGGGGCGAAGTAGATAACTCGAAGGTGAAATACAGTTCTTGGCAGAGAATAGGCTGATGTCAGGCTTCGTGAGCCGCGCAGAGAATGAGACAAAGTTCATGGTCACGGATGCAGGCTCAGACTGGAGCTTTCAGAGGCAGAAGGCAAGAAGAGTTTGATGACAGAATCAGGGCCTACTTGCCTGGACTGTAAAATGGCATAAGTGAACCATATAAAACCGGTGGCCTTTCATACTTAGGAATGGAATATCCGGCCTATTCATGGCGGATCTGACAGAGGACATGTTGACGGTGGACGCACATGTGTTTGCGTCTTCATAACTGGAACTGGAGGGAACATACATGTACTTGTAACATGCACATAGAACCGTTGGGGTCCAAGATAGGGGACATAACTGACCCGAAAAATCCATATTTCCACAAATGAAATGACAACGGAAATTGACTTACTATTTCAGAATGTTTATTGAGGTTGTAGTTGATGGATATCAGTCCCATGTCAGCAGCAGTGCTAAAACTGAGTAAACATGCACTTTATAAAGTACCTTGGAGGACATGAATTGTTGCCTGTACTGTTGCTTTCTTGAGGCTCATGGTCACTACGAATCACTCTTCACTTTTTAATGGCGTAGAAGAAGCCCATGTGTACAACTTTGTTTTTGATGGTGTTAGACGTAGTAAAAATAGTGAATCTCTGTCCTAAATTAAATGACTTACTACGGACAGCGTTTATCTGTATCAAACACCAGAAACTCACCAAACCTATCGTTGGAGTGGAAGCTTTCTTTTTCAATAACTCTTTTGGGCCTATGAATAATTATATACAATTTAATCACTCAACTCAGATTCTACACTTTACCCGCAGAGGCATTGGTACTCAAATGGACCTTTCTTTGTCGCAGTGAGGGGTGAGAAATCAAGGTGTCCAACTGTTGACCACCCAATGAGGACCAATAATTGGTAGCCAATTCACAAGTTATAGATAAGGCTGAAAGACACTATCCCCAGAACCATGCTATAGAAATAGAGCATTATAATTGGATGACCCAACCTTCTGAAGAAGTTCAATCTAACCAGGATCATACAAACCAAGAGTTCTGCTGTAGCTACATAGCATAAGAAGCAAAAGAACCTTATGTTTAGAAAATAATCTATGACTGTCCCTATCATAAATTAAGAAATCAATATCTCATAAGCACAGTTTCTATGGAAAGAACATTTGGACACAATAATAGACTCAGCAAAATTTAGATAATTGTGTTATTGTATGAAAGATCCAGAATCAATGCATATCAGTAATATTTTAGAAGTCCCAAAAAGAAGAACAAGGAACCCTCCTCCTTTGGAGAGCCACTATTTATACTTCAAGTCATCCATTTTCGACATCAGTTGTCATCATACAATGGTCTGACCATCATATGACCATTCTTCAGTTCTCCGGGTACAATTTTGATGCTTCAGCATATTTTCACATGTTGCTCCTAGGAAACAACTGTCCATTACGTCCTCACAGGTTAATTGACAAAGATTTAGTCAAAAGGTTGAGTTCCCACCGATTCACTCACAATGAAGTACTGGAAAAATGTCTTATTTATTAAAGAGTGTTACATAAACAGAACGGATAAAGCAACATTTGAGGCAACGTAACAAAATCCATTACACCAGGCTATGAATTAATGCAGCCTATGGAAAAAGGAAATTCAAAGCATTTAAAGTTAGCATTTCTTATTAAGTAAAATTAACTCATTATTAAATTCATGCATAACAAAATAAATCAAGCATATTGTATTAGAGAAATAATTGTAACATTGTCAGTGATTATTGCATAGAAATGTCCAAACCTAAATATGGCCTACTACTACAATTTTTCAACGTACACATATGTAAATTATTCTTAGAAATCATTATGATAAAAAGTCGTTTTAATAAATTTAAGACTCTAATAATATCAAGCATTGATAGTGAATGTATCATTCATATAACATATTGCATGAAGATTTTGCACAGCTTTTTGATTGTTATAATACATTACAAGGAAAGCAATGGAGATGCTAAGTCGCATCTTTAATAATTTTGATAACTAGTCTGTTAAAATAATACAATAATCAATTAATAAGCATATCACACTCATATTTAGATTTTTTTATTTCTACAAATCTAAGCATGCTTTTATGGTGCTGGTAATTCAACGTATCTAATTTTTATTGTTGTTTTTCTAGACGTGTACAAAATGCACATTAGAATTTCAGTGTCAAAATCAGGTTTTGTGTCATGTAAAGAATGATCAGCTTTGTACACTGTAACACAACATTGAGAAATAAAGTTGATACAAGTAGAGAACTGGGTACTGATAACAATGCTTACTCTATGGAGAGAGCTCACTTTACACCACACTTTTTGCAAAGAGTGAAACTTTCATACGAAACACAGCAGAGTATTAAAGGATATCTACTAAGAACAGTGCACACTCTATGCAACAGTTGTCCAAAAAGACATAATTTGCTAAAATAACCAAGATCTGAAGGTGTTAAACATCCTACTACCTGCATCATGTATAATGTTGTGAAAGCCTGTCTTCTCTAGAAAAACAAGCACATATATATATATATATACGTAATTACCTAGTGCACACAGTCTTCCAAGTTATGTAGAAATTGTCATGCTGAAACAATTCTCTCTAATAACTCAAGACCGCGTACAAAAGTCAGTATCTACTATGTAGAATCTTAATCCTGTAGAATTTTTTTTTTGCAGTTCCAAAAAACTTGCGTGGAACAAAATACACTAAAGTCGGCAACTGTCACCTGCACAAAGAGTTACTTTTGAATACAGAGATTTAAATGTGTTCAATTCCTCTACACACCCCTATGGTGCATTAGGAGCAGATGTGTTTTGTAAACATTTACACCCATTATCTGGACACATGCTGTACAAAATTAGGTAGACAAGTAATATGGTACTTACCCACCACTATATAAAGATAAAGCAAACCTTTGAATGTTTAAGTGAATTTGTAAGGTTTTATTAATTTTATTTCCTAGCTTTAGCCACTAACCTTTGACACTGAGTGCGTGAGGGAGTGCATGAGTGTCTCAGTGGGTGTATGAGTGTCTGAGTAGGTTTGTAAGTGGGCGTAAGAGAATATGATTGGGGCTGTGAGTGGGTATCTGAGTGTCTGAGTGGGTCTGTGAATGGGTGTGTGAGTCTCTGGATTCAAGCTAGCTGACTGAAGAGGGGCGTTACCCCGAAACCGGTCCCAGGATGCTTGTTTCTGGTCCAGGGAAGACATGGCTTGGCAGTTTGGGCTGGACTGTTCCCACGAGGCACAGGGCCAAGACTGATTTGCATATAGCTGTGTCTGAACTGGGTTGGCGAAGTGAGCTAAAGAATGATAATGGATTCAACCCAGATCTATGACTGGGGGTGAGTGTCTGAAAAGTTTCAGTGCCCCATCCATAGTCTCCTTCTGTTTGCTGTGTGAGTCTCTGACAGTGGGGGAACAGTAAACTCCGCTCTGCTGGTGGAGTTTGGAGAGTTTTGCCACTTGGAGCGCAGGGTTTTGCTCAAACTCAGCCAACTGTCGGCAGAGCAGAGTTGACAGGCGTGCTCACCCTTAGATTTCATCCCCCAAGAGTAGTGTGCCAGGAGGCGCATTCGCAGAGTGGTTGAGAAAGGGGGTGGGGCCTATAACGAGATCTGAGCAATCTCGCTGTAGGGGACTTAATTGTGGCAACAATAGGGGTTCTTGACCCCCAGCGAACCTCAGCAGCCAAGGGAACTTCATCCCCCAACCAGTAGTGCACCTGGAGGTGCATATGCAGAGTGGTTGAGAAAGGGGGCGAGCACTCTGATAAGGTCTGAGCATGTCCCTTTTGGGGCACTAACTTGTGGCAAAAATAGGGATTCTTGGGCCCCAACAACCCTCAGCAAACAAGGGGACTTCATCCTCCAGCCAGTACTGCGACAGGAGGTGCATTTGCAGAGTGGCTGAGAAAGGGGACAGGGCCTCTGACAAGGTCTGAGTAATCCCATTGTGGGGGACTTACTTGTGGCAACAATAGGGGTTCTTGGCCCCCAGCAACCCTCAGCAGCCAGGGCGACTTCATCCCGAAAGAAGTAGTGCACCGGGAGGTGCATTTGCAGAGTGGTAGAGAAAGGGGGCGGGCCTCCAAAGAGGTCTGGGCAATCTTGCTGTGCTGAACTTACTTGTGGCAACAATAGGGGTTCTTGGCCCCCAAAGGACCCTCAGTAGCCAAGGTGACTTCATCCCCCAATCAGTAGTGTGACAGGAGGTGCATCTGTAGAGTTAAGAAAAAAAGGGGGCAGGGCCTCTCATGAGCTGCATCAGGGTTCACGGTTCCACCGGAGTTGGGGGTCGCTCTGAGTGCTGCGGGGATCCACGGATTCCTGATGTTCAGAAAAAAATGTTATAAGGCAATTTATTGGCCTTTATGGGTGCTTCTGGGATCCCTTTAACACACCCTTTACACAGACATTTTCAGCCCCGGGGACCGTATCTTGACAAACAAAATGGCAGCTGCAACTTTTCTGTGAAGTTGCAGCCAGCCAATCGTGACTTTGCTTTGGTGCGTGGATCCGTGAATGTCTCGCAGTTGATCTGCGGTGGATCCGTGTCCCTATATATACATATTTGTTTTTCAATTATTATCTAAAAAACTACTGAATGGATTTACATCCATTCACAAAAAGCACAATCTGCGGACCATGACCTACCTTCCTGCCAAATTTGGTGTAATTCCATCCAACAGTTTGGACTGTAGGCGTGTTTGAAAACTCCCTTGGTGAATTGACATGGGGAAAATGCTTTTTGGCCCCCCCCCTTTCTCATCCCCCACTTGACGGGCTACAATAAAACCTTCCAGACACAAGCTGCAGTGAGTGTTGACTTTTTTGGAAAAGTTTGTGAAGATTCGTCAACCGGCGCCAAAGATATAGACTACTGAACAACAGCTTTATTAATAGAAATCAAGTACTAATTGTAACTACCTACTGGCGACCGCCACTAGGTTATATATTTATGCTGGGTCTGGTGGCTCAGTGGACTAATGCATCCACTGCAGGGGCTTGTGTTCAACCTCATGGTCACAGGTTCAAATCCCAGCAGGTCCACTCAGCCTTTAATCCATTTGAGGTCAATAAAATGAGTACCATTGAGTTGGGTACCAATAAACATCTGTTATTCAGCGCCAAGATACCCTGTTAGGTGTGAATGTGCGCTTTACAAATACTTTTGTTATGTTATATATATAAATATATATATATATTATCTACTGGCGGTCGCCAGTAGATAGTTATAGTTACAACCTAGTTTCCATAGGAAATCTCAAAATTCTATTTTGAATAACTTTGGCGCCGGTTGACGAATCCTCGCGAAATTTTCAAAACTAATGGGGCGCTCCGCTCAGCTCCTACCCTGAAAGTCTCGGGGTGATTCGTCAAGCGGGGGCCGAGAAAAAGGGGGGGTCCCAAAACGCATTTTCCCCATGCATTTTTCCATAGGACCTTTAGTCGCAGCTACAGCCCGAACGTCTGAACAGAATTACGTGAAATTTGGCAGAGAGGTAGCCATAAGGTCAAGGAAGTGCCTTTTGCAGGTTTGGTGTAAATATGTTCAGTATTTCCTGAGCAAATAGCATTTAAAAGCATATCAATATCTATACGCGCGCACCGTGCGCGCGCACCCTGCCGTGCACGAGCGTATTTCTGATTGGTTGTTAGATGTCGGTAAACATTCGAATCGGTCGAAACCAGGAAGTGTCGGCCGCCATTTTGTCTCTCGCAGTCTGAGGGGGTGAAAAAAAAAGGTGGAGAACGTGAAAAGGGGGCAGAGTGGACAGTTCCTGACCCCCTAGCCTTGGTCAGGGGTCACAGAAGGACCCCCCAAGGGAGAAAAAAACAATTATTTATTTATTTTTTTAAATCGCGAGGTGTGCGCACCGCGCGCGCACGGCACGCACTGCGAACCGAGCACCCACAGCGCGTGCATGGGGCGCGCACCTCGCGATTTAAAAAAAAAAAAATAATTCACCGTGCGCGCACGGTGAAAAACCTGAAAATAAATAAATTAATAAATACATAACTTAGCATTTAAAAAACCGTACAAATTCACTGAAAAAACCATAGGTTTCACACATGTTATAGTTACGAATTAGCATTTAAAAAACCTTGCCAATTCACTTAAAAAACCATAGGTTTCACACATGTTATAGTTAGCTGGACATTTCACTCGTAAAAAACCAATGAAATTCCCCCGTTATAGTTAGTGCAGGCAAATATAACTCACGCGACCGCAATCCTCTGCTCAGATATTACATCAATGATGACATATGTGTCTTTATGAAAAATAAATATTTGTAATATATGTATAGCTAAAGATTAATGGAAGAAGACATGGGTAAATAAGTGTCTAAATACAGTGATGTAATATCTGACGTCATCAGCAGAGGATTGCGGTCGCGTGAGTTATAGTTGCCTGCACTAACTATAACGGGGGAATTTCATTGGTTTTTTACGAGTGAAAAGTCCAGCTAACTATAACATGTGTGAAACCTATGGTTTTTTAAGTGAATATATATATATGTACTGCAACTACTCCTGAGGTGGAAGCCGGGAGCGTGAACCTTTTTAAAACTTGATTGTCACCGTAATATTATCTGTATTTCAACTCACCCTCCGCTCTGGCTTCAGGCTTCGCGCAGCGGATTTAGCACTGACGCGACATACCAAACAAACACTCCTGACGCCATTCCGGCACGCCCGCAGGCCACGCCCCTTTCTCGGAGGACACACCCCCCTGATCACCAGCACTACATATAGACGCTGAATACGAGCGCCACACTGTACTGCAACTGCTCCTGAGGCGGAAGCCGGGAGCGTGAACCTTTTTAAAACTTGATTGTCACCGTAATATTATCTGTATTTTAACTCACCCTCTGCTCTGGCTTCAGGCATCGCGCAGCGGATTTAGCACTGACGCGACATACCAAACAAACACTCCTGACGCCATTCCGGCACGCCCGCAGGCCACGCCCCTTTCTCGGAGGACACGCCCCCCTGATCACCAGCACTACATATAGACGCTGAATACGAGTGCCACACTGTACTGCAACTGCTCCTGAGGCGGAAGCCGGGAGCGTGAACCTTTTTAAAACTTGATTGTCACCGTAATATTATCTGTATTTTAACTCACCCTCTGCTCTGGCTTCAGGCATCGCGCAGCGGATTTAGCACTGACGTGACATACCAAACAAACACTCCTGACGCCATTCCGGCACGCCCGCAGGCCACGCCCCTTTCTCGGAGGCCACGCCCCCCTGATCACCAGCACTACATATAGACGCTGAATACGAGCGCCACACTGTACTGCAACTGCTCCTGAGGCGGAAGCCGGGAGCGTGAACCTTTTTAAAACTTGATTGTCACCGTAATATTATCTGTATTTTAACTCACCCTCTGCTCTGGCTTCAGGCATCGCGCAGCGGATTTAGCACTGACGCAACATACCAAACAAACACTCCTGACGCCATTCCGGCTTGCCCGCAGGCCACGCCCCTTTCTCGGAGGACACGCCCCCCTGATCGCCATCCCTCCCATTCATAAATTATGTGCGTCTCCCGGACGCGCAGCGGACGAGCGCAGCGGGTGCGACGTTTGCGCGCCGAAGGCGAGCCTAAGGCAAGCCCGTCTGTGCCCGTCATCGCCAAGACATCGCCTCTTGCCCGTCCCCCTGGCCGAGCTCCACGAGAACTCTATCAATATGATAGAGAACTCCTTATCGCCCTGAACCCTGGACGGAGCTGTGAAGAGATATCAGGCATTCTTGGCCGCACATGCCTTCAATGTAAGTCTTGCCATTTTACCACACCTAGCCCCCGTCACTCTAGGCAGAGGCGAGGCTCGCCCAATCTTACCCCTCTCACCGTCCTCCAACTCAACGTTAGGTCTCTCACTAAACATCACCTAGAGGTTAACACCCTCCTACTTGACGAGAATCCTGACATTCTCTTTCTATGCGAAACTTGGTTACGCGATGATTCGACCACCATACCTAACTTCACGCTACCAGAGAACTACTTAATGATGACCCTAAATAGAGACGCGAGAGGTGGAGGTATCGCAGTCATCTACAAAAAGCAATTTGCTTGCTCCTTCACCAAGGAAGAAATTCCGGGCTGTGAAAGTGCTCGTTTCAAAATCACAACCAGCCCTCACTTTGCCCTGTCAGGCCTCTACATCTTTCGCCCACCCAGACCTGCTTCTAAATTCATCGAAGCTCTCCTTGAGGTGGCAAACTCCTTAGTGATGAGATCAGCCAACTTCACTATATTAGGCGACCTCAATCTCCATTTTGATCTGTCTCAAGACCCCACTATCAAAAACCTCCTGGCCGACTTTGCTGCCTTACAACTCAATTCTCTAATCCAAGCCCCCACGCACTCGGCTGGACATATCCTCGATCCTGTCTTCACCAACATCCCGGAGGTTAAGACAGACGTGCCCAAACCTATGGGATGGACTGACCACTATCCTATTAAAATGACTATGTTAGTTAAAGAAACATAGAACTGAGCCAACTTGCCGTCTAAAGAGACCTTGGCACAAACTTTCTACCAGTGACCTACATGTCACTCTAGGAGAATTCCATCGTGAGGCAAACCAGGACATCAATATGACCTATGAGGCTTTCCACGCTGGATTACTAGAGGACTAAATGCTCTCATCCCAGCCAAATGGACCAAAGGGCGCAGCTCTCCCTCCAACCCATGGTACAACGACACCCTAAAAGCCATGCGAAAAGACTGCAAAAAAGCTGAGCGTCTCTGGAGAAGGGAATACAATAATGGGGACAAAGTTCTTTACCAATCCAAACAAAAACTTTACCACAAAGCTATCTGCGCCGCACGCGCCTCCTTCTAGGCAGAAGAAATTAACTCAAGCTCGAATCCTGCAAAAGTTGTTTTTAAACTAGTACAAGAACTACAGAGCAACAGATCTCCCTCTTCCAGCATTTCCTCCGCGCAGCAATGTGACGACCTTGCCACGTTCTTTGTAGAGAAAGTACAAAGAATATACATATCATTTCCACAGCACTCCCCCAATCCGACCAATCCCACCAATTCCAATACCAACGGCTCTACCATGACGCACATACCAGAAATCTCATATGAGGACCTCATTAAACTATGCAGGAAAGTCAAATCCAGCTCCCCAGCAGACCCCATGAGACCTACCCAATTTATGGAATCTCTCGAATTCTTTCTGCCTTCCCTGGCCTCCATACTGAATCTCTCCTTCTCATCGGCTAGTGTCCCAACAGCCTGGAAACAAGCTTGGGTCTCCCCTATCATCAAGAAGCCGACCCTGGACCCTTCCAAACCGGAAAATTTCCGACCTATCTCCCTGCTCCCATGGTTGTCCAAACTTGCTGAGGCCCATGTCAACAACGTCCTGTCCCTACATATGGACCAAAACAACATCCTGGACCCATCCCAAAACGGGTTCAGACCGGGCCACAGCAATGAGTCTGCCCTCCTGGCTACGACTGAACACCTCCGGACGATCCTCGATGCCGGTCAAAGTGCTGCGCTGATTCTACTAGACCTCAGCGCAGCCTTTGACACGGTGTGCCATAACATCCTACTCAATCGTCTGGAGACAGTAGGGTTCTCCGGTCTTGCCCTGGAATGGTTCCGTTCCTTCCTGAAAGACAGATCCTTTCGGGTGTCAGCTCCCCCATTTCTATCAAAACCCCATCCCATCGGACAGGGAGTCCCGCAAGGCTCTGCACTGAGCCCATCCCTTTTTGAATCTTTACGTGCAGCCACTTGCGGTAGTGGCTAAAGAGTGGGACCTAACGCTGGTGTCTTACGCTGATGACACGCAGCTGGCCATCACTCTCACAGAAGGCCCTTCCACCCCGGCCTCGAGATTTAGGGATGGCCTTGCTGCAGTGGCCCAATGGATGACGGACAACTGCCTGCAGCTTAATGCAGGCAAGACGGAGGTGCTGCTCCTTGGAAAGAACACCAGTTACTGGAATGAACACTGGTGGCCCTCGTCACTAGGCACCATTCCACCTCCTAAATCCCTGGTCAAAAACCTAGGAGTTTGGATGGACTCCTCACTCAGCTTTCAGACCCACACAAAAAAAGTGGCAGCTACTTGTGTCGGTTTGCTGAGGAGTCTCAGGCCCATACTTGGCTTCTTTGACACCAAGGTTCGTCAACTCATTGTCCATGCCACGATTCTCTCCTGCCTGGACTACACCAATGTTCTTCTTCTTGGCGCCAACAAAGGAGAGATAGCGCGACTGCAACGCGTGCAGAACTCTGCGGCAAGAGCCTTGGTTGGTCTGCCTCGCAGATGCTACGCTAGAGCAACGATCCGTAAGCTGCATTGGCTACCTATCGACTCCAGAATCCAGTTTAAAACCCTCATTATGACATTCAAAATCATTAAACTCGGACGCCCAGAACTGTTGCGACCTCTCCTTACACCCTATGTACCGCGGCGCAATCTGCGCTCCTCAGGCCAACACCTACTGAGCGTACCCCGCACAAAGCTCTGCCGCACTGGCGGTCGCTCCTTCAGGGTTCTGGGAGCCAAGCTTTGGAACACTCTGCCACTGAACATCCGCTCCTTGGAAAACCTGTCTACCTTCCGGAAGGCCATCAAGACCCACCTGTTCCCCTCCCCCTAGGCCACCTCTTCCCCTCTCTTCCCATCCTCAGTAGAGTATCTGTAGTTCCTTAGCGCCGGGACGCCTCTTTGCTGGGGCAGCTGTTTGCGCTTTACCAAACTATAACATAACATAACATATATATATATAGATACAAATTCATGAAAAAAACAAAGGTTATGGGAATGTTACAGTTAGGTTCAGATTTTAAACACACAAAACCATAGAAATTCAGTAGTTATAATGATACTTATCTCAAGAAACCATAAATCTTGCCCTAAGGTAACTATAACCTGCGGCCCGCCATGCACAGTTTTCCCATCAATAATTTTAGTGCAAATGTTTCAGTGATATTATCAATAATGTCATAGAAATGTCATGACTGATGTGACGGGATAATTAGCAGTACATTGTGAAGGCACAAATTATATGCAACACCCATTGCTTTTTGACACTGCTCCAGACTTACAAGGATCTGTAAAATTGAGGCAGTGCCAAAAATGTACACCTCCCGAAGGGGAGTGCAGGAGTGTCGCAACAAGGTTTTATGCTCTTTCTATTTGTGTTGCACTCTGCAGCACACATAGTAGGAGCAAAACACCACTGATGATTGTTTTTCTGTAGAAAGGTGTCCCTGCTTGCACAACAACAATCATCCCTGCAATGCAGGCTCTCTTGCACCATAGTGCAAGGGTTCCTGTGCTGGCACTAGGCTGCTTTTTTGTGCTGCTTATTTTGTGCTGGAGCAGGGGTGAATACAGGAATGCGCCATATTGTTGTAAATATGGCGCATTCCTAAACTTAGAAAATGATGTAGCTCGATGCAGCAAAGTTGCTTGCGGCACTGCTATGCACCATTTTCTTGTAAATATGCCCCTTTATGTCTATTTTTAGCCAGATGATTCAATAAAGCAATGGTGACTTGCTTACATGCTTCTTGTGACATTGATACCACTAACAGGTCACCAATGTACCGTACACATACTAAGATGCACAGTGACTTCAATGTACCCAGATAATTTTTTAAGATCTGGTTGAAAATCGAGGGGCTCACTGTAAACCCTTGTGGAACTCGGCACAATGCCAAAATTCTATTTTGGAACCGGAACATGAACTGTCTCTCTTCGTGCAATGGTATGGAACAAAATGCTTGACACAAATCAACCACCGTGAAACACTTGGCTACAGAGTTATGTTATGTTAAAAGGATTTCTAAAGCCAGGTGCTGCACTAGTTGGAGCCTCCCGGTGCTGCGCACAGGAGAGACAAAGCAACAGCAGAGAAGACAGAACCTCAGTCTAGCTGGAGAACAGCAGATCTAAAACTGTTTCCAGAATAGTAAGTGATTTTGAGTCTTTCTGAGGTGGAGTGGCATATAGTTTCATAAGGTCGGGACTAAGACATGGAAGAAGCATACTTCCATTCTGGCTCTGGTTTGACAGGGGATATGAGCCAGATTTAAATCAGCAGAGCATAATGATCTGGAGGGCCTGCAGAATTGCACAAAGTAGCCTTCCTTCCTTAAATTGGATTTTTTAAAATCACCTTATTTACAAGGTGCAGTTAGCTGCACTTTTTCAGCGTGAACGTGAATTTTCAAGATCACTTCTGTTAGCAGGACTTACCGAAAATGAGATGCAAGGTAGGCATCCCCGTGAAAAAACTGCCGCTAACCACACTTCACGATATTTACCAGGAATTACTTGTATGGTGCAAAACCAAACAACACTGCCCCTAAGTCCAGTTAGAGGCAGTTTTTTAAGACCAAAAAATAGCTGACTTAAAATTGGTGCAAATACTCAGGCCCACATATACGATGTTCGGGTGCTGGACAGCGCTGCAAGGAATATTGCTGCACTGCCATGTGCCAAAACAAAAGGTCAGGAATGCGCCCTATCAATTAGATAGGGCGCATTCCTGGGCCTCATTCATGAAACGTGTTGCATCGCTGCGACAAAACAGCGTTGCACCGTGCCCTCCTTACGACACAATGGATGCGCTGTATTTACTGTAGGGCACTCAATGTCCAAATCAATGACAGATACGCCTGGAATCCTGACATATCTGTCAGCGCTAAAGTCACACATTGCTGCAGTTGTGTCGCAAGCATGACTGAACTCCAGAAATGCATGGAGCGGGCCTATCCCTATGGCACTTTATCACCCTTACGCCCACCATGAGGCAGGCGTAAGGTTTTGAGGCAGTGGCATCTTAGAATTGTTGCAGTGAAGTCTGATAGGTTTCACTGCACCACTCCTACGAGGCTTTGTTACGTGGGAACTCCCACCCTCTATACATCATACTTGACGCAGGTAAAATGTGGCGCAGGTCACGCATATGCTTAGATGCGTCACTTTGTAAATATGGCCCAACGTGGTGCAAAACTAATGCTGTCAGTACGTCAAGAAAATGATGTACCAACGGCTTTAAACTGTCGGAAGGGGCTAATGAATAAGCCCCCCTGTATTTTTCCCTACATTGATGCACAAAGGCTGCCATATGCCAACGCAGGCACCCTTGCGCCATGGTGTTGCGGAGTTGACTGATGTTGTACAGGGAGAGACACCTACTTGCACAAAACCTATCAATCCAGGGTATTTCCTCTTCCTCTGTGTGGTGTGCGTCGATGGCGGATTTGAAGGTTGTGTGCATTTCAGGGGTATTGTTGTGGCTCCATCTCTTCTCAAGATGTCTGCAGGTGTGTCTGGACTAGTGGAGGGCGGGAGTGAACCAGTTGGCCTTCTTGGAGTGTTGTTTGCCTGGTCTTTTCTTGAGGGGTGCCAGGGTGACGGCGCAGTTGGAGATCCTTTGGTGGCCTTGATCCAGCGGCGATGGGGGGGTTGGCGGTGATGGCGGTGGTGTACGGTGGGCGTGGTGTAGGCATGATGTATACAATGATGGTTGGTCCAGGAGAGTTCAGTGGTGTGGTTGTAGTTGAAGTTCCCGCTGGTGGAGAAGATGGGCTTGAGCATGTGTCCGGCTATATGGGTTGGAGTGGTGACTAGCTGCTTGAGTCTAAGGTTAGCGAGGTTCCCCAGTAGCGGGGTGGTGTTCTGGTCACTGGGGTTGTACAGGTGGAACTTGAGGTCTCTGAGTAGGATGTAGTCAGTGGATGGTAGAGTTTGGGGTGCGATGAGGTCTACGATGGCATCAGTGATTTGGGTTCATGGGCAGGGGGGCCTGTAGACGAGGGTGCCGCAGGGGGTGGTGTTAGAGTTGTTCAGGATCTGGAAGTGGAGGTGTTCCATGGTCACCGTTGGGTCATAAGAGTGCTTGGTCAGTCGAAGTGTGCTGTTGCAGACTATGGCAATACCTTCTCCTGGACCTTCGGGGTGGTCCTTGGGGTGATTTTGTAGCCCTCTGGGATGGCGATGGCGATGACCGGTCCGGAGCAGAGGTTGGTCCAGGTTTCCGTGAAGAAGGTCATGTCTGAAGAGGTGGCGTTGAGAAGGTCCCAGATTTCTGTGGTGTGTTTGTGGAGGGACCGCACGTTGAGGAGGATGCAGTTGAGCTGGTCGGGTGTGTTGTTGGTCGGCTGGACGGCAGAAGGCACTGGTGTGCTGATGTGGCAGACGGTGTGTTTGCAGTTTTGGCAGACGCAGGGTGCAAGGGTATTCTTCTGTGATGCTAGATGGCAGGCGATGTGGCGTTCAGGGTCGAAGGCAAGGAGGGTGCTGGCATCGTAGCGGTGGAGTGTCTGAGAGGCAGGGTCCCTTGTGCTGGGTGCGGTACAGAGGCGTACAAATGCAGAAGGGCTTGCCTTTGGCTTGCCTTCAGCGCACCAGTGGCCCACCCGTTTTTTCACAAGCCTGGGTACAGCAGTCGCCGTCAAGTCCGCTGGGGAACCTCCTGATGCAGGCGATGCAACAGGGCCCCCTTAGGCGTGAAGTTGCAGCACTCCCAGCACACAAGTTCAGCACAGCTCAGTGGCCTCCCCCTCCATGGCATCAGGCCAGCGCAACAACCCCCGGCCTGTGAAGCAGAGAGATGTGGCTCACCATTGGTAATCTCATCCGTGCACCCCGGTAGTGGTGGCATGTGGTATGCGAGGCAGACCTCCCTATGTTGGTGCACAGGAGTGCCTCTACCATTCACAGTTCAAAGGAATGCCAGGCGGTCTTCTCACACAGGTCAGCAAAGTGTTTCCATGTGACCTGCCAGACTTCACCACCAGGTAAGGACGATTTCCAACGCCTCAATGTCTACCGCCAGTGCCCAGAAACTCCACAGCACCTCTGCCTCCCACTCCAGGTCACAGACGCAGGCCCAGAAAGGCCTCCAGTCCCAAGGGCTGTCCGTACTTTCAAGGTTTTGTCTGCAATGGTATTGCAAGGAGGGCGCTGTGAAAAGTGATGCATCACTGGTTTTTCCTAGTGATGCGCCTCTTTTCATAAATGTAGCCCTGAATCTGCATTTCCTCCTCCCCTGGAACTCTGGCTGGTCATACTGGCTGTTAGAGAGTTTGGGGAGGTTGTTGATCTGTGCTGCACTTGGCCCTGGCTTCTCCATTCAGCATTCCATTGTTTTTATGTTCTTTTGTCATTGGAGGAGGACTTATAGGCTAACGTGAGTTTATTTGGCGCTAATTGGTTTTTCGTCACTTTTCTCTCGCTAGACGCTAGTGTTAGCAGCAGTTTTCACCACGGCTAGCTGATATCTCCATGTAGTGATGTATTGTAAATACATAGCTAACAGGGCGATCGTTTTCAGCGAAGACCACTTTAAGAAAACTGTCGCTAACTACTAGTTAGCGGCAGTTCCTGTAAATATACCTCAGGGTTCATAATTGGTTTGTTTGCAAAGCTAAATCTTGGATCTGTTTTACTAAGAGGGGTAGGTTTGGGAAATCCGCTGTTCTAAAAGTGGACATGGTAGTCCCAGTGTCAATCAGAAAGGACACTTGATGGCCATTCGCCTAGCCTTTCTTGAATGGACCACTTTGGTCAGCCTCTAAGACTGTGACAAGTACGCAATCTTCCTCCACTCCCAGACACCGTCAGTATGATTGGTCAGACCCATAGTCTTCTGAAACATCAAAAACTGGGAACTGTTGAAAACTGCCATGATTCTCAAAGGGGTTTGTATTAGCTCTGGAACTGGGTTAGCATTACACAGCAGATTTCTCATACTCTGCAGGACAAATGGGGCTTGGGGAAGACGCATCATTGGGGATTGTTATATATTATTATTCAGAGATCTCTGCATCTGTACATTTTGCACTGCATTGAATTAGGATTTTTCATTTGACCATTATCAGACATTCTATTTGGATTTAACCTACACTGCCTATTCTAATGGGCCAATTTGTTGCAATAATGGCATGGATTAGACCGCTTCAATGTCACCACATCTATTCCGGCACTTGAGTCAATTGGTTCATCACATCCTCTACCTTGTGGAACCCCATTCCCATTATGCACCATCTGTCCTCCACCTTGAAATCCGACTCCCTGCATTCCACCAGCAACACAAGTTCCCATATATGAGCCCTTCTGAAATCTGTTTTATGCAAGGTTTGTCTGAGCTATCACTAATTTCTCTTTGAGTTTTTTCTCTGTCATCTACAATTCATCTCAAACAATACTTTGTGTTTCTAAGTATCTTATTTAAAGTTTAGGCTTCCTGCAAACCACATTCTGCTAGATATGCGAACTGATATTTGGACACAACCCAAGAACAAACTAGGACGCCCAAGTTACTCAAATTGCCATTCCTAGGGTCATATTATCAAGACTGGCGATAACATTATCGCAGCTTTAGCGGCAGGAAACTGCTGCTAAAGTGGCGATAAAGGGCTTGATAATATGCCCTTGTGAATTCCCAAAGAAGCCCATGTTCTGGTGTGAACATGGGCTTCTATAGAAATTCACAAGGGCATATCTCGCCTCCACACCTGCTGCTAGGCATCCCATTTAGCATCGATCAAACTACAAACTGTCCTTTTAGCTCAATTGTGATATTTCTCCTTGTCTTTGTTATGTGCAGCACACTACTAATACCTAAAGAGTATTCCTCCTGATCTCATGACACATACTGTGATGAGAAGAAATGCCTGCCACACCTAGACACAACCCACTAGGGGTAGGAAAGGAAAATTCCTTTTTTTATATGTAAATCTCACACACTCTATTAGTGCCATTCTTCATCATCAGGTTCACCCTGACTCCTAATGGTCAGGGTGGGCTCCACTGTGTTTAAGGGTGCTCTTAGAAGTCAACAGACTAGGGGGGAATAATCAAAATATAAAACTCCCTCACCCACTCCAAGGTATCCCTTCATTCATGGTGTGGATGGGAACAATAAAATCTAAACTATGGAAGGGAATGCAGGGTTTTATGGTCCTATGACCATTGCTCAACCAACATGTTTCAGCCCAGCATGTAGGTATATATCACCTCGGTCATGCAATCTGAATTAGCATATTATATAAATCAAGATGCAAAATATAACCAAATACAGAATACAGAACAAAAAGTATATTGGTTACATAAAGGAACTTCTCAGCGCTAAATAAGGCATTGAAAGTGGGAAATTCTAAGTGGAAGGTGTCGGTGTCTGCATTAGTTGAGCCAAATTAAGGTTCAAGGGAAATGGGTGTAGGGTTCAAGAGAGGGGCTCAAGAACCAGAGGTAGGGGAACCAGCAGAGGTGGGGAAAAGTCTTCCCTCTGCAAAGTCAGGAAAGTATTTGCTAAACTATTTTAAGAGACACACAGTTAAATTAAACAACATTCTCCAGAATCTTCTTCTCTCCAACTCCCTCAGGATACAGCCAATCAGTATACACCATCCTCCGGGAGTAGGTAGACTCCCCAAGTTCCTATCTCCAAACAAAAGAGTACACAGATGCTCTAATCAAGATTCTCTAATATAGCAATTTCCAAACTTAAACAAAGAGCTGTTCGCCTAACAAAGGAAGATGATAAGACACCTACCATGAAAGGAAAACATGAGAGCAGGTATGATTATTAATATTATGGAGCAAAAGTATGATGATCCAATAGGCAAATTGTATCACACATATAAGTGGACATAACAACATAAACTCGTATTGGTGATGCATAACAAGCACATATGGGCAGCTTATGGCTGACCATGTGCTCTTAAATCCATAAAAGCAATTTTAAGGAATGCAGAAGTGGTTAAAAGGAGTCCCTGCCTCGACTGTGTTGATAAAAGTATGAAGTTCAGCACCTATATAACGTTCAGTCATTATCTAAGTCCATCATTTAATCCCAGTGATGGCATAGGATGCTATAGGGAGCATTTTAAATATTTTTCAAGTTTTTTATTCTGAAGTTTGCACAATTCTGCAACACTCACTCTCTTGCAAGAACATTTCACTCAAAGCAGATATGTGCTCACAAATGTCACACGAGGGACAGGAGCGCAACAATGTGGTACATCACTATTTGTGAGAAATGTTAAAGATATCAGGGGGCATATTTACAAGCGCCTATCGGCATAGTGGCATTTTCCATATTTACAAGGTGATGCTAAGCCACCTACATTGGCTTAACGCCACCATGTAAATATGCCCCTTTCCGCCGCAGTCCTCTGCGGCAAAGTGGAGTGCAATGAGTGTTGTTGTGGGCATTCAAACTTAACACCCATTGCTTTTTGATGTTGCCCCAGATTTACAAGGCTGAGGCAGTGCCAGAAACGAATTCCATGGAATACCAGACATTAGAATGGCTATGCGAGGAGAAATTAATTTCTCCTCGTTTTTGCTGTTTCTAAGTGTGCTGCATTCTGAAGCACACATAGAAAGAGCAAATCATCATTTGTGATTGTTTATGTGCAGGAAAGTGTCCCTTCCTGCACATAAACAATCATCCCTCCAGCGCAGGTACCCTTACAGCATGGCAGCAGGGGGGTTTTGCCTCTCGCTAGGCAGCTTTTTTTAGACCAGCACTAGTGGGAACACAGGGGTGCGCCGTATTCTTGTGAATACAGTGCATCCCTACATTTAAAAAATGTCAGAGCATTGCGCCACCAAATTTGGCACAGGTCGTTGCCCTTACTTTTATTTGTAAACATGCCCCCAGGCTACAAGCTATTGTACCAGAATATTTTTGTAAATGATATTTGGGCCATGGGCCAGGTGCTATTTTTGTCAAGGATATTTTGACATCGAATCGGTCACTACAGCTCTTTGTTTGGTCATATCAATATGCAGTGCCTTCTCTGTCTCACTTTGTACAAGTTTGTTAAGAAGATCCGCAAGGGCAAGGACCGTTTCCCTCGCCGTGAGTAGGTTGCCTAGCAACACAAGCAAATAGATTTATTATAATAATAGTCACATCACGCTCCGTGATGAGAATAACACATAATTGCATGCCTCTTCGGCGGGAGGCTGCTGGGTGCCAACCTGGGCTGTCCTCTTGTCATATCGCTTTTGGTGTTTGTTGCGCCCTTTCCCTGTGCAGTCTGAGAAAAGTGTCTATGTAGTGTGTTGGTGTACGTGGGAGTGACTGCCTGTCTCTTTCGCTTCTATGGTAATTACATAATTAACTTTTAGAAATTGCAGAGCTTTTTTATGGATGCTGTTTCAGTCAAAAGCCAGTTCCTTCTACTTGAAATGGAAATATAAAAGTACAAGTACTCACAATCACCGAGTACCTATCTGCAAACTACTTTCCTGTTAAAAGTATCCCACTCCTCCTGAGAAGTGCTGGTACTCGGGATCTTTGAGTGCCTGTCCATTTACAGCACTGGCCGCACCACATAAAGACACTTAGGGGCATATTTACAAGCCCTCACCGCCACCGAAGCATTACTTTTTGTGACTGGCCAGTAGCTCAGTGTCATTTCCCATATTTACAAGATGGCGCTAAACCACTTTAGGTGGCTTAACGCCACCTTTTAAATATGTCCCTTTACGATGCAGTCCTCTGCGGCAAAGGGCCATGAAATGGGTGTTGCTGTGGGCGTTTCACTGCAACAGTCATTGCCCCAGATGTTCAAGGCTGAGGCAGCGTCGAAACGAATAGGCGTTAAAATGGTGATAGGGTGGAAATTATACATTTTTCCTCGTTTTTTTCTTTTCCATGTGTGCTGCATTCTGCAGCACACATAGAAGGTGCAAATCACCATTATTCATTGTTTATGTGCAGGAAGGGGTCCCTTCCTGCAGATAAACAATCATCCCTGCAGCGCAGGAACCCTTGATACATAGTGGCAGAGTGCCTGCATTGGAGCGAGGCAACTATTTTTGACCCAGCGCTAAGGGAAATCCCAGGGGTGCCCTGTATTCCTGTGAAAATTGCGCATCCCTTCATTTTGATATTGTCAGAGCACGACGCTGACAAATTTGGCGCAACTCTGCACTCTGACATTTTATTGTAAATATGCCCCTTTGAGAGTTATCTTTACTTTACTTATTTATTAGACTGTTTCATATAGCCGACTACAAACTACATAGGTTCATAATCTGATGGCTAGTGGTATAATGTAGGAGACGAGTGGGTCTATCGTTGGTGACACAGTCTGTCGGCGAAGGGTAGAGTAGCAGCTGGCCAGTATTGTGTCGTTTAGCATTAGTGATCAGGTCATGAGAATGTGGGGCATATTTACCAGGGCATTGTGCCACAGGAGCATTTTTTTTGCAACGTTATGGTGGCACTGTGACCTGCTCCATATTTACAAGGCGGCGCTAAGTCACTTTGCATGTCTTAACGTCGCCTTGTGAATATGGACCTCTTCGATGCAGTTTCATGCATCAAAGGTGCGTGCATTGGATGTTGCTGTGGGCGTTCCCATGCAACATGCATTGCTTTTTGACACTGCTTCAGATTTACAGGGATCTGTAAATCTGAGGCAGCGTCAAAAATGTATATTTCCCAGGGAAGGTGTAAGAGTGACACAACAAGGAGAAATAGGAGCAAAATGCCATTGATGATTGTTTTTGTGCAGGAAGGTGCCCCTTCTTCCACAGCAACAAACTTCCCTGCAACGCAGGCACTCTTGCATCATGGTTCCTGCGCTGGCGCAAGACTGCTCTTTTTGCGTCGGTGTAGGGGTCAGCGCCGTATTGTTGTAAATACTGTGCATTTCTGTACTTCGAAAATGGCGCAGCTCAGCGCAGCATAATTGCTGGCGGCACAGTGCTGTGCCATATTTTCGTAAAGATGCTCCTGTATTTGTGGCTTCTCCAGTCATTCAGGTCAGGAGTCTGTTCTTTAAGATCATCTTGACTTCTTTCTTGAAGGCTGAGGAAGAGGGGTAACCCGCGTCTCAGGTGGAAGAAAATTCCAGATTTTTGGTGCCACCCTGTAGAATGTGTAGTATTAAATCTTCTTTTTTCTGAACTTCTGTGTTTTAGCAGAATAGAGCTCGCACTCCATAGAGTATTGCTGTCTCCAGAGATAGAGGGCTTCTGAGCCAGGTATGAGGAAGTGTTGTGGCGTAGGGCTTTGCGCCAAGGGCCTTCCTGCTGCGCTGCCCTACGGCAAAAGAAAGGGGCAGGAATGTGCCTTATCTATCATATACAGCACATTCCTGTCCTTTTGCCCTGTGCTGCAAAGGTGCCTGCATTGTGGGGATGATTATTTTTGTGCAGGAAGGGAAACCTTCCTGCACAAAAACAATCACAAGTGTCTTTTTCCTCTATGTTTGCTGCAGAATGCAGCACACATAGATGAAGGAAAAACAAGGAGAAATAAAGATATTTCTCCTCGTTGTGCCTCCTCCCCTGGGGAGGCGTAAGTCTTTGGTGATGCCACAAAGTTACGATTTCTTGACAATCTGGGGTAGTGTCAAGAAGCCATGGATATTGCTTAGAATACGCCCAGCAACACCTGTTGCACGCCCCTTTAATGCAGAAAACTGTGTTAAAGGGAACAATATTTACAAGGCAGCAAAAAAAGTGCCTTAGTGCTGCCTATTATATATGGAGCAGGCTCCTGCGCCACTGGCGCGTCTCAAAAAGTGACGCATCGGCGGTGCAATGGGCTTATAAATAAGCCCTGCTAAGTTGAATGTTGGTCTTGAAAAAGAGCCAGTGTAGTGATTCGAAGGTAGGAGTGATGTGGTCGTAGCGTCTTGATCCTATAATCAGCTTAGCCACAGCGTTAAGAGAAGCCTTGACCGGAGCAGTCCTTGCTTTGGATTGCCCTGTTAATCTTACACAGCCATATTCCAGTGTGGAGATGACTAGAGATTGTACTGCTGTTTTGAAGTCTGGGGACAGAAAGAAACTTTTTATCTTCTTGAGGAGATTCATTTGGAAGAAGACTCCTCTTGTGGGTGCACTGATGTGTTCTTGCATATTGAGGTTTTTGTCTAGTCGACTCTATGATGACTGGTTTGCAGATGAGTTGCTGATCCATTCTTTGGCCGATGGAGAGCTATGTGGTGGGGATATAGTAAGAATTCTGTTTTTAGTGTTTCTACTTTTAGTTGATTTTGTGCCAACCGGTCTTGAGTTTCCATGAGTGTGTCGTTCAGTCTTCTGATATCTTCCAGAGATGATATCTTGAGGTACAGATATGTGTCTCTGGTTACATGTGGTAAGATATGTTAGCTTGTTTGAGAATTTCTGTCAGTGGTTCTATGTGTAGTTTGAACGGAGTGGGGTATATGGTGGATCCTTGGGGAAGGGATTGGATAGTGTGTGATTCAGCTTTATTCTCTGTGATCAGTTCCAGAGAAAGTAGTAGAACCATTTCAGCACATTTCCTGTCAGTTCCATTCTGTTTTCTAGAGGTTCTAGGAGATTGTCGTAGGATGTAACATCTAAATAGTTTTGTGTGAAAGGTATTTGAATTTTTCTGTGGTGTTGTCAGTATCCCATAGACATATTTGTGTCAGTGTTATTTGCCACCAGTTAAAGCAGTATTTTTTGCTTTCAAAATATATAAATACTACAGACTTTAAACTGCTTATACAATCTTTCAGTAACAGGGACACAAACTTGTTTCTTCAGACACAGCCAATATTACTGACAAATTCAAATATCACAGACAAAACACTGGTTACAAAAGTGTAATATGATATGACAAGATTTTACAAAATTATGATTTATGGGGGTGGTATGTGATTCAGGCCTTCTGAGCTTCATCATACAACACCTGCCACTTCTTAAATTATGATATTTTGAAGAAATCATATAATACTCTGCTAGGGCCTCATTTAGAGTTTGGCAGAAGAGGACCGGCCGACAAAAAAGCGTTTGTCCTCCTGTCCTCCGCTTTGGAATTCAACTAGACCCTATCTAGAGTTTGGCGTTTTGATAGATGAAATTCTATCACCAATCTGCCTCCTCTGCCGCATTCTACTCAATCTGCTGATAGTAGGACACTCAAAAAATGTCAGGCAGGTGAATGGAAAGCCAATAGATTATATATTACCACAACGAATGCAACTGATGGCAGCTTGGCAGTTTATCCTCCACGTGCTAGAGATAATAAAACAATAAATACTCAAACCCTGAGTTGACCACATCTCCCCACAGCCTACTCAAACACCATGTCATTGCTACTACAAGTTCTGGGACTCCATTTACCAGTGGTGGAGGAACACCACAATGCTTTACAAAATATAAAGTCACTACAACTTTAAATAGGTTTTTAAAGCATAATGTTAACTACCAATGCAGCTAAACATAATTATATATACACCAAAGCATATATTGCAACAACTTCCCTTTTTCCTGTCTGCCCACGTCTCACACCATCCACCAATATCAAACACTAATTTAACACAGTTTTACTACCACTCACCCCGATGCTGTAATGTAATGGATTTTTTTTAAACCTACAGAGGCAGCTAAGCTTGTAACGCAAATCCCACTATAATATATTCATTGATTTTTTTTTAAAGATTATTTTTCACTTGTAATGACTCTAAATGACTCTAAATGGAATTTATGTGATTACAAAACACAGATAATATGATAATTCCCTTAATTTCTGCTTAGGCATTTACCTCAAATGAAACAACTATGGGGCATATCAACAACAACCGGCGATAATTATCGCTGAGCGCACTTAGCGCTTGGATAATTATCGCCGGCTAGCGCCGATTTTTATCGCTGAGATAGCGTGCTATTAGCAACGCTTATCTCATCAGCGATAAAAATCCTAGCGCTAACTGGCTAACGTGAGATTATCGCTGGAAACCCAGCGATAATCTCACGTTAGCTAGTTGATAGGGACTCACAAACTTAGCCATGATATCCACCTTCCATAGGATATCATGGCTAAGTCAGTCCTGAAGCAGGCGTAAGGAAAGTAGCGATAACAGGGGTTATCGCTACTTTTCCTGACGTTATGCTTCATAGCGTTAGGCTTGCTGATAGGGGAAATGTCGCTTAGCGACATTTCTCCTGTCATGCCAGGTCAGGAGAGATGCAAAGCTGGGCGTTAGGAATCCTGACGCTAAAGCAAGGTTTCACACGTTAGCGTGACCTTGCTGATTAGGCGATAAAATTATCGCCGCTTTTCGGCCGAAAACGGCCGCAAAAGCGTCGATAATGTTTTATCGCCTGCTTGTTGATATGCCCCTATGTACCTCAAATAGGAACTACCACTACCAACTCATTGGTATGCTACATGTTGAAAAATTGCACATACAGGCAAAAGCAGGCTAAACATTCACCTATCTTAGCTAGGTGTTTGTACAACAAATAAATTACATACACTTTAAATTAACCCCCACACCAGAAGTTGTACCAGCAATATTTTAATGTGAGAAATTGGGTTTACTGATTGGGGGGCAATGCTCTTTTCAACGACAACCACAATCCTTGTCAGGGTGAAGCACCAAAGGGCCCGATTCACAAAGGTAAACTTAGACAATTGGTCTAAACTTAGACCAAACGTCTCAGTTTACGACTTTGGAAATTCACAAAGGGGATTTATGAATACTATTGTTATGTCTGCATTCAGGCTGGATCTCACCAGAGTGGACTTGAAGATAATTGTTAAAGACATTAAAACATCAAAACTCTCTTGATTGTCTTCGGACTTTTGTCCAATGGATGACATGGAGCCAGCTAAAATTGAATGCCTCCAAAACTGAGCTACTTGTGTCAGAAACTCTTTGCTAAAAGGATACGATCCCCTCGGAAGCAGATGACTAAAACCCCAGATCCCCCTAACCAAAATACAGAGACAGACGTACTGCTTCCTGTCTCTAATTTCAGCCAGGGGGAAAGGGGAAGTGGAAGACAAAACAAGAGAGACTGCTCCCAGCTGCGGACTCTTCTCTTTTAGACAATCTGGAGACTGGAAGAGACCTGCAAGATAAACACAAACATTACCCTTCTTGCTATCTAACGCTCCCGTCTAACGTCTTATCCTATTGTGTTATGTTTACCTGCAACTGTGTTTAGGATTTGCCACTCTCTATTAATGTTTTGTCTAGTAGCTTGTTATTTCATCTGATTCACAGGAAGAGCCCCAAGCATAAATTTGCAGTTTATTCTGTTTCCTTGAGAATCTATCTTCCTCTAGGAGACTAGATAATAGTGCACTCTAAGGTGAGGAATTTAATCTTTCAAGTCTTCTCTCAAGGGGAACTTCCTGGTTAATGTCTTTGTTTTGGAAAGAGTTTTTTTTTGTAAAAACTGCGACAAGGTTTTTTCTCAGAATAATCCCTTTCAGCGCGCTTGCAATGTTCTCGTATTCTTTGGTGTGTGAAAGGGGGAAGGAGCTGGGATTAATTCAGCCAACTACCTTTTAAAACAATCTCTGAATTACTGGAAAAGAATTGGAATTTTCTCCTCTTTGTGGTGCTTGAAAGTTTTCACGGCAGTTTCAGTTTAGTTCAAAAAGGTTTAAATACGCTTACTTTGGATTCGAAGAGCTTCTCTTCACAGAAGCGACTTCCTTTGAAAAGACCTTTTCTCCTGCGACATCTTCCAGAAATAACCTTGTGGTGCCAACCTTACTCCAACTTCTCTCTCCAGGATACCCAAAAGCCGATACTCCTCAGCAGACTAAAGTTGAGACTGAAAGCTAAAAGGTTCAATTTGAATTAGCAGATAAACAGGCTCACAGGATTATGATAGTCTCTAGTACTTTCCTTTAAAAGAGAACAGGTGGAAGTCGAGCCTTCAAACCCCCAATATTCACTTCAGAAAAACGGAGCGTGAGGGGGAACACTCCTGTCAGAATTCTCTTCACGGTTGAAGTGCGCAGCGCGCTAGTCGCGCATGCGCATTAAACGCAGCAGAGACTGCAACCAGAAAGAACTAGACCGCCAACTCCTCAAGAAGGGAATGCGATCTACTGTAATGCTTTAAGGCCTGCAAAATCGCGCACAAGACGGCTCTCCAGCCAGGACTTGCTTTTCTCCAACGAGGGTACAGTCTTTGAGTGCGAATGGCACTGAGGCAAACAAAAGGGTTCCTGACAACTTGTCTGTGGTGACTGGAAAATATACAACCCTCTCTGCGCCTGGCCTGATGATCATGGACCACTTCCCAAAATATCTAAGAAGGTAAAAAAAACTTGGAAATTACCATGGATGCCAAACTGTCAATTAATCTACAAGTGGATAAGGTATCCAAATTTAGCTGTTATCACTAGGAAAACATTGCAACACATCTTCCCACACCTAGGATTTCCTCACAAGGTACGCCAATGGTCTTTATTATGGCTCAACTTTGTCATCCATGAGAAGACTACAAAGAATTCAGAATGCTGGCACTAGACTCCTCCTGCATGTAAAGTCACAAGCACACATCTCTCCTCCCTTGAGGGCACTACACTGGTTACCAGTTGCTAGAAGGGCCTCCATCAATCTGCTTTCTATCGCAAACAAAGCAATACATGGGAAAGGACCATTCTTCATCATGAAGAAAATCAACAAATACATACATCAAAGGAACCTACGCTCAACAATGGCTTCAGCCTCATAATTTCTAAATACAAGGAAAAAACCATGAGTGAAACATCTTTCTTTGCTCAAGCAGACAAACTATGAAATTCCTTACCTGCATACATGAGGTCCACAGACAACCATCTCCTTTTCAGAAGATTAGTCAAAAGCTGGCTCTTCCCCATTTGACGACTACACTCACAACTCAAGAATGCCCCACAACAGAATACTGAGAGATGATAATATGGGAAAGAGCTGTCATTATAGAGGTTTACATCATTGTACTTTGAACTATGCCTCCTGTTATATTATAAACAGATGCATTTATATATTTATATAAAGGGGAATTCATATATTACACAACAGGATACTTGCGTATATCAGACCACGTTTAAATTGCTGCTTCTATGTCTATATATAGATGGTTACATCTGCTACTAATAACTACAATGAGTGGCATGTGTATGGTTAAGTTAGTTAATTACAGTTATTTGAAACCATAAACAATATACCATATGATAAATGTGGACAGCACACTATGTCAATATTGCAGCTTCAATGTACATATGGGTATTTGTAGAAAGGGCTTTATTCAAGCAAATGAAACTTTACCAAGGATCATGTGTGCATGTATATGTGTGCGTGTGTATGAATTGGTTACATTTTGATATTATTGAAAAAACCCTTCTGTCCTTCCCATCCCTACAACCTTTGACTCATCCCAAGCCTTCTGACTGCTATGAACTCACAAACATCCTTCTCAATCTTTAACCCCACATTTTTAGCCATGCCATCCAACTAACAAGCACACACAACTATTACTTACAAAACAACTCAATTCAATTCAATACTTTATTTCGTCTGATACAACCATACAAGTTCATGAATAACTAAATTATAACATTAAACTTCTTATTCACATTGAAATTACCTTAGTCACAAAAGTAAGACCTCCTTGCCATAAGAGAAATCAACACACACCTCACAATAGCAGGGTGAGAATGGACATCAAGGATGTAATCAAAAGAAGTGGTATAAAAAAAGATTTATTCAAATGTATTCGAAAATTCGCAAATACTCACATATATCACACAATATACAATGTTACACGGATTTTTGATAAAGCCCTGACAATATCCAAAGTTTATACAAGATTGATAAAATATTAATTAATACGTTTTTAAAAACCATTGGCAAGTACAATCAAATGAACAGCACAATACATTAATAAAATTGGAAAAAAAAAAAAAAAAAAAAGGACAGAATAATCCTATTAAGACAGGGAAACCATCAAATCAAAGATTCATCAGTTGTAACCACAATGAATAATGATCCAAATATATATGTCACAAAACCATTGTCATCACAGATTTTTTATGATTTCCTCTCATTAAAGCATCGACGCATTTCGGTGGGCACTAATACACACCTTCTTCAGGAATTTTTGCATAGAATCCCAATTTCAATATCGTTATGAGAAAGAATCTGGCAGTGATTCTTTGTATTATTGTAGAACTCATTCTTATTGTCTGACACACTGTATCCTTGTGAGTCTCGCCAGGATTTCTCATACATAAAACCAGGCTGTTGCTTCTCATAAAATCAATTAAGAGCCTCAAAAATTCTTAAAAGAACGATTCTTCATCAAGGATACTGGAAATGAGAACGTCCCAAAAATAGGATCTGTTCAGTTACAGCACTGTATGCCACCCGATATGGTCCGCGAGGAGAATCCTTCCGAATCGAAATTATACAGTAAATGATTCTAGATGACATGCATAAAAATCCATGTGGGTGCCCATGGAGACAATGTTAAAAAGACAATACAATAAATGAATCAGATTAAACTTCCTTATAGGTCACATGAATAAGCATGTTTTAAAAGAATTTAACTAGCAGCATCATTCTTGGAAATACAGGTACAATTTATAATTTGATTACAGACATTAAACCACAGTGTCTTCTGACTAAATTAGCACAGGTATCTTTTTTAGTCTGGTTCTTCCTACCCAGTCCAATAATCTAGAACAGAGCCCATTAGTGTGCACACTTGGATAATCAATTTCTTCCAGGTCAGAGCGTAGCTAGAACAGAGAAAGAAAAAATAATCCACTGTTTCTTCCAACTGTAGATAAAAAGGCCAATGGGAAGGCAAGGAGGAGCAGCAGTTTAGATGTTAAAGATTTTAGCTGCAAGGTGTCGATTCTGAACTTTATGTACAAATAATTTGCGTGGGAGGGGCGTATCCTGTCCCGATATGCTTCAAAGCAAAAAAAATGTTTAATGCTCAGAAAATTCTCAATTAAACTTCCTACTTTTTGATCTTTCCAAGTTTGTTCCAACATAAAGTCCCAATAAGCTTGCTAGATCAAGTTGAAGTGGTGCAAGAGGTGTGTATGCTGGAGAATTGTATAGTATCCTAATGAATTGATTTGCAGTTAGGTTAAGCATCAACATATTGGCACATCCCAAGAGTTCTGCACCATATGTAGCCCCTGCCAGGGCTGTAGCCCTACATACTTCAAAGGGTGAGTTTACTGCTCGGCAGGAAAAAGCCTTGTATTGCCTTCCTGTTGCTGACGCCCTTTGAAGCAGGATGGTCCTACTTTTCCCTAGTTGAGGTGCCCAGAACATATTATCGGCCAGTCTTATACCAAGGTAATCAAAACATTTTACTTGCTCCAACGGCGTCCCCTATATCCTCAATCTGACTCTAAAGGAATGGTGGGGGTTCAGTGCCATTAATTTGGACTTTGAAAGGCAAAAAAATGCAAAGCAATTCAACAGCGATTGAAGAGCACTTTGGGTCCGGAATACTAAAAGTGTATTGTAGGCAAACAGAAGAATGGAGGTGTTGATGCCCTCAGATTTAGAGGCATCGTCATTACATTTTGCCAGCCAATCTTCGCTCTGCTAATATATAAGCTGGCGCAAGCACACATGCTTGCCTGATGCCATGACTTATGGTTATCCTAGGTGTAAGATCCCCACCCGTATTCCACCTAACCTATCCATATGGTTCTAAGTGTAAGGTTTTCACGATCCCTAATATATCATCCGAGATACCATATGACTCCAGCATCACCACCCACAGATTTTTTGTGGGGACCTGGAATGTTTCACCATATGCTCCGTATCACTGGCAGACGTTACCCTAGACGCATGTATTTGTAACATTTTGTCTGTTGGAATAAGGCCAGCAAGCACTTTTGTGTTTCAGTCTCCTGCAATGATTTTGAAATGAGTGTGATGTATGGACTCAATCGTGTGTTAGTTGGATCACTGTCTATGAGTAAATGTTTATGGGGACAGAATAGGTGTAATCTTTTTTGATGGCAATATGCCTGTCACCTGGAGCAAAGCCTATTGGAATAACTAGATCTTTACATTTAGATGGTATTCTTTTTGTTTCAGAGAACAAATCCATCCTGTGCCAAATCAACAAGCCACATGAAGGTGTCCCCGCAGGTGATGGAACTGCATTGGTGGCAAATGAAATGTACCCCCGACTAAACCCCAACTCTAATGCCCATGTTTCCAGCAGTAGTGTGTTGTGATGTTGGTCTATAAAGGCACCTGATTTAGGGTCAGCTATTTTAGCTCTCACCCCGCTACATTCCAGTAAAGACATTTTATATTGTCGATCTGACACGAGTTTACTGCAGCGTGTTGGGCTAGTATATTTGAGCTCTCCCTCTCATCTGTCACTGCTGAATTAGGGACCTTAATGAATGTTGTGTATACTGGTTAAGTGAGGGTTCTATCATAGGGGATATGGGTGGTGTAATGTGTAATTCAGATGAAGTAGTCTAGTAGCTTCCAGCTGGTTTTCTAATAGTCAGTCTATTTCAGACAAATTACCCACATGGGCCAATGTGAGGAATGGCAGCTGGTAGCAAGTTAATGAATTCATGTTGCAAGCATTACCTGGGGTAGATTCTAGGCATGGGGCATTTAACATGAGTCTTATACGTGACTCTATAGGAGGTCTATACCTATGCTCCAACACTATCAGCCCTTCAACCAGCTTGTGTCTTACTAGCTTCAGACCAATATAATCTAGAGTTAGGGAACCGTCGCTGAATCTAGTGGCATTTAGTATATCCTCTCTTATGACAGATCTACAACCCCATACCTTACGAAGCCAAGAATGGCTTTGTTGGTTAGCGAATACTGAATTTCTTTCGTACCTGGCGGGATTTTTGGGATGTTGGTCATAAATATGTTGTATCGCTCGATGTTGGCTCCTACAGGTCTTGGTGTATGTCTATTAGAGTTTGGTGGTGGCGGGGCCTTCCTCATATTATGATGACCAATTGTACCATTACCCCTATAGCCTTCTCTAGGCCTTGGATCACAACCCTGAGATGTATTAGAACTACATCCTTGGTTTGAAAGAGGCGTGGTCATCTCCACAGTTGGTCTAATAGTGGCTGGGGTCTTTGTCACATGGGTCCAATTTGGTAAGCATATTTTGGGGCTATTTAGTGGATAACTTCCCAAGTTTATGTCATGCTAGGGCAAGCTTGGTCATGTTTGGCTTTGGGCAGGTTGGAGCTGAGCTTCAACACCAGGGCTGTCAGGTTGTCCGCATTGTCATTAAGGGCCTAAGACAGCCTGTCCATGTAGTCACGTAGGCTAGTTATTTCTTACTGTAATGAGATTAACTGCGAGTTTGAGGAGTCCCTTCCAACGGGAAGAGTTCTGTTATTGTATTATGATAGTTGTTATTGACTGGTGTTTGTAGTTGGTTCTTCCATGTTCCCTAGAGCTTTGAACCTTTTGCTACATTCAATGTTTAATACAATGTCTATTACAGTTGTTACTATACATGAATCAGGTGGCTGAATTATTATTGAGCTTTGATCCCCAATCGGAAGTACTGGAGAAGTACTAGTGTTATTATCTGCAGTGTTACTGGCCAATGTATCAGTGCTCCCTGTTTTTACAAAATATTGTTGAATGTCACCCTTCCTGCCCTTCCCTAGTTGTTTCCCTTTTGCCTTAGTGGCCTTAGTAGCTAAAGGCTTTCGACTTCTTCTAGTAGTACCCCTTTTTTCATCTAGGGTGCAGTTCTCAGCTGCATGTCTTGCCTGTTTTTTTTGTTTTCCCTGTGTACTTTCCCTTTTCAAATCCACTCCTATCATTCTATCCCTACCCCAAACTGTACAAAACACACAAGAAATGAAGAGCACATTCGTAACACAACTAATGCGCAAGAAAAAGACATAAAAAACAATTAACCAACTAACTACTAATCTCGGGCTCTGGAATAGTGTGCTACTCACTGAAAAAGCACTTAAATGCCTCCTTCAGGGGTTGTACGCACTATAAAGATATATCTACAATTGCAGTTACAATTAAAATTATGTGGGTGGATGAACTTGTATATGTTGGGGTTTCTGCTTTTTGTGTTATAGCAAATAAAAGCTGTGAGGTTTGTTATGTTTAGATGTTTTGTTCTAGAGCGTACTTCTATGACACGCTGTGACTTATGATGTAAAACACTATGCTGAGTGTTCCATGGGGGGTGTTTCAGGCCTAGGCAGTGGGTGCGGAGGTCTGAAAGCGTCACCAGGTTCACCTGTGTTCTGTCCATCACTACGAAAATAAAAAGGGTTGTCCAACTTTGCTTGCCATTTATTCCATCAGCCCACAACACAAGCTGGCAATGAGCTCTGGGATTTCCCAAATTGACAGATTAAGGAAGAACAGCACCTTTACTGCGTTGGTGCTGGAGCGGCTCCTGCAGGCGGAGGCGGCCCCTGAGTGAGTAGAACACTGGAGCAGCCTGAGCAGTAGGAGTTTGAGGCAGTGCTGTGTCGGGCAGGGGGGCTTGAGACCTCAAGTGATTAGCGGTGACTTCAAGCAGTGATAGCGGTTTGACTGTTGCAATTTATGTGATACTGCATTACGCCCAGCCTGTTTTTTTGCTAACCTATCCCTACAGCACTCATTTATTGCAACTGGCCTGCTGAGACTAAGTTAATTTTTGGGCCGCATAACGCTTTAGCGCTGCCATGTTTATTAAATTGTTAGCATGTGACAATTTCACTGGCGGTTGAAGTGCATGGTATTTTTCTGCACGGTTGCTCCCTTTGGTCTCTTCAAGCACCGTTTGACGACTGTGATTGTTTGGGGCTCCTTAACCCCTTCGCTGCTAGGCCTTTTCCCCCCTGTGCTAAGCCTTTTTTTGGCTATTTGGGGTAGTGTGCGTTTAGGCCCCTGTAACTTTTTGAACACATAAGGTATCCACGCCAAATTTGCGTCATTTTCTTCCAACATCATCGGGATTCTAAAGGTACCCAGGGTTTGTGGATTTCCCTGGAGGGGACCCATAAATTAGCTAAAATACAGCTAAATTTTGTTTTTTGGGGGAAAAACGGGCTGCAAATGAAAGCGTCTGGGTTTTTCCTTGCAAATGTTATCAAAAAAGGGTTTGTGGGGCTGAAATCACCATTTTCCCAGCTTTTAGGGAATGACAGACTTTTGTCAGACAACCAACATTTTTTACACAGTTTTGGCATTTTTCTGGGACATAGCCTATTTTTGCAATTTTTGGTGCTTTCAACCTCCTTCCAGTTAATGGTAGAAATGGGTGTGAAAGTAATAACAGATCCTGGACAGCTATACATTTCAGAAAAGTAGACAAAATTATGAATTCAGCAAGGGGTCATTTGTGTAGATCCATCAACGTTTCTTTGTAGAAACTAACAGTTAAATTTAGGAAAAATTGAAAATTAGATGAAAAAAACAGCCTTTTGTGTCAACGTTTTCACCTGTAACGTCTTCTAATTATGACAGCTCTTTGAAAACAATATACCGTTACATCTGCTGGACCTTCCTGGTTGTGGGGATATATAGCACTTGTAGGTTCACCAAGAACCCGACGAACCCAGAGTCAAAAACTGAGCAGCAATTTGCAATGGTTTTTTATTATGTCCCGGGTATATAGCAATTATTGTGGGAAAATGTATACATGGAAAAATCGGTATGAAAGACACCTATGTATTTCTAAAATGGGAACAAATTATAGAGTTTAGAAACAGTACATATTTGCACATTTTCGAAATTGGGAATACTCATACTAGCATGAGAATTATCGGTCATTTTTCAAAATGACTTCTTTTTTACGCAATGTCTTTAATTTGGAACGCAGAAATGCATCAAAAATCAATAGGTAATAACAGTTGCTTTACAAATCTGAATTACCCTAAGTCTCCCGATAAAAATGGTACCCCACTTATGTGGGTAGGCATAGTGCCCACGACAGGAAATGGCTCAAAACCCAATGTGAACACACCACATTTTCACAATGAAAATTTACCCTTTTTTTGCAAAGTGTCTAGCTGTAGTTTTTGAACACTAGGTCTGCTGGCACCTAGGGAAACCTAGCAAACCTATACATTTTTGAAAACTAGACACCCAGGGGAATCCAGGATGCGGTGACTTGAATGCCTCCCATCAGGTTCTGTTATCCAGAATCCCTTGCAAACCTAAAAAATTGTCAAACAAACCACATTTTCCCCACCTTTCTGTGGTGGAAAGTTATGGAATCTGCGTGGATCCACAAATTTCCACTCACCCCGCGTTCCCCAGAGTCTTACAAGAAAAATGGTACCTCACTTGTGTGGGTCGGCCTCTTTCACGCGACAGGAAACGGTGCAAAACGCAACGTGTTCACACCTCAATTTCGCAGTGAAAAATGACCCTTTTTTGGCAAAGTTACTAGCAGTAGTTTTTTAACCCTAGCTCTGCCGGCACCTTGGGAAACCTAGCAAACCTATACATTTATTAAAACTAGACACCCAGGGCAATCCACTATGGGGTGACTTGACTGCCTCCCACCAGGGTCGGTTACCCAGAATCCCTTGCAAAGCTAAAACATTGTCAAAAAAAACACGTTTTTACCCACATTTCTGTGGTGGAAAGTTCTGGAATCTGCGTGGATCCACAAATTTACACCCACCCCACGTTCCCCAAAGTCTCCTACGACAAGAAATGGTACCTACCTTGTGCGGGTTGGCCTAATTCCCGCGACAGGAAGCGGCGCAAAACGCAACATGGTCACACCTCAATTTCGCAGTGAAAAATTACCCTTTTTTGGCAAAGTGCATAGCTGTAGTTTGTGTACCCTAGCTCTACCGGCACCTAGGGAAACCTAGCAAACCTATACATTTTTTAAAATTAGACACACAGGGAAATCCAGGATGGGGTGACTTGACTGCCTCCCACTAGGGTCTGTTACCCAGAATCCCTTGCAAACCTAAAAAATTGTGAAAAAAAACACATTCTCCCCACATTTCTGTGATAGAAAGTTCTGGAATCTGCAAGGATCTTCAAATTTCCACCCACCTCGCATTCCCCAAAGTCTTACGACAAAAATGGTACCTCACTTGTGCGGGTCGGCCTAGTGCCCGCGACAGGAAACGGCGCAAAAGGCAATGTGGTCACACCTCAATTTCGCAGTGAAAAATGACCCTTTTTTGGCAAAGTTACTAGCTGTAGTTTTTTAACCCTAGCTCTGCCGACACCTTGGGAAACCTAGCAAACCTATACATTTTTGAAAACTAGACACCCAGGGGAATCCAGGATGGGGTGACTTGACTGCCTCCCTCTAGGGTCTGTTACCCAGAATCCCTTGCAAACCTAAAATATTGTAAAAAAAAAAACACATTTTCCCCACATTTCTGTGGTGGAAAGTTCTGGAATCTGCGTGGATCCACAAATTTCTAACCAGCCCCAGCGTTCCCCAAAGTCTTCTGAGAAAAATGGTACCTCACTTGTGTGGGTCGGCCTAGTGCCCGTGACAGGAAACGGCGCAAAACGCAACGTGGTCACACCTCAATTTCGCAGTGAAAAATTACCCTTTTTTGGCAAAGTGCCTAGCTGTCGTTTTTGAACCCTAGATCTGCCGGCACCTAGGGAAACCTAGCAAACCTATACATTTTTGAAAACTAGACACCCTGGGGAATCCAGGATCAGGTAACTTGGCTGCCTCCCTCCAGGGTCTGCTACCCAGAATCCCTTGCAAACCTAAGAAATTGTCCAAAAAACCCACATTTTCTCCACATTTCTGTGGTGGAAAGTTCTGGAATCTGCGTGGATCCACAAATTTCCACCCACCCCACGTTCCCCAAAGTCGTCTGCAAAAAATGGTACCTCACTTGTGTGGGTCGGCCTAGTGCTCGGGGACAGGAAACGGCGCAAAACGCAACGTGGTCACACCTCAATTTCGCAGTGAAAAATGACCCTTTTTTGGCAAAGTGCCTAGCTGTCGTTTTTTAACCCTAGCTCTGCCGGCACCTAGGGAAACCTAGCAAACCTATACATTTTTAAAAATTAGACACACAGGGAAATCCAGGATGGGGTGACTTGACTGCCTCCCACTAGGGTCTGTTACCCAGAATCCCTTGCAAACCTAAAAAATTGTAAGTTCTGGAATCTGCATGGATCCACAAATTTCCACCCACCTCGCATTCCCCAAAGTGTTACGAGAAAAATGGTACCTCACTTGTGCAGGCCGGCCTAGTGCCCGCGACAGGAAACGGCGCAAAATGCAACGTGGTCACACCTCAATTTCGCAGTGAAAAATGACCCTTTTTTGGCAAAGTTACTAGCTGTAGTTTTTTAACCCTAGCTCTGCCGACACTTTGGGAAACCTAGCAAACCTATACATTTTTGAAAACTAGACACCCAGGGGAATCCAGGATGGGGTGACTTGACTGCCTCCCTCTGGGATCTGTTACCCAGAATCCCTTGCAAACCTAAGAAATTGTCCAAAAAAAACACATTTTCCCCACATTTCTGTGGTGGAAAGTTCTGGAATCTGCTTGGATCCACAAATTTCCATGCACCCCGCGTTCCCCAAAGTCTTACGAGAAAAATGGTATCTCACTTGTGTGGGTTGGCCTAGTGCCCGCAACAGGAAACTGCGCAAAAGGCAACGTGGTCACACCTCAATTTCGCAGTGAAAAATGACCCTTTTTTTTGGCAAAGCGCCTTACTGTAGTTTGTGAACCCTAGCTCTGCTGGCACCTAGGGAAACCTACCAAACCCACACATTTCTGAAAACTAGACACCCGGGGGCTTCCAGGGAGGTATGGCTTGCATGGATCCCCCAACATTTCCTTACCCAGAATCCCCTGCAAACCTCAATTTTAGCTGAAAAAATCACTTTTTTTCACACATTTTTTGAGTGGGAAATTTGTGGAATCACCGGGCTCACACAAATTTCCCACCACCCAGCGTTCCCCCAGGTCTCCAGATAAAAATGGTGCCTCACTTGTGTGAGAGGCCAAAGTACCCGTGACAGGCAAGGGCCCAAAACATTTTTTGATAGGCAATGTTGATGTCGCCTCACTACGTTTTGGACCATTGCCTGTCGCGGGTACTTAGGCATCCCACACAAGTGAGGCACCATTTTTATCGGGAGACCTGGGGGAATGCTGGGAGGTGGGAAATTTGTGATTTTTTCAGATAAAATTGAGGTTTGCAGGGGATTCTGGGTAAGGAAACGTTGAGGGATCCACACAAGATATACCTCCCTGGAAGCCCCCGGGTGTCTACTTTTCAGAAATGTGTGGGTTTGGTAGGTTTCCCTAGATGGCCACCGAGCCCCTGACCAAAAACTCATGGGACCCCCCTTGCAAAACCAGGTTGGTTTGTGATAGGTAATTTTGATGTCACATTAATAGGTTTTGGCCCCTTTCCTGCCGCGGGTACTTGGCCCACCCATTCAAGTGAGGTACCATTTCTATTGGGATACTTGGAGAAATGCAGGGGGGTTGGAAATTTGTTGCTACTTTCCGCCGTGTGAAAAGTTGGGCACAATAATGCAAGGAAAATGTCACAGTCACATTTTGAGGTTTGCAGGACATTGTGGGTAAGATAACTTGTTGGGATCCACAAGAGAAACATCACCATGCACTCCCATGGGTGTTTAGTTTACGACAAAAACTACAATTGTTAGCTTATTCTTAAATGAAATGTACAGCTTGGCAGAAAGACAAAACAGACAAAGATTACTGCACAGCCATCTATTCCTCAAGCACAACACACATACTGGTTGGATTTGGCACGAGGGCGAGTGATGGTTCAGTATATAAAATTGTATTAACAAGAGATTTCACAAAATGAAATGCACCGTCAATAATTGAATGGTAAAAAACTGAACCAGTGACTCGCAGCTCGTGAGCTGTAAAGCCACTTCAAGGCACCAACAGCTTTACAGGCCATTCACACACCTTTCATACATGATACACACAAGACCATTTACACCACCAGGCACAAAACCAACACATTACAACATTCACAAAAAAGGACAAGGTACATGCTGCTTGACAAAAACAGAAAAGACACATTTTTATGCACAACAACCAATTCATCAAGCACACATACATACCGGTTGGATTTGGCACGAGGGTGAGTGATGGTTCAGTATATACAGTTGCATTAACCAGAGATTTCACAAAAATGAAATGCACTGTTATTTGAAAGGACGAGAAGCTGAACCATTGACTCACAGCTCGTGAGCTGTAAAGCCACGACAAGGCACCAACCTCTTAACAGGCCATTCATACACCTTTCAGACGTGGGACACATACAAAACCATTCACAACGCCAGCCGCGGGCTCACAACATTACAACACTCACACCAACAGCCATGCACCAGTCGAAACACACCGCCAGCCAAGTGCCAGTACAAAAACACACCGGCAGCCAAGCGCAAGTCCACGCACACCGCCAGCCAAGCACCAGTCCACGCATACCACCAGCCAAGCGCCAGTCCACCCACACCACACTGTCAGCCATGTGCCAGTCCACGCACACCGCCAGCCAAGCGCCAGGCCATGCACACCATACTGCCAGCTAAGTGCCAGTCCACGCATACCGTCAGCCAAGCGCCAGTCCACGCACACCACACTGTCAGCCATGTGCCAGGCCATGCACACTACCAGCCAAGCGCCAGGCCATGCACACCACACCGCCAGCCAAGCGCCAGTCCACGCACACCGGCAGCCAAGCACCAGTCCACGCACACCGCCAGCCAAGCGCCAGTACAAACACACCGCCAGCCAAGCACCAGTACAAACACACCGCCAGTCAAACGCCAGTCCACGCACACCACACCGTCAGCCAAGCGCCAGTCCACGCACACCACACCACCAGCCAAACGCCAGTCCACGCACACCACCATCAGATTTAGGAATTTTGTTTTATATAAATTAGAAAACACAAACAAATTGCAAATAGATACAAATCTACTAACACAAAAACTGAAACTAAATACACTACACAAATGCCAACCTTGAAACTGAACAAAAAATATTAAACAATAGAGGCTAGGCAGGTCACTTTACCAATCATGGATGCTCCCAAAAAGTCTTTTTGCGTGTGATACATTCTAAAACAAGCAGGCACACACAGCCCAGGGTTAGATGGACACTCGGGGCAGTACATACGAGTCTCCTTCCGCGTACCTCTTTGCTAACAGACTCTACATCTCCTACTGGGAAAGTCTTTTGAGGGTGTGGGAGGAATGTGATCAGGAAAGGGGCGATCTTTCAATCTAGCAACATCCTCCACCACTCCAACTCTAAGAACACTTGCCTGTCCCACTAAAACAAGGCTGCTATTACAGACTCCTGAAACTTAGCAAAAGTCATCTTTGACTCAGGACAAGAATCCTGGAACACAACAAAAGCATTAAAGGTTGCCAAGTGGAAAAGATGGCTAGCCAACTTCTTGTACCAAATGTAAGCCTTACAAAGAGCAGCATAAGGTTCCAACCTCTGATCTACTCTGTCAACACCACCCTTGTGCCTATTATAGTCTAAAATGCGCACAGGTTTGCGCACTTCAGCAACCTGACACCAAACAGTCACAGGTGAAGTGCTTTCATCATGGATGGTAGTCAGCATGGAAACATCTCTCCTGTCTGAAAACTTCACAGCCAGAAGCTCCTCGCAACGCAACGCACTGCACTGTCTCCGCACAAGCTTTTGACAAACAAGTTCTTTTGGGAAACCTTTACAGTTAGAGCGGATTGTGCCACAAGCAACAGTGTTCACTTTGGCCAATTCCCTGAACAACCGCACATCAGTGTAGAAGTTATCTACATATAAATGGTGGCCTTTGCTAAAAAATCATCTACCAAGTTCCCACACAATTTTCTCAGTCACTCCAAAAGTGGACGGACAACCAGGGGGGTTAATCCTGGATTCCTTACCGGTGTACACCCTGAAATTAGAGACATATCCAGTCCTACTGTCACACAGCATATACAGCTTAATTCCATAGCGTGCCCTCTTACTAGGAATGTATTGCCTAAAAACCAGGCGGCCCTTGAACAACACCAAAGACTCATCCACTGCTATTTCTTTCCCTGGCGCATAGATCTCAGAATATCGATCAACAAAGTGATCAAGGACAGGCCGAATCTTAAAAAGACGGTGATTATCAGGGTGATCTTGTGGCAACGCTAAACCATTATCGACAAAATTCATCATCCGAAGCAGAAGCAAACACCGATCACGACTCATGACTGCCGGAAATATAAGTTGCCATCAAGGGACTAGTAGACCAATATGAAGACATTGATGGCTTCCTTAACAAGCCCATCAAAAAAGTGAAACCCAAGAACTTCTTCATCTCATCCAGATTTGTGGGAGACCACCGGGTAGCTCTAGAGTGGGGCTTAAGGCTGGCACTGTTGTCCCTCAAAAACTGTTCAGCATACAAATTTGTCTGCTCAACAATCTCTGCCAAAAATACATCATCCATAAACAACTGAAAAAAATCTATTGTCAAAAAGTTTTCAGTATTCACTCTACACCCTGGAACACCAGTAATGTCTGGCAATGCTGGCTGCACCATCCCTGGGGCAACCCAGACATCAGCACTTTAAACGGGAAGCCTTGTAGCCCCAGGCTGCAGTCCAGATGCCTCTTGCCGCACTATACCAACGGGAAGCCTTGCAGCCCCAGATCCCTCTTGCCGCACCACACCAACGGGAAGCCTTGCAGCCCCAGGCTGCAGCCCAGATGCCTCTTGCCGCACTACACCAACGGGAAGCCTTGCAGCCCCAGGCTGTAGCCCAGATGCCTCTTGCCTCACTATCGGCACATCAATGTCCTCCTCTAACACTGGCACTTCATCCGCACTAAGAGTAGCTTCATCCGCACTGAGAGTAGCTTCATCATCCGATGATCAGAGTCAGTCTCTGGACCATGGTCAGAGGAAGACTCAAAAACATACCAACAACCTGCTGAGCAGTAATCCTGTGGCTAGCCATTATTCTTACTAAGAAAGGAAACTGCACAAACAAGTCAACAACAACCAACACTGTGCAAAATAAGTAAGTAAAAAAAACGCGTGCCTTTATCACAAAGATCAATATACTCAAAAACTATACGATTCACTTGCAAGAGACCGCTACACTCACCAGCACCTACTTTGCAGAGACAGCAAAAACGATATCCCACTAGAGAGAAAAAAAACAAAACCAATTACTCACAAAAGAACAACATACACATCAAGCACAAATGCAAAAAGTTTTTGACACTCAAAAAACAGAAGCCAAGCATACTGCAATTCTTACATCATTTGCAAAAAACAAATTAATGCAGAAAAATGAAAAAGAATTACATTGTACAAAAAAACAGTCTCTTACCAAATACAAGGAACTACACAAGCAGCAGAACCAAAAGTAACGAAACCGCAACCTGGAACAGTCTAAAGAGCAAAAGCTTTCAACTAGAACATAAAGGGAGAAAAAAAGCATTACAATTGAAATTCACAAAAAATAAAAGAATTAACATTATAACACACTGTCACTACCCAATTAGTCAATCTGCCAGATGGGCCTTCTAATAGGGCTGTGCAAAAATGGGGGTGAACTTGCCCAAGGGTTCGGGTGAGCTTGTCTGAGGGCGGGGCAGAAAACAGCAGACAGAAATATGCCTTCCTTGCAAAACAAATAAATCCTGGTGCCTAGTAGGGTTTTCTGCCCCCCCTCCCACCTAGGGCAAAAAGGCCACAAAAAAGGGGCAGATCTGTCCAAAGGAGGGGCAGAAATAACAATAACCAAATTTATTTAAAAAATCTGCCCCCTGGGAGCGACCCTTGCCCAAGGGGTCGCTTCCATTTTAATTTCAAATACGTCCCTGGAAGCCAAATACACGGGTCGATCTGCCCTCAGGGGGGGCAGAATACACATTAAATAAAAATAAGGCCCCTGGAGGCGACCTTTCCGCAAGGGGTCGCTTCCATTTTTTAAAAAAAAGATCCCTGGCTCTAGTGGCCTTTTCTGTCCCCCTCGGGGCCAGAAACGTCAAAAAACCAAGGCAAACAGTTCCCAGGGGGGGCAGAAAAGACTTTAAAAAAAATGTGCCCACTAAGGAAGCGACCCTTGCCCAAGGGGTCGCTTCCTTTAGATAATAAAAGGACTCCCTGGTGTCTAGTGGGGTATTCTGCCCCCCCTGGGGGCAGAAAAGCCAAATACACGGGTTGATCTGACCCCGGGGGGCAGAGTACACATTTAAAAAAAATTAGGGGCCTGGAAGCGACTCTTCCCCAAGGGGTTGCTTCTATTTTTATATATATAAAATTCCAGGCTCTAGTGGGCTTTTCTGCCAAAAACAGTCCCCGGGGGGGGGGCGGCAGAAAAGACTTTTAAAAAATTTGCAACCTTAGGATGCGACCCTTGCCCAAGGGGTCGCTTCCTTTACCTAAAAAAATAACTCCCTGGTGTCTAGTGGGGTATTCTGCCCCCAGGCAATGGTCCAGAAAATGTCCTCATATCTCAAAGACACTCGAGATATCTTGGTAAAGTTCCAAACACTATCATTTGACTCAACAACGGATTTCTTTATTACTCTAGATGTAGAGGCGCTATATACTAGCAATCCTCAAGAAGTGATAGAAAGCTTGTTAAAGAATGAAATATGGACATCCATTAGCCCCATTAAATTTATCATTGAACGTGCGAGACTGGCCTTAACCAAGAACTATTTTGAATTTGAAGGACAGTATTTTGTACAAACCCATGGAACTTCGATGGGCATGACATGTGCTCCTAGCAGAGCCTGTCTCTACGTCCATGATTTTGAGACAAAATTAATCTATACGAATACCAACCCATACCACAACAAAATGGTGGTATGGAAAAGGTTTATAGATGATATCCTTCTCACTTGGAAGGGGGAGGAAACTGAAGCAAATGAATTCCTAATGTGGCTAAACTCGAGGGATCAATATCTGAATTTCACAATGACAGTGAAAAAAGAGTCCATTACTTTCTTGGATTTGAAAGTTTGGCCTGTCAACGGCACATTAGAAACGGAAGTCTTTTACAAACCAACTTATTAAGATACGATAGCTTCCATCCTAAGACCCTCAAAGATAATTTACCAGTAGAACAGTTCCTAAGATTACATAGGAACTGTTCAGACAAAAAAACCTATGAAGTCCATGCCACAAAGCTCTCAAAAAAACTAGAAGCAAAGCTCTATCCAAAAAAACTGGTAGAACAAGCTTACAAAAGGGCAAACAATAACCCCCGTGAAACGTTGCTCAAGACACATTCAAACCCGGAAAATAACAGACTAGTATGTGTAACCACATATGGGACAGAATCCAATAGGGTGAAAGGAATAATTTTGCGACACTGGAAAACCCTAAATTCGGGACCGCTAAAAATGGTAAAACCGATGTTTGCATTTAAAAGAGGCAAATCGCTTTGGGACACGATTGTTCACACTCGCCCAAAGAAAAGAAGAGGCATTAGACAACAGACCAATACATTGTGGAACCTCCCTGAAGTGGTGGGACATTTTCTGTGTGGTACATGCAATGTATGTTGTCTAACAAAGGCCAGTAAAGACATTGATCTGGGCCTAAAAATTCCCTGGGAACAGAGGGAATTTTCAAACTGTAATAGCCAGAATGTCGTATACATTATGACCTGTACATGCCATCTAAAATTCATTGGAATGACCACTCGGAAAGTGAAAACATGATTGAATGAACGTAGTAGTACGTTCAGATGTGGAAAGTCAGTCACAAAAATGATGCGTCATTTTCAAACAACTGGGCATACTGAAAATGATTTCACATGGACAATGATCGAAAGATTACCCAATACTTGCAGCGAAAACCAACTTTTGAATCTTGAACAAAGATGGATCTATCGTTTGTCAAGCGTAGCACATGGGTTAAATGAGGAAATCCCGTGGACAATGCTGAGGTAACACGGTGAAAAACTAACCATCAATAACTCCTGGCCCACTTGATTGGGATAACAGTAGGGTAAAAGATACAAAACCGATTATTATTTCTCAAGTTAATCTGTAACATTCATACCCTGCTGTATTATACCTGAGTGTAGGGACTAGAACACCACTTTCCACCGGTTGTCCAGACTATACATAATACATGGAGAATATGGAAATAGGTAAAAATGCATTGAAATGGTTTATAACCACTCTTAAAATTACAAGGTATTAAGATCTGACCTTGTCCTTGGTCTCTGAAATCACAGCATTACGCGGATATATGTAGCACCAATAAATACAACCAAGGCCAAAAATAGGAGCTGATCTGCCCAAAGGGGGGGCAGAGTACACATTGTTTTTTGGCCTGGAAGCGACCCTTCCCCAAGGGGTTGCGTCTGTTTTTTAAAAATAAAAATCCCTGGCTCTAGTGGGCTTTTCTGCCCCCCCCCTGGGGCCAGAAACGCCAAAAAAACGAGGCGATCTGGCCCCAGGGGGTGCAGAAAAGTCTTTCTGATATTAGCCCCCTTAAGGAAGCAACCCTTGCCCAAGGAGTTGCTTCCTTTTAATGACAAAATCATCCCTGGTGCCTAGTGGGGGCATTCCTGCAGCACAATCGTGACGCTGTGCGTGATCGTGCTGCAGGAATGCCCTGTATTGAGACATCAGGGGAGAGGAAATACTCTTTCCTCTCCCCCGATGCCTCAATACTTGCAACCGGACAACAAAACTTACCTCCTCCAGCTGGGACGTCAGGAATCAAATGGCTTCCAGGCGTCCCAGCGCTTCCTGATAACGTCAGCGTGCGCTGGGGGGGTCGGGGGTGGCAGCGGAAACTCTTCCGCTGCCATCCCCCTCTGAAGGGGCAAGATCGATGCCCCAGGGGGGAAGCGCCACGCCTCCCCCAGGGGTTGTGTTCATGACGGAGCGGTTCCGTCATGAGCACAGCCCAACCGATGCTCATGACGGATCCGCTCCGTCATGAGCATCGAAGGGGTTAAGGTGCAGTACTTTGGCTAACATAAGCAGACACATGATTAGAAATAAAACCATCAACATTGTTACAATTCCATAGAAAATGAAGGGAGAAATCATATTAAAAGTGATAGTGGTCCTATAACACCTTGTGAACCACCCTCCCTTGGCTAGTAAACTATTTATATAAACTAATAGAAGGTCTCTAGGTTTGAATGGGGAACCCCATACCTCAAAGATCAGCTTAGGTGAATCACATCACAGGATCAGCACTGCTCTCTGGGTCTGGAAAGGTTTTCTCCAAGTGCCTGAATAATGCATGCAAAGTGCAATATTAAAGGCACCCGAGTTTTAGATATTTGCAGCTGTGTGCTTGTTGTGTCTAGAGTGTAGGCCGAGCAACCTGAATTCAACAGCTTACATTGTTATTTGACCTTGATGGCTTCTGCACACAGTGTTCAGACTAAGGTCGCGGTGCACGTCTAGGGATGTGAACAACAGACCTTTCTCATGTGAAGAAAGAGCAAGTAAGCAGTTTTACTTGTACTAACAGCTGCCTGTAGTGTCGTGTGCAAAAGCTGTAAAGTGGCAAGATGGCGTTTAACTTCTAAAGCGCTTATGCTAACATAGCAATTTGTGCACATAAAACTCTGTCTCCACTACAGTTCTAGCTTTCACTTCTCTCCCTGTTATAAATGCCCCACTTGAATCAAATACGATAATTCAAATCGATACCAGAAGTTAAAATGCTTGAGTATACATACCAGGCTGCTGTACTGAGGATTCACTGAGCTTAGCCACCCTTTGTAGGTCAGAAATGCTCTGCGTAATGATGTGCTGTCTCATGAATCTTAAAAAGGTGGCATTTGTGTGCCTTTTTGAACAGTAATGATAGGCTGACTCATGAATATATTTTTTAACACATTTTTATAATGAGTTTTTCAATATGTATAAAGTAGAGACATACTACTGATGTGAGGGACATCTAACATGGGCTTCAATTGAAATTCGATAGAGCATATTATCAAGCCCATTTTCGCCGTTTTTGCTGCAGTTTATCGCCAGTCTTGATAATATGCCCCCTACTTTCCTGGTGTCTTCATTATTCAACATCCCGATTTATGGTTGTTTTTCAAACACAAGGCTTTTTGAAGATTTGAACTATAAGGGTAACAAATGCCCAGTATGTGAATCATCTTTACAATTTACTACTTTTAAAAGTTTTAATTGATAGAGATATGATGGCTGCATCACATCAGTTGGTTCAAATAACACCTTTTCTGGCATTTAATGGCAAGCCACCAATATTTTTGAAAGTGTGGTATTGTTTGTTTGAAACTCTTTTAATTGCAATAGCTGCTGAAAAGTTTGAACCTAAAAGAAAGGTTGCTCTTCTGTTTAGTCACCTGGGTCAAGAGGGGCAACAAACTTTTTATAATTTACCAGAGGCCGGACTCCCTTCTGGTGAGTTCAATAACTGGGATGTATATACTGAAGCTGTTACCAGATTTACTAACACATATATGGAACAATCCAGTGATTTATTGGCGTAAACAAAATCAAGATGAGTCGGTTGAGGAATACAATGAGAAATTTGGCATTGACTAGCAAGTTTGCCCCGTCTATGGAAATTTATATCAGAGACCAATTTGTTTCTAGTTGCTTTAAAAAAAAGAAATTCAAAAGCGGCTTCTTAGTTGTAGAGATTCATACGTGTCAGAAGAAGTGGATATAGTAAAAGACATTAAGAGTGCCATTATTTCCAGTAAATGCATTTCGAGTGATGCCCCCAGTTCTTCTTTAAATATTTTGCATAACACAGAATCTATTAATGCAGTTTCTTGTTAGGGCAGGTCAAACAAGAGTTTTCATAGAAAGAATGGTACAGTATGCTTCAAGTGTGGGTCGCAGTCACACTTGAGTAACAATCCAGCATGTCCTGCGCTGGGTAAACATTGCTACAAATGCCACAAGACAGGACATTTTCAAAGTGTGTGTAGAGGTGGTAAAACTGTGGTTAAAGTATGCAATGTAGATGTAAGTGAGCATTGTGTGTATGATTTAACAAAGTTTGTTCTTACAGATGAAGTTGAAACACTATTAACTAAAGGAGTAAAGGGCCCAGTATTTTAAGTTGAGATTGGCAAATTACCTTCGAGAATGAAGGCGGACTCTGGAGTGTCTGTTACAGTCATTTTCTGATGTATTATACAACCAACACTGGTCAGACAACATACCTTTTCAACCCACTGATATCATACCAAAAGCATATGGGGATCAAGATATTGAAATGTTGGGGTACTTCTTGGATGATATGACGTGTCTAGCAAGGCATATCGGAACTAAAGTGGCTTTAAAAGGGGAAGATATTGTTGGTTAGCAGGATCTAGCAAGGATGGGTCTCAAACTTGTTCCCAGATTGGACAATCCGGTTCAACTGAATAGTACGTGTGTTGATCTTATAGATGATGAAATTGACAGTGGTTTATACACGGTGATAGAAAAACACTCAGAGGAATTTCAAACGGAAATAAGGAATAGCAACAAATTTGAACACTAGATAAAACTTAAGCAGAATGTCATTCCTGTAGTACACAGTTAGACCATTTCCACTTAGTGTAAGGGAAGATCTTAAAAAATTGTTAGACAAACTATCTGAGGAAGGGATAATCACCACCACTGACTCTTCAGTGTGGGTCAGTCCCAATGTTATTGTATCGAAAAGACATTAGACATTTGTTTGTGTGCTGACTTACGTCATCCCTTTCCAAAAAATGTAGATCTATTAACCAATATTTGAAATGCAAAAATGTTCAGTCTCTTAGACTTGAGGTCTGCATATCACCAAATACCACTAGCCGCAGAATCACATGATTTAACCACCTTTGTAATACCAATTGGGCATACTAGTATTTGAGATTACCTTTTCTTTTGGCCTCAGACTAGGCTAGTGTGTTTCAGAAAGGTATGGACACAATTTTGGCAGGAATCAATACCGTCCAGGCTTCTCAAGATGATATTCTAATTTTCTCTGAGACCATTAATAAATACAACAACATTTTGACTAAAGTATTGTACCTTTTCAGAGATATTAGAATCACCCTGATGATGTGAAAAATGTCAGATCTTAACTAGGGAGTTGGATTACTTGGGTCATCCTATTACTCCCTCAGGCATCAAACCAAAATTTTCGTTCATACAAGCTATTTCTGAGGTCACACCTCCCAAAGACAAAGATCCTGTCAGGTCATTTATGGGCATAAATGAGCATTACTCTAGATTTAGTCTTGGCTATGCAAAAATTGTTTAAGCATTAATCAATCTTTTAAGAAAAGGAGTGACATTTAAATGGGATGCAGCAGCCAGTGATGCATTTAAAAACATAAAACAATTGATAGTTTCTGCTCCTGCTCTCTCACCCTACACAGCAGGTTAGAAATGCTTTATTACAGTGGATTCAAGACAGTTTGGCTTAGGCCCAATTTCATCCAAGTTGGTGTGTGGTAGAGAAAACTGAGTTGCATTTGCTTCTAGGTGTTTAAAACAGGCTGAAGTTCATTATAGCACACTAGAAAGAGAAGTCTTGCTTGTAACTGGGCGATAGAGAGGTTTAAACTATTTCTATGTGGGGCAAATATTTTGATTTTCACTGACCATAATTTTAGGAGAGTAGGATCTGCTTCTTATGATTACCTCCACTTTTTGCTGATGTATCACTGTTTTCGCCTTAGTCTGACTGGGATCCTGCTATGCAGGACCCCAGCCTAGCTGCTTTCTCCTCTAAATTGATTACATGTACTTTAGGTACACTCCAGATTGGATTCTGGGGTACCCTTATCAGTTCCTAGTATATGGTATACTATGTACCCAGGGCATAGGTACACCAGAGACCCCCCCCCCCCCAGAGGCTGCAGCATGTATTATGCCACCCCTGAGAGACCATTCAAACTGACACCACAGGTATGCTACTGCAGCCTGTGTAAGGTGGTGCATGCACCCCTTGCTTAGATATATGTTCACTAAGGCACACCCCTATGGCAGGCCGTATCACTCCTGATTGCAGGGTGCTGGGTTTATGTGAGAGGGTGCCCATGCATGAGCAGAGCCCCTCTTCAGCCTTCGGAACGCTATTTTCCGGGGTTGTTTGTGATGCAGCCAACCATACATATTAAAGTGCATTATAACCTCGCGGTAAATGCTAACTTTAAAACGGCTGCTTAGAAACATGTCGTGTTTGGTGTCAAACACCTTGGAATCATACCTCCGCACCAGTAACTGGTATGGGAGGTATGATTTCTCTCTTCTAGAACCATAATTGTGGGTCATCGGGCTACCCAGTACCAGCTTTCTCGGCCTGGGCATCACAAAATGGATGCTGCCAGCCACAGACACGAGTCTGCCCTCCTGCTGCTGAGCCAAGCTCGAGCAGGGGAAGGCTTGACAATAGGTTTCCTGTCACAGGGAGGTGTGACCACCTCCCAGACCGGATTTAGTGTATTGGGGCTGGGTGGGTGCACTCTGAGAGTGTTTGAAGTCTGCACTGGGGGCACATTTGATGTCCCTGTGCATAGTCCAGTTCAAACCGGTTGCAGGAGCCATTTGCTCCAGCTCTGGCGCGAAACTGGACAAAGGACATGGGTGTAGCCACCCCTCTGTCCTGACCCTCCCATAGGTGGGTCCCCAGAGCGACACCAGTGCCAACTCCGGAAGCACCTTAGCACAGATGAGGCACTGGGCATCAAAAGTAGGCGAAGACTATCGGCGGATTGAAGACAAGCAATCCAGGGTTGAAGGTTGCGTGGTTTCATCAGTCGTGGCCCAATTGTGGTGAATAAACAAAGCAGCAGGCATAGGTGAAGTTAAGTAATTTATTAGTAGGAAGGAGAGCGGGAGCACTTCCACTTTGCACCACAGCTTCTTCCAACTGATAACCCCAACCGTTCTGCCAACATTCTATTGTCCCCAAAATTCCATTCACAGACAAGTGATGTCACCACCAGATGGTTTCTACAACCAGCTGGACTATGCCAGTAAACAACATACTAACCTGATGTTAAATGGTTTTGGGTGGTGCTTTCACTGTTTTAGTGTTTTAAGTGCTGCACTTTACATATTACCTTCAAAGGTAAGCCAGACTGCTTTGTGCCAAAATACAAGAGAGTGAGCACAGGTATATTTAGGGTTGCCTGACTCTTATCCTGGCTATGATTGTGGTTGCTGTTTGACTAGGGCTCATACCCCAGTCAGTTCAGTTCAGTTCAAAAATAATGTTTATTTAGACCATTTGGTCTTTAAACCACAACTTTTACAATAACATTTAAAACATTTCCACATTGCTAAATTACGTTCTTAGACATTAAGAATCATAAAACCCTTAAAAGATCATTCTTGACAATTTTAAAACAGTTTTACAACAGATAATTTAATTTACAATTGTACGGCACTAGCTACTCTTACGCCTCTAATGAGGCAAGGAACTTATATATACCCTGCATATATTTCCCAATGGCTATTACAATATCTAAATTTTCCATATCAGCAAGAAGCTCCCATGCTTGTAAGCGCGCCCTTACACCATATTTTAAAAATATCGGACGGAGGAATAATTTACGTAAATTTAAAAATCTTCGACAATCCAATAAAATGTGTAAAATGCACATACACTTGCCATCAGGTTGCATTAAAACAGATTTAATTGTGCAATTTATTATGGCTGCCAATTCTTATCCTAAGTACTTCCATTCTTAACCAACGGTTCGGTAGTAGATCGAGATAGGGAAAGCTGATATCTTTCTCCCAGCTAGAACACATGAATTTTACAGAATCTTTCTTGCTCAAATACTCGCGATCTGTTGCTCTAGAAAATTCTTTACCCTGCATTTTAAGTACACTCTTTATTACATTTATTTGTAGAGTCAGGGGGTCAATTTTCACATTCAAGAGATCGCACATGGTCAGGAGTTTCCTTCTTGTGGCCTTAGCCCACTTTAACTCACTGGACTGAATTTCTTTCAGACACCATTGGGACACCTTTGTGACCTCCCCAAGACTCAAACGATTCCAAAATCTAAGAAAGCTTAATTGCACCTGAATGTTCCATGCAGTTAGGCCTAAGTCCATTCTGATTGCCTGAATCATTGCCGAGCTGGGAAGCGACAATAATGATTTCAGACATTTCCCTTCTTCTTTATCCCAGGAGCTTTTACCATCAATACAAATTACTTCTGAACCATATTGGAATTGCGGAGGGATCATGGCTTTATAAGCCGTCAAAAGAGGCTTATGGGACATATCACCATATCAGCCCACATACCGCTAGATGTGCTTTTATTTTCTGTGCCTCCAGATGTATGCCCCACTTCAGGGAATTCGTAAACCATATTCCAAGGTATTTGTATTCATTTACAATATCCAGTTTAGTTTGGCCCAAGTACCAATTAAACTTCATATTCCTCTTCCCAAAGCACAAGATTTTTGTTTTGTCCATGTTTACAGTAAGTCGTTTTGCCTTACAGTATTCGCTGAATATATTCAGCTTTCTTTGAAGCCCCATCTCAGTTTGATCCAGTATTACTAGATCGTCGGCATACAACAAACAGGACAAATGCCTTCCATTTACTTTTGGGCTTGCACCTCTGGCAGTGCCAAGGTAAGAGGCAAATCTGCTAAGAATATTGCAAAAAGGAGCGGCGCCAAAACACAACCTTGCCTTAATCCATTGTTTATTGCTATCTGAGGAGTCAGGCCGCCAGAAGTGTCTTTAATTACCTGCGCCCAGTTTTGGCTGTGTAGCTCCTGGATTACCAACAATAGATCCGCAGGGACCTCATAATTTCTCATGGTTTGCCACAACCACTCCCTATCCACCAGATCAAAAGCTGCGCGAAAGTCCACGAAGCAACAATACAACTTGCCCTGCAGCTCCATGGACTTCCGCGCTACAGCCCACAGGGCAAAGCAGTGATCGGTAGTGGAATGTCCTTCCTTAAAGCCTCCCTGCTCTATTGGAACTCTCGATCGCTGCTCCACCCACTCCTTTAATCTACCAAGGATTATTTTTGAAAAAACCTTTTCTCCAATATCCAATAAATTAATTAGTCTATAGTTCCTTGGGTCCTTCCTTTCCCCCTTTTTATGTAGGGGTCTAATTATGGCCCCTCTCCAGGATTTCGGGATACAGCCTGAGTCCAGAATGGCAATGAACATATGGGCTAGAAAGCCTGCCCACCAATCTAAATGAGTTTTAATTACGATGGCAGGAAAATTATCGGGGCCTGCTGCGCGAGATAAATTCAACATCTTTATTGTTTCTTTTACTTTCTCTTCATTAAATGCTGGTTTTAAACCTTCTACACACACGGTCCAACTTGGTTTTTCCTTATCTTTTCCCAAAATCCTACTGGCTTTATATAGATTCCCTAAGTAATTTACCCAGGCCACCTCTTCCACAACACAGCTCCTATTACCCGGGGACCTTCCTGCAGCAACCTGTATCAACCTCCAGAATCCTTTTATATTTCTATTTTCTATTGTCTCAAGTCGATTTGCCCAACATTTTTCTTTAAAAATCCTTTTCTGCTTCCTTACTAGAGATTTATATTCTTTCTTCAGGTTGAGCAGGGTCTCTAAGTTCCCATGATCATAACGTTTCCTCTGACCTCGCTCTATTTTACTAATAGCCCTTTTTTTATTCAGACATTCAGGGGTAAACCACCTCGGCCTTCCTTTACTATCTTGTATTTTTACTTTAACCGATTTTTTTTCTTTTTTTAGATATACTCTAAGACATTGCACTGCCTGCGCGATTTTATCCACATACCATGCTACCTGATGACCTTCGGCACTGTCCTTCGTTAAATTTTGTTGAAAGCTTACCAATTTCTCTACATATTCTTCCGTCAATTTTGTAGTCAGGCGCTTTTGAAAGCTTACCAATTTCTCTACATATTCTTCCGTCAATTTTGTACCCCAGTCAACTTACAACCTAATTTCTAACATTTGTTTGTTTAAATTTTTTGTGTTGGGGAAAGATGTATTGGATATAGGTAATATTCATCAGTCCTGAATTTGTGTTCCTCATAGAATCTTGTTACATCATACTTACCAGATGTGGAATTGTTTGTGCTTAACTTGTGGTTCGATGTTCACTTCCCTGCCCTGGGAGTTCCTAACACTTCCGCCAGGCCGCTGCTGTTTGAGGTCACATAATGAGGATCATCCAGGTGTGGGCTCCTCTACATTATTCTAATAAACAACATCAAAGACAGTTTCTGGTTGACCTCCCATTTACCTTGCTAGTGGTTTTTGAATGTGCCTTATTGAGCACACAGGGGCAGATTTACAAGCCCCTTGCGCCACTTTTGCGTCCGTTTTAACATGGGAAAAGTGACGCAAAAGTGGCGCAAGGGGCTTGTAAATCTGCCCCACAGAGTGTCCCCTATAATTTTATCTCTGATGGCTCATTGCTTGGTAATAGTGCACCCTAACCCTCCAGTGTGTTTATAATGATGGTTCCTAGTTAAAATGAGAATTCTAAGTTTGGACAGGTAGTTCTAAGAAGGAAACTAAGAACTTCAACTGTAACAAGGTTTGAAATGAGACTTCTAGTTTGTAATAGCAAAATAAATGTTTGAAATGTAGGTTCTAGCTTTGGAATCTAAGGGCCAGATGTATGTAGCTCGCATTTTGCTATTCCCTAATTTAAATCACAAGGATTCACAATCAAGAAATAGAAAAATGCAATGTATGAAGGTGCATAGTACACCTTTTACAATTCCTAAGGGGTCGCAAATGACCTATCTCATGAATATTTATGAGGTAGGTCACAATTTGCTATGAAAACTCTTGTTTGACCTGCCCTTACAAGAAATTGCATTAATAGATTCTGTGTTATGCATTAGGAATCGCAAAAATCACGGGGATGGTGGTCTGCTCAGATCAGAAGACCACCATGTCCGTGATTGCTTTTCAATAAAGCAATCTTCTTTATTTGTAAAGCAGCCTGTTTTCCTTAAAGGAAAACGAGATGCTTTACAAGACAAAAAATGAAAAGTTTTCCTTTCATTTTTTAAGAGCAGGCAGTGGTCCGTGAGACCACTGCCTGCTCTTAAAATAGTTCTATAAACATTCACTAAGGGGAAGGGGTCCCTTGTGCACCCCTTACCATTTGCGAATGGGTCACCACCTACTTGAAGTAGTTGGTAAAATGTGAATGTTTTGCAACCGCAATTGCGGTCACAAAACATTCATACATACAGATGCAATTGGGTATTTGGAAGGGACGCCCATTCCTAATACCGAATCGCAAAGCCATTTTGCGATTTGGTGACAGGTTACCAAATCGCAAAATTAGGTTTGCTGCATCTGAAAAGCAATTTTTGCGTTCGTAAACGGGCAGATTCTGTGAATCTGCCCTTTTGCGAACTCAAAAATGCTTGATACATCTGCCCCCATGTTTTACAATAATTTTGGAATGCAGGTTTTACCTTCGGAATCTAAGATCTATATTATGTTTGTAATGCAGGTTCTACTGTTAGAATCTAAGATCTACATTATGTTTGGAAAACAGATTCTACCTTTGGAATCTAAGTTTTATATTATGTTTGGAATGCAGAGTCTACCTTTGGAATCTTAGTTCTACATAATATTTGAAAAGCAGGTTCTGCCTTTGGAATGTAAGTTCTACATTAAATTTGGAATGGAAGCTCTTCCTTTGGAATCTAAGTTCTACATTATGTTTGGAATGCAGGTTCTAACTTTGGAATTTAAGTTCTACATTAAGTTTGGAATGCAAGTTCTACCTGTGTAATCCCTTCTCGTGTGATATCCCAACAGACAGAAGAATAGACTAATTTTATAAATCACAGAGGGATTTACAATGATACGATTATAAACAGAGTTTCTGTGAAGTTCCAGAGCGTGAAGGTATATTGATAGGGGACATGTGAGAAGATGGCCAACTGAGCCTTCAAAGCTTTTTTTCAGTTACAGCTCTACATACCAAGGTACATTGTCATCCCATGGATCTGAGAGCTAAGTTCTATTAAATTAATCTGGGAAATGCACCAGTATATCTCAAATGATATTGACTCTGATGGGTAGGTTTCTGGATGAGATATATTCCATAGCTGTCACTACTTTTATTGAGCACACACAGTGTCCCATATCATTTAATGCCTGATGGCTCATTCCTTTGTTTTAGTGCCCCCTACCCCTCCAATGTGTTTAAAATGACAGTTCTTAGTTAAAATGAGAATTCTAAGTTTGGAACGTAGGGTTCATAGAAAAAAACTGAGAACTTCAACTGGAAGAAAGTTTGAAATGAAATTTGGAATGGCAAAAAAATGTTTGGAATGCATGTTCTATCTTTAAAATCTAAGTTTTTACATTAGGTTTGGAATGCAGGTTATACCTTTGGAATCTAAGATCTATATTATGTTTTGAATGCAGGTTCTACCTTTGGAGTCTATGTTTTATATTAAGTTTGGAATGCAGATGCTATCTTTGGAATGTAAGTTCTACATTAAAGTTGGAAAACAGGATCTGCCTTTGGAATATACATTCTACATTAAGTCTGGAATGCTATTTACTCCTTTAGAATCTAAGGGGCATATCAACAACAACCGGCGATAATTATCGCTGCGCGCACTTAGCGCTCGGATAATTATCGCCGGCTAGCGCCGATTTTTATCGCTGAGATAGCGTGCTATTAGCAACGCTTATCTCATCAGCGATAAAAATCCGAGAGCTAACTGGCTAACATGAGATTATCGCTGGAAACCCAGCGATAATCTCACATTAGCTAGTTGATAGGGACTCACAAACTTAGCCACGATATCCACCTTCCATAGGATATCATGGCTAAGTCAGTCCTGAAGCAGGCGTAAGGAAAGTAGCGATAACAGGGGTTATCGCTACTTTTCCTGATGCTATGCTTCATAGCGTTAGGCTTGCTGATAGGAGACATGTCGCTTAGCGACATTTCTCCTGTAATGGGAGGTCAGGAACGCCCACTTTGCATCTCATTAGAGATGCAAAGCTGGACGTTAGGAATCCTGACGCTAAAGCAAGGTTTCACACGTTAGCGTGACCTTGCTGATTAGGCGATAAAATTATCGCCGCTTTTCGGCCGAAAACGGCCGCAAAAGCGGCGATAATTTTTTATCGGCTGCTTATTGATATGCCCCTATGTTCTAAATCTGTTTGGACTGCAGGTTCTAATTTGGAGTATAAGTTTCTCATTAAGTTTGGAATGAAAGTTTTACCTTTGGAATTGAAGTTCTACATTAACTTTGGAATGCAAGTTCTACCTTTGGAATGTAAGATCTGCATTTAATTTGGAAACCAGGTTCTACCTTCGGAATGTAAGTTCTACATTAAGGGGCAGATTTATGAGGCCCGTTGCGCCATCGGAACGTCACTTTTTGTGACGTTCCATGGCGCAGAAGTCTGCGTGATATTTATCAGGCAGCACTGAGCTACTTTTTTTGGCTTAATGCTGCCTCATAAATATCAGTCCCTTTAACGCAGTGTTCTGCGTTAAAGGGGCGTGCAATGGGTGTTGCTGGGGGCGTTCCCAGCAACACCCATGGCCTTTTGACACTGCCCCAGATTTACGAGAAATCGTAAATCTGAGGCAGCGCCAAAAGCTTCTGCCTCCCCAGGGGAGGCGTAAGGGAGGCGCAACGGGGAGAAATATCTTTATTTCTCCTCGTTTTTCCTTTTTCTATGTGTGCTGCATTCTGCAGCACCCATACAAAGAGGAAAAACCTCTTGTGATTATTTTTGTACAGAAAGGTTTCCCTTCCTGTACAAAAATATTCATCTCCGCAACGCAGGCCCCCTTGCACCATGGTGCAGAGGTGCCTGCGTTGGCGCAGGCAGCCCATTGTGCGCCGGCGCAGGGGAAAAGGACAGGAATGCGCCGCATTTTATAGATACGGCGCATCCCTGCCCTTTTCTTTTGCTGTAGGGAAGCGCAGCAGGAAGGCCTGCTGCGCTTCCCTACGGCAAAACCTCATAAATCTGCCCCACAGTTTGGAATGCAAGTTACACCTTTAGAATCTAAGTTGTACATTATGTTTGGAATACAGGTTCTACCTTTGGAATCTAAGTTTATATTACGTTTGGAATGCAAGTTCTACCTTTGGAATCCCTTCTGTTGTGTGATGTCCCATTAGACAGATGAATACATACATTTTATGATTCACAGAGAAAGTTACAATGCCACGATTCTGACAACAGAGTTTCTGTGGAGTTCCATAGCATGTAGGTAAACTGACAAGGACCATGTGAGCAGACAGCCAACTGCTGTTTTAAAAGATTTTTTTTCAGTTACACTGTACACACCAAGGTAAATTATCATCCTATGGTTCTGAGAGCTAAATTCTATTTAATTACATTTGGGAAATGCACTGCTATAGCTCGAATGCTTTTGGACTTCTCAATATTCAATGAAACATGCAGATGTTCTATGTCCAGCCAGGCAGACAGACAAGGAAGCACAGATTAAGACTAAGAACCTGCCTGCAACATAGCTGTCAGGGTTTGCTGGAATTAAGGTGTCTTCTCATCTTTATCATCTATTCTGCACCCTGAATTCCTTATGCTAGAACCTTTGAAATAGTCATAGCAGATATGAAATAAGAAATGGTAAGTTGCTCAGCCCTGTCATTGTAACATGCCAACCTCATCCTGTGCCTTTATGCATTCTGTCAACATTTCCTTTATGAATGGCTTTCTTTGAATGAGATAATATGACTATTGTGTACTATTGTTCATCATGGAGGTGGGCATTTCTCAAACATATACCATACCTATGAAAAATGTGAATACAAATGCTATGACCCATTCTGTCTTTCTTGGTAGAATACATTAATATGCAGTAAACAATAAAGAGAACAGTGGAAAACTTAAAAATTGGTTCATTGTAACTGAATTTTCTTCCCTTGATCAGAGTTTGGGATTGTGCTGTTATGTGATGCATAAACCTACACCTACGAACCAATGTAAGCAGCTTCAGGCCTTTTAAGGGTTTCCCATCTCTCTTATGCCATCATTCCTGTAGTACATCACTTCCCTTGCTCAGGCAGCCTCTTGTGACATCATTCACCTCTTAACTATATAAACAGGCATAACTCAGGGTGTCTTGAGTGTGAGTGCAGTGGTGGGCTATGAGTGGTGTGTAAGTGCTGTGTATGAGGGGTTTAAGGCTCCGAGCTTGACAACAGAGTTCACAGGATGGCTGTAGCAGTTCTGCTTCTCTGAGGGCCTGCCATTTAGTGGGACAAAGAGATCAACACCTCGCAGACACCAGCAAAATGCATTTATAGATTGATACGGTTCTTTCTCTCACCCTATCGTTCTCACTTTCTTCTATAATCTTTTCTTTCTCTAAACCTGTTTCAAGTTTTAAGTTTAAGTTTACTTGTAGAATTATTTAAAACCATTGCAATTCTCTAAAGCGGACTTCGCTCTTTGTTTTTTCTTGCCCATCCAATCGGGCTATTGTGCCTTCTTTTTACCCATGACCTTACATATAGCACCACGATTCATAACCTTTTTGGAGAGGGAAGTTTTGGCTTGAATTGAATTGTGGAGATCAAAGTTTTGGTAGGCAACTTTAGAAGCTGGCTTTATCTCAGAAGTAGTTGTTCTGAAACCAGTCAAGGGGCCACTTTTCTAGATAGTTGGGTTGTATTGCGAGATTACATCTGGATGTATTGCGTTGAACGAATTCTAAAAACATCTATCTAATTGGAATTAGTGATAATGCTTATTGAAGTATTGCAAATCAAGGGGCAGATTTATGATAACTGGCGCATCCCTGCATATCAGCAGGGATGCGCCAGTTATTATGCGCCACAGCTGCGCCACCATGGATGCGCCGCATTTATAATGCGGCGCACCATGGGGCAAAAACGGCACAGATGCGTGACGCATCTGTGCCGTAAAAGTGGCGCATTGATGGAGCGCGACGCAGCTCCAGCAATGTTCTGGGGGGCCCTATCTGTACAATACTGCGTCAATCCTTACGCCTACTTCAAGCAGGCGCAGGGTTTTGACGCAGCATGGGCCTAAAAGTGACTGAGTGAAATCTTGTAGATTTCACTCAGCCACTTTTAGGAGGCGTTCCTGCGCCGGAACGCCCCCACCTGCCCTGGAACACCTCCATGTGGCGCAGGGCTTTACAACGTGATGCATCTCCCAGATGCGTCACGTTGTAAATACCCCGCACCATGGCGCAGGATTTGCGCCGCTGCTGCGTCACAAAATTGACGCAACGGCGGCGCAAAAGTGGCGCAAGTGCAATATAAATCTTCCCCCAAGCCTTTTAATTGGTGCAAATTGTACTATTCTCTGTGATAAAGAACGAACAGCTTACTGCATAGTGAGTGCTGCATCATTCTTACCTAATACTTCAGGATAAGAGGCTTGGTTGGGATAAAGATACCCTGATGGCATTCGCGAGTTGGTCAGACATCCAGCATTTTTAGAGAATAGTGCACCCCAAAAAATCTATCTTTCGTAGGTTATGATTTTGCGCTTAATTATCCAGAACATTTGACCTGCAACAAATTGTTTTTTGACTAAACATACAAAGTGGTTTTATTGCATCATTTTAGCATCACCGTCGTTGATGTCAATGCATTGTCTATTTCTATTAACAGAGTATGATCATGTGGAGATATTCAAAATAAACCTGAGACATTTATCATCTCTCGGGCATATGTACTACCACTCCCAGTCAATCGAATACAAAGAAATGTGGGGTTTGGGCATATATACTTGTGGAATGATATGTAATGTGTGGGAGGGCTTTCGTATGATAATGCATGTTACATAGAATGCAGGCCTAATTATATGTCAATGTGATTACATTTAATATTTGAAAATGTGTGTAATAGGCTTAGGGCCTAGAAAACCAATATTTGAATAGTAATTCTAACAAACGTATGCTCCAATGATATATTTTCGATTCTTAATTCCATGCTTTCTGATTCCATTCAAACAGGCAGAGAAGAGAATCTTTTGACTTCTCTACATGCATAAAAACGACTGCTCCAGAGAAGATCACCTTGTCGATGTATGGAAATAAGGCGCTGAGCATGAGTACCCCGCCTCACTCCACAAGCCATCATTAGCCACAAAGGTATGTAAGGTGCAGATGCGGGGTGGACTTTGGCATGAACTGTTTGGCGAGTGGACAAGCCGATGGAGTTCTGACTTCTGAGCCGCTCACAGAATACGGTATGCAAGATGAAACACGTGGCTTGGCATAATATAAGCTTACTATATAAGACATAAGTTGGATGTTTCACATTTTTATTTTCATGTAAAAAAAAAATAGTGGGTTGTTTTGGGGATGTGTAAACACGATTAAGGCCTTGTTTAAAGCTTTGTTTATTGCTGTGTTGCATTCGTTTTTTTTCACAAATTGTGTTGCAGAGGGAGAGACTGGAATGACAAAACCGGTTAAATGCTATTGAGACTTATTGATAAAAAAAAAGGTAATTGCAAACGCCTACCTATCCAAGGAGACACGAGCATGGCTGTCACCTCTCCATCACTGACACCTGCCGAAGAAAGTGAAAAGGGACAGTGTGGGAGCAGAGGCTTAAAACAGGATACACACAGATCATGCAAATCATGGCTTTTAATTGGTGAGAATTGTACCATTTTCTCAGTGATAATGAATGAACAACTTACTGAATGCTGAATTCTTACCTCGTGCTTTAGGATAAGGGGATTGGGGGCATATCAAAAACGAGGCGATAGAAAATTATCGCCGAATTTGCGGCCGTTTTCGGCCGAAAAGCGGCGATAATTTTATCGCCTAATTAGCAAGGTCACGCTAACGCGTGAAACCTTGCATTAGCGTCGGGATTCCTAACGCCCAGCTTTGCATCTCTAATGAGATGCAAAGTGGGCGTTCCTGACCTGACATGACAGGAGAAATGTCGCTAAACTACATTTCTCCTATCATCAAGCCCCACGCTTTGAAGCATTGCGGCAAGAAAAGTAGCGATAACCCTATTATCGCTACTTTCCTTACGCCTGCTTCAGGACAGACTTAGCCATGATATCCTATGGAAGGTGGATATTATGGCTAAGTTTGTGAGTCCCTATCAACAAGCTAACGTGAGATTATCGCTGGGTTTCCAGCGATAATCTCACGTTAGCCAGTTAGCGCTCGGATTTTTATTGCTGATGAGATAAGCGTTGCTAATAGCACAGTCACAGTCATAAACGTCCTCTTCTTCCTGAATAAAAGTGAGATTATGCTGCATACTTGTTCATATTTTAAGTAGTTCGCACAGACACACATTTTAAAAACAATAAAGTTCCTAATACCCACCTTCTCTGAACAGTTAGCTTGCTGCCCCATCCACCTCCTCCCTATCCTCTGTTGTGTGAATCCATGGACTAGCCTCCTCCCTCCTGCCATGCATGGTCTGATGTGCTGTCACTTCCCTCCATTTAGCATGATGTACCAGTCCACTCCTCCTGCCCTCCATTGCCCAATTCTATGGCCCATCATTGACCTCCTGCTTAGCCTCTGTGCTTAGCTTGCTGCCCCTATTCTCCTTCCCCCTGCCCTCCGATGTCTTTGTGCATGCTCCTGCTCCATCCATTTTTCCCACCATGTTCCATGGACCTGCCACTCCTATCTACTCTGAGTGTTCTGTTGAGCTGCCACTCCCCTCCCACCTGCCTAGCATTGTCAGATGACTGTAACCTGTCCCTGCCACCTCCACCCTGCCTGTCCACATGCCATGCCCCTATCCCCTTCCTCCTGTCCTCCATGGTCCATTTTACTGCCACACCCTTCTGCCCTCCCTGGTCTGTTGTGCTGCAACTGCTCCTCCTGCCTGCTCTGCGCGGTCTGTTGTGAGGCCCCTTCCTCTGAACTCTCTTGTCTGTGCCCAGGTCCTGACCCTCCCTTCTATCCTTTGTGCATGCCCCTGCACCCTCCTTCTTGCCCATTATAGCCATTGTGCTGCAACTAACCCTCCCGCTTGCCATGCATGGTCTTCTGTGCTGCCATGGCCCCTCCCACCTTCCCTGTGTGGTCAGCTAGCTGCCCCTGACCCCCTCCCACCTTCCCTCCATGGTCTGTGTGTATGCCACCATAGTCTCATTGTTGCTCTCCATGGTGTGTCTTGTTTCTAGTGCCCATCCTGCCTGACCTCCATGGTCATCTTGCTGCTCCTGCCCTGCCCCCTTGCCCCCAGCCCTCTGTTTCCATGTGCAGACCCCCTATTCCCTCCCTCCTGGCTTGTCTGTTCTATTGTAATGCCCCTGATCCGTGCCTCCTGCCCTTTATGGTCTGTTATGCTGCAGCTTTCTCTCCTGTCTGTCAATTATGGTCAGCTAGCTACCATTGCCTCTTTCCCCTCTGTTCTCTGTTGTCCATGTGCATGGTCCTGTCCCCTCCCTATTGCCTTCTATGGATTGTTGTGCTGCACTCCCGCCCCGCATGCGCTGTGTGGTGTATTGTGCTGCTGCAAACCCTGATGCCTGCCCTGTAGGGTCAGGTTGGTGCACCTCTCCATGTCCCTCCTGTCCTCTGTTATCCGAGTCCAATTCCGTCTACCTACCATGATCCAATGTACCATACTTGCGAACATTTTGAACCTGGTAAGAGGGAGATTTTGAAAAAAACTGAGGTATTGATTTTCCCCTTTGAGTTACATTGAAAAAGAAGAGATTGTAGACAGGAGACAGATCAAATAAAGCCCATTTGAGCTTAAAAACATTGGACGTTTCCTGGCTGAAACGGGTCTGTTGGCATGTATGGTTGTACTAACACTGCATCTTCCTTCTGCCCACAATGGTCTATTATATTGCCACAGCCTCTCTTGCCAGTCCTGTATTGTTGGTTTGTTGCCCCTGCCCCCCTTTCCACTGCCCTCCATAGTCTGTTGTGCTGCCACTGCCCTTCCTGCCTGCCCAGTGTTGTCAAAGTGTTTCCTCTGCACTCTCCTACCTGCCTTCAATATTCAGAGTCCGTGCCCCTGGCCTCTGCCTCTCAACAGTATCCCAATGAACAACTAGATTGCAAACATTCTATATTTATTACAAAAGTGTGGAACGCCTGACATCATGTTGATGTAATCAAAACTGTAATACCTAGAGTATTTCCTTTAGAAATTACATATAGGAGAGGGTCTTATTTGCATCAAAATTATGGTTAGTGCTCTAAAAAACTAAAATGAGCACATCATTTCTGAGTTTTCAAATAGCGACAAAGAACTTTTAAATTATTTGTAATCTTTATGTTTTTTTATCCAGTTGACCACTTGATTAAATGTTGCACCTAGGGGAGAGGATGTGGTGTTACTTCCAGAGCTGCAGACTTTGCAACTGGGGAACCAGGTTGGAGTTTCTGCTTCAGCTCAACATTCTGTGATTCTGGTCAAATCACTTAATCTCCCCATGTCTACAACCAAAATGAATTTGATCTTGTGTGATGTATCCAATGCTCATGTAAAGCACTCCAATACCTGACAAGTCTGCACTATATAAAACTGAAAATACACAAAAATAAGTGTTTTGCACACTTCTGTCATTGGGCTACATGTGGGCTACATCTGGGTGATATTTGTGCTGCTTTTGTCTCTGGTGGCCATCTTGGGAGATTTATTTGTTATGAAGTTTCCTAATTTCCTCATTTTCTGCAGTCTCCTCAGTAGGAAATGCTTTCAGTTTTTTACTTTGATTCCATCAAGAAGGTATTCAGATATGTCACACATTTGCCATAAATTCTGAATGTTAGCACTCTAGTTGCTCATTAGATCACTGTAGTAAAGCTACTGCTCACCACGGAAGTCTGCTGCTGGTAATAAAAGTGCATGTTTCAGTCTGCATATCAGAATTTTTTAATGAAACAGAAGAGGATTTGAGAAGTCACTCAAAATGTGCCCTATTTTTTCTTTCTACAGCACTAATCATAATTTCTATGGCAAAATGAACCCCCTCATTGTGTTCCTTTTTAAATTAAATGTTTTAATTGTTACCAGTTTATTCCAATAAAGATGGCTTCATGTGTGCCATACTTTTGTCATAAGTAAGACAGTAAGCGCTCTAGTTGTTCTTAAGAACACTCTGGGACATTCTGTCATTGGGCTATACTTGGGCTACATCTGGGTGATATTTGGGCTCTTTTGTCTCTGGTGGCCATCTTGGGAGATTTATTTGTTATGAAGTTTCCTAATTTCCTAATTTATTGCAGTCTCCTCAGTGGGAATACTTTCAGTTTTTTATTTTGGTTCCATCAAGAAGGCATTCAGATGTGTCACACATTTGCCATAAATTCTGAATGTAAGCACTCTAGTTGCTCATTAGATCACTGTAGTAAAACTACTGCTCACCAGGGAAGTCTGGTGCTGGTATTCAAAGTGCATGTTTCAGTCTGCATGTCAGAATTTGTTTATGAAATAGAAGAGGGTTTGAGAAGTAAAAATGTGCCCTAATTTTTCTTTCTGCAGAACTAATCATAATTTCTATGGCAAAATGAACCCCCTCATTTTGTTCCTTTGTAAATTAAATGTTTTAAGTGTTACCACTTTACTCCAATCAAGATGGCTTCAGGTGTGCCATACTTTTGTCATAAGTAAGACTGTTAGCGCTGTAGTTGTTCGTTAGAACACTCTGGGACATTCTGTCATTGGGCTTTACTTGGGCTACATCTGGGTGATATTTGGGCTACATTTGGGCTCTTTTTTCTCTGGTGGCCATCTTGGGAGATTGAATTGTTATGAAGTTTCCAAATTTCCTCATTTCCTGCAGTATCCTCAGTAGGAAATACTTTCAGTTTTTTACTTTGGTTCCATCAAGAAGGCATTCAGATGTGTCACACATTTGCCATAAATTTTGAATGTTAGCACTCTAGTTGCTCATTAGATCACTGTAGTAAAGCTACTGCTCACCAGGGAAGTCTGCTGCTGGTATTCAAAGTGCATGTTTCAGTCTGCATGTCAGAATTTTTTTATGAAATAGAAGAGGATTTGAGAAGTCAAAATGTGCCCTAATTTTTCTTTCTGCAGCACTAATCATAATTTCTATGGCAAAATGAACCCCCTCATTTCGTTCCTTTCTAAATTAAATGTTTTAAGTGTTACCACTTTATTCCAATCAAGATGGCTTCAGGTGTGCCATACTTTTGTCATAAGTAAGACTGTTAGTGCTCTAGTTGTTCGTTAGAACACTCTGGGACATTCTGTCATTGGGCTATACTTGGGCTACATCTGGGTGATATTTGGGCTACATTTGGTCTCTTTTGTCTCTGGTGGCCATTTTGGGAGACTTATTTGTTATGATGTTTCCTAATTTCCTCATTTACTACAGTCTCCTCAGTAGGAAATACTTTCAGTTTTTTACTTTGATTCCATCAAGAAGGCATTCAGATGTGTCACACATTTGCCATAAATTCAGAATGTTATCACTCTAGTTGCTTATTAGATCACTGTAGTAAAGCTACTGCTCACCAGGGAAGTCTGCTGCTGGTATTGAAAGTGCATGTTTCAGTCTGCATGTCAGAATTGTTTAATGAAATAAAAGAGGATTTGAGAAGTCACTCAAAATGTGCCCTAATTTTTCTTTCTGCCGCACTAATCATACTTTCTATGGCAAAATGAACCCCCTCATTTTTTCCTTTTTAAATGAAATGTTTTAAGATTTACCACTTTATTCCAACCAAGATGGCTTCAGGTGTGCCATACGTTTGGCATAAGTAGGACTGTTAGCGCTCTAGTTGTTCTTTAGAACACTCTGGGAAGCTGCAGTAGAACACAAAGGAATCAACTGACAGTCTCTGCCCTTGTTGGATGTACATGTTTTACTGAGAATGTCAGACTTCATTCTCACATGACTAAGAAAGATAATGTGAATTTACAGAAAATATGCTCTCAGTTTAGCTTATAGATCACCTTCCAAACCTCTGTGGGAAAAGCATGAGAAAATAGTCTTCTCTGAAACATGAGTCATGATATCACAGCATAAGGCTTTTTCACATGGTAAAATCACCTTAGAACACACCACAATTCCTAAAATGAGTATGGTACCATCAACAAATGATTTATAATGTAACTAAAGTCTTAAAACCTTCTATTAACTGCAATGCTTTTTAATGAGGTGCTATCATGTATATTGGTCACAAGATGGCTGCCAACACTTCTTGGATGAAGTGCTGACAGCCAATCAGATCTCACGATGAGATGTGTGGTTAGGCTCCGCCCAGATATATATGTGATTTTGCTTTTGATTTTCTCAGGAACAACTGAACGGATTTACACCATTTAAGCAAAAGGCACATGCCTGACCTGAGTACTACCTCTTTGCCAAATTTCAAGTAATTCTGTTCAGCCGTTCGGGCTGTACCTTCGACTAAAGGTCCTATGGGAAAATGCATGGGGAAAACGCGTTTTGGGACCCCCTTTTTTCTCAGCCCCCGCTTGACGAATCACCCCGAGACTTTCAGGGTAGGAGCTGAGCGGAGCGCTCCATTAGTTTTGAAAATTTCACGAATATAAGTCAACCGGCGCCAAAGTTATTCAAAATAGAATTTTCAGATTTCCTATGAGAACTCGGTCCTAACTACAACTATCTACTGGCGATCGCCAGTAGATGATATACATATATATGTATATATATATATTCACTGAAAAAACCATAGGTTTCAGGGGTGTTATAGTTAGCTGGACTTTTCACTTGTACAAAACCATTGAAATTCCCCCGTTATAGTTAGTTCAGCTAACTATAACTCGCGCGCCCGCAATGCACTGCTGATGACGTCACATATTACATCACTCATGACATGGTCAGTGACATCACTCATGACATCACTGATGACATCTCAAATGACATCACTGATGACATCACTGATGACATCATCCAGTGAATGTGTGTTTTTCTGAAAATTAAATATGTTTTATATATGTATATCTCAAGGTCGATGGAAGAATAAATGGGTATATTAGTGTCTAAATGGATGATTTGTTTTTGAAAAATTGATTGTGTAACTGACTGATTAAGTGTATCATAGTGAATACATGGCTTAGTGAGTAATGTTTAAATATGTAAATATCTGTATCAGTCTCTCACTTTGTGTATAAGTGGCTGCATGGGTTGGTGAGTAGCTACATGGGTGTCTATATAGGTTATTAGTTGGTTTTTTGAGTATCAGTCTGAGTGTCTGCATGGTTCGGTGGGGGGTATTACGTAGTGCATAGGTGCATGAATGAGTGACTCACTGTTTGTATGTGTTGAACACAGCATGTGTGCAGGACTGTATGGGTGGATGAGTGTGTGTATGGGTGTGTTAGTGAGTGAATGACTGTCTCAATAGTGTCTTTATGAGTAACTACATATGTTTTAAACTAGTATATGTGACTATTGGTGTATATATGTGAGTATATGTGAGAGTGAGAGATTGAAAGAGTTCCTGTATGAATAAGTATGTGTTTCTATAAGTGATTGTTTAAAAGACTAAGTATGTGTAAGTTTCCGTAGAAGTAAGTGTGATGGTGTGTGTATATAACTGTATATGCAAGTAAATGTATGTTTGATTCTTTATTAGCATGAGTGACTATGTGTGTGAGTAACTCTATGGATGAGTGGCATTGTGTAACAGGATGTATAGGTGCATGAGTACATATGATGAGTGAGTACATGTATGAGTGACTGTATAGGACTGTTGGTGAATGAGTGGATGTGTATGTGGATCTTAGAATTACTGAAGAGGTTGTTGTAACTGGTATTGGTATGTCCATTGTTTTGAAAATTTTAGTCTCTATTTTTGAATGTGTGTATCAAAGGTTATATTAGGGTGAGAGGAGGTCTGCCACTCTATCACAAGGATGATGTCATCAGTGATGTCATCAGTGATGTCATTTGAGATGTCATCAGTGATGTCATGAGTGATGTCACTGACCATGTCATGAGTGATGTAATATGTGACGTCATCAGCAGTGCATTGCGGGCGCGCGAGTTATAGTTAGCTGAACTAACTATAACGGGGGAATTTCAATGGTTTTGTACAAGTGAAAAGTCCAGCTAACTATAACACCCCTGAAACCTATGGTTTTTTCAGTGAATTTCTGAGGTTTTTTAAATGCTAATTCCTAACTATAACGTGCCTGAAACCTATGGTTTTTTCTGTGAATTTCAAAGGTTTTTTAAATGCTAATTTCTAACTATGCCTACAGAGATAGGACATGTGAAGAAAGAAGAAAAAATGCACAGAAAGAAACAAAAGAAGTGCAGAAAGAAGCAACAGAAGTCCTCAAATACGAAGATAAGTGCAGGAAGAAGGATAACGTGCAGAAAGAACAAAAAGAAGAGCAGAAAGAAGCCTTGTTGCAAAATCATCCTGTACCCTCAACTTTTTCAGACGGATACTGGTTGTAACTGAGTCTGACTAGCCAGTCCTAGAGCCAGTGCTATGTTAAAAGACACTTAGAATACAGTGAAAACACCTACATACACAAGGGAACATTATGCGTTGGGGTCCCTCGTGATTAGCATGACCTCCTCTGTAAGCCCCTAGTACATAATAGGGCATGGGGATTAAAACTACCTCTTAAAACAGGCCACAGGGCGTTTTTGCACACGTTAACTCAGGCCCCGTCCCCTCCCTTCACCACTGTGTAAACACGCCCTGTGTCCATTTTTAGTTGGGAGATTAAGTTCATTTGAATCCTGAGGGTCCCTAGGGTCCAACTAGCCCACTAGGTACCTCCAGTAAATGCCACGGAGCTGTGTTGCAGAGAGGTGTAAAAAGTGGCACGGCCTGGACCACCTCCTTGCAATGCAGCTCAGTGGTGCTTACTGGAAGCACTTGGTGGGCTAGTTAGCCCCCAGGGGCCCTCAGTATTGAAGGGAAATTATATCCCCAATTTAAAACGTGCCATAGTGCGTGTTTGCACACGTCACCTCAGGCCCCGTCCCCTCCCTTCACCACTGTGTAAACGCGCCCTGTGGCTGTTCTAAGTTGAGAGATTAAGTCCCCTTGAATCCTAAGGGTCCCTAGGGTCAAACTAGACCACTAGGTACCTCCAGTAAGCGCCACAGAGCTGCGTTGCAGAGAGGTGTAAAAAGGGGCTTGGCCTCAGAACACCTGTCTGCAGCGCAGCTCCCTGGCGCATACTGGAGATGCCTGTTGGGGGCGCGTTTGCAGAGTGCTGCACGGAGGGGGCATGGCCTCCGGCACGATGCCAGTCTTTTATTTATTTTAATTTTTTAAGAAGGGGGGCTGTGTGGTTCCCCTTCTTATTCTAATTTATTGGCCCTGATGACCCCATCCCCCAGGGCCTGTCTCCTAATTATATTTTTTTGACCCCAATCCCTAGGGCCGGCCACTGTTTTTTATTATTTTAAAAAAATATTTATTTATAGACACACCTAGGACATGCTGGACAACCCGTACGTACCTATCACCATGACGATTTGCGGGATATTCATTAAAAGGCGACTGCATGCAATGAATCCACGTGGAATGTATTTACACTACTAGTGAAGCTCTGACATGTCTGATGCCCTACCGTGCCTAATCCCGGTAGACACCCTTGTCGTTTATTTATACAAACATGGGTAGCTATTGACGGGCACATTTAATACACATGCACACCAAGCCATTCAAAGGGGATTCGACAAAAATTCGACCAAAACTATGCAAGAAACCCCCCTCACGGTTAATAAAACACACATCCACTGCCGGATGTGTAATACTTTTTATTTTACTCTCTGGAAAGGGGACGAACATCACTTGAGAGTCACAGCGCGCTCCTGACAGAGCCCAATGCTGTGTTACACCCACCATTGCCTGCCGAGTGCCACACACCTCTGTGTTGTATTCCACTAGCTAGTGCATATGCTATGACACTCTCTAGCCCATGTGCACTGTAACACCACCCCGTGAATATGTCATGCCACACTTGTCTTCGCACGGGTTATATTGCCCCATCTAACGTGCCTTCCTCGATGCCTATGTTATAACGCACAGTGCTATGCCATACATATTACAATCTGCGATCCATATCTGTGTCACAGTGCATATGCAACGTTACACTCCCCAGCACATATTTTATATTACAACTTTAGAGACTAGTTAGGTTACACAACACTGCCCTGTGCATATTACACTCCAAGGCGCATATCGCATAGCACGCGCTAGTGCCTGTGCTATCTCGCGCTCTCCAATGAATCTGTCATTGCGCACAATGTATTGCATATTATATTTCACGCCCGGTTCATCTTATATCACACTTTTTGGTGCATAGTTTATACCATACACTATATCTAGTTTTCATTTTCAATCGTGCTCTCAGGACTATGTTCTATATAACACTGTGTTCACCTACCCTTTTCACGGGCATTACATTTTGCGATAGGGGGTGGAGGGTCAGGGGGTGTTTCTGCCAAGTGAGCCCGGAGTCACAGTCACAAACGTCCTCTTCTTCCTGAATAAAAGTGAGATTATGCTGCATACTTGTTCATATTTTAAGTAGTTCGCACAGACTCAATGTTTTAAAAACAATAAAGTTCCTAATACCCGCCTTCTCTGAACAGTTAGCTTGCTGCCCCATCCCCCTCCTCCCTATCCTCTGTTGTGTGAATCCATGGAATAGCCTCCTCCCTCCTGCCATGCATGGTCTGATGTGCTGCCACTGCCCTCAATTTAGTATGATGTACCAGTCCACTCCTCCTGCCCTCCATTGCCCAATTCTATGCCCCATCATTGACCTCCTGCTTAAACTCTGTGCTTAGCTTGCTGCCCCTATTCTCCTTCCCCCTGCCCTCCGATGTCTTTGTGCATGCCCCTGCTCCATCCTTTTTGCCCACCATGTCCCATGGACCTGCCACTCCTATCTACTCTGAGTGTTCTGTTGAGCTGCCACTCCCCTCCCACCTGCCTAGCATTGTCAGATGACTGTAACCTGTCCCTGCCACCTCCACCCTGCCTGTCCACATGCCATGCCCCTATCCTCTTCCTCCTGTCCTACATGGTCCATTGTACTGCCACACCCTTCTGCCCTCCCTGGTCTGTTGTGCTGCAACTGCTCCTCCTGCCTGCCCCGTGTAGTCTGTTGTGAGGTCCCTTCCCCTGAACTTTCTTGTCTGTGCACAGGTCCTGACCCTCCCTTCTATCCTCCATCGTCCTTTGTGCATGCCCCTGCACCCTCCTTCTTGCCCATCATAGCCATTGGTCTTCTGTGCTGCCATGGCCCCTCCCACCTTCCCTGTGTGGTCAGTTAGCTGCCCCTGACCCCCTCCCACCTTCCCTCCATGGTCTGTGTGTATGCCATCACAGTCTCACTGTTGCTCTTCATGGTGTGTCTTGCTTCTAGTGCCCATCCTGCCTGACCTCCATGGCTATCTTGCTGCTCCTGCCCTGCCCCCTTGCCCCCAGCCCTCTGTTTACATGTGAAGACCCCTACTCCCTCCCTCCTGGCTTGTCTGTTCCATTGTAATGCCCCTGATCCGTCCCTACTGCCCTTTATGGTCTGTAATGCTGCAGCTTTCTCTCCTGTCTGTCCATTATGGTCAGCTAGCTACCATTGCCTCTTGCCCCTCTGTTCTCTGTTGTCCATGTGCATGGTCCTGTCCCCTCCCTCTTGCTTTCTATGGATTGTTGTGCTGCACTCCCGTCCTGCATGCCCTGTGTGGTGTATTGTGCTGCTGCAAACCCTGATGCCTGCCCTGCAGGGTCAGTTTGGTGCACCTCTCCATGTCCCTCTTGTCCTCTGTTATCCAAGTCCATGTCCCTATCCCATTTCCTTCCATGATCCAATGTACCATACTTGCGAACATTTTGAACTTGGTAAGAGGGAGATTTTGAAAAAAAACTGGGGTATTGATTTTCCCCTTTGAGTTACAGTGAAAAAGAGGATATTGTAGACAGGAGACAGATCAAATAAAGCCCATTTGAGCTTAAAAACATTGGACGTTTCCTGGCTGAATCGGGTCTGTTGGCATGTATGGTTGTACTACCATTGCCTCTTCCTTCTGCCCACAATGGTCTATTACATTGCCACAGCCTTGAAGGAGGGTAGATTTTGTATCACAGGGGGCCCCTGGCCCGTTCTGTCCACACCTGAAGTATGAGACCCTTGTCCTTGCCCTGCCAGCCGCATTTGTAGGCCGTATTAAATTGACCAGCGGGTCCTGTGTTGCTATATAATTATCCTGAGACATCCTTACCACTCAGCCAGCATAAAACCCCTGTGTAGGCCCTTCTGTTCAATATGTAGGCCTCTTTGTTAAATTGACCATAGCTCTGCAATTTTAGTGTATAGCAGTCTGAAGGCAGGTCTGCGAGGCCTTCTGCTCCAAACTAGTAGCCCCCACCCTACCCGAGTGCTCCGTGCTCGGTATCAAAGTTCAACATCCCACTGAAGCTGTCGACATACAGTAGGCTGCATCCTGGACTGGTACTTGCTTCCTGGGCAGGTTTCCCGCTTTTAAGGAAGTGGCAACCGCAGAGCGTCAAGTTAGGAGAACTGAGGAGATTTTGTACATGAATATATTGAATTCCCGTACAATACCCATTATTTTCTGCTTGCTCTATGGAACTTACGATAAGCGATTGGCCTGAGAGACTGACCTTTTCACCCAGTCCATTGTCAGCATTAAGTGGGTAAATGACGAAATGTCTGGTAAAATCTGCAGACGAAGCTTTTGGGTAGCATACGTAGGTAGATGTAGCGTGCAAAGGAGCCCACAAAATGATATAAAAAGGGAGCACCCACAGATATCGACGGACTACCTCGCCGTCTGTATGTAGGTTAACAGGCTGTGCAGGTTTTCCCCAAGAGCTGGGAGCTCTTGTCTTCCTTTGCTTAAAATGTCTTGCTCTGCTTTGCTTGAAGTATCTTATTCTATTTTACCTATATGAAATGTCATGTTATGTTTAACCATTGTTCTCTTTACTTTTGCATTTAAAAGATTTTGTATTGTAATTGCAGGAATGCTTGCTCTAAGAGTAAACGTGAGTGTTCCTAGGTAACATTTTCCTTGGTGTAACTTGTTTCTCATGATGCATTTATAGATGTGTTTTCTCTCTCTCTCTGTCAGTACATTAATTGAGATACAGAGAATATCATGACAGCTGTATGATTATCTGGATTCTGTATTTTGTACTTTATGTCTCTATTCTGCGGTTTCTTTGAAGTTGTATCTTCTCATTAAACTGCCATTGTATTCTGCCACCAATTCCATGTCTCATATGTCTGTTTTCTTCATTTTTGGAGCAAGCGTTCCTAGGCACCCCGGCTCAAATTAAGGTGCCCCTTTTGTCCCTGACTCACTCTCCTGCTCAGTTCTGTGGTGGCTCCCGGGGCTCTGGGGACCGCCCCTAGCTTCCTTGACCCGTAATAGATCTTCCCTCCAACAGCCTCTCTTGCAAGTCCTGTATTGTTGGTTTGTTGCCCCTGCCCCCCTTTCCACTGCCCTCCATAGTCTGTTGTGCTTCCACGGCCCTTCCTGCCTGCTCAGTGTGGTTAAATTGTTGCCTTTGCACTCTCCTACCTGCCTTCAATTTTCAGAGTCCGTGCCCCTGGCCTTTGCCTCTCAACAGTATCCCAATGAACAACTAGATTGCTAACATTCTATATTTATTACAAAAGTGTGGAACGCCTGACATCATCTTGATGTAATCAAAACTGTAATACCTAGAGCATTTCCTTTAGAAATTACATATATGAGAGGGTCTTATTGGCATCAAAATTATGGTTAGTGCTCTAAAAGACTAAAATAAGGACATTTTGTCTGAGTGTTCAAATAGCGACAAAGCACTTTTAAATTATTTGTTATCTTTATGTTTTTTTATCCAGTTGACCACTTGATTAAATGTTGCACTTAGGGGAGAGGATGTGGTGTTACTTCCAGAACTGCAGACTTTGCAACTGGGGAACCAGGTTGAAGTTTCTGCTTCAGCTCGACATTCTGTGATTCTGGTCAAATCACTTAGTCTCCCCATGTCTACAACCAAAATGAATATGTGCTTGTGTGATGTAACCAATGCTCATGTAAAGCACTCCAATACCTGACAAGTCTGCACTATATAACACTGCAAAAACACTAAATAATAAGTGTTTTGCACACTTCTGTCATTGGGCTATATTTGGGCTACATCTGGGTGATTTTGGGCTACATTTGGGCTCTTTTGTCTCCGGTGGCCATCTTGGGAGATTTATTTGTTATGAAGTTTCCTAATTTCCTCATGTACTGCAGTCTCCTCAGTAGGAAATGCTTTCAGTTTTTTACGTTGATTCCATCATGAAGGTATTCAGATATGTCACACATTTGCCATAAATTCTGAATGTTAGCACTCTAGTTGCTCATTAGATCACTGTAGTAAAACTACTGTTCACCATGGAAGTCTGCTCCTGGTATTAAAAGTGCATGTTTCAGTCTGCATGTCAGAATTTTTTAATGAAATAGAAGAGGATTTGAGAAGTCACTCAAAATGTGCCCTCATTTTCTTTCTTCAGCATTAATGATAATTTCTATGGCAAAATGAACCCCCTCATTGTGTTCCTTTTTAAATTAAATGTTTTAAGTGTTACCAGTTTATTCCAATCAAGATGGCTTCAGGTGTGCCATACTTTTGTCATAATGAAGACAGTAAGCGCTCTAGTTGTTTTTAAGAACATTCTGGGACATTCTGTCATTGGGCTATACTTGGGCTACATCTGGGTGATATTTGGGCTACATTTGGGCTCTTTTGTCTCTGGTGGCCATCTTGGGAGACTTATTTGTTATGAAGTTTCCTAATTTCCTCATTTACTGCAGTCTCCTCAGTAGGAAATACTTTCAGTTTTTTACTTTGATTCCATCAAGAAGGCATTCAGATGTGTCACACATTTGCCATAAATTCAGAATGTTAGCACTCTTTTTGCTCATTAGATCACTGTAGTAAAGCTACTGCTCACCAGGGAAAACTGCTGCTGGTATTGAAAGTTCATGTTTCAGTCTGCATGTCAGAATTTTTTAATGAAATAGAAGAGGATTTGAGAAGTCACTCAAAATGTGCCCTAATTTTTCTTTCTGCAGCACTAATCATACTTTTTATGGAAAAATGAACCCCCTCATTTTGTTCCTTTTGAAATTAAATGTTTTAAGAGTTACCACTTTATTCCAAGCAAGATGGCTTCAGGTGTGCCATACGTTTATCATAGGTAGGACTGTTAGCGCTCTAGTAGTTCTTTGGAACACTCTGGGAAGCTGCAGTAGAACACAAAGGAATCAACTGACAGTCTTTGCCCTTGTTGGATGTACATGTTTTACTGAGAATGTCAGACTTCATTCTCACATGACTGAGAAAGATAATGTGAATTTACAGAAAATAAGCTCTCAGTTTAGCTTATAGATCACCTTCCAAACCTCTGTGGTAAAAGCATGAGAAAATATTTTTCTCTCAATCATGATATCCCAGCAGAAGGCTTTTTCACATGGTGAAATCACCTTAGAACATACCACAATTCCTAAAATGAGTATGGTACCATCAACAAATGATTTATAATGTAACTAAAGTCTTAAAACCTTCTATTAACTGCAATGCTTTTTAATGAGGTGCTATCATGTATATTGGTCCCAAGATGGCTGCCAACACTTCTTGGATGAAGTGCTGACAGCCAATCAGATCTCAGGATGAGATGTGTGGTTAGGCTCCGCCCACATATATATATGCTTTTAAATGCTATTTTCTCAGGAAATACTGAACAGATTTACACCAAACCTACAAAAGGCACTTCCTTGACCTGAGGACTACCTCTCTGCCAAATTTCAAGTAAATCTGTTCAGCCGTTCGGGCTGTAGCCCTGTCTAAAGGTCCTATGGAAAAATGCATGGGAAAAACGCGTTTTGGGACCCCCCTTTTATCTCAGCCCCCGCTTGACGAATCCCCCCGAGACTTTCAGGGTAGGAGCGGAGCGTAGCGCCCCACCTATTTTGAAAAATTCGCGAGGATTCGTCGACCGGCGCCAAAGTTATTCAAAATAGAATGTTGCGGATTTCCTATGGAAAAGGGGTCCTAACTATAACTACCTACTGGCGACCGCCAGTAGGTAATATATATATATATATATATATATATATATATATATATATATATATATATATATATATATATATATATATATATATATATATATATTCTTGCTCCAAGTTGCCCACCGTTGAACCAGCACTCGCACACAGATGGAAAGGTGGCAAACCTTTATTTTACAGGGTATGAGCAGTCCACTGCAGGCCGCTTCAATCAAACAGTCAAATGTGCGGTTTAGCCTGACGCGTTTCAAAATTGACTTTCTTCCTCAGAGGCCGCCGCTCAGCTGAATACGTGCACCTGGTCCCGCTCTCATAGTGTCAATACCACGCCCCCTGATGGGCCTGCCCAATGACAGAAGGTACCATGGGAACTGTAGTCCAGGTAAATTTCCTTTCCCAAATGATGGCACTAATTTCTGTTTTTCATTCAAAGCCCTCAGATGGGCCACCGCCTGCAGTGACCACTCTCAATCCCACATCGATGTCCCGATACGCGGCTCAATGTATTGAAGCCGCACGGCCCCCTAAATCCTGGGGTGGTGCCAGGTTCGGCGACTGGACGGTCGCCAAATATTCTTGCTCCAAGTTGCCCACCGTTGAACCAGCACTCGCACACAGATGGAAAGGTGGCAAACCTTTATTTTACAGGGTATGAGCAGTCCACTGCAGGCCGCTTCAATCAAACAGTCAAATGTGCGGTTTAGCCTGACGCGTTTCAAAATTGACTTTCTTCCTCAGAGGCCGCCGCTCAGCTGAATACGTGCACCTGGTCCCGCTCTCATAGTGTCAATACCACGCCCCCTGATGGGCCTGCCCAATGACAGAAGGTACCATGGGAACTGTAGTCCAGGTAAATTTCCTTTCCCAAATGATGGCACTAATTTCTGTTTTTCATTCAAAGCCCTCAGATGGGCCACCGCCTGCAGTGACCACTCTCAATCCCACATCGATGTCCCGATACGCGGCTCAATGTATTGAAGCCACACGGCCCCCTAAATCCTGGGGTGGTGCCAGGTTCGGCGACTGGACGGTCGCCAAATATTCTTGCTCCAAGTTGCCCACCGTTGAACCAGCACTCGCACACAGATGGAAAGGTGGCAAACCTTTATTTTACAGGGTATGAGCAGTCCACTGCAGGCCGCTTCAATCAAACAGTCAAATGTGCGGTTTAGCCTGACGCGTTTCAAAATTGACTTTCTTCCTCAGAGGCCGCCGCTCAGCTGAATACGTGCACCTGGTCCCGCTCTCATAGTGTCAATACCACGCCCCCTGATGGGCCTGCCCAATGACAGAAGGTACCATGGGAACTGTAGTCCAGGTAAATTTCCTTTCCCAAATGATGGCACTAATTTCTGTTTTTCATTCAAAGCCCTCAGATGGGCCACCGCCTGCAGTGACCACTCTCAATCCCACATCGATGTCCCGATACGCGGCTCAATGTATTGAAGCCACACGGCCCCCTAAATCCTGGGGTGGTGCCAGGTTCGGCGACTGGACGGTCGCCAAATATTCTTGCCAGTCCAGTCCAGGCCACACCTGAGATAAACTAAAATATATAAAAAAAAAATAATAATAAAAAAAATTATCCACACTCTCTCCACCCCGTGTGCAAATGGTGCCCGAAGGGCACCATTTGTGCATGGCATATAAAATCGACGAAAAATTAAAATATTACCTTTCAAAACGAAGTGCATCATATGTCCTCCATGTGCGTACATGGCCCATCTAGCGTAACGTGGGCACGCGGTGCGCGTAGCGCACCGCGTGCCCACCGTGCGTGCACGGCACTAACTGCGTAAAGTGGGCGCGCGGTGCGCGAAGCGCACCGTGTGCTCACTGTGCGCGCACGGTGCGCAAAGCGCACCGTGCGCGCACGGAACGAACTGCGTTAAGTGGGCACGCACGCCACGAATGGCGTAAAGTAACTTAGCATTTAAAAAACCGTACAAATTCACTGAAAAAACCATAGGTTTCACACACGTTATAGTTAGGAATTAGCATTTAAAAAACCTTGCAAATTCACTGAAAAAACCATAGGTTTCACACATGTTATAGTTAGCGGAAATTTTACTGATAAAAAACCAATGAAATTCCCCCGTTATAGTTAGTGCAGGCAACTATAACTCACGCGACCGCAATCTTCTGCTGATGACATATGTGTCTTTATGAAAAAAAAATATTTGTAATATATGTATAGCTAAAAATGTATGGAAGAAGACATGGGCAAATAATTGTCTAAATACAGTATTAGCATCAGCAGAGGATTGCGGTCGCGTGAGTTATAGTTGCCTGCACTAACTATAACGGGGGAATTTCATTGGTTTATATCAGTAAAATTTCCGCTAACTATAACATGTGTGAAACCTATGGTTTTTTCAGTGAATATATATATATATATATATATATATTCACGCTCCATGACTCCTTCAGGTTTACAAAAAAGGATCTTTTTTTGTAAACCTGAAGGAGTCATGGAGCGTGAATAGAGATTGCGGGGCACCTCCGCATTTGAAGCACCCGCCTTTAGCGTGCCGCGCTTCTCAGGTGCAGTTGAGCGGGATATATATATATATATATATTACCTACTGGCGGTCGCCAGTAGGTAGTTATAGTTAGGACCGTGTTTCCATAGGAAATCTCAAAATTCTATTTTGAATAACTTTGGCGCCGGTTGACGAATCCTCGCAAAATTTTCAAAACTAATGGGGCGCTCCGCACAGCTCCTTCCCTGAAAGTCTTGGGGTGATTCGTCAAGCAGGGGCTGAGAAAAAGGGGGGGTCCCAAAACACGTTTTCCCCATGGATTTTTCCAAAGGGACTTTAGTCGCAGCTACAGCCCGAACGGCTGAACAGAATTATGTGAAATTTGGCAGAGAGGTAGCCATAAGGTCCATGAAGTGCCTTTTGCAGGTTTGGTGTAAATCTGTTCAGTATTTCCAGAGAAAATAGCATTTAAATCAATATATATATCTATACGCGCGCAGCGTGCGCGCACTGAGCAAGCCCTGTGCGCGCACCCTGCCGTGCGCGAGCGCACTTCTGATTGGTTGTTAGATGTCAGTAAACATTCGAATCGGTGGAAATCAGGAAGCGGCGGCCGCCATTTTGTCTCTCGCAGTGTGAGGCAGTAAAAAACAAAGGGGGAGAACGTGTAAAGGGGATAGAGTGGGGAGATATTGACCCACTAGCCATTGGCAGGGGGTCACAGTAGGACCTTGTAGGGCAAAAAAAAAGAATTATATTTTTTTAAAAAATATCGCCGAGTGCGCGCACCCAGCGCGCACCCGAAAAAAACTTTTCACAAAAAAAAGAAAAAAAAAATCACAGTAAAGTGTTTAGATATTAGGTGGCTCTAAAAAGAGCCCTTGTGTTCATTGAGTGCTTTTTTTGGTAGTACCTACAAGTAAGTACCGATGCAGAGTCTTAAGTTCAAGAGGAAGACTCTGTTGCCTTCATCAGTGAAGTGTACACCATCTCCTCTATAAATGTCTTGCATGTTGTAACGCAAGTTGTTGTGGTATATAGAACCCATACCATAGTCTCTGAGGAAAGCAGAAATAGATTTGTTGACGTGCTTCCTTGCTTTGTCAATCTGCGGACAATGTTGGGTGGACCAGTTCCACTTTTGCCTTTGGCATATATTAGAATATTCAAAGGCAGTTTGTGGAAAAAGTGACATCAATTGCACAAAGGTGTCCTTAACAAGCATTTCCAGACCTACCCCAGTTAAAGTGCCTAGGTCATTTCCACCACAGTGCACAATAATAAGGTTAGGCTGTGGGAGATGTAGAAAGGTTTTCACCAAAGGCATTAATTGGTGCCACTTTAACCCTCTCTGACCAATCCATTTAATGTCTACATTTGGCAAAGCAAGGTCTCTCATCATACCTCTTTTTACTGCATACTTTTCACTCCAGAAGACATAGCTGTGACCTACAATCCACTCTGTGAACATCTTCCAAGGAGATCTGGATGCACTCAGGAGGTGTCTTTCAGTAGAAAGGCAATATGAAATGAAAGACAGTTGTAAAATGGAGGCTAACATATTTTTTTTTAATAAAAAGAACTCTTTGGCAGATTCAAACTATTTTACAGTTAAAACTAGGCTGTCTGTATTCATTTTTAGAAGCATGTTTTGTATTGGTTATGAAAAATGTGTTGCCACTGAACATTACTTTGGATTTGCTAAGAGGTTTGACAGGTCAAGCACTCTTGCTCTTTGGATTTGAAACATTGTGTGCTGAACTTTTGACCTCTCTCCACACACCAGTGTTCCATGACCTGTTGCTATGGCAGCAGGCAGAAGTCATGTTGGGGGAAGGGTTCAGTTGGAAAAGGGTTGAAAATGACAACCAATAAAAAAGTGTGATTCCATTTGAAAAAATGTGGGAAGGAATGTGATTTGGAGTTAACATGTATATGTGTGAAAAAAGAGAGGGAAAGTGTGCCATTAACTGGTTCTGCTGAGAGGAGAGAGGTGTTCAGCTCAGAGATTCTGGTCTGAGAAAACTGCTGTGTGACTGCCACATTTCTTTCACAACTAACTAATTTTAAAGGTGAGTTATGAGTTTGAGAGGGGGTGTTTGTGGTTAATTTAGATATAAAAAAAAGAATTGTGATTATTTGTTTAAAGTTGTGATTTACATTTTGTGTTTTGGGAGATATTTAACTGTCTTGAATAAGTAAGATATTATGGAGTATGTTTTCACCATAAGTTAATGTGTACTGGTAACAATGAGGAATACTGTTTTGTGCCTACCATCAAACCATGAGTCTGTGTGCAGAGAAGAATTGTTGACAGAGATTTAATTTGTGTTGCTGTTGAAAAGTAAGACTTGCAGTTGAAAGGAAAGGACAGCTTCTTTTTAATTGTGATGGTTAGGATTTAGCAGAAATCACTTTGAAAGAAAAGAAAGGAAAATGGCAACACATTTGAAATTAGCATTAGTTCTGTAAGAATTGCAGTCCCAGGAAAGGGGCAGCCTGTGTTTTGTGCCTACCAACACAGCATGAGTCTGTGTGCATATAGGAATTGTTGTCTGAGATTTAATTTGTGAAGTTGTTGTTCTGTAAGGATTGCAGACCCAGGAAAGGGGCAGCCTGTGTTTTGTGCCTACCAACACAGCATGATTCTGTGTGCATATAGGAATTGTTGTCTGAGATGTAATTTGTGTTGCAGTTGTTCTGTAAAACATGCACTTGCAGGAAAGGGACAGCTTGTTTTCTTCAAATGTGGTGGTTAGCACTCAGCAGAAAACACTAAAACGCAAATGAGAGGTAAAAGCTAAAACATTTGAAACCAACAGGGTAGATTTCCCTTTCAAAATAGCAAAGGCACAGGTAGTTGCCATATGTTCTGGTAACAATGAGGAATACTGTTTTGTGCCTACCATTAAACCATGAGTCTGTGTGCAGAGAAGAATTGTTGACAGAGATGTTTCAAAGGTGTGCTGAAACTATGCACTGTTACATACATCCCAGCAGTCTTCATGCATTTCTCTTGCACCAGACAAAAAACAGTCTCTGTGTGGTGTTTCAGATAGCACTGTGTAACGCAAACACATTCAACGTCACCAAGGCTCCTTTCCTTTGCTCTAGTGTAGTCACTCACCCAGGTTGCACATGCTCATGGTATGAAGTAGCTGTTAGGACATGTGCTCTTTTCTGCCTCTGTGATCTACAAGGAAAATGTGTCAGGCTGTAACAGTAATTATCACTTGCTCTACCACAGTAGTAAATGTGCTTTCAAATTGCAAATCAAATTCTGTTTTCTGCTTAGAAGCACACCATGAGGCTGTGTGCGCACAGGAATTGTGGCCAGAGATGTAATTTGTGTTGCAGTTGTTCTGTAAAACATGCACTTGCAGGAAAGGGACAGCTTGTTTTCTTCAAATGTGGTGGTTAGCACTCAGCAGAAATCACTTAATCTGAAATGAGAGGCAAAAGCTAAAACATTTGAAACCAACAGGGTAGATTTTCCTTTCAAAATAGCAAAGGCACAGGTAGTTGCCATATGTTCAAAACTGAAAATAACCCTTAGCACACATGCACTGTTACATACATCCCAGCAGTCTTCATGCAGTTTTGGAAGTCTCTTTGCTCATCTGTCTTGCACCAGACAATACACAGTCTCCAGAAACACACTCTTGGCACACACGCAGCAGCTTCTCCAACACTCCCACGTGTAGTACTCAGGTCTGTGTGGTGTTTCAGATAGCACTGTGTAACGCAAACACATTCAACGTCACCAAGGCTCATTTCCTTTGCTCTAGTGTAGTCACTCACCCAGATTGCACATGCTCATGGTATGAAGTAGCTGTTAGGACATGTGCTCTTTTCTGCCTCTGTGATCTACAAGGAAAATGTGTCAGGCTGTAACAGTAATTATCACTTGCTCTACCACAGTAGTAAATGTGCTTTGAAATTGCAAATCAAATTCTGTTTTCTGCTTAGAAGCACACCATGAGGCTGTGTGCGCACAGAAATTGTGGCCAGAGTTGTAATTTGTGTTGCAGTTGTTCTGTAAAACATGCACTTGCAGGAAAGGGACAGCTTGTTTTCTTCAAATGTGGTGGTTAGCAGTCAGCAGAAATCACTAAATCGCAAATGAGAGGCAAAAGCTAAAACATTTGAAATCAACAGGGTAGATTTCTCTTTCAAAATAGCAAAGGCACAGGTAGTTGCCATATGTTCAAAACTGAAAATAACCTTTAGCACACATGTACTGTTACATACATCCCAGCAGTCTTCATGCAGTTTTGGAAGTCTCTTTGCTCATCTGTCTTGCACCAGACAATACACAGTCTCCACAAACACACTCTTGGCACACATGCAGCAGCTTCTCCAACACTTCCATGCGTAGTACTCAGCTCTGTGTGATGTTTCAGATAGCAGTGTGTAACGCAAACACATTCAACGTCACCAAGGCCTCATTTTCTTTGATCTAGTCTAATCACTCACCCTGTAACACATGGTCATGGTCTCAAGGAGCTGTTAGAAAATGTGCTGTTTTCTGCCTCTGTAAATGATAAGGAAAATGTGTCAGGCTGTAACAGTAACTTGGTACTATCCAGGAACACTGTTTTGTGCCAAAAAACACAGCATGAGTCTGTGTGTATACAGGAATTGTGGGCAGAGATTACATTTGTGAAGTTGTTGTTCTGAAAGAATTGCAGTCCCAGGAAAGGGACAGCCTGTGTTATGTGCCTAAAATGACGATATGAGTCTGTGTGCGCACAGGAATTGTGGGCAGAGATTTAATTTATGAAGTTGTTGTTCAGTAAGAATTGCAGTCCCAGGAAAAGGGCAGCCTGTGTTATGTGCCTAAAATGATGGCATGAGTCTGTGTGCGCACAGGAATTGTGGGCAGAGATTTAATCTGTGAAGTTGTTGTTCAGTAAGAATTGCAGTCCCAGGGAAGGGGCAGCCTGTTTTCTTTACTCAAATTATCCCTTAGCACACATGCACTGTTACATACATCCCTGCAGTCTTCATGCAGTTCTGGAAGTCTCCTTGCTCATCTCTCATGCACCAGAGAATACACAGTCTCCAGAAATACACTCTTGGCACACACGCAGCAGCTTCTCCAACACTCCCATGCGTAGTACTCAGTTCTCTGTGATGTTTCAGATAGCAGTGTGTAATGCAAACACATAAAAACATCATCAAGGCCTCATTTTCTTTGCTCTAGTCTAATCACTCACCCAGGTTGCACATGCTCATGGTATGAAGTACCTGTTAGGAAATGTGCTCTTTTCTGCCTCTCTAAATGATAAGGAAAATGTGTCAGGCTGTAACAGTAATGTGGTACTATCCAGGAACACTGTTTTGTGCCTAAAATCACAGCATGAGTCTGTGTGTATACAGGAATTGTGGGCATAGATTTAATTTGTGAAGTTGTTGTTCTGAAAGAATTGCAGTCCCAGGAAAGGGGCAGCCTGTGTTATGTGCCTAAAATGACGGCATGAGTCTGTGTGCGCACAGGAATTGTGGGCAGAGATTTAATTTGTGAAGTTGTTGTTTTGAAAGAATTGCAGTCCCAGGAAAGGGGCTGCCTGTGTTATGTGCCTAAAATGACGGCATGAGTCTGTGTGCGCACAGGAATTGTGGGCAGAGATTTAATTTGTTAAGTTGTTGTTGTGAAAGAATTGCAGTCCCAGGAAAGGGGCAGCCTGTTTTCTAAACTCAAATTATCCCTTAACACACATGCACTGTTACATACATCCCTGCAGTCTTCATGCAGTTCTGGAAGTCTCCTTGCTCATCTCTCTTGCACCAGAGAATACACAGTCTCAAGAAACACACTCTTGGCACACATGCAGCAGCTTCTCCAACACTCCCATGCATAGTACTTAGCTCTGTGTGATGTTTCAGATAGCAGTGTATAACGCAAACACATAAAAACATCATCAAGGCCTCATTTTCTTTGCTCTAGTCTAATCCCTCACCCAGGTTGCAGATGCTCATGGTATGAAGTACCTGTTAGGAAATGTGCTCTTTTCTGCCTCTCTAAATGATAAGGAAAATGTGTCAGGCTGTAACAGTAATTTGGTACTATCCAGGAACACTGTTTTGTGCCTAAAATCACAGCATGAGTCTGTGTGCGCAGAGGAATTGTGGGCAGAGATTTAATTTGTGAAGTTGTTGTTCTGAAAGAATTGCAGTACCAGGAAAGGGGCAGCTTGTTTTTTTTCAACTGTGGTGGTTAGCACTCTGCACAAATTAGTAAATCACAAATGAGAGGCAAATGGTAAAACATTTGAAATTAATGAAAAGCTTAAAAAATATTTTAATGAATTATAATTACAAAAAGGAATTTTTTTAAAGTTTCTTGTAGGTATTGCTGAGCAACAGTGAAAAAATAAAAAAATGCCTTTAAGGACAAGAAAGAGGAAAGAAAAGCAACAACAAGTATATCTGGACAAAACTGGGGAAAAAAAATAGGAGGAGAAGCTTGTGATGGAAAAAAGAAAAACTCTACTGGTAAGAAAACTAAAGTTTTCTTTAAAAATATCTTAAAAAAAAGAGAAAATGGCAAAAATACATGTAAAACAAACAGTGTTTTATGTACAAAGCAACAACAGAGTCAACAGCAAAAAACAAAAGCTAATGTACAATCAGAAGTAAGTAAAACTGATTTAACACAAAAATTAGATTTTAAAAATATTCGTCGAAAAATGTTTCAGAGAAGAGTGATGTTAAATTTGCTAAAGGATGTGAAAAAATATAAGAAAAAATCAAAATTTATTAAGAAATTTTTTTTAATAGAAAATATTGTAAGTAAGGCTTTGGAAATAAAAAGAAAACTTTTTATTCTAATTTTAAATAGGATGCGTAGATTAGATAAATTAGTCAATGCAATGAAGTCACAAAGCAAAAGGAAAAGAGAAGTGAAAAAAAGTAACTTTTGTAAAATGTTCTTGGGAGAATGGAAGCACAGTTCAAGTACTGAACCATTTTTTAATGAAGAGAGTTATCTTCAAAGTAATAGTTTGTTGCATGCAGTTGACACCAATGGTAGAGCATATGAAGTTAAGGATGGTTGTGTGATGGAAAAAGAGAAAATGGTCCCAAGAAATGAGGAAGAAGTAATGGCTGCTGAGGCTATCGGGAGACGTCCAAAAGCCCCAGTGTACACTTGGAACTGTAGTAGTATTTGTACTGTGCGTCAGGAATCTATTGATAAATTACGTGACTTTCTAAGAGAATATAGTAAAAAGAGTGTAAAACAGAAGATGAAGGTGCTTCAAACACTAGATCCATGCAGAGTGAGAGAGAATACTGGTTTGCAAGGACATTCTCTGGCTTGTCTATCTAGAAAAGTGTGTAAAAGTGTTTTTCATCATTTTAGGATGCTGGCTGTTCATCATACTGAAATGAGAAAGTTTGTGAGAACATTGTATTTTGCTAAAAGTCCAGCAGTAAAGTTAAATGAGTTAAATAATGCTCTGCTCCGTGGATCTGTATCAGATGTAGTGAAGGTTACCGATGAGATTCAGTTTTGTTACTTCGGTCCAGAACAAGAAAGTGCAGAAAAGGACACAGTTAATGAGGAAAATGAGGAACAGAATGTAGAACTCATTATTACTAAAAATTTTGAGGATGAAATGACAAAATTTACTATCATCTCTAATGAAAGACCAAATATTACTTGTATTTGTTGCCGCAGAAGCCATTATAAAATTCAAACAAGGAATGTTGATCTGTATAAAAAAAGTGAAAATGAAGATAATTATAAGTGGAAGGATTTTGCAACATATATATTTCTGGAAAATTCTTTTGAATTGGGTGAAGATCAGCGTATTTGTAAATACTGTCATAATAAGTTAGAAGAAAATAGAATGCCGACCAGAGCTGTACATAATAATTTAGAATTGGATGCTATTCCTGCCGAACTTTCTGATTTAAATACATATGAGTCTATACTCATTCAATGTGTTTATCCGTTCCAGACCATAGTACGTATGGAGCCCAAAACTGGTAAATTACCTCCTTCAGATTTACTGAGAGGTTTAAAAGGAAGAGTGGTGTATTTGCCCTTGGATTTGAAAAAAAATATGGAAACTATTGATGCAGATACTTTGGAAACTGAACCATTAGTTATTCTGGTTAATGGTGTACCTACAAAGAATAAGAAGATTTGGCAGGAGCTGGTAGATGTACGGAAAGTACAAAGAGCAAATTTATATTTGAAAAGGAATAATAAATGGTATGAATCAATTTATATAGATGAAGAAGAAGAAGATTTACAAGACGACACAGACACACCAACTGGACAAATTGAAAAAGTGGACAAGTCAAAAGAAGAAGAAATTTATGAACATTTTAGCATACATCCTCTTCATTCAAAAGAAGTTATGGGAGACACTATTGATCTGTTTCAGATGAAGAAAGCAAAAGGAACTCCCGTGAGTGTATGGGAGAAGAGCTTGGAAGCTCGATGTTTTCCTCAGCTGTTTCCTACAGGAAAAGGTGGACGATACGATGAACGCCCAGAACAGATTCCAGCTTCTGAGTATCGGACTACAAGACTATATGCTGAAGAGTCAAGATTTCGTCAAAGTATTCCTTATTTGTTTCATCTTTTATTTGAAAGCGACTTGTCTGCATTATCTTATGCAGGAAATCACATTTTAAAAAGTGGAGTACATCTACATAATGTGTCTGCTAAGGATTTTATGGAGAAAGTGCAGCACCGAGATGATCATTTGGAAACACAACTGATCAATCTGATGGCTTGTCAGCGTGGGACAAATGAATATTGGTACCGACGCCATGGTGAATTAAAATGCATGTTACGGAATTTAGGAACTCCTACATGGTTTGTAACCCTAAGCTGTGCTGAGTACGCTTGGGATGATTTATTGGATTTTCTACGAGAGGCAAATTCAAACATTAAAAACATTGAATACAAGACAGCAGGAGAACTGTGCTCATTGGATCCGGTTAATGTTTGCAGATATTTCAATCATAGATTTGAGGCTATGATGTCCTTCATCTGCAATAAAAAAAATCCACCTCTTGGAGAAGTAGTGGATTTCTTTTAGAGAAAAGAGTACCAAGCAAGAGGTGCTCCTCATATTCATATGCTGTTGTGGATCAAGGATGCCCCAAAATTTGGAACAGATGCTGATGAAGCAGTGTTATCTTTCATTGAAGAATATGCAACATGTGCTATACCTAAAAGCACAGAAGAGAAAAAGTTAAAAGAACAAGTTTTACGTTTCCAAAGTCATCGGTGTGGAAAATACTGTCGACGGAAGTACAAGACCAAAGATAAATTCAACACAAAGTGTCGATTTGGATTTCCTAGACCTGTTCTTTCAAAAGGAAGAGTCAACAGTTTTATGTCAGCTGTGCGACATACTATAACCAGAAAATCTCCCAAAAATACGTACAACCTAAGAAGAAAAGAAGAGTCAAAATTTATAAATGACTACAACCCAGTCATTTTAACCATGTGGAATGCTAACATGGATATTCAGTATGTGGCAGACAATTCTATTGCTGTTGCTCGGTATGTCACATCTTACATCACTAAATCTGAGAAAACAGAATTGAAGGAAATGTGGGAAGAGATTTCTCACGAGAAGACTGTCAGTAAGAAGCTGTACAGTTTCAGTTTAAAGATGTTATCGCATCGAGAAATTGGATCCTACGAATGCTCAGATAGGTTATCATCTGCAAGTCTTTACTCGAAATGCAGAAGAATAATTTGGGTCAGTTTAGGCCTTGCAGGAATGCAAAATCGGGTACTGAAATCTGTTGGAGAAATTGAATATTTGGCCGAGAACGACCCAGAAAGTACAGATATTTTGAAAACAAACATGTTGGACACATATTACCCAAAAAGAAGTCATCATCTTGAGAACATGTGTCTCTATGAAGTGCTGCAGAACTACATTTTTTCACGGAAAGCCACAGAAGACATCAACAATGGACAATATAAAGTCATTGGTGAGGAAGGATGTTTGGTGAAGCAAACAAAAGGAAGTTTGATAAATCACAGGAAGCTGAGTTGCGACACTACTGACAAAAAGGAATTTTACTACTTGGCTCTTTTACAACTGTTTAAACCATGGCGTTCAGAGGACGAACTACTGGGAGAATTTCAAAGCTATGAAGATTCTTTTAATGCTAGCAAAGACAGCATAGAATGCAGTACTTTCACAACTTATGTCCAAATGTTAAATGAAGAAAATGAACAGGAAGCAAAAATTGCAGCTGAAGTAGCTAGAGACAGTTCTCAAGACAGCCAAAGTTCTGGGACGCACAGTCAAGATCCCCTAGGACAACCAATCGTAGAAAATAAAGCTGCAGTAGCCATGACTGAAGTAGAAACGGCTATGAATCAAGCACAGGAAGATTCAATAGACTTACTAAATCTGGAACAACAACTGAATGAAGAACAAAAACAAATTTATGAAGAAGTCACCAAAAAAATTGATCATGGATTACTCCATGAAAAAAACAGTGCTCATGCACATCATTTGAACCAATCAGGATGTATGTGAGTGGACAAGCTGGAACTGGTAAAAGTTTCTTAATAAAAGTCATCAGAAGCTACCTACAGCAAAAAACAGCTTCAAATTTGTCTTGTGTGGTAACTGCTCCAATTGGGTTAGCAGCCTATAACATAAAAGGAATTACCTTACATCGCTTGCTGATGTTACCAGTGGAGCATGAGAACAAAATAGAATACCACAAGCTAACTGGAGAAGCATGCTTCGAAGTTTCAAGAGTGTTGAAGAAGATGCAAGTTCTCATTATTGATGAGGTGAGCATGGTTTCAAACTTAATGCTTGCCTTTGTGCATTTAAGAATGCAACACATTCTTAAGAGAGACTATGACGTGTTATTTGGAGGTAAACACATCATAGTTTTTGGAGATCTTTTACAGCTCACTCCAGTTAAAGGACAACCAGTGTTTAATACATGAAGACACGAAGAAGTCATTAGGAAGCATTAGTAATGCGAATATTTGGTCGTTCTTTGAGTACAAAGAACTCACTACCAATATGAGACAAGCAAATGATGAAGATTATGCAAGTATTCTGAAAGATATCAGAATTGGACTACTCACAGAAGTTGGCAAAAAAGCATTACAGAGTAGGATGCTACATAATTTATTTCCAAATGAAGAAATAGTTGCAGAGAAAATATACAAGAACATTGCTGAAAACAATACTGTAATCTGCTTAATGCCAACACTACGTGAGTGCTCAATATTCAATGAGGAACTTTTGAAATTGGAAAAGGAAGAGATTAGGAAAATGGAAGCAGAGGACAAAATTCAGCATGAAAGAATTACTTTTACATTAACAGGTAAACTGAAAAATAAATTGGATTCACTAGAGAAGAACATTTCCAAAACAGCTGGATTAGAAAAAAATCTATATGTTTGCATGAATTGTCGAGTGATTTTAAGGAGAAATTTGGATGTAGAAAAAGGTTTAGTGAATGGAGCTATGGGAAGAGTTGTGGGTTTTATTAATTACCAGAAAAAAGATGGAATTGAATGTTTAAAAATAAAATTTGATCAGATAGAAGAAGTTAAAGACATTTGTCGTTGTTCAGTTCGTTTCATGCTTGTGAAAGACTTATATGTGCGTAGAAAGCAGTTTCCATTTTCTCTAGCATATGCTGTAACTATTCACAAGTCTCAAGGATTGACTGTAGATAGTGCTTTTGTAAACATTGGTTCTACTGTGTTCAAAGAAGGTATGGCATATGTTGCTCTGTCACGAGTAAAAACATTATCTGGTTTATTTATGATAGACTTTGATGACTCAAAAGTTAGTGCTGATACAAACTGTGTAAAGGAGTATAATAGATTAAGAAGAACCTATGCTCCTCATTTAGGACAGTATCCTGTGATTGAAAAACATGTTGTTTCTCGGAAAAGGAGATTTGAAAATATCTGTAATGTGGATGAACAGAACAAAAAAAAAAGGACAGTGATGTGATAGCAAGGAAAAAGAAAAAGGACAGTGTTGAAGAGGTTGTTGGTTGCCATTTTGAAAATAGCTCTGGTGTCAACTGCTATGCAAATGTAGTGCTGAATGTTGTATTTTATCTTGAAAAGTTGCAAGAACAGATAATAGTAAATCATGGAAAAAGATTGTGTTCTCTGCTGAGTCTCCTTTATGAGAAGCTGAGTAATGATAAAACTAAAATAGAAAGTGCTTCTGATGTTAGAAATCTTTTAGATGTATGTTCTGGATCTACACAGTTTAAAGAAAATGTCCAGCAAGATGCACAGGAATTCTTAATATATATACTGAGCGTACTTGAAGATGAAGGAGTAGAAGTAGAAAACTTATTTGGTGTCTCTTACAAATGGGAACATTGCTGTGAAAACTCTATGAACACATGCAGTAGTAATGTTGATTCAGAAAGGTTCATATTTTTACCATTACCACAAAGTAAATCAGTGACTTTTAGTAAATTAGTTAAAGATGCCAATCACAACATGGAATGTTCGGAATGTAAATCTGACATGTTTTCCACGTTATTTTTACAGAAATATGGTCAGTATGTAATTTTAATGATGCAACGTTGTAGAGCTGATGGTTCAAAATTGGATACTTTAATAAAGAAGTTTATAGGACAACAATTATCAATTTCTGGAAAAACGTTTGTTACAGTTGCAATAATTTTTCATGAAGGACCTACTGTAACTTCTGGACATTACACAGTTTATCTTAAATGTGAAAAAGGCTGGACACTGTGTAATGATTCCCAATTGATTTTCAAGAAACGTTTGCCTTATGATTTACCCAATTCTTACTTAATTTTTCTGAAACCTAAATTTTGAAAACTAAAAACTGCATCTGAAGAAAGCATTTTTTTGTAATTTTAAAGGATTATAATTGAAGATATCACTTAAAAAGGATTTTGAAATTACTATTTGGCCTAAAGGAAAAGTAATAAAAACAATTGTGGACTCCTTTGACAGAAATTATTTTGGCATGTGTGCTTTTGCGACAAGGTTTAAAGACGGTTTATCTAGAAAATTTATATTCATCTAGAAAAGTACTTGTAATATATATGTAATATTTCTAACAAGGTATATTTTAGTGAGGATAGTTTTTGGGCTTTTTTTAAACAATCTTTCAGATTGTTTTTTTTTTGCCCGTTGTTAAATGATGAATACAATTGTTTTCACTATTTTAAGTGAAAATTAAAAAATTCTGAAAACAGCAAAAAAAGGGCAAAAAATTGCTTTGTAAAATATGTAAAAACATGTAATGCTTTTTGAAATGTATGATTGAATATTAATACTTTTTTTCTTTTTTTGCAGAACTAGAAAGAAAAATTAAAAAACAAAATTTTGTTCCCTTGCAAAATACTAAAAATTTATTTTTTCCAAATAAGTTATTTTTTAAAAAAAATAAGTGAAAAATATTTGTATTTCTCAATCCTCCCTTTTCATGCTTCCATTTCTTCACCTCTCTTTGTACATTAAATTTAAAAAAAAAAAAAAAAAAAATTTAAAAACATCCTAGGGTGCGCGCAGGGTGCGCGCACCCCCAAAAAATAAATAAATAAATAAATCCCCCCAAAAATTTTTTGGGGTTTAGTTTTTAAGTGGCTCTTAAAAGAGCCCTTGAGTTAATGTAGGGAAACAGGAAGAGAAAAACGAAAAAAATGAAAAAACATCTATGGCCTACTGCACTCATGCGCATCAAATTTTCTCTGAATGAGATCAAGACTGGTCTCACCCACAGAAATAAGTCGACCGCAATCAGTGCAGCGTGTGGACAACATCGCCAAACAAGGTGGTCCAAAAAGAGGTGTGGAAGAAGGCAAAGGCACCACTGCAGAAGAAGTGCTCGCCTGAGCTGCCGAAGATGTGCTCGGCTGAGCTGCTGCAGATGTCGTCGGTTGAGCAGGTGGAGGGTTTGCTCCAGAAGCTCGACGAAAAGATACTGGATGCATTGCCTCAACATGCCTCGTCATCGTGTGTATGCTAAAAGAATATTTCTTGTTAGCATTCCCACGTGATAAGACTTTTTGACACAATGTACAAGTAACTTTCGGTGCATTTACCTTTTTTTGTCCCTCTGGGAAAGTAAAAAACTGCCATATAAAGCTGTCTTTCTGCTTCCTGTTCCTCTGCCTCTCAAGAGTGTCCTGCTCAGTGTCTGAAGATGGTTGCTGTTTAGCCATTGTCTCTCAACAACAGAATAGCTCCTTCTCCAAAGGAATCAGAACTAATAATGAGGGGAGTAGGTGTGGTTTGGGAAGAATCTGGAACTGAAAGTACTTCAAACCAATCAAAAGTGATGATTCTTGATCACATGACTTGCCATGAGGGGATTGGGTGTGGTGTTGAAACAATCAGAAACTGAAAGTAATGTTAACCAATTAGAAGTGTTGTTTTATTATGCATATAACCCGAGGTGCGCGCACTGCGCAAGCTCCGAGCGCGCACCTTGTGATTACGCATGCGCGAACGCGTAGGAGCGCATGTGCCTACGTCATATGCGCGTACGTAACGCGCATACGTTGCACACGCGTATACGCGAACGTTAACACGCGTAATTTAAGCGTATGCGGAAGTGAACCGCGTGGAGCGCGTTCGACGCACGCACGCATGCGTACGTACGCATACGTACGTACGTATGCGTACTGGGTGCGCGCTCCCAGCGCGCACTATAACGTGTGTATGCGTACGTAAATAACGTACGACGGTATTCATAAAAAACTTACGAAAACGTACTAGGTGCGCGCTCTGAGCGCGCGCCCCAAGAATTTATATATAAAAAAAAAAAAGTGGAGAAAAATTAATTGCAAAAATTAAATAAACTGTTCAAGTTTATCCTAATTGAAAGTTAAAAAAAAATAGCAAAAACAAATAAAAGGATACAGATAATATATAAATGAATACATAGGAATTTTTTTTTTATAAAAAAAAAAATATATATAATTTAATAATTCAAAAATTAGCATTTAAAAAACCGTACAAATTCACTGAAAAAACCATAGGTTTCACACACGTTATAGTTAGGAATTAGCATTTAAAAAACCTTGCAAATTCACTGAAAAAACCATAGGTTTCACACATGTTATAGTTAGCTGGACATTTCTCTCATAAAAAACCAATGAAATTCCCCCGTTATAGTTAGTACAGCTAACTATAACTTGCGCGACCGCAATACACTGCTGATGACGTCACATATTACATCACTCATGACATGGTCAGTGACATCACTCATGACATCACTGATGACATCTCAAATGACATCACTGACGATGTCACTGTTGAAGACATCAATGTGATAAATTACTACATCTTCTCACACCCTTATAAAACCATTGATATACCAACTGAAAATTACACAGTTCCATTCTCAAATCCATAAATAATGCAATACTAATAACTGCATACCCCAAAAAAAACTTTTAGATCTTCATTCACCTCCACACACTCACCTGTACAGTCACTCATAGTTACATTCAGTCCATAAAAAAGTATCATATGAATTTATACATATATCTATATAGACACTCACACACTAACAATCATCCATAGAGGTACTCTCACACCTAGTCATTCATACAAATAATCACACTGCCATTTACTCATTAATGCAGTTATACACACTCAAGTTCACTCACTCACAAAAATAGTATCATATTCTTATGCTCAATTAGAATCATTGACACAAGCACACATTCATCCATACAGTCACTGTCACAATCACACACTCTCACATCTAACCACTTATATACTCTTACACACATATATTATGCCTTTTACATATTTAGTTAGTCACAAATGTACCACTGAGATATACATTCAAACCATAACACAGCCATACATACACTCACTCAACTATACAGTCCTTCAGAGATGCACTTTTAATAACATCCAGTCATAGAATCACACACTCACTCATCTATGCACACTCACACACACTTTACCCACACAAACACGTAGGAAATCATACAGATACTGAGACAAGCAATCAATAACCCATATAGACACTTATATAGCTATTCACAAAACCATGCCACGACTTATACACCAACACACAGACACATACAAAACATTTATACAGTTTATGCACTAGTCTGAAGTAAGATGTAGTTAAAGGACTCACTTGTCGAGTCAGTTACACAACACAGAAAATCATCCCTTTACACACTTATACACCCACTCATTCTTTAACAGGCCTTTCTCTATATTTATAAATTTTTTTGCAAATTAAACGTTCACTGGATGACATCATCAGTGACATCGTCAGTGATGTCATTTGAGATGTCATCAGTGATGTCATGAGTGATGTCACTAACCATGTCATGAGTGATGTAATATGTGACGTCATCAGCAGTGGATTGCGGTCGCGCAAGTTATAGTTAGCTGTACTAACTATAACGGGGGAATTTCATTGGTTTTTTATGAGAGAAATGTCCAGCTAACTATAACGTGTGTGAAACCTATGGTTTTTTCAGTGAATATATATATATATATATATATATATATATATATATATATATATGTTTTCCAAAAGGTTGCTATCCAAGATGTCGAATAACTACCAGCGGCACACCCAGGGACGAGTTCAATAAAGATTTATTGCCTCAAAAACACAACAGTACGACGCGTTTCGGCGAAGCCTTTGTCAAGCAAGTGACCTGTGCCCAACTCCCCATTGAAATAGGGGGTTACGGTTTGTCGACAGAAAGGAAATACTTTCAAAATGAAAGGCCTTTGGGAAAACAGACTAAGATCATCGCTTAAGAAATATATACATAATATAAATTCGGTACATAGAAAATACAATGCATTGGTTTGAAAAACAATGATATGCTTACATAAGCAGTGGCTCTGAGAAAAACAAATAATTACATTTCTTTACTTGACTCGCGAGTACTTCATAGCGCATTTTCTGATCCATTCTGATAAATCGTTAAATTCATGTCAAGTGGTAAGAGCCACACAAATGTAAAAATAATGGGTAATGTACCCTTTTCAACCAACATCATATCTTGTCGTATGTCCAAAATCACGGGTAATGTACCCAAATTACGTGCATCATTGAGATGCGAGAGTGCGAAGTTAGTACCCCAATATGAAGCCAATAAATCCAGAAAGCAATAGTTCATCATAAACTAAATACCATGAATTCCGAATGCATTTGTACGTGATACATATAAGCAGGATTTCAAATATTCACAATAGAAAATTCATGTAAATTGATTGATAATAAGATCATAATCCTGTACTATCACAAAACATTTCAGTTGAATGCATAAACCGTCAACATAATTCATGGTTTCAGAAGGGGCGCAGGTAAGCTACTGTTGTAAGTGCGATTTTTTGTGAATTAATAATGTGAAAAATATGAGTAAAAATCAAATGAAGTGAAAGAAAGTGTAATGAATTGTAATGGTAATTACATTCAAAAAAGAGACGAGGAGAAAAGTGGCCCCGGGTAAGGTTAAATGCAGTCAATTATAGCATGAAACCAATACTAAACTATTCCTAGTGCGGATGGCCAAGGGTCGTTTGTTAGAAACTAATTTCCGGATCCCATGGCCAAAACTCATAAGGGGTCACTATCTCAACGAATCTGACATAAAAACGTGATACAGCAAATGCTGAGACACCATACAGGCAAAACGGAAGGTGGAGACAAAAGATGGAATTATCTGTGGCCAATGTGAGTTGCTAGCTCCTCCCCATAATTCATGCCAAATGGGATTTTGGTGTTAAGATCTATGATGTATTTAGATTCTGTAATGCGCAGGAGTTTCTCTCGGTCCCCTCCTCTTGGGTGTGGTGGAATTCTGTCAATACCATAGATCAGCATTCCCCTGATGTTTTTCTTGAAAGTGTCTTGCGACTGGGTAATTGAGATCAATGTTAGTGACTGCCCTCATATGTTGTAATACTCGCAATTTCAGTTGTAATTTTGTGCTCCCTACGTATCTTAGGCCACAAGGACATTCTAAGACGTAGACGCAAAATTCACTTGTGCATGTTATGAATTTATTGATGGTTTTTTGCTTCTTTTTTCTGTTCTGGCCTGTAAAGTAGCTATCTCTGTTTGTGCTATTTTTGCAGGCCTTACAGGAATTACATTTCCTGAAACCCTTTGTAGTTTCCAACCAGGTAGGTATGCTAGATGTTTGCTGATAGCTGTGAACCAAATGGTCACAAAGTGACTTGGCTTTCCTATAAGTAATCGCAGGGGCTTTTCCTACCTCATGGCCAATTACGGGATCCATTTCTATGAGTCCCCAATGCTTTTTCATTGTTCTACGTAATTGATTGGATCTTTGATTAAAGGTGGTGATTAATCTGGGCCTTTGGTTGTCGTTGATTACTGTTTTGGTTGAAAAGAGAGCTTCATTACGAGTGAGAGCTTTAACTTTGTCGCTGGCCGATTTAATGACCTTGTATTGATAGCCCCTTTGCCTAAATCTATCTACCATAGTCTGTTGTTCTTTCTCAAAATTGTTGTTGGTACTGCAGTTCCTACGAGCCCGGAGGAACTCCCCATAGGGTATGCTATTTTTTAGGGGGGCAGGATGGTTGCTGTTTGCGTATAATAAGGTATTCCCAGCCGTTTTCTTACGGAAAAGGCTTGTAGTCATTTTGCCTTCTTGGATGGTAATGGCAACATCAAGAAACTCACAATAGGACTGACTGATGGAGTGGGTGAATCTGAGATGGAGATCGTTTTTCCCCAGTTCTTGGATAAATTCCAGGGCCATGTCAATTGGTCCATCCCAGATCAAGAACAGGTCATCAATATACCTGATCCAGATGGGGATGTGCTCAGTATATTTGTCATTGGCTTCCACCCACACTACACGCTCCTCCCACCAGCCCAGAAAGAGATTTGCCAGGCTGGGGGCAAAACAAGTGCCCATCGCAGTTCCTGATTTTTGGCGGTATAGGGTTTTGTCAAAAAGAAAGATATTTTCATTAAGGCAGTAGAGCATCATAGTTTTTAACATGGCAGTATGATCCCACAGGGAAATATGTCTTTCTTTTAAGAAATACAGGCATGCTTCAACTCCTTTGGATTGTTAGATACATGTATACAGTGAGCATACATCCAGTGCTATCATGTGGTAACTGTCCTCCCACGTTATGTCGTGAATGCGACGTAAAAAATCTGTGCTATCACGGCAGTAGGATCTTAATCTTGTGACATAAGGTGACAAAAAATGATCAAGAAAAATAGAGGTGTTCTCTAGTAATCCTCCATTGGAGGATACTATTGGCCTACCTGGTGGTCTAGTGGGATGTTTGTGTATCTTGGGGAGTAGATAAAAGCAGGGAATCCGTGGATTATCAGTTTTAAAAAAAAGATATTCAGCCCTGTCCAACAACCCCATTTCCCACCAGTTCTTCAACAGATCGTGGAATTTTAGAATTGACTTTCTATATGTGTCCCAACCAATCTTTTCATAGCACATGTTATCCGACAGCTGGTAGTTATTCGACATCTTGGATAGCAACCTTTTGGAAAACGGATTTAGCGGAACTGTGTCCGCTGCAGGCACCGGCGTCAACAGGAAGGTGAACAGCTCATCACAGAACTTTTCGCACGATATATATATATATATATATATATTACCTACTGGCAGTCACCAGGTAGTTATAGTTAGGACCTATTATCCATAGGAAATCCGCAACATTCTATTTAGAATAACTTTGGCGCCGGTTGACGAATCTTCGCGAAGGTTTCAAAACTTGTGGCCCGCTCTGGTCCGCTCCTATCCTGAAAGTCTCGGGTTGATTCATCAGATGGGGGATGAGAAAAAAGGGGGGTCCCAAAACATGTTTTCACCTTGCAATTTTCCATAGGGACCGTTAGTCGCAGCTACAGCCCAAACTGCTGTACGGAATTACACCAAATTTGGCAGAAAGGCAGACCTTGGTTCACACTCGTGCCTTTTGGTTAAATGGTGTAAATCCATTCAGTAGTTGCTGCGAAAATCAAAAGTAAAATCATAGATATACCTATGGCCTCGGAGGATCAGCGCACCCTATACGCACCCTGAGCGCACCCTCTCGATCATGAGCTGCATGCTAATTGGTGTGCACGCGTTGGGTGCACGACTCCTACCACGTTGGGTCTCACGATTCCGCTTGCAGCCCCTGGTGTGTACGCATTGGGTGCACGATTCCTCTCGCGTAGGGTGCACGACTCCTAACGCGTCAGTTGCGCGACTCTAAGCAAAAAAAAATTCATATTTTTGAGATAAACATCAAGCTTATGGGGCATATTATCAAGCACAGCGTTAAAATTATCGCCGCTTTAGCGGGAGAAAACTGACGCTAAGGCGGCGATAATGGGCTTGATAATATGCTGCAGAGAATTCCCATAGAAGCCCATGTTGACACCAGAACATGGGCTTCTATGGGAATTCTCTAGGGCATATTATCAAGCCCATTATCGCTGCTTTAGCGGCGGTTCTCTGCCGCTAAAGCTGCGAAAATTATAACACAGTTTCTTGATAATATGCCCCCAAGTGTTTCGATCTTGAGTGGCTCTAAAAAGAGCCGTAGTGTTTATTGAGAGATTTTGGTACTTATAAGTAAGTACCTATACAGAGTCTAAAGTTGTTGAGGAAGACTCTGTTACCATCATCAGTAAAATGTACAGCATCTCTCCTATAGATGCCTTGCATATTAAAACGCAGATTGTGGACTAATGCGTCTGCTGCAGGGGCCTGTGTTCGACCTCATGGTCACAGGTTCAAATCCCGGCGGGTCCACTCAGCCTTTCATCCATCTGAGGTCGATAAAATGAGTACCATTGAGTTGGGTAACAATAAACATCTGTTATTCAGCGCCAAGATACCCATAGTGGTGAACGTGCGCTTTACAAATACACGTGTTATGTTATGTTATTGTTGTTGTAAATGGACCCCATCCTATAATCTCTGAGATAAGCAGAAACAGATTTATTGACATGTTTCCTAGCTTTCTGAATCTGTGGACAAAATTGATTGGACCAGTTCCATTTCTGCTTTTGGCATATGTTAGAATAGACAAAGGCAGTTTTGGGGAAAAGTGACATCAATTCTGCAAAGGTGTCCTTGATAAGCATTTCCAGACCTACCCCAGTCAAAGTGCCTAGGTCATTGCCACCACAGTGCACAATTATGACGTCAGGGTGTTGGTGATGTAAAAAGGATTTAACCAATGGCATCAATTTGGATCCACTTTAACCCTCTCTGTCCAATCCATTTAATGTCTACATTTGGCAAAGCTAGGTCTTTGTCGATGCCTTTGTTTTCTGCATACCTTTGGCTCCAGCAAATATAGCTGTGTCCCACAATCCACACTCTAAGCATCTTGTAAGGAGGTCTGGATGCACTCAGATGGTCTCTGTAAATGAAATGGCAGTTTGAAAACTAAGCTTTTTCTAAAATGGTGGATAAGAAACAGTTTTGAAAAAAAAGAAAAGAAAAGATTGGTTGTTTGAGAACATTCTAGTCTGAAAACTAGGGTGAATGTTTCTCTTTTTTAAAAGCATGTTTCTTATTGGTTAACAAAAACTGTTTGAAAAGAACATCATACAGGATAAGCTGGTATAGTGAAAGTCAAGCACACTTGCTGTTTTGATTAGCAACACTGTGTGATGAACTTGTGACCTGTGTGCTCAGTTGAGTGTTCCATGAACTGTTACTATGGTAACAGGCAGAAGGCACATTGGGTGTAGGGTTCAAACTTATGTCAATTGGAAAGGGTTGAAATGTGGAACCAATAGAAATGTGTGTTTGCTTTTGAATTAATGTGGGAAGCAATGTGATTTGATATTTACATGTATATGTGTGCAGAATGAGAGGGAAACTTTGCCATTCTTTGGTTTTCCTGAAAGCAGTACAATACAGAGATTCTGTATAAGAAAATCTGGTGTGTGACTGACATACTTCTTAATCTACAAAACAATTTGAAAGGTAAGTTATTAATTTGTGAGCTGATGTATGTGGTGCATTTTGTTTTTAATAAGAGTAATGTGTTTCTCCTGCTAAAAGTCCAGGGAGTAGTTTTTCTTGTCTAGAATCACATGGTGAGTCGGTGTGCATTTGGGAACCATTGTGACAGAAAAATGTGGGTAGTTAATGTGTTTGCAGACACATAACTGCTTAAAAACGTATCCTGTTTTCATGTTTTGGTAGAGTTAGAAACCTGTCATTGCTTATGTATTTGCAAAATGAGTGAGGTTTCTACACTAATGTGCAGTAGTAAAATATGTGCAAAGTGTGCAGTCACCTTACCTCTTGTAGACTAGTAAATGTGTTTTGAAAAAATGCAAGGGATAGTGTTGCTTGTCTAGAATCACACTGTGAGTCTGTGTGCATTTGGGCAACCATTGTGAGAGAAGCATTTGGTTACATCGGGTATTTGCTGAGAGATAACTGTTTTAAAATCTGTCATGTTGTCAAGTTTTAGTAGCATTAGAAGCCAGTCATTGCTTATGCATTCAGAAAATGAGTCAGGCTTTCACAGTAGTGTGCAGTATTGACATATGTAGAATGTGTGCAGTCACTTTACCCCTTCCAGACTAGTGAATGTGTTTTGGTAAAGTACAAGGAATAGTGTTGTTTGTCTAGAATCACACTGTGAGTCTGTGTGCATTTGGGAACCATTGTGAGAGAAACATTTGGGTATTTCATGTTTTTACAGACTCATAAGTGCTCAAAAACCTATCCTGTTCTCACGTTTTGGTAGAATTAGAAACTAGTTATTGTTTATGTATTTTCAAAATGAGTCAGGCTTCAACACTAAAATGCAGTGCTAAATTATGTGGAATGTATGCACTCATCTTACCCCTTGTAGACTAGTAAATGTGTTTTGCTAAAAAGCAAGGGATAGTGTTGCTTGTCTAGAATCACACTGTCAGTCTGTGTGCATTTGGGAAACAATTGTGAGAAAGCATTTGGTTACATCGGGTATTTGATGAGAGATAACAGTTTTAAAATCTGTCATGTTGTCAAGTTTTAGTAGCATTAAAAGCCAGTCATTGCTTATGCATTCAGAAAATGAGTCAGGTTTTCACAGTAGTGTGCAGTATTGAAATATGTAGAATGTGTGCAGTCACTTTACCCCTTCCAGACTAGTGAATGTGTTTTGGTAAAGTACAAGGAATAGTGTTGTTTGTCTAGAATCACACTATGAGTCTGTGTGCATTTGTGAATCATTCTGAGAGAAGCATTTGGATATTTCATTTGTTTGCAGACACATAACTGCTTAAAAACCTATCCTGTTCTTACGTTTTGGTAGAAATAGAAACCATTTATTGTTTATGTGTTTGCAAAATGAGTCAGGCTTATACACTAATGTGCAGTAGTAAAATATGTGGAATGTGTGCAGTCACATTACCTCTTCAAGAATAGTAAATGTGTTTTGGTAAAATCCAAGGGATACTGTTTGTTTTCTAGAATCACACTGTGAGTCTGTGTGCATTTAGGAACTATTCTTAGAGAAGAATTTGGGTTTTTCATGTGTTTGCAGACACATAACTGCTTAAAAACCTATCCTGTTCTCACATTTTGGTAGAATTAGAAACTAGTCATTGCTTATGTATTTGTAAAATGAGTCAGGCTTCTACAATAATGTGCAGTAGTAATATATGTGGATTGTGTGTACTCCGTTTACCCTTTCCAGACAAGAAAATGTGTTTTGGTAATATGCAAGGGATAGTGTTTGTTGTCTAGAATCACACTGTGAGCCTGTATGCATTTAGGAACCATTCTGAGAGAAGGTTTTGGGTACTTCATGTCTTTGCATACACATAACTGGTTAAAAAACTCTAGTCATTCAGTCAGTACCCAAGTACTCATGCAGTGAGCCAGGCCTTAGCACATGGATTGATTCAAACGCCTATCCACTATGCATGCAGTCCTCTAACCACCTACACACTTGTCTTTCACACTTTCAATTCCCCAGTCAGTACCTATATACTCCAATAAACACCCTGTCACTCCCCTTGCACACCTCCAGTGACCCATTCAGCACCATCTACTAATCCATTCACTGTGCCAAAACCCAAACACTTATACATTCTCCCAGGCATTCTCTTGCAGGACTGTAATTATTCAGTCAGTGAGTAAGTACTCATATAATGTCCCAGGGCATAACACAAACACTGGCAGAAACCTTTGTCCATTACACATGCAGACCTGTAATCACCTATTTAGTTATGTATACACCTTGAATTACAATTTCAATTAGTGAAGAGAAAACAAAGTGGTTAAATGGTTTTTTATATAGAATGTGTTTGTATAATAATTGAAAAGTATAAATTATAAATTTATTAAATTACATTTATTTATGCTTACTTTTTACAGATATTGTTTATCATCATTAAAATAAAGTTATCATGCCTGAAAAATCAAGAAAGAGAAGAGGACAGAAGAAGGAAAAATATTCGAAGAAAATTCAACAAGTATTGGATGACCTACATCATGTGGCTAAAAAGAAGAAGGGGCAGATTTATGTTTCCTGGCGCATCCCTGCAAATCAGCAGGGATACGTCAGGAAAGATGCGTCATGCAAGTTTACCCTTGTGCCACCACAGATGCGCCACATTTACAATGCAGCGCATCATGGCGCAAGGATAAACAGATTCGTGACGCATCTGATGGCATAAGGGCGGCGCATTGCTGGCATTGTGTCGCAAGCACGACGCAACTCCAGCAATGCTCAGGGGCTGCTCATACCGAACATGCTGCGTCATGCCTTACGCCTGCTTCAAGCAGGCGCAGGGTTTTGACGCAGCAGCGTCGGAAAAGTAACTCAGTGAAATCTTGTAGATTTCACTGCATCACTTTTCCGAGGCTTTTTCAACGGAACGCCCATCCTGCATACATTAAACCTGACGCAGGTTTAATGTAGCGCAGGGCTTTACAACGTGACGCATCTCCCTAGATGCGTCACGTTGTAAATCTGTCGCAGCATGGCGCATGGTTTATGCCGCCGCTGCGTCACAGATGTGACGCAACGGCGGTGTAAATGTCTCGCAAGGGGCTTGTAAATCTGCCCCGTAGTCTTCTGGTAAGACAACCAAGGAATTCATAAAAAATCTTTCAATGCCAACAAACAGTGTGCGGAATGTGCAAACTAATGACAATGATTCGACTAGACAAAAGAAAATCAATAACAGGAAAAGAAAAAAAGATAATTTACATGCAAAACATTCAAAGTATGGTAAAAGAAGGCAAAATCAGTACAAAGAAATACGTAATTTTTTTTTACAAAAGAGAGGTTCTTAATTGGATGAAAGATATGAAAAAATATAGAAAAAGAGCACAATTTTATAAAAAGAAGGAGCATATTGAATCCATTGTTGAAAAGGCTTTTGCAGTAAAAAGGAAACTATTTATTTTAGTTTTAAACAGAATTCGATCACTAGATAAACCAATCCATTCAATAAAGTCCAAAATTAAGAGTAAAAGAGTAATTAACAGAACTCATTTTTGTGATGTTTTTTTGGGTGAATGGAAACACAGTTCAAGTTCTGAGCGTTTCTTTAATGAAGAGAGGTATTTACAGAGCAATGATTTGTTGCATGCAGTTGATACCAGTGGTCGAGCTTATGAGGTTAGAAATGGTTGTCCAATTGAGAAAGATAAAATGGTTCCCAGAAATGCAGAAGAAGTGATAGCTGATGAAGTTCTAAGCAGACGTCCTAAAGCCCCAGTGTACACTTGGGATTGCAGTAGTATTTGTAGTGTACGACAAGAATCTATTGATATTTTGCGCAATTTCTTACGAGCATATAGTAAAAAATCTGTTAAACAAAAGATTAAGATATTGCAAGGACTAGACCCTTGCAGAGTGAGAAAAAATACTGGTTTGCAAGGTCATTCTCTGTCTTGTCTTTCTAGGAAAGTATGTCAAAGTGTTTTTCACCATATCAGGATGTTAGCAGTACACCATAATCAAATGTGGAAATTAGTCAGAAGATTGTATTATGCAAAAAGTCGAGCACTAATGTTAAATTAGTTGAACAGTCCTCTTTTGCGTGGATCAGTATCAGATGTGAAGAAGGTTTGTGATGAAATTGAGATTTGTTACTTTGGTCCTGAACAAGAGAGTGCAGAAACTGATACATTAACCCCTTCAGCGCTGCGCGGATTTCCGCGCGGTGCTGAAGGTTCTGAGCGCGGGCGGGGCCATGACGGAACGGTTCCGTCATAAGCACAGCCCAACCGACGTGCATGACGGAACCGTTCCGTCATAAGCGTCGAAGGGGTTAATAGAAGAAAATGTTGATGAGAATGTTGAACATAGTAGTACAAAAAATTTTGAAGAGCAAATTACAAAGTTTAAGGTGATTTCAGGTGAAAGGCCAAATTATTTTTGTATTTGTTGCCGGCGAACTCACTATTTGAGATGTCACGTCATTTGAGATGTCATCAGTGATGTCATCAGTGATGTCACTGACCATGTTATGAATGATGTAATATGTGACATCATCAGCAGTGGATTGCGGGTGCGCGAGTTATAGTTAGTAGAACTAACTATAATGGAGGAATTTCTAGGGTTTTGTATGAGTGAAATGTCCAGCTAACTATAACACCCCTGAAACCTATGGTTTTTTCAGTGAATTTCTAAGGTTTTTTAAATGCTAATTCCTAACTATAACATACCTGAAACCTATGTTTTTTTCAGTGAATATATATATATATATATATATAAATATAACTTCGCTATGGTGCTCACCAATTTCCCCGCTCCCAACACAGCGGGTGCCACAGCCGCGAGGACAAAACTCTTGTAGTCATGCAAAACACAATTTAAAGATGCTGCGCACTCTGGCCTTAAATGAAGATGATTTATTTCATAATTTTCAGCAAACACTATCAACTGTATATCAACTGTATATCGCTCAGCAGTTCCAAGACAATGCGCTTAATATGGTGATTAAATATTTATTTTTGTGCAACTCGAAGCAAACAAACTGACAAACGCATTTCAGCCTCCTGGCCTTCGTCAATGTCAGTGACTACATGTGAAATGCTACCTTTTAATATAATTCAAGTTCATTAGATAGTGGCTGGATCATAGAAATAGTTAGTGGACCACACAGTTAGAATGGCAAAAGTTTATGAAAAGCATCGGCCATCTTTAAACATTTGTGTATGTATTACATCAAGGCCTATTCACAATAAGATCTGTTTTGAATTCACAGATCACAAATACTGGTGGAAAATAAGTAAAAAATACTATTGATTAAAAATACATATAACTGACTAATATCAAATCAATTATGAATTTTGTTCCCCAATTGGTTCTCAATTGATTGTTACTTAATTTTTGATTAAATTAATTAGTACATCACGAAAACCATGATTCCCAGCATAATGCGTATTTCATCCATAGTGGGAATGCTCATTTATTCTTTACCTAATATATTCAGAGCCTAGAATCCAATCATGCCCTGTATGGGCCAATTCCCCTAGTCACATCCTCTAGTGTCTATCAAGAGTGAAAAGATTTAGCCTGTTAACAGTATACTTTTTCAGCCAATGTAAGACCACAGTTCACTGTTCAAACCCCAAGGGGTACAGGTTCTGAGATCGACAATGCACCTTGCCTCTAGCTGCCTTAAAAGCCTCACCCGGTCACCGCCTCTCTCTTTGGCGGGGATTTGATCCAGGCAGAGGTAACGCAATTTTCACTTCTGGCATTATGAGTTTTTGCGAAGTGTCTTGCCACAGGATATGCATTGTCATGGTTGGTGATTGCCCGTGTGTGCTCCAATATGCATTTCTTAGCTGAATGTATTGTATTTCCAATATATTGGAGACCACACAGACACACCAAACAATACACCACAAAGCTGGAGTTACAGTTTAGTAATTTATTGATGTGTCGCCTTTCCTTTTTCCCTGAGACCTGATAGTCCTTAACCTCCGTGCTATTTTTGCACGATTTACAGGCGCAACAGGGAAAGAAACCCATGATTGTTGTTCTTGTCGGGGGTTTATCTGAGAAGTGGCTCTGCACTAAAATGTCCTTCAGCGATGCACTCTTCCTGTAGGTTATATCTGGTCTATTGGGAAGCAACTGACCAATTGTGCGATCTGTCTGTAAAATGCTCCAATTCCTAAGGACCAGATCCCTGATTCTATGGGATTCCACAGAGGAGCTAAGTATCAGCCTAACCTTTGGTTTTTCGTCATCTATATCAGTGCAACTTGCATGCTTACTTGCAAGCAGCTCCTGTCTTTCCTTTGATTGTGCCTTCTCGGCTGCTCCCTGCAGTACTTTCCTCGGATAGCCCCTTTTAGTAAACCTATTTAAAGACGTTTAAGTCTAAGTAGTAACCCGTAAGGTATACTATTGATTAAACTGCGTGGATGATGGCTTTGTGAGTGAAATACTGTGTTCCCTGCCGTTGGCTTCCTTTACAATTTAGTGCAACGTTTGTTGTCTGCTACAAAAACCAGAAGATCTAAAAAGGCAACTTCTGGTTTACTAATGTTGCTTGTAAATCTTAAATTCAACTCATTATCACTTAGGATTCTGACATATTCTTCCGCTTCTGTTTGTGTTCCCCTCCAGACAATGAAAAGATCGTCTATGTATCTAGTCCAAAGGGCCACTTTCTCCATCCAAAATTCGTTGTCATCTGCCCATGCCATGTGCTTCTCCCAGCAGCCTACGAAAAGATTTGCATAGTTAGGGGCCAAGCACGTGCCCATGGCAGTTCCCTGCATCTGCACGTACAATTGACCTGCAAATAGGAAAATGTTATTATTAAGGCAGAATGAAACAACATCCTACTGTGTTCTTGGAATTTGAGCGGTCTGGTTTTCAAGAATGACTCTAATGCCGACAGGCCCTTGGAATGCACAATACAGGTAAAGAGGCTCGTAATTACCAAGGTAATCAACAAGAGGTCCTCATCGCAGCAGATGTTCTGGCTTAAACGTATAAAGTCTGTGGTGTCTTGAATGAAAGAACTGAGGTCCTTTACCATAGGGAACAGGAAAGAGCCCACATAGATTGATGCTTTCTCTAAAAGGCTCCCTTTAGAGGACACGATCTGATGACCCTGTGGATGCCCTTCATCCTCCACTCCTGTAGCAGCTCGTAGAAAGCAATGACACTTCTATTATAGTCCCCCTGCTGATTTTTGCATAACTCTGTGTATCACCCAGAAGAAGTAGTGCTTCCTCTTTGTACATTCCTTCAATATAGCGACTGCGTCTCCACCCTTATCGGATTGCTTGATAATCAACGAAGGATCATCCTTGAGTATCTTTACGGCATTCCATTGTACCTTGAAGAGGTTGTTTTTCCTCCTGGTTGCTGGCTGGATAAATGTTGTTCTCAATTTGTCCAGATCTTGGATCAGGGCCTCATGGAAACAGAGTATGGCATCATATGGGGTTTTCGGAATAAATTTGGAGTTTGGTTTGGATTTACCTTTTCCACTCCCTTGTTGGATCCCCATGTGTTCCAGTAACTCAGATACATTATCCCTAATGATGTCCTCCGTTCCCATTGGGAAACCCTGCAATTCATGTAAGATTTGTAATGTCTCAAGATCAAGTCCGGTGAGGGTGTCTGTTGGGGCTGCCGATGGGATGATCCCTTCTCTTCATTTAGGATGTTGGACATGTATTTTCTTTAATTTTAATTTCTGAATGAACTGGTACAAATCGATTTGAGTTTGTGCATAGTCCCATTCTGTTGTGGGACAGAACGTAAGTCCTTTTTGTAATGCTTAAATTTCAATAGCAGCAAGAAGTCGGTTTGAAAGGTTGACAACGGATAGACGGTTCACTTCTTGTTGTTGCCCTGTTTGCTCCTCGTTACACGTGGTTGAAATGTTTGATTTCCTGCTTTTACCTCCTCGCCTGAATTGCTGATTTCTGGTACTGGCTGGCGTGATCTTTGTGGAAATTTCCTCCACGATTCTTTGATTAACTGATATTCCTGGGGAACATTTGGCTCCTTACTAGACTTGGAGCCTCCTTCCCTTCTAGCGGTTTCCGTCTCCGATAAATGCGCTTCAGATTACGAGGTTTCCCTAGTCATCATTAAATTACTTTTGCATTTCTTGTTTCCTGTAGGGTTCTACGGAGAACAAATGTCTCTCGGGCTGAGGTTAAGGACACATCTTTCTGTAAAAGCATGGCTTTCATTCGGCTCAGAGTATCAAACCGTATAAAGAAAACATTCAATGAAGGCCATTACTGCGCCTCCCTCACTGTGTGGGTCGGTGGAAACAATACTTGCATACAACAAGTAACCCTGGAACTTACAGTGACAAGATATGCAAAGCCTGGAAGCATCCCACAACAACCTTGATCATTCAGCATTAAGTAACTCCCATTCGAGAGCAACCTGAACACTGGATTAATCACGGCAGCTTGGCAACCTTTCAAATGGCAGGATAAGTTAGCTACTGAACCATTACAGGCCCGTGAAGCATAATGTTCTGGCAAATGGGAGATCCACTCCAAGAATTCTCGCAGTCTGTACCTCTGAGAAACACTTCTGTGTCCCCGTTCCAGCATCTAAATCTATATTTAAGGTTTACTATTTTAAAATATATATTAAAACACAATATTTTTTTATTTTTTTGAATGATGTTTGTGTGAAACGATATTTTTTTTCAATATTTTTTATCAATATTTTGATTACACAATATCATTGTGGTCGATATTGTGTCAGTGATCCAGGTATTTCTCCTCGGTACACCTCACCTGGGTAGGCATAGCATTTTGACGCATTTCCAGGTCTACCACTAGTGGAAAATCTGGGAATGCACCAAAAGCCATGAGTGGATTTGTGAGAGCACCTATGGAGTGCCTTGTTGCTGCAGAGTAATGCAAGAGAGCGATTCATGCTGCCTTGCATCACTCTAGATTTATCAGGCCATGCAGGACTACGCAAGGTGGCCCTGCGTGGCTTGATAATTCTCACTTAGGTTTTGCATCACCCTTGTGCCCCCTTGTATGCTACGTGCACCTTAGTTTGCAAAGCTTAGATCCAATTAAAAGGGGAGGTTGATTTTCTTGACTCAATTGATTCTGATGATACCTTAATTGCCCGTGGAGTTTCTACATTTGGATTTAGGGGCTCAGCAGGTGGCCTGTTTCTCAGTCAGTGCATCACCCTGATGGAGATGCTGTCCATTGAATTTAGAAATGACCGCCAAGCTGGTGGTTGTTTCTGAAGAATTGTCAGGAACTGCTTTCACTGTGGGTCCTGTCAATGCTTTTTGCAGTTTGGTGTAGGGCCCCGTCAACATGATGGAGCCTTGAACCAAACTGTTTTCTTTTATCTTTTTAAAAAGAAAATCCCAAAGTGGAATTTTCTTTTTGAGCATAAAAAGATAATGCCCCCTTGGAGTCATATCCCATGGTGCGTGGAGCATTTTGTGTTTCTTACTGCCACTTACTACCTGTCAGGAATCCCCAGCCCATGTCCCAGTCCTGCATGGTTTCTCAGTATCCTCGAGAGCCATGGATCAATCATGTGCTTGTAGCACCATGATACATGTGATGTTGCATATGATGGACTCTATATATTGCTGCAGTTATTGCTATTCAGTACTTTATTTGGTGTTTTTGTAATCTCTTGGTGTTGCCACTGCTTGTTCCTGTACACCTTGCTATTGCCAATGCTTGTTGAAGAATCAAGGTAGCAATTTATGCCTTGCTCATTCCTGGAGACAACTGTTTCCTCTGTTGGTAGGTAACTCCCCCTTTCCCAGAACTAGCAGGAGTGTTTGGCCACGTGATAGTCAATGGTAATCATGATTGGCTATAAATAGCCATGCCTCACACACAACGGTGCTTGCCTTTGTTCATGCTCCTGCGCAGACAAGACTTCTCCGCTGCTCTTGACGGGCCTCCCGCTTCCTCTGCCTATGCTGCCCAGCTTCTTCAGTCTCCCGCTCCGGAGCCCCACATCCTCTACACTCGCCTCGAACACGGACACAGATCGTTTGAAGGCCTCCTGTGCTTCCATCTGACAAGTTGAGCACGCTTACTGAGAGACCTTTTGTGTGTTTCAACCTCAGTTTCAGAATATTTAAAGCCATGCCAGCATTTCCACTTCTTAAGGCTGATTGAACTGAAACTGTTTGGCAATTGCATGGAACTTCAAAGAGAACTAAACCCCCCGGACAAACGTTGAGAGCAATTGCACTGTTTTTTATTGCCTGTGATTTCGCACTACTGTGTGCAGAGTGTATGAGAATAATTGCACTGTTTATTATTGGCTGTGATTTTGCAGTACTGTGTACAGGGTGTATGAGAGTGATGGACAATTGCCAGTCCACTTCTGTTTATTTTCTGTTACAGTTATATTTTGTTTGAGTGCTATGGTCACTTGATGAAGGCCAGTGGCCCTCTACATCATCTTCTATTATAGCTATGGATATGTTATGATTTACAAAACAGCTATTAAGTACCCTGAGAGTATTAGATCAGTACAAGTGTCTTTCAGGGTAGCATTTGAGCACTACAAGTGTACGCAATTAATCCTTGAGACAAACTTTGACCTGATAACTCATCTATCAACGCAACCCCATCACAAAATATGCGGTAGGTAAAGAGTGACTGCAAAGTGACCCACTCGATGTCAGGTGATTGTACAAACCATTAACTATTGTGTGTTTATGGTCAATCCATAAGTGTAATGCCTCACTGATACATCTGTTTTAATACCGCACTGTTTTCGTTGTTTTATCCAGGATAAGACCCCGACGACAACACTGACGACCTCCTGTACTTCCGAAGAACAGGGTGCTTGGCTGAACCAGGTGGCAAGGCGTAGCAGTGTCTTTTCCTCTCTTCCAATCCCCCTTCCTTTTGGGGACACCTGACGGAACTCCTGTGGCATATCAACAGTGCCGAGAGGTGTCCCTGGAAGTTGGGGGGCATTAATCGTCTCTGCAGATGTTGTACTTTTCAGATGAGTGACCGTGCCACAACACCACCAAGGTTTACCTAGCGGTGAGGAACCATAAAAAGCAGCTATATTTGTATACCTATCCTAATTGGGCGGATGGACATATAGTCACGGCCCAACTACGTCAGGCCATCAGAAAGCTTTGGCTACAGCAGTGACAGAGTAGTCACTGCCTTAGCCAAACCTCAGATGGGTGCACCACTGTGTTGGCAGAGAGGGAACACCGTTGTTTTTGCAATGGAGTTACCTCTGTGCCAAAATCTAAATCGGCCCCGTAATCACTTTTTGGGAGTTTGGATTCTTCCAGTGGGGCAAGGCTTGCAGGCTGTAGCCAAAGAAGGTTACACAAGGCCAGATATCTTCTCAGTGACGTACCACTGAATTGAATTTGCCGCTGCTCAGGACGGGAGCAACTTGAATCTTTGACGTAATGTACCTTTGTCAGATCAGCTTGGAACGTTGTTCCTGGACCTCCAGAGGTTCTACAACCCAAAATGTTTCTAAGTTCTAGGTTTCAGGGAATGATAGGAGGAGAACACTTTAATACCAGCCATTGGTCCAGTACCTTGGGGACAGCACTTGGGAGTCAAAACTCAATCCAGTAGAGGCAGGACCAGTTGAAGCCAGTCAGCTTGGCAGTTACTGAAAAATGCCTTTTGTAGCATGTTGTGTTCCTGTAAAAAAAAAAAAAAATCTTGAACAGGAGGTCAGTCTTCTAAACTTTGGAGCGTACTTGTTTGTCTTGGGTACAAGAGGGAGGGCAGGTCCAATCTTCTAGGCTCTTTGTAGGTTACAGACAGCAGGTCCTTTTTTGTTTTCCACAAGTCCTGAAAGTGTTCTCAGCAGGGCACTGGCAATGCCACATTTACCTAGCACGAGCCTGTCGGTAGGTGGAACTTCCAGGCCACTCCCTAACCAATTAGGTAAATGATCTAATTTCCTGTGTGCCCTACTGCAAACATTCCAATAGTGTCACTCTCTACCTAAAACCAAGATAGCAGAAACTTTCTTCCCCTGTGTAGAGCTCCTGTGCTCACCCAAGAAGTGTGGATGTGGAAATGAGCAACTTCTCTTCTGTGGTCGCTCTAAACCAGTTTTGGGGACAGCTCCTCTCCCACTGGGATTGGTCCCAGCCTGACTAGGAGTACAAAGGATACCCCTGTGGAGGTGTCAGCTAACATTTAGGTGCCGATTCCGATCCGTTAGAAATATTCCCCGTACGAATCGTATCCGGATTTTTGACGTACGAATCGTACAAGTCCCGTACAAACTGGCAAGTACGATTCGTATGTAAAAAAATCCATACGAATCGCATTGGGAAAATTCCCCGACACGTTCTCGGGTCGAAAAAAGTGTCCGACACGTCCCCGGACAGTTTTACGTACGAATCGGTAAACTGAAGTCCGAGCGCGCAAGTACGATCCGTCCCGTCCGTCCGAATGCACAACCATATGGAAAAAACACCGTACAGTGCGAACTCCCATAGCAACCATGGAGACGTCCAAACACGCCGTACCCCCAGCCCACCCCCATAGGTACATGCCGTACCCCCAGCCCACCCCCGTAGGTACGCGCCGTACCCCCACCCCCATAGGTATGGTGCGGACCCCCACGCGCTGGGGGTCCGCACCGTACCTACAGGGGGTGGGGGTCCGCACCATACCTACAGGGGGGTGGGGGTCCACACCGTACCTACGGGGGGTAGGGGTCTGCACCGTACCTACGGGGGTGGGGGTCTGCACCGTACCTACAGGGGTGGGGGTCCGCACTGTACCTACGGGGGTGGGGGTATGGCGCGTACCTACGGGGGTGGGCTGGGGGTACGGCGCATACCTACGGGGTGGGCTGGGGGTACGCTCCGGATATACGTGGGGGCTGGGGGTACGGTGCGGACATGTAGGGATGGGGGTACGGTGAGTACCGGGCCCCCTTTTCGTCGTGCATCGCGGCGTACTTAGCTTTTCCGGCACTTTTTGGGTCCCGTAAAAATGTTGCCGTGCGAAGTGCTGTGGGTACGACTCGTACTTGCTGATCCGTAAAACGCTGCCTGACTCCGTGCGAATGTCGCGTACGCGGTGTCCCGGATCCGATTTGTATGTATTATTTTGCCGGTCGGTGTTTTTTACGATTCGTACGGAAATGGTGTTTCCGTACGAATCGTACTTGCATGTTTGTAAGGTATTTTTCCCGGGTACGAGTCGGATGGAGAAAACGCTCCGTCCCACGATTCGTACCCGGTTTTTCCAGGATCGGAATCGGCACCCTAGTTGTGACAGAGTAGACCTCTGAGCACTGCCCAGATGGTCATCCTGCCAGACGAACAGACACACCTCCCCACATCGAAGGCCTTTTCTAGTTCTGGGAGCAGTTTTCAAACCTCATCAAGCAAGCTATTCAGCTGCCAGGTGACAGTTGGAACCCTATGCTTTGGCCTCTGGGGTCTTTTGGCAGGGAAAAGGTAGCTTTCTAAAAGTACCTGTTCGAATTATTTATAAAAAATCTAACTTCACCCATAAATTGTGCATTTAATAAATATTTCAGAAAATCTAAGAATGAACACAATAGTCTGAAGGTCTTATCAGCCTGGGTAACTGAGCTATTGCAGGAAGATGTGAGCATGATCTTAAGTCGACAGTATATTCACTACAGACAATGAGTTACTGTACTTGCAGAAACAAGTTGTAGGCTGAGACTCAGAAAGTCCATAATATGCTACTTGAATGTGCTTTGCCCAGGATATAAGGGATTCAGTAGAGGGAAGGGACGCACACCAGTTTTCCTGGACAAATGTGGGACATTAGAGTCCCTGAAACAGTCACAAACCTACTAGCATGAATGAGATTTCTGAATGTTGGATGAACATATCTCCCACATCATGTAGAGGGGGTAAAACCATTATTCTAGCTAATCACCCCTACATTCATGGAAAAACTGTACGGATGCCCACAATCAAATCATCAACGACTTATAGAAATGCATGATTGCAACTGGAAATGTATAAAGGATAACAGGTAAAATTTGGTGATTAAAATACTTTCTAGTCAGGCTTGGTTCACATACATAGTATACAATGAAGGACCAATCACATATAAATCACATTTAAACACAGCAGTGGAGAAGCACTTCATTCCAATAGGAAGCTAGGCAGTCTATGGTGTAAGCGCAAGCATGGAGCGTGAGGCGGCAGACTTTAAAAAAATTGCATGAAAAGAATATAACGTTAGTGCGGTGTCTACGCAAAGCAAAATTTACAGTACCTTGAGTTAGTGGTAAGAGAAAGCAGGCAGGCTTTACCACAAATAAAACGATTGTGTTAGGACGTTTCTTTTCCTTTTCTTCAATGATGAGGCCAATTTTGAGTAGTTGACTTCAGTAGTAGATGAGGTCGATCTTGATTGTTGATGAAAGGGTTCTTTTGTTCTTTTCTTCAAACCAGATCGTCGCCAGTGTAATAAAGTTGACCACACCAGGTAGGAATGTTGAAGGAAGAAGGATTTATTGTTGAGTTTCATCCATGTAAGAAACGTCCTATCCACACAGCATCAAAGCAGCAACTGACAACTGAGAATTCTTAAAGAGCCTCAGAGAGTAACATTCTATAACTGTACATGCAGAAGTAGATAGCTCGAATTATAACAAACCATAGGTTGAACTAATATCAGCACACATTTAAACGTCAAGGTATTACAGTCTCACAGTAGTGCAAACAGCTATCATTAAAGAGGGGCAAATAACTCAAGGCAACACGATGGTTATAGTCTTTCCTTTGCCATCATTAGAGGTGACTGCTGAAGCAAGCATACCAAATGCTAGAGCTTTACATGTATGTTGGGAACAATGGAAAAGGAGGCAAGTAAGTTTGGACACTGAGAGCAATTCCACCGAATATAAATAGGCAATTTCACACACCACATTTATGAAACCATTGGATAACTGTCATATTGCCTTTTACATAGATTGATTGGCACCATCTACAGCAGGTATGAAATAATACTCTGCTGTCTGTGCAACTGTAAAAGGAGTAGTGAAACTGTCAAATGACTATCATACTGTTTTTTACCGAGATGAATTGGCACCACCTGGAATAGGTGTGAAACGATACTCCGCTGCCGGGATAGCAGTAGAAGGAGAAGGTGGCGGCTCCTCCACTAAGGCGCAAGAGTGTTGCCCCACTGCGCAAAAAGGAAAAATAAAATGGCAATAACGTATCATTATTCTCATTTTATTTTTCCTATTGCATGCAGTCAGTGGCCTGAGCAGGGGAGTAGTTTGCACTCTTAAAGTGCGCATAAACTGTTTGGTCGGCCCTCTTGGGCTTACCAAACAGTTCATGCACACTTTGCATGTTCCTACCAGGCTGCATTACACAGCCTGGTCAGGAACATGCACAGGCTCCCTGATCCAGTCTGAGCGAAGATCCACGGCGCTTAGACCAATCAGAATGCTGCATTGAAGCGTTGTGATTGGCTCAGGGGAGCCTGTGTGCCGGGTGCTTCCTGCTGCCGGCCGGAATGTAGAAAGGCAGAGGATGCAGGGGAGTCAGTGGCTGGCCAGCCGTTCCAAGATAAGTGTGTTTTTTGTTTGTTAATTAAACCACTCCTCCCCCCGGCCCCACCACCCCTGCTACTGGAAGGAGAAGTGAAAACATTAAATGACTCATTCCATCTTTTACAGAGATGAATTGACACCATTTGCAGTAGACACAAAATGCCGATACTAAGGACCTGATTTACAAAGTTAACTTAAGCTTTTATGTAAGGTTACAATTGTTTGCTATTCACAAAGGGATTTAAAAGTACTGGGGCTTATTTACAAGCCATTGCGCTACCATTTTGTCACTGCACCAGTGGTGCAATTGGCTTCCCAATATTTACTAACTCACGTAAAATGTCACCCTGTGTGACTTTTCATGGCCTTTTAAATATGGGCCCCTTTCACACATTACTCCGTTTGAAGGGGGCATTCCATGGGTATTGCTGTGGGTGTTCCCAAGCAACATCCATGGAACTTGACGCATTCCCAGATTCACAACATTTTGTAAAACTGGGAATGTGTCAGAATTCTATGCCTCCCCAGGGTAGGTGTAGGAATGGGGCAACAGGGAAAAATACTTCTATTTCTTCTCGTTCTTTCCTCTCTCTCTATGAGACCTTAGGTGACTCTGCTTCACAAATATCAGAATGAAGTGCTTGACTCTTGGCAATGCAAATGCTTTAGTCCCTAAAAGATTGTTTTCGACTCCTTTTTTATGTACATAGGCACAATGTAGACTTAAAACATTGCGAATCCAGTGAGTACAAAGACTCACAAGGGAAGACAATAAGAGCAAAGCAGCTCCGGGTATAGATAGCTGACTTCAAATTAAAGCTTCCATTAGTGGGTGTGCAGCATTTGCTTGCACACCAATGATTATATCCACTCAAAAGGCAATTCTGTCGCTTATCAAGCTCCGAAATCTGCAGTATAGGTACAAAATAAAAATTACATTGCCTAGTCTCAGATTAAAATTGACCCAGAAATACAGTCAGCAATACAACCATCACACAAAAAGACAACCCTGCATTCCAAATAATTTAGCTTGATTACATCATTCTGCTTAAAGACATAAATGCAAATATATATTGGTAGCAGTATAGTTTTGTAATTGCTTTAAGTGAGTGTGGCCTCAGCACCAGCTGACACCCACACAAGCACAAAAGACTTTGGGGCATATTATCAAGACCGGCGATAAAATTATCGCCGCTTTAGCGGCAGAAAACTGCCGCTAAAACGGCGATAATGGGCTTGATAATATCCTCTATGGAATTCCAATTGAAGCCCATGTTAGATGTGAAGGACATCTAACCTGAGCTTCAATTGGAATTCCATAGAGCATATTATCAAGCCCATTATCGCCGGTCTTGATAATATGCCCCTTAATGCCATATTTATGGCAAAGTCTGGCATGCGAATGCTCCATATTTAAAAGAATATGGTGCATTCCTACCTTTACCCCTGCACTGATGTTGTTTTGGCTGCCTAGCGCCAATGCAGGCACCCTTCCACCATGGTGCAAGGGTGACAGTATTGTAAGGGGGTGTTGTTTTTGTGCAGGAAGGGCACATTCCTGCACAAAAACAATCCCCTGAAACATTTACCTCTTTCTATGTATGCTACAGAATGCAGCACACATTGAAAGAGGAAGGCAAAATAAAGATATTTCTCCTTGTTACGCCTCATCAGGGAAGGCGTAGCATTTTGGCACATTCCTAGGTCTACCACTTTTGGAAGATATGGGATGTGTCAAAATTCATGGATGTTGCGTGGGAACAACCACATAACACCCATGGAACACCTCCCTGGCACAGAGTAATGCAACACAGCAAAATGTGCTGTGTTACGTCACTCTAGATTTATCAAGCTACTCGGCCAATGCGAGGCGGCCTTGTATGGCTTGATAAAGCATATTTTGGTATTGCTTCGTGCATGCGCTATGTAGCCTGGTGCAAGTGCAACACAACCTGATTCATAAATATGTCCTTGGTTCTTCGCAGCAATGGGGGAGTATCTTTCACATGAACTGGCAAATTATTGGCATAGTGTGCTTTCGATTCCCACATCCCTTAAGGCCTAGGTCAAATGGGATAGTAGAGAGAGTGAATAGTATGTAAGAATTAATAGCATAAGATTGTTTTATGCTTAAATAAGGCTTGACTGTGAGGGCCTTAAATTAGCGTCCTGGCTAAATAACCCACATAGTGATGGAGCGGGTAGTAAAAAAATTTGTATACCCCCCGTTTCTGCATGTTCATATTAATCCGAATAATCTATTAATTGTAATAATATTAATCCGTTTGAAGTGATATCTAACCAATCCTATTAATGTATGAATTACACGAGGGATTTGCATTTTGCATGGCTAAAATAATTTGTAAACTAGCATACGTACGCATACTAATACTAGAAATATTGAATATTGTATGATAAATGTTGCTTGGGTGACGTAATTGTAAATTGCACCAGATTACATCATTGGGTGAATATGAACGCTTTAATTGTTGCTATTATGCTAGATAATTACATACACATAGGGGAATTAGTGAGGGTTAAATATTTTATTAGTTATTTCCATGTTTTAATTACTTTTTGTGTTTGTTTTGCTTAAGTTGACCGATTGGGCCTATGACAAAATGGCGACCTTCTGACTTGACGAGACTAGTCACAATTCCACGAGGTTTCGGGTGAAGTGCGCCTGCGCCACCGCGAGCAACAGTTGCCTCGTCCTGACCCATGCAAGATGTACCCATCAAGGTGGCAATGGGAGAATTGCCAGAACTTTAAACAAAGGATTGTCTCTTAAACCGGAACCAGCAAGTGTGATGACTTAACCAAATAGACTATGTGAGAACTTCACCGAACGACCCCAAACCCACCAATCAGAATTGCCTAAAACTGATTTTTGTTACATTTTGACATTAAAATCATTATAAAAGATGGTAGAATAGTGAGATGACGCGAACTGATGGTTTCTTTTCCTGACGTTATGCTGACGGAGAGGACGGTGACACTGCAAGACAGCTGTTTTCCTGAATCTTTGACATACTGAATTGCTGCCTTATTTTGATGAATTAAAGACTTTTACGACTTGATTGACTTAGAGTACGACTAATAGCCAGATTAGGTAAATATGATGTTCTGTGGTTTGATTAACGATTTGTTAAAATTTGCAATTAATAAGATAAACAAAATTATTATTTAACCTCTTCAGTGCCCATGACGAGATGGTCTCGTCATGGAGCACGGTTGCGCTGTGCCCATGACGAGACTATCTCGTCATGAACCCCACCCACTAGTGCAACGCCCGGCACAGTAGGGGGAAAGGGCGTGGCACTGAAGGGGTTAACAAACAAATGTGTTTGGCTGTTTATTGATAGAGAATAGATTGAGATTAAATAGAAGATAAGAGGATTGAGTCACCATTACCCAAAAACAACTAATTTGATCTATTGACTAAATGGAGGGAAAATCTTGAAGAGCAGAGTTTAATAAAGGTATTCAATGTATGTATATGTAAATATGTTCTTTTAGGTCAAAGGGTATTCCTTTCATGTCAGCGTTTGGAAATCTTATTTCTCCCGTAAGAGCAGATCAGAATGTGTAAGTGTTGGTGTTATGGGCCCCACCAATGATTGTATCGAGTGAATGTGTTAGTGCGATATTTGGTCTGTGCCGAAGGGGGGGATTTGAAATTCCACGCTGCATCAGTTTTTCTGGTAGCAGGATGAAAGGTTTTATTGTTTTGGTTTGGTGATTATTGCTTGTACATTGCTTATTGAGTATTGATTCTTGATTGGTATTGGTTTATATATTAACACTCTGGTGCCGATTCCAATCCGTTAAAAATAATTTGCGTACGACTCGTATCCGTATATTTTTATGTACGATTTGTACAAGTGCCCTACAACCGGCGAAGTACGATTCGTACATTAAAAATACATACGAATAGCGTCGGGAAAAGTGTATGAGAGGGAGCCGGACATTTTTACATGCAAATCGTAAAACAGAAGTCCGAGCGCGCAAGTACGATCCGTACCGCCCGTCCGAATACACAACCGCATGTAAAAGGCCCCGTACGGAGCGAACGCAGTAGTACACATGTACACGGGTAAACTTGTGCCCGACACGAGTCGTACAGCCCCCCCTCCCCCTGCATATGTCAGCACCGTACCCCCGTATGTCAGCACCGTACCCCCCGTCCACACTGTACCCCAGCCCCGTACCTGTACGCACCATACCCCAGCCCATACCCCAGCCCCGCACCTGTACGCACCGCACCCCAGGCGTGTACCCCAGCCCCGTACCTATACGCACCGTACCCCAGGCCCGTACCCCAGCCCCGCACCTGTACACACCGCATCCCAGGCGCGTACCCCAGCCCCGTACCTGTATGCACCGTACCCCAGGACCATACCCCAGCCCCGCACCTGTTCGAGCCGCACCCCAGGCCCGTCTCCCAGCCCCGTACCTGTACGCACTGTACCCCAGCCCTGCACCTGTACGCGCCGCACCCCAGGCGCGTACCCCAGCCCCGTACCTGTACGCACCATACCCCAGGCCTGTACCCCAGCCCCGCACTTGTACGCGCCACACCCCAGGCACGTACCCCTGCCCCGTACTTGTACGCACCGTACCCCAGGCCCATACCCCAGCCCCGCACCTGTATGCGCCGCACCCCAGGCACGTACCCCAGCCCCATACCTGTACGCACCATACCCCAGGACCATACCCCAGCCCCGCACCTGTACGCGTCGCACCCCAGGCCCGTCTCCCAGCCCCGTACTTGTATGCACCGTACCCCAGGCCCGTACCCCAGCCCCCCACCTGTACGTGCCGCACCCCAGGCGCGTACCCCAGCCCCGTACCTGTACGCACCGTACCCCAGGACTGTACCCCAGCCCCGCACCTGTACGCGCCGCACCCCAGGCCCGTCTCCCAGCCCCGTACTTGTATGCCGCGTACCCCAGGCCCGTACCCCAGCCCCGCACCTGTACGTGCCGCACCCCAGGCGCGTACCCCAGCCCCGTACCTGTATGCACCGTACCCCAGGCCCGTACCCCAGCCCCGTACCTGTACGCACCGTAGCCCAGGCCTGTACCCCAGCCCCGCACCTGTACGTGCCGCACCCCAGGCACGTACCCCAGCCCCGTACCTGTACGCACCATACCCCAGGACCGTACCCCAGCCCCGCACCTGTACGTGCTGCACCCCAGGCATGTACCCCAGCCCCGTACCTGTACGCACCGTACCCCTGGCCCGTACCCCAGCCCCGCATCTGTACGCGCCGCACCCCAGGCACGTACCCCAGCCCCGTACCTGTACGCACCGTATCCCAGGACCGTACCCCAGCCCCGCACCTGTACGCGCCGCACCCCAGGCCCGTATCCCAGCCCCGTACCTGTACGCACCGTACCCCAGGCCCGTAGTCCCTGTACACGCCGCACCCCAGGCACGTACCCCAGCCCTGTACACACCATACCCCAACACCGTACCCCAGCACCCTCACCCAGCACCGCGTATGTACGGACCATACCTACGCGAAAAAGACTCGTACAGAACCAGGACACTGTAAAACAGCACAAGGAGGGTCAATTCGACTCACACAACACCATGCAACACGTCTACATGACAAAATACATCTCAATGACTGACCTGGCACATCCAAACAGGCAAACAGAGGCCCAAAATCGCAACCACCTCTTATAACACACCCACCAAAAATTCAAACCCAGCCACACCCACAAATGGACCAATAAAAAGGGCCCACACACACAACCCATGAGCCTTTGCAACAGACCCACTGCTGCCAGACCCCACAGACAAACAACTGCACCTTACTTACACCTTAACTACACCTTAACTTACACACCTTCACACAACCTCCTTCACAAACACCCCCTCTTCACATTCACACACACACCGTCACATTCACACCCACACACCCACAACCATCCACACCCACACCCCACACCATGCCCACAAACAAGAATCCAAAGTCGAGCCACAGCTGTTTGGAACATTGGTCAGACAGACCAGCTGGCCCAAAAAACTAGCCTGTGGCAGTGGATCGTCGATAAGGTGAATTCTGTTGCGCCCATCCGAAGGACCAGGCATGAATGCCAAGCCAGGTGGTACGAACCTCGCAGGGCAGTCAAGAGGAAAATGAACGAAGAATACGCCCAGAGCAACATCACTGGAGGTGGGCTGCCCAGCAGACCCGTACATTACCATCCCTGGGAGGAGAAGGTGATGGCCCTGCTTCCGCCGGTGGGAGTACACAGACTCGAAGGAGTCGCAGAGCCTGGTGAGTACACAAACTACTTACGTAACATGGGGGCAATGGCATCCACACCCCAAATACACCAAATGCACGCAACTACCCCCAAGCCCTCACTGGACACAACCACACTCAAACACTCAAAAAGCACGCTCATGCCACTAACATGTCCATGCCCCATTCACAAAGCAAGGCCATACCATGTCCCAGGCTACACGAACCACAAACCCAAGACTGGATGTCCGGGATGCTGGGAGGGTGGGCCTCACAAAACACATTGTGACACTCAGAAGCAGACACCAATGCCCTCAGCCCATATGGCCTAGGTACATACCCATGCACCATGCCCAAGGCACAGGGACTGGCAAAGTACTGACAAGGTAGCTGACACTTGGCCCTGCTGTATGCAGCACAAGGCCCTCCTGTGACCACTGTACACTCAAACACCAACTCCACTAGCTCAGATATCTAGCACAGGAACTCACACTCACTGTCATACCAGCATGCACCATGAGGGGACAGACACATCACCTGGGAGACCCAATGACAAATCACACTGCACACAACAGCAGGCCCGGTCACAAACCCCCCTACACAAGCACACACCCCTGGGGCAGGCAACGGATGTATCCACTCTCACAATGGACATGTGACACAACAAGATCAATCCATAGCCAAATAAGCTTCCTAGCCACAATTCTACAGGTCAAACACTCAGGAGAACATATCAATCTGTCCCCCGCAACATACCCATCCACAAGTGGACATTGAGAGGAATGCTAGGCACATCCAACTACCTGGAGGAACTGTGCCAACTTGAATATGTATGAAACATGGATGTCGCATGAAACAGCATTGACATTGTCTCTCTCTCACACACAGGGCAACGTCATGGATCTCCCCCCAACAATGGAACAATGGGGGGGAACAATCACAGTCCCAGGCTCGGCGTGAAGATGATCCCACCGGCAGCGACGACTCTCACCACTCCGTGGATGACCCCGACCAACCTGGACCCTCTGGTGCCCAAGCCCCTGCAGCACCTGCTTCAGGTACATCTGTGCCAACCACCACCCCCATTTCTGCCATATCCCAGGAGACACCCAGGTGCCCTGCTCGCACTGAACAACAGAGCCAGTCTGACCAGGAGGGACAAGGTTCTCCGGGCACCCAAGAGGAGGCAGGCAACCCCGCAAATGCCATCCCTCAGGGGTCCCGTAGACCCGATGTGCCCACAACGGCAGTCCAGGCTCGTATGGGCAGGGGTGGTGGGAGTGGAGGCAGGCGGGGGCGCGTACCTGACCAGCCAGCTGAGGGAACCGGTATGTCCCACATACGCCACATCCTGGACACATACCGGCGTGACACCAGGGGCATCAGCCAGGTGGTGGGGAGCCTCACAGAGATGAAGGGGACCCTCGACGAGATGAAGAACCTGCAGGCCGAGCAACATGCCAGTCAACAACACCACCAAGGACGGATGGAGGCAAGACTGGCTGAGCTCCTGGCAGTGCAAAGGGACATAAGCCATTCACTCCGTCGGATCGCCAACAACATAGGCAACCCTCCCTGTGACATCAGGCGCAGACCAGCACCAGCCACAGGGAGGGAGGAGGAGGAGGATTCGTCCGACAGAGCGTCCCAAACATCGTCAAGGCCTGCATCTGAGGGTCCCCGGAGGAGGGTGGGTCGTCCACGGAAAAGACCGTGAGAGGCAGCGGACCATCCACATCTCCCAGGTCACCTGGCCTGGCACCTGGCCCTCTGGCACAACAGCAGCACCACATCTAATGACATTCTCTGCCACATGGACTTGCTGGTCACAGTCTGACCAATGATGACCAACACTGTTGTCTGGACTCTGATGACTTCAAATGCCAAGGATACCATCTCCCCCTGTGAACTTTGGATTCCATGCACCCGGTAGAGCACCTTATTTTATCTACCAAAACACGTACCCCACCGCAAATAAAAAGATGTATTTTTTATTATGAGATGTTGCAGTCATTTTGCATTAGTCCACAACATATGTGTGTGTAAATGTCAAACTATGCCTGAGTGTTGAACTAACTCCACCCATCCATACCCTGGGATCTGAGTCTGGAACAGGACACACATGGGTCACAATGTATCATTCAATGCAGACATGGAGCACAATACTCACTTGTGATGGCCTCAAGCTGCTGAGGGGGGGCTTGCAATACTGTGCGGACAGACCTATTTGGAAGAGCATCATTAAGGCATAGAGGTCATGGCTCATGTGGAGGTTCCCGGGGAGGGTGTCCCAGGTATGTTTTGCCAGGTGGGAGAACTATGTCCTGCATGCTGGAGTACGGTGGATGTGAAGAATGGTGGCCAGGGCAAGGTTGGATGCACGGGCATGGCCCAACGGGGTCTTGTATGACAGTGGTACAAGGTTGGTTTGGGTTCGGGGTTGTGGACTGCCTCCTGAGTGTGGGTGGGGAGTCTGAAGGTCATCCTGCAGCAGACAGTGATCCATTGCAGCTATCTCTGCTGGACGGTGATGTGGCTGGGGCGCGGGATGTTGAAGCTGAGGTGTGCAGATGCACCCTGGATGTGTACTAGTTTCCCGGGAGTTTGGATGTACTTGCTCCATAGAGGGCAGGGCAGTATTTGACATGGATGTTGTCGTGGACCTGGGGGATGGTCTGTCTTTCCTTCGAGTGGATCTATCTGTGGATCATGTGCATAATGCAGAGGGTGTTGCAGCCTGAGGTACAGATGCTGGTGATTACCCTGGCAAATGTGAGCGAGCAATACATGATGCACACCATCTTGTGTGCGTGCCCACTGGGTGCTTGTGCAGGGCTCTTGCAGGTGGGACACAAGCAGTTGACCCAGCTGTAAGGGGACAATCCGCAGATGATTACCTCAGTCCTGTACAAGTCCAGCCTCAGGTGGCTGATGTTCAGCCATTCATCAATGGATCTCATGCATTCTTGAATATTGGAACTGGCAATGTCGGTGTCTTTGGTGAGGGTGAGGAGCACCTGGCTGTCAATGGCATACGAGCTGATGATGAGGTGCTGTGCGCATGTGATGGTGGTGAGGGGGGTCCTAGACACATTGTAGATTGACACGTTGAGAGATGATACCTGTTCCATGTGCCAGACAACGACACCATACTACATGCAGAAGCCTTGAGTCCCACTCCCATGGCCTTGCTGGGGTACAGAGCTGGTGGGGAGTAGGAGGGACATGACCTGGTTGGTGTGACAGGGCCTGGAAGGCGTGGCAGGGCTGTGTAGGCAGTCGGAGTTGCACACTCATCATGCAAAGGTGTTGTGTGTGCGCTTAGTGTATGCCTGAGAGCAGGCGGTAGATATGTGGATGGACATTGCTTGGAGGGTGGCTGCAACATCAGACTGTAGTGTGATGTGGGTCATGCAATGTGCACGTTGCATGTGCAGACGGTCCAGCCTTTGGCACCGCTTGGCCGCAACAGTGGCACAGACAAGCTGATGACAGCCAAATGAATGGGTGGAGGGAGGAAGGGAGGAGCATCTTTGAGGCGTGTGTGTTGCCAAATCCAGAAACTCTGTGTGGCCTTGCTGCAGGGGCTGCAGCAGCAGGCGGCATGTCCTGGAAAATATGCCACAAGTTGCACACAAAGACAAGGATGTCAGAAAGGACAACTGCAACAGGCGTATGTAAAGGAAGGAGTGTGCGGTTTTCCATGGCACACCCAGAGACAATGGATGCACAATCACCAAAGATGACTGACACCGGATCAGGAAACTGAAGGCCGAGCTGTGCATAGGAAACACACCCTCAGCAGGTGTGGAGGGCCCGTTGTGGGGACCAACATGCCCAAATACATACACAACCATGGACTTCATGCACAATAGAGATTCTAATCCATGAAGAACACCACGCATGTTGCTCATCTACACATAGACTCATATGCACAATCTTTGACAACTATGCCAGAGATGCCGCATGCACAGTGGCAAGAGACCTGCATTGACAGAGATGAGGCACCTTGGAGGGTGAGGAACACCTTTATTACTCAGGCTCACACCTAGGGAAATGCATCAATATGAATAGACTCACAGGTCATTTGGCTGAACATGTGGGACCTACACTGGACACCCCCTTCACACCACAGATGCTGTAAATCCATTGAACTGGCACACAAGTGAAGGGGGTGAGCCAAACAACCCCTGCTGCACACGGAGAGGTTGCAATTCCCCATTGAGCCTCTTATGGGGATGTCCCACACCATGTCCACCCGTAGCCTCCCGTATGTTTCAGAGGGAAGTTTTACCACATCGATGCCTTCATCACAATCCCCAATCCCATTACAGATGACTGTCACGTAGGGTGACTATCAATTCATGGGAGTCATGCTACATGTCATGTGCCCCATGGTGAGTCGACATGTATGCATAGTAACAAAACCTGCACAGGAGCAGTGCCCACACATTACAAACAACTACCACACCCAAAATGCCTTGCTGCAATCCTTACCCAAAGGAGACTTTTCACCATGTCCGTACATGTAACGCTGATTCAGCACACGTTGCAATACTCATGAGGAATTGGAATTGGAATTGGAAGTACATTTGTAGACGCGAATTGCTGCCCGTAGGCGTCCAAGCGCTAAGAATACCAGTAATCCAACCAGTGGATCCAGCAGTAGGAGGGGAGCAAGTTAGACTGAGTGAAATAAAAAGGTTTTCAGCTGTTTGCGGAAGGCCGTCAGCTTGGGGTTGGCTCTAAGATGCGGGGGCAGGGCATTCCAGGCCCTAGCTGCCTTGTAGGAGAATGTTCTGCCTCCGGATCTGGATCTTTTAATTCTGGGGGCCGTCGCCAGGAAGGTCTGACTAGAACGTAGGCTTCTTGTGGGCATGTAATGGGAGATTAGGTCCCGAGTGATCCTGGGGCCGGTATTCCAGAAGGCCAGGTGAGCTATACACATAGCTTTAAACATAACTCTCTGTCGCACCGGTAGCCAGTGGAGGGAGACCAGGCCCGCCCTCACTGACTGTCTGCGGGGGAGGTCTAATAGAATGCGTGCTGCAGCCTTCTCAGAGTGGCTTCCGGGGCACCAAGGTATAATACATTATTAAAATCAAGGCGTGCCTGGATAAGACCTTGTACGGCCACTTGTTTGGCTTCCAGAGGGAGGAGAGGGAGAATTTTCATTAGCATCCTCATGATGCCAAAACAGGTAGCTGAAAGTTTTGTGGATAGTATGTTAAAAGACAAAGAACTGTCCAGCCAGACTCCAAGACTCTTAATGCTATTTTTAGGAGTTGGGGGAGGTCCTAGACTGGGCGGCCACAGGGAGGTGGGGAGGCTGAGATCTGAGGAGCCTAGGAGCATGAGCTCGGTTTTGTCCCCATTCAATTTTAAACAGGACAGGGACATCCAGGTCTTTACTGCCTCTAAACACTCTCTCAGTCCACCACAAGCAGATGGATTGGCAGCCTGTGTCATGGAGACCACCAGCTGCGTGTCGTCCGCATAGGAGATGATCTTTATACCGAATGGGCGGACGACATCAGCCAGTGGCCTCATGTACAGGTTGAAGAGAGCAGGACTCAAAGAGGAGCCCTGGGGGACTCCACAATTCAGAGGTCTCCTGGTGGATACCGATTCGCCTGGAAAGACCTATTCTCTAGGAAGGACTGGAACCACGACCAGGCTTTGTCCTTAATCCCGGCTTGGGATAGGCGTTCCCTCAGGGTGATATGGCTGACCGTATCAAAGGCCGCGCTGAGATCAAGGAGGATCACTGCCACTAATCCTCCATGATCAAGGATTTTCCTGGCTTCCTCTGTGACCATGAGGAGGGCGGTTTCGGTCCCATGCTTTGGCCTAAAGCCCGTCTGGGTGGGGTCCAGTAGATGGTTATCTTCCAGGAAATTTATTAACTGTGAATTAATATATTTCTCCAGGATCTTACCTGTCCAAGGGAGCAGGGAGATGGGGCGGTAGTTACTCAGGTTGGTAGAGTCCAAGGTAGGCTTCTTCAATAGGGCTCTAACCATCGCCTGTTTCCATATGGTGGGAACCGTGCCAGAGGAGATGGAGGCATTTAAAACCTCCCTAATAATAGGTAGAGTGACCTGTGAGGCTGCCATTATTATGTCTGGAGGAGCTGGGTCTTCTGGGGATCCGGAATGAACTTTCCGTGCCAGGGAGTCCAGAGTGGCGAGATCCAGAGGGGGGAAGTGGGTGAGCAAAGGTTGCTGATACGTGGATGAGGGGGTGGCGGGATCTGTAAAGGGGATAGAGGAATTAGGGTTCCTAGGAGGGAAGGGAGAGTAGATAGAACTAATTTTCTGATAGAAAAACTCTGCAATATCGTCACAGTGGGTAGTGGATGTGTCCACCTGCAGGCAGGGGGCCTGTTTAGTGAGAGTGTTGATGATCCGGAAAATTTCCTTAGGCTTTGATTTGGCAGATAAAATATTCGCGGAAAAGTATGAGGCTTGTGCTGCTTTTATCATAGTTTTATATTCGCTGATGGCATTTCGGTAAAGAGTTTTATTGTCTGTGGAGTAATCAGAACGCCAACGTCTCTCCAATTGCCTGCAGAGACGTTTCTTGTCTCTCAGGGTCTCAGAATACCTCGGGGAGGATTTGTGGGAGCGTTTGAGCGTAATTACCTTTTTTGGTAAGACAACGTCAAGGGATTGAGTGATCCAGCTGGCGTATGCCTGGTAGGCAAGGTCGGGGTTGGCATAACTCCTAGGTGGATTTTCAGCAAGTTTGCTGGACCACTTGTCCGCCGCTAAGCGGGACCACGCTCTCATGAATCTCGTGGTGGGTATTGGCTCAGGGTTTTTGAAAACAGTCCAGTTAATAGGGATCAGAAAATGATCTGTCCATGGCAAGGGAATCGGTGGCGTGATTGAAAGGCCGGGGCAGTTAGTGAAGACCGGATCCAGCAGGTGGCCCTTCACGTGGGTGGCCGTGGGAACCTGTTGGGAGAGTTGCAGGGCTGCTAGATCCTCTGCTAAAGTCAATGCTACAGGGTCTGAGGATGATTCAAAATGAAAATTGAAGTCTCCCAACAGGATATAGTTAGAGGTGGTATTCAGACGTTCCGCCACACTAGAAGGTAAGCTGACATGGAATTGTTTCGGGGGGCCGATAAATAAGAGTGCCAGAAAGGCAACTATTAGGTGTTAATTCGATGTTGAAAGTAAGACTCTCACAGTCCGTAATGGTTTCCGAGACCACTTGGCAGTGGAGTTGTTCTTTGTAGATTATCACCACACCTCCTCCTTTCCCTTTGGGGCGGTCTTGGCGGGAGATTCGAAAACCTGGAGGAATGGCTGCTATGACCGCGTGATCGGCCTCAGGAGATAGCCAGGTTTCTGTGAGGAACAATATGTCTGGTGTGTGTTCCTCTATTAGCAACGCAATTTCGGTCGCATGTTTTGGGAGGGAACGACAGTTCAATAACATCATACAAAAGTTGTGGAGAGGTTCCGAATTACATGTGGGTCTGAAGGAGTGGGAGCAATCAGGGCATGTGGTCGGCAAGGTATCAGCTTGGTAGCCGTTTCGACTACAGTTCCTGTTGAGTATCCTAAGACTGTGAAGAGTGTCAGCACTATAGGTGATGGGACCTGAGGACTGAGAGGCAGGAGGACTGGCCCTAGGCCCGGACTCGGCACGGACGAGCGCAGACGAGCTTGCCTTATGCGCGCCTTCGGTGCGCAATCGTCGCGCCCGCTGCGCTCGTCCGCTGCGCCTCCGGTACATACACATTATTATAAGGCCGGGAGGGGGGTGTGGCCTCGAGGGGGGCGTGTCCCTCGCTACGGCGTGGCCGATGGCGCCTGCCAAGACTCCCGCAAGCTCTCAGCGTTAGGACCGCTGCTGGGCGCTATCAGGCAGGGAGCAGGAGGCAGCAGGGGGACAACCAAAGACAACAACAATTGCAGGTAAAAATTTTTTCAAATCAAGCATGTGCAAAATAGCGCTAGAACTAACTCCCGGCTGAGCCTCAGGAGGAATACGGTAAACTGACGCGCTCGTAAGTCAGCGGTCAAATATACCCAGTGCAGGGGGGCGTGGCCTCGAGGGGGGCGTGTCCCTCGCTACGGCGTGGCCGATGGCGCCTGCCAAGACTCCCGCAAGCTCTCAGCGTTAGGACCACTGCTGGGCGCTCTCAGGCAGGGAGCAGGAGGCAGCAGGGGGACAACCAAAGACAACAACAATTGGAGGTAAATTTTTTTTTAAATCAAGCATGTGCAAAATAGCGCTAGAACTAACTCCCGGCTGAGCCTCAGGAGGAATACGGTAAACTGACGCGCTCGTAAGTCAGCGGTCAAATATACCCAGTGCAGGGGGGCGTGGCCTCGAGGGGGGCGTGTCCCTCGCTACGGCGTGGCCGATGGTGCCTGCCAAGACTCCCGCAAGCCCTCAGCATTAGGACCGCTGCTGGGCGCTATCAGGCAGGGAGCAGGAGGCAGCAGGGGGACAACCAAAGACAACAATTGCAGGTAAAAAATTTTTTTTAAATCAAGCATTTGCAAAATAGCGCTAGAACTAACTCCCGGCTGAGCCTCAGGAGGAATAAGGTAAACTGACGCGCTCGTAAGTCAGCGGTCAAATATACCCAGTGCAGGGGGGCGTGGCCTCGAGGGGGGCGTGTCCCTCGCTACGGCGTGGCCGATGGCGCCTACCAAGACTCTCGCAAGCTCTCAGCGTTAGGACCGCTGCTGGGCGCTATCAGGCAGGGAGCAGGAGGCAGCAGGGGGACAACCAAAGACAACAACAATTGCAGGTAACATTTTTTTAAAATCAAGCATGTGCAATATAGAGCTAGAACTAACTCCCGGCTGAGCCTCAGGAGGAATACGGTAAACTGACGCGCTCGTAAGTCAGCGGTCAAATATACCCAGTGCAGGGGGCGTGGCCTCGAGGGGGGCGTGTCCCTCGCTACGGCGTGGGCGATGGCGCCTGCCAAGACTCCCGCAAGCTCTCAGCGTTAGGACCGCTGCTGGGCGCTATCAGGCAGGGAGCAGGAGGCAGCAGGGGGACAACCAAAGACAACAACAATTGCAGGTAAAACATTTTTTTTTAAATCAAGCATGTGCAAAATAGCACTAGAACTAACTCCCGGCTGAGCCTCAGGAGGAATACGGTAATGAGGAATAGCAGGAGCCCAACGATGCCACGAGCAGACAGCATGCGCAACTACCTGGGGATGACAGACACACAAGAAGTCACCGAAAAGATAGTCAACCGCATGCATGGTCATTTACTCTACAGGAATAAGGTTGTCACCATGCTAGTTTTAAATTTACTGTCTCAGCTACAATGTGTGGAATGACATCATCACTCGAGTGACACATCAGAACACACCTCTCAGTCACTTAGCATACAGTCAGCCGGACACACACATTGCAACACATGCCACACAAGGCTCAAAGCGTGCACACTCAGACCCAGGGACTCACCATTATGAGAAGAAGTTGCGTATGAGCTGACTCCGGATGTCCTCCTCCTCCTCCTCACTTGCCTTGTGACCAAACCCTTCATCCTCCACAGGTGGATGTTCCTGCTCATCCGGATCCAGGATGAGTAGCACAGCTTTCTCCACTGCCATGTTGTGCAGCATGCAGCACACAATGCAGATTTTGCAGACCTTCACCGGTGCATATGGGAGGGATCCACCTGTCTTGTGAAGGCACCAGAATCGGCTCTTCAGGAGGCCAAACGTCCTCTCTATCACTCGCCTGGTCTGCCCATGGGTGTTGTTGTAACGGTGATCTGCAGTTGTTCTGGGGTTGCGGAGAGGCGTCATCAGCCATGGCATGTTGGGATAGCCAGAGTCCCCTACATGGAAACATCATGTAAAGAAGTGGGTCAGGAGATGCAGTAAGATACAAAGATACCGCTAAATACAGGACAAACAGAGTATACCCACCAACAAGACATGCTCGTTCGTTGTGCAGCCGCAGCATCATTTGTGGCACCCTGCTATGCCTCATGATGTAGGCATCGTGTGCTGACCCTGGAAAACGTGCACAGACATGGGAAATCAGCATGTTAGGTAGACACACCACAAGGGCATTAATGGAGTGATAATGTTTTCGGTTTCGATAGGCTACCTCCTGTGCCTGTGGTGGTACCAAAGCCACATGTGTCCCATCAATGGACCCAATTACATGGGGCATCCCTCCCAGGGCATAGAACTCACCCTTGACACCTGTCAACTGCTTACGAGTCGGAAAATGGATGAATTCATCCAGGTGCTCCAACATGGCTTCTAAAACATCATGCAGTACACGGCTGAACATGGTCTGGGACATGCCACCAACACCAGCTATGGTGAATTGAAACGTACCGGTGTCAAAAAAATGTAGGGCTGCCATCACCTTCATCTTGGGGGTCAGCGCAGTAGGATACCTGTGTCACGGTTGGAGGTGTGGTTCCAGCCGGGCGGTCAAGTGCTCAATCAACTCTTGCGAGAAGCGGTAGCGTCTTATGCAGTCACGTTCCCTCATGGCACCCAAGTCTGGCATTGGTCGGGGGAGAGGCGGTGCCCTGCAGAAATTTGGAAGGAATAACGAAGAGTGAGTACATTACAACACCAATGTCAATAAACCGAGCACATGTTCAACAGCTAATACACATCTGCGAAATACAGAGTCTGGTCTGTGCAATACATCCAGGACACATATGCCAGCCAGATGAGACTCCTACAAAGAGCCAGCTACAACCGTTAATTGTCAAGTTCTACATTACATGCCCTGAAATATTCTGTGGGCCAGTGTAAGTGAACAGCCAGAGACATCACAGGAGTGACATACATCCACATATCTGCATTTGAAGGATGTTGTCTCATACAGACAGCTGGCGGCAAGCTAGACGCACAGGGCACATGTCATTAAAAATTAGCAGCTCACACACATTGCGATGAAGGGGTACACGTGAAAAAAGAAAACACAGACATGGAGATGACGTAGATATGTCCTCATGTCAAAAGAACATGTTCGAAGCATCCAGACACACGTAACGTGTGAATCCACATGTGGCATGGTGTGCGTATATGTGCGCCATGGCCATCTACACACAGACACATGTTGGATGCAGCAACAGCAGATGCAGTTGACGGAACACCAACAGCAAGCTCATGGGAACACATGACACACACGACATAGTCACATCGGGCCACGCTGGCAGTGAGATGTCAGGTGTTAGTGTCCCTGTCCCTGGCATCAGGGGACAGTTGCGGGTGTTGGTGACTGTGCCATACCAGTGATGCAGTGCTTGACACGTTTGTACTACATGCACACATGTGCAAAATGTGAAGGGGAAGTGTGCCACATAGTGCCCCATCACACATGGCATGTGTACACAGGTCATCACACATCTATTGTGCAAAAACATGAGGAGACGTGCCATATCACTGCCTGACACACATAGGCCCTGCACAAGAAGGACTGCACTGACAATGACTTGATGTACAGCCTTGTGCGAGTCTGAGACCTCCATTCCTTTCCTGTGCACCTCCTATAACCGTGGAAGATGTGAAACGCACCGTACACTCGCTCTGAGGGCGTGTGTACGGTACGTATCACTATATTGGTGTTGGCGTAGGAGTACGCGTATGTGTACAGACCGTACACACGTACGTGTACGACCAGTGTGTACCCGTACGTGTACAACCAGTGTGTACACGTAACGTGTACTACGGTAGTACATGTACATGTACACACTGGTTGTACACGTACGTGTACACACTGGTCGTACACGTACATGTACACACTGGTGGTACACATACGTGTACACACTGGTCGTACACGTACGTGTACACACTGGTCGTACACGTACGTGTACGACCAGTGTGTACACGTACGTGTCAAACGCACTGTGCAACTGGTGCCATAGGGGTATGTGTGAAACGCACCGTACCTGTGTGTGGATTGTAAAATTACATCGGGGACACATGAGGGACAAGTATTATGGCCGAAATGCATGCTGGTTGTCATGGAGACCGAGTTTCCAGTTCAAATTTTTCCATCAGGTGGCCAGCAAAAGTCGGTTGGAGACAATATACAATGTTGCAAAGTGGTTTTGAGTTGACATGATGCTCAAATTTTGAACCATGCAAAGGCACTCACTGGTGTATGTTTAAAGGGATTGGAGGAAACGTAGGATGCAAATGAGTCTGACCAATCACTCTGTACTCCTGTAAATGAAACAGCCCAGCAAGGGAGATATAAGGTAGCCAGAACCCATGAGAGGGCACTTGCCTGCACAACACGTAATTGGACACCATTGCTGCTGTCATTGCTTCCTCTGTCACCATGTCTGTGGAGAGGGCCCATCCATTCACCCAGGAGGAGAATGAGGTGTTGCTGGACGTCATCCTCCTACAGTACCCCAGCCTGTATGGGAGACCAGGGGAGCAGGTGAGTGCTGACTCCACTAGCTTTGACTGTGCACCTTTTTTGTGACTGTCACTTCTGGCATTGTGTCCAGGTGTGACAGACCTGCAATGTTGTTTAGAGTGGGTCCCGGGGGGGGAATGCCTTATGTATCTCATGCAGAGCATGATGTAGGTCGTGTCTGCACTCCTCACATTGTGCTTACTGTGACAATCACTGCATGGTGCATGGCACATTCAGCCTGGCTAATCCTTTTGGGAATGTTGTTTCTATAGTCCTGATGTGATTCTGTGGTCCCCCCAGTGTGACAGGTGACTGTACCCACAGATGTTAGTGAGTTGAGTTGAGCTGTGGTGAGAGTGTCCAAATGATGTGTACGCCTGGACATTGATGTGTGTGAATGTTCCTTGTCATGTGGGTGAGTGTCTATGTGGAGTGTTGCACCACAGCTGCATGGAGGAGGCAACTGCTCTACCCATCTAATGTGAGAAGGAAGCCGTGCTGTGTGTCTGACGTGCTGAGCTAGCCCCACACCTGTGACACTCCCCAGGCAAGTGGCACAGGTGCAGAGTGAGGTTTGTATCTGCTGTTGACAATGGCAGGTGATTGATCTGTGCCTGTGTGTGTCTGTGTACTCTGCTGAGGTTGCGTCAGTGGCTGGGGGCATGTGACTGCTTTGAGGTGCTGTCCATCAGCCTTGTGTTGCTTGTGATGCACAGTGTGAGCCATGATCAGGGAGTGTGTCGCACCCCTCATGCCACCTGTGTACTTTCAATGTCATGTAGTGCATTGGGGCTTCCCCAGAGGCTAATGTCCCTATGACAAAGGTGCTATTACTTTGCAGCATACTATGCCCTGTTCAAAAAATCAAAGATGTTCAAATGTGTGTCTCTGTGACATGGAGCAGGTGTAGTGATGTTGTCTCACTTTGTCATCCTCACAGGTAACCGCCTACGAGAAGGGGAGAATTTGGAAGCGGGCCGTCAGGGCCGTGATGTCGGTGGAGGGTCGCAGTCGGCGCCTACTCCAAGTGAGGAAACGCTGGCAGGACATCCGGTGCTGGACCAGGAGGATCGCCCGGGTCCTGCTGGGGGACTCACCTCCACGCCCCCACGGCAGGCATCGACGACTGACCCACTAGATGAAGCGTGTCCTGGCGGTGGTCTTCCCTGACATGGATAGGCGGTTACAGGAGGGACAGCAGCAAGGAGGGGGTAGGTACATGTGCGTTTGTTGTGTGTCACCAGATTTAGGAAGTGCTCAGTCGCATGGATACACTGTCAGGGTTTATATGTGCAGTGCATATCCTGTTGCCCCAAGTCAACCGGGGCTGTTCTTCCTCCCTTCCCTTCCTTGACATGTGTTCCCTGGTCTGTGTATAATCCCTCTTGCACATGGTCATCTAGGCTGCCAGTTAATCTAAGTGCACAATGCTTGCTGCATCATGTGTGGGTGGTCTGTGACATGTGTTGGTACCTTGCCTGTGCCCTGTCCTGTTCAGTAATTTGGGGGTCCATAATTGTTGGCACTGATGCTGAGTCTCAACATAGGAGTGTGAGGTTTAAAATGAACAGACTTGCAGCATGCATGACGGATGTTGTGGCCTCAGACATGATGTGCATGAGTGGGAGATAAGCATAGTGCCGGGACGGTTGCTCCTCTTACAGTCAGATCATTCCAGGACCATGGAGCAGTGTGCCCACTACAGTCCCCTGAGACACCTTTTCCTAGGAATCATGTGTGTCATCCAACACTGTGGCCATTCTCGGTGTGTTCAGCATAGGTTGGCCTCTGTGGCATTGTTCCCTGGCCTCATTTGTATTTACGTAAAGTGTGCTACATGTGTCCACTGTACAGGGTGACCCCATTTGGCTTGTGCATACTCACACTGGCCATTGCCTGTGTGTCTATGTACAACTATCTGATGATGGTTGTTTGTCACTTATAAGTGTGGTCAGCCTCACGAGGTGATGTTGAGTACATTTAGGAGTTCTTGATGCGCATTTTAGTAAATCCAGATTAAGAGGTGTAAGTACTTGCCCTGTCTCAATCACATTGTCTCAGGTAGGGGGGGTTTGTGCGGGCAAGGCCTACATGTCCAAAACTTATGTCTACTTGCCAGGTCTGACCTGTGTGTGATAATTGTCTGGACAGACACTCAACATGCAGTGACCCAGTCATGTTGTGCAGGGTTTAATGTTTGTGCTTTGCAGCATGTGTCAAAAGTTAAAAGACATGGTTCCTGCTCATCCATTTTTGGCAACGGTGTGTGGTCCAGATGCTACATAGTTTGGTCTGTGTGTGCTGACATCTGTGTGGACAATCTTGGTTCCCATGAGGGTGTCTCCTCAGTGCAGGTGCTCCTTATTCCGACACAATTGCAGGGCCATTAGCTAATCCGTTGTCCTGTGTTTGGACATGTGTGCCACTCCACATGACAGGTAGTGGGTCAGATGTGTTGCCAAATGTGTCATCATGGTACGGATGGCCATGTGACAGGTGGCATGATTCAAGTTGTTAGTCAAGAAGTCTTGTACGTTTGCACTCACTACACTTGTCAACATGTCTCAATAGTTGATATGCATGAATTTGATGTTCTGTGGTGAATGACAATAATGTGCCTGCATGACAGATGTCTCCCAAGGAAGTGCACAAGACACCACCTTTACACTTTTCTGGGACACGCTGGCACATTTAAAACAAAGGCACAGTTAGGAAAAAATGTGTTTAGAGATTATACATATACATGTTCCCACAGTGTGGTTGCATTTGGGTAAGTCCTTGGTTGTTGCTGATACCAACTTACGAGTGTCAAGTCATCCAGAACACCGTGGTGCCATGTATATGTACTTACTGATACCCCATTTCTTCTTTACAGTGGCTTATTTGATTTAGGCTGCCAGCTCATACAATGACTGTGTAAATGTAGTTTTGTGTGCACCTCCTTGTGTGACTTCTGTTATACAGCCACATGTGTGTTCTGATCAAAAAGTGACACATTCACACATTCCAAACACGTTGATTGTGTAAAGTGTTGTGATTCCCAAGGGTTCACAATGTATTTCTTTTGGCTTTCCAAATTACTCACAGGTCTCTGAGTGTGGGGACACCTTCAGCATTGGCGTCTGTTATTTGCCCTTGGGTGCACCAATACTGTTTCTTTCGCAGTGAACAATAGGTGGCATGCCTTCATAGTCTGGCTGTGCTCAACAATTCCCAGACACCATATCCTCTGTATAATTGGATATCGAGTTATTTGCTGTTTTGTCCTAATTTTCATTGTTTCCAAGTGGCATGATGGGTCAACCAACTGGGGAGTGCAGGGCTTACATATGTGCGGAGTATTCTAGATGTTACTCATGATGCATTTCCTGATATGCACTGTGACCTATTTTGTTTGGACTCATGTGTCATATGTATACAGGTGTCTGATTATTTTCTGTCTCTTCACCTTGCGCACAGCATCATCGAGGGACACCAAGGGAGACGCCTGCACGGACGTGGAGGAGGGATCCAGCACCGGTGCCACCAGTGCTGGCGAGTCTGGCGCAGCAAGTGGCACAGAGGGCCAGGGGAGTCAGGCGGAGGACCTGTCTAGTACCAACACCGACTACGACGCTGATGGGTCCGAGGCTAAACTCCCAGATGGGGCGGAGGCTGCTCCAACAGTTGGCAGCAGCACTACATCTGTCACCGTCCCCTCCATTCCCATCACCGCCCTCCCAGTTGCTCTGGTCCCTTCTGTCCGTGTAGGGCAACAACATGTCTCCTTCATGCAGGCACCGCACCGCACCCCCTGCCCCTGTCTCCCCTGCTGCCCTCACTGCTGAGTCTGTGGACATTCAGCGGCAGTTGCAGGTTGGCCAGACATCGCTGCTGAGTGTCCTCCATGGCCACACCAGACTGCTGACACAGATGGTGTCGTACATGGAGGGCATGTCATCAACGATGTCTGACCAACAGATGTTGCTGAGGTCCATGGACTCGTCACTGACGGCAGCAGTGAGTCTCCTGCAGCGCTTCGTCCCCCCCACCCCTGCACCATCCACAATTCCCACTCCCATGCCTGTCCCAAGCACACCCAGACATTCCGAGGCACGCACCCAACTAGACACAGGCAGCATACCAACACGGAAGGGCAAGCGCACACCTCCTGTCACGCACACTCAGGGGGAAGAAGGCACACCCACTGGGTCTGGGGCACACAGGCAGACACGCAGCCACAGTCGGAGTCCGCATTCCTCACTCCCCTGTCCCTACAAATGTCAGTCCCCTCGGCTCCCCTGCCCCACAATCTGAGAAGGAGACCTACTTGGCTGTGCTGGGCCTCAGCCCCACTGGTTCACCAGCCCTCAAACGGGCAAGGCACTCCACGGGTAGGGGAGTTGAGTCCCCCCCCTGTCCACCACCTCCCCCAGTAGCGCTGCAACCCATCCTACCGATCCCCCCTCCATGGGGCCTGTGGTTTCTTCGGGTGCAGGGGAGATGCTGGACGAGCTTGCGGAAGTGTGCAGCGCCCTGCTAACCACCACCTTTGGCGCTGCCCCACCCCCTCTGGTGGAGTCGTCCGTCCCTGCACACACAACACCTACCCTTCCCCCTCCTGTACCTGTGGTGCCTGGTCCTTCCCCACATGATGCCCCCCCAGTTGATGAACATGAAGTGTCTAATGTGCACGCAAGCTAGGGGAGACGCGTGGCCATGTGTGTCCCCCAGGACTTCGCATCTGGACTGGCCTATGGCCTTTGTAAATAGTGTCCTTTTATACGTTTTAATTTAATGCTGAATAAAGCATTTTGTTTTTCCTTTGAACACTATTGCTTTTCTGGTATTGATGTTGGTGCTGATGCTCCATGAGTTGGGGTGGTGATAATGTGTTAGGTGTCTGGGAAATGTAGTCTGCTGCTCATGGGGTGGACCCTGGTATCTGCGTGCCATCACAAAGATTATTTGATCGTGTATGCTCTTTGTGTTTGGAGACATTGTCCCAAGGAGTGTTCCTTCCTCTGTGGCACCTGACATCTTCCCTGCAGGGAGTGGCACAATTGTTGTGCTGACCTGTGTCTACATTTCCTTGGTGGGTGACGGATCCCTTCAACTATGGCCATGCCTGCTGCGCAATGTCTCCGCCTGCATCGTCTGTGCCATCCTTGGTAGTCACTGTACTTGTGTATAGGGTATGTTGCCATGCCTTCATGTAGAAATTGTCCCTTTTACGCACTATGCATGTGTGTACTCCCAGCCTAGCACACATATGTTACTTGTTCTGCAGGGTATTTGGGCACCTGACTCACAATTGTGGGAATTGTATCTGTGGGAACTCCACCCTATTCCTTCCATGGGAGACAACAACTTGGTGGCTGTCCCAGCACCTGTACATTCCTATCAGTCCTGGAATGTGCGTGACAGTGTGTGTTCCCTTTGGCTCTCTTAGTTTAGTAGGCTTTAACATGACTATACAGTCTTGTGGCATGATCTCAGTGTGTGTATTGTGCTGCATCCGCCAGGGGTGGGTATGCATGTGTCATTTGTCATCACACACACATGTGGTGTGTCCTGCAGTGGGGGAAGGACATCCATCCTCATAGGAGTGGGACACTGCTGTCAGTGATGTGTTGTTATGGCACTCTCAACATAGTCGCACATTGGGGATGCGTTCATACACCCATGGAGTTGTGGTCATCTGAGGATGATGTACACACCCCCATGTCTCTGTCCACTGCTGGTATTCCTCTGCACCCACCCCCATGTCTCTGTCCACTGCTGGGAGTGATAGGCACCCATCCCTCACATGTCTCTGTCCACTGCTGGGAGTGATAGGCACCCACCCCTCACATGTCTCTGTCCACTGCTGGGAGTCCTCTGCACCCACCCCCATGTCTCTGTCCACTGCTGGGAGTGATAGGCACCCACCCCTCACATGTCTCTGTCCACTGCTGGGAGTGATAGGCACCCACCCCTCACATGTCTCTGTCCACTGCTGGGAGTGATGGGCACCCACCCCCATGTCTCTGTCCACTGCTGGGAGTCCTCTGCACCCACCCCCATGTCTCTGTCCACTGCTGGGAGTCCTCTGCACCCACCCCCATGTCTCTGTCCACTGCTGGGAGTGATAGGCACCCACCCCTCACATGTCTCTGTCCACTGCTGGGAGTTCTCTGCACCCACCCCCATGTCTCTGTCCACTGCTGGGAGTCCTCTGCACCCACCCCATGTCTCTGTCCACTGCTGGGAGTGATAGGCACCCACCCCCATGTCTCTGTCCACTGCTGGGAGTCCTCTGCACCCACCCCCATGTCTCTGTCCACTGCTGGGAGTGATAGGCACCCACCACTCACATGTCTCTTTCCACTGCTGGGAGTGATAGGCACCCACCCCTCACATGTCTCTGTCCACTGCTGGGAGTGATAGGCACCCACCCCCATGTCTCTGTCCACTGCTGGGAGTCCTCTGCACCCACTCCCATGTCTCTGTCCACGGCTGGGAGTGATAGGCACCCACCCCTCACATGTCTCTGTCCACTGCTGGGAGTGATAGGCACCCACCCCTCACATGTTTATGTCCACTGCTGGGGGTGATAGGCACTCACCCCTCACATGTCTCTGTCCACTGATGTGAATCCTAGGCAGACACCCACCCACCCGCCTGCACCCTTGGTGCAGTACACTGCTCTCCTGGGCATACTCCCCAATATACTGGTTAGATGCTGCACCAGGCCCTATGACAACATTCGTGGCGTGTGTACGCCTTGTATCACTAATGTACTGGTGCCCTATGGGTACGCGTGATGCGGCCCGTACCCACGCTCTCAGAGCGTGGGTATGGTCCATACCCCTACATCACCACAACAATGGTGGTACGGCCCGTACCCACGCCCTCAGAGCGTGGGTACGGGTCATACCACGCGTACCCCTACGTCACACCAACAATGGTGGTACGGCCCGTACCCACGCTCTGGGGGCGTGGGTACGGGCCGTACCATCATTGTTGTGGTGACGTAGGGGTACGGCCCTTACCCACGCTCTGAGGGCGTGGGTATGGGCCGTACCACCATTGTTGTGGTGACGTAGGGGTACGGCCCATACCCACGCTCTGAGGGCGTGGGTACGGGCCGTACCACCATTGTTGTGGTGACGTAGGGGTACGGCCCGTACCCACGAACTTTACAAGAAACTTTACGAATCATAAAGTCAGAACCAGTATCCCAAGATTTAGAGAAAAATAATTCCATTAGAGAGGTAGAGCGGAAGTCAGAAAGTAAAATAAATGGTGAAAATTCAGAAGAATTAGCGAAGACAACCTTAGAATTAACTGAGAAGATAAGAGAATTGACTAAAAATCTGGAAGCCGTTACAGTTCCAGTGACGATAGGCCCAGTGATGCCTATTTTTGATAAACAGAAAGATAGCGAACATTTTTTAACGGTTCCTTATAAAAGCAATAAACAGGCTGAGCAGCCAAAACCGAGTCAAAATTAAAATCCATGGAGACAGACAATAAATATGATCGAACCAAATGTTTCAAATAACCCGTTTATAGGCCAAAATTGTGCAGAAAAACGTATAACGACAGTGGAGTCAATAGTAGAAACACAAAAGGATTCAGAACGAGGTAATGTAGAAAAGCCAGTAGGACCATCTACAGAAGAATTAAGTGAATGGTTGAGAAGCTTGCAGAGAAAAGACAAAGAATCCCAATCAATAGATGTGGCCAAATTGCGAATGGTACTGGAAGAGTCAATAGCAGGAACTATCTGCACAGAGAAATTAAAAATGTACTAAGATGCAGAATTACTATTTTTGTGCAAAAGTGTGGCATGGAGAGCAAAAAATCTGCATGAACGATTAGAAGAAGTAGCAAATGAAATGGGTATAGATATTGAAAAGGTAAAGGCTTTGCAAAAATCTTATAGAATAGATTTCACTGAAAAAGATATTGAAAATGTGAACACCACAGGACGGATAAGTCAGATTAAGGAAATAATGATCTTATTGAGAAAATGGGGAGATGTGGATAAATGGAGAAGTAGATGGTACCGAAAACGAGATGATGCCTCAGATAAAACATTTGCAGCATTCCCAGTAAGAGAAAAAGAAAAGATAGTAACAGAGTGCCCTATGAGAGAAATTCCAGGAGGAGGATATGTGCATGTCCCATGGACAAGACAGGATATTTTGCCCTTTACAAATGATTTCCCTCGACTTCGCGAAAAGCCTGTTGAGTGATATAGACAAGTGGACAGATTTGTGAAGTTGTCTAAAGTCCTATGGATTGATTTGAATAGTCTATTTGATATAATAGTACCAGCAGATTTATGGACAGAGTGCAGGTTGATGATAAATTGGCCAACACAAGAATACCCTAGGGATCCAAAAACAGGGGCTCCAGACCCGGAGGTAATGAAGAAATACGAACAGGTAATTGCCTTTCTGAAAAACAAAGTACCTCCTAAAGAGACAGATTGGGTGAAAATTGACAGAACACATCAGGGAAGCAAAGAGTCAGTACATGAATATTATGAAAGGCTGATCTTGGCCTTTAAACAGTTTAGTGGAGATGAGAATCTGAGTGAAAAGGATTTAAGTCATTTTGTATACAGATTTGTATATGGTCTACTCTTCCATAAATTAGTGAAATGATAAAACAACATACCGTAGATTGGCAAAATAAGAAAATAGATGAAGTATTGAGACATGCCAAATATTTCAGTGATGAGATTGAAGCAAAACAGCGAAAATTAAAAGAAAAGGCTATGTGGGCACAGGTAAAGGTAGCAGAAAGGCAGGAAGCTCAATTAGCGGAACAAGCAAATAATACAGGACCAAGTCAAAAATTCAGTCCTGGGAAAGGTAAGGGAAATTTTAATATAGAGGACGCTAAAAAGAAATTCCCTTGTCATAATTGCGGTAGAATAGGGCATTGGAAATTCGAGTGTAAATTTCCCCCAAGTACTAACAATGAAAATACATTATTGAATCCACAGGTGCAGAATGAGGTGAGTGGTCAACCGCAACGACAGCAGCAGGTTGTAACACAACAGAATCAGGTGCCAAAACCACCTTTACCACAGAGAAAAAACTCCCAGAAATTTAGCCACGAAACGGGATTCTACAATGAAGAACAGGTAAATAAGCTGCCACGCGCTAGCGCTGTTTCGCAGTATTGGCTACAACGCGATGAGAGTGATTCAGAAGAGGGCTATTGACGGTGCCGAAGGGAGGTAGAAGAGTGCGTACTTGGCGCAACTCTAGAAGTAGACCAGACCGGCCCATTTGTAGATGGAAAGATTAATAATGAAAGTATTACTTTTCTAGTTGATACTGGTGCTACGCGATCAACTGTCAGATCAGCTGATATTAAGAACCTTCCTCTCTCGGATGAAACGATCCAAGTAGTTGGTGTATCCAACAGGCAGATTAAAACTTACCTTACAGAGCCGGTGAAAGTTAGCATAGGGAAATTTTCTGAAATGCACCGCTTTGTTGTGTGCGATACCAGTCCTGTGAATTTATTAGGTAGGGATTTGTTGTGCAAAATGAACTGCACTATATTATATCCCCGGATGGGATAGCATTTGAGACCCCGGATGAAGATGTGTTGTATAAAATGACAATGGCAAACAGGGAAAATGGGGTTACTGAAACTTGTGCTGTATTCAACCCTGATGAATTACCTAAAGAATTAAAACAGTCTGTAAAAGCAGAAGTCTGGGATTTCACAGGAGAAGATGTGGGATTAATGAGAAATGTAGATCCAGTTAAAATAACAGTGAAGGAAGGAATAAGCTATCCAAATGTCCCTCAATATAAATTGACACCTGAAATAATTGAAGGAGTTACTCCTGTGATTGAGAAAATGATAAAACAAGGTATTTTGAGAGAAATAATGAGTAGTCCATGTAATTCACCAATAATGGGACTGAAAAAGCCTAGTGGGAAGTTCAGGATTGTACAAGATCTGAGAAAAATAAACAAAATTGTTGTGTCATGCTGTCCCATTGTACCAAATCCATCTGTGATTTTATAGCAGATTCCCCATGACGCAGAATGGTATACAGTGATTGATTTATGCCATGCTTTCTTTTCCATCCCATTGCACCATGACAGCCAGCAAATGTTTGTGTTTCGTTTTGGCGAGCGTATTTTGGCTTGGTGCCAAATTCCACAGGGGTATACAGAAAGCCCCTCAATATTTAATCAGCTATTGAAGAAGTCTTTGGAAAGCTTAGAAATGGCAAAAAGTCAGTGTTGGTTCAGTACATCGACGACCTACTTGTGGCGTCGAAAACCCGTGAAGCTTGTGAGCTAGACACTATAGCCTTGCTGAATCATTTGTCAGATGGAGGACTTAAAGTGTCACCACAATTTTGAAAGAAAGCAGTACAATATTTAGGACACAACATTGAAAAAGGACTAAGAAAGATAACAATAGACAGAATCAGGATCATAAAAGGAATGAGAGCACCCATGACCCAAAGAGAGGTGAGAATGTTTCTTGGAATGGTTGGATATTGTCGTCAGTGGATCAGCAACTTTTAGTTGATCGTAAAACCTTTGGTACGACTGACGAGAAGCGATGTGAGAGATCCCATTGATTTGAACAAGGAAGAATTGGCAGCTTTTAAACGATTGAGAGATGGGTTGTGTGAAGCACTTACATTAGGTGTGCCTGATTATGAGAAAGAGTTTGAGTTGTACTGCAGTGAGAGGAATGGGTGTGCACTCTCTGTTCTAATACAGCAGCATGGAAAACTGAGGAGACCAATTGCATATTTTTCATCAGTGCTGGACCCAGTAGCTGTAGCCCTACCTGGGTGTTTGAAAGCAGTAGCTGCTACATGCCGGAGTTTGGAACAGAGTGAAGGAATTGTGATGGGATATCCTGTGAAAGTGCTTGTACCTCATGACGTGGCAATCCTTTTAACAAGGAGTCGCACTCAGTATATGACACATAGTTGGCTGACTAAGTATGAGAAAGTCATACTAGGTGCAACAAATGTAAGTCTTGTGAGATGTTTGAATGTGAATCCTTCAACATTGCTGCCTGATGCTGAGAATGTGGAAGTCAGAGATGAAGCAGATCATGACTGCCTGGATGTACTTGATTTCTTTACAAAACCACGACCTGACATAAAAGATATACCTTTATCAGAAAGTGATTTTGTCATGTTTGTAGGATGGGTCTTGTTTGAGAACAGATGATGAAGTGTTAAGTGCAGCATATGCGGTATGCACGGTTGCAGCAGTGATGGAAGCATCCTATCTGAAAGGAATAAAATCGGCCCAAGTAGCTGAACTTGTTGCTTTGATTAGACCATGCAAGATTGGGAAGAGTGTGAGAGTGACTGTGATAACTGATAGCCAGTATGGCTTCGGAGTCGTACACGACTTCGGTCAGATATGGCTGCAGAGAGGTTTTTTGACATCAAGTGGAACTCCCATTAAGAATGCTGAAGTGGTTGGAAAATTGCTCGAGGTGATACAGCTGCCTAGACAATTGGCTGTTGTGAAGTGTGCGCCCCATAGTCAAAGTGGCGATTACATCGCCACTGGCAATAAATATGCAAATGACATGGCACAATACTGTGCACGTAATCAGAATTCCATTAATTGGGCCAAGGAAAGAGAGGTGATTTCTTGCTCCTTGATGTTTACTAACACTGTGGGAACATGGGAAGAAGTAAGACACTTGCAGGAAGAGGTAGGAGATGAGGAAATGAAGCAGTGGGTAAAAGCAGGATGTGCACCCAGAGAGAAAGATCATGTGTAGGTCTATCGGGATGGAAGACCAGTTATGCCTGATAGCATGATGTCTGCCATGGCACGGATGTATCATGGTCAGGGTCACATAGGGAGAGATACCATGATCAGGTCATTTAAACAGACCTGGTACAATGCAAAATTCAGACTTGTAGCAAAAAGTCTTTGTCAGAGATGCCTAATATGTCAGCAATACAATCCAGGAAGAAAGACAGTAGTGAGTCTAGGAACAATAGGTCAAGAAGGAGAGCCTTTTACCAGAATGCAAGTGGATTTTATTGAGATGCCTCCCTGTAACAGGTTGAGGTATGTTTTAGTTATGGTCTGTCTGTTTTCTAGATGGGTAGAAGCATTTCCAACAAGAAGAAATGATGGGATGACAGTGGCAAAATTATATTGAGGGAATTTATCCCAAGATTTGGGTTCCCAGTGACAATTGAATCAGATCGAGAAGGACATTTTCATAATGAGATCATAAAATTAATTTGTGAAGCATTGACTGTATGACAAAAACTACACTGTGCCTACCAACCAGAAGTTTCTGGTGTGGTGGAACAGATGAATGGTACTATCAAAAACAGGATAGGGAAAATGTGTTTAGCCACAGGTATGAAATGGCCTGATGTCTTGCCTCTGGTACTCATGACTATTAGATCAATTCCAGACAGAACTACAGGGTTAAGCCACCATGAAATCATCATTGGACGGGCTATGCGACATCTGTTCATACCAGTCAACAAGCTGATGACTATAACTGATGACATGGTGTTGGAATACTGTAAAGGCCTGGCTGACGCAGTTCATTCTGTCATCAGGTTGGAGCGGATGCCACCACCATTGAAAAGAAGCAAGCCTATGATCTGAGCCCAGGGGACTGGGTAAGGATAAAAGTACACAGAAGAAGAAACTGTTTGGTTCCAAGGTGGGGAAAACCAAGATAAGTCATCCTGGCCACACCAACAGCTGAAAGTGTGCTGGACTGAAAAACTGGATCCATGCGAGTCATACATTGAGAATTCCAAATCCAGTGGATAGCACAGAAAAGGAGTATTTTGATGAATCAGAATCAAGTACTGAGTCGGATGACGGAGAGCCAAAAACAAAAGAAAACCCTGAAAGGGGGGAAGCAGAACAAAGTCTAACATTTGTTCCCAGAAGTATTTCCTTGAGAAGAAGGTTACACATTTCTGATACCAGCTCAGACTCAGAGACTGAACAAGGAGCTCAATGTTCTAGGAAAATGCAAGGAAAGAACAAAGAAAAAGACCATGAAGAGACAATAAAAGAAATTACTGAAAGAGAAGTCCCAGATGAAAGATTGAGAGAAATTCCACCTGAAACAAACATTTAGATGGACAGGTGCCAGATACAGAGAGAGAGGGAAAGATTACTGCGGAAGACCCCCGAGGAGGTGTAGGGAACTCCAACATCCAGTTAGAAGCAGGGACAAGTAGTCAGAAGGAAGATTGCGTGACGGAGATTCGAGGAGGGACAGAAGTAGGGAAAACAAAGGAAGTGGTGGAAAAAGAAACTGTTGAGAGTAAAAAGCAAGTTGAAACAGAGTCATAAGAAAGCGAAGATGAAGTACCTGAAGGTCGAGTTCTGAGAAAAAGAGCTTGGAGAACTGAAAAGAACGATAAAGGAAGTAAATTGAAAAGAGCTGCAAAGGACGACGTTTGGCCGAATAAAATAAAAAGATTGAGATATCGACTGACACGAGTAAATTCACCAAGGGCTGAACAGGTGAATGAAGTGACGAGTCAGGAGAAATCAAAAAAACGAAGAAACCATTGTAATTAAAGAGAGCAAAAGAACAAGAAAACCTAACCAGAAGTATAAATCACCAGAATGGACGTATGTGGCCCTGCCTGAAGTAAAGGAAGAGGCAGATAGCCAAGGAAATCCAGAGGTGGTTGTACCAGAAGTGGTTGAGGAGGATGAAGAATCGGAAATCCTGAGAGTTATCTTGTCAGATATTGGAGAAGAAGCAGTTGTTCAGGACATTCTGTATTCAGATCACGAAGGAAAGGTGAAAGATGATGAAATGCCAAACTGAATGAGATAAGAAAATTACTGATGGAAAGACAATAAAATAGGGAAAAAGACTAGGGGCCCGATTCACAGAACTAACTTAAGACAAAATCCTAAACTTACTACCATTTTGGTATTCACAGAAGGCACTTACTCATTTTGGTATTCACAGAAGGCACTTACTCATTTCGGTAATTCACAGAAGTTAGGAGTCCTAACTTTAGGACTCCTAAATGCCTTCTGTGAATACCGAAAGTCTTAAAATTAGGATTTTTCTCAGTTTAGTAGTAGTATAGTTAGGACTCCTAACTTTAGGACTCCTAAATGCCTTCTGTGAATACCGAAAGTCTTAAAATTAGGATTTTTCTCAATTTAGTAGTCCTAAATTTAGGACTTCTAACTTTACGACTCCTAAATGCCTTCTGTGAATACCGAAAGCCTTAAAATTAGGATTTTTCTCAATTTAGTAGTAGTATAGTTAGGACTCCTAACTTTAGGACTCCTAAATGCCTTCTGTGAATACCGAAAGTCTTAAAATTAGGATTTTTCTCAATTTAGTAGTCCTAAGTTTAGATTTAGGACTACTAAATTGAGAAAAATCCTAATTTTAAGACTTTCGGTATTCACAGAAGGCATTTAGGAGTCCTAAAGTTAGGAGTCCTAACTATACTACTACTAAACTGAGAAAAATCCTAATTTTAAGACTTTTGGTATTCACAGAAGGCATTTAGGAGTCCTAAAGTTAGGACTCCTAACTTCTGTGAATACCGAAATGAGTAAGTGCCTTCTGTGAATACCAAAATGAGTAAGTGCCTTCTGTGAATACCAAAATGGTAGTAAGTTTAGGATTTTGTCTTAAGTTAGTTCTGTGAATCGGGCCCAAAAACTGGTAGAACCAAGTAGGTGCTTAGAGCCTTGGGTTAGAAAACTAGTTGTGAAGTAGAAGAGGATAAGTCAAAAGACACTGTCCATTTTAGCAAAAATGGCAAACGCAGATAGTAGAAAAGGTAGATGTATATTCTTGAAAAGATGGTGTAAAATGTGTTGTTGTTGTACAGGATTACTAATGCTTCTGTGGAGTGTACTTGCTCTTCTGATCTCATTTAAGGTTACTATAGATACAATAGAAGGACATAGCGAAAACAAAACTAATATAGAAAAGATTCAAAAGGTAGTTCCAACTAGAATAGATAACAACTATTTACACAAAGACAGGTAGGTCTATAACCAATTTTTCTAATAATGTGTTTTCAAATTGTTGTATGAATATGTAAAGACAATGGATGTAAGGGACTGCTACGTTTGTATGCAGTTACCTGCCTCTGTATCGGAGGGAGTGACTTATCACCACCTTCCAGTAACTCATGGAATAACATGTAGTGTAATAGCTAGTTTATTTTACCAAACAGGGAAATTAGAGTATTATTTTTCAGATGTAGATAGCATATTTTCACAAGTACCATCAATTAACAAGCTAAACAAGGTAAAACCTGCAAAGGCATTAGGTGAATTTTTTTTAGAGACTAAAGAACTAACATTAGAGTATATATTTAAAAACAATTTGACTTGCAGTTTAAAGAAAGAGGAAAAAACATTTCTAGATATGGTTGAAGAAAGGAGACTGAAAATGCAAAGAAAGGCATCTGAAGGGAAGGTGGAAAAGACAGTCTGGGATGTAGAAATGGAAAGACACTTGAAAGATGAAACTAGTCTAACTATGGCTTTGGATTGGCCTCAGAAAGGAAATTTGTGTATTAGAAGGAATCAAACTGCATATGATAATTATTTTGTGGGTAATAGTGAGTGCCATGATACATACCGAATCATGGGTGGATGGGGATTTAAAGGTCGAAAAGATCCAGTTTTTCCTGGGTCATATTTCATTTGCGGAAACAGGGCGTATTATCGTTTGCCAGACCATTGGTATGGCACATGTTATGTAGGCCTGGTTTTCCCGAAGCTTTTTCATATGGATAGAGGAGAAGATGGTGTACATAGTTTAAGTAGTTATTTAGCACGTAGTAAGAGAGAATCTTGGTCAGAAATAGTAGGTGACATTTTTAGAGCATTGATACCAGCAGTGGGAATATCTCTGAATGCAAACAAAATTAGAAGACTTTCAACAGTAGTAGATCGCTTGTCTACAAGCACCGCTGGAGGATTTTTATTGGTAAACACTGAAATGGTTGCCATGCGTGCCATGGTAATGCAAATGCGACTTGCCCTTGATATATTATTGGCAAAAGAGGGTGGAGTCTGTGGAATGTTGAAAGTTCAACATTGTTGTACTTACATTCCTGATGAAAGTAAAGATTTAAAAATGTATATTAAAAATATTACAGAACTGCATGACGAAATTGCACCACTGGAGGTTGAAGGTGTTTGGGAAAAGATTGGAAAGAAAATATCAGCTATTAAAGATTTCTTAGTAAACTTAGGTAGTACCTTCTTAGGTAAAATATTATTTCCATTAACATGTGTGATTTTTTATTAATAATAAGATTAGGATGTATCTGTCGTAAAAAGAACAACAATCTGAAAAAGATAAAAACGAGAACATTTAAGGAGAAAAGATGAGAAACAAGAGAGAGAATTTGAGGAGATGAAATTAGAGGAAGTTAAGGAGAGTATGTATAAGTCAGCAAAAAGAGAAGAGACAGGGGAAACTAAATTATGAATAAACAGCAAGAAATCACTTTGAAATTCCATAAAAGAGATACAAAATTTTGATGGTGTGGAGATATAATCACCAAAGGGGGATTGATGGAGCGGGTAGTAAAAAATGTTGTATACCCCCCCATTTCTGCATGTTCATATTAATCCGAATAATCTATTAATTGTAATAATATTAATCCGTTTGAAGTGATAGCTAACCAATCCTATTAATGTATGAATTACACGAGGGATTTGCATATTGCATGGCTAAAATTATTTCTGAACTAACATACGTACGCATACTAATACTAGAAAAATAGAATATTGCATGATAAATGTTGCTTGGGTGACGTAATTGTAAGTTGCACCAGATGACATCATTGGGTGAATATGAACGCTTTAATTGTTGCTATTATGCTAGATAATTACATGCACATAGGGGAATTAGTGAGGGTTAAACATTTTATTAGTTATTTCCATGTTTTAATTACTTTTTGTGTTTGTTTTGCTTAAGTTGACCGATTGGGCCTACGACAAAATGGCCGACCTTCTGACTTGACGAGACTAGTCACAATTCCACGAGGTTTCGGGTGAAGTGCGCCTGCGCCACCGCGAGCAACAGTGGCCTCGTCCTGACCCATGCAAGATGTACCCATCAAGGTCGCAATGGGAGAATTGCCAGAACTTTAAACAAAGGACTGTCTCTTAAACCGGAACCAGCAAGTGTGATGACCTAACCAAATAGACTATGTGAGAACTTCACCGAACGACCCCAATTCCACCAATCAGAATTGCCTAAAACTGATTTTTGTTACATTTTGACATTAACATCATTATAAAAGGTGGTAGAATAGTGAGATGACGCGAACTGATGGTTTCTTTTCCTGACGTTATGCTGACGGAGAGGACGGTGACACTGCTGGACAGCTGTTTTCTTGAATCTTTGACAGACTGAATTGCTGCCTGATTTTGATGAATTAAAGACTTTTACGACTTGATTGACTTAGAGGACGACTAATAGCCAGATTAGGTAAATATGATGTTCTGTTGTTTGATTAACGATTTATTAAAATTTGCAGTTAATTAGATAAACAAAATTATTATTTAACAAACAAATGTATTGGGCTGTTTATTGATAGAGAATAGATTGAGATTAAATAGAAGATAAAAGGATTGAGTCACCATTACCCAAAAACAACTAATTTGATCTATCGACTAAATTGAGGGAATATCTCGAAGAGCAGAGTTTAATAAAGGTATTCAATGTATGTATATGTAAATATGTTCTTTTAGGTCAAAGGGTATTCCTTTCATGTCAGTGTTTGGAAAACTTATTTCTCCCGTAAGAGCAGATCAGAAATGTGTAAGTGTTGGTGTTATGGGCCCCACCAATGATTGTATCGAGTGAATGTGTTAGTGCGATATTTGGTCTGTGACGAAGGGGGGGATCTGAAATTCCACGCTGCATCCGTTTTTCTGGTATTGCGTCGTGCATGCGCCATGTAGCCTGGTGCAAGTGCAACACAACCCGATTCATAAATATGTCCTTGGTCCTTCGCAGCAATGAGTGGGGGAGTATCTTTCACATGAACTGCCAAATTATTGGCATAGTGTGCTTTCAGTTCCCACATCCCTTAAGTCCTAGGTCAAGGTTTGTTTTATGCTTAAATAAGGCTTGACTGTGAGGGCCTTAAATTAGCGTCCTGGCTAAATAACCCACATAGCACACAAAGAGCTTTGTATACTATACTAAGAAATTTACCACACACCGCCCTTTTACATGGGACTCGCCCATGTGTAATGACACATTGCTGGAGTTGCATTTGTTTTGCAACATACTTCAGCAATATGTCATTACTGCACCACCAAATATGTCAGGATTCCTGATGTATCTGGTCAATCCTTGTGACATGGAGCACCGTACTGTAAATAAGGCCCATCTAAGGTGGCGCTAGGAGGGTGCAATGAAAAGTGTTGCATCGCTGTTTTCAACCCACTTTTGAGTTCCTGTAGTTTAACAGGAGGTCCGCCAACAGACCCTTGATGTCCACTTCTTGATCCTGGGTACAAGTGGAATCTGGCCCAGCCCTAAGGGTTCTCATCACAAATCACAGCAGCAGGTGCAGTCCTTCCCAGTCGTCCACAGGTCCAGCAGTTTTCTGAAGAGGGTACTGATAATTTTAACACAGAAATTAATCTGTCCCTCCCAGGAAAAATGTCAGAACATACAATATTGGATCACTATTAAATATTCATTTATCAAATGACAAATAGATTTCCAACTGTGAAATGAATCAGAATTGCTTGTAGCATACTTACAGAATCATATTAGATAGGGAAAGACCTCTTTGAAATTGTCCGTCTTCAAAGCTGTTTTAAAGCTAATTAGGTTTCTTGGGGGCATATCAGCAACAACCAGTGATAATTATCGCTAAGCGCACTTAGCGCTAGGATAATTATCGCCGGCTAGCGTGGATTTTTATCGCTGAGATAGTGTGCTATTAGCAACGCTTATCTCAAAAGCGACAACGTGCCTAACGTGAGAATATCGCTGAAAACCCAGCGATAATCTCACGCAATGTGGCGTTAGCTTGATGATAGGGACTCACAAACTTAACCATGATATCCACCTTCCATAGGATATCATGGCTAAGTCAGTCCTGAAGCAGGCGTAAGGAAAGTAGCGAGAACAGGGGTTATCGCTACTTTTCTTGCCGCTAGGCTTCATAGCGTGGGGCTTGATGATAGGAGAAATGTCGCTTAGCGACATTTCTCCTGTCATGTCAGGCCAGGAATGCCAACTTTGCATCTCATTAGAGATGCAAAGCTGGGCGTTAGGAATTCCCGCGTTACCGTGAGCTTGCTAATTAGGCAATAAGATTATCGCCGCTTTTCGGCTGAAAAACGGCCGCAAAAGCGGCAATAATTCTATCGCCTCGCCTTGCTGATATGCCCCTTGGTTCTGTTGTTGAGGTTTTTAAAAGATGAGACCCTAGTATTTGCACTGTCATTCCTCGCTGGCCTTTCCATTTAAATCTATTACAGAGTTATATTATTTAGTCAAACTGAAGTTCTCTTTTTTTGCTACATCATACATTATGTTACAATGTTCCAGATGCTAATGGATCAACATTCAATTGAAATTGTGTTCCACCTATAAGAGAGGAAGGGCCTCATTTATGAGGTTTTGCCGTAGGGCAGCGCCGCAGGCCTTCCTGCTGTGCAGCCCTGCAGCAAAAGAAAAGGGCAGGAAGGCACAGTATCTATCAGATTCGGAACATTGCTGTCCTTTTCACCTGCGCCGGTGCACCATGGGCTGTCGTGCACCAACGCAGTCACCTTTGCACCATGGTGCAAGGGTACCTGCGTTGCAGGGAGGATTCTTCTTGTGCAGGAAGGGAAAATGGAAAAACTAGGAGAAATGAAGATATTTCTCCTCGTTGTGCCTCCCTTATGCCTATCCTGGGGAGGAATATCTTTTGGCGCTGCCTCAGAGTTACGATTTCTCATAAATCTGGGGCAGTGTCAAAAAGCCATGCACGCCCCTTTAACGCAGAAAACGGAGTTAAAGGCACCCATATTCACAAGGCAGCATTAAGCTAAAAATGTGGCTTAGTGCTGCCTCATAAATATGGAGCAGGCTCCTGCGCCACGGAACGTCACAAAAAGTGACAGTCTGGCGGCGCAAGTGGCCTCATTAATGAGGCCTGAAGTATTTCTGAAGCTCCTGATTGAACTCTCCACAAGATTTTACTGCTTGGGTCTCCATGTACATTTTATGTAAGTGCCAAAAAGTTCTTCTAAATAGGTTCTCTTGAATGATTTCCCTTTCCGTATTATGTCATTTCTTTCTTTGTTATAATTGGCACTGTATTCTGCATTGCTGCTCCTCTCTTCTGGTGTTTTCCATCTCTCCCTTTTTTAATCAGAATAAAAAGTAATTCATTTCTAGCTTTCACTTCTCCTCTCCCTGTTATCAAAGCGCTACTTAAATTAAATAAGATGATTCAAATCAGTACCAGAAGTGAAAATGTTAGAGCATACGTACCAGGCTGCAGGACTGAGGATTCACTGAGCTTTAACCATCCTTTGCAAGCAAGAACTCATAGGGAGGTCAGAAATGCTCTGTGTAGTGATAAGCTGTCTTATTTATATTAAAAAGGTGGCATTTTGTGTGCCTTTTTGAGAAGTAATGATAGGCTGACATATGAATATTTCTTGTTACATGATTGTATATTGAGTTTTTCAACATGTAAATAGAATTGTCGAGACATACTACTATTTTTGTGTATACAATAATTTTCTGATACTTACACTCCGTTCTTTTTTTTGGTGCCAGATTAAACAGACATTTTGTGCTTTGTTTGCATCACAAAAGTGAGGCAAACCAGTGCAATTTTTTTTTGTTAATTACTTTCCAGCATAAAAAGTTGGCTAAATGTAACGCAAAGCAGCCCGTAACTCTGCTTTGCATTACTTGACATCAAGGGGGCGGTACAGGAGTGGTACATGAGAATTCCCATGCAACCATCCGTGCTTTTTGCCTCAAAACCCTATCTACTAACAATAGTAGGCAGGGTTTTGTGTCAAAAATTAACGCTACATGAAAACAGGTGTGAAAAAAAGAATTATTTTAATTTCTCCATTCATTTCTGACTTTACACATGCGTGCTACACTGTACAGCGTACATACAAAATAGGAAACATTTTTAAAGTTTTCTAGGGATACTATTTTGTACTGGTAGGCATCCCTTCCAGCACAAAACCTATGCTAGACTTACAAAAAAACCTTACATTGTGGTGCAAATGTGTGTACATGGTGCTCGGCTGCAAATTTCTTGCCCAGTGCTAGGGAGAGGGGAGGAGAGTGCATTATCTCTGTAGATATGGCTCTCTCCGGCTCTCTCCCTGTCATGCAACACAGAGCAGCATTTTTGCTGCTGCCCTGGATGACACTTTTATGAATCTGGGCAGCAATCTCTGATCAACTGCATATTCAAAAGCGGGGGGGCTGAGGTGGCCGGGGTTAGGGGGAATTGAATAAGGTAACTGGGTTAGGAGAAATCATGTGATGCGGCATTAGCCATTGGTGCACAGTGGAGTCGTGACACCTCCTGTATATATTACATGGGTGGCTGTGGGAGGGACTCATGAAACTGATTGGTGATTTGGAATACAAATTACCCCGATATTGCCTTCGTTGGTTAGGTCGATGGATCAGGTATATGCTATAGCTGGCACTGCTTTATAATTATATGGTGGTTGTAATGGGTAATGCGAGTGCACACCGCATACCTTGTTCAGGTTGTCAGCTCACTTTTTGCTGTCATCTGCATCTTTTACAAACAATGAGTGCTCTCTTTTGGTTTGCAACGTCATGTGACGGTCACGTGGTACGGTGCCGTCAACACACCATGCATGATGGTCATGTTGGATTGGGCTCGGCCCCATTTTAAAAACATTGGAGATCTTATAATTCATGGTTTACAAACGTTTTTTGCATGCTGTTAAAACGCTTTCTGGTATTTTCTCACAGTGTGCTTCTCTCCACAAGGCTTTTTGAGGATTTCAACTATAAGAATCACATCCCTGGTAGAGAACCTAGTGTTAATCCTAGATGTGTGAATAGCAATAACCTTCTCCAGATCACCAGTCCAGATCACCAAGGCTCGCCCAGAAGCGGTCACTACCTTCTCTCAAATCAAATCGATGCTTCTCAACTGCAGATCACCTGTGAAACACGCTGCTGATATCTCTGAACATATCATCTCTCAACAGTTGGACATCATGATCCTTACTGAAACTTGGCTCAATGACTCCTCCTCCCCTATACTTGACATCTTAATCCCTCCTGATTATGACAAACCACAGATGTGATAGACTGCATAAAATGGGAGGTGCATTGCCTGCATCCATCGCTCCAGCCTCACATTGAAACAGGCTCCAAAGGTGCTGATGTCCTCATGTGACCACCTAGTCACAGAAATCTGGAACAATGGCAAGATTCTTTCTGTGCTCCACACGATTTATCATCCTGGTGACAATCTGCTCTTCTTAGAGCAAATTATAGAGTCCATTTCCTCTTGCGCTGACCTTCATGCTAGCCATATGTTCCTCGCGAATTTTAATGTTCACTGGAATGACACAAACGATCCCCTAGTTTGCTCTTTTAAGGCTTTCCTTTCCGACCTCGACCTCATCCAGGCCTGCAATGGTCCCACCCATAATAAAGGTGCCACCCTAGACCTTATCATAGCTAGAGACAACATTATTCTTCCTGATGACATTATACCTTGTGATTGTTCGGATCATCAGCAAATCTCCTTTCACATTGTGGAAAAAGTCCTGTTCAGACAAGGTCAACCGCTTAAATCCAAACAGCTGGTTCGCAATCTGAGAGACATCAACCTCAATAATCTAACCTCCATTAGCAAGAACTTGCTTCAGCCACCCCGTAACATGTTAACGTGGACAACCTCACGGATCACTACATCAATTCCATGTCAAGTATAGTTGACTTCATTGATCCGTTGCAACTCAAAAAGATTCAAACCAAACAATCCAAACCTTGGTTTAATGAAGCCTTAAATGAGGAACGTCTAAAACTTAGGCTGTTGAAGACTTTGGAGAAGCTCTCCTTCCACCACAAGCCTCAAGCAGTTAAGGAGGATGAGAACCGCTTACAACAAACACATTTGCAGTGCCAAATCAGATCACTTCAGAGTCCAGCTGTACAGCGCTAAAAATCGACCCATGAAACTGTTTGAAATCATCAAACAACAAGCCACTCAGAACATAAATCACACTTTGGCACCCAAGACCTCCTACCCCAGTAAGGAAGATTTCTCTGCTCACTTCTCGGTGAAGACAAGGAAAATTGAATTTGAACTGCAATGTGCCGCAATTAACCAGTGGTCCTTGAGTTCCCCTGCAGTGGATGCACCTAAGGCAGAGATTGTGGGCTCTCCTAAAAACAACGCTTCTTGGAACTCCTTCCGGCTCCCGGATGATGCTGACATGGCTCTTTCCTTGGCGTCTCTAAAACCCTCTAACCACTTCAACGATCCTCCTACCGCAAAACTTCTCAAAGATCTCAATTCAGCCATTCTCCCACTCTGGACCCAGTTTATTCAAGAATCTCTCGTACAGCAGGGGATTCCTGACTGCCTCAAGAAGCCTAATGTTGACTTAGCGGATCTCTCTAACTTCCGTCCGATCACTAGCATTATGACTTTAGCAAAATTACTTGAGAAATGCGTCCATACACAGCTCTGCAACCACATTGAAAAATGTCTGCTCCTCGACCTTTACCAGTCTAGGTTTAGAGCAGGGCACAGCACTGAATCAGCTCTATCCCACATAGTTGATGACGTCTTGAGATCCCTTGATCAAAATGCCCCCTGTCTTCTGATCCTGCTTGACTTGTCGTCAGCATTTGACACTATTTAAAAAAAAATATATATATTTATTAGCATTTTTCATAGTTGCAATACAGTAACAGTTCCCAGCAGGAATATGAAGACATTTCAACATCAATACCACAGCATCAAGTTCTTTATACAGTAATAAACAGTAGGACGACAGTAGCATGTCCTATTGATCCCACTCTGGTCCGCCCTTCCCAACCCTCTGCCCAGCTCATCTCAAGACCTCACTGAGATTCAGTAAGCGTAAGTCCATAGTGTTTAAGCCATGGCTTCCCTATTCTCCAGAACTTTTTGGGACAGCCCCTTGCCTGATACGTTGTTTTCTCTCCCAGCATATACATGTCCATGCTTCGCTTCCATCCAGTCAGTGACGGGCATAGCACTGCCCCCCATGTCCTGGCCAGGTTACGCTTTGCCACCTCCAGTCCCAGCTGGAGTAGTAATGCTTTCGTCCAGGAAGATCAACCTAGGTTTGAATTTCCAGCAGAACTAACTGCGGGCTCAATGGGATCGTCCCCTCCAGAATAGCCCCTAGTTCTTCTAACAGATTCACCCAGTACCTCTGAATCTGGGAGCATTCCCAAATCATGTGGAAGAAGGTGCCCTCCGGCGCTCGACAGCGCAGGCAGTTGGGTTCCTCCGCTCTCCCTATTCTATGGAGACGTGCCCTATCGTAATATGCCCTGTGTAAATACTTGAATTGGATCATTCTTAGTTGTGATTTAATGGCCACTTTGCGAGGATGCATCAGGGCCATTTCCCAGTCCAGATCCTCTATTTCTCCCACATCCCATTCCCATTTAGCCTTCAACTTCTGTAAGTAGTCCGGCTTAATATTAATGATGGTCCTATATGTCCATGAGACTGCCTTATCTCCTATCTCTCCCATCAGGAGACGACCCTCTAGTGGTGCGAACACCGGAATTTCTGTCGTGTCAATTTGCTGTGCCCGCCACGCGTGTACCAGTAGTAAATATTTGTAATATTGGGATTTGGACATAGCATATTCAGTCTGGAGGTATGAGAAAGTCACCAGCTTCCCTCAATAAAGTACGTCTTTCAGCTGTGAAATGCCCAGCAGGTCCCATTTCCGGAAACCTTTCAATTTTGCGATTTCCTTAAGTCTGTTGCCCACCCAAAGCGGGGTTTCCCTTGTCACTTGACCTGCCCATTTCATCTGTCGTTCTGCTTTTTTCCAGATTGCTATCACTATCTGTGTGGCCGTTAGGAGACATGTGGAGCCCTTTCCCCATAGATGTAATGCGTGTATGGGTGTTCACTGAATTGTGAGTGTTCAAGTGCATAGGTAGGGTGGTTCTGATCTACGTGTTCCCAGTCATTCACCACTATTAGGTGGGTTGCACAATAATTGGCCCATAGGTCAGGCAGGGAAATTCCGCCATTGTATTGGTTGCGTTGTAGTGTCTCCAGCGCTATCCTCGGTGGTTTCCCATCCCAGAGGAATGTCCTCAGTGTGCCCTCAATCCTAGTGAACACCTCATCCGGGATCCATTGATACGTGTTTTGCAGGACATATAGGAACTTTGGGAGCACTATCATTTTGTAAAGTGCTGCCCGGCCCAACAAGGTTAACGGCAGAGTCTGCCATCTATCAACATCCCTCCGGAATTCCTTGTGTATTCTGTAAAGGTTTCGTTCCAGTGCCATCACTTTGTTGTGACATATATACCCAAATACTTAATACCTTCTGAGGCCAATTGGAGTTGCCTTGGGCACACCTCACATCCACTACTGCCTACCACCGGATAGAGACACGATTTCTCCCAGTTATTTGTGTATGGGCTCCGGATGTTTCACAACTATTCATTATGTTAGGGATGGATGTCTCCGGTTTTGTGACATACATCAGTGTGTCATCTGCATACAGTGATATGCGTTCCTCCGATCCCTCGTCTCCTAGACCTCGAAATCCCGTTATGTCTGGGTGTGCTCTGATAAAACTTGCGAGCGGTTCCAGAACCTGTGCACAAAGCAGGGGAAACAGGGGGCATCCCTGTCGTGTACCTCGGCCTATAGGGAATTCCCTGGACACTACCCCATTGACTCTAGTTCTGGCTGGTGGTTTTTCATAGAGAACTGCTATCCACTGTCTAAATACCGGGCCAAACCCAAATTCTTCCAGTACTAACATAAGGAACGGCCAGTGGACAGTGTCAAAAGCCTTTTCGGCATCCAAGGACAGGACGAAGTGTGGGTGTTCTTTAGTGCTTGCCATCTCTAACCAGTTATGTAATCTCCGGAGGTTGTGTCTCGTCGACCTCTTATGCATAAAGCCAGATTGATCCCGGTGTATGAGTCCTGCAACTACCCCAGTGAGTCTGGTGGCCAATATCCTAGCCAGTATTTTAGTTTCCATGTTGATGAGGGAAATCGGTCTATATGAACTACACTTCTGTGGTGGTCTACCCTCCTTGGGGATCACCACAATTGTGACAGTCCTCAAGTCTCTAGGAAGGCCACCTACCTCATATGCCTCCAGGTACATTTGAAGGAGGTGTGGGCAAAGGAGTGCCTCGTTCTGCTTAAAAAACTCCGGAGGGAGCCCATTGGGGCCAGCGACCTTACCAGTCTTCAGCTGGCCGATGGCCGTTACAATTTCCACCTTGGTGATTGTCTCATCCAATATCTGTGAGTCACTATCTGCCAACTTTGGAAGATGCGCATTCTGGAGGTAGGCCTGTATCTGTTCCAGTCCTTCCAAGGCGCGTTTGGTATAGAAGTGTTCATTATAATCTACAAATGCGTTGGCTATTGCCAACGGGGTGTCATGCGTCTGGCCGGTGTCAGTCTGTATCTGTGCCACCCACCTGCTTTCCAATTCCTTCCTACTAAGCCATGCAAGCAGCCTGCCTGTTTTATACCCTGCATCATATAACCGTCGGTGCATGGCTTGTAGCGCATGTTGTGCATCCTTCTTAGCCAGTGCAAAATATTCCCTTCTGAGAAGTTGCATACTATGCTGCAGCGAGGGGTTACTACTCGCACTGGCCTGTGTTTCCATTTGCAGTAGTTGAGATTCCAGTCCTGCAATCTGTTCTCCCTCCCTTCGTTTCTTATATGCTATAATGTTCTGGGCTCTATCTCTCAATACTGGTTTGTAAGCCTCCCATAGTGTAATGGCCGAGTCCACTGACCCCACATTCTCACTGAAGTAAAGTTCGGAGTCCACCCTAAATTCTTTGGCAACCTGCGGGTCTCTGAGTTTCCACGAGTTATGTTTCCAATCCCCCGCTGGGCGTTGCGGCCGAGTACTCACCGTAAGCCACAGTGGCGAGTGATCTGAAAGGCCTCTCGCCAAATATTCCACTTTGTGTAAGTCTCCCAATTCTCCCACTGGAGTCAGTATATAGTCTAGATGCGAGAAGGGATTGTGTGCCCCTGAATAAAAGGAGTAGGCTCTGGTCTGGAGGTGATGCCTGCGCCATACATCTGTGAGCGCCAGTGTGTCTGTGAACCTCTTTAGTGGCGTCTCCCTAGGACCTCCAGTGGAGGTCGTTGTACGATCCATCATGGGATCCATTACATCATTAAAATCCCCTCCGATGATGTGTGTATCTGATCCAGCCTCTAGCAGGACTGTCGCTAGTTTTTCTAGTGTTTGTTTCTGCAGCCTGGGGGGTGCATATACGCTAATAAGAGTAATGTTTCTCCTGTCCCACATCCCCTTCACTGCAACATATGTACCACCTGGGTCTGTCCATGTACGCTCAATTCTGAAAGGTGGGGTTTTCCTAATCAGTATTGCCACTCCTCTTGCCCCCGTAGAGAACCCAGCATGCGCCAGTGTCTTGTATGCCCCGCGGCCGATAAACCCACAGAGAGTCCCCTTTAGGTGTGTTTCCTGCAGTAAGATGACATCCGGTTTCAGTCGTTTAAAATACGTCACCCCCAATACCCTTTTAATTTTGTTGCCCATCCCGTTCATGTTCCAGGAGAGGACCGAATATATCCCCATGTTAGGTGTAGCCATCTTGTCGGTATACTGTGTCTGTCCTGCTAGTTCGGCCGTCTCCACCACCCCACACCAGCCGTGTCTGTGTTTCTTTGATAACTGCCTGCTCACTATGATGCCATTTAATGATGTAAAAAAAAAACGTCCCCCTACCCCCATCTCCACCCCCCCATACTCCCCCATCTTCCAACCGACTATCCCTTGGGTCAACAGGACCAACTGTGTCGTGTGTGGATTAGAGAGGTCTGTCGCCCTCCCCCCCGAACTCACCCTCTCAAACTGGTCCCTGCCCTTCTGGGCTCTATTTACATAGATCTGTCTGCCACCAGTCGGCTATCTGATGTTAAAGCCTGCTCACCGCTAGTGGTTCTTATTATCTTTCGGGCAGGGATATCCCGCATCAATTACCCCACACAAAATAAACAATCCTATCCCTCCAAAAACAACAAAAATCAAGGGAAGGAAAAAGAGAAAAAAACAAATTTGGAAAAGGATATACAGCACACGTGGGGCGGCGTGCAATCTCCACTGTCTCTAGATTGTCCTACAGTTCTCCGGGCCAATTTCAGCACATCCTTCTTCCGTGCCTGCTTGCGGTGTCTGATTGATCATCTAGGTCGCTGTATGTGTCTCAGTCTGGTTCTCCAGGAGGTTAATGTTCTGTAACAATGGATGCTCACCCTCCGAGTCTGTCATGATATCTTGATCTGTAAAATCCGCAGAATGTTGTCGTACCATGTCCTCGGTCCGTGATGATCTCATGGGTTTCTCCTTTTGATGTAAGCTTTCTGAGTCGGAGGCCTGAGGTGCTGATCCTGTTATTCTCCTGCTACGATATGGCGCCGCTCTCTGAGTTCCGCTGCGTGCAGTCTCCGTATTTCTCCCTCTAAGCCGTCATGTTTTGGACTTGGCACTGTCCCTGGAAGAGATCCTCCCCAAGAGCGCCAGCACACCGCCTGATGTCCTCGGCAAGGGGTGCTCCTCCAACAAGTGCCATGCCTCCTCTGGAGTATTGAAGAAGAGCATCCTCTCTTGATAGATCACTTTAAGTTTGGCAGGGAACAAGAGCATATATGTGATTCACATTTGGCATAGCTTGTCTTTTAGAGAATCAAACGTTTTGCGTTGCTTCTGTACCTCGCGGGAGTAGTACGGAAACACCATTATCTTTGCGTTGCCCAAGCGAATGTCTCCTTGTTGCCTGAACTCCCAGAGAATGAGGGGGCATATCAACAAGGGCTTCATCTCTGCTTTTTTGGCTTTAAAAGCCAAAAAAGCAGAGATAAAACTAGCACCCTATCAACAACAGGGTGCTAACATGAAAATTCGCATGTTAGTTCCCTTTTACTCTACGCTTCCCCTTGCATCTCTAATGAGATGCAAAGGGGGCGTTCCAGAGTAAAATAAGAGGAGAAATGTCGCTAAGCGACATTTCTTCTATTATCAAGAATATCGCTAACCCTATTAGAGACAAAAAAAGCAGCGCTAACCGCGGTTAACGCTGCTTTTTTACATCTGGTATTTTTCTGACTTAGCCATGATATCCTATGGAAGGAGGATATCATGGCTAAGTTTGCCTGTCCCTATCAACACGGTAACGTGAGATTATCGCTGGGTTTCCAGCGATAATCTCACGTTAGCCTGTTAGCGTGAGGATTTTTATCGCTATTGAGATAAGCGTTGCTAATAGCACGCTATCTCAGAGATAAAGATTCACGCTAGCCACCGATAATTATCCTAGCGCTAAATGCGCTTTGCGATAATCATCGCCGGTTGTTGTTGATATGCCCCGAGGTCTCTATCTTGGTAGTTCAGAAACCTCACTATCAGTGGTCGTGGGGAGGTTCCCGGCAGCGGTTGTGCTCCGGGTATTCTGTGTGCTCTTTCAAACACAAAGCATGGCGAGAAGCGGGTGTCAGGGAATGTGTCCACCAGCCAGCGTTGCAGGTAGGCCCCAGCATCCGCCCCCTCAATGGCCTCTGGAAATCCAAGAAAACGGAGATTATTCCTGCGCGCCCGATTTTCTGCATCATCAACCCTCCAGACCACGTCTTTCATGGCCGCTGATAGGGCTGTGACCTCATTCCTGAGAGCAGTGGTGGTGTCTTCAACCTCTGATATACAATGTTCCACCTGCGTCACCTTCTCCGACATTTTACGCAGGTCTTGGCGAAGTAAGTTAACATCAAGCTTGATCTCGTCAATCTTGCCCTCTAGGGCCTCCCTGGAGGATTGTATCGCTTGGAGGAGGACACTGTTATCCGGTGGGCCCGCCGATCCGGCAGGAAGGGGATCCCCGATCTGCAAGGGTTTAGTGAAATTGTCCATCTTCCCCTGTTTCTGTGTTTGGAGTCCTTATCTCATGTCATCTAGATCCACCACCCTTATGGGTCGAACGATCACCGCTTGTTCAAGGCACAAGGGCCCCTTTTCCAGACACTATCCTCAGATGTCGCTGCACTATGGCTCGTTGAGAGCTGTTGCCCTCCCTGGGTGCTCATCTCTGGTTTTGGCTGTGGTTCCCACCCCCTGTCACTCTGTGGGCGGGGGGGGGGAAAGGGAGGGTGTAGGTTTTCCACTCACCACTTTCTTTCTCAGTGTCCAACCGCCTCATCTTTGGTCCTGGGACCTCTCCGGCACCTCTTGTACATATGACCCCTTCATCCAGTGCCCCTCACTGCTCGGTGATGTTGTCTCCGTGTACCTGCAAGTGCTGATATGGTCAATGAGGGAGCAGAAGCCTCTGCGACCACCCTGACACAATATGACGCTCCCGCCTGCTACCAACAGACACCAGGGTTACTTTATTATAAAAGGGGGCTCATTGCCACACTTCTGCCTCCTTCAGCCAGCCACCAGGTCTATAGCCTCAGTCAGTGCTCTTGCCTCTCTGTACCCCCCCCCCCTGTGTCTCCACTGATTTCAGCCGGGGGGGAGGGGGGACTCTCTCCTTCTTCTCTGCCGCACTGGCGAGAGTGGAACCTCGGTGGGCGTCCACACCTCTCACCATCTCAGGGTCCACCGGCTCACCGCTGCTGTCTCCAGCGCTGCAGCGTCTCCCCTTTGCTCAGATGACCCGTCCGCTGGTAGGCGCTGGTTCAAAGGTGTCTGCGTTTCTCTCCAGCCACAGCACCTCTGCCAATACTCCCCGGGTATCAATGCAGGCGGTGTTGGCCATCTCTGCGCGAGTCCGTCTCAATCTCTGTAGTGCGGAGCTATGCCTTGTGTCCTCCCTCAGCCTCACAAACTCGAGCCGCTTCACCGCACCCCCAACGGGCGGGGGAGCTCCAGAGAGGTCTGGGGGGACACGGTAAGAGTGACGGGGACACCCACCGCACTCCTCAGCTGCACGCCCTCCTCCTCGCCCGCCTCGTGTTTTCTGCCCGTACCTTAAGGCACCCTATCTCCCGCAGCAACTGCCGGCCTCACAGTCCCGATCGGACCACCGCCATTTTGTCAGCTGCGTGAGCTCTGCTATTAGTCGAGCCCTACGCCTCCTCCGGGGGATTTCCACAGGTACAACCTCCCCGCCGCACAGCCCAGACGTTCCAACACCTCGTCTGTGTGTTTTGCGGCTCAGAACACAGATGTGTGTCTGTAATATTTCAGGATCTCCTTGTTGGCCCACGGAGCACTGGTCGGACACTTCTAGTCCGACATGCTGCTGGCCACGTCCCCCCTCCCCATTTGACACTATTAAACATGAAAACCTGATTGCTATTCTTCAACACAGGATGGGATTAGCGGGCCCTGTCTTAAATTGGTTTGCTTCTTTCTTACATAACTGTACCCAAAGAATCAAAGTTGACCAATCACTTGCGGCCAATACCCCGATCACGAATGGAGTACCTCAAGGTTCTGCACTCTCTTCCACACTCTTCAACCTTTTTATGGAACCTCTTTCCAATATTCTGAACAAATCAAACATTCAATACCATATGTATGCTGACGACACCGCAACTTTATCTGAAGACCTCCTCTCCTGAAGATATAAAAACTCTTAATGATGCACTTTGGAAAACACAACAGTAGCTAACACATAATCATCTGTTGCTAAATTTCCTGAAAACAGAATTCCTTCTGATTTCCCCCCCGCAACCACTCGGCTCCTACCCAAGATTGGATCAAACAACCCTCTGCTCTCAACTGCACCCTGCATGTTGTTGACTCTTCTAGATCTTTAGGTATCACCCTGGGCAAATACCTAAACATGCAAGCTCACATTAGTGCCACTATTAGGGGTGCCAATCATCAGCTCAACACCCTAAGGAAAGTCAAGCCATACTTGCCTCCGGAGTACTTCCAGACAGCTGTCCAATCCCTAGTTATCTCACGCTTGGAATATGGGTTGGTGACACTTGCAGGCCTTCCTAAAGCAAGTCTGGCTCCGCTTAAAGCCACCCTTAACTTTTCGGCCAGACTCATCATGGGTTCCAGAAAACATGACCTTATCACTCCAGACTTAATTCAGCTTAAATGGCTATCCATTGAAGCGAGGATTCGCTTCAAGATTGCTTGCCTGAGGCACAAAGCGATTCACTATTACAACTTTGTCGACCTAGCAACAAAACTTGAGTTATCTGGCTCGAGTCAGAACTTAAGAAGCTCAAATACTCTACTTTTGAAACCACCCAAATTCAATGAGAAAAGAACTTACAACCGTGCCTTCTCGGGTCTTGCTCCTAGAATCTGAAATGCTCTTCCTCCCGAGATCAGATCCAACCCTTCAACTACCTCTTTCAAAAAACATGTCATGTGGCTAATACTGAACGACCATATACTGCAATAGCTCTGATGCCATCTTTAATCTACTCCCTTCGCCAGCTGAACAATCTTTATGTTTTTGATTGCTCTCAGTTTGTTATGTTTTCTCTTCACAGGTCCATTTTGATGGATCACCTGCTTTAAGTTTTTAGTAACTTTGTGTGTTCTATTTTGTACCGACCCTTGTTTTAAAACTCTTGCCTTGTACCCTCCTTTGTACAGCACTCTGATACCCTTTTTTGGGTCATGTTCGTACTTTATAAATAAATAAATGAATAAATAAAATAAACAAATGTATGGTGTGTAAATCATCTTTACAATTTACTACTTTCAAACGTTTCAGTTGACATAGATACTGGGGGCTTATTAACAAGCCTCTTGCACCACTTTTGCGTCACTTTTCCCATGTTGAAAGTGACGCAAAAGTGGCGCAAGGGGCTTGTAAATCTGCCCCTGTGTTTGCATCTTATCAGCTGGTTCAATTAACACTCTATCTGGCATTTCCTGGTGTGCCCCCAATATCTTGGTAAGTGTGGTTTCGTTTCTTTGAATTTTGTTTCATTGCAATAGATGCTGAAATGTTTGAACATAAAAGAAATGTTGCCCTTCTGTTTAGTCACCTGGGTCTAAAGGAGCAACACATTTTTGATAATTTAAAAGAGGTTGACCTCCTCCTTCTGGTGAGTTCAATGACTGAGATGTATATACTGAAGCTGTAACCAGATTTACAAAAAAACTAATGGAACAACCCAATGTTTTATTGGAAAGATAAAAAAAATTCAGGCGTAAACAGAATCAAGTTGAGTTAGTTGAAGAATGAATTTCAGCACTGAGAAATTTAGGGGTATATTCTCAAGAACATGTGATAATCATCGCAAATTTAGCTTCGCAACTCTTCACATCGCAGTCTATCGTGGGAAAACAACCCTGTGTTAACGTAGGATTCTCAGCCTGGCGGCACCATGCGATAGTCTCACGATAACCCGTCAAATGTCCACGTTAAAAGCAACGCAACGCCAAACAAATGTGAAACACCAACGCGAAAAAAGCAGCGATGTCCCAAATTGCGATACAAAATTCAGCGATAACCAGCGACAGCCCTGCAATTCCCACTCCTCATGAGGGAAAATGCACCATAAAAATAGTCAAAATAAAAAGTACATAAATAAACTGTGTAGCACCATGGATGTACCCGGACCGAGTGCAGAGGACAACTCGAACCCCACAACCCCCATAGACAACCATGCCGGGACCTCGGGTCAGGGAAAGGCAAGGACAAGAAGAAGAGGAAGACGTGGATCAGAGCGCCATAAAACAGGATACTGATAATGGAGGTGATAGAACATCATCAACCACTGTCCGTCACCTACACTGTGTCATTGCCAACAGAAAATGGGACATGGGAGTCCATCCTGGACAAGGTGAATGCAGTCGGAGTGCTGAGGAGGACAATGGAAGAGGTCAAGAGGCGCTGGAATGATGTGAAGCGCAAAACCAAGCTGAAACGCGCCAACAACCAGAAGCTAGAAATGCAGACTGGAGGGGGGTGTCCAGCGCAACAGGAGAAGCTGTATGAGATGGAAGAAATGGTATCCACAGTCATCAGTGGGGAGACGGTGGCAGGAGTTGGGGGAGCCCACACTGCCCAACAAGACCTGACACAACAGCAACAGGGTGAGTAATGAGCAGGGACTGAAAGGGACGGGGGGAGATGGGCACAATGGCACACATGCACAATTAAGTACAGCACACTGCACACCCACAATGACTCTGGAGCATGTCCCTGATCCCCTCGCCACACTGCAGCACACCTAGGAACATCAAGTAGGCCCCCGTCCATCATGTGCCCAGAGGGGGTCCGTCCCACACACCACCAATCACACAACCAACGCAAGTGACACAGCATGACCAATAGCATTGACGCAGTCAAAATGCCATGAAACGTTGCATGCAACGACACTGAGGTGGCTGAGTGTGGACCAAATCCGTAAAGGAGCAGGACACACTCTGACACATCCACGTGCACAAACAACCCCTGACGTCAGTAACATCTGCGGACAGAACATGCCCCAGATGACCACATCCCACCAAGAGACCAATGTACCAAAGTATGCAACATCTCAGCACCGTAGAGGCACATAATTCAAAGGCACACCACATGAAAGGGATAAGGGGCAACAAAATCAGAGCTGTAGGGGTGATTCCCCCAAAATGCAGCACAAACACTTCTTGCAGAGCACACCAACATTGACAACAATGTGGTTCAAACCGCAATACGTCCAAAACAGAACAGGGGACACAAGTGGGGCCGCTAGTCCGTAGAAACGGGCCAATCCCTCCTGGCATGGCAGGGAAATGTGAGTTGAAAATGGCAAAGTACAAACACACATCGGTGATGTCGTTGAAAAGTCCCCTGGCCCGCCTCAAATACTCAGAACCTCACAGACAGTCACAATGTCCAGTGCCATGCAGTCTGTATGTATACATGTACAATGCAACAACATGCATGTCAACACAATCTTAACATGCATCTCCCCTTCTCATGGCAGAGTGACAATCAACCCCTCCTGCAGTGCAGACCAGACAACTTCTCAGTGATGCTGATGAGGACCTCCACATCTTCGCAACACAACAGGTCCTGGACATCCACGGCAACCCACCTCCAGGAACAGGGCAGCCTAGCTGCATCCTGGAGACCCCACCCCCTGCACAGACCACGCACATGTGGTGGCACATACCACCACGTCTGGTTCCCAGCACCTCACCCAGGCACACATCGCATTCCAAGGCCAGGTGTTAGACTGCAAGAGGGAGGTGGCTGTACAGGTGCGGGTGGGGGTCGAACTCATGGCAGCCGAACTAGATCACATACGCGGGTGTCTAATTCCCATCAGGGACCACTTACACTCAACAACGGACACACACACTGCGATACAGACACACGCATCTGCACATTTCCAGTACTGAACCACGCCCAGAGACACGGGATGATCATACACACCAGTCCACTCCTCTAACGTATTGAGGGGGGACGACAGTGCTACATTTCCAAGGTCATACCCACTGCCCGGGGTGACTAGGTTGCATCTGCTATAGACCGCACAATGTAGTGTGGCAGGGCCCGGGGCCACCATGCATACGTAATGAGCATATGGACACACTGTGGTAGTCAGTTGTACTGGCTATGGGCACGTGCGCCCGGCCATTGTTTATTACCAGGCTCACATGACTAGTGACACCTTTGCTGGATGGGTGTAGGGTGAGTGTGATCCATCCCTCAGGGAGTGGTTGGAGCTGTTAACAACCACAACAGTGATCACCATTGTAGCGGGAACAGAAAACACCCACATAACACAAACAATTGCGAGGCATCATGGTGGTAGCCGGAGCTAGTTCAGAGGTCATCCAATATCCAGTCATAAGGTTCCGTGAGTTGCAGTGCACTGAGGTCGGGGCACCAGAGCTGAGCGTGCTCATGTGCGAAATTGTCTCGGATTGTATCCCTTGATATATCCCTGCTGCAGCTGCCGTCGGGTGTGTCACACTTGCCACATCTCCCCCAACATCTTTCCAGGTCCTCCACCCTGCCTGAGGTGACAGTTGCATCTGCAGTCCACAGCACAATACCCAGTCATAAATCTGGAGGTGTAGCTGGACTACCACCTCCAGTCTGCATTCCTGCCTTCTGGTTGTTGCCTCATGCCCTCCCATTGTCTGTGCCTTCTCCCGTCCGCACACTTGCAAAATCTTCCTCATCATAGTCCCAGGTCTTCCCCACTGCATGAGGTAACATTGTTGCGTGAGCTGTCCACAGCACAGAATTGAATCAGAACCGGTCCATTAGTTGTGGTGCACAGAGTTAGTTGCCACGGATGCAGTGCGGCCGGCACAGGCACACCGCCACGGGACGGTGACTTACGGAGCAGTGAGATAGGGACACCAGAGCTGAGCGGGTCCTCGTTGATGAGTGAATGTCGCGGAGGTGTTCTTCCAGGGCCTGATGCAGGGGGCAGAACCAAGCAGACACAGGCAATATGGAGGAGATGAATGCTACAGACACATACTTGACAGCAAGTCAGTATCGGCTACATGATGGTGATGACAACATCCGGGCCATAGACTCACATGCCACCAAAGTTCAACCAGAGAGTGTCCATGGATTACAGGGCACAGAGTTAGTGGCACCAGTGCTGAAAGGGGATGCAGTCTGTGATGATGCGTGTACAATGGCATGAAATCTGCCAGAAATAAATCATGTCTCAGTTCCACATGTGTGACCCACTTGTCCGCAGTGTAGTCCAGAGCCATCGCTCAGCAGGGGCCCACAGCCACGTGTCATTGGCTTGCGATGCACAGAGTTAGTGGCACTAGAGCAGTTGTTGGTAGTGTTCGGTCACCTCCGTAACGATGATCCTTTTTTCCTCCGCACTGAACTGCGTCTTCCTCTTACTCCTCTCCTTGCGTACAATGGTACATACTCTGAAATATATAAATCAAGACTAAGTTCCAAATGTGTGTCCTACTGGACACACATTTGGAACTGGCAGTGTGAGCCGAAGGCAGTAGTCAGCAAGGGACCACAGACAGGTGTCGTGCGGATGCTATGCACAGAGTTGGTGGCACCACATCGAAGGGAGTATAGTGAAATACAATCAGCCATGATTATGTACTCTGCCACTGTCTAATCAAGACTCAGTTCCAAATGTGTGACCTACTTGTCCACTGTGTATGCCGGTGGAGTATGTCAATGAGAAAGGAGGACTGAGGGCCTTGCTCGAGGAGGCCGTGATGGTCTGAGCAGGCTGCCAAGGTCACGGCCTCAGGCTTGGAGGTTGCATCTGCACGTGGTGGGCCCTCCTTGACACACGCCGGTGTCGGCAGGTGAGCAGTGAGGCCTGGCTGCCCAGGGGCAGGCAAGATGGGCTCGGGGACCAGTGGCCCAGGGTACAGCTGTCGCACAGGATCACAGAAAACTCCACTCAGGACGACGGCGTCGGCCTCACGGTGGGGTGAGAGGCGCCGCCCTGGTAGAGACATTAGGCATTCCGAAGAGAACCACGCCCAGGTCTATGTGCTTTTTTTTCACACCCTTACTCTGGCCTGGCGTACGCAGGGCGTACCCACTCCGCTCACGCTTACAGGGGGGGACTTAACAGGTTACATTTCTGCGATCTTCCCTACTGGCTGGGATGACACGGTTGCGTCCACTGGCCAATACACTCCATACACCAGCGGTGTATGTAGACATGGATATGGGTGTGGTCTGCATACTGCAGTCTGTCCAGCACATCCACGCCACACTTGGCAATGTGTATATACTCATTCATGGGTCACTTGCCTCCTTCGCACATGCCTGGTGCCCACCTCTCTACACTATCTGCTATGGAGTGTCTGATGTGCCATGCCGTTGGGGGCTCCTGTACATGGCTAGCCCAGGTTGCCACAGTAAGTTGTGCTGTCGTGTCTGGTGGGTTCTTACAGCTGAAGTTGAACCACTATTGAAAATAAAAGGATGAAGGCCCAGAATTTGAAGTCAAGATCGGCAAATTAACTTTGAGCATGAGGCATCTGTTACAGTAATTTCTGATGTGTTATACAACCAACACTGGTCAGATAACATACCACTTCCTCCCACTGATATCCTACCCAAAGAGTTTGGGGATCAAGATATTGAGATGTTGGGGTACTCTTGGATGATATGATGTGTCTAGGAAGATGTATCAGAACCAAAGTGAATGTGGCCCTAAAAGGGGAAAATATTATTGGTTGGCAGGATCTCGAAAGGATGGGTCTCAAACTTGTTCCCGGATTGGACAATCCGGTCCAATTGAATGATACATGTGTTCAATTCAATTCAATATTTCTTCATTAGATCTTTAAAGAAAGATCATACAAGAGCAATACAAACAAAGCAAGGAACAACAGCATAAATTAAGATACAAAAACATGAATACAAATAAAATCACAGTGCAATGTCACACTCCAACTATCCCTCCATAGACTTTCTACTGCTATAGATGCTCTCAAGAAAGATAAGACACTAAAACAAATCTGATAATTTCCTAACAACTGTAAATACAATAGGCCCTCTCTGCACTTTTTAAAAGCCATTGATTTCACAATATGCTTAATAAATAAATTAAAATGTTCCTATAAAATGTACAAAATAAAATAAAATGCAGCAATGACTGAACTGCCGACCCATGAAGAAGGGGCAGGGGAGCAACTTAGAACCCCATACCTTATCCCACTCAGGAAAGCACAAGTAGTGCCAAACTGTGCCTGACCTAAAGTGGAAAAGGAGAGACCTCCCCCAGTGTGTAAGCTCCAAATTTAAATATGGGGCCTATACTCCAGCTGATAAACAAACTAAAAAATCACACATAGAGTTCTGTTGTAGAGCAATATCAATTCTTTGGGAAGAGCCATCTCTGAAAAATGGGATTTAATCCTCCTATTAACCATCTTACAAATAGACTCTGGTGCCATTAACAATTCCTCCAGGCCAATATCAGTGAGAAACTGGTTAATATAATTTAACCAGGATATGGACAAGCCCTTATCCTGACCAAGACAATCAAGTATAGCCTCTCTATTGAAAGTGACATTTTCATTTGGCCATACACTCACCCACAACAATAGAGGGGCCATCTTCATAAAATCAGAAATTTTATCCAAATGGAGCTCAGAATACATAATATAATTGGAACTGGAGGATGGTAAATTCCTAAGCTGTCTACAGATCCTACTTTCCTCCATCTGTATGGCAGAGGAATTATGATAACCCCACACCTCTGCTCCATAGGTATCTCTAGGAGCACATTGCAATCTGTAGATCTTATGATAAGGTAATATAGTACTCCTTCACCCTTTCCAAACAAGATTGGATAAGAACATGCTGCCCTACCTAATTTTACTTGTGTGGTATTCACCTGCTGTTGCCAGGAATTACCAGCATCAAATTTATATTCCGAAATAACAAAAATTACACACTGAGGCTAAACATTGTTTGTGCACCACCAGAGAAGATAAACTTTTCTGTCTGGGGCCACAGGCCATTTATGGGATTTTCCAAAGTTCGTTTTCATATCTAGGTTGCTAAAAAATGTAACAAATGAGTCAACCAAAGAGCGCAAAGCATATGGTATCCTGGCCATTAATATTACATCAGTGGCATATAATAAGGCCGGAACAGCACAATTACCAATCCAAGGGACATCCTTGGTTGAAACGGTCAACTGATTTGAAAGATCATTAATATAAATAATGAAAAACAGGGGTGCTAAAACGCACCCCACTGGATAAATGGAAAACATACGATAATTCCCCAAACTGTCCATACTACACCCTGGCACTCAGATTTTCATGCAAAAAATGCAGGAAAATTAACAAGCGTGACATCAAGCCCAAGATTAAGAAGCATCAGCCACAATTTGCTTCTGTTCATCCGATCAAAGGCTGATAACAAATCCATGAAGGCCAGGTACAGTGGGCAGCGCCTTGAAACAGTGTACTTACTAATTATCAGATGTAAATTCAGACACTACTCCACCGTACCCAGCCCAGCATGGAAGCCATACTGAGGGGTCAACACAATTCTATTATAATTGGGCCACTCCTTAAGCCGGTTAAAAATAAACCACCCAGAATCTTCACAGAGCTATTAATCAGTGCTATAGGCCTATAACACGATGGGGGATCCTCTATCTCCTTTATTAAACATTTGCAATATAGTGGAAATGGTCTTGGACTCAGGAATCTGTTACACAAAGAGTTATTGAAAACATTTAACAACAGGGTGCCTATGAATCCACATTACTTTGAATAGATTTAAGGGACTCCCATCGGGAGCCGGGACCTTGCCATTTAAACTGGATTTAATGGTAACCTCAACTTCCTTGAGATTAACCTGAAAAGTCGGAGAACCGACTAACCTCTGCCTGCATGCTGTATCCTCAGGCAAGTAGTACTTTTCAGGAAAGTGCTTTACCCAGTCTTGCCCAGAGAAATTACCCATCAAAAGTTGGTTTGAAGGGGCATCCAGCTGAAGGAATCGATTCACTATATCCCAAAACACCTTACTGTAATTACAAGCAGCCGCATGCTCTAGGGAGTCCCAACCATTTGTAAACAAGGCATGCTTCCTCTCTTTTTCAACCAACATACACTTTCCTCACATTTCTCACAGCCCTTACATCTCCTGGGTTGCTAGACAGCACCTTCCTTAAATGCCCACAGAACAACTATTTTCAAACCATCAGGGGTGTTCAGGCACTGGAGTAGCAGGCTTCAATAAGTGACCTCTAATAGCATCACATAAAAGCTGAAAACAATCAGCAAGAGTATCCCCCAAAACACTACTTAAACAGTCCAAAAACATTGGTAAAAACATTTTGGGACATATTATCATGCCCATTATCGCTGGTTTAGCAGCCGTTTTCGGCCGAAAAACGGCAATGATTTCATCGCAGTATTATCAAGGACACGCTAACAGGCTTTAGCACGTGTTTCCTTGTTCTAGCACCCGTTTTACTAACGCCTTGCATCGCATCGCTAATGAGATGCAAAGTAGGCAATCCTCACATAAATTCCATGGGAATACATCGGTAACGCAGCATCGCGATATTTACAACTATGCCCCGGACCTGCATAGCGACAATTAAAATCGCGCTAAGCCCCCCTTAACTCTGGAATCTAACGTCTGCAAAATTCCTGACTTGGCTATATTATCCGATGGGAGGTGGATTGTCAGGCTAAGTGTACCATGTCGTATTAGCAAGGATTTCCTATCGCTGACTTTTTATCACTGGGTTACATGCGATATTCCTGCATTTCCCCGCTATCGCTGGAAATATTATCGCCTTGGAGATAAACGTTGATAATAACGCGCTTTCTTGGCGATTAAATCCAGTGATGGCCGGCAATAAGGAAAAGCGCGCTAAACGTGCTTAGCGATAATCATCGCTGTTTGTTGATAATATGCCCCTCTGAGTAAGGCATGCAAAGTAGCCTCCGGATCCTCAAGAAACCATCTAACCTTTAGCCCATCCCTGGAATGCTTATTAATGTGATCACCCTCTATTGGAGGTTTATTCTTGCACCAGTGGAAAGCCAGCACTTTTGAAAGGGCATAATGACCACCCCATTCGGTTTCAATAACCTCCCCATCAAGACACCGCAGCAGCAAATGTCAAGAGACAAAAATATAATCCATAACGGAACCGGATCCGATACCCCTACATATGGGCTTGCAGGACCCAGTGCCTAGAAAATGTTCTAAAACTTCAACCAGATCCAACATAGCAATTCATCTTTCAACTCCTGCCCTCCAGCATCCCCTGGGGTACAGACAGCCGAGCACACACATCCAAGTTCCCCATATCCATCCCCTAATTTGGCATTAAAATCCCCACATAACAGGAGCTGTATCTGAGATATTTACCACCCTCCGTGATTCTAAACCCACAAGAAAATCAAAAAGGTCAACAACTGCAAGAGGAGTCATTATTATAAAAATGAATCAAATAAAACAAAAAGCACTTTGCTTAATTTCTATCTGCAAAACTTGAAACGGTTGACTGGCTGTGTCCCCTTTTGAAACCTCCACCGTAAAATTCTGCTTAATCCAAATAGCCAGACCTCCCTGTGCCCTCCCATGGGAGGAAGTCACCGCTGGAGTCGAATAACATACATAACTCCTGCACATATTAGGGGAGGTAGCCCAAGTCTCCTGCATAACAACTACATCAAATGTATCAATGAACGTGACCCAATCGGGATTAGTGACGTAGGGGCATATTAACAAGGGCCGGCGATAAATATCGCACAGCGCTTGCATATTTATCGCCGGCAATCTCTGGAATTTATCGCCCGGTTAGCGCATTATTAACAACGCTCATGGCCGAGGCAATAAAAAATCCAGAGATAGTGTGGATATCGCCGTTTTCCATGGTGGAAAATGGCATTATCCTAGATGATAGGGCCTGTGGTCTTAGCCACAGAATCCACCCCCATGTTAAGTATGCCTTAGTCAGGAATTTAACAGACGTTAAATTCCTGCATTTAGGCATACTTAACGCGATTTAAAAAATCGCTACCCTTCCTTGTTAATATCGCGAAGCTGCCTTCGCGATATTTACCCTGGTTGGTTTCACAGCCACGCCTACTTTGCATCTCATTAGCGATGCAAAGTTAGGCGTGCTGGAAATGGGCGCTAAGTCAGCAAGACACGCGATAGCGTGTCTTTGCTGATTAGGCGATGAAATTACCGCCGCTTTTTGTCCAAAAACGGACGCAAAAGCGGCAATAATTTCATATCGCCGCCTTGTTAATATGCCCCTTTATCTTTAAGCCCCACCACGTTTCAGCTAATAAGAGAAATTTAATTATCTCGAGTTACTCCCCCAGGAACCAAGCCTTAGTCCTGGACCACATCCTCTGCTGTACCTTTTAGATGCCCATTTATAAGCATGCTATGTCCCTGTAGGCAAATATTTTCTGAGGAACCCTGGATAGCTAACGGAGTAGCAGAGTAACCATGGGGCATATTAACAAGGCGGCGATATGAAATTATCGCCGCTTTTGCATCCGTTTTCGGGTGAAAAGCGGCGATAATTTCATCGCCTAATCAGCAAAGACGCGCTATCGCGTGTCTTGCTGACTTAGCGCCCGTTTCCAGCACGCCTAACTTTGCATCGCTAATGAGATGCAAAGTAGGCGTGGCTGTGAAACCAACCAGGGAAAATATCCCGAAGGCAGCTTCGCGATATTAACAAGGAAGGGTAGCGATTTTTTAAATCGCGTTAAGTATGCCTCAACGCAGGAATTTAACGTCTGTTACATTCCTGACTAAGGCATACTTAACATGGAATTGGATTCTGTGGCTAAAACCACAGGCCCTATCATCTAGGATATGTCCACACTATCTCTGGAATTTTTAGCGCCTCGGCGATGCGCGTTGTTAATAACGCGCTAACCGGGCGATAAATTCCAGAGATAGCCGGCGATAAATATGCAAGCGCTAAGCGCGCTTTGTGATATTTATTGCCGGCCCTTGTTAATATGCCCCTAATTTGGGTCGAATTTGTAGATTTACAGTTTGCAATAGAACCACAATAACCTAAATCAAGATTCTCACACGGACTTCATGGGGCATGTTATCTACAAACTGCGATAAATATCGCAAAACGCGCTTAGCTCATTTTTCAGTATCGCCCTCTATCGCTGAATTACCTTGCCCTGTTAGCGGCGTATTAGCAACGCTTTGCTAACAGGCGAAGTCCAATCCAGCGATAGACTGCAATAATCCTCATTAGCGTATGAAATCCAGCGATGATTTCACAGCGCTAATGAAAAGCTTGGTAATAGGGGAGTGTGTACTTAACCCTACAATTCACCTCCCATAGGCAATAATGCTGTTAGGTTTTAATTAGGTGTTAGGATCATGTGATAATGGGGGCTTAGCGCGCCTTTTCTCATCGCAACGCGGGTCCTGGGCAGTGTTGATAATACAGCGAAGTTGTGTTTGTGACGTTTTTCAATGAAGTTACTTTGCATCTCATTAGCGATGTATATCGCTAAGATGCGTAGCATTAGGAAATCGGCTGCTAACATGTGCTGATGCATGTTAGCGCCGCCTTGTTAATAGGGCGATAAGAATATCGCCGCTTTAGCGGCAAAAAGTGCTGCTAAAGCGGCAATACTGCCCTTTATAATATGCCCCCATATATTCTGAAAACGTCAGTCCATCTCACTTAGATCTGACAGAAGCGCACACCTCAAATCCACGGGTCTTCCCGTATTCTGTTTCCCACCAAGTCCAGCCTTTGAGAAAAAATGTGGCCTCAAAAACGATGGTCTATAAAAAAAAGCCAAGTGGTAGAACTTGCACTTGACAGGTAGCTCTCTTAACCTCATGACAAATTCATTCACAGACTCTCCCGTATGCTGCGGTTGAGTATAAAACGTATGCCTTCTCATGACAACATTCACACTTTTCGCAAACCTTAGTTCTAAGCTTTTCCTCTCCTCAACATACATATCTTCAATGGGACTCCCCCCTGATTCACTGCTTTTGAGTAAGTATTTGACAATGCGTTGTCCTTCCTTCCCCGGAGTGCTCAAGAAATTGGCTCTTTTTTTTCTTGAACTGAACTCTAAACCATCAAGAGCCTCCAGATATTTATCAAACGGATCCACCCACTCCTCCCATTCCACTGGAAGAGCACCAGGTTGTGCGAGAAATAACTGTTGTGGAGTTATTGTTGATAACTCCATGACCACACCTATCCAGACTCCACCCCTGCAAAGGCACAAACAAGGACAATGTGAAAAGTTACTTCAAACAGAGCGTTACTGTTCCTATAATCCTGTTCCTTTGCTGCTGCAATACTGTTCCTAGATTACTGATACTGGAAACCTGTTCCTGCAATGCTGATCAAATATGTCTGTCCCTGAATCTCTGGCTTTCTCAGCAGATCCCTAGAGATATGACTCCTTTAAATGAGGTTGAAGATACAGGGGCAGATTTACAAGTACCTTGCGACACTTTTACGCCGATGTTGCGTCACTTTTGTGATGCATCGGCGGCGTAAACAATGCACCACGTTGCGACACATTTACAATGTGATGTATCTAGGGAGATGCATCAAGTTGTAAAGTCCTGCGCCACATTATACCTGCGTCAGGTATAATATATGCAGGGCTGGCGTTCCGACGCAAGAAAGCCTTGTAAAAGTGAAGCAGTGAAATCTACACGATTTCACTGCATCATTTCTATGACGCCACTGCGTCAAAACCTTACGCCTGGTTGAAGCAGCCGTAAGGAGTGATGCAGCGCAATCGGAATAGGCTATAACGCAGAGATGCGACAGTTTATTGTAAATCTGCCCCACGGTGTGCCCATCACCGAGTGCAGTCAGTGAGGCTAAAACTCCTTCCACAATGTCAATAACGTGGTAGATATGGTGTGCCCGTCACCGAGTGCAGGCACTCCCCCACAGATTACGAATTGATATCCATCAATAAACATCTGACTGTGGAATTTCCACTGTAGAGAACAGTCTTCCCCATCCTGCTTTAGAGGTGCACACGAGTATCTAGCAGCGTAGAAACAATGCTGCTCTTCAACTATACTTGTAAAAACTATATAATCCTTGCTTAAACAGGGCCCAAGATGTAACAATGTTAAAATTCAACACCGACCTACAAAAATCACATAATACAGGCCCTGATTTACAAAGGTACACTTACACTTTGGTTTGTGTAAGCTTGCGTTTGTTTGGAATTCGCAAAACTGCATTTTAATCGTAATTTTACCTGTGCGGAGACTCCGCAGTTGCCGTGGAGAACTCTGCATATAAAAAGATACGACATCCTATCTTTTCATTTTCGGAGTTCTCAGCCCCGACTGGGGACTCTGTGCACTTGTAAGCTTACAATTAAAATGCAATTTTGTGAATTCCAAACAAATGTAAACTTACACAAAAGTGTAAGTTTACCTTTGTGAATCAGGCCCAATTTTTTTTGTATATTTGCTATTGATTATTGGGAAGAGTATATCCACCTAACATCTCACAGACTTTCTGACCATAGTTCCTTTAAACTGATAATTTAGTTGAAAATGCTCGAAGTCAAAAGATAGGCGTCAGAGAGGATGCACTGTTGACGTTTCAGTCTCAATTGGCTAAAGAGTCCTCAGGACCATCATCAGGACTGAGTGTCGAAAACAAATCCAAAGGACAAAGCCCTGAGGAACCCAAAAATAAATTAGAAAGGTTGCAAAAACCACAAAGTTCAGTATTTCTTCAGATTATTTATCGACAGGGTCACAATGAAGCTGGCCGGCACCCATATTCCAGACTAAAAGAATCCTGAGAAACATCAGCCCATTCATCACTTGACATTGGCTCTACAAATGATGGAGCTTGTTACTATTGAAACATGAGCTTAAGGCATTCCCAAACATGCAAGATGGCCATCACCAAACCACGTTATGTCTTTTAAAAGTAAGTAGAGCATGTTTTCTGGCAAGTTTTCCAAACCTCGCAAGATGATCACCACAAAACCACAATAGGGAGAACCATAAACTTGATCAGTAAACTAAGTCCAGGACAGCTCAGCGACCACAGCCACTGGACATCTCAATGTTGAGTGCTCATTGACCAAAACGTGTCACCAGTGTAACAAAGTGAACCTTATAGAAGAAGACACACCACCAGGAAAGCGTGAGTGCTATATGCTTGAATGAACACCTAAGCCATAAACTGAAAGCAACTGCCAATCCCAAGGTCCTAATTCTACGCAGCATCATCTGGCATTCCAACATGGATTCCAAATTATGCACAGGTGACTTTCTAATTTAAGACACAACACCATGTGTTATAAGGGATGATGCCCTCCTGCAGTACATGACAAGGATATTGCAAGTCATGGCCTTGTGTGGTCAATCAATCAATCAATCACTGGTTTATATAGTGCACTACTCACCCGGTAGGGTCTCAAGTCGCTGAGGGGGGTTTGCGCAGCTCAGATGGGGTCATACAAAGAACCAGGTCTTGAGGTCTTTCCTGAATTGGTTCAGTGTTGGGCTTCGCTGAAGGTGAAGTGGGAGATTGTTCCAGGTCTTGGCTACAAAGTAGGAGAAGGACCTTCCACCAGCTCTGTTCCTGTAAAAGCATGAGACGGTGGCTAGGGAGAGGTCGGCTGAGAGGAGGTTTCTCTTGGGGGCGTGGGAGGAGAGGCGGTTGTTGAGGTACTGTGGTCTGATGTTGTGGAGGGCCTTATAGGCATGCGTGAGCAGCTTAAAAGTTATTCTTCTTTTGACGGGGAGCTATTGGAGGTTGCGAGGTGTTGGGTAATGTGGTTGTGTCATGGGATATTGAGGATTAGTCTGAATGAAGCGTTCGGGATGGTCTGGAGTTGGCAGAGGAGCTTTTTGTTGATTCCAGCATAGAGGGCATTGCCGTAGTCCAGTCTGCTGGTGATTAGGGTGTGAGTGACCGTTTTCCTGGAGTTGGAGGTCATGGAACTCCTCTGTGAACTGCAGTATCCTAATAAAAGTATTGCAAGGAGTACTTTATACCATATATATTTATCAATCTTATTTTGCTCTCAGATTACTATAGTTCACATGTAATTGCATTTATTTCATTATGCCACTTTCAAGTGACATTTCATATCTGTCTGGGGAGCACAGATGTCAGCAGGGTGTATAGTTACCAGTTCTTTACAGCATACATATTATGGGATTGGGCTCCACCTAGAGGCCTAGTACTCTCTCACCTGACCTCTGGGCTGTTTGGTGTATCAGTCTGCCTCCTTTAGAGCGCTTACATTGTATTATTGCATGTTGGAAATATTTTACACCTGAAAAATACACTGTCATTTGTCTACCTCATATATACATTGTACACAGAACTTCATTGTTATTTGTATTTTTTTTAGTGCAGGAGGGCTGTTGTAATGGTTTTGCCAGGGCTCAAGTGTGTGCTGTTACGACCACCAATACCACTCTCATTTCAACTACCACCACCATGACTTCCACCTTTACCATATCCACCATTATCACCAACAATCAATAGTCACCACAACATTTATCACATGAAAGCCATACCTTTTGGTTTTACAATGCTAATTTAGTTTTGAATTTGAAATATACTGTAGCCATATAGTTTTTCTGATAATACGTTACCCCTTTTTCAATCTACTCTTTAACAGGTTTGAGCTCTGGCCTGTCTCCACATAACCTTTCATCTAGTGTGATTTTTTTTTACCCCCAGTAGGATCCTTCGAGAACATAGATGCATCTTGCAAAAAAGACCCAAACCACAAACCTGTATAACATAAAAGGCCACTTTAGTAGGACAGGCTTGTAGTCAAAGTTAATTCTAGTAAAATATATTGAGACAATAAGCAACCTCACTAATAAAATGTTAACTCTTGACATCCCCCTCCCATAAACTCCCAACATTTGTAAGATTCCCGAATCCAAATCCCCATACCCTGCAAACATATTCTTTCATCTTTCAATCACACCCTTTCCCTTACATTACCCAAACTCTTCCTCTCTCACACCCACCCACTCATCGCCCAATGAAAATCCCCATCACCTACCTACTCCCCCCTCTGTGTCTCTCCTTGTCCCCCTGAGAGGTAGATACACCCACATCTGACTCTCCATCTCCCCTAAGCTGTGCCACCCATCAAAACCCTTGCTGGTGTTTCCCGCCCCACCACATTGCATTGCTTCACTCAAACATCATCAATGCTTCCATTTGCACCACAGCTTTTCTTTCCATGTGCTCGCTAAAAGCTCTCTCAGCTCCAAAATGTATAATGCATTTACCAACTTCGATAAATCAAGCCTATCAGAATAAAACATATGCCCTTCCTCTTTTTTATGTTCTTGTGAGACAAAACTATAACACCAAGAGACAAGCAAAATCTCCCAGGGGCATATTACCAAGTGTCCGTTTTTCGGGCACAAAGCGGCGATAATTATATCGCATTATTTACAAGGACACACTAGCGCGTGTTTCCTTGACTTATCTCCCGTTTTTTACACGCCTCGCCTCGCATCGATAATGAGATGCAAAGTAGGCATGGCTGTGAAAACAACATGGGAAAATATCGCGAAGGCAGCTTTGCGATATTAACAACGAGGCGTAGCGATAATTTAAATCGCGCTAACTCTGCCTTAACTCAGGAATTTAACGTCTGTTAAATTCTTGACTAAGGCATACCTAACACGGAAGGTGGATTGTGGGGCTACGGCTACGGCCACAGGGCCTATCATCAAGCTTATCACCGTTTTCCATGGAACATTACTGGAAAACCAGCGATGCTCCATGGAAAACCCCGCTATCGCTGGAATGTTTATCGCCATAGCGCTAAGCGTTGATAATACAGCGCTAGGTTGGTGATATATTCTAGCGATAGCCGGCAATATTTGAAAGCGCGCTAAGCTGGGGCTTGATAATATGCCACCTATTCTTTTATTTAGCTTATGCCTTGCTTTGTCCATAGCCGTGTGTTTTAATGCACCTCTCAAATGCTGACGTGGAACAAATTCCATCCACACAATGGTGTTTCCTGACCACCTGTTCCAAATTAACTGCAGATCTTCTTTCATGTCCTTAATTAATGTTAAACCAGATAGCCTAACTAAAGATTTTCACCCAGATGAATAACTAACATATCTGGACATCCCCTAGGAGAACAAAGTCATGCAAATAATAGCAACAAACCCTCCCCCCCACCCCCACCTCATTCCACTCTTCCCAAACCAGCTCGGAAGTCCTAGCGATCTGCTATAAATTTGCTGATCTGAAAACGGCATAGTCCACCAAATAAAAGATTGTCCCATTATCCAAGTGACCGTCTTGGCCTTGGTAAGTCCGCTAACACCTCATGTAGTAAATACAAAGAAAAACACATACATTATAGATTAACTACCAGTGTACACATGAAAGAAAAAACGTAGGGGCATATTATCAAGACAGGAGATACAATTATCGCCGCTTTAGCGGCAGAAAACTTCCGCTAAAACGGCGATAATGGGCTTGATAATATGCTCTATGGAATTTCAATTGAAGCTCAGGTTAGATGTCCTTCACCTCTAACATGGGCTTCAATTGGAATTCCATAGCGCATATTATCAAGCCCATTATCGCCGTTTTAGGGGCCGTTTTCTGTCGCTAAAGCGGCGATAATTTTATCGCCTGTCTTGATAATATGCCCCTTTGCTTCCTAAAATATCTGTATCAAAACTGAGAACACTAGCGCCCTATTCTGCGTTTGTCATGCCATGATAAACCCAACTTCTCTGTCTCTGTCGCCGTGCCTATTAGAAAGGAATGAGTACGATAACTTGTCCTGTCAAAATATAAAAAATTGACAATTATCCTCGTAACAGCTAACAAATTCAAGGACGTCAGTCTTAACCTATCCTCATGACAAGATAATTTCTCACATTTCTTAGCTGGGCCTTGCAAAAACGTTTCCCCACACTCTAATAGGGCAAATGTCTCTGACATATCCTTTGTTTAGCCAAACCCATCTGCTTCATCTCATCTGGTCTGTTTTTGATCCCCTTAACCAAATCCTTACACTGACCATATGAAAAAACCTTGCCATAACTTAAACCCACCCTTACAGATCAAAAACCCTTAAAGCTCAAAAAAATCTCTACATCATGACCAAACAAAAATGTTGCCCCTCGAAAGCATCATGACAACACCTAGCAAAGCAAAAAGCATTCTACCTAGAAGATCAAAGGTTAATGGTTCTCGTAACTGTATCCCACAACATCTCTCTACCCCATCCACACAAACGTCTTATCACTAGTTCTCCTCCCACAGGATCATATCTGGAACATAGTTTCCCGTAAAATTATATCCCCGCCAGTTTACTAGCAAAAGTAGTGTGCACCAAACCTTTGTTAATTAAGCTCATCACAAAGTGTATAATGTCACTTTCTCTGTTTCTCCCCCAAAAACCATAACCTTCACAACTCTTACAGCTAAATTGGAGAACTTCTTGCCATTCTTGTGTATGAGGCTGTTTTGAAGAAGGCAAAACTGATTTTCAGCCAGATCAGCCACCCTCATTCCCTCCCGGCCCAGATGCTCGATGGCGGTTCTGTCTTCTGTTCCACCGCTGCTGAGGCCAACATGTGAAATCGTTGCCACCGTGAATGAGACAAGGAATTTGCTATTTTATTGCTCATTCCAGGAACATGACTGGCTTTAAATACAATGCTCATTTGGAAGCATAGCAGCATAAAACATCTCAATAATCTTAGAACTCGTAAATCTTTTACCTTGTGTCTGAGGACCAGTTCTACCACTACCATATTGTCCACTTCAAATAGCACTGTCCTGTTACTCAATTCTTGTTCCCAAACAGCCAATGCAATCAGAAGGGGACATAATTCCTGAAATGCTATGCTCCGGCCTTGTGTCAAACAGTGGTCCAGCCATTTCTCAGCACACCACCATCCTTTCCAGAAAATACCAAAACTCTGTGCTCCTGCTGCATCAGAATTTTTTTTTACTTGCCAGAATGTGCTATCGTCCAAAAACCTAATGGAAACCCAATAAAAAGTGTCCAAAAAGGTACTCCAAATGTGCAAATCAGCTCTTGCTGCCATAGAAATGCTCACTCCATGATGAGGTTAGGAAGCTCCGGACACTGCAAAACCCAACCTCCTACAAAATGTCAGTCCCGCCCTTACAAATCTACAGGAAAAATTCAGGTAACCCAATAGTGTTTTCACAGTGGTCAAATCAACTTTCCTTTCCCCAGACACCCTTTCCAAGAAACTGTGAATTTCAGCCACCTTTCTATAAGGTAGTTTTGCCCACATGTTAACTGTGTTCAATTCATTACCCAGAAAATTCAAGGAAGTATTGCGAATTTCTGTTTTTCTTCTGCCAGTCTTATTCCCAAATCTTCTGCGAACAACTGGAAGCATTGCAGTGCCCTGACACATTCACCTGTCCCCCATCTAACAATGAATAAGAAGTCATCCAAATAATGACAAACCATGCAATGACCACTACTCTTTGGAAAGGCCCATTGTAAGAATGTGCTAAACATCTCAAACAGTGAACAAGAAATAGCGCAGTCCATGGGCAGACCCTTGTCATCATATATAGCTCCCCCAAATTGCAAGCCCAGCAATAAAAAAATTTGAAGGATGAACTGGCAGGAAGCGAAAAACAGATTTTACGTCACTTTGTGCTAATTCTGCACCCACTCAATGTAATCATTCACTGACAATCACTTAGGCCCAAAAAAAAATGGTGTATTAAAAGATATTCACCTTCAGCTTTATAAGGCACTACATCGAGAGGGGATATTATCAAATCAGGTAGAGGCTATTCCTAGAAACTTCCACCAATCCAGCCCTCAGCTCCTTATCAAGTGTATTTTGTACGAAATATGGCAGTTCTCTGGCTGATTTCAGATTGTCTCCCAACGTCGTGTCATAGGACCCGCTGGAAAATCCCACTGCAAAATTGCAACTTGTACCCCATCGGATTAAATTGCAGCCACCAAGATAAATTTGAGATGTTAATTGGTGTATGGTCCCATTGGAATAGGTTGGAGTTGTTGTCCTCTTGTTGGTTTCCACTGCTCCTCTCCCGCACCCTCATGGCCAAACATTGAACCAGAGGATGCCGACCAACACATCTGGAACATTCAAGCTTATATATGCAGAACTGTCTTAGACAGAAAACTCCATTAAAACCCCAGCATGCTCCTGTGTTGAGACCTTGCCCCCTGACTGGTATGCTCATCCCTTACTGAATGGGGTTGTATCGAAAAGGCCAATGAGTCACTGGCAGTCCACTTGCAGTCTGTGTAGTCGCTGGTGAATGTGTCAATGACATCAATTGCAACCATAACACAGTATCTATACCTCCCATCTATATCTCCCCATGGGTTGTCTGGATTCAAACTAAGACTGGCCATAAACTCCTCATTGTATCGTAACCAAGCATAACCCTCAAAACGCATTTGTGCCTTGCAAATTATATCCACATATTTTAACAAGGCAACCACCCTGTCACTATGCTTTTTACAATAAATGCTGGCATAAATAAGAAAAGCTAATGCCCAATTTTTAACATTTTTGGGTACCTGTGGGCATCTTGCTAACTCCCATTCCTAGGACCCTTTTTTCACCTGCAAATCTCTGTGAAGTAATTTAAAAACGTCCACATATTCATGTTTCCAAATTCTATCTTTTGTCTTCTCAGAGAAATGTGACCCTAAAGGCATTGCTAGCCCCATCTAAGCCACGTTTTGTCTGTAGTTAAAGTATCTTCTTCATGATTTTCTTTTTATTGCTCTCTTTGTCCGTGTCTTTCATATCTTTCTCATACTCACATTGCATTTCCTTATCACACATTACTTTCCTAATTGTTGAAATCTCCTCATCTTAATCCCCATACCTGCACTTTTGTGTTTTGATATTCGTGTTTCCTTGTCCTCAATTAGACCATCCTTTACCCCCACTGATTTTGTTGTAGGAGTCACATTGCGTTCTGTCCTAACATTCCACTCTGACCACCACTGCCCCTTACCTTTAGGTAATTCCTTAACGTGAGCATTAATTCCTGTCCTCCACCAGCTCCTTTGTCTTTGTCCTACACCTTTGTTGGTGCTCCTTCAGTCCAAAAAGGACTTCTAAAAGGCACACAACTTCTCTTCCCCCTTGTTATCTAATCTGACAACCTCACTTGCGCGTGCCCTAGTACACCCACCATGCCAAAGTCATGCAGTTCACCCTACTCCAATTCATCACTTTCTTCATCGTAGTCCAAAATCAAATTGTTGGCCCCAGCAACCTCATCAAAATCACTCCCACCCAGTCTCACTAACATCAGCATCACATATCCTCTATTCCTTTGAGTTCTTATGTAATTGCGTAGCCTTAAAGTCCCTCGATGATGGAAATACCACAGAAAATTTTTTCATGCCTTCAGGCCAGAGCCCCAGAGCCATAATGTGCTCTGCTGGCATCTGCATACTGCTATTGGCTACAAATAACAAGGACACTCTTGCCTTTTTCCCTAAGCTACTCAAGTGTAGGGAATCACTATCATTGCAAGGCCCAGTAGCCACCCCAACTCTTGCCGCCGGCTTTTATTCTGGCTCCTCCGGTATTCAGACTCACTATCCATTTTTTAGTCTGTGCTTGTTTCACTTCAGACAAACCGCCCCCAGTACCCTGCTTAATATCCAAATGAATCACATCTTGGGCATCTGAAATAGCAAAATTAGGCTTGTCTCATATTTCATACTGATTGGACCAATACTCCTCAATTTCCCCACTGTGGTTGGCAAAGTGAAATTTGTCATCATCCATGAACCTTCCTTTTTTAAAATCCTTTTCATGACAGGGCATTCCGTCTGTTGTTAATACTTTTGATGGAAAAACTGACATTTCCCATGTTCCCTTCAGGTAGGATATCACCATACTGCGTCTGACCTGAGAAAGTTTGACCGGGTTCCCTGTGGTGGTCAGAAGGTGTCACCTTGCCCTACCATGTGTGCTGGAAACTCGTCAGTGCTGCCCCTCGCTCCTCCCTCAGAAACGCCTGCCTCGCGGTCAGGGTCCCCGCCCACTACCTCAAATGCTTCTGTGCTTGTCTAAAAAGTGTTACTTGCCCAGCCGCTGTCCAATGACCGCCTGTGAAGGTGATGCCAATGAAACAAATGAGACAAATGTATCAGTTAGAAGCGGCTTCAATCCAGTAAACAGCAGAGCCCTAGGTGGTGGTCCTTGAAGATCCGATCACAACTGACTCAAGAATCGAGATTTCACGTTCAGATCTCCAAACGAGAGAGCCATCAGCATGGGCAAACAAGTTAAACACAAACATGATTACTTACCATTCTATGAAGAAATGAGTGCACATGCCATCATGGAACGAGTACCTGTCACAATGGACATAGAAGAAATGCATGGTACACTACATCTTCTGCCTTTTTTTACAACAAAGAATCTTTAAACCTCATGGGTAATGAGCAATTACGTGAAGACCTTGAATTATTTGCTGTTGTTAAGTCAAACAGTGTATCAGGATGAGTACATGACACTGGATCACTACAGTGATTGAGAGATTCATGTAGAACATCTTGAGTTTCAGAATTGTTTGGATTAGATGCAGGTGAAGGAAACATATTGTTCACCGAGGAATTTCTCTCAACATCAGAAGGAAAATCACAAATCATGTGAGATGTGTCATTTGTATCCTCCTTGTAGGAAGGTTTACTAGATAAAATCTTGAAAGCCTGATCACTAGTCAATTTAAGTATTGCGCTTTTACTCTACCATCCCTTAATATCTAAAAAAGTAGAACCTTTCGCCACTTTCGAAACTTGTAATGGCGGTAAAAACTTTGATCCACCTTTTTTGACTCTAATGGGGTTTTTAAACATAACCCAATCAACAACAACAAAATCTTTCATACACGTTTTATGCATTGTTTCAAAATATTTCTTCTGGACATTCTGTCATTCCAAGACAGTGTCTTTCATTTTTCGTTTGTCATTGCAAGCAACACACAGTGTCTTTGTTGTTTTTAAGTCTTTCAACCAATCTGGACACACGTTATCCCTTTGATCTCTTTTTCATAATAGAGGAAAAGGTGAGATCCCTGTAGTGGAATGTGGTGTAGTTAGATAAGACCAGATCTTTTTGCGTAGAATTTATCTACAGATTCATTGCAAGCTAGAGCTGATTGTATCCACCCCCTTCACAAATTGATTCATTCTTTCTACAGGACCTTTGGAAGAAGGGGAGTACAAAGCCACTTTCAGATGTTTAATTTGATACGAATCCAAAAAATCCCTCATTTTAGCTGAAGTAAAACATGTTCCATTGTCTGTGAGTAAATCTTCGGACTTCTTTCTGAATTAAAAATTATATTCCGAAATGTTATCACAGCTATGGTATTAGGGGAGGATGTGAATTCATACTCAACCCATTTAGAGTAATAGTCAATCAAAACAATGATGTATTTTTTGTTAGTTCAATGGGACCAGCAACATCCGATGCCAACTTGCACCAAGCTTCTTCAGGAATTGGAACTTCTTGTAAAGGTGTTTTAGTAGTTTTCCAATGTTTGTCAGACAAATGACAAAATTGGCAATTGCTAATTAAATGTGATACATCCTTACCCATGCCAAGCCACCAAAAGTGTTCTTTAAATTTTCTGCATGTGCAACCAACACCTAAATGTCCCTCAGGGGCCATGTCAATCAGTTTCTTGTGCAATACATAAGGAGGAATACTAAATCTGACCTGACTAGCATGTTATCAACTATGGATAAATCACTAGAAACCTGTGCAAACAGTTTAAGTGAGGAAGGAAGTGAACATTCTTTGACCCAGCCATTTATAACCATGTTTTTGACAGCTAAAAGAGTTGACAGTGAGTAAAAATACTTTGAGAGGTGAATATGTCCTTACTGCTGGCTACCACACATTCAACGCAAAAACCAAAGGAAATGATGGACGGAGTGTTGAACATTGCAAGCACTCACCCCCAGTCAACTGATCTGGGTTTAATCCAGATCAGTTGACTGGGGGTGAGTGCTTGCAATGTTCAACACTCCGTCCATCATTTCCTTTGGTTTTTGCTGTGTTCGCCATAAGTTGGCAGGGTATGCTCTGACGTGAGTCCCTTGCTCACTTTGCCACTGGATTCAAGCAAGCCTGGCTGAAGACGGCTGAAATGCCAGAAACTGGTCCTAGGAAGCTTGTTTCCGGTCCAGGGAAGACATGGCTTGGCAGTTCGGGCTGCACTGTTCCCATGAGGCACAGGGTCAGACTGATTTGCATATGGCCATGTCTGAACTGGGGTGGCAGAGTGGGCTAAATAACGGTGATGGATTAAACCCAGATCAGTTGACTGGGGGTGAGTGCTTGCAATGTTCAACACTCCGTCCATCATTTCCTTTGGTTTTTACCACACATTCAACCACATCATCCATATCATCAGTAGGAACTCTGGCTAAAGGTAGTCTGGAGAGGCAATCTGCTCTAATGTTGCGACCACCAGAAATGTATTTGATCATTAAATAATGTTCATGCAAACTGGATAAAATGCAAACTAATCTGGCTGAGGCCTTCCCTGTGCAATTACCATTCAGGATCTGTAAAAATGTCAAACTGGCTGCCCCAAAAAAGGTCTTAAATATATCAACCACCCAGGAACAGGCAAGTGCTTGCCTTTCTTTGGTGCTGTAATGAGATTCAGTTGGGTCGAGTGTTTTGGAATAAAACCAATGGTATGTTCCTTACTATCTATCCATTGAGACAATACAGCACCTAAGCTATATTGGCTGGCATCCACTGTTGGAAAACATTTAGTCCGGATGTAAGATAAGAGATATCAGGGGCACTGACTATTACATTTTTAAACACTTATAAAGCTAGATTTGCTTTATCATGCCACTTGAAGGATGCCCCTTTTTTGGGTAAAGAATGCATAGGTTGCACTACCATTGCATATCCTGGGGCAAATCTTGAGTAGTATTCGGTCAAGACCAAAAAGGATTTCAGACTGTCGTTGTCCTTAGGTGTAGGTGCCTCAGAATTTGCTTGTGAGAAGGCTCCACTTCCCTGAAGACTCCACATGGTCTTACATTGATGGTTGCGCCCTCCACGGCTTACAGAGCTGAAGCCACCATCTCCATTTGCAAAAACGAAACCATCCTTATACAAGCTTCAGACCGCAATCTAGTTGTATTTGACAACTTTTTCCCCACCATCATGAATACAGTGGCTAATTTCAATTCCGCCTCATTTGGAGGGGCTGGTCCCCCAGCGGTCCCCCGGTCTTCGCAAAGTCTATATCTTACCTCTCCACCACCATCCTCTGACCCTACATCTGCTCCGATGGGCACCCTTCTAGCTACCTTAAGGCATAATAACAATCCCCCCTCAATGCCTATTGTGAACGAGCAGCGACAGCACAGTCATTGTGCTAGTTTACTTGCTCCCCATCCCTCACTGTTAGCTAGCTCTAACTCCCCCAGCTCCACTTCTCACAGCACTGCCTTGATTCTCCCCAGGATCCTTTCCTCCAGCCCAACCCGCAATCCCGACCTGCTCCCACAGGCCTCTAGGGGTCTCTATCCGTCCGAGCCCTCCTCCCCTATCTTACCCATCCCTCCGAACACGCAGCACCATTTCCTAGAACCCCTTCCCTCGGGGCACATCCATTCGCCACCTGCCCTACTATCCCCCACCCCCACTTGCTCGCTATCGCTGCAGGATCCCCTGAACCTAGCCTCCCAATCACAATCACACACTTCATTGGAAGGCTGACTTAACGAGATAGCACTCTGCCTACAACAACTTAAGGCAGAGGTACATAGCCTATTACATATCACTGGGGAACTGTCAGCTAACTCTAGACTACGTTGCTCCATTATGAACAATCACCATCTCCGCTCGCCCCCAGCTAACGTGTGTACCTGGCTCCCTTCCCCCACCTACATTTGGCATCACCATCCCACATCACCCACACACCCCATAGTTGGGCCTCTGCTCCGCAACGGCCTTTCTCGCCCCTCCAGATGTAGAGCCTCCCTGTCTGATAGGGATATTCATTCTCTCCTACTTTCATATGATCCAGCACATCTCTCCACCATAACGAACTTGCAACAAATTCAATCCATCCCCACTGATCCCTTCAGGGAACCTCGGCCAAACGCCAGAACTTTAAATGAGAACAACCTCACGAGAGTCACCACCACTCTACATGCACCAACGGACACCAATGTAAGACTCAAATGCGTGCTCCTAAACTGTAGATTGGCAGTTAAACATGCTGTGGACATTGCCGACCTCATCCTTGCCCAGGATCTTGAACTTGTAATGCTAACCTGGCCTCCCAACTATGATATCATTAGGTTGGACAGCACTAGTGGTCAAGGTGGAGGCATCGCATGTTTACTTTGTGGCAATCTAACAGTGAAAGTACTTCATGCCGACCTCCTGCCATCTTGTGAACACCTCTTCATTGAATTGACTGGTTGCAACAATCACTCATGCAAATTACACACGTTTTACCACCCCCCTCGCGACAACCTTCCCTTCACTGAACAGATCATGGACATTATCTCGTCCAATGCTGATTTCCTTGGTACTCAGATCTTCCTGGGAGATTTCAACCTCCACTGGAATGATGTAAATGATGTGGTGGTCAATAGCCTTAAATCCTTCCTACTAGACCTCAACCTAATCCAAATCTGTGACAGGCCTACTCATATCAAAGGAGCTACCTTAGATCTGGTCATTGGTAATCCCAAATCCATCCTCCAGGATTTGATCCTCCCATGTGATTGGATAGACCACTATTGCATCACCTTTCACATCCTGGAACCGGTAAGAGCAAGTAGAGCCCAGCCTAAGAACCCAAAACAGCTGAAAAGATGTCTACGGAACATCAGCTTGCAAGATCTAACTACTCTATGCGATAATATCCTGCCCCTTCCCATGAACATATCGGATGTCCACGACCTTACGGACCACTGTAAACACACAATGCTTAATGTACTAGACTTGGTTGCACCATTGCAGCTTAATAGAATCTCCTCTAAACCCTCCAAACCGTGGTTCAATAAGTGACTTAGTTCCGAAAGTAGAAATTTAAAACTTGACGAAAGGCTGTGGCGATCATATCCCTTCCTTGAACATCTCTACCATTTGAGATCCCTTAGAATCATATACAATAAATGCATCAGATGCTTGAAGGCCACCTTTTTAAGAACGCAACTAGAGCAAGCAAAAAGCCGTCCAAAAAAACTGTTCGAACTCATCAAGTCCCAAGCTAAAAATCATCCTAATCTCTCGTCACTGAGTCAAGTGTCATTGACGAACTATTAAGAATTCGCTGATTTCTTCATGGACAAGACTATTAAGATTGAAACTGAATTACGCTCTGCCCTTGATCACCTGTCGATCAGTCCACTGAACACCCTCTGTCCCCCAGGGTTGGTTATCACTGACCCTGAGCAGCCATACCTCCCCAAAAACAATGCATCCTGCAGTCTGTTCCAAACCTTGGATGAATGCACTATAAGCAAAATGCTGTCGACTTTGAAACCGTCCAGTCACTACAACGACCCTCTGCCATCGAACCTTTTCCCGGAAGTTAGATCCTCCTTACTATCACTGTGGACTACGATTGTTAATGCATCACTTTGACAAGGTGATATTCCGGATTGCCTAAAATCGGGTTAAGTTACCCCGTTTCTAAAGAAACCTTCTGCTGATCCCACGGACCTTCATAACTTTCACCCAATCTCTAACATCCCCACCTTGGCACAGATCCTGGAGAAATGTGTGCTCGCCCAACTCTGCAACCACATCGACCATTTCCAACTCCTCGACCAATGTCAATCTTGTCTCCGCCCGGGCCATAGTACAGAGTCTGCACTAGCACACATTGTCGATAATGCGCTAAGGATGCTGGACCACAATGAGTCGTATCTATTGATCCCTCTTGACCTTTCGTCCGCATTCAATACTGTCAAACTCTATAACCTAACTGACCTCCTAGAACATAGGATGGGGCTGTCTGGGCCTGTACTAAACTGGTTCTCTTCTTTCCTTCAGAACAGATCCCAAAGCTTCAAGGTGAACCAATCCCTGTCCCATTCTGCACCGGCCACTCTGGGGGTTCGCCAGGGCTCAGCGCTTTCTCCCACGCTCTTTAACCTGTTCATGGAGCCTCTGAAGGAAAATTCTGAAATCATCCAGCATTCACTATCACATGTATGCGGATGATACCCAACTATACCTGAAGATCGCCTCCCCCGAGGACATTCAGTCCCTCAACTCAGTCCTTCTGGAAACACAAAGCTAGCTGACACGTAACCACCTGATGCTAAATGCCCTAAAAATGGAATTCCTCCTAATCGCACCCCACAATCAATCTCCGCTCATGGAACAATGGTTGAATAAACTCACAGCTCTTAACTGTATGCCTCTCCTCGTGGATTTGGCATCCTCTCTGGCTATTATATTAGACAAAAGTCTGAATATGCAGGATCACATCAGTTCCCTCAGCAAAGGAGCGAACTTCCAACTCAGCATCCTAAGGAAACTCACACCCTATCTCCCTGCTCATGACCTAAAGGTTGCAGTGCAAGCCTTAGTGATCTCAAAGCTGGACTATGGTAGTGCAATGCTTTTCGGCTTGCCCAGAGTGAAGACGGCTCCCCCTAGCTCCCCCTAGATGGCACTAAAAAATACAACCATATTTCTACGGACTTGCTGGCCCTGAGCTGGCTTCCTTATGGAGCTCGGATACAGTTAAAAATATGCGTGTATGGCACACAAAGCCATCCACTTCAAGACTCCGCTGTACCTCGCCCTGAAACTGAAGCTCTCATGTGGTTCAAGAGCCTCCAGAAGCACCAGCGCCACCCTACTGCGCAAACCACAAAAATTCAAGATAAAAAAGACCTATAATCGAGCCTTCTCAGGTATGGCTCGGAGGATCTGGAACTCCCTTCCCCCCGAAGTCAGGGTGAACCCTTCCACTGTCCTCTTCAAAAACGAAGTCAAAGAGCTACTGATGTAGAAATCTCGGCCTCAGTCTGGCTTCTCCATTTGATACTGGGGTCATAGTCGCTGATTTGTTGCCCAAATGCCTGGCTCACGAGACTGTTGGACATTTTAAGACTGTGAATTTTTTGCTTTTTGATTCTGTTGTGTTTGCTTGTACCCTTCTTGATGTATAAACTGTAAAGCGCTCTGATACCCTCGGTGTTCATGTTCGCGCTGTATAAAACTTTCTAAATAAATAAAAGATAAGTTAGGTTTAATGCCTGATGCAGAGATAATGTGACCTAAATACTCAAAATTGTCTCAGAGAAATGTTTATTTGTTTAAACCTAAAGTGACTCCAACACTTTTAAAAATACACAACACATGTTTTAATAACAATAAATGTTCAGCTGTAGACTTGGAAAATATATCATCTTGATAGGCTTGTACTCCAGTGATCCATACATTTCTGGAATACGCTGGCCGCAGAGACAATCTGAAAGGCACCTTTAAAAATGTTTTCTCTCTTCCGCGGGCGTAGTTTGTTCCACCGTCAGCAGCGTTCGGGGGAGTCTTGTTGGGTGGCCTTCATCTTACCAAGGCATCCCAGAGCTCAATAGTTACCAAATAGCATGAAATGATGATTGTCCAATCCAGTGCTGACTTCTTATACAAGAGAAGTACTTTAATACATCAAAATGAAATACCACCCAAAGGAATATGCTTAGGGGACATGGTTCTGTAATAGGCACTAAAGGAAATATGTGAAAGAAGGTTCCATACAAGTAAAGAGCCTAGCCTCCCTACCGGTGATTCTTTGGTCTTCGGTGACCCTCCCGCCAGCTGAGTGAACAAATGTTTTTGAGTGTCAGTCACGGGTTTCGAGAATAATGACCATCAGGTTGTCTTGCTCTCTATTTTTACTTTACTTTGCTGATGCAGCACTGACAGTGATTTGAACTCAATGTTCGGACATTTTGGACAAGATTTTTCCGTTTTTTGGTCCCAGGCGTCAAGAGCCTCACGCTAGTGCGGCCATCTTGCTTGCGCGCCCTCTAGCGCCCCCAAGAATTGAGGAGTTGTGTTCAGATCTCCAACAGAGAGAGGCATCAGCACGGTCAAATAAGTTCAACACAAACATGTTTACTTACCGTTCTACGATGACATGTGCACACACGCTATCATAGAACGAGAGTACCTGTCACAAAGGACATAAAAGAAATACATAGTACATGCAAGAAATGCATGGTAGACTACACCACCTCCTGCTAGAGGCTCCTACTAGAGGCTGTTGTTAATAGCTCTCCTCTTTTTTAACTGGCAGCAGGCTAATGGAGTCAATGCTATTTGAGCGCTTTGGGCATTTATAAAAGTTTTTGCCACGTGGCAGTGAGCACGCTGCCGCGGCCACTCCTTTCACAGCTTCCCTCCTGGGTCTCTCTATACCTATCCAGGCCTGCCCCAAACCCCTGGCTATAGTAAATTTCACTTCCTTCTGCACAGAAGCATAAGGCATCTTTTCCCAGCTAAAATTTGTCACCAGCGATGACCCCAAAAGATGGAAAAATAAAGTCTATTTGTATTACCACAGAAAAAGCGCCTCAGCCCTACCTCTCACCCTCTTAAACTGGCATTCAAACAAATGGGCTTGAAAAGAAGAAAACCCCTCCCCCAAACTATATATAAGTACGATCTAGACCCCACCCCTTTCTACGTTTCCAACCTATCCCTGAACCTGCTAATGTGGCCTATGCCACTTGCATGAAGATGCCCGGGAGGGCGGCGGAGGTGAGTACTGGCTAGGGCCTTGCTTCCTCCGGGTTGCCTTCGTTCTCCATCCATTTCCAATTTTTATTTCTGTGCTCCTTCGTTGAAGCTTCCTCTCCATGAAGAGGTGTGGCGCTGCGGCCAGGGCAGCTGACTTCGGAGGACAGGGTTCACGGTTCCATACCTAGCTCTGGAGGCAGCTCAGCTCAACATGTGACCCCGAGCAGTAGCTCACTTAGGGCCATATTACCAACAAACTGCGATAAACATCACAGAGCGCGTTTAGCGTGAATAGTTTTATCGCGGGCTATCGCTGAAATATTTAGCCACGCTAACGCTGTATTAGCAACGAATCGTGCTATGGTGTTAAATATTCCAGCGATAGCGTGAAAAACAGCCACACATCGCTGAAAAACCAGCAATACGTCGAAATGCTTGCGATACGGCCATGTGGCCGTAACCCCATAATCCCATTATATGCATGCCTAAGTAGGGATTTTAGCAGGTGTAATTTTCAGGCGATATTCGCGGTTAGCGCGAGTTATTGTTTCGCTCTGCGGGACTTGGTAATAGGGGGAATGTGAGTTACCGACTGTTTTCAGTCGCTTTGATGTTGGGAACGCCCACTTTGCATATCATTAGCAATAAATATTGCTGACGTGCAAAGCGGCACCCAAACCGGTCACTTTAGTCAGAAAGCTGTCGCTAACTGCTGTTGGCGACAGCTTGCTGATAGTACGATAAAAAATGTGCGCAAGGGGCTTGTAAATCTGCCCCAAAGTGTTCAGGTAAACCTGAGCTGCGGGAGACTGTAGAACAGACCAGGCTGAAAAGTCCCAGGGTGAATGAAAGAGTTAAACCACAGATTGACACTAGAAATTGAATGCCTTAACGAAGAAATACATTTGAAGCAATACCGTTTATGCCTTATTTGCAAGAGTTAACCAATCTCTTTTTATAAAGATCTAAAAATAATGATAAGGTGCAGCCATCCCACGCATTTCCTGGAACAAGAAGCGTCTGTTATATTATAGGGAAGATGGTTTAACAGGATCGGAGCAGGCTGTGGAAGGCAATCAGCCACTTCAATCATAAAAAAACATTTTACTGCTGTCTATGCGTTTCTGTGATCAACCAAACCTTATTACCAAGAGAGTGGCAATAGTGACATCACACATCCTCTTTGACCAATAGCGTGCCTGGAGTGGCAATAGTGACATCACACATTCTTTGACCCCAACCCCAATTCCATCAAAGGGTTAGTTATTTGTGCTACCCTGAGCCCCTCAGTGTGGAGCTGAGACGTTATGAGGGAGACGTGGAACAGAAACTGCAGACTGTGAACAGGCCTCGTAGATTACAGAAACGTGTTCGCTTCAATTCATGTCCGCTTCATGTCTATTGGAACCAGATGTAGCCAGGGGAGTGCCATGGGAGCCAGAGGGCAAACGAAGAGTGGCAACTGCTACCGCCTACCTTCATTGTGTCCAGGCAACAATGGTCTGGCACTGGAGTGGGCATCTGACTTAAAGGATCATAGTCCATGAACACTTCCGTGAGATCTTGGCATCTAAGCTCCAACTCTCTTTACTCTGTGCTTCAGTGTTGCTAACCTGCACCTTACGAGTTATCATCCCAATGTCCCATAGGTTACAGGCTCATGGAGCATCATCCACCCTCCACTGCAAACTATAAAACTCCATCATCAACTTGAAGCTCTACCCCACGGTCCGGAGCAGTCCCTTCACCCCTTCCTAAATTCATCAGGCGATAATGCCCCTACCAAGATGAGGAAAGCCAGCAGGTCTTTGCTCTCTCTCCCTTTTTATTTCTGGCAAAACACAATTGCCTTTGGTTGCACAAGCAATTGCCAGGTTTTAGCGATTCCTTTATCAATGGGTTCTTCCGACAATGCATTCTGAAAAGCAGACTTGCAAAGGACTTTGGGGTATATTCACAAGAACGTGGGATAACTACTGCAAGAGTAGTGTAATGCACCTTCCAATATCGCCGCCCATCGGGGGAAAATAACCCCGTTTCAACGTGGAATTCACAACAAGGCGCTACCATGCGATAGTCTGCCGACACCGCGGACAATGTCCGCGATACAACTACCACGACAGAGATAAAACTACAAACCACAACACTAAAAAACACGCGATGGGCCAAAGCGCAATGAGGAAATCAGCGATAAGCAGCGCAAGGCCTGCAACACACACCTGGCAGGCCAAAAAAATCACCATAAAAGTAGAAAAAACACCCACACCCAAACTGACCTACACCCAAGCATCATGGAGGCAGCCAGAGCAGGTGCAGAGGACGAGCGCAACCCCACAAGCACCCTGGACGACCAGCCCGGGACATCGGGGACAGGGAAGGGCAAGGACAAGAAGACGAGGAAGACAAAGTTCAGTCCGCAGGTGAACAGGATCATAGTCACGGAGGTGATAGAACACCATCAACAACTCTTCGTCACCTCCAACGTGTCATTGGGCACCAAAACTGGAATATGGTGGGACATCGTCGACAAGGTGAATGCCGTCAGAGAGCACAAGCGGGCAATGGACGAGGTCAGGAGGTGATGGAATCAAGCGGAAGACCAAGGAGAAACTCTCCACCAACCAGAAGGCAGCAATGCAGACTGGAGGTGGGGGCCCAGCGCCACAGCTCGAGCTGGATGACATGGAGGAGCTGGTGTCGACAGTCATCAGTCTGGATACTGTGGCCGGAGTCGGGGGACCAGACACTGCTCGACAGGACACAACACAACCGCAACATGGTGACTGACCACCAGGTACTGGGGCGAGGGGTGGAGATGGCCACGATGGCACACATGCACAATCAAGCAGGGCACAGTACACACCCACAATGACCCTGGCTCCTCGCACAGACCCACAGACTGTCACAATGTACAATGCCAGGCTGTCAGAATGCGAACCTGTACTATTCGGCTACATACATGTGGACACATTGTAATACACCATCTCCCCTTCACATCGCAGGGGCATCTTCAACACCTCCTGCAGAGCAGTCCCAGCTGCTCTTCACTGATGACGAGTAGGACAACACCAGCATCGACGCACAAGCCCTCCTAGACATCATTGACCTCATCCATGACTCACCTCCAGGATCAGGGCAGCCCAGCTACATCGAGGAGACCCCATCCACCACCCAAACCACCCAAAAGGAGGCACCCACAGCCCGGCACCCTCCCAAATCCCCCAGAAACAACAAATGGCCTTCCAATGCTGTGTGCTGGAGGGCGAGAGGGAGACGGCAGAGCAGGCGTGGGTGGGGTTCGAACTCATGGCTGCCAAACTGGCTGCCATCCTTGGGTGTCTATGTCCGCCCCATGGTCTTCAACGAGTCCTGACTGACATCGCTGGAGTCATGACGCGGCGAGTAGAACACCTGTCCGCTCAGAGTGGCTCCAGCGATACCAGCCGTGAGCTGGCACACATGCGGAGGCTCATAGAGGACATGGTGCGTATGGAGGCGGAAAGGATGGCAGCCACCGCTGCACATCATCGAAATGTAACTGGGATCTATCATGCCCTGCAGACCTCCATCATGGCATTGCCACCACAAGGCGTGGCGCTGATGAATGCTGCTGCCCCCACACCATCCACATCCCCGCACCCTGGTGTGTCAGTGCCTCACAGTGCGGCAGACATAGCCACTCAGGCCCCTGATGTGTCAGTGGCACACAGTGCCGCAGCCGGTACTGCAACACCCACAGGGGGGGACAGGGCACACATCCGGGGACGAGGATGTGGAACGGATTCATTTCCGCCACCTGGCCTGTTTCTGCTTGGTGCTGCACATGGCCTCATGACCTTCCACTGACCCACGATACACTCCGATGCACTCACCTTGGACAGCGACATGAACTGCCACATCCTGTTCGACAACCAATGACATGGCGGACAGACTCCAGACTGTACCCTTCCTTTTCCGCAGTACATGTCATCCCCTGATGGACTCTGGCTGACCCTCCACGGGCCCATATTGTGTAGTGTGCTAGGCATTGCCCTGTACCGCTCCAGCTGCAGAACTGCACTGGATATGCAAATAAACATCCAGTGACACACTGCTGTGTCATGTCTTACATCAATCATGTATGAATGTGTGGATGAATATAGGGACAGTGATTTCCCTGCGTCAAATTGGCTCATCCTGTGGGATGCTAGTCAGAGGTTGCCACATTGCATATTGTGTACCGGGTCCCGTGAACACTATAACAGGGACACACGCATCAGTCACTTCCTTGTCCGGACATGGACTGGCAAACGCGACAAGCCCACGAGTCATTGTGGCAAGCCCTGTGCTGATCCGGCGTACGGCAGGCCAGACCACTCCGATGACGCACCGAGGGGGAGCCATCATTGCTACCCGTCGCAGGCATACGCGCTGGTGGTGTGCAGGTCTAGTCATCAGCATGTCACAGCCACTCCCTGAGGGCAGGTTTGCACACACACCACACCCATCCGGCACAGGAGTCACTGGCCATGTGACTTCACCAACATAAGGGGCCGACAACGTCACATTCCTCTCTTCCGGTGGTGACTGGATGACGGGCGCTCTGCGCTTCTCATTCATAAAGGGCCCATGAGTTGTTACGCACAGGGTTGGTGGCACCTGAGGCCTTGCGGCCGGCAATGGCCTACCACCACATGGCACTGACTGGTTTTGCACAGGGTTAGTGGCACTCGGAGCATTGCGGTTGGCACAGACACCACGACATGGGACGGTGACTTTGGGTGCACTGAGTCAGTGGCACCTTAAGCTGCTGAGTGGGTGTGCAGCCTGTGATGATGCCCCGTCCTGGCGGTCCGGACAGCTCAGGTTTAGTGTGCCTTGCTGGACCACGGTGCAGGCCAGAGCCAGCGGTCAGCGCGGACCTACCCCCATGTGGCGTCGCTTCCGTGATCCCAGAGTTAGTGGCACCCATTGGGCTGAGTGGGTGTGCAGCCTGCGATGGTGCCAGGTGCACTGGTATGTCCTCTGCCATGGAGTAATCAAGACCCAGCACCAAACGTGAGACCTGTTGGCCTGCGGAGCCTGGCTGCATAGTGTTGTCCGTGGGTCCCGGGCTTGTGGCTTGCAGCGGCACGTAGTGGGACCTCCTGTCTAGGTGCAGGTGGCAGAAGGTGAGCAGTGAGGCCTGGGTGTGCATGGGCGGGCATGCTCCGATGGGCGGAGGGAGGGGTTGGGGTGCCTCTGCCTGGGTGTACATGGGCGGGCAGGCGATGGTGTCTTGTGCAGGTGTGTGTACCATGTCAGTCATGTATCTGGACTCAGCTGACAGCTCTGACTCAGATGTGTGACCTGGTGAACTGCGATACATACCGGCAAGTGGTTGAAGACACACTGGTGGCAGCAGGTGAGCAGTGTGGCCTGGGTGCACAGGGGCGGCACTCTCTCTCTGCCCCCTCTCTTCTTCTCTCTCTCTCTCTCCCTCTCTTCTTCTCTCTCTCCCCTTCTCTTCAGCTCTCTCTCTCATCCCCTCTCTTCTCTCTCTCTCTCTCTCCCTCTCTTCTTCTTCTCTCTCTCTCTCTCTCTCTCTCCCCCTCTCTTCTACTCTCTCTCCCCCTCTCTTCTTATCCCTCTCTCTCTCGCCCCCTCTCTACTTCTCTCTCTCTCCCCCTCTCTTCTTCTCTCTCTCCCCCTCTCTTCCACTCTCTCCCCTTCGCTCTCTCTCTGTCCTTTGATGTGCGCATGACACACCTTTTCATCATGTTTTTTGTCTTGCAGGCTGGGACCTACGGATTGTCCCGAGGGGAGCGGCCTTGTGACTTCATTTCATTTCACAGTTCATTTTAATAAAGTTTCATTTGTTGCTTCGAAAGTGAATGTGTGCTGCTCATTTCTGTGTCGACACATGCATGTCACCAGTTGTGATTGTGCAACGTCAGGCGCATCATTTTGTGCATGTTTAGGTGTAGCTGATGTAGCATGTCTTTGGTCGGGGGGTGCAAGGGAGGGGTGGTCCTGGGGGTGGTGTCGGTGGGTGCTGTGGGCCTCTTTGGTGTCCAGGCCGCATGATGGGTGGCTCCATGGCATATGTTGCCCTTCCGATGTGGCCCTGGGCTGTGCTCCCTTTTGTTGTGCAGGCTACCGTCCGGCTTTACACCAGGTCAGAGCAGGTAGATTTCCTGGTGCTAACGTGCCTTATCGCCTGTTTTGTGTTTTTATCGCTGTTCTGTCTGGCCGTTGTGAATGTTGAGGTGTGATGTTGTCGCGGCTTTTGGCACGGGAACGCCCACTCTGCATCTCATTAGCGATAGTTGTGGGGTGCGACTGTGGTGATGTTTTTTGCGGTTGCTATCGCGGGTATACTGGTGCTGTGGGCTGTTAACACCAGCTTGTGAATGGGGCAATAGATTTATCGCAACTTTGGCTGCGATAAAGTGCCGTTGACTCGGTGATATTTTCTTGTGAATATGCCCCTTAACGTACTGAAATAAAATCCAGTTAACTATAATGCCACACCAAATGGGTCCTTTGCTGTAATTTACTGTTTGCTGGGAACCAAAAGGACTCATATCCAACTGAAAGGACGCTTGTTAAACTGTGCAGTGTCCACGCAACCATTTCTGGCCCCTGATTTAACCTAGGATCTGATCCTGAGATCCGCTGCTACCCATTCAGTAGAGGAGGAGAAAAGAAGCATGGAGGTTGATGGTAAACAGAAGTGAACTACACAAGGTGTTGCTGGGGCCCAATTCAGTGGAGCTCATCTTAATAACCAAACATAAAAAGGTGTGTTGGCCATGCCAGTATTCAAACACATGCTTGGATGTTGACACGGAGGTTGGCAGCAGATGCTTGCTCCACTGAGTTTTGTGGAAAAATAGGGGCATATCAGCAAGGGCCGGCGATAATTATCGCTCAGCGCTCTTAGGGTGAGGATAATTATCGCCGGCCAACTCTGAATTTAATCGCGGAGATAGCGTGCTATCAGCAACGCTTATCTCTAAAGCGATAAAATTCAGAGCGCAAGCTGCCAATTGTGAGATTATCGCTGGAAATACAGCGATAATCCCACAAGGTTTGGCGATAGCTTGCTGATAGGGATAGACATACTTAGCCATGATATCCACCTTACATAGGATATCATGGCTAAGTAAGAAAAATACCAGACGTGAAAAAGCAGCGTTAAATGCGGTTAGCGCTGCTTTTTTTTTTATCTCTAACAGGGTTAGCGATATCCTTGATAATAGGAGAAATGTCGCTTAGCAACATTTCTCCTATTATTTTACTCTGGAACGCCCCTTTGCATTTCATTAGAGATACAAGGGGAAGCGTAGAGTAAAAGGGTGCTAACATGCAAATTTGTGTGTTAGCACCCTGTTGCTGATAGGGCGCTAGTTTTATCTCTGCTTTTTTGGCTTTAAAAGCCAAAAAGCAGAGATAAAGCCTTTGTTGATATGCCCCCATAGTTTGCTATCTTCTAACTTACATCTGACTTATACTCATTAAATCATTCTATGAACACTGTGGGGCAGATTTACAAGCCCCTTGCAACAGTTTTGCATCACTTTTTGTGATGCAGTGGCAGTGTAAACAATGCACCACATTGTGGCCAATTTACAATGTGACGCATCTATGGAGATGCTCACCTTGTAAAGCCCTGAGCCACATTATACCTGGGTCAGGTATAATGTATGCAGGGTGGGTGTTCCGACGTAGGAAATACTCGTAAAGGTGACGCAAGATTTCACTGAGTCACTTTTACGACGCCACTGCGTCAAAACCTTAAGCCTGCTTGAAGCAGGTGTTAGGAGTGACGCAGCATGTTAGGAATAGGCAATCCTAACCATTGCTGGAGTTGCGTCGTGCTCGCAACACGACTCCAGCAATGCGCTGCCATTACGCCAACAAGATGTGTCACGCATTGTCTATCCTTGCGCCACTGTGCGCTATATTGTAAATGCGGCGCATCCATGGTGGCACAAGGCTATTTTTCCTTGATGCAAAATAACTGGCGCAGCTCTGCTAATATGCTGGGGTGGCATGGTGAGCAAAAGAATGATGGATTTAACCCAGATCTCTTGACTGTAGGTGAATGTTTTGATTTGTTCTGCATTCCATCCATCAATTGTGTGTCTTTTGCTTTCTTGCCCTAAGTGCGCCAGGGATGCCCAGACGTGGATCCTGGGCTCACTGTGCCACTGGAATCAAGCTATCCTGGCTGAAGAGGGATGAAACCCCGAAACCGGTCCTAGGATGCTTGTTTCCGGTCCAGGGAGGACCTGGCTTGGCTGTTCGGGCTGGACTGTTCTCATGAGGCACAGGGTCAAGATTGATTTGCATATGTCCAGGTCTAAACTGGGGTGGCATGGTGAGCAAAAGAATGATGGATTTAACCCAGGTCTCTTGACTGGGGATGAATGTTTTGATTTGTTCTGCATTCCGTCCATCAATTGTGTGTCTGTTGCATTGTAAATGCAGCGCATCCATGGCGGCGCAAGGCTATTTTTCCTTGACACAATAGAACTGGCGCAGCTCTGCTAATATGCAGAGATGCGCTACTTATTGTGAATCGGCCCCATGCGCTCACTCTGAGTGGAGAATCACAGAAGACCAAAGAATCACCGGTACGGGAGGCTAGGCTCTTTACTTGTATGGAGCCTTCTTCCACATTTTTCCGGTAGTGCCTATTACAGAACCCTGTCCCCTAAGCTTATTCCTTTGGGTGGTATTTCATTTTGATGTATTAAAGTACTTCTCCTGTAAAAGGAATCAGCACTGGATTTGACAATTATCATTTCATGCTATTTGGTAATTATTGAGCTCTGGGAAGCCTTGGCCTTCTCCCTTAACCTGAGACTCAAGTACTGAACAATAATACTTGCTGTCCAGCCAGGCCATAGGACAGCAATTTAAAAGTTCTTGATCACTATGGTTGTGGCCCAGTAGCCCCTGCTTGCCCCGATGTCCCCAAACAGGTCTTGACACCATTCTATCCCTTAATGCATCCTACTGTACAATACAAGACACATCATAAAATACCAGGCCATGCAACATTAAATTACATCTATAACATACAACAAGAAAGTATAGTATAACATAACGTAGCATAGTATAATATTAAAGACCATAATTGCAATTATTGGCTAGAGTTTGGGATTTATTCATCATTTATCTATGGCCTCTAGTGATGCTTCAATATGCTAAATGTGCTTTGCTGGCAAACTGTCATTCGTGGTTCCACTCAAACAGGATAATTTGCCTATTTGTCAGTACTGTTTTCTTACTGCTTCTTCAAAGAATTGAGCATAGCGTTCATATTTACATATTGAGAGACAGGGTGGGTTCTCATCTTTTGAGATCAACTGGCATATAAGATAAGGTCAGGATAAGAACGAGCAGGTTCAACCCATGCTCTGCTGTTTGATGTTTTCACTGGTTCATAATCATGGTTCACTCATGGAATACTATGTTTGTGGCATACTGTCTCAATGGGTTGAGCATTTATCACTGTAACATGATTGCCAAGGCTGGAAAGTGGGCAACGAGCCTCTTCTGCAGTGGCACTTGTGAGTTATATGTTCCTCTGAGCCTATTTGGTTCCTTCTGGCACCACTCTTCTGCACCAATTGGCTGGCCCCAGGGGAACCCTTCCCCTCATCTGAGGACCCCATCTTTGAGCCTCCTGGCCTTAGTTTTCTCACAGATGCATTCCAGTAGGCAGACAAGATCACCATGGTCAACAAGGTGATGTGGTCTTTTCCACACTTGAATCAGACAACTGTCCCCAACCCAGGGAAAACTCTTCCCAAAGGGACATGACTTTCTTTCTCTTATGTTACAGCGTGCATCCTGCATACCTCCTCCAAGGCTCTGAGAACTGTTTGATAATTGACTTTGTAGCTCCTTTTCCCAAGGTGAACCCTCTCTCCTTGCAGAGCTTCTTCAGCTCTGCTGCTTTGAGGCTCTCAGTGTTGTTGAGCTCCATCCCCATATTAGTCAAATCAGACGGGCAAGAAACATGTGCAAGGAACGAAATTCAGGAAACATCGACCAATTAAAAATGAAAGAGAATTTAAAAAGATGATTCCAATGACAGATTATTACAAGGAATTGTCAGTTTTACACAAATCACTGAGTGGCACTGCACAAACACAAGTACTGAATCCGAAAGCTAAACACCAAAGTAAAAAATTGGGTTATCAGTTAAGGGGGTGAGTGTCCCATTCAAATATTAAACACAATCCATGTCAAGGTTAACCACAAAAGACACTAAATACACTTGTGCTTAAACCTTTTGGCAGCTTGGCACAAAAGCACTCAGGCTTAACTTGCAGGAAATGTGCAAATAATTTATGCAGCACTCAAACAACAATAAAGTGAAAAGGCAACCCAAAAAAAACCCAAACCAATTTAGTTAAATAGAGAAAATTTGCATAAATAAAATGACACCAAAACAGAAGAAATCCAAGTCTAACGGAAGTTATGCATTTTTTAGGTTTTAAGTAAAAACACTAAGAAGCACAAAGCATCAATCACACTTATTGGGTTGCATTCAAAGCCCAGACCAACTGCAATGGAACGCAGGTTGGATACAAGGACCAGGTTCGTCATGCTGGAGAGTTTACCTAGCTCAGTTCAATTCCAAGCGAGAAGCCTCAGCCTGAGGCTTGCCTTACAGTACTACTTTAGTGGGTGGCACGATGAGTGCTGCAGCCTACAACCATCATTTAATTTACGTGCTCTATGTACATATAGTACCATATACTGGAGACTTACAAGTAAATTAAATGAATTCATCAGGTGTGTACAAATGTTACCATGTTTAGAGGGGCTAGCAGTTTCCCATTGATTAGCATGACTAAAGAGCACAGAGATGTAAAGTCACCAAAAAATGGCTGCACTAAAGGAAGGCAAAAATCTCTTATGCCCATACAGAAAGGGCCAGGTGCAACAGTCCTCAGTTGTTTGGGTGAGTTGGGAGTCGCCTGACCACTCACAGCCTCAACTCGCCTGGCTGTTTTGGCTTACAGACCACCACTATCGGGGAACCCAGGGGGAAGGTCCTTCCACAGTCTCAATTATTTGTAACTCCTCTAAGTTCCACAACTTTTCTTTAGCCTTCAACAAGTTTTCTACATGTCCAACACCTCTTTATGGTGCCTTGACATTTTCTTTGATGATGAAAGCATTCCCTGCAGTGCCTGCCTGGCTGACAGGTTTTCCCCTGCCCTCATAGTTCTTCACTCCTTTGGTGAGTTGGTGGACTGACTCACTATTGATAGGTTTATTCAACACTGACTCCTTGTACATGGCTCTAGCTGCTAGCATATATATGGATCCTCCAGCTTACAGATGCCTTGCAATAGTATGCTCATCTCATGTAATATCTGCTCTTGCAGTTTTGCTGAAGCGTACCCTTGTATCATCTGCTGTGTTCTCCTCATTCTCATCTTGGAGTGTGCAGCTGCTGGGTAGCTCTTTGAGACAGGCATAGGAAGGGTCAATGGACTCTTCTGGGTCTTTCCAAGCTTGTTGTTGCAAAAACCTTTCATAATCAGGGATTCCAAAGAGCATATGGGGTGTCGCTACAATAGTAGCTTAGGTATAGCGAGGGCCTGGCTCTGCTAAAGCCCAATACTGCTTAAAGGTGTCTGCCCTAGACAAGTGAAGGATCAGAGGACGTTTCCTGTCATCCTCTACTGCAGTTACAGCTAAATACATGTCTAGGTGATCTAACCATAGGTATCATTTCTGGGCCTGTGCCAAAGGTGGGCCTGTGATAAAGAATGATTTGATGGCTTGTCTGGCATCCACGTTGGCAGCCTTTCCCTTGGCTTCTTGGCACTAGCTACTTCAATATCTACAAGGTCAATTCCACCTTTCCTCCCGAAACCGGAAGCCCAACTAGTCCAGACTTGAAATTCCAGCCATTCAGAAATGTACTACTACATGTCCATCTAGCACATTTCACATCCACAGGAGGCCTTCTCTTGTCACTTCAGTTTGTGAAAGTATTTTAATCCACTGTTTATCTCAAGTAAGGTAGCACCGAACCTGGCTCTTGGTGAAGGGTCAAAATCAGTACTTCCTCTGCCTGCAGCACTTGTGTTGGATGAGGTGACTTCTGCTTTGTGCACATGCTGTCCCTTTACATTCAGCTGGACCTCCTTTGCACGCTGAGGCGGCAGGGTTGTAAGAAATTGGATAATTAGTTTCAAAAGATGTGAGTCCTTAGCAAGTTATAAGTCCTCAATTTTCTTTTTACTGGGAACAAAGAACGCATTGTAGCACTTGACTGTCGCAGTATAGTGAAGCAGACCAGTCCAAGGCCTACTCAGGGGAGGTAGTGTTGGCTTGAGATCCCAATTTGCTGACACACAACAACACTCAATAAATTACAGTCCAGTCAGAGTTTTTCTATTTAAAAGGAAAAGCACTTTTATCTATACACACTTATAAATACTATGCGTTCATTTATAAATAAATACATCAAGTAAATGGAAGTAACTTTTGGAGACGTGCTCATATTCTTTCCACCCCTAGTGGGTCCTCAACCCCATGATCACAATACCCCCCCACCTATACAAGATGTAACATCACACTATAAGAACACTTCACTTAAATAAAGGCTGTCTATTGGCTTTGACAAGGGATCACTACATTAATAGCAATGTATTATTGGTTACACTTAGCCAATATAACACATTATACAGTGTCAATATATAAAAGCCAATCCTACTCTCTTTGCCAGGGTGCCAACACATAAATAAAAAAGTAATCATATGTTAGGATTCGTGATTAAAGCCAATAGAATCAATAACCATGTTCAAATGCATTAATTACTCAATGCATTAGAATGTTCATTAACAAACATTGTCAATAAAGCACATTAAATAAATAGTTTTAATTCAGCCAGAGAGATGTGTGTCTGGGTCTTTTTTCACTGACTACAGGATGCAGCCATAGAACCAACAATAGGAGGTCTCCCTACTCCCAAACGTATTGATTATACTGTTCCAATAAAGAGGTATTTGAAACCAACCTGAACCTCCCCTACGGGAATGCCTAGAGCTCCCTAGTAGACTTTAGGGCAAGTTTGTTAGGGGCAATATCAGTGCTGCTGCACCTCCTGCAGCCTTCCCACAACACATTAGAGAAGCATTGGTGTTGACCCTGCCCAATTTGGGCCCACCACAAGGAAGCAGGATATGTAAGTTTGAGTCCCCCAGAGAGATAATAGGGTGTTCCTTTCTGGTTTTGTGCATAAGCTATTAGCAGCTTTGCCATTCTGGAGGAGGCTGCTGTGGTAGTAAGTAAACAGCATCCTGTCTTTTTAAAAAATGTTCTACATCAGGTGCCCATGCTCTGCTCGCACCCAGATGCTGATGGGTAAGTGGAGCAAAAAGGGGAGCCCACTACCATGGTGCCCTGCCAGCTCTCCAGCCTACTGACATAGTGCTGTGCCAGCACAGAAACCAGCATTCTCTTTTTCCCAATCATGGTCCAGAGCACTCAGACACATGCATATGGGCAGGTCCGAGGACCAGAACATAATGTGCTACAAGGTTTTCTGTGTAGTACCCTAGAGGATGGGGTCCTCTGGACCAAGAGAGACTCTGGGAATGGGGCCCCATGTATGTCCCCATCACAGTTAAACCTGGTAAGTGAGTTTGCGCCAATCCCCAATGGCCTGCCCTTCCCGGGGTGAATTCAAGTAACTGGGCAGCGTGCCACATGCTTGACTCCTTTTATTGAAAAAAATTATCAGATCCTCCAAAAGGTATATCTCAGTTCAGCTGGGCCAATTTTGTCATCCGGGAATCATTGTGCTCCTAGTGGCCATGCCTAATCACCAGGAGCATTTTCATCAGGCCTCTAGAAGGGCACACTTTGTAGGGAGCTTGATTTTCTGGCTGCCTGCACCAGCCTTCTCCCCTGCTTGGCTCCTGGTGCTCCTCTCTTTCTGGTGGGGGATTTATGAACAGCCCCTCCACTACCAACCAGCAGAGCACCCTCTTGTCCTCACTTTGTTGCCCCAGAGAATCCTGGCTGTCTTGCAAAGCATCTGGGAGGGAAAAGTGGAGTCCTGGTTTCTCAATTGTTTCCCAGGCTTTATAAGGGGACCAATGCCACTGGCTCTGGAGGAGCCCATTTTAGTCCTGGGGTCAGCTTGAGTGAAAGTCCTTAGTCCATCCTTGCAGGGCATTGGGTGGCTTGTCTTTCCAGTTGGAAATGCTTTCTGCTGTTGTCGCCTCCCAGGTCTAGGGTCTTCTCAACTGTATTTCCCTTGTGTAGGGGTTTTTAAGGTGGAAAGTTTTAGATGCCGGGTATCCCTGGCCAATCCTATGATGCCACATGATCCCTCCACTCCATCCCAACTCTCCTGCTTAGTATTCTGGGACAATCCATCATGTCAACTTCAACTTTTCTCTGGAATAAGCTTCTCGGAGAGCCTCTGCTCCGCCTCTAGCCAACGTCAATGCCTCATTCTTTCCCATCAAAAATTCAAAGGCAAGCCACTCATGTGTTGGCTCCAGAGGTCTGGCCCTCCCCCTTTGTTCTAATGGGCCTGAATTGCTCCACCACAGGTGCAGTGTGACAAGCTAATTATCAGATGTAGATTTCCTCACCTCTCCTTTCCCAGAAGCTGAGTGAATCACTGAAAATTGCTCCTTTTGTGTGAGGACCCTATGTTCCCCCTGCTGGGGAGCAGAGTAATTAACTTTGCACAGTGGGGGCGACTAAGGCCTGAAATCTGACCTTTCCTGAAGTCCCATCAGGTGTGGATTTGGAGTGCTGGGAACTGCAACTCCAAACTGGGCATGCATGTTTTACCCCAGTTTGACACATTGCTGGAGTGTGCAGCCTAACTTGAGAGAAACTGCACTTTAAGGCAGATTTCGCCTATATGTATAATAGAGTGAAAGCACTACACATTGTTCAACAACCGCTGCGGACCTATCTATGAATGCCCACTAATATTATAAGACCTTTTCCCAGGTCAGCAATAATCCTTGCATTGTTCCTTCTGTGCCTGTGTTCTAGTACCCGGGGGCGTACAACAGCAGTACACATGCACAGCCTGCATACATGCACAAACGCATGTGCACACGTGTTCATATGCACCCAGCACAGTGCTTCTTACCCTAACTTTGCAAAGGTGTCGAAGCTGTTGGTTAACACGCTCAGTCCAATTTCCATAAATTTACCATAAGAGAGACTTAGGGGCATATTATCAAGCCAGGCAATAAAATTATCGCCGCTTTAGCGGCAGAAAACTGCCGCTAAAACGGCGATAATGGGCTTGATAATATGCTCTATGGAATTCCAATAGAAGCCCATGTTAGATGTGAAGGACATCTAACCTGAGCTTCAATTGGAATTCCATAGAGCATATTATCAAGCCCATTATCGCCGTTTTAGCGGCAGTTTTCTGCCGCTTAAGCGGCGATAATTTTATCGCCTGGCTTGATAATATGCCCCTATGTTAGTGAAACTTAATCACAGTGAAATGTTAAAACAAACAGTTAATCATGAGTGAAAAATCATGATGGACTAACTGGGCAGAACCCATTTGTTACAGTGCTGTATTGTTGCACTCTAATTTTCTCTGGCAGAACACCTTCAGCAGAACCTGTGGAGGCTTACTAGGTAGTGATGTGTGCTTTAAGCACAGAGGTGAGTCTTCTCCTCAACACCGCTCCCTAGCACCACAGCTACCGTCCCTTGCTGTCTATCAGAAGTGGAGGGTCTCTTCACCATGCATTGCTCGTCCGCGCCGTTGGCACAGCACTCTGGTCAGCTCCTTTAGGATCATGCTGGAAGAGAAGGGCACCATGGTAACACCCCGGGAGACCTGCTGTGCGGTGATGTCGAGCTTTTTGACTGAGTCGAGGCACGGAGAAATCAATCTGTACCTCATCGCTATATGTTGTATTGTGGCACATGTGAAGGCGGCAGGGAGAATTAAACACACAGACACCGGGTTCTTGAATCAGTCTGTGACTTTATTAACTGTATCACACTCCTCCCCCTATTTAACTATATGGTAGTCTCATCGACAAAAACCATTACTCACCCAAAACCTCTGGGGTCAACTTGGCACACCCCTCTGGCCAACACACAAAATGGAATGACTTTACATGATAGATTAGGACAGGGAAACTGGGGAGTCTTAAGAGCTGTCTGCTTGATGCCTTTCATTCCTGATCATGTTCTAATAGCTACAAAAGAAACCTACGAGCCTCATTGAGGGGGATATTTACAAAGAAGTGGTGGAGTGAGGCGTTAGCCGTCATGGCTTACCGCCTCACTCCCCCACTTCACAAACGCAAGGCTGCACCATATTTACAAGGATATGGTGCAGCCTTGCGATTCCCCCTGCACTGGCGCTACACTTAGCTGTGTAGCGTCAACACAGGCACCCTTGCACCTTAGTGCAAGGGTGTCTGCGTGCAGGGGAAGATTGTGTGTAGGAAGGAGTACCTTCCTGCACATAAACAATCTTTAAATCGCGTTTTGTCACTTCTATGTGTGCTGCTTAATGCAGCGTACATGGAAGTTACAAAATGTAATTTTTTTAAGGATTGTTTATGTGCAGGAAGGGTCACCTTCCTACACATAGACAATCCAAGGCATTTCGCTTTTTCATGCGCGCTGCACAAGGCAGCACACATGGAAAAAGCAAAAACGAGGAGAAATTAAGCAATTCTACTCGTTTTACCAACTTAAGACCAGGTTTTCCCTAGTCTTCATTTTGGTGCTGCCTCCTATTTACGCTGCCCGTGTAAATAGGGGGCAGCGTCAAAATCAATGCGTTTCGAGGTGGAACGCACACCGCACCACCCACTGCCCACCTCTTTCACGCTGAGCATAGCGTGAAAGGGGGACTTATTTTCAAGGCAGCGTTAAGCCACGTTAAGTGGCTTAACGCTGCCTTGTAAATAAGGCAAAGCCCCGATCGCCACGGAAATGTTACAAAATGTGACGTTTCCGTGGCAATAGGGGCTTGTACATATGCCCCAGAGTTTTATGTTGAATAGAAACATCCTCACATACCTCCATAAATCCATCCCTAACTAAATATATCATCCCTATTCTTTTTGCAGAACTAGGGGGCATATTAACAACGGCCAGCGATAATTATCGCTGGCCGTGCTTAGCGATAATTATATTATCGCAGGCTATCTCTGGTATTTATCGCCCTGGTAGCGCGTTATTAACAACGCGTTGCTCCAGGGCGATAAAAATTCCAGAGATAGCGAGGTTATCGCCCTTTTGCAGGGAACATCGCTGGTTTTCCAGCGATGTTCCCTGCAAAAGGGCGATAACCTTGCTGATACGACCGACAGGGTCGTATTAGCATAATCCACCCCCTATGTTAGGGATGGCACAGTCAGGATTTTAGCAGACGATAGGTTTTGGCGAAAACTGTAGTTTTTGCCAAAATCTAATGTGTGCTAAAATCATGTGGGCTGCCTTGTAAATATCGCAATGTGAACCTCAGCGATATTTGCAAGGTAGTCCATCCGGGGTACGCCCAGTAACGCCACTTTGCATCTCATTGGAGATGCTAAGTGAGGCGTTGGGAAAAAGGGTGCTAACATGCGATTATGCATGTTAGCACCCTCTTGTAAATAGGGCGCCAAAAAACCAAAGCCAAAAAAGCCGAGATAAAGCCCTTGTAAATATGCCCCTAGATTGGCACGCAGGATAGCACATTTCCGGTTTAGTCTTTGCACCTGTTGCCTCCAGTTATGCTCTTTCTCTCTGAACTGCCTGTGAACTCTCCATAACTCCAAGCAAAGAGCATAGATAATATGATTACTGGCGTGCGCTTGTTCCAGTGTGAGGTATATGTTACGCAAAGAGGCACGTGTCTGTCTGCTTTCAAATTATATGGACATACGTTTTCACTGTTGAACATGTTGGATGAAAAATAACCGGTATAATGTCTTTCACTGAATCGGCTTAGAATAACATGTTTCTATTTCCTTGTTTATTGTTAAATTGGAAAACGTTTTGTGAAAAGGTGCCACCTTATGCAATGTCAATTTCCATCTAATATAACATGTCAAGATGTGCTTTGTTGATTCGTTCCTATGAAGTGAGGCAGCTGTACATTTTTGATACTGAATAGTTGTGAATGCAGACATTCGACTGTAAACATTTTAACTACAAAGGGCCTGCATTTTATCTAAAGTTCCAGCTATTTTGTTTTCCCAGCGTGCATGCTTGATTCACACAGGGTTGGCCATCTAGGGTGAGATGACAACCTCTGTGAGCATTCAAGCTCCAGGAAAGTCCCAATGGCTTTTTTGTGTGACATGGTGTCAGCCAAGGGTAAATTCAAATAAAATAATGTCTATTTATGTGCTATAGACCCTGGCATCACAATTTACAGTATGTTATTCAGCAGTTTAAAAACATACTTAAGGGTCATCGCCAGTCAAGTTAGAAAGAGGCACTGCTGAAAGGAAAATAAATGTACGGGTTTGAGCAGTGCTGTCCCCTTGGCGACCCTCGATTATAAGAGGAGTCACTTAGCTTTCAGTAGCCCAGGGACTGTCTCACACAGTCACTGAAAAGGAACTTATCTGCATATTCGAAATGTGAAATATTCTTCAGTGTGACAGGGCACCAAAAAGCATATGAAAAGTAGCCTGTTTGCGCTGCAGAAGGCACATCTTTGTGTTCCCCAGGGGAACTTTGGGGCACATCAACAACAACCGGCGAAAATAATCTCTAAGCGCACTTAGCGCTAGGATAATTATCACCGGCTAGCGTGAATTTTTATCGCTGAGATAGCGTGCTATTAGCAACGCTTATCTCAATAGCGATAAAAATCCTCACGCTAACAGGCTAACGTGAGATTATCGCTGGAAACCCAGCGATAATCTCACATTACCTTGTTGATAGGGACAGGCAAACTTATCCTCCTTCCATAGGATATCATGGCTAAGTCAGAAAAATACCAGACGTAAAAAAGCAGCGTTAACCGCGGTTAGCGCTGCTTTTTTAGTCTCTAACAGGGTTAGCGACATTCTTGATAATAGGAGAAATGTCGCTTAGCGACATTTCTCCTATTATTTTACTCTGGAACGCCCCCTTTGCATCTCATTAGAGATGCAAGGAGAAGCGTAGAGTAAAAGGGTGCTAACATGCAAATTTGCATGTTAGCACCCTGTTTTTGATAGGGCGCTAGTTTTATCTCTCCTTTTTTGGCTTTTGAAGCCAAAAAAGCAGAGATAAAGCCCTTGTTGATATGCCCCTTCATCTGTAATACGGAATGCAAGCATCCTCTTGCCTGATGGAGATTTAACTCTATTGTCAAGTGAGACTATACTGGGGTGAGGGATCTGTGACATGGTTGGTTGACTTGACAATGAGATAAGAATCTAGGACATTTTTGTATCATATCGCTTTATCACATCTTATACAGATGAAGGCGTTTTTATATTCTTGGAGTGCGCAACATGAAGAGCATACTCTACCCTTGGGGTGAGTCTTGACATGCACTGCATTGATCACCCAAAATTCGGTTTAAATTGTATAATCATTTGATCAATACAATCAAAGATGTCACTCAAATTTATTTGTATGTTGCATTTCTGGTATTTATTTGCACCTGCTTGGTAAATCATTTCAACATTCATTCTCTTCATACATACATGAATAGCAAATAGCCACGGTGCATTTTGGGGTATTCCGGTACCAGGGGAAAATAATACATGTGATTCACCTTTCCTCCAATGCAGAAAAATCTAAACGTTTTGTACTTTAACTTAGATAAGTCTTTGATTATAATGATCATGACTATACCGTTAACCTCTATTCACTTAACCCCAACCCTTTATGCCTTCACCTTCACCTCAAAACCCTGACTTCTAACCTTACACACTAAAACCCTTAATTATTAACCATATGCTCTAAATCTTAATCTTTAATCCCTGAGCCAACAGCCATACTGTTGGACCTGACATCCTTGGCATGGTTTTCCCACTGGGTAGGCCCTCAACAGCTCAAAGGGCAGGGTGCAATGTATTTAAAAAGCTGGACATGTGCCTTTAAGTTTTACATATCCTAGTAGTAAAAAGTCTTAAATTCTTTTTTCACTATTACAAGGTTTTCCCCCCACATGGGATAACATTGTGTTACCCCATTACTTTTAATAAGTGCTAACTTTCAATTGGAAGCAGGTAGGCATACCGAGTTTGATGTCTAAAGAATTGTAATTTAAAACACTTTTTATTCTGAAAATACCACTTTTGAAAAGTTGTCATTTTCTTGTTCTAACTATTTGGTACCTGCAGCCTGGGTCACATGATGACTAGGTGTAGCTGGCAGTAGGTCTTTGTGTATTAATCTCAGACAGTGCGACAAAGGAAGAATAGATTTTGCCAGGATGGGCCTTATCTGACTTGAGAGGGAGGAGTTGTCACTTACCACTTCTGCACATCACAAATCTGCTTCCTGCTCACAATGGGTTTGACACTAGTCTCTTGTGCCCCAGACAAGCTGGGGCCAAGGCAGAGAGGCAGGACATTCCAAGCACCTCTGGGAGTGGAAACCTTCAGAACCTTCTCCTACTTCAAATATGGCACCAGGTATAAATGTTTGACCCTCAGACCCCTTTCTTGAGCCCATCTCTGGACCTGTGGAAGACTCGGAAGGACTGCTGTGCTGCTCTGCTGCATTTGGGACTGCTACTCTGCTACCTTGCTGCCTACTATCCTGCTGCCTGAGTGAAAATGACTGGACCTGCATTTTGAATCCAGGACCAACAGAGTAATTCCATGGGATAGTTGGCTGGCCTCCTGATCACAGCCTCATTGACAGAAAAGGCTCCAACCACCTTGAACCCAGTCCCTGAACTATGTCTGCTGTAATTACTACCCCCTAAGCGGTGTCATCCCAGTCTTGGACTCTTGGAAGTGGGCCTGAAGGTGCTCTGCTAGCCCAGCTGTGATGTCTAGTGTAGAACTGAACAAGTAATCAATCTGGGGGACGGAAGAGATAATATTTATGGAGGTCCTAAACCCATGCTCCTCAATGGACATATGCAAAAGACACTCTGGGTGAGCAGTTGCTCTCTTAGTGCATGTGTGTGAAAGGTGTCACTATATGCCTGTGATATTGTCTCTGGGAGATCTGAAATTCAGATCGTAAGGCCCTCACACACCTGTTAGGGTGTCATGCTTCATCCTAGGGCGCTCCTCGTCGGACCGGCGCTGCAATGTCCAACGGGCCTAGTGGCTACTTTGGCGGAGTTCTTTAGATCTGAGATCTCCGTATATGAAGAGTGTGTGTGGGCAACTAGTGCTATGTGCGATGTAATTTACACAGGTGGGTTTAAAACAGGCTACGGATCTAGGGATATTTTAATTCAAAAGATAGACCTGGGACTGAATAAAAACAGTGGAGCCGCCAACAGGACATAAAGTGCCTAGGTGGCTAGTGAATATATAAGGTCGACATGTTTCGTGTCAATTGCTCCATACTCGAGCGACACTTCTTCAGGACCTATGAAGGGTGAAGGTGAACCTTAATGGAGAGCACCAAAGGTAAATAAATCCGCAGTCGGATAGTGTAGTAAGAAAGATTGTTAATCCCCTAGGCTGGACTCCGCCTAGCCTCTCCACCTAAATAGATAGAGAAGAAGAGGGGGAAAAAACAGGGAAAACAAAGAAAGAGGGCATAAGAAGCGACAAAAATAAACTGCATCTAGTGCGAATACAGAAAATATGTATATTACGTAGATACCATAGGCTACTCATAACAGTGCGTGAAGTGAGCATTATTCAACAGGGTGATCAACACTCAACCCCACTCTGCAAGAGACATCTGCCTATTCAAAGATAAAAGAAGTGTACTATAAAAAAATGTGTACTATAAAAACATTAGTCATACGTGATATCTGACAAACAACACCACTAACCCAACCAGACCAGCTGACCCAAAGATGTGCGGGACTGTATGTAGAAGAATGTGAAAGCGCTTACCTTACTTGATAAAGAGTCCCACTACATGGAAGGGGGAAGTCGGCCCTTGAATTAAAAGGGATAAACAACTGGAACGAGAAAAGGAAACAAAAGGCAACACAAGCACTTGTAGTAGCAGTGTAGGTGTGCATAACACGAGCCCCAAGGGAGAGTACTACACGATAAGTTAAGCGTGAACGTGTACTATAAGAAATGGTGTGGCTGTATCCAAATTCTAAATGATGACTGAAGGAGAAATCACTCTACCGGGAATGTCCACCCGGGAGTGCAAGCAATAGTTACGCCCAGAGGAGAAAAATAATAATAAATAAATAGCTTGGGGCGTTCTTAAGAGAGCCCCTCCTATATCAAACATCTTAAACAATGATCGGATATGTTACTAGAATCCAAGAGAAAAACTAGCTCGAGGCGAAGGAACGTGCACAATGGTGAACCGGACGGGGCTTACTATTAACAATGGATGCATCCCGAGACACGTCTGACCGGGTGGCGGGGGTATAGCACTTACCAGTTCCAAGGAGGGCAGTGCCGGCAGTTCTGAACCTCACCCGCTTCCGAATGTTAACCAGGTAACCCGCGTAGTACAGCTTTGAAGAGGTTCTGGCTTCCGGGAACCAGCGCGGCGTCAGTAGGAACGTGGACGTGGCTTGCGTAGGCGCCATCTTGTCCAACAAGAACCTGGCTGACTATGTGTGAACAGACTCGGTCCCAGAGAGGTGCCGAGTGTGTATCGTATCTGGAATTGTCAGATAATTGTCAAAAAATGTAATAAACAACCCCTGGGTTAAAAAGAGAAGAGAAGGCCCAGCAAGAGACTAATAGGTGAAGGAAAGAGAGGAGGGGGCAATAATCAGCAGATGCCTCCCACTACCCTATGTATAATGTAGAGTGCAGCGAGATGTCACTTAATGGCTAATAACTGATAAAGAGGATAACAGTATTGAATGTTTAGCAAGTTAAACCGGACGCGTCAGGGGGATAACAGGAAGAACAGATATAGATAAGTGTTATGAAAAGGAGATTGTATCAAAAGTCTGATGTACAGGACTCCATATAGTGATTGGAAGCAAGAGGTGTGAGGGGCCTCTAAAATTAAGAAAACACAAGTGTGCTATGCTTAGGGTAGCAGTTGGAATGTGTAGTGTTCAACTTAGTGTAGAACTGATGCAGCACAATGCATCTCTTCGCAGCACCATATTGGAACCTCTGCTGTGTTACTCATCCTGCAAGCTGCATCCTCAACGCTAAATCCTGCAATGCTCGGCAACCAGTATTTAACCCCTTTGGTGCATCCTAGTACATGGCACAGGGTATCCCTCTGGTGCGGGCACCAGAGGGATTCCCTTTCACCCCCAACAGTCTCAGGAGCTGGGGAAGAGCGTCCCCAGCTCACGAGGCTGCAGCTTTAGTTTCCCTGAAATGACGATTAGCGCGCATGTCGTGCTGACGTCCTTTCAGTTGAACCGAAACTGAAATGAGCCAAGTGGCTCATTTCAGTTTAGCTTTTTACGTGCTTCGCCCCCTGAGCACGTAGAAAGACGGGAGAGGTATCATTTGAAAGGGGAGAATCTCCCCTTTCCAATGGTACCCTTCCCTAGTGGATCCCTGCTTGGGGATCGACCCAGAGGTATCAGGGATTTCTTTTACCAATTTGAATGAGGGGTGGGGGCTATCCAAAACTGGCATGCCAATGCCCCCACTGTTGCAAAAATTGTAGTCTTTCTCCCCCCCGGGGGGCAGATGGGGGTTATCCCCCTATCTGCCCCCCAGGGGGCAGAATGCACACTAGATACCAGGGATTTTTTTCTAATTTGAATTAGGTGTGGGGGCTGCCAAATATCGGCATGCCAATGCCCCCACCCCCTGCCACAGAAGTACAGTCTTTCTTCCCCCGGTGGGGCAGATGGGGGCCGTAGCCCCCAATATGCCCCCCCAGGGAGGCAGAAAGCCCACTAGAAACCAGGGATTTTTTTTCAAATGCAAATTAGGGGTGGGGCCTGCCCAATATGGGCATCCCAATGCATCCCCCTCAAAAGAATAGCCACAGTCTTTCTGCCCCCCTCGGGGGCATATCGGGCAATAGCATCCGATTTCCCCCCACCCCAGTGTGGCAGAAAGCCCACTAGGCACTGACTTTTTTATTCGGAATGTGCCTACCTGTGGATTTTGGTTCCTAGCGCAGCCGGCACCTAGGGAAACATAGCAAACCTGTATATCTTTTAAAAACTAGACACTAAGGGGAATCCAGGATGGGGTGACCTGTGTGGCTCTCACTAGGTCCTGTTGGCCAGAATCCCTTGCAAACCTCAAACTTAGTTAAAAAAACACATTTTCCTCACATTTCTGTGATGGAAAGTTCTGGGATCTACATGGCTCCACAAAATTCAATCCACCATGCATTCCCCAAAGTCTTCCAAGAAAAAAGGTTACCTCACTTGTGTGGGTAAGCCTAGTGCCCGCGACAGGAAACAGCCCAAAACGCAACATGGACACACCACATTTTTACAGTGAAAACTGACCCTTTATTTGCAAAGTGCCTAGCTGTAGATTTTGAATCCTAGCTCTGCCGGCACCTAGAGAAACCTAGCAAACCTATACATTTTTTAAAACTAGACACCCAGGGGAACCCAGGATGGAGTGACTTGTCTGGCTCCCACCAGGTTCTGTTACCCAGAATCCCTTGCAAGCCTCAAACTTTGTCAAAAAAAACACATTCTCCTCATATTTCTGTGGTGAAAAGTTCTTGAATCTGCATGGATCCACAAAATTCCACCCACCCGGCATTCTCCAAAGTCCTCCGATAAAAATAGTACCTCACTTGTGTGGGTAGACCTAGTGCCCACGACTGGAAACGGCACAAAACACAACGTGGCGCACAACATTTTTACAGTGAAAACTGACCCTTTTTTTGCAAAGTGCCTAGCTGTAGATTTTGGACCCTAGCTCTGCCGGCACCTAGGAAAACCTAGCAAACCTATACATTTTTGAAAACTAGACACCCAGGGGAACCCAGAATGGGGTGCCTTGTGTGGCTCTCACCAGGTTCTCTTACCCAGAATCCCTTGCAAACCTCAAACTTTGTAAAATAATTTCCCACATTTCTGTGATGGAAAGTTCTGGTATCCTCATGGGACCACAAACTTCCATGCACCCCGCATTCTCCAAAGTCTCCTGATATAAATGGTACCTCACTTTTGTGGGTCAAGTACCCGCGACAGGCAAGAGCCCAAAACCTATTGTGGAGACATCAAAATTACCTATCACAAAACAACCTGGTTTTGCAAGGGAGGGCACCTGGGTTTTTGCCGCCGGGCTCAGCAGCCATCTAGGAAAACCTACCAAACCCACACATTTCTGAAAACTAGACACCCTGGGGGATTTCAGTGAGGTATGGCTTGCGCGGATCCCACAACGATTCCCCAACATGATTTTTTGTGAAAAGTTTGACTTGTTTCATCTAAATTTGAGGTTTGCAGGGGATTCTGGGTAGGGAAACATTGTGAGATCCACGCAAGCCATACCTCACTGGACTCCCCAGGGTGTCTAGTTTTCATAAATGTGTGGGTTTGGTAGGTTTCCCTAGATGGCTGCTAGCCAAGGGCCAAAAACCCAGGTAGCCCCCTGCAAAACCAGGTTGTTTTATGATAGGTAACTTTGAAGTCTCTACAATACATTTGGGGACCTTGCCTGTCACGGGTACTTGAGCCACCCACAAGAGCGAGGTACCATTTTTATTGGGAGACCTGGCGGAACGCTGGGTCGTAGGAAATTTGTGTCAGCCCGGTGATCCTACAACTTTCCCACACAGAAATTTGAGAAAAATTTGATTTTTTCATCCAAATTTGAGGTTTGCAGGGGATTTTGGGTAGGGAAACTTTGGGGAATGCACGCAAGCCATACCTTCCTGGACTCCCCCAGGTCTCTAGTTTTCAGAAATGTGTGGATTTGGTAGGTTTCTTTAGATGGCCTCCAAGCCCGGGACCAAAAACTCATGTGGCCCCCCCTTGCAAAACCAGGTCATTTTCAGATACATAGGGGGCATCTGCATTTTTGGTCCCAGGGTCGGCGGTCATATAGGGAAACCTACCAAACCCACACATTCTGGGGGAGTCCAGGAAGGTATGGCTTGCGTGGATCCCCCAACGTTTCCCTACCCAGAATCCCCTGCAAACCTCAAATTTAGATGAAAAAAATCAAACCTTTCTCAAATTTCTGTGTGGGAAAGTTGTAGGATCACCGGGCTGACAGAAATGTCCTACCACCCAGCGTTCCCCCAGGTCTCCTGATAAAAATGGTACCTCACTCGTGTGGGTGGGTCAAGTACCCGCGACAGGCAAAGGTCCAAAACGCATTGTGGAGACATCAAAATTACATATCACAGAATGATCTGCTTTTGCAAGGGGGGTCACATAGGTTTTTGGTCCTGGGCTTAGTGGCCATCTAGGGAAACCTACCAAACCCATACATTTCGGAAAACTAGAGACCCAGGGGAGTTCAGGGAGGTATGGCTTGCGTGGATCCCTGAACGTGTCCCTACCAGGCCAGAATCCCCTGCAAACCTCAACTTTTGATGAAAAAAACCAAATTTTTCTCAAATTTCTGTGTTGGAAAGTTTAGGATCACTGGGCTGCCACAAATTACCTACCATCCAGCGTTCCCCCAGGTAGCCCCCTGCAAAACCAGGTTGTTTTATGATAGGTAACTTTGAAGTCTCTACAATACATTTGGGGACCTTGCCTGTCACGGGTACTTGAGCCACCCACAAGAGCGAGGTACCATTTTTATTGGGAGACCTGGCGGAACGCTGGGTGGTAGGAAATTTGTGTCAGCCCGGTGATCCTACAACTTTCCCACACAGAAATTTGAGAAAAATTTGATTTTTTCATCCAAATTTGAGGTTTGCAGGGGATTTTGGGTAGGGAAACTTTGGGGAATGCACGCAAGCCATACCTTCCTGAACTCCCCCAGGTCTCTAGTTTTCAGAAATGTGTGGATTTGGTAGGTTTCTTTAGATGGCCTCCAAGCCCGGGACCAAAAACTCATGTGGCCCCCCCTTGCAAAACCAGGTCATTTTCAGATACATAGGGGGCATCTGCATTTTTGGTCCCAGGGTCGGCGGTCATATAGGGAAACCTACCAAACCCACACATTCTGGGGGAATCCAGGAAGGTATGGCTTGCGTGGATCCCCCAACGTTTCCCTACCCAGAATCCCCTGCAAACCTCAAATTTAGATGAAAAAAATCAAACCTTTCTCAAATTTCTGTGTGGGAAAGTTGTAGGATCACCGGGCTGACAGAAATATCCTACCACCCAGCGTTCCCCCAGGTCTCCTGATAAAAATGGTACCTCACTCGTGTGGGTGGGTCAAGTACCCGCGACAGGCAAAGGTCCAAAACGCATTGTGGAGACATCAAAATTACATATCACAGAATGATCTGCTTTTGCAAGGGGGGTCACATAAGTTTTTGGTCCTGGGCTTAGTGGCCATCTAGGGAAACCTACCAAACCCATACATTTCGGAAAACTAGAGACCCAGGGGAGTTCAGGGAGGTATGGCTTGCGTGGATCCCTGAACGTGTCCCTACCAGGCCAGAATCCCCTGCAAACCTCAACTTTTGATGAAAAAAACCAAATTTTTCTCAAATTTCTGTGTTGGAAAGTTTAGGATCACTGGGCTGCCACAAATTACCTACCATCCAGCGTTCCCCCAGGACTTCTAATAAAAATGGTACCTCACTCTTGAGGGTGGGTCAAGTACCTGTAACAGGCATGGGCCCAAAACGTATTGTGGAGACATCAAAATTACCTATCACAAAACAACCTAGGGGCAGATTTATGTTGCACTTGCGCCACTTTTGCGCCGCCGTTGCGTCACTTTTGTGACGCAGCAGCGGCGCAAATCCTGCGCCATGGTGCGGGGTATTTACAACGTGACGCATCTGGGAGATGCGTCACGTTGTAAAGCCCTGCGCCACATGTAGGCGTTCCAGGGCAGGTGGGGGCGTTCCGGCGCAGGAACGCCTCCTAAAAGTGGCTGAGTGAAATCTACAAGATTTCACTCAGTCACTTTTAGGCCCATGCTGCGTCAAAACCCTGCACCTGCTTGAAGCAGGCGTAAGGATTGACGCAGCATTGTACAGATAGGGCCCCCCAGAACATTGCTGGAGCTGCGTCACGCTTGCGACGCAACTCCAGCAATGCGCCACTTTTACGGCACAGATGCATCACGCATCTGTGCCGTTTTTGCCCCATGGTGCGCCGCATTATAAATGCGGCGCATCCATGGTGGCGCAGCTGTGGCTCATAATAACTGGCGCATCCCTGCTGATATGCAGGGATGCGCCAGTTATCATAAATCTGCCCCCTAGTTTTCTAAGGTGGGCCACCTGGGTTTTTGGCCCCGGGCTCGGCGGCCATCTTGGGAAACCTACAAAACCCACACATTTCTGAAAAATAGCCCCCCGTTGGAGTCCAGCGAGGTATGGCTTGCATGGACCCCCAATGTTTTCCTACCCAGAATCCCCTGCAAACCTCAAATTTAGCTGAAAAAAATCAAATTTTTCTCAAATTCCTGAGTGGGAAAGTTCTAGGATCTGCATGGATCCACAAATTTCCTACCACCCAGCGTTCCCCCATTTCTCCTGATAAAAATGGTACCTCACTCGCTTGGGTGGGTCAAGTACATGCGACAGGCAAGGCCCAAAACGTATTGAGGAGACATCAAAATTACCTATCACAAAACAACCTGGTTTTGCAAGGGTGGGTCACCGGGGTTTGGGCCCCGGGCTCGGCGGCTATCTTAGGAAGCTACAACACCCACACATTTCTGAAAACTAGACACCCGGGGGAGTCCAGCAAGGTATGGCTTGCATGGATCCCCCAACGTTTTCCTACCCAGAATACCCTGCAAACCTAAAATTTAGCTGTAAAAAACACATTTCCACATATTCATCCTCAAATTTAGCTGAAAAAAATAACATTTTTCTCAAATTTCTGTGTGGAAAAGTTCTCAAATCTGCATGCAAGAGGCGGGGAGGGAAAGTAAAAACCAAACCCGGCCCCCAGGGCAAATAATGGAAATGTGGAGAACAAACGGGGTCAGGACCCTGACACCAAATGAACTCACCATAATCCGTGCCAAAGACTAGTACGGGCCTCGCTCAACCGCACACACGACTGTGAGCACCAATGAAACAAAATGGAGGACGCCACAGAAAGTTAATATGCCCGCCTGCATTCAATGATGTCTGTTGTGGATTTGTATTGGAATGCCCTTGCAATACAAGAACGTTCTTGTGGCCGAGTTCCCTGCGTGGAAAGTGGAATGTACTGTCCTTGGCAGTTGCTGCCTGGGAGCTGCCTTGACGGGACACAATAAATGAAGCACTTACTTGTGGCTGCTTTGTACTTCTTTTCACTGGCGACAAGTTGTCCCGTCTTCGGCCTCCCCATCCTGGCGTGATCCTGGTTGCCTGCTGACTGACTCATCTGAACTCCATTCCTGCTGTTTACCGTGTGGCGCCTCCACACCTTTGCTTTCATTCTTGATAGCCTGGTCATCGTAGAGGATTCCTGTTGTGGTCCTGCTGTGATCCTGGTTCAGCCGACACATGATTTTATCAACTCTAAGGTACTTTTCGTTAAATTAAAGGGATGTGTGCGTGGTTGAAGCAAATCTTCTGTTGCTTCTCACGCCTCCCCTGCCTGTGACGTCATCTCTGCTCGAGACGTGCCACGCCCGACACGCATCCTATTGGAGTCCTTGCCTGATTTGCCTGGCCCCGTGCTACATGTGGCCATTTTGGATAGCCGTATTTCGTTTTGTTGTGCACTGCCATAGCAACGCGAGTGTTGCTTGCACCGCTGGTGTGCACAGCTGTTTGGTATCTTACCAGATTCCTCATTTATGCGCACAGTTCTGGAAGTAATCGCTGATGTGCATAGCCCTTTTTATCTTATTATTTCACTGCGTGTTGTTTGCTTCTTCGCTGACACGTACAGCTCGTCATTTCATGGATTTCCTCCTTGTGTGATGCACTCACAGTGCGCACCATAGGAATTTTAGCGTATCCATGTGCATGAATCACATGATGGCAGATGGATTTCTTTATTCTGTGATGTACTCAAGGTGTGCATCATAACAACCTTACTGAGTTCACGTGTATTCATTTCTGTACTTTGTAATTTAGACACAGTCACATTCATTATAATTGTGTGGGCAGCAACACACCCACGCATAGCCTCATTATGGATCGAGTGTTAGCTCCGACACCCTTTTTACAATCTCCTGGTTCACCTCTGATTTTTTAGCAACAGTGAAAGGATACATGTGAGAGTTATCTGGAAGCCATCGAAGGTGATACGTTCAGTACAAAGAAAAAGAAAGGACTGCTTATTTATAATCTTGGGGCTGAGGGTAGAAACATTTTGAAAACATTACCTCTTGAAGTTGTCAGCACTCATTTAAGTGGTGGTGATAATGGTGATTCCTCAATCATTGATGACTATGCATCACTGATCAAAACTTTGGATAAAAGATTCAACCCCAAGAAAAATTTGTGCTTGAGCATCATAAGTTTCTACAACGTGCTCAAGTTCCTGGTGAATCTATAGATGATTTTGTTGCTGAGCTTAGAACTCTTGCTATCACTTGTAATTACAGAGAATCCAGAGATGAAATCATACGTGATCAACTCCTCGAACGCACGTGCAATAAGAAAATTCAAGAGAAACGTTAATCATCTGAAGACCCAGATCTTGAGACAGCTCTAGCTCTTGCTAGAAGCATTGAGCATTCTCAATTTTTCATGAAGGAGATGAGCAACTCTTCTCAACCTACTGAAGTCAAATCGTTATCTGCAAGGCACAATGTTAAGCTTACCAAAGACTCCAATGAAAATGCGACGCGAAATTCATCTTCCTTACCTTCCTCATCCAGATTAAGTCTGAAAAGATACAACTCTTTTGTTTTCATTGTGGGAGCAAATCTCATTTAGGAAATGCTAAGTTTTGTTTTGCCTTGAACCAAACTTGTTTTAAATGCAGGGAAAAAAAAGTCATCTAGCATGTTTCTGTAAAGTTATTGGGTCCAACAAAGGAATCACACAAACCGTCAGGTCTATTGAAGAAGACTTTATTGACTCAAGTGATGAAAATAATAATGTTAATGTTGTCTTCTTCATCTTTACAATCTGAGGGAGTGGTCGAAATTGAATCTATGGTTGGTTCACTCAAGAAGAAATCTCCTGCATGTGCTATCTGTGTGAATGGAAGAAATGAGAATTTCTTGGCTGAGTCTGGCTCCCCAGTTACTCTTATAAATGCCAAGGATTTTGGTGGGTTAGATGACATTCAATTACACCAGTCTAACATTAGAATTTTTGCCTAAAGGGCAAAAGAGTGGAAGTTATTGGCAAATTTGAAGCCAATTTGAAATTCTGTGGGGACCTTGCCACAGGAACTGTATACATTGTAGAGGATGGTGCAAATTTGTTGGGATTGGAGGAGCAAGGAGAGCTTTGTATTATTCTTGATCCTAATCATCCTGACATGGTTTTGTCTAGATGTGAGGCATCCAAATTTTACAATCCATCCTCATCTTCCAACCTGTCTGATGCTGTGGTGGTGGGACACTTATCTGGTGAAGAGTGGATCCAGAAGTATCCTGAAGTTTTTTGCGACAAACTTGGCAAATTGAGAGGTTTTCAGCACTGCATTATCCTAAAGAATCAAGCAAAGGCAGTTGCACATAAGGTGCGCAAGGTACCCCTGAGTTTGCATGTGGAACTGAAGCGTGAACTTGAACGTTTGTGTATTATGGATGTAATTGAGCCTATTGAAGGATCTGAAAGGTAAGCCCCTATAGTTCTTGCAAGCAAGGTTGATAAGTCCATTAGAATGTGTGTGGACTTGCGTGATCTTAATGCCAATATTTGGGTCGATTGCCAGCCTTTGCCCAATATAAATGAAATGCTGGCAACATTAGATGGGGCTAAGTTTTTTTCGTCGTTTTATACTTCCTCAGCTTATCATCAGGTTGAGTTAAGCAAAGACTCCAGACACCTCACTTCTTTCGTGACACCAGAAGGTGCTTTCCGATACAAACAAATGCCTTTTGGTTTGGCGTCGGCTTCCGCAGTGTTTCAGCGTCTCATGGGAAACGCATTCAAAAACACTGTAGGAGTTGTTTTTTTCCAAGATGACATTCTTGTGTATGCACAAACTGAATTTGAGCATGACAGTAGAGTTAAACATGTTCTGGATACTGTGAAGCTGCATGACCTGACTTTAAGGAGGGACACGTGCAAATATTTTCTGGAGGGTGTGGATTATTTGGGTCACCATATTTCCTGTAATGGAGTTAAACCCAAAGTAAAGATTTTAGATGCCATTCAAAATGCACCGGCACCCACTAACAAAGATCAACTTCGCTCCTTCCTAGGGCTAGTGGAGTATTATGCCAAATTTGTGGGAAATGGTGCTGATAAGACCTCCTGTTTGCATGAATTACTGAAGAAAAACGTCAGGTTTGTGTGGTGTGACAAGTGTGATGATCAATTTAATCTTCTCAAAAAAGAAATTGTGCAGGCACGCCCCTTGAAAATATTTAACATTAACGACAAATGCATTGTCTCTACCGATGCTAGCAACATTGGGTTGGGCGCTGTTCTAATGCAGAAAAGAAGTGATGGTCGGAGGAGATCATTGCATTTGCCTCCAAGATTTTTCAAAGTGCCGAGAGCACTTACTCCACCATTGAGAAAGAGGCGTTACACTTATGGTGGGGTGTTAAGTACTTTTGGAATATTCTGTGGTTAAATGAGTTCGTCCTTAGGATTGATCACAAACCTTTGGTTGACCTTTTCACCACCAAAGGTGGTGGTCGTGCCACACCGCGGATTGCTAAATGGCAATATAGATTATAGGAATTTAATTATCGTTTGTTGTATGTGGCTGGTGCCAAAAACAACACTGCTGACTGTTTATCCCGGTTACCTCATGTTGAAAATATCAGTGAATTTCCTGGGGAGGATCTGGACATTGTGTGTGCTGTTATAGACATTGTGGAGGGTGCACTTTCTGAGCGTGAATGGTTGCAAGCTCAATCAGAGGACAATGAGATCAAGATGGTTGTTGACTTTTTGGTTCATGGTTGGCCTATCAACAAGGATTTGTCTTCTGAACTAAATCCTTTCAAAGGGGTTTGCGATGAGTTGTCCATAGTGGATGGAATTTGACGCAGGGGTGGTTGTTTCGGTATGCATGCGGAAAAAAAGTTTTAGATCTGGCCCAAGAGGGTCACCTTGGTATTCGCGCTATGAAACGCAGAGTCAGAGAGGCCTTTTGGTGGCCCGGGTTGGACAGGTCCATCGAACATTATGTCAGGGACTGTTGATAATGAAATATGCTTTTGTATAATGCATACCTGTGTTAAATGTATTTATAAAGCAACCAGTGGTGTAATACCCCGCAAAACCTGAGTATCAAAATCAGGCATGGCTAGAAAAAGGGGCAGCCATATTAGAGGAATAGTGGGCGCAGAGGTCCTAATGTATTGCAATAGTGAAAGGTAATAGTCGTAAAAACCTTGCACCATATCAGGAGTATGAGTAGGCCGGGCAAAACCGTTAGACTGAGCCTCTCTACAAGCATCATAAAAGTCACTATATAAAAAAGTTTTGTATCGCAAAACGGGAATTCCTAACTCGAATGGTGATAGGTAGTAGGACAATCATGTAAAAAATAGAGTAGTTCATGATGCTGACTGAGCTCTGCATTTATTTTCTGTAGTCTGGCTATGTATTTGGCTTCCAATTGGTATAGATAGTGGGCACTCTCACCACCCCTTGGGTTAGCCCGGCTGATTATATACCATAAAAGGCTATTTCTGATTCTGGTCCACCAAAGGTCATTCAGGTAGTGTGTGACTAGAGGGTATATTTCATTCTCACATCTGATTGCTCTAATGTGTTCCTAAATATGTTCATTGAGCAGTCCTATTTATGCTACCCATATATGCTAAATTATAATTGCTTATGAATGCGTAAAAGGTACATTGAAAATTGCAATTGATAACACCCTTTGCACATTCCCCTGGTAAAGTAGGTGAACTATTTACTTCTATCTTTATAGTACTGATAAATATTGCACTTGCTGAATTTATGTGAACCCGGTGGAAGGTACAGCAGCTAGGTAGATGGAAGGCTAAAAGTTTTCAATTAGACTGGACGTAATCTGTCCATGATTGTTTAACTCCCTTTTGTAGGTAATGTGCATTTTCAGACCTCCTTTTTATGCTACTGGCAGCTGTTAATATTTTCACTGTTTGTGGAATATACTGTATATGTTCCTGTTTGCACTGTTAAATTGTGCAGCTACTTCAACGTTTTGTGCCTTCCATATGTGTGGTTGTTTCATGTCTTTGAGGAGCCATACAGCCAACTATAAAATGTTGGTGATCTCTAACTGCCTGTGGGCTGTCAGTGGAATACATTCAACATGGTTACCATACCAGCCTTGAAATCTACTTGAATCTATTATACATTAGCTTGTATTTTAATATTGCAAGACGTTATGTAAGTAGGCTTTTCAAATTGTTTTAAGATCCATACCTTATACCTCAATATTGTGATATTCACAGCCTCGTAGACTACGCACGTGCTGCCTGTATTCGAAAAAAACACAAATGGCGATTAGCTTAATAATTAGCACCATGTGAATTTTGTGAAGTAACTTTTAATATACATGTATATAGCAGTGGTGGTTGGGGGCAAATCACATTGGGGGCGCAAAAAATATACACATAAAAATACACATAATACACATAACATATCCACATATACATATATACATATACACATACTCACATTCTCATAACACATACACATAATACACATCACAAAACCACTTACCTTACACTGCCACTGGATGTTCTGCATTACGTCCTGATTGTTCTGCAGCACATCCTCCGAGCGCAAAGCCCACAGTCAAATCTCTCATCCAAAAGGCCCTGTAGCCCTGTGCCTGCTCTCCAAGAGAGCTGGGTTGGAGAGGCTTGAATTGCACATGTCTGTTTGGCCATAGCAAGGTAGCCGGCCAAACCAACATGTGTAATTCAAACTTAAGTGGCCACTCCTCACTGCTGTCAATCATTGGAATTAGCCCTCCATCTACCAACCTGGTGGTAGCAAGGTAGCCAGCCAAACCAACATGCGCAAAGCAAACTTAAGTGGTCACTCCTCACTGCTGCCAATCATTGGCAGTAGTGATGCGCTGGCCCCACCCTGCCCTCGCACTCCGCTTGCTGGCAGAAAGTGTCAAATATAAAATGGTAATAAAATCATTGTATTACTGTTTCATTTTTTATGCTTTCTGCCCAGCTTTGTGTGTGCGTGGGGGGGCACCCCTCTACTTCCACACAGGAACCACCGCTGATATATAGAATAAAGGAACAAGCCAAATATTTTAGGTCATATTTACTAATGTTTCATGGAATGCAGGGCAGCAAGCAAAGTTGATGTGCTAAGTTGAGCGAAACGGAGTGAGTAGAAATGGGCCATATCTACTAAAATATATAATGCACTTCTGCTCCATCTTAGCACTGGTGCAATGTTGCTGCCTAGAGCCAATGCAGGCACCCTGGCTTGCACCATGCTGCAAAGGTGCCTGCATTACGGCCAGGATTGTTTTTGTGCAGGAAGTGATAGCCTTCTGCACAAAAACAATCCAAAGATGCATTTTCCTCTTTTTGTGTGTGAAGCATAATGCATCACACATAGAAAGACGAAGTAACAAGGAGGAAAACATTTATTTTTCTCCTATATATGCCATCCTCTGCCTTGGTAAATCTTACTGAAGCAATTGTCCTTCCCTCACCTTGTGTGACACAAGGATAACAGAAAGGTTTATGAAATCTGGGCCTTGGTGTACCGTGTAAATATTTGGGAAAATGTTGCCTGACTGTTCTTACAACTTGGATGCTTTCCCAGCTCTTTCCTGCAATTCATGAATAACTTGCTCCACCCTGTGGTTATCCCAGATGTCTGCAAGTATGGAATATTTAACCCTTTGCTTTAGAAGCCCGTGCCAGACCTGAACATTTACAGAAGCTTTACATGCCTATCTGCTTTTGCCAAGCTCATGAAACAACTCCTACCACTATGGCTGTACAGTGTAGGATCCCTATATGGGTCCCAAGCTAATTTAGGGGTATATTATCAAGGTCCGGCGTTAAAATTATCGCTGCTTTATCGGCAGAAAACTGCCGCTAAAGCGGTGATAATGGGCGTGATAATATGCTGCAGAGAATTCCCATAGAACCTTGGTGCAAATTAGCTTTTGATGTTGCTGGTCCTTTTGGTATCACTGGAACTTCTCCTTTGAATGCACTAGTCTTGGTGGACTACATGTCCAAGTGGGCAAATGTCAAGTTTGTGGAGTGGGTAAGTTCCTTGTCCGTCATTAATTTCCTCAAAGAAGTGTTGCTCCGTGAAGGTTTCCAGAGGAAACTAGTGATTGATAATGGCACCCAGCTGGTGTCCTTGGAAATGCAACATTTTCATAAAGAACATGGCATCAAACATGTTTTAACTTCACTTTATCACCCCCGCAGCAATGGTCTTGTCGAATGTATGAATCGTGCTATCAAGGATCAACTGAAATTGGCTTTGGTAAACGGTTTGTACTGGAGAATTGCCATTGCTGACATGTTGTGGGCAATCAGGACTACTCCTCATATCAACACCGGGATGTCTCCTTTCACTCTTTTCAGGGGAAGGTCTGCTGGTTCTAAATTAAATAAATATTGGATGTCTAGGAAGGAGGTCGATCAGGATTGGCAAGGTAGCGGATGTGAGAGCAGCTGTTTAATCCAAGTATGTCACTGTTTCCTGGAAAGTTTCTCCTGTTTGTGTTTGTAATTGAGTGAGAATCAAGAAGCCTGGTTTTATTCGCAAGGGGACTTCTTGGTTCTCAGGTGAGAGAGGTAAAAGTCCGTGTGGTGGTGTTGGAGAATGGGAAGATACTGAATAAATGTGCCATTTCTGTTGTTCCTCAATCCAAAATTGTGTACGTTGGAGGGAAGATTGGTGTTTATTTTGATCATCCTGCTCATTATGTTTCCTATGATCATTCTGCTCATTCAAGTTCCTCTACCGCGAATGCAACCCCTGTTCATCCAGGGTGCTCTTCTGCTAATGTAATTCCTTCCAGTAAGGATGTTTGTCCGGACTGCACTTCTTTCAAAAGGTTTCCTTCCAGGGTAGGATCTGCCCCTGTTAAGTTTCATGATTATGTTACGTATTGATGATGTTGTGTTTTCTCTATTGTTTAATTATTTTTCCAGTTTTTTTTTCTTCTTTCTTTCTTCTTCTTTTTCATTGTGAAGGAAGGGAGGTGTGTTGGGGATTTGTATTGGAATGCCCTTGCAATACAAGAACGTTCTTGTGGCCAGGTTCCCTTCGTGGAAAATGGAATGTACTGTCTTCGGCAGTTGCTGCCTGGGAGCTGCCTGGATGGGACACAATAAATAAAGTACTTACTTCTGGCTGCTTTTTACTTCTTTTCAATGTCACACACCTGCGAGGATATTAAGCGCAAGAACAGTGTGGATCGTATTGAGATGGCAACAGCGGGCAGTCATATTGGGGGAAATATCACCCATATGACTTGAGTGATTTGTGAACAACGGTTAACATAATGAAATATGCTTTTGTATAATGCATACCTGTGTTAAATGTATTTATAAAGCAACCAGTGGTGTAATACCCCGCAAAACTTGGGTATCAAAAGCAGGCATGGCTAGAAAAAGGGGCAGCCATATTAGAAGAGTAGTGGGCGCAGAGGTCCTAATGTATTGCAATAGTGAAAGGTAATAGTCGTAAACACCTTGCACCATATCAGGAGTATGAGTAGGCCGGGCAAAACCGATAGACTGAGCCTCTCTACAAGTATCATAAAAGTCACTATATAAAAAAGTTTTGTATCGCAAAACGGGAATTTCCAACTTGAATGGTGATAGGTAGTAGGATAATCATGTAAAAAATAGAGTAGTTCATGATGCTGACTGAGCTCTGCACTTATTTTCTGTAGTCTGGCTATGTATTTGGCTTCCAAATGGTATAGATAGTGGGCACTCTCACCATCCCTTGGGTTAGCCCAGCTGATTATATACCATAAAAGGCTATTTCTGATTCTAGTCCACCAAAGGTCATTCAGGTAGTGTGTGACTAGAGGGTATATCTCATTCTCACATCTGATTGCTCTAATGTGTTCCTAAATATGTCCATTGAGCAGTCCTATTTATGCTACCCATATATGCTAAATTATAATTGCTTATGAATGCGTAAAAGGTACATTGAATATTGTAATTGATAACACCCTTTGCACATTCCCCTGGTAAAGTAGGTGAACTATTTACTTCTATCTTTATAGTACTGATAAATATTGCACTTGCTGAATTTATTTGAACCCGGTGGAGGGTACAGCAGCTAGGTAGATGGAAGGCTAAAAGTTTTCAATTAGACTGGACGTAATCTGTCCATGATTGTTTAACTCCCTTTTGTAGGTAATGTGCATTTTCAGACCTCCATTTTATGCTACTGGCAGCTGTTAATATTTTCACTGTTTGTGGAATATACTGTATATGTTCCTGTTTGCACTGTTAAATTGTGCAGCCATTGTCATCTACTTCAACGTTTTGTGCCTTCCATATGTGTGGTTGTTTCATGTCTTTGAGGAGCCATACAACCAACTATAAAATGTTGGTGATCTCTAACTGCCTGTGGGCTGTCAGTGGAATACATTCAACATGGTTACCATACCAGCCTTGAAATCTACTTGGCTCTATTATACATTAGCTTGTATTTTAATATTGCAAGACGTTATGTAAGTAGGCTTTTTAAATTGTTTTAAGAACCATACCTTATACCTCAACATTGTGATATTCACAGCCTCGTAGACTATGCATGTGCTGCCTGTATTCGAAAAAAACACAAATGGCGATTAGCTTAATAATTAGCACCATGTGAATTTTGTGAAGTAACTTTTAATATACATGTATATAGCAGTGGTGGTTGGGGGCAAATCACATTGGGGGCGCAAAAAATATACACATAAAAAATACACATAATACACATAACATATCCACATATACATATATACATATACACATACTCACATTCTCATAACACATACACAATACACATCACAAAACCACTTACCTTACACTGCCACTGGATGTTCTGCATTACGTCCTGATTGTTCTGCAGCACATCATCCGAGCGCAAAGACCACAGTCAAATCTCTCATCCAAAAGGCCCTGTAGCCCTGTGCCTGCTCTCCAAGAGAGCTGGGTTGGAGAGGCTTGAATTGCACATGTCTGTTTGGCCATAGCAAGGTAGCCGGCCAAACCAACATGTGTAATTCAAACTTAAGTGGCCACTCCTCACTGCTGTCAATCATTGGAATTAGCCCTCCATCTACCAACCTGGTGGTAGCAAGGTAGCCAGCCAAACCAACATGCGCAAAGCAAACTTAAGTGGTCACTCCTCACTGCTGCCAATCATTGGCAGTAGTGATGCGCTGGCCCCACCCTGCCCTCGCACTCCGCTTGCTGGCAGAAAGTGTCAAATATAAAATGGTAATAAAATCATTGTATTACTGTTTCATTTTTTATGCTTTCTGCCCAGCTTTGTGTGTGCGTGGGGGGCACCCCTCTACTTCCACACAGGAACCACCGCTGATATATAGAATAAAGGAACAAGCCAAATATTTTAGGTCATATTTACTAATGTTTCATGGAATGCAGGGCAGCAAGCAAAGTTGATGTGCTAAGTTGAGCGAAACGGAGTGAGTAGAAATGGGCCATATCTACTAAAATATATAATGCACTTCTGCTCCATCTTAGCACTGGTGCAATGTTGCTGCCTAGAGCCAATGCAGGCACCCTGGCTTGCACCATGCTGCAAAGGTGCCTGCATTACGGCCAGGATTGTTTTTGTGCAGGAAGTGATAGCCTTCTGCACAAAAACAATCCAAAGATGCATTTTCCTCTTTTTGTGTGTGAAGCATAATGCATCACACATAGAAAGACGAAGTAACAAGGAGGAAAACATTTATTTTTCTCCTATATATGCCATCCTCTGCCTTGGTAAATCTTACTGAAGCAATTGTCCTTCCCTCACCTTGTGGGGTGAGGGAAGGACAACAGTGCCTCCCGATTGTTATTGGAGGCCCTTTTAAGAGACCGTTTGACCAGCTTACGGGGATAGTGTCTCTCCATCAGTTGCTCTGATAGTAAATTGGCATGTTTGGTGAAGCCATCTGTAGTAGAGCAGTTTCTGCGCACCCTCAGAAACTGCCCATAGGGTAAATTATCCCTAAGGGCCTTAGGGTGCTGACTGTCATAACGCAAAAGCGAATTGCGTGCCATGGGCTTGCGGTATAATTCGCTACCTAAGCCCTCAGAGGTTACACAAATAGATAGGTCCAGAAATGCCAATCGGTTCTTGTTCACTTCGACTGTAAACTTCAAATAGTCATTCCGTGAGTTAAGCCACTGGTGAAACAGGCCAATGGACTGTTGGTCTCCTCTCCACACCACCAAAACATCATCAATATACCGCTTCCATAAGCGGATTGATGAGAAAAAGGGGTTGGTGGGAGCCAAGACGTGTTCCTGCTCAAACGCATGGACATACAGGTTCGCTAAGCTGGGCGCGAAAACGCTGCCCATGCTGGTCCCTGACGTCTGCAGGTAGATGGTGTTCTCAAATTTAAAAATTTTTTCTTTCATCGCCATTCTGGCCAGCGTCATAATGAAGGGTACAGGTGTGATAGACTCCAAGTCGGTACCCTCTAAGATGGAACGTATTGTATCCAGTGTCTCATCTTGGGGAATGGATGTATATAGAGATTCGACGTCGAAGGAGACTAAAAAGTCTCGCTCCGGGTCGAACTCTACCGTGGGAAGCAGGCGCAGGACATCCTTGGTATCCTGAAGATACGTAGGCATCTTCTGGACGATAGGTCTTAGGAAGTGGTCCACGAACATAGACAGTGGTTCCAAAAGGGAACCCTGTCCAGAGATGATTGGTCTCCCAGGCGGTGGTCTCTGGGCCTTATGTACCTTTGGTAGTACATAAAAGTAGGGGATGACAGGAAATTTGGTCTGTAGAAACCCAAATGAGCAATAGAGCCGTACACTAACGAGGAAGTCTCTATGATCAAGAGGCATACCTCGGCTCAAGGTGGAGACCACATGACAATAACTGATCGTGAGAGGTGACTTTGCTCTCAATTTTGGTCTCTTTGGTTGAGACGGTTTGATGGTTTTCCGTGCTCTGCTCGAACTTTATATGGGTTTGATATTTCACACACTTCTCTTCCTTTTCTTCAATCCTGTGCCTTTGACTACTAGACCCCCTATTCTGTTGTGTTTATATCATTTTTTATGCTTTCTGCCCAGCTTTGTGTGTGCGTGGGGGGGCACCCCTCTACTTCCACACAGGAACCACCGCTGATATATAGAATAAAGGAACAAGCCAAATATTTTAGGTCATATTTACTAATGTTTCATGGAATGCAGGGCAGCAAGCAAAGTTGATGTGCTAAGTTGAGCGAAACGGAGTGAGTAGAAATGGGCCATATCTACTAAAATATATAATGCACTTCTGCTCCATCTTAGCACTGGTGCAATGTTGCTGCCTAGAGCCAATGCAGGCACCCTGGCTTGCACCATGCTGCAAAGGTGCCTGCATTACGGCCAGGATTGTTTTTGTGCAGGAAGTGATAGCCTTCTGCACAAAAACAATCCAAAGATGCATTTTCCTCTTTTTGTGTGTGAAGCATAATGCATCACACATAGAAAGACGAAGTAACAAGGAGGAAAACATTTATTTTTCTCCTATATATGCCATCCTCTGCCTTGGTAAATCTTACTGAAGCAATTGTCCTTCCCTCACCTTGTGTGACACGAGGACAATAGAAAGGTTTATGAAATCTGGGCCTTAGTGTACCGTGTAAATATTTAGGAAAATGCTGCCTGACAGTTCTTACAACTTGGATGCTTTCCCAGCTCTTTCCTGCAATTCATTAATAACTTGCTCCACCCTGTGGTTATCCCAGATGTCTGCAAGTATGGAATATTTAACCCTTTGCTTTAGAAGCCCGTGCCAGACCTGAACATTTACAGAAGCTTTACTTGCCTAGCTGCTTTTGCCAAGCTCATGAAACAACTCCGACCACTATGGCTGTACAGTGTAGGATCCCTATATGGGTCCCAAGCTAATTTGGGGGCATATTATCAAGGTCCGGCGTAAAAATTATCGCTGCTTTATCGGCAGAAAACTGCCGCTAAAGCGGTGATAATGGGCTTGATAATATGCTGCAGAGAATTCCCATAGAAGCCCATGTTGACACCAGAACATGGGCTTCTGTGGGAATTCTCTGCGGCATATTATCAACCCCATTATCGCCGCTTTAGCAGCAGTTTTCTGCCGATAAAGCGGCGATAATTTTAACGCCGGACCTTGATAATATGCCCCTTAATTCGTCTTGGTGTTCAGTTTACATGAACTCAAGCTCACTAGGAATCAGGTAGTCCCACTGCTCCTGGTTCTTCCGGTCAATCTGGCGATCTTGAGATTTTTACAAGGCATGTAGATGCAATTGATTTAATGGAGGCAGTGCTGGGGTGGTTTATATTTACTCATCAAGGTGACCCAGGATGTTGTTTTCCCCCATTTCAAACATTCGAATATTACATCATTTGTGGTCTACCGAACAAAGACAAAGATTTGAGGTCTAAAAGACAGTACAGTCGGTTTAGGGAGAATTCATTATTTAAATCTTTTATTCTTTCGCTTCATCAGGGCCTCTGCAGTAACTCCACAACATTTTTATTTTTATATTAAATATCAGAACAAACAGTGAACACAGCCATATTGAAAAGAAGAAAATCAAAGAGTAACAAGCAGATGAATAGAAAAACAAATATCATTAGAATCTTAGATTCATTTCTCTGAATAAATGTGCTTGCTAAATGCAAGTATTAACACATAGCAATGGAGCACAGTTGGATACAGAAACCAGGTTCGAACAGGTTGGACGTTTTACCTTCTGACCTAGTTTCTGAAATGTAATTCAAAATCCTCTGCAGAGCAAGGCAGCAGGCTGTAAATAAGGATTCTACAAGCACAAGGCTGGATAGCAGTTGGACAAGGTTCCGGTGAAGCCATTGACTTTTGGCGGGAAAGCTCAGTGCAGTAGAAATTCAAAATTCATGGCCAAGCAATGATCCTCACTGGTTGGATACTTTTGACACTTTCACCTGGTGAAGGTTTCTATGTTTGGACTTAATCACTGTTTTAAAATCAGATTCCTCCAACGAGGCAAGGCTGCAAACTGTAGGTGAACTGTAGGGATACCCTCTCTGCGATGTACCGCAGAAATGCATTTGCTACTGCAAAATAGCTCCCAGCAGGAGCAACTGGGGCCTTTGTCTGTTTGACTTGGCAGATTTGTCCCAGTCCTCCAGAGTTCTTTTCTAAATACTGGGGTTTTCAGGATTTTAGGAGGACTACTCCATGCCAAGGGTCCCAGGACCCCAGAAAAATCAGTTCAACTGGTCAACAGAGATCTTTAAGTAAAGGGCTTCTTGCAGCTTTGTGTGTCCCTGTAGCTTTACAAGATTCCAGCTAACTGACCTTTGGAGTACACTTCTTTGTCCTGAGTATGAGTGGGAGGAGGTCCAACCCTTCAGGTGTCCTGACATTTCTCAGCAACTGTTGCAGTCCTTCTGACTTCCACAGATTCAGTAGAGTTCTGAAGAGGGTTCCCAAGGGTGCCACATTTACCCCTGGCACTATGCTGTGGATGGGGGAGACTCCTGGCCCTAGGATACCCTGGGGTAACTATGCCCACTTTTGCAGCAGTTCCTGTGTGGCTTACTGAAAACAACCTTACTCTGCCTAAACCCAAAATCGTTCAATCATTTACCCTTTGTGCAGAGACTGTGTGCCCACCCTAAAGGTGTGGTCAGGAAAATGAACAGTCTCTCCTCTGCAGTCACTTCAAACCAGTTCTGGGGAGTAGCTACTCTCCCACTGGGATTGATGTCTGCCTGACTGGGTGAACAAAAAAGGGCCTGCCTAGGTGTCAGTAAACATTAGCATGTCACAGGCTAGGCCTTTCTTTAACTTATCAAATTCCTGGGCACAGCCGAGATGGTCATTCTGCCAGAGGAACAGAAACACTTCCACACATCCAAGGCCCTTGTACTGCTCTAGGAGCAGTTTTCACACCTCATCAATGGGGCTATTCAGCTGCCAGGTAACAGTTGGAGGTTTAAGGAGGCAAAAGGTAACTTTCTGAAAGTGCTTTTCCTCTAATAGTTCACAAATTTAATTTTGCTATTCAGTTGGGATTGAAATAACTATCACAAAGAAAGTTTTAATTATATTTCAGGCTATTTCTAACCAAAATGAGCATTATTAAAGGTAATAATGTAATCCAGTGTTTTACTATGTTACAGCCAACCTTGCTACAGTGAAAATAGTTTTTGGGACTTTTTCACTGCAAGGACATGTGTAATATTAATTATCTGCATGTCCTACTTTTAGATATGATGCACCTTGCCTTTGGGCTTGTAAGGACCACATAGGGGTGATTTGATCTGTCAAAAGGGTTTATTTTAACAGATCAAATTGCGAGATTACAACTGCCACAGTAAGTCTACACTGATAGGCCTGGATCCATGTTTTACATTGTTACTGTAGTGGTGGCAAAATAGGTGCTGTAGTCCAATAGTGAAACTTAACTTACAGGTCCTGTGTGCATTTGTACCATGTACTAGAGAATTACAGATACATTAACCATGCCCATTAGGAGCCTACCAATTCAGAATGTTTCTAGAGGCCTGTGCGTATGCACTGGGGCCTGGTTAGCATGGTGCTAGTGTGCAAGAGTAAAAAAACACAGCAGTATCAGCCCACAAATAAATTGAGTTACTCATGCAAAAAAATCAATTTTCCTACAGCAATTCATTATCATTATTCTGAATGATATGATTGCGGCTGTGTTGATTCATCAGCAAAAGTCACAAAAAGGTTGAGTGACATAATTAAGGGTATTTCGTTGCTATTTTAAACAAACAGAACAAAGATAATAATGCTGATATAGCAGCTTTAATTTAGAAAGCATTATTAAGTCAGAGCAGCAAAGTATTGCAATGCCTGTTCTGTGAAAAGGTAGAAAAAGTACAAACCACACAGTCTGTTCGAATTGCAGAACACAATTAGTCTCAAACACCTGAATTAAAATAGACAATTTCAAGGTAGTTGATGGCTGTTGGCAATTATTCTTTTCTCTAAATTAAGTTGATTGGACATGTATCTGATCATGGTCTAGATCAGCGTTGGTAGTTGGGAAAGTTATTGATTGTGGGGCAGATTCACAATAAAAGAGTGCATTTGAGAATTATATGTCTTATGTATCGCTATCATTTTATTTAAGTTACACTTTGTTTAGTTTGCTAGTTGCCACGCTCCATTTCCAGCAACCTGGACAGAGTCAATCATAGTTCCCATTTTAAAAAAAGGAAACCGTCAAGACCCTAGATGCTACAGGCCCATTTCATTACTCGACTCAATGACAGAAATCTTAGGTCGTGTAATTTTAGTAAGACTAAAAGTCTGGGCATCGGATAATAAGATTCTATCCGATTTGCAGTATGGCTTTCGTGAAGGAGTGGGCACTATTGAGCAGTCTCTTAATCTTGCCTTATTGGTGGGAAAATATGTTTGTGTGAAAAAGGGTAACTTGTTTTTAGCCTTTGTATATTTGTCGACTCGGTACGACATATTAAATTGTGGGAGATTTTAGAAAGGATAGGTGTGGATCATCAAATTATTTACTGTTTAAGGCGGTTTTACTCTAATGCCCAAACCAGAGTCCGCTTTGATGTTAAGGATGGGACCACATCTCCAATCCCAATCCGCAGGGGAGTCCGACAAGGATGTGTCCTTGCACCATTTCTTTTTAACTTATACATAAATGATCTGGAGGGCGCATTACTTGAGCAAAAGGTTGACTTCCCTAAGGTTAATGGTCACCCAATCCCTGCCCTTTTATACGCCGATGACGCGGTTTTAATGTCTAGAACCCAAGTCGGTTTACAGAGACTGTTGAACGGTTTTAACGGTTTTATGCGGAACTTAGGTCTTACCGTGAACACGTATATTATGAGCTGTGGGGTGGGGAGGAAAAAATGTCGGGAAGTGTTTATTGACATAACAAAAACGTTTTCATATCTGGGTGTTGGGTTCCACCAAGAGGACATGTGGGCACAGGCAATAAGATTTCAAACACTTAGTTTTATTGACACTATATCCGCACTCACCCAGTTTTCGAAAAAATTAGGGTTACAACCACCACTGGAACTTCTACAAATTTACCAGGCAAAATGTATTTCCACGATAACCTATGGGTCTGGAATCTGGGGTATTACAAATACTAACTCCTTACAAGTAGTGGAAAATACATTTTTAAGATATTTATTGTCTGTACCAAGAACAACACCTGCTTACATCTGTCATGCAGAATTGGGATTAACATATCTGACTGACATGATTAAACTTGAGCCAGTCTTATTGTGCCACCGTGTATGGACTAAAGAAGAACCCACATTAAGGGGCCGATTCCGATCCGGGTCGGAAGGGCACCGAACGCGTTCCGGACGGAAAACTACGAGCCATACGCGTGTTTTCCGCCCGACTCGTACAGCTGTACGAGCGAGCAAGTACCCTGCGAGCTACGTGAAATTAACCGACCGAGTCGTTCCCGGATCCGAACCGCTCCGTACGTCTCGGTCGGAAGCTGACCGTGGCATGCAATGGATGCAATTTAGGACAAGCCAGTACGATGCACGTGTGTGTGTCTGGCTCGCAAAATGTCCAGGTGGTTGCCTATGGGGGTCCGCGTTGGACCCCCTGTCACCCGCAGCCCTAAGACACGGACACAGGGGGAGACCCAAGGGTCCCCCCAACACAGGCATGTACGGTGCGGATGGCACCGATGCTTAATCACTGTAGGGGGCGCCCTTGCACGAGACGCACCCATTCAGTCCATGGGAGCCCATGTACGCGTCATACGACCGGCTCCCATTGGCTTCTATGCGAGTCTGACCAAACCGAGTCTGGCAACATATGGCCGCATCGTACTCGCTCGGTCAGACTGCAGTACTCCGGCTCAGTCGGAAAACACTCCGGATCCGGCTCTATCGGAGTGCTTTCCCACCCGGATCAGAATCGGCACCTTAATAGGGTTGTTTTAAAGGATATTTTAAAATTGGAGAAAGTTCTAAGGATTCCCTGAATTTATTATGTTTCTAATTTTATGCATAATCTGGGCCATCCTGAATATTTTCTGACCCTGAATCCTTGCACTCAGTAAGCAGGAAGGAACTAAAAAAAAAGGCATTGCATTGCTGGAAATGATAAGGCTGACGATGGAAATTTCTAAACCCTCTGTATTAGATAACCAAATTATTTTAAGTGTTTTTAAAATACAGCCTTACCTAGCCATTGTTCCAGCAGGGTTTGATAGGTTTTTATTAACAAGATTTTGACTCACCAGCTTTCCTAATATGAGTAATTGGAGTCGCACTTTGATAGCTTGTCCTTGTGATGATAGCTCATGTCAATCCACCATCCATGTTATCTTTTTTTGTGGTTTTTACTCTGAAATTAGGAAAGTGTTGATTCAACCAATGTTAAAAATTATGGGATTTAGGACTTGTTGACCTGCGTATATCGCACTGCAAACCCTGGACAATGCTGATATGATCTGGAAAGTTGCGATGTTTTTGAAAAGGACGGTCGCCTACAGGAAGAGCCTAGTGTTTTAATTAACTGTGAATGTCAATTCTGTATTCCCGAATATATTTATGTCATTTTAACTTTCATATATGATCGATACCTATGGAGCTATACTATTTTTTATTGTCATTTTGATTATATCGATGTATGTACTGCTTTTATGATTGCACAATTTTGCAATCGAATAAAGCTTCTTTTGACTTTGACTTTGCATAATGTTTAAAATTTTAATTTTAGCAGTAGTTATTTTATATGTATAAATATAATTTTTATGTTAAAATGTATGTTTTTAATGCTTTTTCTCTTATTTTTAGGAGCGGGCTGTTGGGTTTATAGGGGGATTTGGTTGGGAAATAATTTAAAATATATTCTTTTAAAGTAATATATATATTTTTTAATTTACAGTTAGTTTAATTAGGAGCGGGATGTTGGGTTTATAGGGGATAAGGGTGGAAAGTAATTTAAAATATATTTGTTTAAAGTAATATTTTTTTTATTTGTTTAAACTAATATTGAAATATTTCTTTTTGTAATGTATTATTGAGAATTTTTTTTAAAAATGGAAAATTCTAAATATTACTTTAAACAACTTGGGGGTCCATTAGGATAACGGGCGGATCGCCACTGCCAGTATGGCGGTGGTGATCCGCCCGCCAAAAACCTCCGCCCGCTGCAAATTTCCCCTTGCCACATTACCATGGCGGGGGGACCCCGGTGGACGGGACGACCGTCCGCCTGTTTTCCGCCGGTAGGCAATTTGCCCGTTTGCCTACTGGGCAGAAAAGCAGTTTATATGGTGGCGGTGTCTGGTAGACACCACCATCCATATTACTATGCAGGCAGGGACCTGCCTTTCTGCCGCAACGGAAAGGCAGGGGGTTTTTGCCATTGGAGGCCCGTAGGGATTCTGGGGGGTGGGGGATGCACATGGGGTACATATGGTACCCCCCTGCAGTTCCATGCACAACATGGCAGGTACCGTGCAGTGCCTGCCACGGTGTGCATGGAAGTGCACAACATGCCTTCCTGGCATTGCGGCGGACTGTGCTGAGAGCACCTCCCGCTGCAATGTCAGGAATGCAGGATGCACCCGCCAGTGTGGCGGGCGCATCTTAATGTCTGCAAAGGAACCCCGCACCGATGGCGGGCGGTCACAATGTCCACCCGCCATCCTAATGACCCTCTTATTTTTTTAAATTTAAAATTGTATTTGTATTTGAGGTGTAGATATATTTCTGTAAAAAAATTAATAGTATTAAAAAAACAAATGTACATTTATTTGTATGTAAATAATATGGTATAAGTCTAAAAAAATTATAAAAATGTAAATTCAATTTTTTAAAAAAAAGTAAATATTTTATGTTAATACAGTTTTACATTTTTAAAATTTAAAACATATTACCGTTTTGAAATAATTTATTTTTAAATTTTAAACAAATTATTAAATATTTTTTTTAAATTACTTTTTTTGAAATAATGTTATTCATAATATATAGATTTTTGGCAAATGTATTGATCTTTTCGATGTTTACAAAATATATTGTACATTTATTGTGTTCAATTTCAAATTGTAAAAAATATTTGTATATTTTTGCAATTGTAAGCTGAAACAAAATGTTGGGTATTTTCTCAGAACATAGGGGTCTATTAGGATGGCGGTCGGAAAACCACTCTGACCGCCATGGTAGTGGGTATAGACATCTCGCCAGCATAACCGCTGGCCCAATTAGTATGCTCCGCAGTCGAACTCCGACAGCGGCGGTACGATCGCGGCCGATAACATTGCGGCGGTTGCTGCTGCCAGCAGCACCGCCACAATGTCGAAAGGAGCATGTCCTGCATTATCCCTGCACTGAGTGGCAGGCACTGCACAGTGCCTGACACCTGGTACAGGGACATGTAGGGGGGTACCATGGGTACCCCCAGTGTACTCACACCCCCCAACATATTGGGGGCCTGCAATGGGCCCCCGGAGACATTCTCCGCATGCCTTTCCATGGCGGTTCCACCGCAGCGGAAAGGCTGGCTACCGCCGGCATCATAATCATGCCGGCAGAGCCTGGCAAGCGCGCGGACTGCTACTGGTGGACAAGTGGTGGGCGGAATTTCTCACCGCCACGGTCATCACCTCCATGCTAACCGGCGGTTCCCAGGTTTCGATCACAGACGGATGGCCGCCGCCGGCCATCCATCCGCCAAACTCATAGACCCCTAAGTTAATTGTTATTTAGAATAGTTTATTTTTTTTAATAAAAAACAATACCTACCACTTTTCCTGAGTTTAATTAGTTTGGAGTTGGAATAGTAAATGTAAATGGTTTATTATCCAGCACTTTCTCTGATTTTAATTGGTTTTGAGTTGCAATAGTAACTTTTCATGGTTTATTATCCATCACTATCCAGCACTTTCCGTGAATTTAGTTGTTTTGGAGTTGGAATAGTCTCTTTGATGGTTTATTATCCAGTACTTTCCCTGAGTTTCGGTAGTTTGGAGTTGGAATAGTAATTTGTTAAGTGTTATTATCCAGCACTTTCCCTGAGTTTAGTTAGTTTGTAGTTGAAATAGTATTTAATTCAGTTTTATTATCCAGCATTTTCTCTGAGTTTTTACATAAATTATATATAACAAAAGGAGATGTATGTGAGTTTATATTGTTAATATTTGTATTCACACTAGTGTATTTATTTTAGAAGTTCACAATTAAACTGTTTTCATTCAGTATTATTTTACATTTTTTGTAGTCAATTAAAAAAAGTTTAACAAATATTGATGTTAATCAGAATACATTATAAAGCATAAAACTTGTTAACATATATTTTGAATGCACATTTAAAACATTACAAATATATTGTTAAATACGGTAATAATATTTTAATAATCAATTTATAGTACATTCATTTTTATATATATTTTTAAAACATTTTGGATAATTTTTATTTTTGTAATACATTTATATAATATGTATTTTACAATGTTATAGTTTGTACATTTTTGGGTTATTAGTATATTACATATATTTTTTTATAGTTGATATTTAAATACATCACACAAATATACATTCTGTTCAGTGTTTGGGTACAGTCTAGTTTTATACGGTAGGTATTCTTACATTGTTTTTGCTTGTTTACTAAGCTTAGTACCAATTTTAGTTGGGTATTGTTCTAGCCTTAATTCTTGATAACTTTGGGGTTCATTACGATGGCGGAGAGAAAAGCCCTTCGACCATCGTGCTGCTGGCAAAAAAATGCCTGCATGTTCTGCCTCAAATCCGGTGGTCTCATTACGATGTGATGAATGTAAAATCCGACCACGGCGGTCGGGTATAAAAAAAAACGTCCCCCACATCCATAAATACAGAAAATCCAACCGCAGTGGATGTAAAAGCTGTGGAAAGCATTAAAAAGGCTGATTCACCTGCGGTATGCCCGCAAGTGAAATAATGATGAGATGGCGGAGCTGGCGGAACGATTATTGTGTTACGACCGCTGTGGTCCCGAGAAAAAAGATGAATGGCGGTCAAATGCAACTTTACAACCAGGCCTCCAAGAGCGCCTGTTCTCTCTGCTGCCCTCAAATACATCTGACTCACCCCAATGTATTAAAAACCAATGAAAGAAAATACACCTGACAGGCATTCCTCATTTTGACACACCCACATAGCAGAGGATAAAACCAACCTCTTCCCTGACCATCATGCTTTGCACAACTACAGCACTGAAGGTCCAGACATCACTGCTGTTAGGAGAGACACATTATCACACGGCACACCATCACACTCACCTACATCAACACACACCAACACTTCCAACACACACCTAAAACACCTCACACATCTCCACTAGCACCGTTCTCCCTGCACTTGTCTCTTATTTGTCCAGAAGACACCATGTCACAGAAAAAAATGCCTAAATTCACAGTCAATGAGTTGTCAGTGATGATAGATGAGATAATAGGAGTAGAACCACATTTGTTTGGAAGCATGGTCCAACAGACACCACTTGTCAGAAAAAATCAAATGTGGGAAAGGATTGTCAACAAAGTCAATGCAGTAGGCACCACCCTGTGCACACTGCATGACCTCAGGAAGAGGCGGCATGACCTCAAGACCAGGGTGAAATACTGTGCCAACAGGAGCGATGAGGCAGCTCAGAGAACTGGCGGTGTCCCTCCCATTCCACCACAAACATTCACTGAATGGGAAGAGAAGGTGCTTGCCATCCTGCATCCAGAGAGTCTCACAGGAATAGCTGGGGGAGTGGAGACTGGTAAGTATCAACAAATGTATCCCATCACACTGAAATGTACTGCCTTTCACAGCCATAGAGTTAAACTTTCAGGACCAAATTGTACTTATGTACAACACACTCTTTCCAACACATGTCTCACATATCTACCATTTCCTTTCCTCTGCTCTACCTCACAAGGAGGTAGCCTTCTCACCAGGGAGGGGGTTGTGGGGACAGACAGCCAGCACTAAAACTCCCACCAGGTCCCCTTGCCTCACAGCTGAGCCGGATGGAACACTCCCCCACTCCAGAGCCATGTGGCAGCCATTTCATTGCGCTGCTTCACCTTACAGGTAGGTAGCCATCTCATGATCTCTTGCATCACCCCTGAACAGGATGGAACTCTCCCCCATTCCAGAGCCATGTGGCAGCCATTTCATTATTCAACTTCACCTTACAGGTAGGTAGCCATCTCATGCTCTCTTGCATCACCCCAGTACAGGATGGAACATTCCCCCATCCCAGGGCCATGTGGCAGTCATCTCCCTCCACAGTGCCTCCTAACAGGTAGTTGATCAGATCATGCACCCTGTCCTCCTTCTCAAACTGCACAGAGCTATATGACCACCACATACTTCACTTGTTAGCCATCTCTGTACTGCTACATATGTCACATCCAGTGCGCACACAGGTAAGCTCACATACATGTCACATAAATCACACTTTGTATCAAAAACTCCGATGTTAACAAATGCTGTTCACAGTCACGCAATGCACACAATGCAATGTGTAAGTCCCATTGTTTCAAAGCATTAAGGCTCATATGAACACAACACATGCATGGACACTCAGTCAAATATTCCAAACCACATGATGTCAAAGCAAAATGACCAACAGAATTTAGGAAGTTTCGGCATAACTGAAACAGGTTCTCAGAAAATTCTACAATATCCCAGCCTAAACTAAAGTGGATGAGCACCAGGTTAGTAGATGGTGACATGTCCTTGTAAACACACTATCTGTACATGTCAAATGGTTGGTATTTACATGTCACCCTGCTAACAAGTAATGTATGTACCTCCACATCATGTCATAATGCCGAAAAACCTTTACCAAGTGATTGCAATGTAAAAAGTTGGGATTCTCATCTAAAACATCCAAAACACGGTCACCAAAGTTGTGGAGTCTACTCAACATGCTGACATTCTAACCTCTGTTCAACAGGAGATTCGCAATCAACAGCTGGCGAGACCACCACCAACCAGCAGAGCCGGTTACCCTCCCGCGGAACTTGAACTCTCAGATGCAGATTCTCTCCATTTCTCGGATGAGGAGCACCAACCTGGCCCCTCAGGACTGCCAGGGCACACTCCATCTCAGGGCCTCATTGTTTTCACCACCACCACCACAACTCTCAACAGAGCAGCATCAACAACTAAGCTGACCCAGGCTACAACGACCTGTGCAGCAGGCACCACCACCATCACCATCTCTGCCTGCAACACTGTCCCTGGATCAGTGGTTACCGACACCACCACCCACGCCGAGGATGTCGGGGACAGTGTGCGGGTGGTTGGACAGCCAATGCCACAGGTCTGTGTCAGCAGGGCAGGTGGGAGGGCAACTGGGGTACAATCACAGGACAACACTGAGACTGAAGCCCTGGCCACAGTTGCAAGAGTCCTTGATGGGTACCAACACAACCAGGGACAGATGGGCCAGGTTGTAGAGGAGCTGCATGAGTTCTGTCTGCTGCAGAGGTCCATGGACACCAGAATGGGACAACTTGTGGATCTCATGGGCCAGCTTGTGGTTGTTATGAGAGACATACATGCTGCTCAAATAACACTCCCCTCTCCAGTGGCCAGCCTGCTGATACTCCCACCTCCTCAGCTGCTGCCACAGGGAGGAGTGAGCCTCAAGACAATGACTCCTCAGACACCTCTGAGCCTGCAGCCGAGGCCTCTCCATCCAAACGCAAGATAGGATGTCAGAAAATACCACGGGAGGATCACGTGACAAAGCACAAAGCCAAGTCAGGTCGCAGAGCCAGCCATGATGTCGCCAGTGTTGCAATGAACATTGACTTTGTTGAACATCCGATCCCACATTGCCATGTTGATGGCACAAGTTTGTTGGACTGTGTAATTCCATTATTGTGGTGACTACTCTATTTGTTTCTGGTACCATCACTGACAACTGAAACACCCTTTATGCACAACTAACATCTCACTCACGGTAAAATAAACACAATATGATAGAAAATAAACACATTTTACACACCCATGCCTTTCTGTCACTTCCATGTTTATCACAGTGAGTACAATGTAAACTCGGATTTCAATGTACCACACGCTTTCATTGTGACTATCCATTGATAGCATGGAGGAACCTAGAATGACAAAAGAAGATGACATTGATTGTCATATGATGGCATAACAGCAACAACACATCACTAGTCAACACCATAAGAGATTAATTCCACATAACACTGACCAACACCATCAACATAGACATGAGGTAAGTATAAACAAAAACACAGGGCCCCATACATTAGCCCTTAGCAGTGTGCCAACAACAGCCAGCATCACAACACATCATCAATGCTTTGGCACTAACAGCAAAGAAAACAGACACAATCAAAGTTGCTCAATGGTAACTTACACTCAAGGGAAGTAGTTGGTGATGAGCTGTTGATGCAGGTCAATACCTACCTCCTCACCACCTGCTGATCATCATCATCCACAATCAGCTCTGATCATGGTCTGAGTTGAAGGTGATGAGGAAGAAGAGCATGACAGCGTTACTCAAAGCAGCCCTGTCCCCAGCAGTGTGCCAGTATCACCCACCTCAGGAACCTCAAAATAGCAAGAGTCAGATGGAGACACCACAGCATACAATGACTACCCCAATATGCGCATTGAGTCTGTCACCTCCTGGTTCGTCTCTCCAGAAGTCACCTTTGTCAGTGGCACCAGAAAACAAAAAAAACAAGGCTACTATTACAAGCATGTTTAGGCAGAAGCGGTCCCACAAACGCAACCAACTAATGGCACATTTACACTAAAATATTTGCGCTGTCCTCCGCCCTTTATCTTTTAGGATTTGTGGTGGCCATCTGCCTGAAATGTAAGGTTCCCACCTGGACCTATCTTACCAAAGTTGCTGTTCCAGGTCTTCATGATGATGTGCATCAGTTGGTTGGACAAGCTGCGCACCGTAGTGCTGTTCATACTATCCACCTAACAACAGTTGTCAAGCCACTGATTCCATGTTTAACACTGCACACTTGAACTCTTTTGTAGGGGATAGGCAACAGCTATTTACAGGTCTCAACGCTGAAGAAACATTTAAGGGTGTTCAGGGGCATGCAACCATAGCCATACAGCTTCAAACATTTTGGAAGACTTTAACAGCAAAGTGTTTGAATGGCTGTGACCCAGAGGTCTCAGAATTGGATTTGTTGCCACGGACAATGGCAGTAATATAGCTAAAGCCATGGCAGATGGTGGTTATTTCAGGGTCTTCTGTTTGGTGCATTGCATCAACCTGATTGTGCAGGACTCTCTAAAAAATTAAGACAGACGGATACGCACTAATTTAAGCTATTCTTTTAAAGCCCGTAAGCAGTTGAGGATCATTGAGTACCAGTTAAAACCCATATTCATGAGGTGCCTACATGGTGGAACTTGAACTATTACATGTTGCAACATCTATTTGAGCAGTACATACTGATCCATGACTAAGTCATTCAAAGAGGAGGGGATGCAACTGGGAAAAGAATGACAATGGACGTGGAAAAATAGGGCTGAGTCAAATGCCTGACACAGATGCTATTTCCATTTGAGGTATTCACACAGGAAGTCAGGAAGGAGTTCAGTACAATGAGCCAAACTATCCTGTCATTGCATGTGCTACAGGAAAAGTTAAAAAAAAGTGTTGCAAAGGTTCGCCAGTGTGAAAGGCAGCAGAGAAGTGTATTAGTTAGTTGAGAGCTTCATACTTCATTTGGCTGTTAATCCAAGGCTGCAAAGTGACATTGTGTCATCAAAAGAGTACATCGTGCCACAATACTTGATCCACGACACACAAAAATACTGGCCTCTTTAATTACTTTTTCAGAAATGCATGTTTTACTATACAAGATGTTGATTGCTGTTCAAGCAAGAGACCTGGAAGAAGAACGGCTGGCAATTACAGTTCCAGGCAGACGTTCTGGGGTGTAGCATTCAACTTCTAGGAACGGGCAGTGCTGTTGCCTCACATCAGCCAACACCAGCAACAAGAATACCGACAACAACAACAGGAACAGAATAATCGGACCCAACCTCTGCATTGACTGCGTTTCAAGGTGCAGGGCTTAAGTCAAGTGCAGAGGTGAAGTCAAAAGGGTCGAGCAAGTAGCAGCATCAATGACTACTCAGAGGATGTTCCAGAACTATCTGCATGATCAAAAGGTCTACATGGATCAAAACCCATTGGTCTATTGGTATGGGAAGGTGTGCCAAAGGCCAGAGCTCAGCAGACTGCCAATAAAGTATCTGGCTTGTCCAGTAGCCAGTGTGTCTGCTGAGCGTGTATTTAGTGTGCTTAAGATGGTTGTCGCAGTGAGAAGGCCCAGTCTCTTGACATAATTCATGGAAAGATTGGCCATGATCAAAATGACCCAACACTTCATACCACACAATTATACTGTTCCTGGAGGAGGAGGATGAGGGTAATTAGTCAGACTCAAGTGTGTTAGCTGACCAACATCTAGGCAAACCAGTTTGAGGAGAAACTCTACTTCCTGGACTGAGTAGGCCACCATAGAACTTTTAAATTATTTATCTTCAAATTGGTTTGCCAAAAAAATGTATATAACTAGAGGAACATTATATATATTTTGTTTGTGTCTGACATATGTAGCCCTACCATTTTAGCTACATGAATGGCCAAATTGGAATTGGACCAGTGTGCAGTGAAGAAGTCTCCTCATTCCCTTCAAGGACAATGGAGACAATGCCTATCCTTCTCTTTTCCATTCTCTAGCTGGGCTGCCTTGTAAAGATCATTTGATATACAACACTGACAACCAATGCTCCCCCTAATATTTATTTTTATATATTTATTAATAATTATATCGCAATATCATCAAGAACACGCTAGCGCGTGTTTCCTTGATGTAGAGCCCGTTTTTTCAAAGCCTCGCCTCGCATCGCTAATGAGATGCAAAGTAGGCGTGGCTGTGAAAACAACACATGTTAATATCGTGAAGGTAGCTTCACGATATTAAGAAGGAGGTGCAGCGATAAAAAAAATCGCGCTACCTCAGCCTTAACTCAGGAATTTAACGTCTGTTAAATTACTGACTAAGGCATACTTTTAATGGAAGATGGATTATGCTGATAGGACCACAGGGTCCTATCAGCAATGTTATTGCTATTTTCAATGGAACATCACTGGAAAACCAGCGATGTTCCATTGAAAACACCGCTATCGCTGAAATATTATCGCCATAGCGCTATGCGTTGTAAATATAGCGTTATCATGGCGATAATATTCAGCGATAGCCAGCGATAATATTTCTATTGCTATGTACAGCCAGCGATAATTATCGCTGGCCGTTCATAATATGCCCCTTAGTATTTAGAGGAATGTTCCAATAGTATGTATGTGGTTAGAGGTGTGCATGCATAGTGCAGTGAATACTGTAGGTGTAATTGTGTTAGTGGCTAGGCCACTCTATATGTATATATTTAGTCAGGATAATTGCAAGAGTGGAGAGAGTGTGGTAGTGTGATTGGGGCACTGCATGGGTACTACCTATATTATTGCAAGAGTGAATCAGTAGTCTACAGGGGGTTAGGGACATGCATACATTGTGCACATTTGAAATTAAATGACATTTTGTACTTGTATAGCGCACTGCTGCCCCAGCAACGGGCCATCCTGGCGCTGTACTCATATCGCTGTGGAACCCTTCCTGGCTTTCCCTGTGAAATGTCCACTCCTGGGCACCCCCAAGGTGAAGCCAGGCATCCCCAGCGCTGTTGGGGCCTTTGTGGAGATTAGATTGAGTAAGGGACAAACCCAATACACCCTTGAGGGCTTGGGCAGATAAATTCGAAAAGGTGAACTTGCCAACAAGGGATTTTGTTTGAAATGTAAAAATAATTTGAACATTTCAAAGAACTTAATCTATTGATGTATTGAAATGAATTAACACCACTGTGAAATTAATCAACTTATCCGATAATCAATCATTAACAACAACACACACGGGGATTTTTCTGTGATTGAAACACCAGAATCTTTATATATTCATCAAGGATAAAAAGGAGTACAGATGGAAACACAAGTTTGAGCAATATTTCATGAAAGCAGGGAACGATATTAAATCCACATTTCATCAAAAAACATCTATTCCAACTTGGTTTGAACAGGGACAAAACTCATTGTAGTTGTGTCCTTTGACTTGGTCGGACCCCCTCTTTCGTACCGTTATACAGACGTCAGAAATCTACACAACTACAGGAAGATTAACTCCCATCCTAAAACATACAGACAGTCGAAATTTTCAAAGACTATCCGTACTACTGAAAATATTTTCACGATTTTAATTAAAGTTTCGTGAGAACATTAAAAAGATTCAGAAAGAGTCTTGTTTATGCAATCATTGTCCTGAAGATGGTCTGACGGATTGACACCTCCCAAGACCGAAACGTCGACTATACCATCTACTTCCAGTATATTTGTTATGCACAGTAGACTATCTGCTCAACAATGAGTTTTGTCCCTGTTCAAACCAAGTTGGAATAGATGTTTTTTGATGAAATGTGGATTTAATATCGTTCCCTGCTTTCATGAAATATTGCTCAAACTTGTGTTTCCATCTGTACTCCTTTTTATCCTTGATGAATATATAAAGATTCTGGTGTTTCAATCACAGAAAAATCCCCGTGTGTGTTGTTGTTAATGATTGATTATCGGATAAGTTGATTAAGTTCACAGTGGTGTTAATTCATTTCAATACATCAATAGATTAAGTTCTTTGAAATTTTCAAATTATTTTTACATTTCAAACAAAATCCCTTGTTGGCAAGTTCACCTTTTCGAATTTGTGGAGATTAAGCAAGCTATTGCCCAGAGTTGCAGAGTGGGACCCATGATTAGAGTAGGCACCGAGGCGAGAATTATCAGGTCCGCGGAAATTGAGCCCAAGACCCGCCGAGGCGGGAATTGAACCCTGGTCCTGGGCCAGATCTCTGCATCAGGGTCTGCCGCTCTAACCATTGAGCCACACTTCTCCACAAGCACAGTGTCTCTTCATGCCTGAATCATTGTAGAAGTGCATACACAGTGACTGAGTAGATAGAGTGCTGGTAGTTGACAGCAGGGTGAGTTTATAAGTGCTTGTGTTTCGGCACAGAGATTATATAAGGGCATGGTTCTGTGAGGATGATTGCAAGAGTGGAGAGAGAGTGACAGAGTGATTGGGGCACTGCATGAGTTCTACCTAGATTATTGCAAGAGTGAATCAGTAGTCTACAGGAGGATAGGGGCCTGCATAGATTGTGCACATTTAACTGTAACAATCAATCAATCAATCCATCACTGCATTTGTAAAGCGCGCTACATACCCGAGAGGGTCTCAAGGCGCTGGGGAGGGGGGGGGGGGTGCTACTGGTCGAAGAGCCAGGTCTTGAGGAGTCTTCTGAAGGCCGGCAGGTCCTGGGTCTGTTGTAGGATGGTGGGGAGAGTGTTCCAGGTCTTGGCGGCGAGGTAGGAGAAATATCTGCCGCCGGCAGTGGTTTTTCAGATGCGAGGGACTGTGGCGAGGGCGAGGTTGGCTGAGCGGAGGCTTCAGGTGGGGGCGTGGAAGCTGAGTCAGTTGTTCAGGTAGGTGGGTCCGGTGTTGTGCAGTGCTTTGTGTGCGTGGATCAGAAGCTTGAAGGTGATCCTTTTGTTGACGGGGAGCAAGTGCAGGCCTCTCAGGTGGAGTGTGATGTGGCTGCGGCGGGGGACGTCGAGGATGAGTCGGGCCGAGGCGTTCTGGAGTCGTTGGAGTCGTCTCAGGAGCTTGTTTGTAGTTCCTGAGTAGAGGGCGTTCCCGTAGTCGAGTCTGTTGGTGATGAGGGCCGGGGTAACGGTTTTTCTCGTGTCGAGGAGGATCCATTTGAAGATCCTGCGGAGCATACGGAGGGTGTTGAAGCAGGACGCGGCGACGGCGTTGACTTGCCTGGTCATGGAGGGAGTGGAGTCGAGGATGACCCCAAGGTTGCGTGCGTGGTCCGTGGGTTCCGGGGCTGTGCTTAGTGACGTGGGCCACCAAGAGTCGTCCCAGGATGATGGGGTGGGTCCGAGAATGAGGACCTTTGTCTTGTCTGAGTTCAGCTTCAGTCTGCTGTCCTTCATCCAGTCGGCTATGGCCTTCATTCCTCTGTGGAGGTTAGCTTTTGCGGTATGGGGATCTTCGGTGAGGGATATGATCAGCTGGGTGTCGTCGGCATAGGAGATGATGTTGAGGTTGTGTTGTCGTGCGACGTGGGCGAGGGGGGCCATGTAGATATTGAACAGCGTCGGGCTGAGGGAGGATCCCTGTGGGACGCCGCAGATGATCTCGGTGGTTTTGGAGCGGAAGGGTGGGAGGCGGACGCTCTGGGTTCTGCCGGAGAGGAAGGATGTGGTCCACGCCAGGGCCTTCTCTTGGATACCGGCGTCATGGAGGCGTGCTGATAGGGTGCGGTGGCAGACCGTGTCAAAAGCTGCTGATAGGTCCAGGAGGATGAGGGCAGCTGTTTCTCCTTTGTCCATCAGGGTCCGGATGTCGTCAGTGGAGGCGATGAGGGCGGTCTCGGTGCTGTGGTTCCTGCGAAAACTGGATTGGGAACCGGATTGGGAAGGGTCCAGGATGCACAGTGTCTCTTCATGCCTGAATCATTGTACAAGTACATACACAGTGACTGAGTAGATAGAGTGCTGGTAGTTGAAAACAGGGTGAGTTTACAAGTGCTTGTGTTTCGGCACAGAGATTAGTGAAGGACATGCTTCTGTCAGGATAATTGCAAGAGTGGAGAGAGAGTGACAAAGTGATTAGGGCACTGCATGAGTACTATTTAGATTATTGCAAGAGTGAATCAGTAGTCTACAGGGGGTTAGGGCCTGCATAGATTGTGCACATTTGACTGTAGCAAGGTGTCTCTTCATGGCTGAGTCATTGTCCAAGTGCATACACAGTGACTGAGTAGATAGAGTGCTAATAGTTGACAGCAGGGTGAGTTTATAAGTGCTTGTGTTTTGGCACAGACATTAGATAAGGACATAGTTCTGTCAGGATGATAGCTCGAGTTGACAAAGACTGGTAGTGTGATTGGGGCATTGCATGAGTACTATCTGGATTATTGCAGGAGTGAATCCGTAGTCTATATGGGGTTAGGGGCCTGCATAGATTGTGCACATTTGACTGTAGCGCTGCATGTGTTAATGCCTGAGTCATTGTACAAGTGCATGCACAGTGACTGGGTAGATAGAGTGCCAATAGTTGACAGTAGGGTGAGTTTATAAATGCTTGTGTTTTGGTACAGAGATTAGATAAGGACATAGTTCTTTCAGGATGATTGTAAGAGTAGACACAGGTTGATAGTGTGATTGGGGCACTGCATGAGTACCAACTAGATTATTGCAAGAGTGAATGAGTAGTCTACAGGGGGTTAGGGGCCTGCATACATTGTGCACATTTAACTGTAGCACAGTGTCTCTTTATACCTGAATCATTGTACAAGTGCATACACAGTGACTGAGTAGATAGAGTGCTGGTAGTTGAAAACAGGGTGAGTTTACAAGTGCTTCTGTTTCGGCACAGAGATTATATAAGGGCATGGTTCTGTGAGGATGATTGCAAGAGTGGAGAGAGAGTGACAGAGTGATTGGGGCACTGCATGAGTACTACTTAGATTATTACAGGAGTGAATCAGTAGTCTACATGGGGTTAGAGGCCTGCATACATTGTGCATATTTAACTGTAGCACAGTGTCTCTTCATGCCTGAATCATTGTACAAGTGCATACACAGTGACTGAGTAAATAGAGTGCTGGTAGTTGACAGCAGGATGAGTTTATAAGTGCTTGTATTTCGGCACAGAGATTACATAAGGACATGGTTCTGTCAGGATGATTGCAAGAGTGGAGAGGGAGTGACAGAGTGATTGGGGCACTGCAACAGTACTACTAAGAATATTACAGGAGTAAATCAGTAGTCTACAGGGGGGTAGGGGCCTGCATAGATTTTGCACATTTGACTGTAGCACGGTGTCTATTTATGCCTAAGTCATTGTACAAGTGCATGGACAGTGACTGGGTAGATAGAGTCCTGGAAGTTCACAGCAAGGTGAGTTTATCAGTGCTTGTGTTTCAGGACAGAGATTAGATAGGGGCATGATTCTGTCAGGATGATTGCAAGAGTGGACAGAGACTGGTAGTGTGATTGGGGCACTGCATGAGTACTATCTGGATTATTGCAGAAGTGAATCAGTAGTCTACAGGGGGTTAGGGGCCTGCATACATTGTGCACATTTGACTGTAGCACTGTGTGTCATAATGCCTGAGTCATTGTACAAGTGCATGGACAGTGACTGTGTAGGTAGAGTGCTGGTAGTTGACAGCAGGGTGAGTTTATAAGTGCTAGTGTTTTGGCACAGAGATTTTATCAATCAATCAATCAATCAATACATTTGTAGAGCGAGCTACTCACCCGTGAGGGTCTCAAGGCGCTGAAGGGAGGGGGGTGCCGCATTTGCTCGAATAACTAGGTCTTGAGGTGTTTCCTGAAGGTGAGATGGTCCTGGGTCAGTCGTAGGTGTGCGGGGAGGGAGTTCCATGTCTTGGCTGCCAGGTAGGAAAACGATCTTCCTCCGGTGGTGGTTCTGCGAACCCGTGGGACGGTGGCGAGGGCGAGGCTGGTGGAGCGGAGCTGGCGGGTGGGGGTGTAGAACGAGAGGCAGTTGTTGAGGTATTCGGGGCCCATGTTGTGGAGCGCTTTGTGTGCGTGGGTGAGCAGCCTGAACGTGATCCTCTTGCTGACAGGGAGCCAGTGCAGTTTTCTCAGGTGGGCGGATATGTGGCTGTGGCGAGGGATGTCGAGGATGAGTGGTGCGGAGTCGTTCTGTATGCGCTGAAGACGTTTCTGAAGTTTGGCTGTGGTTCCTGCCTATAGGGCATTCTCGTAGTCCAGTCGGCTGGTGACGAGGGCCTGGGTGACCGTCTTTCTTGTTTCGGTGGGGATCCACCGGAAGATCTTTCGGAGCATGCGCAGGGTGTTAAAACATGAGGACGAGACTGCGTTGACTTGCTTGGTCATCATGAGGGAGGAGTCCAGGATGAATCCCAGGTTGCGTGCGTGGTCCGTGGGTGTCAGTGCGGTGCCCAGTGTCGTGGGCCACCGGGAGTCGTCCCAGGCGGATGGGGATTGTCCGAGGATGAGGACCTTCATCTTGTCCGAGTTGAGCTTCGGACGGCTGTGCTTCATCCATTCTGCGACATCTTTCATTCCGTCCTGGAGGTTGGTTTTGGCGGTGGATGGGTCTTTGGTGAGGGAGAGTATCAGTTGGGTGTTGTCGGCGTAGGAGATGATGTTGATGTTGTGTTTGCGTGCGATGGTGGCGAGGGGGCTCATGTAGATATTGAAGAGGGTTGGGCTGAGTGAGGAGCCTTGGGGTACGCCGCAGATGATCTTGGTGGCCGCGGAGCGGAAGGGAGGGAGGCGGACTCTCTGGGTTCTGTCGGAGAGGAATGATGTGATCCAGTCCAGGGCCTTTCCTTGGATCCCAGTGTTGTAGAGGCGGGTTATTAGGGTGCGGTGGCAGACGGTATCGAAGGCTGCCGAAAGGTCCAGGAGGATGAGAGCGGCTGTCTCTCCGTTGTCCAATAGGGTCCTGATGTCATCGGTGGCTGCGATGAGGGCGGTCTCGGTGCTGTAGTTGGCTCGAAATCCGGACTGGGATGGGTCGAGCGAGTTGTTTGCTTCGAGGAATGCAGTCAGCTGTATATTGACGGTCTTCTCGATGACTTTAGCCGGGAAGGGGAGAAGAGAGATGGGGCGGAAGTTCTTGAGGTCTTTGGGGTCCGCTGTGGGTTTCTTCAGAAGGGCGTTGATTTCTGCGTGTTTCCAGCTTTCAGGGAGCTGTTTATGACGTTCCGGAGGTGGGGTGCGATGATGGTGTCGACTTTGTTGAAGATATGATGAGGGCATGGGTCGGAGGGGGAGCCAGAGTGGATGGTGTTCATGACGTGGGTGGTGTCTTCAGTGCTGATGGGGGTCCATGCGCTGAGGGTGGTGGTGGGGGTCGTTGGTTTGGTGGCTGGAGGCGGAGTCTGGGGTCCGAAACTGTTGTGTATATCTGCGATCTTGCGGTGGAAGAATGTGGCGAGGGAGTTGCAGAGGTCTTGCGACGGTGTGATGTCGTTGTTGCTGGGGTTGGAGAGCTCTTTGACGATGCTGAAGAGTTCCTTGCTGTTGTGGGTGTTGTTGTCCAGCCGAACAATGTCCTTTTGGTGGTGCGGATCATCTGGTGGTATTCGCGGGTGGCGCTCTTGAGGGCTGTCATGTTTTCTGATGTCCAATTGTGGTGCCAAGCTTTTTCGAGGGTTCGGCATGATTTCTTTGCGACTTTGAGGGCGTCTGTCAACCATGAGTTTTTTCTGTTGCCAGTCTTGCCTGGGGGTTTCTTCAGTGGAGCGAGGTCGTCGGCGCAGTTGGTGATCCACTGTGCGAGATTGAGTGCTGCGTCGTTGGTGTCAGGGGTGTCGACAGGTGGGTTCTGGCTCAGCGGTGTGGTCAGCTGGTCTGTGGTGACTTTGCTCCAGCATCTGCGGGGGATCGGTAGCGTGTGGTGGTGGGATGTAGTCTTCTTGAAGGTGAAGTGGATGCAGCTGTGGTTGGTCCAATGTAGTCCGGTGGAGTGGCTGAAGGAGACGTGGTTGCTGGCGGAGAAAATGGGGTAGAGCGTGTGGCCAGCGAGGTGGGTGGGCGGGTCCACCAGTTGCTTGAGTCCGAGGTTGTCGAGCAGGGTGGTGGTGTTGTTGTCGTTGTTTTTCTCCAGGTGGAAGTTCAGGTCCCCTAGGAGGATGTACTCTGGTGAGGCTAGGGCGTGCGGGCTGATGAAGTCGGCGATGGTTTCGCTGAATTGTGTCCGTGGGCCCGGGGGTCTGTAGATGAGTGTTCCTCTGAGGATGGTCTGGGGGTCGGTGTGGATCTGGAAGTGTAGGTGTTCGGCGGCGGTGAGAGTGTCTTCGGCGTTGGTCGTGACACTGATGGTGTTCCTGTAGATGATGGCGGTTCCTCCTCCAGTTTTGTTGACGCGGTCCTTCCGGGTGACTTTGTAGCCGTCCGGGATGGCTATGGCGATGTCGTGGGCCGAGGAGGCGTTCATCCAGGTTTCCGTGAGGAAGGTGACGTCTGGTGCTGTTGTATCAAGGAGTTCCCAGAGTTCGACGGCGTGATTGTGGACGGAGCGGGTGTTGAGGAGGATGCACTTGAGGTGGTTGTTGTTATTGTTGCTGTGTTCGGTGGGCGGTGTGCAGGTTCGGAGGCAGGTGAATTTGCAGGCTTGGCAGGTGAAGGGTCCGTGGGTGCGCTCGGGGTGGCTCGGTGGCAGATGGCATGTCGTCCAGTGTTGAGTGCGATGAGGGTGGCGGTGTTGTATCTCAGTCGGGTGCCCTGGCATCGGCTGGGGCCAGGGGTTCTGGCGCTGGGCGCGGTCCAGGTGCGAACGGGCCGGACGGGCGCAGACGGGCTTGCCTTTGGCGCGCCTTCAGCGCGCCAGCAGTGCGCCCGCTGTGCGTGTCCACGACGCGGCTGCTGCGCGGCCTCCATATGAGGGTCAGAGGGAGGGAGGAGCAGCTGGGAGGTGGGAGCGGGGCGGCCAATGGGAGACGAGGGGGACGCAGCGGCGGGAAACAGAGGCAAGGGGATAACGAAGGAAGGGGGCACAAGGGGGAAATGGGCCAAATGAGCATAAAGGTATAAAGCAAAAGGCAAAGATGGACACAGAGGAAGGGGGGTACAAAAGGCAAAATGGGCACAGAGGAAGGAGACAAATACAGTACCAGTAGAGACGCAGGCGAGGCGGGCTTTACACGGGCGGCGGCAGCAGAGAGTCACAGGTCACACAGGGGACTGCGTGGCAGTGAGGGGAGCGACCTGCCTGATGACAAGGTCAAAGGTCGCTCTCTCTACCGCTGCGCGGCCTCCATATGAGGGTCAGAGGGAGGAAGGAGCAGCTGGGAGGTGGGAGCTGGGCGGCCAATGGGAGATGAGGGGGCGGGGCCACAGGGACACAGCGGCGGGAAACAGAGGCAAGGGGACAATGAAGGAAGGGGGCACAAGGGGGAAATGGGCCAAACGAGTAGAAAGGTATTAAGCAAAAGGCAAAGATGAACACAGAGGGAGGGGATACAAAAGGCAAAAAGGGCACAGAGGAAGGAGACAAATACAGTACCAGTAGAGACACAGGCGAGGCGGGCTGAACACGGGCGGTGGCAGCAGAGAGTCACAGGTCACACAGGGGGCTGCGTGGCGGTGAGGGGAGCGACCTGCCTGGTGACAGGGTCAAAGGTCGCTCTCTCTAACGCTACGCGGCCTCCATATGAGGGTCAGAGGGAGGGAGGAGCAGCTGGGAGGTGGGAGCGGGGCGACCAATGGGAGACAAGGGGGCGGGCCGCAGGGAGGCAGCGGCTGGAAACAGAGGCAAGGGGACACCGAAGGAAGGGGGCACAAGGGGGAAACGGGCCAAACGAGCAGAAAGGTATCAAGCAAAAGGCAAAGATGGACACAGAGGAAGGGGGTACAAAAGGCAAAATGGGCACAGAGGAAGGAGACAATCACAGTACCAGTAGAGATGAAGGCGAGGCGGGCTGAACACGGGCGGCGGCAGCAGAGAGTCACAGGTCACACAGGGGGCTGTGTGGCGGTGAGGGAAGCGACCTGCCTGGTGACAGGGTCAAAGGTCGCTCCCCTCACCGCCACGGACATGGTTCTGTCAGGATGATTGGAAGAGTGGACAGAGACTGATAGTGTAATTGGGGCATTGCATGAGTACTACCTAGATTATTACAAGAGCGAACTTATTCACTACAAGGCCCCTAACCCCCTGTAGACTACTTAGTCTACAGGGGGTTAGGGGCCTGCATAGATTGTGCATATTTTACTGTTGCATGGTGTCTCTTCATGCCTGAGTCATTGTACAAGTGCATGGACAGTGACTGGGTAGGTAGAGTGCTGGTAGTTGACAGCAGGGTGAGTTTATAAGTGCTGTGTTTTGGCACAGAGATTAGATAAGGATAAGCTTCTTTCAGGATGATAGCAGGAGTGGACAGAGACTGACATTGTGATTACTGAACTGCATGGCTACTACAGTAGGCTTCAGGGGGTTATGGGACTACATAGATTGTACACATTTACCTACATACTAACTACACAATTAGACATTATAGAACCACAAAAACACTTCTCATGCACTTATAAAATTACATATTCACTACCTTTGCATGTCTGTAATCTATCAGGTACCTCTCATTAATTCAGTAAATATAGATACAACTATACAAATACAATCTAAACAAATACATGACTCATGACATACTATCTACTTAAAGAGACAATTACTACATACCAGAAAGAGTTAAATGTAGTGGTTTTCTTTTGAACTACATATTGCCAATGAAATCTAGAAATATGCAACGTCATCAAACTGAACCTCTCAACAGACTTAATTAAGAAGAGTAATCAACAACACCTTTTTTATGAGGATTTCTAAAACCACACAAACTGTACAAACTAATAACAGAATTATAATCATTAACACTTATATGATAATCTTGCAAACAACACAGTTGTACCTCATTTTACCAAACTATCTATAATAATGCAATTTTATTAAACTGTACCTTTTTACTCAAAAAAATATGCATGTGTAATAAACTGCACCTTATATAAACATTTTTGAAAATACACATTCTTCATGCATATTTAATCAATTAATAATAAATAAGAAGCATTATTCTACTATACCTTTCAAGGCACTTAATAATATATATATGTCAGTACGCATACTATTTTTTTAACAAAGTTCAAATACAAAGAAATTATTCCAATATATATTTGTACATTTCATAAATTAATTTAACCAGCAGAGTTTCATATAAATGTCAAATCTATATTACATAAATATCTTAAAAATATTACTCACCTTTTAAATAAATCTGTTGAATGAAAAATCTCACACACTCAGTCAGGATTTTCTTTTTCACACAGAGAATGTAGATGATCACACTCCAATGTAAAACCAGTAATGGCAAACTTTCCCTCTAATTTTCCATACATATACCCATAACCCACAAATGACATTGCTTCCCAGTGTTTTTCAAATTGAAAAACGATTTTCCATTGGTCACAGAGAATAATACTTTTCAACTGACATCTTCACTCCTTGTCCTTAATATCAGTTTCCATAGCAACAGGTCATGCAACATTTAGTTTAGCTGCCAGGTCACAAGTTCACCACACAATGTTGCAAATGAAAACAGCAGGTGTGGTTGGCTTTGCAATGCATGCCCTTATCCTTTCTGCTGTACCTTTCATACATTTCAAAATAACCAATAAGAAACATGATTTCTAAACAAAGTATAATGCGCCCTATATTTGAATGTAGAGTGTACTTAAACAGCCAATCAAATCTCTACTTTCTTAAAAACAGCATGTTGTCCACCATTTTAGATAGATTTCACTCTACCACCTGTCTACCTCAGGTACAGACATCTTCTGATTACCTACAGAGATCCCTTCAAGATGCTTTCATTGTGGATTGTTGGGCACAGCAATGTTTTCTGGTGCAAAAGGTATGCTGAAAGGTATGCTGAAAGCAGAGGTATTGACAAAGACCTAGCTTTGCAAAATGTACATATTAAAAGGATTGGACAGAGAGGATTGAAGTGGCACCAATTGGTGCCATTGGTTAAAACCTTTATGCACTTCCAACCCCCTGACCTCATGATTGTGCACTGTGGTGGCAATGACCTAGGCACATTGACTGGGGTAGGTCTGGAAATTCTAATGAAAGACACCTTTGCAGAATTGATGTTACTTTTTCCCCAAACTGCCTTTGTCTACTCTAACATATGCCAAAGACAGAAATGGAAGTGGTCCAATCAATTTTGTCCACAGATTGAGAAAGCTAGGAAAAATATCAATAAAGCTGTTTCTGCTTATCTCAGAGACCATAGTATGGGGTTCATATACAACAACAATCTGCGTTTTGATATGGATGTTATGGATGTTATCTACAGGAGTGATGGTGTACACTTCACAGATAAGGGATACAGAGTCTTTCTCAACAACTTAAGACTCTGCATTTGCACTTACATGTAGCTACAAAAATCTCCCAATAAACACAAGGGCTCTTTTTAGAGCAACCCAAGATGCTAACATATAATATAGGCTTTTAAAATCTTAAATTTTTGTGTTAGGAGTCATGCACCCAGCGTGATTACAAGTCGCACACCCCTCGTGTTCACACCAGGGGGCCGCGCTGGGTTTGCGCACCCCTCGTGTTCACACCAGGGGCCGTGCTGGGAGTCATGCACCCCTCGTGTTCGCACCAGGGGGCCGCGCTGGGAGTCGCACACCCCTCGCGTTCACACCAGGGGCCACGCTGGGACATGCGCACCCCTTGCGTTCACACCAGGGGCCACGCTGGGAGTCGTGCACCCCTCACGTTCACACAAGGGGGCCACGCTGGTAGTTGTGCACCCCACTTGTTCATACCAGGGGCCTGCTGGGAGTCACGCACCCCTCACGTTCACACCAGGGGGCCATACTGAGCGCCGCGCTGGGGACGCGACTCCAATTTAAAAAAATTTATTAATCATGCTCCTACCACTAATTTTTATTCACCCCGGGGACCCCATCCCCGGGGCCTACTCACTTCATTGGGGACCGTGGGGGGAGCCCCAATGACCCCACGGTCCCGCCGGCTCCCCGCTTTTCCACATGGGGAGCTGCTGACATGCAGTTTCCCGTGTGGAAAAGCAATTCTGCTTTGGATTTTGGAAGAGAGAGCAGGTTTCCCTGCTCTCTCTTCCAAAATCCATACCAGAGTTTGCTACGGTAGGGCGGGAGATGTGCTCCCACCCTACCATAGCAAACAGCAGTGGCCCGGGGGTGGGCAACCCGGGACACTGCAGGAGCCGGCCCTGGGGGGTGGCAGTCCCCTGGGCCATCGAAGGCTCCAGGAGGGGGGCCCGACGGCCCCCCTCACATCTTTTGCAAAGCCCCGGGGAGGTGGTGGTCCCCGGGGCTTGGGGGTCCAAAATGGACCCCCGCATTTTATAGTTAGTGCCCCGGGAAGGTGGTGGTCCCCGGGGCATGTGGGGGCCTCCACGGGCCCCCGCTTTACATTTTACAAATCCCCCGAGACCTGGCACACCCGGCTGGTTAAAAATGACGAAGCGAGAAAACCCTTGCTTCGTTTTTTTTAAATTTATCGCCCGGATCCGTGCACCCAGTGCGAATTCCGCTCTTTTAAAAAAAATTTAAAAAAAGCTTTTTTTCTGACTCGCTTCTACCGAGTCACAAAATGGCTGCCTACACTTCCTGGTTTGGAGTGTTGACAGCCAATTAGAATAAAGCTCGTGGTTGGGAGGGTCCACGGTTCCTCCGCGGCCAAAGATATCGAAACTTTAATTTTTTGCTTTTCTTAGCAACTCCTGAATGGATTTACACCATTTAAAAAAAAGGGCTCTTTCTGAACCAAACACTACATTTTTGCCACATTTGGTGTAATTCCGTTCCGCAGTTTTGGCTGTAACTGTGTCTAAAGTTTCCTATGGTAAATTGATTTTTTGACCACTATTTTTTGATTTTTTCCACAACTACTGAACGGATTTACACCATTTAAAAAAATGGCGCTTTCTGAACCAAGCACTACCTTTTTGCCAAATTTGGTGTAATTCCGTTCAGCAGTTCGGGTTGGAGCTGTGTCTAAAGTTTCCTATGGGAAATAACATGAAAAAAACACGTTTTGGGATGCCACTTTTTTCTCAGCCCCCGCTTGCCAAATCACCCCGAAACTTTCAAGATAGGAGCTGACCGTAACGGGCCATGATTTTTGAAAATGTCGCGAAGATTCGTCATCCGGCACCAAAGTTATTGGGAAAACAAAAAACGAGGTATCTATGGAAACTAGGTCCTAACTATAACTACCTACTGGCGACCGCCAGTAGGTAATATATATATATATTTGTTGAAGAAAAACTGCAGCGCTTAGCCAGTCCACATCCTATGATACCGGTGCCAGCAGCGGCGGCAGTAACCCCTAATTTACATGTAGTGAATCATTTCAGGCAATCCCAAAAGGAAAACAGCGGCTCACCAGAGGACAGCACAAGTGGTTTATTGTGCCCACACAATAAACTACTTAAATGTAAAAAATGTAAATTGATACTTGTATAGTGCACTACTCACCCGCAAGGGTCTCAAGGCGCTTGTACAAATACCACTGTGGAACCCATCCTGGCTTTCCCTGTGGGGCGTCCACTCCTGGGCACCCCCAAGGTGGAGGCCAGGCATCCTTAGCGTTGTGGGGGCCGGTGTGGAGATTAAGCAAGTTATTGCCCAGAGTTGCAGAGTGGGACTCCATGATTGGAATGGCACCGAGGCGAGAATTATCAGGTCCATGGAATTTTTGAGCCCAAGACCCGCCGAGGCAGGGAATTGAACCCTGGTCCCGGGCTAGACCTCTGCATCAGGGTCTGCCGCTCTAATCATTGAGCCACACTTCTCCACTTGTGCTGTCCTCTGGTGTGCCGCTGTTTTCCTTTATGGGATTGCCTGAAATGATTTGCTACATATATATATTTGTTGAGATACAATTTTAAATTAGGTTTAGTTATTTTTCTTATTTAGGGGAGGCCTCCCCCGCTACACCCCACATTTTAAAAAAAATTCCCTCTGTTATGCCCGCCTCCACCCTCCTGTCCACAACAGAAGCATTAAATAAATCCAAATAGCGCTCGCATACCCAAGAGTTATTTGGATTTGTCAATGCTTTTTTTACCTATACTGCTGAGGAGCATGGACAACATGGCTTAAAGGGGAAAATAAATTGCTATGTGTTCAGGTAAAAGTACTAGGCTGTAAAGTGGACTTGATTAGTTGGTAACTAACTTCTACTGAATATTAAGATGTTCATATGTTGTTGTAGGCAGTATAGGCATATGCACTGGAATACCCCAGAAGTGGTTAATATAGTTACAGAGGGTAGTAGGACAAGGGTATAACTAACTGGTTTATACTTTTAGAAGTGAATTAAAAAATCAAAGGCTGTGCTAAAAGTCAGCAAAGTAAACATTTTAGGCATAAAGTAACACTTTCTCTTTAATTTTTTTAACACTAAAAACCCACCCTCTCCACCCACAACAGGCCCACCCCCTTCCCAAACAAATCACCCCAACCAATGTCCAAAAGAAGAAACCAAAGTCCAACTTCCCATTCCCTTCCCAATTGTCACCCTCTACACCCACAAGAAAAGTCCCTCCCACCTAAGCAAATAATTAAAAAAAAGTGCGTCTAAGGAAATCATGAATACGGGCATAAAGTTGTGCCACATCTCCGCGAAACAGCACCAGCTTGAGAAGGACGTGGCGTTGGTAGTGGTCTGGGTATGATGAGCATTGCGGAGATGGACGGTCTCAGCTCTCAGAGCTTCAATCTTCTGTGTGGGGTTCCACAGGGGTCGTCTTTAAGCCCGACTCTTTTTAATCTTTACGTAGTCCCCTTGTCCAGGCTTATCAAATCCTACAGATTTGCCATGGTGTCATATGTTGATGACACCCAGATTATAGTATCCAACTCAGATGACTCTCGAAACAAACTTCCACGCCTGTATGGAACAGGTGAGTAGATGGATGTCAGAGAACTGTCTTAAGCTGAACTCAAATAAGACAGAGGTTCTCCTTTTTGGCAGAGACGTCTCTTTCTGGTCTCTCGACCGGCGGCCTACGGAACTAGGCACTCTCCCCTCACCAGTCGCCAAGGCAAAAAACCTGGGTGTCATCTTCGACACCACTCTGTCATTTTCCCGCCATGTGAATGCAATCACTTCAGCTGCCTGAAGATCCTGAGGAAAGTCTTCCATTTCATGCCATTGGACCTGCAGAAAACAGTGGTTTCGGCCCTAGTTCTATCAAGGCTGGACTATTGTAACGGCCTTCTGATTGGAATTAACAAAGCCCTCCTGGTTAAACTGCAGGTTATACAGAATTCGGCCGCCCGTCTGCTTTTTAGATTGCCAAAATATTCCTCTGCAAAGGCAGCCCTTAAAACCTTACACTGGCTCCCAATAGAAAAACTGATCAACTTTAAGGCACTTTGCATTGCCTTTAGGGCATTGCACAACCAGGGTCCTGCATATCTGATTGACCACTTTCACTGGTACACACTAACCACAATGCTGCGGTCCTCCTCGCTTATGTTGGTGGAGGTTCCCAAAACAAGACTGTCTAACTGGGGTGGTAAAAGCTTTTTAAATATCACTACCAGACTGTGGAATCAGCTGGCCCTCACTCTTAAAAACTCCCCTGACCTGCTCTCTTTTAGGAAGGGTTTAAAGACCTGGCTCTTTAAGGCATAACCTTTGTATATTTCTGTCACGGTATTCATTCAGCACTTTTTTACCTCATGGCTGCTGGAGAGGGTCATCAAGCGCCTAGACGCCTTCGGGTATTAGATGCGCTATATAAATATATATAAATAAATAAATAAAATAAAGTTGGGGGTCAGCAGTAGTGGATTGGGACTCCAACTGCCGACAGCGCTGCCGATGCTGGGGCATATCAGCAAAGGCCGGCGATAATTATCGCTAAGTGCAATTAGTGCGAGGATAATTATCACCAGCTATCGCTGGATTTTATCACTGAGATAGCGTGCTATCAGCAAAGCTTATCACCAAAGCGATAAAATTCCAAGCGCAAGCTGCCAAATGTGCGATTATCGCTGGAAATCCAGCGATAATCGCACAATGTTTGGCGATAGCTTGATGATAGGGCAGGGCAGACTTAGCCATTATATCTACCTTCCATTGGATATAATGGCTAAGTTAGACTGAAAGCAGGCGTAAGGAAAATAGCGATAACCACGGTTAGCGCTACTTTTCTTATCGCTACGCAGGTTTGCGATCAGCTTGCTGATAGGAGAAATGTCTGTTAGCGACATTTCTCATGTTATTTTGGAGGAGGAACGCCCACTTTGCATCTCATTAGAGATGCAAAGCTGGGCGTTAAGGGAAAGGGCGCTAAGGCATGGATTCACGTGATAGCGTGACCTTGCTGATAGTGCGATACAATTATCGCCGCTTTTCGCCCGAAAACGGGCGCTAAAGCGGTGATAATTTTATCGCCGGGCCTTGCTGATATGCCCCGCTGTGACCAGGACGGAGGCGCTGGCTAGGGAAAATGGGGTCTGGGGAAGTGGCAGATGCCTCCGATTCCTACTCCAGAGCCACCAGCTGGCAATATTCGGCCTATATGGCTTCCATATGGTTCCACCACAGCCAGGCTTCTATCTCCTGCCGAGATGGTGGACCACCAGGAGTACCTATATCAAGAAAAAAAAAAAAGTACAAAAGACAAATTGTAAATAATGTTCAGTGGAAACACTGGTTTATATAGTGGTACAGTAGCAGCGCATTGTTGGTTACCTAAGGTCATTAGACTTTTTAATGTGATTAGTCATAATGCCATGTTTTCCCCACACATGCCTCATATAGAAGCATAGACTAGCTGCAAGGAATTAAGTCAGGATACCAGTGATTTTTTCTTTTGAAGGATTTCCTAGTAAAAAACAAAGCAGACACTTTAGACCGGTTTACGATTTTGGCTGTGCGGCGACAGGTCCGCCCTGTCACTGCACCAACAAAGCTATGGTCAGACTGCCCGCCAGTTTAGGAGTTTCTTCCTGTCTTTTTTTTCACGTTTCCATGGTGGTGCCCAGAAAATGAGCACTGCAATGGCAATGCCAAAAACAGTTTGTGTACGGCAAGTCCATGCCATGCAAGAACTGGTGTGTATGCATACCGGGGGGCACGTTTTGCCCTCCTGTGTGCATCCACATGCGGAGAAGGCACAGGGGACCCTGCAGGGCCCCCTTTGTTTCCTCTCTGCCATGGTGTTCATATAGTAGGAACCTCCATGATACCGCCGGTGGAGCGGAAACTCTTAATATGCTTGGCGGAAGTCACGCCAAGCATATTGCGGCCTCCTGACTGCTGCAGAACCACCAGGAAACGGTGGTTCACTGGCGGCTGTGGCAGGGTTGTGCCAGTCCGACCGCCTTAATCTTAATAGGGCGGACGGGAGACCGCGACGCTCCCACCCACAAGTTTGGTGGTCCATAATTGAGCTCATAATTGAGCTCATAATTGAGCCCTTTGTGTACAAATAGAAAAATAAATTACATCTCATTAACCCCTTCGGTGCTCATGACGGAATGGTTCCGTCATGACCCACGGTTGAGCTGTGCTCATGACGGAACCATTCCGTCATGACCACGCCCGCGCAAGATTCCGTCAGCACAGCGGCGGAATCTGCGCAGCATCGAAGGGGTTAATGAGTGAGGCATTGTGCACTTTGAAGCATAATAATAGTATTCATGATGTGCAACAATAATGGAGGTATGCTATGTCCGGGTTCTTTGCTACACTCTGAAGTCTGCAGCTGGAGCAGCTGTCATAGGCAATTTATTACCTTAATTTAATTCTGTCACATATGTCATTCATAAAACGCCAATATCCTGTCTGTCGTAAGTAGACAGTAGAAAAAACAATGCACTGCAGTACTCAGTCTCCCTTTTCAATGCATAGTTGCATACTACACATCACTGGGGCATTGGGACTGTATGAGCTACTTTAAGATAAGCACAGAGAATGCTAACTCACCGATATTGCTACCACTATGTTAGGGGCATATTATCAAGCCAGGCGATAAAATTATCGCCACTTTAGCGGCAGAAAACTGCCGCTAAAACAGCGATAATGGGCTTGATAATATGCTCTATGGAATTCCAATTGAAGCCCATGTTAGATGTCCTTCACATCTAACCTGCGCTTCAATTGGAATTCCATAGAGCATATTATCAAGCCCATTATCGCCGTTTTAGCGGCAGTTTTCTGCCGCTAAAGCGGCGATAATTTTATTGCCTGGCTTGATAATATGCCCCCTAGTGACAGGACAGAGGAGTCTGCATGACTTCTTAAATAATCAGCCCAAGGTTGCTCACATGAGTAAAAGTAGGTGGTGCTGAACACCTGGCGAGCTCAAGCTGGATCACATATTATTTGTGATGTAAACTTAAACTTACCTCCGAGTGTGAGCAGCAAGCTATTTGATAAAAAAAAATTAGCATTTTAGAAAACAAAAAATAAATAATTACTCACTGAGCCCCACAACCTCAACACCCTGCTGGTCGAGCAGGTCCTGCACCCTGTCTAGCAGGTTTGTCCAGTGATGCCTCAGCTGCTGCGTCATGCGCTGGACCCCAGTACTCCGGCACATGCACCGGCACACTCTCCCCCACAGCAGTCGAACCTACAGTAGGGCGTACCCTCTCCCAGGCATGCCGCCTGCATTCTTCCACCAATTTGCGTAGTTCCGCAGAATCTCTTTGAGATTTTTTTTTACTCCCATGGAGAAAAACCCCAAGAGTTCCCAACAGGTCTATTTAGCTCTGGTTAGCAGTGGTAAAGTGCGCAGAGTCCTAATGCAAGCAAAAACATATTACCCACGTATTACATTTCATTTTTGAGAATTAATTAAAAGTTAGTTTACAAGTTTGTAGTTAAAAAAAAGATATATGTGATTTGGTTTTGGGTGGGGTAGTGTATTAATAACCAGGTCTTATTTTTAATACTTCAGTATTATTAAAAATTTAATTAGTTATAAAAAAAATATATAACTAAAATATGATATAGTAAAAAAAAAAAATTTAATGTGCTTTCCACTAATCCCCTGAGACAGGATGTTTGTGAAACAGGGGTTTTGGGTGGGTGAGTGTATAAATACTCGGGTATTATTTTTATTTTTGTGAATTAATTGATATTTAGTTTCAGTGATAGAACATTTAAAAAATATGCATTTTTTAAATCAATAAAAAAGTCTTTGCCACCTATCCTTTGGAACGGGATGCATGGGAAGCAGGGTTTTGGGTGGGGGAGTGTATTAATACTCAGGTATTCATTATAATACTTGAGAATTAATTGATATTTAGTTTAAGTGATAGTAAATGTAATTTTTTAATATTAATAAAAAAGGCTTTGGCATCTATCCTCTGGGATGAGATGGATGGAAAACAGGGGTTTTGGGTGGGTACATGTATTAATACTCAGGTATTAATTTTAGTGCTTGAGAATTAATTGAAGTTTAGTTTAAGTGATAGTAAATTCTAAAAATATTTTTTTTAATTAATAAAAAGGCTTTGGCACCTATCCACTAGGACGGGGTGCATGGGAAACAGGGGTTTTGGCTGGCGATGTTTATTAATACCTGGTTATTAATTTTAATACTTGAGTATTATTCATTACTTAAATTATAATTTTTAATATTAAAATTAATAAAATGTATATGCAGCAAAACTATTGTTTTTGGGTTTGGGACTGATTTAATTTCAAGGTGTAATTATAAGCTATCATTGAAAAATGTATGCATTTTTTAAATGTCATTTAATAAAATTATTTAAAAAGCATATTAATATTGTTTAAATATTTAAAAATGCATATATGCACTACATAAGTTAGCATAAACAGACATATAAAATGTTTAAATACATACATTTAACTAATGAACAATAGTTTACAAAACAAAAAATTGACACATTAATAGTGTTGTAGGTAATTTTATTACATTTAAAAAAATGCTCCTGATGTGTGTGGTCACCATGGAAGTCAGTTTACCACTGAGCACAAATTGGTGGACAGTTTCTTTTATACGTTTTTTGGGGGTAAACAAGAATTTAAAAGAAAATATTTTTGGAAATATGTATAATCTCTTTTTGACTCTGACATTAGTGTGTATTTTATAAAAAATGCTGTAAATATATTATAGTTTCGTAAGCAGGATTTATTAGATGTAAATCAGGAAGAACAGCTCAGCCACCCAACAAGCTCTGCCTCAGGAACCGTTTGAATATATACATTCTATTGCCAGCACAGGCTGGCAAGGATTCTGGAACCTTAACAAGTGATGTCATGAAGAGGCAAGGTGGATGCACATCACTACACATCTCCCTTACTAATACAAAAACCAACAGAAAAATAAGTTGAACGAAAAAGACAGATAACAAGCATAAAATCTAAATGCAGGTTATGCATAAAATTAAAAGCAAGTTACACAACAATTGAATGTAATAAGAATAAATGCAGGAAAGGATTTACACCACTAAGATCAAGCCAGGTGATAAAATTATCGCCGCTTTAGCGGCAGAAAACTGCCACTAAAACGGCGATAATGGGCTTGGTTATATGCTCTTTGGAATTCCAATTAAAGCCCATGTTAGACGTCCTTCACATTTAACATGGGCTTCAATTGGAATTCCATAGAGCATATTATCAAGCCCATTATCGCCGTTTTAGCGGCAGTTTTCTGCCGCTAAAGCGGCGATAATTTTATCGCCTGGCTTGATAATATGCCCCATTGTCTCCCAAATATAGAGAAGAACGAGTTGTTTTTTCTGATCTCCTCCTCAAGGCCACTTCAGGTTTATTTCCACCCTCAACACCATCCTCATCAGAACTAAATTCACTACCCATCTTCCTTCCCTTGCACACAACAACTCTGCCAAGATTCCACACCCTGTGATCAGAAGTTTTGATTGCGTTATTAATAACCTCCATGGGTTTAGTAAACTTGAAATCAGTCGCACACCCTCCAGGTGTTTTAATTACCACAAAATCATCCACAGCAACCTTTGTGTTTTTTGACAGCATTAAATCATATTGCATTTTGCTTTTAAAGCACTTTTCATTTTCTCTTAGGGGCCGATTACGATGGTGGACGCACAGGAGTCCGTCTGCCATCGTGGTGGAGACCGGGACTGTCTGCAATGCATGCGGTGGTCCCGCACACCAAATCAGAATGCGACCGCCACCATGGCGGTCGCCTCTTGCATTTTAACATTGCGCAGGGTGCTGCTGACACCAGCACCTGCTGCAAAGTTAAAATGGCATGTTACGCTTTTCACAGCACTACGTGGCAGGCACCACACCAGCCTTTCAATGGCGGTTTACCCGGCATGGAAAGGCTGGCTGGAGACAGCATCGTGATCTGGTGGATGGTGCCTGCTAGGCCCGACACCATTTCATTGATGCAGACAGCTCCACCAGGCAATCGCAATGTATGCTTGTGGCGGTTCCATGTGGACGGTCTTTGTGTCCGCCGCGTTCCGAACGTGATTCCCTCCGCCATCGTAATGTGGCAGGGGAAAATCGTGGTCCGATTGCGGAAGGACCGCCACCGCATAGCTGGCGGTGACGGGCCTTCCGCAATTGTAATCGGCCCCTTAGTTTCCAATTCTCCAAATGTGAATCAACACACTTCCCAGAAAGAAATGTATTTACCCATGGAGGTTCCAAGAAATTATCAGGTTGTCTTCCACGAAATAAGAGGAAAGGAGATTTACACATGGTCGTGTGAGGAGTAAATCTTTATACTCCAACCCTTTTTAGAACCTTCTCTTTCCAGTTAAGACAATTATTCTTAGCCAAGAAGATCATCTCCTTCAGGACATGATTAAACCTTTTTACAGTTCCATTTGACTCAGCATGGTAGAGGACTTTTCTTATGTATAACTCCACACCCCATAAGAAATTCTTCCATTTCTTTCGAGACAAGCTGTACCCCATTGTCAGTCAACAGTGACTCAGGTAACCCTTCTCTGCTAAACAAAACTTTAAGAAAATTGATGACAGTTTTAGTGTCTACAACTCTAGAGAAACTGATCTCTGGCCATCTGGAGTAAAGATCCATAACAACAATGACATAAGTGTCCAGGTCATCTCCCTGAATAGGACCCAAAATGTCCAAGGCAATGTCTTTCCATGGACCACTTGGGCGTGTGTAAATTACAATTGGTTGGGTTCTAGTTTTCATACTTTTCACTCAGAGAACATTGCACACAAGACGTTCAACTTGTAGGTCCATACCAGGCCACCAATAGGTAGACCATAATCTCTCTTTGGTTTTGGAAACCCCAAATGAGATTTATGAGCCAGTTCCATTAATTCTTGACATAAGATAACCCGGAGGCACAAGTCTATGGTCTCTCAACAATAAGCCTTCACTAGAGGAAAGGTGATCCCTCGCACACCAAAACTCATTACAAGATGCGCCTCCTTGTTCTTCATTACGCCAACCAGAGCAAATGAGTTTTATAACGTTCTGAAGAACTTCATCCTTCTGACAAGCTTCATGCCATCGTTCCCGTGAGATAGTTTCATACTCAATTTCACAAACAAAATCAGAAGATCTGTTGAGAGATAAATCATTCTGTTCAATATCCAAATGTGAATCACCATTTGTTAGAGGAAGTAACCTGGAATGTGCATCAGCCACAACATTTTCAGATCCAGGAATATATTTCACACAAAAGTCATAAGCCTGCAGACTTACAACCCATTTGGAAATCCTAGGTGAAATTAAATCAATACCTTTGCTGGAAAAAACTTCAGATAGAGGTTTGTGATCAGTCTTGATCAAAAAGATGGTGCCCCAAAAAAACGTGCTTAACTTCTTAATGGCCCAATGGACCGCAGGAGCTTCCCTCTCGATGACAGAGTACTTACTTTTGGCCCCCCTTAGACTCCTGGAAATAAACTTTATGATGTTCTCTGGATGGCCAAAACCCCCTTGGTATAAAACACCACCCAATCCCTTGAGACTTGCATCAGTGGCAATGATAGAGGGTTTGCTTGGATCAAAGTTGCGTAGTTTGAAAAAGGACCTGGAGACATGCAGCTCGTCCTGATGCATACATATGTATGGTTTGCGATGCAATTACTGGGGTCCAATTTACTTGCTCTAGGCCATGAACAGATCGTCCACGCCCCTAGACATATAGGGGCATATTATCAACAAACGCCGTTAAAATTATCGCTGCTTTAGTGGCAGAAAACCGCCGCTAAAGCGGCGATAATGGGCTTGAGAATATGCCCTGGAGAATTCCCATAGAAGCCCATGTTCTGGTGTCAACATGGGCTTCTATGGGAATTCTCTGCGGCATATTATCAAGCCCATTATCGCCGCTTTAGCAGCAGTTTTCTGCCGCTAAAGCTGCGATAATTTTAACGCAGTGCTTGATAATATGCCCCTTGGCGTTTTGTTGTATAATGTTGGGATGGGTGGGCTCTTTTGGTGGAGCTCCCTGGGTCTCCCTGTATGGGGCCCCAGTGAAGTTTTGGCCGCAACTGGTACACCTTGTTTCTGGAACAATTGGGGAGGGGGGTGGTGGGAGGGAGTTTGTTGGTTTTACCCTGTTTGTAAAGTTCTTGACACCAAACACGCAACTAAATCTTACAGTGACATAATAGTAATTGCGGAAAATTACTGTAAATAATTTTCTCCGCTGGGAGAGCTGAACATTATATCTTGGAACGTCCGGGGGCACCTGAATAAAATTAAGCGAAGAGCTGTACTCTGTTTAGCAAAACGGTATGAAGCAGATATACTCCAGCTTTAAGAGACCCACCTTCTGTGCAACAAAACACCATGCCTTAGCAGATTTGGATTTGCCACAGTGTACCATTCAGGGTTCACACGCGGCGCTCGGGGTGGCAGTCCTTATATATAGCCTGGTGCCATTCCTCATTTCTAAACATTGGACAGATTCCGGTGGGCGGTATACAGTGGTCACTGGCACGGTGGCGGGGGAACAGATAACCATTGGTAGCGTGTATGCTCCGCCCCCCCGGGCCAAACATTTGTAGAAAAATAACACAGCTATGGAGCAACCTCCGCGGCGGTTTGGCAATCCTAGGTTGTGACTGGAATGACTTTATGACACCCCAAGACAGGTGGCGTGCCGCGAGACACGACACCCTCCCCACCAAATCCCAATTGAAAATTCTGGCATATACATTGGGGTGGTTGGACTCCTGGCGGGTCTTTAACCCCTCGATTTGTGGGATCTCATATACATCTGCGGTGCATGACACGCTTTCACGACGTGATTACATATTCCTCCCCCATAGTTTCATACACAGGGTGTCACACACGTCCATTCTATCCTGGAGTCTGTCGGACCATTCGCCAGTCCACCTTAAGCTGTGCCCGAAAGTTCAGCGGGCTCCATGCCGGTGGCGTATGTCCCCCTGGCTTTTCCAGGACTTTTGCTATCAGGAGGTTCTGCAGCAAGCAATCGCAGACTAACTTCGGTTCAACCTAGACACATCCCCGTCGAGTATCATTCTGTCAGAAGCTCTTAAGCCTTCAATCAGGGGAGTAGATATAAGTTTCTGTACCGGTGAGAAACACAGGCGCATGACCCAGATACTAGAGCTGGAAGACTGCCAGCATCAGTTAGAGGCGCAAGTACTATCCAGGTCGGACCCAGGGTCTCGGCGTAACCTACTGCTTACCCAGCAGCAAATCCACCAACTCCTTACAGATGAGGACAAAGAGGCTTGGTTGGCAACACAACACAGGATGTACCAATGGGGCGATATGTCCAGCAAAATGCTACATCGGTTATGCCAGGCCAGGACAGCCTCTGTACAGGTACACCACTTGCGGGACACGGCTGGTACGCTCTGTACCGCCCCAGAGTCGGTAGTCCAGGCTCTTCCGTCTTTCTACACCACGCTTTATCAACAACAGGAGCTTATTTCAGAGACCCCTATAGATGAGATTTTGTTGTATTTTCCCCCGGTATATTTTCCGATCAAGTTCGAGACATATTAGATACCCCCATAACAGTAGACGAATTAGGAGCAGCGCTGACTAGCACTCGCGCCGGAACCAAACGGTTTCCCCAGCAGCTATATGCGCCCACACATGACGACGTTGGGCCCACATTTTCTGCACGAAGCCCTTGAGCAGCGTATCCTACTCACAGACTGGCGTCATGCCAAAATCATGGTTTTTCTCAAGCCCGGCCGGCCCCCTGAGGACCCGGCCTCGTATCGTCCTATCTCACTGCTCAATTTTGTGCCCAAACAACTGGGTAAGGTTCTCGCCTTTGATCAAGCATCCAAGACCTCATTCACCCGGATCAGTCTGGCTTTATGCCGCAAGGTTCTACCAGGCATAATATTAGGCGAGTCCATAACGCAATTGCGGGGGCGCATAGGCTCGGTCGCCCGGCAGTGATTCTGCTGGCTGATATAGACAAGGCGTTCAACTCCTTGAGTTGGACATACCTCTTCAAACTCCTTCGCTCCATAAATCTTGGTCCACGTTTCTTAGCATATACCCAGCTGCTCTATACAGATCTCTCAGCATAAGTCTGGGTAGCGGGAACACCGGTCGGCCCACTTTTCCATTCGTCGAGGCACGAGACAGAGCTGTCCCCTCTCTCCGCTGCTCTTCGCCCTGGCCATAGAGCCCCAGCGGTGTGGGTGCGATAGGGCTTTTTGATCCGGGGGTTTGAATGGACGCAGGAATACTCGGACAGAATCTCGGGGCCCCGTGTCCTTCAGATAATCCGGATCTTCAGGGAAACCACTGGGCTGGGCACTAACCCCTTCAAATCCAGACTATTTCCCATATGCGGTGATCAGAGACTTCAGGCCTGGGCTTCACAATTATCCCATGCTACAGAGGGCTTTAAATATCTGGGAGTCTTTCTATCACTGAGTCCTTCGATCTCATGGACACATATTATTGCCCAGTACTCCCAACGCTTCGTGACAAGACTACTGTGTGTTCTCAGCTACCCCTATCGCTATATGGGCACTCTCCAATCTTTAAGATGGTATCTTTACCACGTCTGCTATATCGGTTGCAGAATTTCCCATAAAATATTCCTCCCTCATGGTTCACACAACTTAATGCGATCCTGAATAGGTTCCTATGGCAGGGAGGGGCAATCAGGGTTGCACTCCATATGTGCACACAATCAACGTACTGTGGCGGTATTGCGGTGGCAGACTTTTACTCATACTATTCTGCCTCTCATCTTCTGGTAGTTAATGAATGTTGGTACGGGTCTCAGTCTGATCCAGCATACGCAGTGGAGTTGCTGGCTAGTACAGGTACACCCTTACTACAACTCCAGTATAGCTGAGCAACCCTAGACACCTTCCCCTCAGCTTGCAGGACTGTTATACAAATTTAGAGACGCACAGTAAAATCCATTGGTTGGTGGGGAAGACTGACATGCTCCACTTCCCTCTGGCAGGGCACATATCTACAGTCTGTATCCACTCTGGCCTTGGGACATCATGCAAGGCACCACACTTAAATCCTTTCAACAGATACAGAGTTTTACCTACATAAATCCCAGTTCCATCATTATTTGCAACTGCAACATGCTTCGGGACCCACAAGATCAAGCAAATTTACCAGACGCTAAATACTCATATACAGAACACTATACATAAGACCAGGGCAGCATGGGAGGTCGATTTGCCAGCACTGACACATGATGACTGGACCGAGGCCCTAGCTAGTCCTCAGTATGCGGTGGTATCCTCACGCTACCAACCCATTCAGTTTAAGTACCTCCACCGGGTATATTACACCCGGTCCCGGTTATGGAAGATGGGTGTCATCCAGTCCCCTCATTGCCTTTGCTGCAATAGCGACAAGGGCTCCTCCCTCCATACTATGTGGAGCTGTTCAGGGATACAACCATTCTGGACTCGGGTGACGTCTTGTCTGGGCTAGGTTCTGGTCTGGACCATTCCACTCGACCCCAGACTACTGCTCCTTCATAGCACAGATGAGATCGGGGGAACCGCTACAAGCAGCACCTTCTGTTCCTGGGCCTAACCCTTGCTAAAAGAGATATTGCACAAAAATGGAAGGCAACATCCCCACTTAGCATAGCGGGGTGGAAGAAGGCAATGGACAGGTGTATGGCGGCCGAAATCATGGTCTTTCAGGCGAGTGGATGCCCACAGAAGCACAGGAAAATCTGGTCCCGTTGGGCAACATATAGAGGCATCGATTTACCCACATTACCACACCCTGACTCTCACGATCCCATTGAACGATCTGTGGGTCGCTATCCACTTTTATAGTCTGACAAAACGGACTATTTACAGACATGTTTTTTTTTCAAATACGCAATTACGATTCTTTGGGGGTGTTCGGTGCAGTTTGTTACACTTTCGGCCTGGTGTTCTGCAAGTCAAGCTGTTTTTGAATGTTACAACTCAGTACTATATGTCGTATATAATATATGTACTGACTTTGCAGGGCTCTGCCCACTCTGTACCTTCCAAAATAAATAAAATGTGTTGTGAAAAATAAAAAGTTGCGTAGTTTGGGTGCCTGAGAGAGTTTATTTTTAATTTGACAGAATTCACATTCACACTCATCCTTCCAGTCAAACTTAGCCCCGTTCATGATTAAGTTTCTCATGTTATAAGTGACTTCGGCAAAAAATGTAAAAAACTTGTTGTAGTAGTGTGCCATCCCTAGAAAACGTAAAAGGTCTTCTTTAGATGACGGTGAAGTTAAGTTCTTGATAGTATCAACCAGTTCAGTCTTGGGCACCACACCATCACTAGTTCTGGAATGCCCTAAATAGTCCTAATTTATTGAGACCAAACTTACCTTTCTCTAAATTGATAGTGAGATTGTGAGAATTTAATCTGTCTAGAACTTTCCTGACTCTAAAATCATGTTCAAGCCCATCACACCCTTAGACCAATATATCGTCTTGATATACACAGACTGAACTGCAGATTTCTCCATGGCTCGCTGAAAAACTGAGGCTGCCGACACCAGACCAAAAGGCATTCTTACAAATCTAAAGGTACCAAAAGGCGTGACAAAAGCTGTGATATCTTTAGATGACTTGTCCAATAAGATAGGCTGAAGTCAAATCTATGATGCTGAAAATCTTAGCACCACCCACCATCATCAAAAGCTCAGAAATATTAGGTAGAGGATATTTGTCTACTAATACACACTTGTTAAGCTGCCTGAGGTCCATACACAACCTCAGCGAGCGATCGCCCTTCCTTGCAGCTACAACTGGAGCCAACCACGAAGTGCCTTCAAATGACCTCTATAATACCTTGAGACTTAAGCTTCTCCAATTCATTACACATCTCCTCTCTTACTGTAATAGGAACATTGCAGACTTTACAGGAGACGGGAACAGAACCTGGTGCAAGTTTGATTTTGTGACAGTAACCTTTTAAACAACCTATCTTTCCACCAAATACATTTTTCCTTCAATTTTTCTTGCAAGGAGAAATCATGCCCCACATGTTTAACAGGTTGTGTATTCTTGAGAATAATAGGGTGATCACTATTGGGATCTAACATGAAAGCTAGGTCTTTTTGATGCCACCAACTCAAAATGCTGTCACCTTTCTTGGAAACAGATTTTACCAGAGGTGTAACAACTCTCATATTTCACCAGCCCTGAGAAATACCCCCTCAATTCAATGGTATCACCCCCATAGGTATAGGGTTTGATGTCTGGTTTGCATAGTTTGACCTTTCCTTGTAACTTGTGTTCAAAGAAAGTAATTTTGCACCTGAGTCAAATAATGGTTTAGTTTTTTCTCCTTCAACCATAATAAAGTCTAAAGTGCAATCCCCACCAACCTGCAATACAATTTGACCACACTGTAATTCATGCGAATTTTCATCCAAGTCACATTCAACTTCACTCACTCTTTGTTTAAGTCCTCTCATTCTACACACCACAGCAATATGGCCCTCCTTTTTACAAAATCTGCAGACAGACTTAAGAGCTGGACATTACTTGTCATTTGCTAGATGACCCATTCTTTCACACAAATAACATTTTCTTTCTCTTCAACCTTGGGCCTTGGTGGCTTCCTTTTCATATGGAGTGGCCTTCAAATTTGTCTCACCAACCTTTGGAAGTAACATTATCATATGAAGTTAAGTTTAAATTTACAGGAGATACCTCTTTGTTGAAGTCCTTTTTGATCACCTCCACACACTTCAGGTAATGTTCAATCTGTTTCGCTACCAGTAAAACCTCGTCCAAACTTGGTTCATCTTTGAGCCATAGTTGCTCACGTGCTTTTTCTATTTTACAGCCTAACATAAACTGGTCTCTGATCCTTTCATCAATTAAAGTACCAAATTTACAGGAAGAGGCCCAGCGTCTCAGGTCTGTGACATAGTTTTCAGTTGATTCTCCTTCCCTTTGTAACCTTTTACCAAAGTGATGCCATTCAAGAATGGTGCTTACTTTGGTTAGATAGTGTACATCAAGCTTATGCATGCAAATCTCATATTCATTAAGATTCACTGTAATAGTATCTGGAACATCAGGAAGATGATCAAAAACGTCTTGGCCTTCAGATCTAAGATAGTGTAGAAGCAAAGCTGTTCTCCTCTCTGAACTGAGAGGAGTACCACAAACACGAGCGTACCTTTCAAAAACTTTTTTCCACTTTGACCACTTAATGGGTGGATCGCCAGGAGATTGCAGAAAAAAGGGAGGAGCAGTAACATTCTGCATAGTTAAGGTATGCAAGCTAAGACTCAGAAACTCAACTAAAACTAAACTAAAACTGTGGCTGTGCGTGTCAGCAATGAGAATAGTAGATACAAAGAGAGCTTAATTTATAACAATAAAATATGTCGAAATGCACAGCGAAGAAATGTAACTAACAGCTGATGCGCAGAATAGCTGTTTGTGCCAGCGAAGCCGTGATCAGAAGCATTTGAATATACCCTGACACATAGAGTTGAGGCTGTGTGTGTCAGCGAAGTGCTGTACTCAACAGCTGACACACAGAAGTGCTGTGCATGTCAGCGAAGCTGTAATTGCAAACTTTGCAATAGTTAGTTGACACGCAGTGAAGTAGCTGTGAGTGTCAGCGAAAAACTGTATATAACTGCTGATACAAAGAATTGCTGTGCGTGTCAGAGAAATCGTGATGTAAAGTTATGGGATATTAGTTAACACACAGTATCACAGCTGTGCATGTCAGCGAGGAGCTGTGTTTAACAGCTGACACATAGAATTGGTGTGAGTGTCAGCAAAGCCGTGATTACCACCTTTCACAGATGTTTGTTGACACGCAGTAACGAAGCTGTCCATGCCAGCGAAATGCCAGCAGTACAAAGGAAACACGGAGAGCTGGAGCTTGAGGACTCCAATTGTGACGGAAACGTAAGATCAGCGTTTAGCAACCGTCAGGCAACAAAACAAGCTGTGACGAAATGCCAGAGTCGCCATGGCAACCAAAGTAAACACTGAGGAGTGGAGCTTGAAGATGCCTCCTATGACGGCAATGGAGCTGTGGCGTGTTTACGCTGCCACACGACGCACTGCAATCCAGTGACGAAGATAACATGAAACGCAAAGAGCTTCCCTTGGTAATGATCATCACCAGATTCTCTCACTCGCGCAAGTTAACAAAGACTAGTTAGCGCTCAAGCGTATCTGGTAAAATTATTAATGTTAGGGGCATATTATCAAGAAACAGAGTTAAAATTATCGGCGCTTTAGCGGCAGAAAACTGCCGCTAAAGCGGTGATAATGGGCTTGATAATATGCCCTTGAGAATTCCCATAGAAGCCCATGTTTTGGTGACAATATGGGCTTCTATTGGAATTCTCAAGTGCATATTATCAAGCCCATTATCGCCGGCACAATAGAAAATCCATAAAAGAAAGTTATGTTTGCTCACCCATACGATGGTCATAGATGTGCTGGAGTTTTAAGCTCCGGGAGCGAAACAGTGCAAGCAAAGTAGAGCGCTCCTCCTTTCAGTTTAACGTAGGGTTGATAAAAAGGATTTAGGCACTCCGAAGCATAGTGGAGTTGAGGCAGTCAAATTGAAAGAATGAAGGCAGAGCAAGAAGTGGTTTAAAGATGACAAAATCTTTGCTATAAAAAAAAATAATAATAATGCTGATGATGAATGTGTTGAGCTGTTCTTTCTTCCCAGTTGTCGCCAGTCGAGTCCCAAAACAAAAACCTAAAAAAACAGAAAAGGGGGCAGGGTAGGTGTATCCTAATCCCTTAAATCTGGTCTTGGGTTCCCAGAGGGACCCGGCTGGGCAAAAAAGTATTTTTCTTTTACATTATTTCTGCGAATTTATGGTAAAAACCCAACAAAATAGTGAGCTTCATTCTAGTTCAGCCCCTGGTTGGGCCAGGTCTCAGGGGAATGTCGCCTTTAGTGCTGACCCTTCCCTGAGCCCTGGGGCCCACCACCTCCCCGGGGCCTTAACTAAATGTAATGAAGGGGGGCCACACGGACCACCGCTGTGGCCCTAGGGACCACCACCTTCTTAGAACAATAAAGAAAACGAATGGGGGGCGCGCGGACACCTCGAGACTTGAAGATCACCACCTCTCCGGAACTTTACTCAAATTTAATGCAGAGGGACTGCCTGGACCCTATTGGGCCCCGGGGACACCACCTCATGGGGAGGAGCACCATCGCCAGCTGGGTAAGGAATGTTGTTACCAGCTGGATGAGGCTGCAGTTTTGAACTGTTCAGGACTTGATCGGCACAGCGTTCTATATGCTAATTGAGCCTGCTTTGATGTTTCACAGCCTACTATAGGACATGATTAGCTTTTTAAATGCAAACAAACATTTGAACTTACTAAAGGGAACACTAATGCTTGCAATAAGGGAATACATGTCCCATCATGCACCAAAAAATACTGCACTAAGCATATTCCCACTGGGGGCAGAAATGGAAATAAATAAAGCTGGAAATGAAAAGAATGTGAGCTTCAGATGTGATGTTTGTTGCAGCCCAGGAAGAAGAGGTTTTTGACCTTGAAACGCGTCGGCAAGATAATTATAAAGCGGAGCAGAAAGCCAGGCTGCATTGTGAAGCCAGACGGCAGAAGGCTGTTGAGAGCCCTCTTGTAGCTCTAGGGCACTTTGTTTGACACATTTACACATGGCGGCCCGGCCGTGGGGAGGAGCACCATCGCCAGCTGGGTAAGGAATGTTGTTACCAGCTGGGTGAGGCTGCAGTTTTGAACTGTTCAGGACTTGATCGGCACAGCGTTCTAAATGCTAATTGAACGTGCTTTGATGTTTCACAGCCAAGTATAGGACATGATTAGCTTTTTAAATACAAACAAACATTTGAACTTACTGTAACAGCTAACTGTAACTCGAGCCACCGCAAGGCACTGCTGATGATGTCACATATTACATTACTCATGACATGGTCAGTGACATTACTGATGACATCACTGAGGACATCTCAAATGACATCACTGATGGCATCATCCAGTGACTGTGTGTTTCTGTAAAGTTTAAATATGTTTAATATCTATAGGGAAAGGCGTATTGAAGAATGAGTGGGTGTATAAGCGTCTGAATGGATGATTTAGTAGGTGTGTGACTGACTCTATAAGTGAGTGACTAAATGTATCTTACTGAATGCATGGGTTAGTGAGTAAACTGTGTGAATGTCTGTATCCGTCTGTCTGTTGGTATGTAAGCGGTGTGTGAGTGTCTATATGGGTTATTGATTGGTTGTCTGAGTATCTGTATGGGTGCCTGAGTGTTTGTGTGGGTGGGGTGTATATGACTCTGTGCATAGATGTGTGAGTGGGTGCATGGTTTCAAGAGTGCATCTGTGATGGGCTGTATGGGTGGGTGAGTGTGTGTATCGGTGTGTTAGTGAGTGAATGTATATCTCAGTGGTATATGTGTGAGTAACAACATATGTGAAAGGCAGTATATATGTGTGTTGGAGTATATAAATGGCTATAAGTGATAGTGTGTGATTGTGAGAGTGTCTGTATGGATGATTGTATGCTTGTATCAGTGATTGTATAAGAGCATAAGAATGTGCTAGTATTTGTATGAGTAATTGAGCTGGTGTGAGCTGGTGTGTGTATAACTGTATAGGTGATAAATGGCAGTGTGATTAATTATTTGCATGACTGACTAGTTGTGTGAGTACCTCTATGGATGAGTGGCGATGTGTGAGTGCCTATATAAGTATGAGTGACTGTACGGGTGAGTGAGTGGATGTGTGTGTTAACCTAAGAATCAGTGAGTGGGTATGTAGTTATTGGTGTTGGAGTGTCTATGGATTTGAGAATTGCAGTCTGTAATTTTGAGTGGGTGTATCGAAGGTTATATTAGGGTGTGAGAAGATGCATCAATTTATCACATAGATGATGTCATTAGTGATGTCATCAGTGATGTCATTTGAGATGTCATCAGTGATGTCATCAGTGATGTCACTGACCATGTCATGAGTGATGTAATATGTGACGTCAGCAGCAGTGCATTGCATGGGCACCAGTTATAGTGAGCTGAACTAACTTAAACGGGGGAATTTCTCTGGTTTTGTACGAGTGAAATGTCCAACTAACTATAATTTTCCCTAAAACCTATGTTTTTTTCAGTGAATTTCTAAGGTTTTTTAAATGCTAATTTCTAACTATAACGTGCCTGAAACCTATGTTTTTTTAAGTGGATTGCAAAGGTTTTTTAAATGCTAGTTTCTAACTATGCCTACAGAGGTAGGACATGTGAAGAAAGAAGAATAAATGCACAGAAAGAAGCAAAAGAAATGCAGAAAGAAGCAACAGCAGTCCACAAAGACAAAGAAAAGTGCAGGAAGAAGCAAGACATGTGCAGAAAGAACCAACAGAGGAGCAGAAAGAGGCCTTGTTGCAAAATCATCCTGTGCCCACAACTTTTTCAGACGGGTACTGGTGGTAACTGACTCTGACTAACCAGGCCTTGAGCCAGTGCTATGCTAAAAGACACTTAGAATACAGTGAAAACACCTACATACACTAGGGAACACTATGCGTTGGGGTACCCCTTTGATTAGCATGACCTCCTCTGTAAGGCCCTAGTACATAATAGGACAGGGGGATTAAAACTACCTCTAAGTCAGAGGTGCAGAAATATGCTACTTTAACTAGTAGTTGCATTTGCAGAGTGGTGGAGAAAGGGTACTGGGCGTCCAACCAACGCTCAGGAATTCCGCTGCGTAGGATTTACAGGAGGTACCAGGAGGGATTCTTGGCCCCCAAGCTCCCTCAGGACTAACTTGAACTTCATCCCCCATCCCGTAGTCTGCCACGAGGCACGTTTGCAGAGTGGTAGAGAAAGGGGGCCATGGCCTCCGAAGACGTTTTAGCAATCCCACTGTGTGGGATTTACTGGATGTAACAAGAGGGGTAGTTGGCCCCCAAGGACATCCTTGGGGGACAACTTCCCAAACTATTACCTCCAGTCAGTCCCACACAGCAACACTGGTAAGTACTCATACCAGGCCATGCCCAATTTGCCCACCACTCTACAAACACGCTCCCTGGCACGCTCTTGGATGGGGATTGAAGTCCCCTTCAGTGCTGGGGCTCCTTTAGGGGCCAACTAGCCTACCTTTTACCTCCAGTAAGCCCCACGCAGTGGGATTGGTGAGAGGTAGACAAAGGCCATGCCCCCTTTCTCCACCACTCTGCAAACGCGACCCCTGGCACGTTGTAAGTTGGGGGATTAAGTCCCCTTGAATCCTGAGGGTCCCTGGGGTCCAACTAGCCCACCAGGTACCTCCAGTAAGCGCCACAGAGCTGCGTTGCAGCGTGGTGTAAAAAGGGGCGTGGCCTGGCCCACCTCTCTGCAACACAGCGCAGTGGCACTTACTGGAGGTACCTGGTGGGGTTGTTGGCCCCCAGGGACCCTCAGGATTGAAGAGGGATTAATTCCCCAACTTAAAACGTGCCACAGGGCGTGTTTGCACACATGTCACCTCAGGCCCCGCCCCCTCCCTTCACCACTGTGCAAACGCGCCCCGTGCCGCATTATAAGTTGGGGGATTAAGTCCCTTGAATTCTGAGGCTCCCTGGGGTCCAACTAGCCCACCAGGTACCTCCAGTAAGTGCCACAGAGCTGTGTTGCAGAAAAGTGTGAAAAAGGGGTATGGCCTGGACCACCTCTCTGCAACGCAGCGCAGTGGCGCTTACTGGAAGCACCTGGTGGGCTAGTTGGGCCCCAGGGGATCTCAGGATTGAATGGGAATTAATTCCCCAACTTAAAACGTGCCACAGGGCGAGTTTTCACACATGTCACCTCAGGCCCCACCCCCTCCCTTCACCACTGTGCAAACGCACCACGTGGCGTGTTTTAAGTTGGGGGAAAAAGTCCCCTTGAATCCTGAGGGTCCCTGGGGTCTAACTAGCCTACCAGGTACCTACAGTAAGCACCACAGAGCTGCGTTACAGAGAAGTGTAAAAAGGGGTGTGGCCAGGACCACCTCTCTGCAACGCAGCCCTGTGGCGCTTACTGGAGGTACCTGGTGGGATAGTTGGCCCCCAGGGACCCCCAGTATTGAAGGGGAATTAATTCCCCAACATAAAACACGCCACAGGGCGTGTTTGCAGAGTGTTGCTGGGAGGGGGCGGGGCCTCCGGCACGATCGTGTCTTTTTAAAAAAAAATATATTTTTAAGAAGGGGCCCCCCTTCCTTTCCTATCTTATGGGCCCTGGGGACCCTATCCCCCAGGGCCCCAGGGCCTGACCCCTTTTTTTTTTTTTTAAATGGAAGGGGGCCGCGTGGCCTCCCTCCCGAGGCCGTATTCGCCCCCAGGGACTTCATCCCCGGGCATGGCCTGTGTTTTTATTTTATTTATTTGGAGGGGGTTGCGTGGCCCCCCTCCTCAGGTCATTTATGGCCTCGGGGACCCCATCCCCGGGGCCGGCCTTTGCGTGTTTAAAAAAAAAATATATATACAATTATTATGGGGGAGGGGGGCCCGTGGCCCCCTCCCGGGCCACTTCTGGCCCCGGGGACCCCATCCCCGGGGCCTGCCCACTTCGTTGGGGACCGCGGGGGGAGCCCCAATCCCCCCATGGTCCCTGCCGGCTCCCCGCGTCCTGCGGGAGCCGGCATTGCTTTTCCACATGGGGAGCTGCTAACATGCAGCTCCCCATGTGGAAAAGCAATCTGGTTTGGATTTTGGAAGAGAGAGCAGGTTTCCTGCTCTCTCTTCCAAAATCCAAACCACAGTTTGCTTTGGCAGGGCGGGAGCCGCGAGGCTCCCGCCCTGCCATAGCAAACAGCAGTGTCCTTGGGGTGGGCACCCCGGGACACTGCAGGAACCGGCCCTGGGGGTGGTAGCCCCCAGTGCCATGAAGGGTTCCAGGTGGGGGGCCACACGGCCCCCCTCCCAACCAATGTACAGCCCCAGGGAGGTGGTGGTCCCCGGGGCTCGGGGGTCCGTAACGGACCCCCAAATTTGCATTATAGTGCCCCAGGGAGGTGGCGGTCCCTGGGGCGTGTGGGGGCACTTGAGCACCCCACACAGGTATATATTGTTTTTAAAAAGAAGCCCCAGGGGGTGGTGGTCTCCGGGGCTGCGGGAGGGCAGTGTGCCACCTGCAAATAATTGATGAAAGCCCCGGGGGTGGCGGTCCCCAGGGCTGCGGGGAGCCATGTGGCCCTCCACAAATATTTTATCAAAGCTCCGGGGGGTGAGGGTCCCCAGGGCTGCAGGGGTCACCCTGGGCCCCCGTAATTTTATTTCAGCATGTCCCCAGGACCTGGCCCACCCGGGAGCTTAATTAAACAAAGCGCGGGAGCCCACGGTTAGTTTTTTAAAATGTTCTCGGCCGTATTTGCGCACCCAGCGCGAATTCGGACGATGTCTTTTTAAAAAAATGCTTTTTTGGGCCTTGGGGGTCCTTGTGGAAGCCCCTGAGCAGACCTAGGTGGTCAGGGTGTTTCTACCCTGCCCCCTTTTCTTGTTTTTTGCATTTCTATTTCAGTTTTTTTGTGCCTCGGTTACCGAGGCACAAGATGGCTGCCAACGCTTCCTGGCTTGGAGTGTTGATAGCCAATTAGAATAAAGCTCATGGTCGAGAGGGTGCGCGGATCTACCGCGCCTCTAAATATCAAAACTTGTATTTTTTTATTTTCTCAGCAACTATTGAACGGATTTACACCATTTAAAAAAAGGTCTCTTTCTGAACCAAGGGCTACCTTTTTGCCAAATTTGGTGTAATTCCGTTCAGCAGTTCAAGCTGTAACCGTGTCTAAAGTTTCCTATGAGAAATTGATTTTCTGACCTCTATTGTTTGAATTTCTCAGGAACTACTGAACGGATTTACACCATTTAACAAAAGGTCTCTTTCTGAACCAAGGGCTACCTTTTTGCCAAATTTGGTGTAATTCCGTTCAGCAGTTCGGGCTGTAGCCGTGTCTAAAGTTTCATATGGGAATTACCATGGAGAAAAAACATTTTGGGACCCCCCTTTTATCTCGGCCCCGGCTTGCCAAATCACCCTAAAACTTTCACGATAGGAGCTGACTAGAGAGGGCCATAAGTTTTGAAAATTTCGCGAAGATTCTTCAACCGGCGCCTCGTCCAATTTTCTTCAGAAAAATGAGCGTGGACCACAATTGAGTGCTGCAAAGTTTTTTTATTTGTCTTCGCCTGCCATTACGCGTGTCGGCCGACCAAGCGGCCTTGTTTACATGACAATGCTCAGTATTTTTTCTGCTATTTAAAGAGCCAGTGCTCACAGAAAAAAAATAAAAAAATAAAATCATGAACATAGAAAGTGGATGGGTGTCCTCATGAAATACTTGCATCAATGCATTGTTAACTTCAAACAAATGCAGATATTGCATGTGATTAAGGTAAAATACCATAATTTATATACACCATACAAATATTTGTGTGGTATCTGTTGGTATATGATATCCCTCAACGTTTTGAAAATGAAAGCATAATGCTCAAAACAGTTGAACTCCAAGTTAAGTCCATGACAAATTAAAACATTAATAAAAGAAATTTGCTTACCAAACCGTGAAAATGAATATAAGTGGAAAAACGTAAAAAGATGTGTGGGTCTACATCACTGTGTGCATATGTACTGTGTCACATTGTACTTAGAAATAACTTTAGGGGTTGTAAGAAGAAAATACGAAGAGTATACTATCCTTGAATTTGATCAATACAATTTTCACAGGTATACATTACATCTTAATGCACAGTGATGAATTTATCTGAATTAAAACTGCGCCATGCTGCCACCCCTTCATTGATGTTCTTGAATACATAAAATTAAAGTGACTATGTGATACAGTACCCAGTAATTCAATGCCTAAATGCATTAAAGTGCAAAGCAATCATGAATAATGGGGGATGGTTTGTGCAAATATTCAAAGATCTTATAAATAAATACTATAAATGCATAGAAGTACATACAGAAAGAGGGATCTGTTAAACAAGATAATAATAGAAATATGAAGATTAAACAGTTACATTTATAAAAATACCATAAAAACTCCATTTCATCAGATTGGCAATAAAAACACACAAGATAAAACCGTATGCCTAAAACCAATCCTAAAGGTAGAGTAAACATGATAAAATAAATGAATATGGATAAAATCCCTCTAAAATGTGCATGTATCCAACACTAAAATCGGAGAACCAGATATCTCAGTTTGTTAATCTGCTGCATACCGAAGGTGACCTATGATACTGTAATCCTTAGAAAGATGTTATAAAAAGGTGTGAAGATCTTCTGTGGTATTGAGACCACCTGGATGCTTAGAGTCAAACTCAAGTATGTAGCTGGTTTCTAGGCGTCTTAATTTCACTTCCCTATCTCCCCCTCTTTTAGTAAAGGGAATGGCTTCAATCGCGTAATACTTGAGATGCCTGGGGCTGCTATCATGTACCGCTTGAAAATGCCTTGCAACAGGGTAATTTTGTTAGTAATTGCCCGAATATGTTGCAGGATTCGCTTACGGGCAGCTAATTTGGTGCTTCCTATATATTTTAAATGACAACTGCATTCCAAAACATACACAGAAAATGTAGTTTTGCAAGTGAGTTGTTGCTCAATTTCTGTAACTTTTGTAGAAAAAGCAGTTGTATAGGTTTTAACATTCGTGCCAAATTGGCAAGCTTTACATGATAGACATTTTTTGCTGTCAACCACCTGTCTTTACGACATTCCTTTTGCCTGTTATTTACTAACATATTCCCCATATTCCTTGTTTTTCTGAATGTAATAGAGGGATTGGTGAGCATCTGGATGGCTATCACAGGATCGTCCTGAATGGAATTCGAGTTGAGTCTAACTATGCTCCTCAATTGTTTCTCCTGTTTGGAATATGATAGGATGAGTCTTACAGGTTGTGGGTTGCATCTCCTTGCGGTGTTTTAGCCTTATATATTAAAAGATCTTCTCTCGCTCTTGCCCATGATCTTCTAATAGCAGTATCTACAACCTACGTTTTGTAGCCCCTAGCTAAAAACCTAGCGCGACTATCAGCCTGCTTGATCTCTGCATTCTCCTTGTTGCTGCATATGCGTCAGATGCGGAGCATCTCCCTCTATGGAATACTCTTGATTAAGTGGGGAGGATGAGCGTTAGATGCGTGCAGGACTGTGTTGCCAGCAGTGGGCTTTCTAAAAAGAGTTGTGGTTAAAATGTTATTTTCCACTAAAACCTGCACATCTAAAAACGTCACCGTATGCCTGCTGATGGTAAAAATAAATTTAAGATTAATATCATTCTGGTTAATCTCGTCAATAAATGTTTTGGCACTTTCCTCACTCCCTTTCCACACAATAAAAAGATCATCAATAAAACGCAACCAGTAAATAACATTAGAGGTGTACATTTCTTCATATTTCTGCATGAGGACCAGTTCCTCCCACCGGCCCATAAAGATACAGGCATAACTGGGGGAGAAACTAGTCCCCATTGCTACTCCTTGATTCTGCTGGTACATTTGGCCATTGAAAAGGAAAATATTATTTTCTAGACAAAATAGCAACATTCTTGTATGCTGTGCATATATGATATGTCTTGTGCATAGAATGTACTCAACTGCTCTTAGTCCATCCTTGTTTCGAATACAGGTATTTAGGGAACACACATCTAGCATTATAAACAAATACTCAGGGGTCCAGTTCAAGTTTTTGGGTTTATTAAAAAAATCACATGTATCTTGAACATATGACTTGAGCTTTTTCATATATCCCTGTAGGAAATAATCAATATACCTGGAAAGATTTTCCAATGGTCCATCACAGGCAGCAATGATGGGCCTGCCTGGTGGTTTGCTGATGTTTTTGTGGACCGTAGGTATGAAATAAATAACAGGGACCGAAGGATGTTCCTTTTTGATAAATTTGTACTCGTCTCCACTGAAGAGTCCCCGGCTTTTCCATGCCAGGAGATGTTTAAATAAAGATTCCTGAGTACTTTTGTATTTGAGCGGAGTACTTTTTTTGTAACATTGTACATCGTTAAGTTGACTGTATGCTTCTTTCAAATAATCATCCATTGGCCAAAGGACGATATTCCCGCCCTTGTCAGAATTCCTTATAACCACATTCTCCTTTTGCGACTTGGAAATAAGCTGGTTGTATTTTCTTTCTCTGTTGGTGTATATTTTCTTGGATCTGTTTATGGCGTAGTTCAGTTTTTTAATCTGGCTTACAACATGCTCACTAAATTTGTCCAATCCATTCTGAGCCATTATAGGAACAAATTTGGATTTCATTTTGAATGGCATTATCGGTCTGGCATGAACCCCCAGTGGAGACATATCCTGGCTATTGACTTGGACACCATTCTCCAATTAACAAAGGTCCTGATACAAACCCATGTCAGAGACCGTGAGGCCGGCGAACTCGCCAACAGCTGCGTCGGGTGCAACAATTTTTGTTTGATCCGATGTTGATCGTTGTTGATGAAACTTTAGGAGTTTTAATTTTCTAATATACTGATAAATATCTGCTCTGGTCCTAGTATACTGAAAAGTAGATTCTGAACAGTGAGACAGTCCTAAGGATAGGATTTGGGCTTCCACTGCTGACAAATTTATATTAGCCAAATTGATGATAGTATTGGCATCCTGCTTGTTAGCTATATTCTCAGTACTGTTGCTACCTCTTTTTAAATCATCTATTGGCGTTTGCCCCGGCCACGGCCGTGCTTCTTGAATTCTCCATTTCCTGCCGGCCTGGCGTCGCTCCCTTCTTCTTTGTGAATTGGTTTTGCGGCTGTTCCTTTGTAGCGCGGACGCAGTGTGTCTCTCCTGCTTTGCTTTTAAAATGTCCAACTCTTCCCCCAGAGTGATCTTGATGCCTCCATATTGGACATTCCTTCTTACACTTTCATTTTCAGATTCACTCTCAGGGATTGAGCTTAAATCAGATAGTGAGATAGTGAGGACACCTCCGTACGTTGTTGCCCCTTCTCCTCTTGATCGCCTCCTTGTTTGCGTTTATTTGCTGTTGCTGTTGCTGCCCTGAGTGAGTCATAAAGGCGGGCAAAAGTAAAAATTTGACCGTTAGCATAATATTCACGATCCCTTTTGAATTTGTATGCCTTTCACACTTAGATTTTTTCCTCCTCCTTAGCCAGTCTGATGGTCGTTTCCTCCCTCATTTTTGTCCAGAGCGGGAGTCACCTTCTTGCTGTTTGATATTATCCTCAAGGGTTTCAATTTGTGTTTGTAAATCCTCTCTGTCGATCTCCTCATACTTAACCAGTACCTGCACAAGTCGGCCGGACGACTCCAGGTTACACTCACCCCATTCTGCCATCATAAGTGGGTTCGGCGCCTCATAACTAGGGGAAATCATGATACGAAGCCCTCTGGGTATTTTCCCCACATCTAAATATCTTTTGAGTGAGCGTGCCTCCCACCATTTAGATTGTTCCTGGCGTTTCAATTTTTCCAGAGATTTAAAGTTTTCTTTAAGACCATTAGCACTGGCATTGGGTTCTTCCATTCCATATATATATATACTGAAATAATCAAAAGTTACAGGGACGGTATAGTTAGGGTGATATTTCACTTGTCCAAAACCAGAGAAATTCAGCAGTTATAGTTAGCTGAGCTAAGTGATGTCATTTGAGATGTCTATGAAAGAAATAGTAGCGCACACTTAGGGTAATGAGATTGTTATCCAAAACTGGTAATAAAAGTAGGTGGTGCAATCAGGTAAGTCCTCCTGAGTATGAGGATGATCAAGACGTGGTTGCACTCTCTTGGTTCAAGAGAGTCTCTCCCTCATGCACTCGATAGAAAGGTTCAATCTTTTATCAATACAGTAATTGTTCTCTTCACAATGTTGTTTTCAATGTATGTCTTTTTAATTCTTGAGTTTTCCAATAACACAATTGTCCATGGAATCGTTATGTCAACTTTGAATTAAACAGTAATTCAAAGTGCCCAATGCATTTCGGGCGAATGAGCCCTTCATCAGGGGATAGTGTACTGTAAAGAAGGAAACGAGGAATCAGCATAATAGTGCTAAATATTCATGATACAAAAAGAGACGAATCGTTACTGGTGAACACCGAACGTGTGTCAGCTACGAAAGTGACAGCGTGTGAAAAAATCAGTGATTGGAAATGCTCGTGTTGCCGGTGCCAATCAACGTGAATAATGTGGTGCCGGTTGAGTGGTGTCGCCTGTTGAGAAACGAATAAACTCGTGGCATTCAGGGTTCCAATAATAATAAACATAATAGAAAGTGCACGTGGGCTGTGGCAAAAAACGGTGATTTGAAGTGTCAAAGACGCCGAGTGAACATGCGGTATTTAAAGTGCTACAATGTTAGTCAACTACAATAAGAAATCAGTGAATGGGTGAAACAAGACAAGTATGAGTCGCGTAATGCGAGTAACCGGGTACTGTAATGGACTCATGTGTCTGTTCAGACGGTGTTACTGGCATCTGCGGAAAAAAGACAGATGCCGAGACGTGAGCTAGATAAAAGCATAGAGCGAAACGTAGTGCATCGTTGTTAAAAGCTTACTTGAAATTGAGTAGCATCGATGTGAATTCGTGACCCATTGGTTCTTGCCAGGTGGCGTTCATGAGGAATGTAGATGAGCGTCAGCGTGAGTCAAAGGTAATCAACGTGACAGTGAATTGTGGGATATGGATGGAATAAACTACGTGGAAGAAAGAGTCGTAGTTTTACACTTTAAAACTAGATAAGTGAGAGTGATCACAGTGAAATGCGGTGTGAATGGAGTGTGCGAAAAGAAAAACGGTGAACAGATGGAAATATAGTAAAAGCCAAGGGTGTGTGTGAACAACTATATCGGCCAATATAAATATGAAAAATATTGATGATATTAAAATGAAAAATATGAGAGAAGTTTTAGCAAAACCATTGTAAAAGAGCGAGGTCAACAAATGAAAAGGCATAAACAGAGGTATGAAAACGTAACCACACAGAACCAAGTATGATCAGTATTACAATACGTTATGCAGATCAAGTCTTTCAAAGCACAGTTCCAAGGGGATTTGGATATTTATATGTGTGTAGATGGATGGTGTTGAAATGACTCTACAAAAAACAGCTGAGGTCACAACGTTCATTGAGTCCTTTTGGGGCTGATGGAATCCAGTTTGTCTATCCAATATAATTCTCTCTGTAGCATAAATTGCGTGTTATTACGTCCTATCAAAATTGGTACTTGTTCGAGAATTAGAAATCGGAGTTAACTGATATTGTGTTGGAGAAGTTGAAAAGGATTAGCAATCGGAGACTTGGCATGGTGAGTTCGAATGTTGCTCTTGTGTTCGTTCAGTCTTATCCGTATTTTTCGCTCGGTCTTGCCCACGTAAACCAAGCCACGAGGGCATATCAACATATAGATAATGTTCTGGCTATTGCAGGTAGCTGATACTCTTAGTTTGATATTATTTCCTTTGTGAGGATGTTGAATGATATTGCCCTTTATGATCGAATTAAAATTACCATAGTTATAGCAGGGTATGGTTTCTTTGAAATGTGTTTCTTTGAGGTTTTTTGATGAGGTTAACATTTTTTTAAAGTTTCTTGATCGTTGGTATGCGAATCTTGGTGGTGTGTCAAAGATATGCCTGAAATCAGTTTCAGTTCCAAGCATCGGCCAGTATATTAAAATGGTTTTTTGATGAGGTAACTTTGGGTTGAAAATTTGGATACAAACACACTTCTGGATTCTGCGTGATCTGTGGGTTTATGCCTTAGCAATGTCTGACCTGTGAGTTTGTCTGCTTTCTGAATAGCATTTTCCAAGATGTGTTCCGCATTTTTCCGTTGTTTGAATTTCTCAATACTTGTATCTCTACTTTCTTCGTATATCTCATCAGTGCTGGATATTCTTTTAAGTCTGAGTAACTGAGAGTAAGGTAAATATTTCTTGAGAGAAGGTTGGTGGAAACTGTGGAAATGTAATAAGTTGTTACGATCTGTGGGTTTGGTGTATACTTGTGTAATAAGAGTTCCATTATTGTTAGTCACTGTTGTATCCAAGAATGTTATGAGATCCTTACTGATGGTAGATGTAAACTCAATCCGGTGATCAACGTTGTTCAATTTTTGGATGAGTGTTTCGAGCTGTGTGATGGATCCTTGCCACAGAATAAAAATGTCGTTGATATATCGCTTGTATAAAACAAGGTTCTCGTTCCATTCTTGTTTGTTCAAGATATGGTCCAACTCGAATCGGTACATGTACAGATTAGCATACGTTGGGGCGGCACAATTGCCCATCAATGTTCCAGAGAATTGAATGTAGTAATTACCAGTCCATTCAAAGTAGCTGTGGTACAGCGTAAAATGGATGAGTTCCATTAAAAGATTTTGAGGTCATTACGTTTATCCATGGTCAGGAGGAAAGATTCAACTGCCTCCATACCTTTGTCATGAGGTATCGATGTGTATAATGCTTTCAAATCTATGGTACAGAGAATAGTATTGGAAGTGACTTTATCTTGGATGGTTTCTAGGATATTAAGAAGGTCTGTGGTGTCTCTGATGTATGCACTCATGGATTGTACCAATGGCTGTAGATGTTTGTCCAAATATCTTCCGATCGGTTTGTGTAGTGAATTAATGGTGGATACGATAGGTCTAAACAGAGGTATGGTGGCATGTTTGTGAATCTTGGGTATCATGTAAATGTAGGGCATTGCGGGGTTGGTTTTGATGAGGTAGTTTCTATCTTCGTTGTTGATGGTGCCCTTTTCAATGGCGGCATTGAGAATGGTTTGTAAGATGTTCATGAAATCATTGGTAGGATCAAACGATAAAGGCATGTAAGTATTTGGATCTTGGATGTGGTCATTGACGTTTTTCTCATAAAAGTCGGAGTCCATGATAAACATTGCCCCACCTTTATCCGCTTGTCGAATGGTGATTTCTGTTTTTGATGCTATTTGTAAGAGGGCCTGTTGTACTTTTTGAGTGATGTTTGTATTTTTGATCTTTCTTTGGTTGGGTATTTCTTTCAATTCTTTGAGAGTGAAGGTTTCAAAAGCATCTAGTACTTTGTGGCTGGTGGGAGCCATAAATGTGCTTTTATTGAGTAATCCCTTCAACGTTTTATCTCGTGGTCTTTGTGTTGAATCCACGACGTTATGAAAAAAATGTTTGAGCCTTAGTGTGCGCATGAATTTGAAAAAACAGACTTCCGTGTCAAGGTGATTGAGGTAATACGTAGTAACAAACGATGTTCCTGTTTGTAGGGTTCTCATTTGGAAATCCATTAATGTGTGTCTGGAAATATTAATCACTAGATTCTCTGACTGTGCGTTCCTTTCACAACAGGTTTTGTTAGCGTTGTTTTACCTCCTGCCTCATCTTGTAGCCTTGGGCCTGCCCCTAAAAAAGGTTGCCTGCCGTTGATGGAAGATGTAGAGGGACCTTCTGTTGCCGGTTCTTGTGAGTCATTTGTAAATTGAGGTGTACTTTTGGTTTGAGAATCGGCTTGAGCTCGATGTGGTCTACTTCTGGTTTGGGAGTCGTCTGAAGATGTTGCATCGGTGTCTGATGGACGACCGGTATTCCTTCGCTGTTGTCTCTTGTTGGCGTATACCTCTGCCCAGGTGTACACTTCACCTAACTTATAGTCCACTGTGTCGCATTTAAACTTTCTAACTTTTCTTTCGTTGATCTCCTTGGTGTATTTGTCTAGTTGTTTCCTTCTTTACAGTACACTCCCCCTGATGAAGGGCTCATTCGCCCGAAATGCATTGGGCACTTTGAATGACTGTTTATTTCAAAGTTGACATAAAGATTCCATGGACAATTGTGTTATTGGGAAACTCAAGAATTAAAAAGACATACATTGAAAACAACATTGTGAAGTAAACAATTACCGTATCGATTAAAGATTGAACCTTTCTATCAAGTGCATGAGGGAGGCACTCTCTTTAACCAAGAGAGAGTGCGACCACGTCATTTGAGATGTCATCAGTGATGCCATCAGTCATGTCACTGACATGTCATGAGTGATTTAATGTGTGAGGTCATAAGCAGCGCGAGTTATAGTTAACTCAGCTAAATATAAATGCTGAATTTCCATGGTTTTGTATGAGTGAAATATAATCTTAACTATAATGTCCCTGTAACCTCTGTTTTTTTCAGTGAATGTCTAAGGTTTTTTATCCTATTTCCTAACTATAACATCCATGTCACCTTTGTTTTTTCAGTGAATTGCTAAGGGTTTTTAAATTCAAATTCTTAACTATAACGTCCTGTAAACTTTGTTGTTATCAGTTTCTAAGGCTTTTTTTAAAATTCTATTTCTTAATTGTAAAGTCCATTTTGTTTTTAAGTCAATCTCTAAGATTTTCATACTTTCTTTTTATAATTGGATATTGTGTATGATATTTATATTATACAAGACTCATTTTTTTATTTCATATGTGTTTATCAGAAAGTACATTAAAAAGTGATTTTATTTTCAACAATTTTGTAATTCACCACAACATTGTTGCATTTATTGTGGAAAATCTGTCCTCAGTAAATGTATTTCACATATTGAAAAATACACATGAAGACATGTTTTAAATAACGTTTAAGACTAAATATTTTGTAAAATATTGTTTTAACTTTTCTTTCTGTGATCAATTTTGAAGAAAGATACCTTTACAAAGAAAAATTATATTCGCGACTACCAACGTCATCGCGGTGATGTTAGTAGTTGCAAAGAGCGCCTAGTTTGTATAAAGTGTAAAACATATATATAGACATATTCTACAGTATATTTAACAGTAAAGCTTTATTAGCGTACTTTTCAAACTCATATTTTTTATAGTGAGCTTCCAGAAAATTCCTGTTCAAACACAATTTTCTTATTCCGGGAAGACAGCGGAAGTAGCAATGACGTTGGTAATCACAGATAGCGCCTGTTTTTCAACAACTCTGAAACGTATATGGAGAGGTATTGTGAACAAGTTTAGTATAGCTGTTCACTATGATATATTGAACGTTCTGCTCTCCTTTCCATTTTTAAAGAAAACTACTTTACTTATATTTTGAGTTTCCACTTCACCTCGGTAACCACGAACATGTCCCACATGACTGGGAAAGCAAAGGAAATCATTGGATAATTTACTTTTCAGAAAAATCAATAGGAAGTACACACCCACTCCTCCTTCCTGAATGTTATTTCAAAGACCTTTATTCTGAGCAGGTAGATCAATCTTGGTATGGAGAGTTTTTGACCTTTTTTACTTCAAAAATGGCAACACAGGAAGGAGATGGGGTTAGCAGCAACAATAACAGAACCAGGATCTGGAGGAGGTGGAGATTGAAGATTTAGAAGAAGAGGAGCCTTTACAAAAGAGAGCCAGTGTGGCATGGGATTTTTTCAAAATCCCATCAGGGGAATCGAAAACTGCTGCCAAACTTGTGCAATGCACAATCTGCAACAAGACCCTCTCTAGAGGGACAAACAAGAAATATTCATGTGGGAAAACGTCCATGTTATACCATCTAAAAACCTATCATAAAAAATGTATCCAACTGGTGATTAATCAGAGGGAAGCAGGAGGATCATCGACTTCAGTGGCAGTAGCAACAATTCCAGCCAGAAAGTCCCTTTTGAGGTGCAGACTACTGCAACAGATATGGCTCCAGAGTTGTGAAGAATGGCCACGTACTGCATAGACTGTAGCGTTGTTATAAGTAGGGGTGGGCGGAATTTGTGAAATCCACTTTCGCAAATTATCGCGAAGATGTTAAAAATTATCGCAAACACGCGGAAATATCGCGAAGATGCGGAAGGTTTTTACCCGCATGTTCGCGAGATTTTCTGCATGGTTGCGGCTCGCCAACTCACCCATGTGGTTGCTCGTGGGCGCGGCCATCTTCTTTTCAGTTGTCTCGCGGTGCATGATCGCGAGAAGAAAGACGTGATTGCGCGACGCATGACGTCACTGCGGGCGCGAACTGTCGCGAGACAGAGCAAATGGCTAAAAACAATACAACATCTCATGGAGAACGCGACCGGATCAAGAAAACTTGTCGGCGAATGCAGGGATTCAGGTAAGGCGATCGTGCGCGTGCGAGAATGTATTATTTTACAGCGCGAGCAAGAAACAAATTATCGCCAAGCTGCGGAATGCGGAAATTTTGACATTTTCGTGCTTTCCGCGGAACGCGAAAATGTCAAATTATCGCAATTTCCGCGAACGGAAAGAAATTTTAGCCCAGGCCTAGTTATAAGTGCTGGTGAGCAGTTTCTTAAAGCTATTCTCAATGCCGCAAAACAGCACGCATGCTAATTTTCTTCCCCTTTTATATGTTTTGCATATTTTTCAGGGCACGATTTTTCAATTCCTGCTGTCCCAGTTGCCATTTTTGTTACTATAAAAAAGAAGATTTTAAAAAAAAACTTTACAAAAAAGCCTAAAAATAAAATTTTCCAAACAAGTTCCTGTTGGAACCGCTTTTACGGTTAAAAAAATGTATGTATATATGTTGAAATTAGTGTATGACTGGTGTATGGATGATTGAATGAGTGTATACATGGTGCATGGATGTTACAATGAATGCAGCAGTGGTGCCTGAGTGAATCTATGAGTGCATAAGTAGTGCCTGTGTGATTGGATGAGTGCAAAGGTAGTGATTCAATGATTGCATGTGTGCATGGGTAGTACCTGGTTGAATGGAGGAGTGCAACGCTATTGCCTGAGTGAATGATTGAATGCAGGGATAATAGCTGGATGAATGAATGAGTGCATGGGTGGTGCCTGGGTGATTGGATGAGTGCATGGGTAGTGCCTGGGTAAATAGACGAGTGCCGGGGTAGTGGCTGCTTAAATGGATGAGTAAAAGGGTAGTGCCTGGGTGATTGGATGTGTGCATGAGTAGTGCCTGGCTGAATACATGAGTGCAAGGATAGTGTCTGAGTAAATGCATGAGTGCATAGGTAGTGCATAAGTGAATGGATGAGTGCAAGGGTAGAGGCTGGGTGATTGGATGAGTGCATGGATAGAGCCTGAGTGAATGGATGAGTGCATGGGCAGTGCCTGGTTGATTGGATGTGTCCATGGGAAGTATCTGGGTGAATGGATGAGTGCGTGGGTAGTGCCTGAGTAAATGGATGAAAGCATGGATAGTGCCTGAGTGACTAGATGAGTGCAAGAGTAGTGCCTGGGTGATAGGATGAGTGCATGGGTAGTGGCTGAGTGATTTGATAGGTGCATGGTTAGTACCTGGGTGAATTGATGAGTGCATGGTAGTGCGTGAGTGAATGAATGAGTGCAAGCATAATGCCTGGGTGATTGGATGTGTGCATGGGTAGTGCCTGGGTGAATAGATGAGTGCATGGATAATGCCTGAGTAAGTGAACGAGTGCCTGGGTAGTGCCTGGGTCATTGGATGAGTGTATGGGTAGTTCCTGAGTTAAAGGATGAGTGCACGGTTAGTGCCTGGGTGATTGGATGTGTGCATGGGTAGTGCCTTGGTCAATGGATGAGTTCATGGGTAGTGCCTGAGTAAATAGATGAGTGCAAGCATAGTGCCTGGTTGATTTTGTGAGTGCATGGGTACTGCCTGGGTGGTTGGATGAGTACATGAGTAGGGCCTGCTTGAGTGGATAAGTGCATGAGTAGTGCCTCAGTGAATGGATGAGTGCCTGACCGAATAGATAGGGCATGGGTAGTGCCTGAGTGAATGGATGAGTTCAAGGGTTGTGCCTGGGTGATTGTTTGAGTGCATGGATAGAGCCTGCTTGATTTCATGTGTACATGGGTAGTGCCTGGGTGAATGGATGAGTGCATGGATAATGCTTGAGTGAATGGATGAGTGCATGGGTAGTACCAGAGTGAATCGATTAGTGCAAGTGTAGTGCCTGGGTGATTGTGTAACTGCATGGATAGTGCCTGGTTGATTGGAAGAATGTATGAATAGTGCATGGGTGATTGGATGAGTAAATGGGTACTGCCTGGGTGATTGGATGAATGCATGGGTAGTGCCTGGGTGAATAGATGAGTGCATAGGTAGTGCCTGGGTGAATGGATAAGTGCATGGGTAGTGTTGGAGCAAATGGATGAGTGCATAGGTATTGCATGAGTGAATAGATGAGGTCAAGGGTAATGCCTGAGTAATTGGATGAGTGCATGGGTAGTGGCTGAGTGAATGGATGATTTCATGCATAGTGCCTGATGAATGGATGAGTGCAAGGGTAGTGCCTGGGTGATTGGATGTGTGCATGGATAGTGCCTGGGTGATTGTGTAAGTGCATGGATAGTGCCTGGTTGATTGGAAGCATGTATGAGTAGTGCCTGGGTGGTTGGTTGAGTGCATGGGTACTGCCTGGGTGATTGGATGAGTGCATGAATAGTATCTGGGTGAGTAGATGAGTGCATGGGTAATGCCGCAGTAAATGGATGAGTGCAAGGGTAGTGTCTGGGTGATTGGATTAGTGCATGGATAGTGCCTAGGTGAATAGGTGAATGAGAGAGCGACCAGATAGTGCCTGAGTGAATGGATGAGTGCATGGGTACTGCTTGGGTGATTGGAAATGTGCATGGTAGTGCCTAAGTAAATGGATGAATGCATGCGTAGTGCCTGAGTGAATGGATGAGTACAAGGGTAGTGCCTGGGTGACTCCATTTGTACATGGGTAGTGCCTGGGTGAATGGATGAGTGAATGGATGCTGTCTGAGTGAATGGATAAGTGCATGAGTAGCACCTGAGTGATTGTATGAGTGCAAGTGTAGTATGTGGGTGATTGCATGAGTGCATGTAGAGTGTCTGGGTGATTGGATGAGTGTATAGATAGTGCCTGACTGATTGAATGAGTGCATGGGTAGTGCTTGGTGACTGGATGAGTGGGAGAGTAGTGCCTGGGTGATTCAATAAGTGCATGGATAGCACTTCATTGAATGGATGAGTGCATGGATAGTGCCTTGTTTATTGAATGACTGCATAGGTAGTGCCTGAGTAAATACTTGAGTGTATGGCTGCTGCTTGGGTGATCGGATTAGTGCATGGGTAGTGTCTTGTTGATTGTATAAGTGTCATGGGTAGCGATTGGGGGACTGGATGAGAGCAGAAGTAGTGCCTCATTGAATGGACGAGTGCAAACATAGTGCTTGGGTGATTGGATGAGTACATGCATAGTTTGTGGCTGATTGGATGAGTGCATAGATAGTGCCTGGGTAATTAGATGAAAGCAGAGGAACTGGTTGTGTTGTGGAAATGTGGATTTTCCTGATCAGTTATGTCCCCTATCTTGGACCCCAACGGTTCTATATGCATGTTACAAATACATGTATGTTCCCTCCAGTTCCAGTTTCTAAGAACGCAAATATATGTGTGTCTACCGTCGACATGTTCTCTGTCAGATCCGCCATCAATGGGCTGGATATTCGATTCCTAAGTATGAAAGGCCACCGACTTTATATGGCTAAGTTACTCCATTTTTACAGTTCAGGCAAGTAGGCCCGATTCTGTCCTCAAAGCCTTTCCCTGCTCTCTGTCTCTGACAGCTTCAGCTTGAGCTCGCATCTGTATCCATGAACTTTGTCCTACTCCCTGTGCAGCTAACGGTGCCTGCCTCGGCCAGTTTTCGCCTGCCTGCCAAGAAGCTGTATTTCACCTTCGAATTATCTATCTTGCTCTTCAGCCGATGCATTCCTGTCTAGTGATTTAGGTAAACATTTCCTTTAGCTCACAAGCAAAGGACTCAGCCTTTCCGTCCTCCTGCAAGTGATTCATAGCCCTGCTGCCATGGAAAGTTTTCTGCCTCTCGCATCTCATATAGACACTTAGGCGTTTGTGCACGCACACAGTCAGTATAGACTAGATTCTGTCCGAGAGTCCTTCCTTGTGGATAACATAGTTCTTTAAACATAGGATGTTAGATATGATTTGGGATTAGGTTGACTTGACCCCCCAGACTTCTCGTCTCCACATGTAGAGCTAAATGTCAAGTCCCTTCACCCCCTAGTTGCACGTCACTCACACGTCATGCTGCTGCGCGCGCATCTATGCCAAATATCATCTTATAGATCCACCTATGTCTGATAATCCTAACCAATCATGTTTCTTTTATTCCTTATTACGCCTAGTTTCGATTACGTACCTGTTATGTCACTTTTCTTATCAAATGTTACGCCTTCTACATTCGTTTCATTGTAATGTACTTATTATAAAAATGCATGTCTGTCAATAAAGTATTGTACTTCACTTCCTGAACCCTCGTGGTGACGGAACCTGAAGGCCGCGACTCGAGTCGGCCATTTTGAGTGGAATAAAGCCCATTTAGAAAACCTCTTATACCACGGATTCTGCCTCTTGTTATTTTGAGCTATTTTACTTTATTTTAAGATTCCGTATGAAATTCAGTCCGGTAAAGAAGATTTTATTTACCACATAATGGCGCCCGAACAGGGACACTTTCTCATCTCACGCGCCGGCGGTGCGTTGCAGGCCCGGTCTCCTGCCACAGCTGGACGGACCATAAACGCGTACCAGCAGGATTTCCTGTAAGCTCCCTCCGGTCAAGCGGGGGCGACTGAGGCTGCGATCAACCCAGACGAGGCGGTGAGAAGTGCGAAGTATCCCGACCAGAGCCTAGCTGAGAGAGCAAGATCCGAGGTATACAGAGGCCCACCAGATATTTCGAAATCCCGATGTCCAGAGGGTCCGCTGTCCGCAGTCATCGAGTCCTGTCCATTCTCTGAGGCCTTCCGTTTCAAGGAGCTACTCGGTGAGTACCATCGCCGGGGAGGCGTGTTGACGCGCACATAGGTTGTGCCGGTCAAGACGGATTTGGGTACACAAATCCGGTCTGCACTGTTTAGCAGTGTATATGTACTGTTTAGCAGTATATCAAGTATTCCGAAGTATGCAGTTTATTGTCAAGAATTCAGCGTGGTGATTAGTTAGGCAGACTGTCATCATTGTCGGTCATTGTTAAATGTTTAATGTTTAATGTTTTCAGAAATGTCTTGCATATTGTGGTATGAATGATTGTTCATTGTACACTGTTCATTATTGGGGTTTTTTCGTATTAAGTAAGTTCAAGAGTAAGTATCAGATCAGTTGTCAATATGCCGCTCTTCTCGAAGTTAAGACAGATTACTACCAGAAAAGGGGTGCTTGAAGAAGCAGTTCCTATTCCTCCTAGGGACACTCCAGGGCATTTTATGTACCATAAGCATGGCTTAGATGCCATATTGTTTCTTGATCTATGGGTAGATTATACCAAGGGATTGCCGGAAAGTCAAAGGTGGCCCGTAGCGGGAACCTGGGATGCAGAATGCATCATGAAAGTGGAGGAAGAGTTATGGAAAAGAAAGGTCAGACAATCACAGAAAGACGCTGTTGAGTTATGGCGTAAAGAATCTCATAGACGAACAGAAAAAGCACGTAGACAAGAAGAGAGGAGTAAAGAAAGTTCAAATAAAGTTCAAGAAAATCTATTAATTAAGGAAGGTATCCGAGTGAAATCAGAACAAGTAAATAGACAAAGAAATGCTCTTATGAATGGTATGTATCCCCTTCTAGCCGAAGGACTACCTAAGGCTGCTCCAGAGATGCCAAAAGACTTGCCACCCCCATTATTTCCAATTAAGGTACATCCAAAAGGGCATCCCAGAACCGCAGAAGATGTTTTTCTTTTCCTCATATCTAGACGACGCAGCTCCCGAGTATGCTAACGCCGCACCACATAGACCGTCTGGTGTAGGGGTTCAACGTCAGGATCAGGTATCTGTCCCCGTGCAACAGCAAGTCCCGACACAAGCTTCGGCAAGCACATCTGTTTCCGCATCTGTCTCCGCAGTCGACTCTACAGAGGTATCGACACCCATAGTTGCTGTGTCACGTTCAACGAACCCATTCACACCCGACGCCCCAGATGGGGCCACGGGAGGTGCTAGCATTACCTTTACACCACCTAGAATAAATAAACTTGTCTTTCAAGAGTCAGCACATTCACGTACACCTAAATTCGTAAGTGAACGTACGCTTAAGGAACTCCTTGTAAATTGTAGATATGACCCGGTGGTTGGTAAAGAGGACGAAATGGTCCTGGCATCATTACGTATCAGGCGAGCCGCAGAGTATTTAGCAAGGTTACCAGGAATGACTACGCATCTAGATAACATATATCATTTTGTTCAAACAGGACGAGATCCAGGATGTATTAACAGAGCTATGGAATTCCAGAAAGTAGAAATACAGGGGGAACTGTTACGTTTCCTCATAAACTGTGTGATCAGAAATCAAGACCGCCCGGGGGTAGACCCGAATGCAATGCTTATTCTTACAAGATGGAGTCAGAATATATCAGAAGGGAGACACGATAAGCAAAATTGTATAATAGCCATGTGCCGAAAAATCCGTAAAGAAATAGAGCGTATTCATGAAGAAAGATTGGGAACAGACGAGTTTGAGCAAGATGAAGTGTCCGAATCAGGGAATTCCGCAAGACAGTCAGAGACCATAGCCTATGTAGGCAGAGGAGGATCCTGTGATAATGCTAGATGTTTTTCTGATCCCATACACTCAGTATGCCCAAATAATAGCAGAACGTATCCGACGCCTATAATAAATCTGAAGTCTCCTGAACATTCGTTTCAAGCCGCAGATAAAATACTACGAGAACGAAGGGGTTACCACCTCCTCGATTCCATGGATGAGCAAGAATTAGCCAGATCAGCCGTTCACTGGATTGACAGTCCTGAAAAATACGGTGATGAGACCGTAGCACACACGTTTTTTAATCTCGGTATAGATGAACAACGTTTAGCTGGAATCTATATGATTCAGCAACTCCTCATATTATATAAAGGCCAACATGCTGACCCTGGTCCTTTACCTGATATATTAACGGAACTACTCACGAACAGATGGAGAGGTTCTGGTAACAAGCTAATTAAAGAGATATTAGTGTCACGTAAGCAGTATGTCCTTTTTGTAAGTCCGGATTCTCTCTCGCTGCCCCGCAGAGAAAGAGCGCCGTACTATATGGATAGACAAAATCCCCTACGAGAAGTGCACCCAATAAAAGGCGAAGACAATGAGTTTCACCGTGTATTTGTTTACACACCCATATCAAAAATGGAATTATTAGAAATGAAAAAAGTAGTACCTAGTCATGACAAAGACCCAGCGGGTTTCCACCGAGAAATTAAAGACATGTTACTGATGGGAGAGTACACCTTTCCTGATATTATGACGATATTAAAGGTGCTTTTGCCTGCTGGCATTTATGAAAAACTGAAAGAAAAAGAGTGGGAAGTGGGTGACCAAAAGATAGACTGGACAGCATTAGCAGAGGAAGAAAGGGGCCGAACTGCAGGTTCAGGGCTCGGGGATAAAGTTAAACTGTTACCAGGTTTACTAGTACAGGTACTGCCACGTTTATTAACTACAAAAAAGGAAGATTGGGGTGCAATCACAGCCTGCAAACAAAAGCAAGATGAAGACACAAGCGATTATTATGCTCGATTTGAAAAATGTTTTGGTATAAATAGTGGTATAAAAGCAAGTAGTGACTCATATCCACATTTATTTGTGACAAAATTAGTGGAAAATGCATTGCCTCCAGTAAAGAATAGAATATTGAAATTCGAGAGTACCTGGCAAAATAACACTCCGTCGCAAATGCTACAAATGTTACAGTATCATCACAATAGAATTAGGGATGAACAAGAACACGAGCATAGACGCATGAAGGATACAAAAATGAAAATGCTAGTTTCTCAGACAGTACCAGCAGATGGTCACAAAAAGGGTGTGACACATTCTGGTGATTCTGCAGTTCCTGTAAAAGGAACCTGCAATTACTGTAAACAACTAGGCCATTATGTACACGATTGTCCAGTCCTGAAACGTAATATAGCTACAGGTATTGCAAAGGAGAGACCACGATTAGTTAGACAAGATCAGAATGAACAAGGAGCTATGCAGCATGGACAGTCCATGCCAGTTCAACAACAGTCCATGCCAGCCTCACAGCAACCCATACAGTTTGTGCCAGCTGCACCACCGTTGCCTGCTACTGCCACACAAACCACAACACGACAAATGTATCAGACTGCACAGTATGAATACCCTGAGTATCAGCGTTACGCATGAACCAGCCTAGAGAGGGAAGTTGACTTACCGCTTATCGAGATTCCTGTAGATCAAGAAGGACCTTATGTACATAGTGAATTATTAGGTCAAGATAGAAAATTCTTACTCGATACAGGGGCAAGTCGAACAACCATAAAACGTAGTGAAGTTCCAGGGGCACCCCTCTCAGGCTCTCAAAATGTTTCCCTTGGTTTTTCAGGAAAACCTATTGTTAATGAAGTATCACAGCCTCTACCACTTACGATAGGACCTTTGACACGAACTACAGATTTATTGCTTACTAAATCATGCCCAGAAAATCTGTTAGGAATTAAAACTCTGAAAGCACTAGGAGCCATAATATGTTGTTCTCCGGAAGGAGTAAGGTTGTTTTTACGTGACTTTAAAGGTCACTATGTGTCTAGAGACATGGATCCCCGACTACAGACTTTACCAGTACATCTATGGGCACAAGGCCCTACGGATGTTGGCTGCATGAACATTACACCCTATCGAGTCACACTGAAAGCAGGAGTGGTACTACCACGAATGCGACAATACAAGTTACCGCATGATGCTGTAGTGGCCTTGCTGAAAATCATTGATGAGCTGATTGCCCAGGGAGTAGTTGTAGAAACAGACTCCAATGTATGTAATTCACCGATAATTCCGATTCTTAAACGAACTGATCCTACTGCCCCACCAGTGTACCGATTGGTTATTGATTTGCGTGAACTAAACAAGTGCATTGTACCACAATTCCCTGTGGTCCCTGATATATCATCATTGTTGACAGCAATTGATTCCGAAGCAACATTCTTTACTGTAATCGATCTCAAGAATGCCTTTTTCAGCGTCCCAATAGATCCGGAAAGCCAATACTTGTTCGGATTCAGTTTAAATGGGCGCAGCTTTAAATTCTCACGCGCTCCCCAAGGATTCACAGAAAGCCCCAGCATCTACAGCCAAGCACTGAAACGAGAACTTGACAGTATCCACATGCCAGTCAATACTGCACTGCTTCAATATGTCGATGATCTGCTGATCACAGCGAGAAGCGAGCCAGAATGTGAAAAAGCTTCTCTGACAGTTTTACATTTCCTAGCCGACAAGGGGCACAAGGTGTCTCCTTCTAAGCTGCAATTCTGTGTCCAGCGAGTTATTTATCTTGGTCACTCGCTGTCCAAGGAGGGAAGGCAGCTTACACCAGATCGCATCCAGTTAATTGCTAACATGTCAATACCCCAGACACAAAAGGAGGTGCGGGCTTTCATAGGCCTCACTTCATATTGTAGGCAGTGGATCCCTCAGTACGCATTTCTAGCAAAACCACTCATTCAGTTAACCACACAGGAGGCAGCCACATCGACTGTTCTCCCTTGGACTCAGGAACATACACAAGCTTTTGAAAGCCTAAAGGAAGCTTTATGTCAAGCACCTGTTTTAGCAACACCATGTTATAGCAAACATTTTACACTCTTTGTTACAGAACGCGAAGGTACTGCCTTGTCAGTACTCACTCAGGATCAAGCAGGATCACGCAAGCCATGTGCTTATTTTTCCAGTACATTAGATCCCGTAGCTCAGGCTTTGCCTGCATGCCTGAAATCAGTGGCAGCGACAGCTTTAGCAATCAGACAAAGCGATGCCATAGTATTAGGACACCCATTGACAGTACAAGTACCACATGCAGTAGAGGTTCTTGTGAACCGAACACAAACACAACACTTGACCATAGCAAGACTTACCGGTTATGAACTGACATTGTTTCAACCACACATAGAGATCCGACGGTGTAATACATTGAATCCTGCTACACTATTACCTGTAATTGGAACAGACCCACTAGCTCATGATTGTGTTGAAATCATTGAAATAAAGACGAAACCTAGACAAGACTTGACAGACGTTCCATTGTTAGATCCAGACCTGACGTTGTATGTAGACGGATCGTGCATGAGAACAAATACAGGAGATTTAGTGACCGCGTATGCAGTCACAACAGACACTGAAGTTATTGAGACAAATTGTATAGATACTTTGTCAGCCCAAGCAGCAGAACTTATTGCTCTAACACAAGCCTGTATTCAAGCCACAAATAAGAAAGTTAATGTATACACTGACTCACGTTATGCATTCGGAGTTGTACACGACTTCGGCGTGCTATGGCGAGAGAGAGGTTATTTAACCTCCCATGGTGCCCACATTCAGCACGGACCCCTCATTCATGCTTTGTTAGACGCAATACATCTACCCACTGCTATATCGATTATGAAATGTAAAGCACACACGAAGGTTACTGATACCATTTCTCAAGGCAATGATTTAGCTGACAGAACAGCTAAACAGACTGCTCAGAATCGCACATTAGACATGACAAAGCCAATAGTTCAGACAACAACACAGTGTATGACAATTAAGGATCCCGCACTTGACGTAATTGACATACAGACACATGCCACAGCAGAAGAAATAAAGAAGTGGACTGAACTAGGAGGGATCCAGACAGATCAAGGATGGATGACGAAGGAGAAATCTGTATGGTTTCTCCCTGATTCCATGGTTCAAGCCATTATAGCTACAGTTCACAGTCCAGCACATTTAGGAGAGAAGGCTATGCTAGACAGCATTCAGCACATTTGGTTCAACAAACATTTACGAGCAGCAGCTAAACAAAAAGTTCGTACCTGTATGATATGTTGTCAGTTTAATCCAGGAAAGAGTGTTCCCGTAGAGCAGGGTGGATTTCAGCCTCCTGACCATCCTTTTGAAGTCCTCCAGATGGATTATATTCAGATGGAACGTTGTCGAGGATTCAAATATGTTCTCGTAGTTGTCTGCGCTCTCTCCCGTTGGACAGAGGCGTATCCCGTATCAGATTACACTGCCCCGACTACTGCCAAGCAGCTAGTTCGAGAATTCTTCCCACGGTACGGTTTACCACGTGTTGTATATTCAGATAACGGCCAGCCTTTCTCATCCGAATTAATGAAACATGTCTCGCTTTTGTTGGGATATCAGTGGAAATTCCACTGTGTCCGACACCCCGAGGCAGCAGGTCTCGTGGAACGACATAATCAACTTTTAAAAATCAGACTGTCTAAAATATGTCAGGAAAAAGGTGTGGACTGGATAGTAGCTTTGCCAGTTGCGCTATTTTACATGAGGATGGTAGCACACTCTCGAACAGGGCTATCACCTTATGAGGTGATCTTTGGTAGACCACCGAATATGTGGGGGACGCCTATACCCCGTAAAATAACTGATGTTGACTGTAATATGCTGACAGATTACCTGGCTTCCTTGATGTCTGCACTACAATCTTGTCGTTCACAGGTAGTCGCAGCTTTTCCCGACAACACCGAGGTGAAACCTCATGATGTAATTCCCGGCGATTATGTTCTCGTCAGGAATTTTGATCGGAAAACCCAACTGGAGCCAAGGTGGAGGCTTCCTGAGTTGGTCCTGCTGACAACCAGAACAGCTGTGAAGATCGAAGGGAGAAAAGGCTGGGTGCATTCCAGCCATATAAAGAAATTTCATGGACTTCCTCCTGACACAAACAGTACTCCTCGTGTGTCTTCCCCCATTGACTCAAAGCTACCTTTGGCTGAAGCCAGTAGCACCGAACTCTATAAGCAGAAACTCAGGTCCAGATCCAAACTGTCGGACGATTTGATTGTTTAAGTCCTCTCCAAGGTGAAGCGGTTGAATCTGTCCCGACATGTATCCCTTAGGTCTGAATGATGTAGAGTCCAGAATCATGATAAAACGACATGCTTATTGTAAATTACTGCGTAGCCACTGTATTGTGACTTTATTAATTTTGTTTTCCTTGAGTTTTTTAATAGTTACTGCAAGCATATTGTTGCATATGTATTATCCTGTTTCTAAACGTGCTTTCAATATAACTGATGAACATTCTTTTAGTGAATTACCCCCACATGAGTTGTCCTATAGACTTGCGCTGCGCAACAACACCTTCATTAGTATGTTACATCATTCCCATCAGACTAGTAATGCCACCAATTGTTGGGTGTGTGGCCGACTCCCTCCCTATCAGAATAACAAAGGAGTTCTGCCTTTCTTTCCACATCCGTTCACACACAATGGCTCCTGTGGAGCATGGTTTAGTTTATTAAATTCCATAGACCCAGACACAGCAGTTTATCAACAACATTGGATATGGGGAAATCTGAATCTAGTTTTATTCAAAGTCTGTCACCCTAATAAGGAGGGTCACCCCAGTAGAACAGGAACTGATTTAGAAAATGAAGTGTATAAATTAGGTAATTTTACGCCTAATCTTATGATTTTGAATGTCAAAACCGAAGTTGAACTAATTCTGCCCACTATGTCAGTATTTCCAGTTAAGGGTGAATTATGTGTAAGAAAAGTTGGTTCCATACACATGGGCCATAGCCAATGCGTTACTACAGTAGAATATAGTGATCAAGGTAAATCTTCATTTAGAGCTTCTCGCCATTCTTACTTTATATGTGGTCAGACGGCATATATGCGTCTGCCTCTAGATTGGGATGGTACCTGTTACATAGCATTCCTTCTGCCACCTGTTTTCCTAGCTCCCCCTGATTATTATCGAAATGTTCATTTAGTACACAAAAGAGAGCGTAGAGATCTCCCAGTTGTCGATTATACTGAGACGGCATGGGACAAGTATGTAGATTTCAATAAAGGTATCTTTCCCTATATAGGTACAATATCAAATAGTAAGCTGATACGCAGACTAACCAAGACTCTTGAAGCTGTAGTAAACGAGACTATAGCCGCCCTAGGCAATCTGACAGAAGAACAATCAGTGATGAGAATTGTTGTTCTCCAGAATCGTCTTGTCCTTGACGTCATCCTGGCCGATAGGGGCGGAGCTTGCAGGGTCATCGGATCCAGCTGCTGCATATTTATACCAGAAAATTCGCCATCTGTATATAAAGCTATAACACGCCTTCATAAGATTGTGAGCCAGATACACGAGAATCCAGGCACTTGGACGTGGTCCGGGTGGTTTTGGAGTGTGATATCAGCCTGGGGATGGAGAGTTCTATCCTTCCTAGGTATTGGCCTTCTTATGCTTTTCAGTTGTTGTTTATGCCTGCAATGTGGACCAGCGATTTGTGGTCTGTGTGCCACATCATGCATTCCATATCACAGTTCTCGTTCAAAACACCGGAAGAAGAAGGAAGAAGAAATGATGCTCCATGAGCAAATCGATGGAATGATGAAGATTGATATCTCTTAAAGGGCAAGTAGGGGACAAGGAGGGAATGTGGAAATGTGGATTTTCCTGATCAGTTATGTCCCCTATCTTGGACCCCAACGGTTCTATATGCATGTTACAAATACATGTATGTTCCCTCCAGTTCCAGTTTCTAAGAACGCAAATATATGTGTGTCTACCGTCGACATGTTCTCTGTCAGATCCGCCATCAATGGGCTGGATATTCGATTCCTAAGTATGAAAGGCCACCGACTTTATATGGCTAAGTTACTCCATTTTTACAGTTCAGGCAAGTAGGCCCGATTCTGTCCTCAAAGCCTTTCCCTGCTCTCTGTCTCTGACAGCTTCAGCTTGAGCTCGCATCTGTATCCATGAACTTTGTCCTACTCCCTGTGCAGCTAACGGTGCCTGCCTCGGCCAGTTTTCGCCTGCCTGCCAAGAAGCTGTATTTCACCTTCGAATTATCTATCTTGCTCTTCAGCCGATGCATTCCTGTCTAGTGATTTAGGTAAACATTTCCTTTAGCTCACAAGCAAAGGACTCAGCCTTTCCGTCCTCCTGCAAGTGATTCATAGCCCTGCTGCCATGGAAAGTTTTCTGCCTCTCGCATCTCATATAGACACTTAGGCGTTTGTGCACGCACACAGTCAGTATAGACTAGATTCTGTCCGAGAGTCCTTCCTTGTGGATAACATAGTTCTTTAAACATAGGATGTTAGATATGATTTGGGATTAGGTTGACTTGACCCCCCAGACTTCTCGTCTCCACATGTAGAGCTAAATGTCAAGTCCCTTCACCCCCTAGTTGCACGTCACTCACACGTCATGCTGCTGCGCGCGCATCTATGCCAAATATCATCTTATAGATCCACCTATGTCTGATAATCCTAACCAATCATGTTTCTTTTATTCCTTATTACGCCTAGTTTCGATTACGTACCTGTTATGTCACTTTTCTTATCAAATGTTACGCCTTCTACATTCGTTTCATTGTAATGTACTTATTATAAAAATGCATGTCTGTCAATAAAGTATTGTACTTCACTTCCTGAACCCTCGTGGTGACGGAACCTGAAGGCCGCGACTCGAGTCGGCCATTTTGAGTGGAATAAAGCCCATTTAGAAAACCTCTTATACCACGGATTCTGCCTCTTGTTATTTTGAGCTATTTTACTTTATTTTAAGATTCCGTATGAAATTCAGTCCGGTAAAGAAGATTTTATTTACCACAGTGTGAATGGATGAGGGCATGGGTAGTGGCTGTGTGAATGGATGAGTGCAAAAGTAGTGCCTGGGTGATTGGGTATGTGCATGGTTGGTACCTGAGTGAATAGATGAGTGTATGGGTAGTACGTGAGTGAATGGATCAGTGCAAGAGTAATGCCTGTGTAAATTAATGAGTGGAAGGGTAATGCCTAAGTTATTGGATGAGTGTAAGTTATCACCTGGTTAATTGCATGAGGGGAAGGGTAGTGCCTGGGTGATTGGGTGAGTGCATGGATAATGCCTGGGTGATTGGGTGAATGACTGCATAGTGACTGCATGATTGGGTGAGCACATGGATAGTGCCTGGGTGATTGGATGAGTGCATGGGTAGTGCATCAGTGAATGGATGAGTGCATGGGTAGTCACTGAGTGAATGGATGAGTGCATGGGTAGTGCCTGAGTGAATGGGTAGTGCCTCAGTGAATGGATGAGTGCAAGAGTAGTGCCAGAGTGAATGGATGAGAGCATGGATAACGGCTGAGTGAATGATTGAGTGTATGGGTAATGCCTGGGTGAATAGATGAGTGCATGAGTAGTGCCTGAGTGAATGGGTAGTGCCTCAGTGAATGGGTGAGTGCAAGGGCAGTGCCTCAGTAAATCAATTAGTACATGGATAATGTCTGGGTGAATGAATTAGTGTATGGGTAGTGTCTGGGTGAATAGAAGAGTGCCTGGGTAGTGGCTGGGTGAATAGATGAGTGCATGGGTAGTGCCTGGGTGAATGGATGAGTAGAAGGGTAGTGCCTGGGTGATTTGATATGTGCATGGTTAGTACCTGGGTGAATAGATGAGTGCATGGTATTGCATGAGTGAATGAATCAGTGCAAGGCAGTGCCTGAGTAAATGAATGAGTAGAAGAGTAATGCCTGAGTGAATGGATGAGTGCATTGGTAGTGCCTGAGTGAATGGATGAGTGCAAGCGTAGTGCCTGGGTGATGGTGTGAATGCATGGCTAGTGCCTAGGTAATTGGAGGAATGTATAAATAGTGCCTGGGTGATTGTATGAGTGCATGGGTACTGCCTGGGTGATTGAATGAGTACATGAGTAGTGCCTGAGTAAGTAGATGAGTGCATAGGTAGGGCCTCAGTAAATGGATAAGTGCATGGGCAGTGCCTGGGTAGATAGACGAGTGCATGGGTAGTACCTGGGTGAGTGGACAAGTAGAAGGGTAGTGTCCGGGTGATTGGATACATGTATAGGTTAGTGCCTGGATGAATGGATGAGTGCATGGGTAGTGTCTGAGAAAGTGGATGAGTGCCTGGGTTCTGCATGAGTGAATGGATGAGTGCAAGGGTAGTGCCTTGGTGATTTGTTGAGTGCATGAGTAGTGCCTGAGTGAATGGATGAGCATATGCATAGTGCCTGAGTGAATGGATAAAGGCAAGGGTAGTACCTGCATGATTGAATTTGCTACACTCCTCAAGCGCTGGCATCAACCAAACAATAGACTTCTCTTCCTTAACAAAATTGTACATTACTTCAGCAGCTGAAACATTACTTTGAAACAAATTGATGAGATGGGTTTGTTATACTGTCTTTTGCTCTTTTGTGAGGACCTACACTCTTATATACTTTAGTATATCTGCATAATGCATATCTGATATGTGGCACATATTTTAGATTTACTCTTTGTATTGAAGGTTTTCCCAAATGTTTACATTTCCAATACTTCCTAGTGAATTCCTTGTTTTATTATGTAGTAGTTTCTTGAATACAGGTTTTACTTTTACTGGAGTTATTTGGAGCAGGTCTCCAAAGACTGTTATGTGTTTTCCTCCAAAAAGTATACCATAGTCAGTTTGTAATATTTGCCGCATAAAAGCTAGCATTAGGTTAGACACCATGCTGACTTCATCAATAATTAGTTGCTTTAATTTCTTTAATACTCTTGCCACTTCATGACAAGCTTCATCAGATAATTTGTTGTATTGTAATGTGCTGTCATGTTCAACAGGCAGCATTAATAATCGATGAAGGGTAACTCTTTTAACATTATGAGCAGCTAAGCCTGTTGGTGCAGTGACTACACACGACACATTGAAATCTGTTGTCTTCTGTAGGAAACTTGTCAGCACTTTAATCGAGAAGCTTTTTCCAGTTCCAGCTTGACCACTTATGTACAATGAACTGGTTTATATGTAGAACATGCATCCTTTTTATTCTCATGGAGAAATCCATGTTCTACTTTACCATTCATCTCTTAGAAAACTTATTTTTGATCTGCATTCAATTGCTGTATTAGCAGTTCGAGATCCACAGTTTCCCATCTTACTTGCTGCATTGCATTCTCCACTTCATTCATAGCTATTGCAGCTTCACTTTCAATGACTGGCTGCCAAGGGGATCTTGATATCCAGGTGTTGAACTTTGACTGCTTTGAGAACTCTCTTTTGCTATCTCAGCAGCAATTGTTTCTTCTTGTTCAATCTTTTCTCTCAACATTTGAAGATACACTGGAAACACACAGCACTCAAAGCTGTCTTTCATAATGTTGAATGAGTGTTCATAACAGTCAAATTTTCCAAGTAGCTCACATTCAGTTCAACATGGCTCAAACACCTGTAACAAGGCTAAAAAGAAAAACTCTCTTTTGTCTGGAGGTTGGCAACTCAGCTTTCAATGGTTGATTACATTTCCTTTCTTATGTCTCACCAAACATCCTTCACATCCAGCCACAGCAAATGTACCTTCATCCATGATTTTACTGATATTACTTTGGTAAGAATAATGTTAAAATATTTCATAGAGACACATCCTTTCTGGATGACGACTTCTTCTTGGATAGTACACACCCAGCATGTTACTCTTCAGAATATCTGTACTGTGTAGCTCAAATTCTGCAAGATACTAAATTTCAGGAAATGACTTCAGTACTCTTTTACGAGTATTAGCAAGTCCTAAACTCATCCATAGAACTGCTCTACATTTAGAAAACAAACTAGCTGAACTTAACCGTTCGGCACATTCATAGGAGCCTATCTCTCTGTGAGAAATCATTTTCAAACTAAAACTGTACAATTTCTCTGTGAGACAGTTTTATGCTGAAATCTCCTCCCATATCTCTTTCATCTCAGTTTTCTCTGGCTTTATTGTATAAGATGTAACATGCCGAGCAACAGCAATTGAGTTGTCTGCAACAAACTGCACATCCATGTTTGCATTCCACATCTTCAGAATCACAGGGTTGCAGTTATTAATGTACTTGGAGGCCTCTGTTCTTAGGTTGTATGTATTTTTGGGTGATTTCCTTGTAAGTGTGTCTGACTGCAGACAAAAAGCTGTTGACTCTTCCTTGTGAGATGACAGGTCGTGGGAATCTGAAACAACATCTTGTATAAAATTTCCCTTTTGCTCTATATTTTTGCTGACAATATTTTCTGCATCTATGATTTTGGAATAGTAGAACTTGTTCTCTTAATATGTTGTCACTACTCTCCTTTGGGATGGAGTAAGTTACATACTGCTCAATAGAATACAACACTGACTTATCACAATCTGTTCCTAACTTTGGGGCATCTTTTACCCTCAACAGCATGTGAATATGGGGAGCACCCCTTGCTTGGTGCTCTTTATACCAAAAGAAATCAATCACTTCACCAAGAGGTGGTTTTGTTTTGTTCAAGATAAAAGCCACCATTGCTTGAAATCTGTGAATAAAATATCTGCAAACATTTCCAGGGTCTAGTGAGCACAGTTCTTCTGGCATCTTCAGATGAATTTCTTTAATATTTGAATTTGCTTGCTGCAAGAATTCTAGCAGGTCATGCCATGCATATTCAGCACAACTCAGCATCAGGAACCAAGTAGGTGCTCCAAGGTTCCTCAACACAAACTTGAGTTGACCATGATGCCGATACCAATATTTGTAAGTCCCACGCTGACATGCCATTAGGTTTATTAAATTGTATTCCAAGTGCTCATCTTTTCCTTGAACTTTTTCCAAAAGTTCTCTTGCTGATATATTATGCAAATTAACTCCTGTTTTTAGAATATTTAGCAGCATTTGAGAGGCCAGACAAGTCACTATCAAATAATAGATGTAATATATATGAAATACACTGTCCACGTCTATGATCTTCTGAAAAAAGTGTACTATATCTATACTCAGCTGCAGGTATTTGAACAGGTTGCTCGTCATACCTGCTACCTGCTGCAGTAGGGCAAAGATGTGGGAAAGACTGAGCTTCCAATCTTTTTTCCCACACACTTAATTTTAAACAGCTCAATGGCATCACCAATAACCTCTTTAGAATGCAAATGGTAGATGCTATAATGTTCATAACTTTCTTCTGGTCTGGACTGATCAACCTTTTCAATCTGACCTGTTGATGGAAATGTCTTGTACCAGATATAAAGTTGCTTTTTTGACTTTGGTAAAATCTACTAACTCCTGCAATATCTTTTTGTTCTTGGTAGGCACACCATTTACAAGAATTACTAGTCCTTCTAAATCTCTATCTACCCCTTTCAATATTTTTCTTGACATCTAAAGGCGAACACACTACTCTACCTTACAGACCTTTTAGCAGCTCTGCTGAGGGTAAATTGCCTGTCTTTGGCTCCATATGCACTACAACCTGACATAGAAGTATAGTTTGGATAAGTATAGACTCATAAATATTTAAACCTTGAAGTACTTCTGGAATTGGAACCAGTTCTAACTTGTTATGCGCAGCTCTAGCAGGCATTTTGTTATCCTCTAATTTATTGTTTCAGTACTTACATATAACTTGTAGTGTGGACAAATTAAATATTTCTTCTACAAATAAGTACAGAGCAAACTTTTGCCAGTTATCATTAATCTCTATTTAACTTTTTAAACATAAGTCAACAGTCTGTATTTGATTCTTGTAGTGATGCGTCAACAGCACATATAAACATACTCTGTTTTTTCAGCACAGACTGTCTTACATTTTGTAATCTCTTCATCAAAACTATCAACTGTAGTACCTGTGTCCTTTTCTACAACTCCTCCTGTTATCAACTCTTCAATTTCCCTACAGTCCTGTTCTGGACCAAAGAAACAAACGGCACATAATCACAAAACTATTCTACCTCTGCCACACTACAATGCAAAAGTGCCTGATTTATTACCCCCAAGTTGAACAGGAGTTTTCACATAGTATAGCCTCCTAACTAAAGTTCGCATTGTTGAGTGGTGTACAGCTAACAACCTAAAATGCTTTGGCACACTTTCTTTGATTAATAAGCTAGTGAGTGTCCCTGCAAATGTGTATGCTTACTCAGTTTGCAAGGATCCAAACCATGTAAAGCACCTATTTTGTGTTTTAAACTTCACCTTGGAAATATACGTAGGAATTCTTTTACTATATCAATGTATCGCTGTCTAATACTACAAAGGCTACTACATTTCCATTTGTATAAAGGGGCCTGACTATGCATCCCTTGTACCTCTTCTGCAATAGCTTCTTCTACATTTCTAGGAACCATCACCTCTTTTGCTATAGGACTGCCATTCTCCATTTAATAACATCATCCGCTTTCATCAATAGCATGAACTAATCTGTTATCCTGGACATAGCTTTATTCATTAAAGAAAGGGTCTGTACTTGAAGCATGTATCCATTCTCCACTAAAAACCGTATAAAGGTTACTTCTATTCACTAATCTTTTCTTCTGGCTTTTTCTCCTCATGCACAACACTATTTTGTCAAGAGTCTTCACTCTATATAGAATCAAAATGAAAAGCTTCCTCTTCAAAGCAAAGGCCTTATCAACTATTCTCTCACCTCATTCTTTCTGTTTCACTGCCTCTCTCTTTCTTCTATACTTCTTCATAGTTCTCTGTAGATTTATAACCGCTCTACTATGAAACATTCTGGCCCTGATTTCCTTAAACTGCTTCTGTCTCCTAGTTAAGGTGCGTCCACGTCTTTTCTGTTCTTGCAATGTACACTTTGGGCACTCTTAGTCATAGTCATAATTTCATCTTCTTTATTTTGTAATCTTTGTTTGCTAATAGCCACATATATTTTCAAGAAATGACTTTGTCCTCTTACCAGTAGCTCTTTTTTCTTTCACCACTTTTTGCCCCTTTTGCATCTCATTTCTGTAAATATTCTGTAGTTGCATATGTTACTTATTCGTCTGAGCTTTTGTAGGCATTGTAACCTTGTGTAGTTATGTAGATATTCTTCTGTAAAAATCAAAAGTATATTTACATTTTTACTCTAGCCAATCTACCAACTACTTTACTCCTGACTTACATATAATACAAAAACAGTTTTCATGTTATGTTGCAGTTTTAAATCTACAGATGAACCTAGATATATTACTACATGCAATATAACAAACTCAGTGCAAAACACAAAACTTTATTTATTAGTTACCTTTTAATATTTTAGCACCCTCTTGAACAACACAGCTACAGTGTATCTCACTTATACATTGTGAAAGAACAGTGTATCCCTTCTGTAGTACATTTTAAAATAAACATCAAGGCAAGGAGGCATATTTACAAGCCCCGTGCACTCTCAGGAGCGTCACATTTTTTGGCACACCGGCACTGAAATGTGGTGCTCCATGTTTACAAAGCCACGTAAAGCCACTCTGCGTAGCTTTTCATGGCCTTATAAATACAGGCGCTTTTCAGGCAGCAATTTGCATGAAAGAAGCATGCCATTGGTGTTTCTGTGAGTGTTCCTACGCAACACCCATGGATTCTGCCACATGTCCAAATTTACAACAATTCTTAAACCTGGGAATGCATCAGAAGCCTACACCTCCCAAGTGGGATGTAAGTAGGTGCAACAAGGAGAAATACTTTTTTTCTCCTTCTTTTTCCTGTTTCTATGCATGCTGCATTCTGCAGCACACATACAAAGAGGAAAATACCTCTCATAATAGTTTTTTTTTACATGAAGGTGACCCTTCCTGCACAAAAACAATCATACCCACTACACAGGCACTCTTGCACCATGGTTCAAGGGTGCCTCATTTGCCACATGGCACCAGCACAAGAGACAGCGCAGGGATCCATCATATTGTTGTAAATTTGAAGCATCCCTTTGCTTTGAAAGTAATGCAGCATGGCATAGCAAAATGGCTCGTGGCTCCGCACTGCATTACTTTCTTCTAAATTTAGCTCCAAGTGTACAAGTACATACAGTGTCTCAACACTATAAATACGAAAAGACAACATAGGAGCTATTGGATGCTTCTCTACCACTGTGATAGTGGTCTATTCCCTATCTCAGTACTGTTCTCCTTAAATATATCCGTTTGACCTGTCCCTTTTGACAGGTTTATCCCCAAATGGTTTGCCTTTTGCCTCCTATTTTACAGACCCTGTTTTTGTTGGGTATAAGATTTAGGGCACTTTACCACTGCTGATCAGTGCTAAAGTGCATATGCTTTCTGTATAAATTGTGACAATAATTGGCTATCCATGATTGGCATATCTGATTTACTGGTAAGTCCCTAGTAAAGTGCATGGTGTGTGCCAGGGCCTGTAAATCAAATGCTACTGGTGGGTTTGCAGCACTGGTTGAGTCACCCACATGAATAGCCCGGTAAATGTATCTCAGACCTACCACTGTAGTGTCTGTGTGCACAGTTGTGAACTGGCATGTTGTCCTGGCAAGTGCACCCACTTGCCAGGCCCAATCCTTCCCTTTCCTTACATGTAAGGCACCCCTAAAGTTGGCCCAAGGTACCCCTGGGGGCCGGGTGCAGTGTACGTGAAAGGCAGGACATGTACTAGTGTGTGTGACATGTCCTGGTCGTGAAATACTGTGTGTTTCATTTTTCCGTGTTGAAGGTCTACCTGTCCCACAGGCTTATCATTGGGGTTCCACTGTACCATTTTTACAAGTGTAACTTGCAATAGGGACAAGATAGGAAAATGGAGTTTGGACTCTCTGAACTCAGAATTAAACAACGCACCTTTTGGTAAAGGTGGTTTTTAAATCCTATGTTTGGAAATGTCACTTTTAGAAAGTGGGCCTTTTTTTAACTTTACCATTCTGTGTGCCTCTGGCTGTTTGTGTATTCAGCATCTGGTGTGTGAGTGACAGGAGCTGAGATGTGCATTCACTCTAGGCAGTCACTGGGGGGCTGAGGGGTGTCCTGTCTTGCATGGGTGAATCTTCGCTAGGCTGGATAGACCTGGTCTGCATTTAGAGTGGTGGGAGGAGTTTTGCTTACACCTGCCTAGGCAGTATCTCCTTTTGCACAATGCTGACTCCACCCCCTGCGGTCATGCTGCACCAGGGAGGACAGGACTGGTTTGGACTGGGTTCAGAGACCTTTGCCACAAAGAGAACAATGGCATTTTGGGGTATAAGTATTACACCTACAACCCCAGGACTTTAGATTACTTCAAGGAACACAAGGACTCTGCCAAGGAGACGAGCTGGAGAGTTGTAAGGAGGAGTATTGCCCTTTTGCTATGTGCTGTGTGGGCTTGGCCTGCAGTTGCTGCTTCCGCCTGTGGTGGAGGAAAAGGACTGACTCTTTTGGCCCTGCTTTGGAATCCTGCTTGTGAAGGGAATCTCCAAGGGCTTGTGCGTGCTGGCTTCCTGTTAGAAGCCTCAGGGATACAAAAGAGTTTGTGGAAAGATCCTTGCTGGATCTCAAAAGGAAACCTACAGGGGAAGGACTGGGCTGTTCTTCTCCCCTTAAAATATACAAGGTGCTTTATCTTGGCAAAGTGTAAAGGGAGCGCTTTAATCTCACTTCCAGCTGATGAGGACTAGAAGACATACTCAGTGCGTGCTAAGCGCTGTGGGAGATGCCTGCCCCCCAGCGTGGGTAGCACTGCCTCGGTGCTATTACCACCTCTTATCCCAAGAGGTGCTATGTTAGGGCTGCTGAGGTGGAGAGCTGGAGGTCGCATTGCTCCCAACCTCTTCTCTGCCCCGTGCTTGCTCCAGCTGGCTGGTTGCCCCTTGCCGCGAGGGAGAGAAGTGAAGGTGCTGTGTGGGAGATGCGATGTTCTGGGAAGGCCTGGCCCCACTCTGTGATTCGATTCCCTTCCTAGGGTCGAGAGAGAGGGCAGCATGGTCTCTCGTCCGTGAGCCCACGTGAAAGCACCCCTGACGTTGCTAGGCAACCGACAGGAGAATGACCTGCAGTGCCTCGCAAATCTGACATCGGAGGCCGGGGCCCAGCCTCTGAGGAGTTGTGCTGGAAGAGGAGCCAGAATCTGGCAGCTGCGCCAGTTCTGCATGTAGCAGTCCCACAAGCCACAGGAGGACATTTGAGACCAGAGGAGGTTTCTGCCACTGCGGCCCTCAGGTGCTGAGGGCTGATGAGCACTACGTAACAGGAGCTGCACTGTATGCAGCCCCATTTGATGAAGTTCTTCTTGCAGGGGACCCTGTGAGGTCTCCTTGCAGACGGCGGCTGGGCGTGGCTATTGACCCACCCTGTATCTTTGGAGCCAGGTGTGGTTGTTGTCTGCATCGTGCGGTGGCAGGCAGCTGCTGGGAGCCTGAGGCCACGAGAAGGGAGGGAAAGGACTGAGTGAGGTCTCCTTCCACTTCTTTCTTTAACCTGTTTTGAAGTACAGGTACCGGTGGGGGCATTGCTTTGTTTTCTTGGTCATCACGGGGTAGAACTCAATGGAGGCTCCCGCTTTATAGGGCTGGAATAACGCGCAACCCAGTTTGTAATCTAAGATGAAAGTCTGGTGACCTAAATGTGGTTGGCCTATGTTTCCCAATATGATAATTTATGATTAGGGTACTAGTGATGACCCTTTGAGATTTATGTGTACTATATACATTATTATGACACATGCCTAGTGGCACCGCAATTTATGTATTTGGTTCAGTGAACAGGTAGTGCCTGGGTGTTTATATAACTACATGGGAAGTGCCTGGATAATTGAATACGTGCATCAGTAGTGCCTGGCTGATTAGATGAGTGCATGACTAGTGTCTGTGTGATTGCATGACTTTATTGTTGAAGCTTGAGAGACTGGATGAGAGTAAGTGTGCTGCTGGGGTGATTGCATTAGTGCAAGAGTATTCCATCAGTCGTTAAATGAGTGCATAGCTACTGGATGGATGACAGGTTTACTACTATGGTACTCTCTACATAATTAGATGAGTGCATCAGTAGTACCAGAGTGCTTGCATGAGTTGCTGGAGGCGGGACTTCCGGGCCGGAGGCAGAGCTTCCGGCCCGGAGGTGGGGATTCCGGCCAGTGGCGGAGATTTAGCCATGGCCAAAATCTCCACCTCTGGGCCGGAAGCTCCGCCTCTGGCCCAGAAGCTCCGCCTCCGGGCCAGAAGCTCCGCCTCCGGGCCAGAAGCTCCACCTACAGGCCGGAAGCTCCGCCTCCGGGCCGGAATTTCCGGCCCGAGTGCGGACGTAAAGTTAGTAGTCGTAAATCCATTCTGTGAATACCAAAAGTAGTAAGTGCATTCTGTGAATACCAAAAGCAGTAAGGGCATTCTGTGAATACCAAAACGGGAGTAAGTTTAGGATTTTGTCTTAAGTTAGTTCTGTGAATCGGGCCCTTGGTGTCTGGGTGATTAGATGAAAGTATAGGCAGCGCCTCCATAGTGCAAAGACTACACAATTTTGGCCTGCCTGATTCGAAGAGTACATGTGTAGTGTCTTGATAATTGAATAACTCCATGGATACTGAATCACTGATTTGATGACTGCCTCACAAGTGGTTGGGTGATTGCATGAGTGCCTGAATACTGCCTTATTGACTGTGAAAGTACCTTCATTGCTGTTAGATACATAACAGTTGTGAATATATCTCTGACTCATTGGTTATCTCCTTCTGTCAGTACCACACTACCTGTTTTACCATATATATGATTTTCTAATGAGCTATGTGTGAGGGAAGTCTAGATATCACACTTGGGGGCAGATTTACAAGAAAGTGATGCATCTGTAGAGATGCTTCACTTTCCCTGCGCCAACATGCCAAATCTTTGCGTCACCATGGATGTGCCATATTTACAATACGGCGCACCATGGCGGAAGGATTGAAAGATGCATCAGAAATTCTGATGGAAAATTCACACATTGCTGGAGTCGTGTCGCAAGCACGATGCAACTCCAGCAATGCTCAGGGGCACCCTATGCCTAACATGCTGCGTCACTCCTTACGCCTGCTTCAAGCAGGTGCAGGGTTTTGACGCAGCATGGACGTAAAAGTGACTCAGTGAAATCTTGTAGTTTTCACTGCATCACTTTTACGGGGATTCCTGCGACGGAACGCCCACACTGTATACATTAAATCTGACACAGGTTTAATGTGGCGCAGGGCTTCACAACGTGACACATCTCCCTAGATGCGTCACGTTGTAAATGGGCCGCAACTTTTACGCTGCCGCTGCGTCACAAAAGTGACGCAACGACGGTGCAAAAGTGACTTGTAAATCTGCCCCTTGGTATATAATTGCATACATGGCTCTTTAGGGACATACATTGCTTTGTTACTGAGCGTGCACATGCATCAGTACGTTTCTAAAACAGAAAACATTTTTTTTTTAAAGCACAAAACCCAGGGCAATGAATTATTGAAATGGAGGGGCCCATGTGGCCCCCACAGCCCTGCAGACCACCACCTCCCTGGGGCAATGAATTATAGAAGTGTGGAGGGGCCCATGCAGCACCCCAGCCCCTTGGACCACCACCTCTGTGGGGCAATCAACTCAGAAATGTGGGGGGCCTGCAGGCTATCCCACAGCCCCAGGGACCACCACCTCCCCGGGGCAATGAATTATTGAAATTTGGCGGAGCCTGAGTGCCCCCCTCACAACCTCGAGGATCAGTACCTCCCCAGGGCAATGAATTATAGAAGTGTGAGGGCCCGCGCCACCCTCCAGCCCTTAGGACAACCAACTTCCAGGGGTAATTAAATATAGAAATGCAGAAGGCCAGCGCCTCAGGGACCACCACCTCCCCAGGACAATAAATCATTAAAATGTGGGGAGCCCTGCACGCCCCCCCACAGCCCTGAGGACCACCACCTCCCCGAGGCAATGAATTATAGAAGGGTTGTGGGCAGGCTCTGTAGTTATAATTAGGGTTACCAGAGATAGGAATTCCTCTGATATTTTTGCCCCTTAAAAACATTGCCCCTGTTTGACGTATCTCCTGACCTATTCCTCCTTCTACATTGGTGGATGATGGAAATTTTTGTGATGATTGGGTATGGGACATTTGACCCCAATGCATTTTACATAGACTTTTGTATTGGACGTAGCGACAAAACAGCTGAATGGATTTACATGAAATTTGGCAGGATTAGACATCATGGTGCACATGTGATCGTTCTGGGTACTTTAAGTAAGCTTGGTAAGTATTTTTTAAGTTGGAAGGTAATTTAATTTAGTCATATCAGTTGTCGTGGTATGTTGCGGAAGTAGCACTGTACATTGCAATGACAAGTCATTAGGTGATTCGCTAATGATTACCTTGACAAAAGTTAAAGGCAGCCTTTTTGCAGTTCTCCAGCACACATAGAAATAGCAAATTGCCACTAGTGATTTTTCATGTGCAGGAAGGTGTCCTTTACTGCACATAAACAATTATTAAAAAAATGACAAGTTGCGCGGGGTACAAGATGTGAACATAAAGCCATGTTGAAGCATGCATATCTATCTGTATGTATACGTGGTCCCCTGTGGCCTTCCTGTGGCAAGAAATCTAATAAATTAGGTTGTGGGAAAAAAAATTACGAGTTGCAACTTCTATGTGTGTTTCATAAAGCAGCACACATAGAAGTTACAAATCACGATTACTGATAGTTTATGTGCAGGAAGGGACACCTTCCTGCACAGGAACAATCATTCCCCGCAACCCAGGCACCCTTGCACTATGATGCACTATGGTTCTTGTAAATATGGCGTATCCCTGTGTCTTCAGAATTGCCAAACGCGGCTTTAGTAAATTTGGCTTATCGCCTCACTCCACCATTCTCTTGGTAAATATGCCCCTTGGTTGCATGGCCTCATCGACAACAAAAATAGGCAGAAGTCGGTAAAACAAAGGGGGTGAAATCTGTCAATATTGTTGTTTCTCGAGAGGTCATATTTCCTACTGTTTTCTACAGGGTGGTCATGTGAACGACACTTTAGGACCTATTTCAACAATAAGTGCCTCTCAGGGAGTCCTAGCATTTTGCATTGTTATGTCCTGGAAAGGGCCAATGGCTCAACCGAAGCTCCACACACTAAAGTCAAGCCGCTATGTGTGCAATACTCAGCTCCTACATCTTGTTCAAATCCTGCACATCAATACATCAAAACAGATTAGAAACGTAAATAATTTTTTATAATTTGTCACTGAAGTTGATAGTGGGCATTATTTCTGCTCTTACTCACTGAGCAGGTAGTAAGTGTGACTACTGTTTTTTTATTTTAAATCATTGAAGAGATCCATCTTGAGTTGTGGACTACTGGGTCAAGCACCATATGCCTTATACAAAGAACCAACATCCCATTCTAGTCTAGTACCCCCATGGTGCCCAAAAGCAACACATGCACAAGAAACATCTAAATTCATCCACATCCCTTTCCAACACACCTCAAAAGAAAAGGAATCACAACACTCACAATCTCACTCTTGTACATCAGTGCCTCCGCTGCAATGTCCAGAACAGCTGACTCAGCATACCTCGTCAACCCAAACTGAATTCATCACTAAAACATAGTTAACATCCCTACCTTTCATGCTGTGAGTGAGCTCAAAATGCACAACAATCATCCAGAATTACAAATCTAAATTAGTTGGAGGCTGTACCCTCAGTACCCACTACTTTAGATGAGACCCTTGTGGTAATAAATAAAGGTATTTTGGGAATTTCAATCCCCTTTGAGTCTCTTGGTAAAGATCAGGATTTAAGTCTTCTAACAACCTGTCTTCTCCATACCACTTGAAATGGAGGGGCCCATGTGGCCCCCACAGCCCTGCAGACCACCACCTCCCTGGGGCAATGAATTATAGAAGTGTGGAGGGGCCCATGCAGCACCCCAGCCCCTTGGACCACCACCTCTGTGGGGCAATCAACTTAGAAATGTGGGGGGCCTGCAGGCTATCCCACAGCCCCAGGGACCACCACCTCCCCGGGGCAATGAATTATTGAAATTTGGCGGAGCCTGAGTGCCCCCCTCACAACCTCGAGGATCAGTACCTCCCCAGGGCAATGAATTATAGAAGTGTGAGGGCCCGCGCCACCCTCCAGCCCTTAGGACAACCAACTTCCAGGGGTAATTAAATATAGAAATGCAGAAGGCCAGCGCCTCAGGGACCACCACATCCCCAGGACAATAAATCATTAAAATGTGGGGAGCCCTGCACGCCCCCCCACAGCCCTGAGGACCACCACCTCCCCGAGGCAATGAATTATAGAAGGGTTGTGGGCAGGCTCTGTAGTTATAATTAGGGTTACCAGAGATAGGAATTCCTCTGATATTTTTGCCCCTTAAAAACATTGCCCCTGTTTGACGTATCTCCTGACCTATTCCTCCTTCTACATTGGTGGATGATGGAAATTTTTGTGATGATTGGGTATGGGACATTTGACCCCAATGCATTTTACATAGACTTTTGTATTGGACGTAGCGACAAAACAGCTGAATGGATTTACATGAAATTTGGCAGGATTAGACATCATGGTGCACATGTGATCGTTCTGGGTACTTTAAGTAAGCTTGGTAAGTATTTTTTAAGTTGGAAGGTAATTTAATTTAGTCATATCAGTTGTCGTGGTATGTTGCGGAAGTAGCACTGTACATTGCAATGACAAGTCATTAGGTGTTTCGCTAATGATTACCTTGACAAAAGTTAAAGGCAGCCTTTTTGCAGTTCTCCAGCACACATAGAAATAGCAAATTGCCACTAGTGATTTTTCATGTGCAGGAAGGTGTCCTTTACTGCACATAAACAATTATTAAAAAAATGACAAGTTGCGCGGGGTACAAGATGTGAACATAAAGCCATGTTGAAGCATGCATATCTATCTGTATGTATACGTGGTCCCCTGTGGCCTTCCTGTGGCAAGAAATCTAATAAATTAGGTTGTGGGAAAAAAAATTACGAGTTGCAACTTCTATGTGTGTTTCATAAAGCAGCACACATAGAAGTTACAAATCACGATTACTGATAGTTTATGTGCAGGAAGGGACACCTTCCTGCACAGGAACAATCATTCCCCGCAACCCAGGCACCCTTGCACTATGATGCATATGGTTCTTGTAAATATGGCGTATCCCTGTGTCTTCAGAATTGCCAAACGCGGCTTTAGTAAATTTGGCTTATCGCCTCACTCCACCATTCTCTTGTAAATATGCCCCTTGGTTGCATGGCCTCATCGACAACAAAAATAGGCAGAAGTCGGTAAAACAAAGGGGGTGAAATCTGTCAATATTGTTGTTTCTCGAGAGGTCATATTTCCTACTGTTTTCTACAGGGTGGTCATGTGAACGACACTTTAGGACCTATTTCAACAATAAGTGCCTCTCAGGGAGTCCTAGCATTTTGCATTGTTATGTCCTGGAAAGGGCCAATGGCTCAACCGAAGCTCCACACACTAAAGTCAAGCCGCTATGTGTGCAATACTCAGCTCCTACATCTTGTTCAAATCCTGCACATCAATACATCAAAACAGATTAGAAACGTAAATAATTTTTTATAATTTGTCACTGAAGTTGATAGTGGGCATTATTTCTGCTCTTACTCACTGAACAGGTAGTAAGTGTGACTACTGTTTTTTTATTTTAAATCATTGAAGAGATCCATTTTGAGTTGTGGACTACTGAGTCAAGCACCATATGCCTTATACAAAGAACCAACATCCCATTCTAGTCTAGTACCCCCATGGTGCCCAAAAGCAACACATGCACAAGCAACATCCAAATTCATCCACATCCCTTTCCAACACACCTCAAAAGAACAGGAATCACAACACTCACAATCTCACTCTTGTACATCAGTGCCTCGGCTGCATTGTCCAGAACAGCTGACTCAGCATACCTCGTCAACCCAAACTGAATTCATCACTAAAACATAGTTAACATCCCTACCTTTCATGCTGTGAGTGAGCTCAAAATGCACAACAATCATCCAGAATTACAAATCTAAATTAGTTGGAGGCTGTACCCTCAGTACCCACTACTTTAGATGAGACCCTTGTGGTAATAAATAAAGGTATTTTGGGAATTTCAGTCCCCTTTGAGTCTTTTGGTAAAGATCAGGATTTAAGTCTTCTAACAACCTGTCTTCTCCATACCACCTCATAATTCTTTAATGTATGTATTGACACATCAGTTTATCAATGTAAATTCTTTAGTATTGTGGTCATTTATTAATTTATTTAAAATAACTAAGGAACACATGTATGTTGCATTTTTTGTTCACAAATGGCCCGATTCACAGAATTGCACTGTTTGGGTGCAAACAAAAAGCATTTTCCTATGTACAAAACCCTATTTCTCAATTCTGTAACTCATTACTGAATTGCAAAATGGGTTAGCGATTCTTTATTAGAAAGGGGCGTGTAAAGGGCACTCCTTCATAATTTCGACACGCAGTCCTGAGTACAAATGTTTTGCGACATAACTGAGGTTGCAAAACATTTGCTTTTTAACACCAATTTATGTTTGGTGCTAACGCATTCGCAAATGGGAAGAGGGCCCTAAGGGACACCTTCCCCTTTGTAAATGCATAAAAAAATGCTTTTTTAAGAGCAGACAGTGGTCCAACGGACCACTGCCTACTCTTAAAAAATGAAAAGAAAACTGTTAATTTTTATTTTCTTAAACGCATCCAATTTTCCTTTAAGAAAAATGGGCTGCATTTCTTTTGAAAGTTGCTTTATTTAAAAGAAAACACAGACAAGGTGGTCTGCTGTCACCTGTGGGTTGCAAATTGTTACCTACCTCATGAATATTAATGAGGTAGGTCAATTGCGATCCACTAGAAATCACTAACAGTGTAAAACACACTCATAAACATAGCTGTTTGCAACTTTCAAATAAAAAGTTTGCTATTAGGAAATTGCAAATCCAAAGCTACGTGCATGTAGCCCTAACTCTCTAACAAGTCGATCGACTTGTGGACATCTAATATAATAGCTAGGTGTTAGTAGACATGTGATGAGTGAGAAAGACATTTTAGGTTTATGTAAATGGCATATTCTGGATCATTCTGGTATATGCTATCACAAGCTTACTACATCCAATAAAGGAGAACCCCATGCCTTTATAAAATGTACATATGAGTTGCTGGTAGGTCCAGTGTTTCAATATAATAGGGTTGATAAGTACTAATTATAGGGAATACTAATGGTCATATCAATTAAAAAAATTATTTCAGCTCAGCCGGAGCATTAATTGAAGACTTAGCTACAATATCTTTTTGGATTTTGATTTAGTGGGAGAAATGACAAAATCATGTTCGTTAGTCTTGTTTCTTTGTAGCCATATTTGCGTACGCAAAATATGTCTGATTAAACTACCCCAGGTAAAATATTACCACAGAAGCAGCCATCCTTTTAGCTGACATCAATGTTAACAATTTGGACTTTCAAATACTCATATTATCAAATTGTTTTAATTTTCTCCAGCTGCAAGTACCTGTCAATCCCGATCTGAAATGTTCAATTTTTAGGCTCTATTTAAAATTGTAGCTAGACTGTGCTGTGTGACATATTCACTTAGAACATCTAGGCCATGTTGCAAATACAAAGAAATAAAATCACAAAATAAAATGATGGACAGAGTGTTGAAACTTTTCAAACACTCACCCCCAGTTACAGATCTGGTTTTAAATCCATCGTTATTTTGCTTGCCATGTCACCCCAGTTTGGACCCAGCCATATGTAAATCAGTCTTGACCCTGCCCCCAATGGGAACAGTCAAGCTGAACTGCTAAGCCAAGTCGTCCCTGGACCAGAAACAGGCATCCTGGGACGTGTTTTGAGGTATTACCCTTCATCAGCGAGGCTAGCTTGAATCCAGTGGCGCAGAATGCAAGGGACCCACGTCTGGGCATTCCCTTAGCCACTTAGAGAGCACATAGCAACAACACGAAATAAAATGATCGACGGAGTGTTGAAACTTTTCAAACACTCATCCCCAGCCACAGATCTGGGTTTAATCCATTGTTATTTTACTCATCATGTCATCCCAGCATGGACCCAGCTATGTGCAAATCAGTCTTGACCCTGCTACCCATGGGAACACTCCAACTCGAACTGCCAAGCCAGGTTCTCCATGGACCGAACAAAACCATCCTGGGACCAGTTTCATGTTATCACCCCCTCATCAGCCAGGCGAGCTTAAATGCAGTGGCACAGTAAGCAAGGGACTCACAGCAAGCAAGGGACTCACATTTGTGCATTACCATAGCCACTTAGGGTGCACATAGCAACATTACAAAATAAAATGATAGACAGAGTGCTGAAACTTTTCAAATGCTCACCCCCCAGTCACAGATCTGGGTTTAATCCATCGTTATTTTGCTTACCACATCACCCCAGTTAGAACCCATACATATGCAAATCAGCCTTAACCCTGCTCCCCATGGGAACAGTTCAGCCCAAACTGCGAAGCCAGGTCCTCTTCCCCCTCGTCAGCCAGGCTAGCTTAAATACAGAGGTGCAGCGAGTACCTGGTCATAATCTCAGCCACTTAGGGCGCATATAGCAACATCACAAAATAAAGTGATGGATGGAGAGTTTGAACTTTTCAAGCACTCTCCCCCAGTCACAGATCTGGGTTCAATCCATTGTTATTTTGCTCGCCATGTCACCCCAGTATGTACACAGTCGTATGCAAATCAGTCTTGACCCTGTTCCCCAGGGGAACAGTCGAGCCCGAACTGCCAAACCAGGCGCTCACTGGACCCTCCTCTTGTTGTGCTTGCTAGGTTCGCCACTGTCTTGTAAATATGCCCTTCCTTTTACAACCCCATTGCAAGTGGTTTGCTAGCAACGGTGCTGTAATACTTCATACAGGGCGGTATTAGTGACATGACTGGACCATTACAAGTTTCAGTCCAGAATGGAAATTAATATGCAGGAGGTTGTAATACCGCATCTTTATCCACATGTTTTTCAGGATGATCAGGCCCTCTTCTGTGCATATTTCCCACATTATTTTAGCAGGCAGATGTGTATTTCGAAACACAGGGTCAATTATAATCCAGTTTCAGCTAAAAACAAGGGGGCATATCTACAAGGCGGCAATATAAAATGATCGCCGCTTTTTCGGACAAATAAAATTATCGCCGAAAAGCGGCGATAATTTTATCGCTATATTAGCAAGCTCACGCTATCGCGTGAAACCTTGCCTTAGCGCCTGAATTCCTAACGCCCATCTTTGCATCTCTAATGAGATGCAAAGTGGGCGTTCCTCCCCAGGATAACGGGAGAAATGTCGCTAAGCGACATTTCTCCTATTATCAAGCCTCACGCAAAGCAGCATAGCGACAATAAAAGTAGCGATAACCTCTGTTATCGCTACTTTCCTTATGCCTGCTTTGAAACTGACTTAGCCATGATATCCTATGGAAGGTGGATATCATGGCTGAGTATGTGAGGCCCTATCAGCAAACTATCGCCAAACTTCGTGGGATTATCGCTGGGTTTCCAGCGATAATCTCACGTTTGGCAGTTAGCGCTAGGATTTTTATCGCTTTTGAGATAAGCGTTGCTAATAGCACGCTATCTCAGCGATATAAATCCACGCTAGCCGGCGATAATTATCCTAGCGCTAAGTGCGCTTAGCGATAATTATCGCCGGTCGCTGCTGATATGCCCCTCGAGTTTTTAGCTGAATGAGAATATTCGCTTGCCTTGGGACCGATTCGAGCAGATGCAACTGGTGGTAAAATAGGCATGTAGCATCTAAAGCTCTCACGTCTGTGATAAAATGTAATTACCATCCTAGTTACATGTCTATAAGTGGATCAGCACATATACTGCTCGCGTGGACTCAGTACGCCCTACCTTAGCTTGTCTTGTATGTTTTTACGACTTGCACTCCCACACTTGCCTAGTTTCAGCTAGGTGTAAACAACACGATTGTCGATATTCATAGGCGATGTTTCTTTTCTAAAGTGCTTTATGTGTCAAAAACTTTAAAGGCAACCAAATCTGCATTTAAAAGTGTGAAATCGCTTGCCTTTCTTTCTCCCTCACCTTCTCTCACACCTCCCGTCTGCCCTCCCACAGCTCACTGCTGGGCCCATTAAAACATTTATAGCAGCAGCAGATGGCTTGGCTGCTGTGTGCTATTGATTTTTAGTGTGGGTGTACGTGGGAGGCTGAGTTGTGCAGATAACTAAATCTGTATGTAAATGTTTGTGATTTACCATGCTGCATTGTTGTTTTACCTTTCAAAACCCGGTGCGTTTGTGCATGTAATTATTTAGGAGAATGGAAACACTTTCCTAAATGTCTGCACTTAAAAGTAAGAATTCTGATCACTAATGTGCTAATCTAAAGTGTGGGTATTTTTTTTAACAAAGAAACGAATGTATCAAATTAAATGAATACTCTAAAAAGATGCAATAGGCGGCATGTTTTAATAACCTTTTCCTCATCTCGATTAATTTTTAATCGGATTTATTGTTTTACACCAAATTAGATTAAGTGACACATTTTAATATTTTGATTGTATGATACAATTGAGTCAAATTCTTTGTGAACTAGGAACGTGAAGATTTTCTAATGATCTAATTTAGGGGTATATTCACAAGAACGCGTGATAACTACCCCATGAGTAGCGTAACGCAACTTTCAATATCGCAACCCATCGCAGGAAATTAAACCCGTGACAACGTGGGATTCACAACAAGGCGGTAGCATGCGATAGTCTGCCGAAACTGCGGACAATGTCTGCGATAAAACCACCTCGATGGAGATAAAAACACAAAACCACAACACCAAAAAACCTGCGATGGGCCAAAGTGCGATGAGGAAATCAACGATAAGCAGCGCCAGGCCTGCAACACACACCTGGCAGGTGGGAAAAAAAATCCATAAAAGCAGAAAAAACACCCACACACAAACTGACCTACACCCAAGCACCAAGGAGGCAGCCGGAGCAGGCGCAGAGGACGAGCGCAACCCCACAAGCACCCCGGACGGCCAGCGTGGGACCACGGGGACAGGGAAGGGCAAGGACAAGAAGACGAGGAAGACGAAGTTCAGTCTGCAGGCGAACAGGATCATAGTCACGGAGGTGATGGAACCCCATCAACTCTTCGTCACTTCCAACGTGTCACTGGGCACTAAAACTGCAATATAGCGGGACATTGTCGACAAGGTGAATGCCGTCGGAGAGCACAAGCGGACAATGGACGAGGTCAAGAGGCGATGGAATGACATCAAGCGGAAGACCAAGGAGAAACTCTCCGCCAACCAGAATGCAGCAATGCAGACTGGAGGTGGGGGCCAAGTGCCACAGCTGGAGCTGGACGACATGGAGGAGCTGGTGTCGCCAGTCATCAGAGTGGAGACTGTGGCCGGAGTCGGGGGACCGGACACTGCTCAACAGGACACAACACAACCGCAACAGGGTGAGTGACCACCAGGTACTGGGGGGATGGGTGGAGATGGCCATGATGGCACCCATGCACAATCAAGCAGAGCACAGTGCACATCCACAATGACTCAGGGTCATCGCCCAGATCTACAGACTGTCACAAGGTACAATGCCATGCTGTCTGAATGTCAACCTGTACCATGCGTCTACACACATGTGGACACATAGTAATACACCATCTCCCCTTCACATCACAGGGGCACCGTCAACACCTCCTGAAGAGCAGTCCCAGCCACTGTTTATGGATAACGAGGAGGACTACGCCAGCATTGACACCCAAATCATCTAAGACATCATTGACCTCCTCCGACACTCACCTCCAGGCTCAGGGCAGCCCAGCTACATCGATGAGACCCCACCCACCACCCAAACCACCTAGCAGGAGGCACCCACAGCCCCGGCACCCTCCCAAGACCTCCAGGAACAACACATGGCCTTCCAACGCCTTGTGCTGGAGGGCCAGATGGAGATGGCTGAGCAGGTGCGGGTTGGCTTCAGCATCATGGCTGCCATACTGGACGCCACCCTTGGGTGTCTATGTCCGCCCCATGGTCTCCAACAAGCTCTGACTGACATCACTGGAGTCATGATGCGGAGAGTAGAACAGCTGTCCACTCATAGTGGCTCCAGCGATACCAGCTGTGAGCTGATAAACATACGGAGGCTCATGGAGGACATGGTGCGGATGGAAGCGGAACGGATGGCAGCCACCGCTGCACATCATCGAAATGTCGCTGGGATCTATCATGCCCTACAGACCTCCACCATGGCATTGCCGCCACAATGTGTGGCACCGATGAATGCTGCTGCCCCCACGCCATCCAAACCCCCGCGCCCTGGTGTGTCAGTGCCTCTGAGTGTGGCAGGCGTATCCACTCAGGCCCCTGATGTGTCAGTGACGCACAGTGCAGCAGCTGGTTCTGCAACACCCACAGGTGGGGCAGGGCACACACCCGGGGACGAGGATGTGGATGGGACTGTGGTCAGAAGGACCAGGCACTAGCATTCATTACCACCACCTGGCCTGTGTCTGCTTGGTCCCGCACATGGCCTCATGACCTTCCACTGACCAACGATACACTCCACTGCACTCACCTTGGACAGCGACATGGACTGCCACTTACGGATTGGTGACCGGACCCTTCCCGTCAGCAGGACTTGTCATCCCCAGATGGACTCTGGCTGGCCCTTCACGGGCACAAAGTGTGTAGTGTGCTGGGCATTACCCTGAACAACTCCGGCTGCATAACTGCACTGGATGTGCAATAAACATCCATTGACGCACTGCTTTGTCATGTCCATCATCAGTCAAGTATGCATGTGTGGATGAACTTAGGGACAGTGATTTCCCTTGCGTCAATGATGGTCTTCCTGCGGGATGCCAGTCAGAGGGTGCTACATTGCATTTTGTGTACCGGGTCCCGTGGACACTACAACTGAGACACACGCATCACTCACTTCCCTGTCTGGACATGGACTGAACCACGCCCAGAGCCAACGTGTCATTGTGGCAAGTCCTGCGCTGGTCCGGTGATCGGCAGACCAGACCACTCCGTTACGCTCCGAGGGGGGTCCCTCATTGCTCCCCGTCGCAGGCAAACTCGCTTGTGGTGTGCAGGTCACTGGTCTAGTTATCAGCACTTCACAGCCTCTCCCTGAGGGCAGATTTGCACGCACACCACACCCATCCAGCACAGGCGTCACAGGCCATGTGACTCCACCAACATAAGGGGCCGGTGACGTCACATTCTCCTCTGCCGGTGGTGACTGGATAACGGACGCCACGGTTCCCAATCATGAAGGGCACAAGAGTTTTGTTGCGCACACGGTTAGTGGCAACCCAGGCCTGTATACGGCATGAACCGACCACCACGTGGTGCTGACTGGGGTTGCACAGGGTTAGTCGCACCCGGCGCATTGCGGCAGGCACAGGCACCCCGCCACGGGACGGTGACTTTGGGTGCACTGAGTCAGTGGCACCTTAAGCTGCTGAACGGGTGGGCACCCTGCGATGATGCCCTGTCCGGGCGGTCCGAGCAAATCAGGTTTTGTGTTCCCTGCTGGGCCGCAGTGTACGCCTTAGCCAGCGTGCAGCATGGGCCTACCGCCACGGGGCCTCCCTTCCGGGTCACAGACTTAGTGGCACCCATTGGGCTGATAGGGTGTGCAAAAGCCACACAATTGATGTATGTAATGCTGAACTAATCAAAACTGAGCGGGTGTGCAGCCTGCGATGTTGCCGGGTGCACTGCTATGTCCTCAGCCATGGAGTATTCCACACCCAGCAACACACGTGAGACCTGGTGGCCTGCGGAGCGTGGCTGCATGGTGTGGAGGGTGCCATGTTCACGTGCCCCGGGCTTCTGGCTTACAGCAGCACGTGGTGGGACATCCAAACTACACGTCGGTGGCGGAAGGTGAGCAGTGAGGCCTGGGTGTGCATGGGCGAGCATACTCCGTGGGCGGCGGGTGCCTTTGTGATGCCTCTGCCTGGGTGTGCATGGGCGGGCAGGCGCTGTTGTCTTGTGCGAGTGTGTGTACTGTGCCAGTCATGTATCTGGACTCTGCTTCAGATGACGGCTCTGACTCAGATGTGTGACCTAATGGACTGCACTACATGCCGGCAAGTGGTTGGAAATACACTGGTGGCAGCAGGTGAGCAGTGTGGCCTGGGTACGCAGGGGCGACTCCCTCACTTCTCTCTCTCTCCCCCTCTCTTCTTCTCTCTCTCTCCCCCTCTCTTCTTCTTCTCTCTCTCTCTCCCTCTCTCTTCTTTTCTCTCTCTCTCTCCCCCTCTCTTAATTTCTCTCTCTCTCCCCCTCTCTTCTTTTCTCTCTCTCTCTCGCCCCCTCTTCTTCTCTCTCTCTCTCTCTCTCTCTACCCTCTCTTCTTTTCTCTCTCTCTTTCCCCCTCTCTTCATTTCTCTCTATGTCTCTTCTTTTCTCTCTCTCTCTCCCCAGCTCCTCTTCTCTCTCTTGCTCCCCTTCTCTTCTTTTCTCTCTCTCTCTCCCCCTCTTCTCTCTCTCTCTCTCCCTCTCTTCTTCTCTCTCTCTCCCTCTCTTCCTCGCTCTCTCTCCTTCGCTCTCTCTCTATCCTTTGATGTGCGCAGGATACACCTTCTCAGCATGTTTTTTGTCTTGCAGGCTGTGTCTTCATTTAATTTCGGTGTTCATTTTAATAACGTCTTATTTATTGCTTCGAAAGTGAATATGTGATGCTCATTTCTGTGATGACACACTCATTTCAACTGTTGTGATTGTACGACGTCATGCAGAATATTTTATACATGTTTTTGTGTAGCTGATGTGGCATGTCTTTGTGGGAGGGGGGGTGCCAGGGAGAGGTGGTCCGGGGGGTGGTATCGGTGGGTGTTGTGGCCCTCTTGTGTGTCCGGGCCGCATGATGTGTGGCTCCATGGCATCTGTTGCCCTTCCGATGTGGCCCTGGGCTGGTCTCCCTTTTGTGGTGCTGGCGCCGTCCGACTTAACACCAGGCCAGAGCAGGTGTAGCTTTCCTGGTGCTAACGTGCCCTATCACCTGATTTGTGTTTTTATCGCAGATCTGTCTGGTTGTTGAGAATGTTGAGGAGTGATGTGTTCGCGGCTTTTGGCACGGGAATGCCCACTCTGCATCTCATTAGCGATAATAGCAGGGGGCCTCTGTGGTGATGTTTTTCTTCGGTTGCTATCGCATGTAAACTGGTGATAAAGGCTGTTAGCACCAGCTTGTGAATGGGGTGGTAAATTTATCACGACTTTGGCTGCGATAAAGTGCTGTTAATTTGGCGATAGCTCCTTGTGAATATGGCCCTTAGTGTGCTGGATGTCATCACGCGCATGGACTCCTCCAGTGGATGGGCACAGGCAGGCACTCACTTCCATTTGTGGAGGCATGGTGAGGCCAGTCGTTTTCTATGGCAACAATTGCCTCTCTGTCCCAGGTGACTGCTTTGCACTAAATGAAGCTTTCAATTCATGAAAACAAAATAAATACATGAATAAATAAAAGAAAATGCTACTGGCTTTAATATCTTGGGCTATAAAGTGGGTGTGGCAGGTGCTCCCTTAACACAAGGTCTACGCCACGTTTTTGGCCTGATTGATGTCCTAAAATGTAGCAGAGCTGAAGCGTGGTGTGTTCCCACCCATGACAGTATTAAACAGTGGCGCCACTGGGGGTAGGGTGAGGTTGCGGTCAGGGAGCTGGTGGGACCGGTGCCCCATGTATACATGTTTATGCCCCTCCTTGCGCCCCACCACCATCAAAATACTCCTTCTCTTTGCTGTCAAGTTCACAATCAACCATTGGGTGAAGCGGTAGCGGCGTATACATGAATCAGAATCCAGTACTGAGTCGGATGACGGAGAGCCGAAAGACAAAGAAAAAGAAAACCCTAAAAGGGGGGAAACAGAGCCGAGTTTAACTTTGGTCCCCAGAAGTAATTCCCTGAGGAGAAGGTTACAGATTTCTGATACCAGTTCAGACTCAGAGACAGAACAAAGAGCATACTCTTCCAAGAAAGAACAAGGGAAGAATAAAGAAAAGGACAGTGGAGAGACGATAAAAGAAATCCATGAGAAGGAAGTGTCAGATGAAAGACTGAGAGAAATTCCACCGGAAACAACACCATTAGATGGACAGGTGCCAGATACAGAGAGAGAGGGAATGATTATTGCGGAAGACCCCCGAGGAGGTGTAGGGAACTCCAACATCCAGTTGGAAGCAGGGACAAGTAGTCAGCAGGAAGATTGCGTGTTGGAGATTCGAGGAGGGACAGAAGTAGGGAAAACAAAAGAAGTGGTGGGAAAAGAAACTGTTGAGAGTAAAAAGCAAGTCGAAACAGAGTCTGAGGAAAGCGAAGATGAAATACCAGAAGGCCGAGTTCTTAGAAAGAGAGCTTGGAGGACTGAAAAGAATGATAAAGGGAGTAAATTGAAAAGAGCGGCAAAGGGCGAGGTGTGGCTGAATAAAATAAAAAGGCTGAGATATCGACTAACACGTGTAAATTCGCCAAGGGCTGAACAGGTGAATGAAGTGACGAGTCAAGAAAAATCAAAAGGAGAAGAGCCAACAGTGGTTAAAGAAAGCAAAAGAACAAGGAAACCTAACCAGAAGTATAAATCACCGGAATGAACATATGTGGCACTGCCTGAAGTAAGAGAAGAGGTGGATAGCCAAGGAAATCCAGAGGTGGTTGTACCGGAAGTGGTTGAGGAAGACGAAGAATCGGAAATCCTGAGAGTTATCTTGTCCAATATTGGAGAAGAAGCGGATGTACAGGACAATCTGTCTGCTGAAAATGAAGGGAAAGTAAAAGATGATGAGATGCCAAACTGAATGAGACAAGAACATTACTGATGGAAGGACAATAAAATACTGTAAAAGGCAAAAACTGGTAGAACCACGTAGGTGCTTAGAGCCTTGGGTTAGAAACTAGTTGTGAAGTAAAAGAGGCTAAGTCAAAAGACACGGCTCATTTTAGCTAAGATGGCAAACATAGAAAGTAGCAAAAGTAGATGTACCTTCTTTAGAAGAGGGTGCAAAATGCGTTGTTGTTGTACAGGATTATTATTGCTTCTCTGGTTTATTCTTGCTCTACTAATTTCATTTAAAGTTACTATAGATACATTAGAAGGACATGGTGATAACATAACTAATATAGGGAAGATTCAAAAGGTAGTTCCGACTAGAATAGATAGAAATTATTTGCATAAAGACAGGTTTATAACAGATTTTTCTAACAATGTGTTTTCAAAATTATTATATGAATATGTAAAAACAATGGACGTAAAGGATTGCTATGTGTTCATGCAGTTACCAGCATCTGTATCTGAAGGAGTGACTTATCATCACCTTCCAGTAACATATGGAATAACATGTAGTGTAATAGCTAGTTTATTTTATCAAACAGGTAAATTAGAGTATTATTTTTCAGATGTAGATACTAGATTTTCACAAGTACCGGCAATTAACAAACTAAACAAGGTAAACCCTGGAAAGGTATTAGGTGAATTTTTCCTAGAAACTAAAGAACTAACATTAGAATACATATTTAGAAATAACTTGACTTGCAGTTTAAAGAAAGAGGAGAAGACATTTTTAGATATGGTTGAAGAAAGGAGATTGCAAATGCAAAGAAAGGCTTCAGAAGGGAAAGTGGAGAAAACAGTTTGGGATGTAGAAATGGAGAAACACTTGAAAGGAGAAACAAGTCCAACTATGGCTTTAGATTGGCTCAGAAAGGGAAATTGTGTACAAGAAGGAATCAAACGGCGTATGATAATTATTTTGTAGGGAATAGTGAGTGCCATGATACATACCGAATCACGGGAGGATGGGGATTTAAAGGTGGAAGAGATCCAGTCTTTCCAGGACTGCATTTCATTTGTGGGAACAGGGTATATTATCGTTTGCCAGATCATTGGTATGGCACATGTTATGTTGGCCTGGTTTTCCAAGGATTTTTCATATGGATAGAGGAGAAGATGGTGTTCATAGTTTAGGTAGTTATTTAGCACGTAGTAAGAGAGAATCTTGGACTGACATTGTGGGTATCTATGAAAGAAAACAAAATTAGAAGACTTTCAACAGTAGTGGATCGCTTGTCAACAAGCACCGCTGGAGGATTCTTATTGGTAAATACTGAAATGGTTGCCAAGCGTGCTATGGTAATGCAAAATCGACTTGCCCTTGATATTTTATTGGCAAAAGAGGGTGGAGTCTGTGGAATGCTGAAAGTTCAACATTGTTGCACTTACATTCCTGACGAAAGTAGAGATTTGAAAATTTATATTAATAATATTACAGAATTAAATGACAAAATTGTACCACTGGAGGTTGAAGGTGTGTGGGAAAAGATTGGTAAGAAAATATCAGCTATTAAAGACTTTGTAGTAAAATTAGGTAGTACATTTATAGGTAAGATATTATTTCCTTTAACGTGTGATTTTCTTAGTATTAATAATTAGATTAGGATGTATTTGTCATAGAAAAGATAAAAATCTGAAAAGAATAAAAAGAGAAAACTTATGGAGAAGGGATAAGAAACAAGAAAGAGAATTTGAAGAAATAGAACTAGAAGAGATCAAGGAAAGTATGTATAAAACAGCAAAAAGAGAAGAAACAGGGGAAACTGAAATATGAATGAAACAAGAAATCAATTTAAAATTCCGTAAAAGGGATACAACATTTTTGTTGGTGTGGTGATATAATCACCAAAGGGGGGATTGCTGGAGCGGGTAGTACAAAATGATGTATACCCCCCCCATTCTGCATCTTTATATTAATCTGAATAATTAACTAATAGTAATCTTATTAATTGGTTTACAGTGAAAGACTTATCAATCATACTAACAAAGAATTACACGTGGGAATTGCACTTTGCATGGCTAAACTAATTGTAAACTAACCTATGTACGCATACTGATAGTAGAAAATTAGAATATTGCATGATATATGATGCTTTTGTGATGTAATTGTGATTTGTGCTTTATTAAGTGAGTATAAACGCTTTGAGTGTTGCTTTCTGCTAGATAAATACTTACACATAAGGGTATTAGCGAGGGATTAACATTTTATTTGCCATTTCTATGTTTTAATTACGTTTTTGTGTTTTTTTTTACTTAAGTTGCCCATTTCGGCCTAGTTAAAATGGCTGAACGAGACGTTGAACGTGACTGCTCCTGACAACACGAGGTTCTGGGTGAAGTGCGCAGGCGTCACCGCCAGCAGCAGTGGCCTGGTCCTGACCCTAGGAGTTGAAGCCCTAGTCAAGGTTACTCCGGGAACTTTGCCAACGACAAGACAATAGACAATTTAAAAACCGGAACCACACAAGTGCGATGACTTCATTATGCAGACTCTATGAGAACTTTACCCCTCGACCCCAAGATGACCAATCAGAACTTTCTAAAACCCCAATCTTGATACTTTTTGACAATTGTTTCATTATAAAAGTAGGTAGGGAATTGAACAAATTATTCCGCTCTTCTTTGACGAACTTGATTTCCTGACGTTATGCTGACAAAGAGGACGGTGACACTGCTGGACAGCTGTTATCCTGAGTCTTTGAGAGACTGAATTCCGCATAACTTTGATGAAATAAAGATTTATTTCCTCAAATTGACTGACTTAGAGGATGACTATTAACCAGATTAGGTAAATATGATGTTCTGCGATGCTGATGACGATTTCTAATAACTTGCAATTTTCTTAGATAAATGATATCTGATTTAATTGACAAATGTGTTGTGTCGATTATTTAAAGAAGAGAATTCAGTTTAGTGCGTAAAGTATAGATAAATGAATTAATCACTAAAACCATAGTTAACAACTAAATGATTCATCTCCTTGTGAGAGGAATATCTTAGGGTTCAAGTCAACGTATTTAGAGTAAGGTAAAGATATTCCTTTCATGTCAGCGTTTGGAAGCTTATTCCTCTAGGGAAGCAGATCAACTGAGTGTGAGTGTTGGTGTTATGGGCCCCACCAATGAATGTATTTGAGTGAATTTGCTGTTGAGGTATTTGGTCTGTGACGAAGGGGTAATTTGATGTTCCACGCTGCAACATAAGCAGGCCCAGGCAGACGAATCACAGAGCTATCAATATACTCTGCCTTTTCAATACTTACTCAGGGTACTAGGTAAACTGGGACAAATCGTTACTTTTTAGCTTGACCGGTGAGGTCTCTCAGCTCACATTGGACTGTCGGGATTTGATACGCCTGGACCAATTTAAATACCTGCGGATCTGGATCACCAAATCGGAGGCGGAGTTTCTGAATTTAAATATACAAGCCCAGTTATTGAGGCTCCTCGAGGACATCATGCACTGGCGTAAGTTGCCCATATCCCTCATGGGCATGGCCGTGCTATTCAAAATGATGGCCCTCCCGAGGCTGCTATATGTGCTGCAGAACACCCCTACTGCATACCGGAGGAATTCTTCCGTACTATTGAGGGAGAGCTGCTCAACCTCCTATGGAAAGGCGGCACCCCGCGTATTGTGCTGTATAAGCTGCAATGGGGGGTATAAAAGGGCGGCCTGGCCGCCTCTGATATACGGAACTACTACAGAGCGGCTCAACTTATCAACATTAACGGATGGGTGTTCTCACCCTCTCTGAGCCCGCCTACCGGGCTGACAGGCATGCAATGGGGGCTGGAGGGTATGCCTCAATTCTATACCAGAACTACTGAGTAAAATCATTACAATACACACAGAGTCTGTGGTACGGGCCTGGCGCTCTGTTACTAAGGTGCTGGGATGGGACTAGCGGCTGGTCCAGCAGACCCCGCTCTGGCACAGTGATGCCCTGAGTGAAGTGGGAGGTCTTCGGGGCTTTGGTAGTTGGAGTTTAATTGGCATTGAGAACCTCAAGGACATATGGAGAAGGGGAACCATGCTGACCTGTGAAGAAATACAGAATGAGTACCACATGGCAGACAAAGCCGTTATCTACAATTGAGGCACCCGCTGCTTCGCCACATGACCTTGCCTGAATACTCCCCACTAGAGGACCGATTGTTGCTGGACCATATGCTAGATAAGGCAATCTCCCTCACATATCGGAAAATAATGAACAACCTCCCAGATCCACTGGGCCCACTTAGAGAGGCGTGGGAGACTGATGTGGGTATTCTAGAGCCTGACGACTGGCAAGAGGCAATTGAATGTCCCAGGGAGGTGGCAATTCAAGCGAGGTCCAGACTAATCCAGATCCGAGTGCTACATCGGGTGTACGCTCCCAGGACGCTCCAATGTAGGCTGGGTAGATGTGATATGCATTTGTGTGTCAGGGGTTGTGGGGAGACGGGCACGTTCTTCCACATTATCTGGGAATGCCCGAAAATTCAACAATTCTGGGCTGGAACAACGGGAGTGATGTCTGAGGTAATAGGTGGGCAGGTGCAACTTGACGCAAGGTGGCACTTACTGGGGGTCACGGGGAAGGACAGGTGGCCCACACACACCAGGACCTGGCTCCTACTGGCAGCATGATAGCCAAACGAAACATTGCAAGACTTTGGGGGGTGACCAATACACTGAGGCTGACCGACCAGGAAAAAGACCTGGACTGTCTAGCAGAGAAAACAATATACGAAAGTAGGGGTTGTCCCAAACAATAGGAAACAATTTGGAGCTCGTGGGAGGCATATCGGGCTTTGAGGGGATGGAGGGCGGGAAGGTGGACCGAGCACGGTTGGAGGGACTGTGGGAGGATTTAGGTAATGTACCCAGGCTATGAAGCGACGTGATGCAAAATATCTATGCCCCTCGGGTAATTGTCCAAAATGGTCTTGCTTATTATTGATTGTACTGATGGATTGCAGTGTTGTTCTAATAAAAATAAGTTTACAAAAAAAAATGAGCTAGCCGATGCATATCTTCCATACGTTGGACCCGCTAGGCCACCCTGTGTAATCCTTCGTCAGTTTCCTCATCCTTGTTGCTTGCTAGAACATACTCACACGGCAGCCGGGGATGGTGCGGCCACATCAGTTAACAACAGCTGAAGAGGCGCACCGGAATGACATTCCACGCAATCTAAGCTTTAAAACTAAGCCATCCCTCTCACTTCAAATCTACAGACTTGTAGAGGAGGGTGGGTCTTGGGAAGCGCAAGGATCACGTGAGTCAATGCCTATGTTGTGTCTATTGCCATATAACTTTGTAAATACAAGTCTCCCTTTTGGCAAAGGAAATGCTATACCTGGTCTATTATATTACCTTTACTCACTGGTACTATTTGGTCTGTGCCAGTTTTTTCCGCAGCTAAGTCACGGACCTCCACCATACCTAAGGGGTCTGTCTTCTCTGACATTTGGGTAAATCATCTTAAACTCTTTTTCTCGTGCTCCCTAGAGTACTTTTACTTGTGTTTCCCCCAGGAGTAGTTTTACCTTTACTTTTTTTTACCCTTGTTTGTATAAACTTATAATTAGTGTCCATCACAATAGCTAATTATTCACGTTCCTAGGCAACAGATTGTCACGGGCAGATAGTTGGTATGTTGCAACGAGTTAGGTCTGTGTTCTTTTTCAAAGAAATGCTTGATATGTAACTGTGCCTCCCCACATGGAGAGGGCTATATTTGATTTGTTTTGAACTGAACTGTGCCAGTTTATACCGTGGTCTGACAGCAGTTCCCTCATGGCCACCATTTCTTCTGTCTTCCTTTCTCACAGGTGGAGTCAACCCCGCTGATGTAGGTGCAGTATTTATGGTTTTTAGTGGATACAAAATTCTAACACACAATAGCTATTAAAGTACATTACAACCAAATATAGCTTCACTGCTTTTAATGCATCAAGGGAACCATTATCTGATTAAAAATTCACTTGGTTCCATTAGGCTCTTTTATATCACCTATATATCACTTCACACACCACTCTATCCTTAGCCCCTCACTTGCACTCATCAAACGGCGTATCTGGATCAAAAGATCTCCGCTAAAGAGCCAAAAGGCCCGTCAGGCATTGCAGGGCCGGCCTGACGAGGAGCGCCCATAAATGAAGGATAACATTACACCTGGTGTTTGAGGGCACTTTGATCTGACCACGTGGACCCCCTCTGATCTGTATGGCCAGATCATTCACTCCACTTGAATAGGGTCAAATGGTCCCTTTCATGAGTAACAACTACCCCATGTGCTTTTGTACTCCCTTCCAGCCATCTGAGTCCATCCCAGTGTCTCCATCCGAGGATCGTGGAGATCGGACTCTTGTATAAATGTTTTATTGATTTGCTGCATCTCGTTTTATCAGACCAGACTTCACACTGGTCATCTTTTGGTGGGGGCGAGGGGCAAACCCTCAAGAGTGCTTGATATCCATCAGGGTTGCGATGTTACTCCCTCCCAGGATGTTTCAGCTAGGCTAATACTTCCTTTTCCTCATGTATTTGTCGACTAGTACAAATCACTGTCACTCAACAAGTAAAGGGGCATATCAGCAAGCGACGGCGATAATTATCGCTCAGCGCTCTTAGCATGAGGATAATTATCGCCGGCTAGTGTGGATTTTTATCGCTGAGATAGCGTGCTATTAGCAACGCTTATCTCAAAAGCGATAAAAATCCTAGCGCTAACTGCCTAACGTGAGATTATCACTGGAAACCCAGCGATAATCTCACGAAATGTGGCGTTGATAATCCACTTTCCATAGGATATCATGGCTAAGTCAGTCCTGAAGCAGGCGTAAGGAAAGTAGCGATAACAGGGCTTAGCGCCACTTTTCCTGCCGCTATGCTTCATAGCGTGGGGCTTGATGATAGGAGAAATGTCACTTAGCGACATTTTTCCTGTCAGGTCAGGAATGCCCACTTTGCATCTCATTAGAGATGCAAAGCTGGGCGTTAAGAATAGGTGAGCTAATGCAAGGTTTCACGCGTTAGCGTGACCTTGCTAATTAGGCGATAAAATTATCGCCGCTTTTTGGCCGAAAACGGCCGCAAAAGCGGCGATAATTTTCTATCGCCGCCTTTCTATCGCCGCATTGTAAATATGCCCCATAATTAGGCCAGTTTCAATGATTCCCTTTGGTTTCATGGGCATCAGGCTCAATGTCCCAGAGTATTCCAACTTCAACCGGTGTCCATGTCCTCTTCGGTTGAGGGCCTCATTCCCTCACTGTCTGTCTTTCTGAGTCTGCAAAGCTCCCCCGCCTCACCATCATGAGCGTATCCTGGGGTCCACAGATGCTCCTGATCAAAACTGCTGTCTGCTTGCTAGTTCTATGGCCAAGGGTACTCCAGACCACTGTCACTGGGAGATTTCCCAAGTCTTTTCATTGTTCAGGATGAGCCGCAGGGTCACATCTGTGTCATTCTCTAGATGCGGGCCGCTGAACTGAGAGTACCTCACTGGCGCTGACTCTATCTCAGGTCTTAGGTGCTTGACTCTCAAAAGCATCCCTCAGTGCTCTCTTCTCCTGTGTACATTCCCTTCATTGAGTCACTCTCCCGAGGGGGCAGGGGTCAGTGGCTAGTAGAAGGACCTCCTGCAACTCCACCAGCAGCAGAGTGCCTTGGACATCCCATTCAAGCACTCTGCTGCTCTGGCGTCCTCTTGCTTAGATGATGCTGTGTGCCATTTTAGATGTAGAGCAGCCCACTGCAAGAAAGCTCTGTTCAGTGCTTCACAAGTTGCACAGCACCCAGGCCATTTTCCTCAGACTCCTGAGCAAAGATTTATTAAGATTTTGATGCAACTCTGATGCAAAATAATTTTTGGCATTTACTATGCTATAAAAGAACCTTTGTGTGGCTTTGCGTGGTTTAGTAAACTCAAACAAATACAAGGCAGGGCAGGGAAAGTAGTGGGGGGGTTAATCAAGGATGGCAGGTCTGTTTTTTTGTTTACCTTTTGGGACAGGGATACATAACAGAGGCCATGTTATGTTTCGCCTCCCCGTTACTCTTCTGCCACTGGGGGGCAGTTGAAAGCAGACACAGAGGGTTTTGAGTCCATACATAACATACAATTGAGGAAGGGTAAAAAGTGAATTACAGGGATGGATTCCACCTCAGGGTTCTGTAATTCACTGTTACCCATCTATAATTCTATATAATATTGTACCATAGTCCTGATTAGGCATATATTATTTACGTGACCGATTATCTCATATAATTGCTTTAATTTTTTCCCCATGCTTTGGTTTTGTCACAGTAGGACACTGAAGTAATTCTTGTTGACTGCTTGATTGGAGAGATGAGGATGTGTTCTATCTGAAAATGAAAGTCGTTGCATGTTGTTATATCCTGCATTTGGTATTTGTTGATACTATTTGATGAGCTACATGGACCATTTTCTATGTATATACTGCTATATTTGAATATGTATTATTATATCTACGCCAAGAAATAAAATAAAAAACGTATACATATTTATTTGAAGAAAGTACATCAGATGTACAATGCTGATAAGGGTTAGTGATTTTGTTAAAAAATAATACCTTGATGGTCTAAAGAGATTTTTCAGTAAAGCATTTTTGGGGTTCCTCTTGCCACACTGAAGTGTTTTGTTTTTTGATTCAGTGTGGCTATTGTGATTCATTTACCTATTAATACTATGCCTTAAATCTTATATTCCACTTCAGATAGCTCAGTTTATAATTTAATCTTCATGTTAAAAAGTTCAAGATTGCTTTTCATTTCTAAATACTTGCCTGTTTGTGTCAGTCATACAATTCTTAAATGCAGCCCTTTCACTTGACTCTGCTGGTATTCTTTTCAAACATGGCATTCTGAACCGAATCTCTGAAATAAATGGGAACAAATGGGAAAAGACTTGTAAAGTGGTCTTAGTCTCACAGAGTGCCAAGAGGCTAACTAGACTCACAAAACAAAGGAGGGCATTTCTGATAGACATTGAAAAGGAACTGAAGTGTTCTTTGTTATAAAGGATGATTGGTTTTCAGAGAGGTGACTACTGTGTTGTGAATTATATGTTTCAGTTTTATTCAGGCATTGTATTACCTCTAATGGTATGAAAAGCAAAGTAGGTTGCTTGAGTTGGACTTACAATATTTCCTGGTAATGATTTTCATGACAATGATCATGTTTTACAGGAGTGTGGTAATAGAGGATCCACCAATAGTTGCAGGTCCTCTCTCTCCGCATCCAGCAGTTTATCGCAGTGTACACAGTGGACGTCCTACCGGTGGATACACCTACGTCTACGTTATCAGGTCTGCCGAGATTTAGTGCTAACCCTACTAAAGAGGGCGGCAGTTCATGTGCCCCATTGACTGTGAGAGATCCTATAACATGTTTTATGGAGTTAGCGCCACAAAGGAGTGCAGTGAAAAGGTAACAAATGTTCATAAATAGTTGAGTATTTTGTGGCTACCGTAATGTAAAACACCCTTCAGCCAGATATGACATGAGAACTGAACACTCATATTGCTTCATGGGTATCGAGAATTCACCTGTTCCAATGTCCTATTTTTATATTTGAAGATAGGTCAAAGAAGGCTACTGTATATTAACTGTGCTTGAAATTATGTGGGTCAGAATATCAACTACAGAAATATTTTGCTACAAGAACACTAGTAAAATACCAACAACCAGGGAGGAGTGGCCTAGCGAGCCATCATGGTGGTTGCATAGTAGGCGAGCTCTGCTGAGCCCGCTGCCAAAATCCTTCATTTATCCTGCTTCGACGCTGTTTGCCGCTGTGGGAGCGCCGTGGGGGTGCGTGACCTGCTACGGTTCCTTTGTAGTGGGGCTACTGATCCGTCCCGGGCGTTTTCCAGCACGTCTGGTCGAGGTGTGCAGCTGATGGGCCCTGTGACGAACTTGAGGCGGTGTGGAGTGACTGGGCTAGGCACGCGGAAGATCGGAGACGGGCGCTGCCCTACACCGTGTCGCCGGCATCAGACCTCGGCAGCGGGTCCATTGATCCGTGTGGAAGAGGTGGATTGAGCGGTGCTGATTGGTGGCGGTGGAGGGGCGAGGTGACCGGGTGAGTCTGCGGAGCGTCCCCTCCCCCCGCTCTTCTGTGACACTCTACAGCCTTGGGCCCAGCAGGTCCTTTGCTCCGGTGGAGTCCCTGACCCGTTGCGGCTGGGGGTGTGTGCGTCCCCTGCTCCAGTGACCCTAGCCCCCCTCCGGTGGTCAGATCGGGCCATGCGGGGGGTAGAGTGCTGCCTCGTCTGAGCTGCATGCGGCGCTGTGCTGGCGTGCCGTTGTGGGGAGGGGGTGCGGTGGCCAGACAGGCCTGCAGAGAGTCCTCCCCCTGGGGCCCCATCGACATCTACAGGCCCCGAGCCTCGTGGGATCCGTGGTTCCTTGGGTGGACCTACAGGGTGTCCTTGTGAGTGCCCTTGTGCTGGGGGTGGCAGGCTCCGTGCTTGTCCCTGCAGTTCCCCCCCCTCTCCTAGCGTACGTCCGACAGTCATATCGGGCCGTGTGCGCAGTTGGGGGTCGGTGTGGTGCTGTCGGTGTCACCCTTGGCCTCGGGTGGCTCCAGTAGGGCTGAGACTTCTCCTCCCTGTTGTATGATCCAGCGGCCAGATCGGACCGCATGTGGAGTGAGTGCATGGAGCCTTTAAGACTCTCAGGGTGGCCCAGCCGGTACCCCACTATCTACAAACTGGTGGCCTATTTCTGTGTGGTGCTGACGTGCCCTTGCAGCATGAGGGTGCTCTGGTTGTGGCCCAATATTGGTGCTGTACATACGGTGGAGTTGAGGGGTCATCCGGGCTTAGAGTGTTAGCACTAGTATGACACGGGACAGGCTTACAGGGGGCTCGGCGAAGCAGAGCACTATGGAATGCTTCACGGGGCCTGCGGCCTCGACTGCGGGGCAGGTGGGTGCACAAGGAGGAGTCCTGGACAATGCTGCCCTCGTCGAGGCCATTACACAATCCCGCATGGCCCTGGAGACCAAAATAGGGGAAGTGGGTTACGAGGTTTTACTCCTTCGTCAAGATCTGCGTAACGCTACCGAACGCATCACGGACACGAAACACAGGGTCTCCGAAGTGGAGGACTCGGCCGGGATATTGCAGAAGAAGGTGGCATCTCTGGAGACCCTCACTAGGGGCCTGGCATCCTGTGTCGAGGATGCGGAAGGGCGGGCACAGAGAAGTAATCTGCGCTTTGTGGGGTTCCCGGAGGGCTGTGAAGGGGGGAGTATGGAGCAATTCTAGACCAAATGGCTCATTAGTTGGCTTCCCCCGGAGTGTGGATGCCTGCCGCGGGACTGGAGACATGCCGAGGTGGTGGCCACTCGCCTTCGCTCCCAAATCACTTCGCTGGTCCATATGGACCAGGGGGACTTCATGCCCCAACGGGCAACACAACACAATATTCAGCGGGCGCATATTGCCATAGACATGATTCGGAGGCTAGATATTCCAGCGGCACTCTTTTTGGCGGATAGGGATAGGGCCTTTGATTCACTTAGTTGGTCATATCTTTTTGAGCTCCTGGATAACTAGAATCCGGGTCCACGATTTTTGGCCTATTTAAAACTTCTTTATACGCAGCTCGCGGCGTCGGTCCGGGTTGCGGGAGCTACATCCTTCACTTTTCCGATTGGGCGCGGCACCAGGCAGGGGTGCCCGTTCTCGCCCTTTTTGTTCGTCCTCGCAATGGAGCCATTGGCAGCATGGGTGCGGATGGACGCGCAAGTGGCGGGCTTCGAATGGGCCTCGGTACTATCGGACCGTATCGCGCTCTACGCGGACGATGTTCTTTTCTTTTTGACTGATGTTGACAGGACGAGCCCTTGATTGCTGCATATCATGGAAATTTTCGGGGAGACTGCTGGCCTATTTATGAACGTGGGTAAGTCCGTGTTGTGGACACTAGGGCATCCGGTGGAACTGGGCACCTGGGCTTCTGCGGTTCAGGTCACCACAGTCGGCATGAAATACCTGGGTGTCTTCTTATCCGGCTCAGCAGGCGAGTCTTGGGACCGTAATGTGGTGCCGGTCTGGGTACGGGTGCGCAACTAACTGCGAACCTGGTCTCGTATGCCCCTTTCTCTTCCGGGTCGGTCGGCCCTCTTTAAAATGGTCTTGTTGCCGCGTTTCCTGTACCAGCTGCAAAATTATTCCCTGTTAAGCCTTCTGGGTTCCTCCAGGTTAACTTGGTTCTGGGACAGTTCCTTTGGGCTTGGAAGACGCCTAGGGTGGCGCTCTGGACTTGTTTTCAGTCCACGTATTGTGGCAGACTGGCCACTTCGGACGTCCAGTCCTATTATGTGGCCTCGCAACTCTTGATATTGAATTAGTGGTGGTATGGGGACCGCTCAGATCCGGCATATGCAGTGGAACGGTGCCGGATGGGATCCTATTCCTTACACACGATCCTGTATTCGGCCTCTATTCGCAGGACACTGCCTTCCGCTACGAGTGTGGTTTTTCCAGATGTGGAGGCAGGCCCTGCGCAGAATGGGGTGGAGGGGCAGGCTGACATGGGAGACTTCCCTGTGGTCTAATGGTGGGCTGCCGCAGCTTGCGGGTCTGGGGGGATTCCGGGATTAGGATAATATCGCAATCTCTTCCCTGGGGGATGTTATGCGGGGCACAGTTCTCAAATCTTTTCAGGATTTTCAACGGGAATATCAGATGCCGAAAACACAATTTTTAAAATACATGCAGTTCAGACATGCTATTCTCCCCAGTGTTGAAGGAGTTGGAGTCTTTTCCCGAGTTCAGCCCAGTTGAAGCCAAAGTATTTATGGGGGACCTGCACGACCATAAAATCTCTAAAATATACCAAACTCTGGTGACAAATAGCCTCACTACGCTAGATAAACTTAGGGGAAGGTGGGAAGATGACCTGGGTCCCTTGGATGAGGAGGACTGGACGGAAGCGCTTGTGTCCCCTCGTGGAGCGGTGATAGCCATGCGTCTCCGGATGATCCAATTTAACTATCTCCACCAAGTGTATTATATTCGCGTTCGGCTGTGGAGGACTGGCTTGATAGTGTCCCCGGTGTGCCTGCGCTGCGGCGAAGGGGATGGTACTCTATTTCCCACAATTTGGCAATGTACGGTGATAGAAAGGTTCTGGTGAAGAGTTTTGGCCTGCCTCGCGGAGGTTTTGGGGTGGGAACTCTCTTAGTCCCCAAAATTGGTGCTGTTACATGTGATGGAAGGAGTGGGGGGGAATATTTATAAGCGCCATTTGATGATGGTGGGCTTTACGCTGGCTAAACGGGACATTGCACGTCAGTGGAAGGCTGGGGCTCCACCTCCGCTTTCGGCGTTGAAAAACGGGTTGGACTTTAACATGGGTTTGGAGGTTCCCATCTTTCAGGCACCTTAGTGCCCGATGAAGCACTATAAGATCTGGAAGAAGTAGGCGGTGTATCGAGGCTTGGACCTAGAGCCCCCTGTTGTGCGGGATGTGGCACTTGAGGGATAACTTGGGCGGGAGTTGTGGTTCTGGGCTTGTTGGGTCCTGTGAACTGTGCTCTTTGTGTGCAGGGCGACTGTGTGCTAATATTGGTAGTGTGTAAAGACAGTGAGGGGGGTTTGTTTTCTTATAATTTCAGTTTTTGCATAACATTTATGTAAAATGTCAACGCAACATGTTTTCTGCGATATGTGGCAGGTTGTCTCTGGGTTACAGAGCTCTGCATTATTTGTGACAATTGACAAAATAAAACTTTGTTGTAAAAAAAAACAACAATCAAAATATGGTGGAGGTAAAGTATATACCAGTAAGTATACAGATTTACCATACTTAACTCCACGTCTAGTACGTTGAAGATGTATATGTTGCCAAGGTACACTTCTGTGGAATTAAGGACAGTAAACCTATACTTAACTATATATATTAACCTTGTATATATCCAGTTTCATACCTCTGCAACAATGCTATTTATCGCCACAGTCTTCAAGGTGACTCCACTTGAGCACTGTGGAAAGGAATGCATATATTTATCTGGAATTATTGGGATGGAGCATCAAGGGTTATAATTTGTAATGCATTAACTTGAAGCCCAAAAAAAATCCTCTTTCCAACAAGCACCACACTTATGGGCATATTTACAAAGAAGTGACGGAGCATAAGCTTACTTGGCTTAACGTCGTGCTCTGTCACTTCTGAAACGCAGGTCTGCGTTTCCCTCTGCGCTGGCGCTAAATTTAGCTGCCTAGCGCTAACGCAGGCACCCAGTGCAAGGGTGCCTGCATTGTGGGAAATTATTGTTTTTTTTCAGGAAGGTGTACCTTCCTGCACATAAACAATCTTAAATGGCACTTTGTAAGTTCTTTGTGTGCTTGTTTGTGCAGCATACATAGAAGTTGCAACTCGTCATTTTTAAAATTATTGTTTATGTGCAGGTAGGGACACAATCATGCATGGTGTTTTGGTGTTTTTATGTGTGCTGCACAATGCAGCGTACATAAAAACAGCAAAAACAAGGAGAAATAAAGCATTTCCCTGGTCTTAATTTTGTCGCTACCGATATTTACGCCACTCTTGCAATTATGGGGCAGTGTCAAAATCAATGGGTGTTGCGGCAGAGCGCCCACCACAACAACCATTGCCCACCCCTTTTACGCTAAGTATAGCATGAAAGAGTGCATTATTTACAAGGCAGCATTAAACCACCATGTTTAGTGGCTTAACACTGCCTTGTAAATAAGGTGAAGCCCCTATCGCCACCACAACGTCAAATACATTTTCTGTTCTGGTGGTGATAGGGGCTTGTAAATATGCCCCTTAGTGAGAAGGTTTGGAAGTTTCGTACACAGAACTCCCTCAAAGTAGTGTTACTGGTATGTGCAGTGGAACCACTTGTGGGACTGTAAGAGCCAAACTCATAGTATTAGAACTGACACTACAGCAACCTAACATTGTTTAGTCCAAATGTATATAATTAAGCTGCCATCTCAAAGCTAAACTGCCAAAGGTTTCTACCACCCAAGGATGAGAAAGCATAATTTGCATTTCATGAGACAGCATTTGCCACTGAAAATGTGGTTTCATACTGCCCTGAGTCAAGTTGCATAGATCTGGTGTCTAATGGAGACTTGGAACTGACTGGGAATTGTCACTGTCAATCCAGGGTTATGATGGGCACTGGGTAACTCAACCCTTAATACAGCAATGCGGCTGACCATCATAGCCTTTCTGTCCCATTAGAAAAGCCCATAGATAACGTCCCAGGAGATGTACTTGAAGTAGGATGGTTATGGAGAAGCAGTAACAGAACTGGAAGGGGGTTGATCCCCTCTGGAAGTTTAGTTTAAAAGGCGGGACCTTACCCTGCTCATCACAAGCCCTTCATTGTAGACTGGTCTAAGACATGTTAGACAGGCTTCTCACCATCTCCTAAGGAGAGTTAAGGAAGGAGGGGAGGAGGCTACGGGGCACTAGGTTTGAAAGAGTTTTACCCACTCTGTCCTGGGTTGGTCATAGAGGGAGACAGCCATATTTTAGTAGCCTGCTTTTTTCATGGGCAAGTGGGTTTGATTTTAAGACAGGGAGTGAACAGGGGTTGGCAAAAGGGGGGGTAATAGAGGGAAGCAGGAGCTTAGGGAGAAACATACATATCATAACAGATTTCCATTCTTTTCCACAGAGAGAATTATTCCAGGTATACAAGCTCTTTATTTGATTTAATAAAGCAAAGTAAATAATAAGAAACCTGTTGATTCCATGCGTTATTAATCACCAATATGAGCGATGGATATAGTCAATGTGCCTTTCTCTAGGTTTTTCGTCCCTGGCTAAATGTTCTCCAGGTGCAGGACAGAAAACATTTCAACACAACAAATAACCTATGGTGCACTAGTAGGAATCTGGTTAAGAGGCAATCTCATTTCATCAGACTGATACCCTGAACAGCATTTTCCCCAACCTTTGTGGGGAAGCAGTTAGAATAGTAGATCAACCACTCTGAATTTATTCACCCTCCTCATTACTATTAAAACTGGGGTTCAAATATTAAATCTTTCCCCGCCCCTAAATTTATGCACTTTCAACAATATTTGTTGGACTGTACCTAGAATACTAAATTTAAAACCGATTAGTTTATCTATTTCACTGCTACAAACCACCGTTTACCTTTCCATAGTCTGTGGGTGCTTACCCATCATACTTAGGGGCATATTAGCAAGGGCTGGCGATATAATTATCGCCGCTTTAGCATCCGTTTTTGGGCGATAAGCATCGATAATTATATCGCAATATCATCAAGGGCGCGCTAGCGCGTGTTTCTTTAATGCAGAGCCCGTTTTTTCACAGCCTCGCCTCGTATCGCTAATGAGATGCAAAGAAGGCGTGGCTGTGAAAACAACACATGAAAATATCGCGAAGGCAGCTTCGCGATATTAACAAGGAGGTGCAGCGATAAAAAAAATTGCGCTACCTCGGCCTTAAATTCCAGACTAAGGCATACTAATAATGGTAGGTGGATTATGCTGATACGACCACAGGGTCGTTTCAGCAATGTTATTGCTGTTTTCCATGGAACATTGCTGGAAAACCAGCGATGTTCCATGGTAAACACCGCTATCGCTGAAATATTTTCGCCATAGTGCTATGTATTGCTAATCTAGCGTTATCATGGCGATAATTTTCAGCGATAGCTGACGATAATATTTCTACCGCTATGTGGGGCCAGCGATAATTATCGCTGGCCCTTGTTAATATGCCCCTTAGAGCGCTCTTGGATTAGTTCCAGTAGAAGGAATGGCTTGAGCTGGACAAGGAACGTGGGTGCTGTTTGGCAAAAGGCTTAGGGGCATATCAGCAACAGACGGCAATAAATATCGCAAAGCGCGCTTAGCGCTTTTATATTTATCGCCACCTATCACTGTATATTATCGCCCGGATAACGCGTTATCTACAACGCGTTACTCCAGGGCGATAAATTACACATCAAAAGCGGCGTTATGCGGTAATATCGCTGTTAATCCAGCGATATTCCCACAGCGATAGAAGAAATCTTGATGATAGGGAGATGTGGATTCAGCCACTGAATCCACCTCCCATGTCATAGATAGGGTAGTCATAAAAAATAGCAGACTTAAAATACCTGCGATAACAGCGGTTAGCGCTGTTTTTTATACCGCTATGGGTGTCCTGGGCCATATTGTAAATATGGAGAAGGGCAGTTAGCAATCATTTTCCCTCAGTTTTTGCAGGGAACGCCTACTTTGCAGCTCATTAGAGATGCAAAGCGAGGCGTGAACTAAAGGGGAGCTGAATCAAGGAGACACGTGATAGCGTGTCCTTGTAATTAATGCGATATAATTATCGCTGCTTTTCGTCCAAAAACGGATGATAAAGCGGCGATAATTAAATCGCCAGCCCTTTTTGATATGTCCCTTTGTTCCTTTGCCAGACTTGAAGGCCCCAACTTCCCTATGATTCCCAAGCTCTCAAATCAGTTGGGAATATCTACAGCTTCCTTGATGTTGAATATAAATTTCGTAGTAGTTTAATGCATCCTTGCTAAGTAATCGAAATGTTTAGTTGTTGGCATCCAGCATTTTGCTTTCTGAAACCCAAGATGTTTCCACAGATGCCTTAAATTCTGTAATCCTCTACTATGTTCACAGAAGTATTCTAATGATGCATTCATATTAAGGAATTGACTTTGAACATTTAGGGGCATATTATCAGGGATAGCGTTAAAAATTATCTCCGGTTTAGAGGCAGAAAACTGCCGGTAAAGCGGCGATAATGGGCTTGATAATATGCCCTTGAGAATTCCAATAGAAGCCCACGTTGACACCAGAACATGGGCTTCTATGGGAATTCTCCAGGGCATATTATCAAGCCCATTATCGCCGCTTTAGCGGCAGTTTCTTGCCACTAAAGCAGCGATAATTTTAACACCGTCCTTGATAATATGACACATAGATTTAGAGATTATTTCATTTTATGTCAGGAACCAGAAACAAAACATTTACTACAATTTATAAGGATTTCTCAACTATTGTTTCTCAGTGCATGTGGATCCATATTGCATGAAGTTAAAGGACAGAACGCTTAAATCTCAGCACATTTATAATGTATGACATGGGTAGAAATGGAAGTGCATGCAAATATTGTCCACGCGCAGAAACACAGGGCCGGACTGGCCGTAGCGGGCACCGGGCAATCCCCCAGTGCGCCACATGGGTGGGGGCCGGGATTGGGGGGGTAGGCCGGCCGAGCACTTTGTCAGGGCCGGTTTTGGTTCCCAGTCCGGCCCTGCAGAAACACTTTGGCAATGGGGCCTACATGCATAGGGGTGCTATCTAGCACTGTAAGTGGGATAATAAAAAGTTTGAGGGGGTACTCTAGAAAAGGCATGGGCAAAGAAGTGGAACTAGGAGTATATTTCATTAGAGGCACCACCTTAGAAATATGAAACACCCTGCGTATATGATTATAATACCTTCATCAGCTTCATCCCATTTATTTTCAGGGAGAAAAATGCAAGTACTCCAGAGGCCGGGTTTACATCACCCCCACCCTCCACAAAAAGTAAAAGTGGGGAGCCACGGGCAATGGCCAATGGGTCAAGGGAGCCGTGGGTAAAGAAAGTTTGGGAACCACTGCTGTAGTTCTTTGTCAGTTTCCTCATCCTTGGTGCTTGCTAGAACATACTCCTACGGCAGCCGGGGATGGTGCAGCCACATCAGTTAACAACAGCTGGAGAGGCGCACCGGAATGACATTCCACGGCAATCTAAGCTTTAAAACTGAGCCATCCCTCTCACTTCAAATCTACAGACTTGTAGAGGAGGGTGGGTCTCGGGAAGCACAAGGATCACGTGATTCAATGCCTATGTTGTGTTTATTGCCATATAACTTTGTAAATACACGTCTCCCTTTTGGCAAAAGAAATGCTATACCTGGATTATTATATTACGTTTACTCACTGGTACTATTTGTTCTGTACCAGTTTTTCCCGCAGCTAAGTCATGGACCTCCACCATACCTAAGGAGTCTGTCTTCTCTGACATTTGGGTAAATCATCTTCAACTCTTTTTCTCGTGCTCCCTAGAGTACTTTTACTTGTGTTTCCCCCAGGAGTAGTTTTACCTTTACTTTTTTTTACCCTTGTTTGTATAAACTTATAATTAGTGTCTATCACAATAGCTAATTATTCACGTTCCTAGGCAACAGATTGTCACGGGCAGATAGTTGGTATGTTGCAAGGAGTTAGGTCTGTGTTCTTTTTCAAAGAAATGCTTGATATGTAACTGTGCCTCCCCACATGGTGAGGGCTATATTTGATTTGTTTTGAACTGAACTGTGCCAGTTTATACAGTGGTCTGACAGCAGTTCCCTCATGGCCACCAATTCTTCTGTCTACCTTTCTCACAGGTGGAGTCAACCCCACTGCATCAGTGCAGTATTTATGGTTTTTAGTCGATAAAAAATTCTAACACACAATAGCTATTAAGGTACATTACAACCAAATATAGCTTCTTTGCTTTTAATGCATTAGGGGGGACCATTATCTGATTAAAAATTCACTTGGTCCCATTAGACTTTTTTATATCACATATATATAATTTAACCCACAACTCTATCCTTAGTTCCTCACTTGCAATCATCAAATGGCGTATCTGGATCAAAAGATCTCCGCTAAAGAGCCAAAAGGCCCGTCAGGCATTGCAGGACCGGACTGACGAGGAGAGCCCATAAATGAAGCATAACATTACACCTGGTGTTTGAGGGCACTTTGATCTGACCACGTGGACCCCCTCTGATCTGTATGGCCAGATCATTCACTCCACTTGAATAGGGTCAAATGGTCCCTTTCATGAGGAACTACTACCCCCTGTGCTTTTGTACTCCCTTCCAGCCATCTTAGCCCATCCCAGTGTCTCCATCCGAGGATCGTGGAGATCGGACTCTCGTACAAATGTTTTATTGATTTGCTGCATTTCATTTTATCAGACCACAATTTACACTGGTCATCTTTTGGTGGGGGCGAGGGGCAAACCCTCAAGAGTGTTTGATATCCATCAGGGTTGCGATGTTACTGCCTCCAAGGATGTTTCAGCATAGGCTAATACTTCCTTTTCCTCACGTAGTTGTGGACTAGTGCAAATCACTGTCAGTCAACAAGTATAGTTATGCCGGATTCAATGATTCCCCAGGGTTTCATGGGCATCAGGTTCAGTGTGCCGGAGTATTCCAACTTCAACCGGTGTCCATGTCCTCTTCGGTTGAGGGCCTCATTCCCTCACTGTCTGTCTTTCTGAGCATGCAGAGCTCCCCCGCCTCACCATCATGAACGTATCCTGGGGTCCACACATGCTCCTGATCAAAACTGCTGTCTGCTTGCTAGTTCTATGGCCAAGGGTACTCCAGACCACTGTCACTGGGAGATTTCCCAAGTCTTTTCATTGTTCAGGATGAGCCGCAGGGTCACATCTGTGTCATTCTCTAGATGCGGGCCGCTGAACTGAGAGTGCCTCACTGGCGCTGACTCTATCTCAGGTCTTAGGTGCTTGACCCAGCACTATGCAGCCTCTCAAAAGCATCCCTCAGTGCTCTCTTCTCCTGTGTACATTCCCTTCATTGAGTCACTCTCCCGAGGGGGCAGGGATCAGTGGCTAGTAGAAGGACCTGCTGCAACTCCACCAGCAGCAGAGTGCCTTGGAGATCCCATTCAAGCACTCTGCTGCTCTGGCGTCCTCTTGCAAAGGACATCTAACATGGGCTTCAATTGGAATTTCATAGAGCATATTATCAAGCCCATTATTGCCGCTTTAGCTGCAATCTTCTGCCGCTAAAGTGGCGATAATTTTATCGCCTGTCTTGATAATATGCCCCTTAGATGTAGCGCAGCCCACCTCAAGAAGACTCTGTTCAGTGGTTCATAAGTTGCACAGCACCCGGCACCATTTTCCACAGACTCCTGAGCAAAGATTTATTAAGATTTTGATGCAACCCTGATGCAAAGGAATTTTTGGCATTTACTATGCTATAAAAGAACCTTTGTGTGGCTTTGCGTGGTTTAGTAAACTCAAACAAATACAAGGCACCGCAGGGAAAGTAGTGGGGGGGTTAATCAAGGATGGCAGGTCTGTTTTTTTGTTAACCTTTTGGGACAGGGATAAATAACAAAGGCCATGTTATGTTTGGCTCCCCCGTTACTCTTCTGCCACTGGGGGGCAGTTGAAAGCAGACACAGATGGTTTTGAGTCCATACATAACATACAATTGAGGAAGGGTAAAAAGTGAATTACGGGGATGGATTCCACCTCAGGGTTCTGTAATTCACTGTTACCCATCTATAATTCTATATAATATTGTACCATAGTCCTGATTAGGCATATATTATTTACGCAGACCCATTATCTCATATAATTGCTTTAATGTTTTCCCCATGCTTTGGTTTTGTCACAGTAGGACACTGATGTAATTCTTGTTGACTGTTTGATTGGGGAGATGAGGATGTGTTCTATCTGTAAATGAAAAGTCGTTGCATGTTGTTATATCCTGTATTTGGTATTTGTTGATACTATTTGATGACCTACATGGACCATTGTCTATGCATATACTGCTATATTTGAGGATGTATTATTAAATCAGCGCCAATAAATAAAAAAAAAACATATACATATTGAAGAAAGTACCTCATATGTACAATGGTGATGAGAATTAGTGACTTTGTTAAAAAATAATACCTTGATGGTCTAAAGAGATTTTTCAGTAAAGCATATTTGGGGTTTCTCTTGCCACATTGAAGTGTTTTGTTTTTTGATTCAGTGTGGCTATTGTGATTCATTTACCTATTAATACTGTTTCTTAAATCTTATATTCCACTTCAGATAGTTCAGTTTATAATTTAATCTTCATCTTAAGAAGTTCGAGATTGCTTATCATTGCTAAGTACTTGCCTGTTTGTGTCAGTCATACAATTCTTAAATGCAGCCCTTTCACTTGACTCTGCTGGTATTCTTTTCAAACATGGCATTCTGAACCGAATGCATTAATCTCTGAAATAAATGGGAACAAATGGGAAAAGACTTGTAAAGTGGTCTTAGTCTCACAGAGTGCCAAGAGGCTAACTAGACTCACAAAACAAAGGAGGGCATTTCTGATAGACATTGAAAAGGAACTGAAGTGTTCTTTGTTATAAAGGATGATTGGTTTTCAGAGAGGTGACTACTGTGTTGTGAATTATATGTTTCAGTTTTATTCAGGCATTGTATTACCTCTAATGGTATGAAAAGCAAAGTAGGTTGCTTGAGTTGGACTTACAATATTTCCTGGTAATGATTTTCATGACAATGATCATGTTTTACAGGAGGGTGGTAATAGAGGATCCACCAATAGTTGCAGGTCCTCTCTCTCCGCATCCAGCAGTTTATCGCAGTGTACACAGTGGACGTCCCACCGGTGATTACACCTACGTCTACGCTATCAGGTCTGCCGAGATTTAGTGCTAACCCTACTAAAGAGGGTGGCAGTTCATGTGCCCCATTGACTGTGAGAGATCCTATAACATGTTTTATGGAGTTAGCACCACAAAGGAGTGCAGTGAAAAGGTAACAAACTTTCACAAATAGGTGAGTATGTTGTGGCTAACATGATTCAAAACACCCTTCAGCAAGATAGGATAACATGATAACTGGACACTCGTTTGCATTTATGTTTATAGAGAATTCACCTGTACCAGTGTCCTACTTTTATATTTGAAGGTAGGTCGAAGAAGGCTAATGTATATTAAGTGTTTTTGAAAATATGTAGGTCATAATATCAACTACAGAAATATTTTGCTACAAGGACACTGTAGTAAAATACCATCAATCAGAATATGGTGGAGGTAAAGTACATACCAGTAAGTACAGATTTACCATACTTAACTACATGTCTAGTACGTTGAAGATGTATATGTTGCCAAGGTAGACTTCTGTGGAATTAAGGATAGTAAACCTATACTTAACTATACATATTAACCGTGTATATATCCAGTTCCATATATCTGCAACAAAGCTATTTATCACCACAATCTTCAAGGTGACTCCACTGGAGAACTGTCAAAAGAAATGCATATATTTATCTGGAATTATTGGGATCGAGCATCAAGGGTCATGATGCAGTAACTCGAAGCCCAAGAAAATACTCAGCTATCATCTTTCCAACAACCAACACAATATGGGACAAATTTACAAAGAAGTGACAGAGCATGGCGTTAGACTTCTTGGCTAACGCCGTGCTCCGCCACTTCTGAAACGGAGGGCTGCACCGTATTTACAACAATACGATGCAGCCCTGCATTTCCCCCTGTGCTGCTGCTAAATTTAGCTGCCTGGCGCCAACGCAGGCACCCCTGCACATTAGTGCAAGGGTGCCTGTGTTGTGGGGAATGATTGTTTATTTGCAGGAAGGTGTCCCTTCGCACACATATTCTTAAATTGCAATTTGTAACTTCTATGTGTGCTGCTTTATGCAGCACACATAGAAGTTGCCACTCGTCATTTTTAAAATGATTGTTTATGTGCAGGAAGTGACATCTTCCTGCACATGAACAATTATGCATGGTGTTTTGCTTTTTTTATGTGTGCTGTACAATGCATAATGCAGCACACATTTTGTCCCTGGCTAAATTCTCTCCAGGTGCAGGACAGAAAACATTTCGACACAACAAATAACCTATGGTGCACTAGTAGGAATCTGGTTAAGAGGCAATCTCATTTCATCAGACTGATACCCTGAACAGCATTTTCCCCAATCTTTGTGGGGATGCAGTTAGAACAGTAGATCATCCACTCTGAATGTATTCACCCTCCTCATTACCATTAGAACTGAGGTTCAAATAATAAATCTTTCTCCGCCCCTACATTTATGCACTTTCAACAATGTTTGTTGGGCTGTAGCTATTATTTTACATTTAAAACCGATTCGTTTATGTACTTTACTGCTACAAACTAAGGTTTACCTTTCCATAGTCTGTGGGTGCTTACCCATCATACTTAGAGCACTCTTGGATTAGGTCCAGTTGAAGAAAAGGCTTGAGCTGGACAACGAACCTGGGTGCTGTTTGGCAAAAGGCTTTGTGCCTTTGCCAGACTTGAAGGCCCCAACTTGCCCATGATTCCCAAGCTCTCAAATCAGTTGGGAATATCTACAGCTTCCTTGATGTTGAATATAAGTTTCGTAGTAGTTCAATGCATCCTTGCTAAGTAATCGAAATGTTTAGTTGTTGGCATCCAGCATCTTGCTTTCTGAAACCCAAGATGTTTCCACAGATGCCTTAAATTCTGTAATCCTCTACTATGTTCACAGAAGTATTCTAATGATGCATTCATATTAAGGAAATTACTTTGAACATTTAGATTTAGGGATTATTCCATTTTATGTCAGGAACCAGAAACAACACATTTACTACAATTTATAAGGATTTCTCAACTATTGTTTCTCAGTGCATTTGGATCCATATTGCATGAAGTTAAAGGACAGAACGCTTAAAACTCAGCACATTTATAATGTTTACATTATGCATATTGTATTTAAGGTATTCTTAAGTCAATAAAGGTAATGTAAGAAATTGTGACCTGGCTTTTGCCCTGAGGACTTCTATATGTCACTCTCGAGGGTTCACGTCAGCAGTTATCCTAGGCTCACCTCCTGCCAACAGCACATCTGGTTATCACTAAGGTTGTACACAGAACATATGGCCTGTGTGAACATTGGCAAGCGGATCTTACCCCTGTTTAAGGTGAGTAGGGGAACCCGTCAAGGATCTCCCCTCTCATCACTTTTGTTCACTCTCGCGATGGAGCAGATGGCCCAGTGGGTCCGGCAACAAGGCGGACGGTGGGGAATACCTGTGAATGAGCCTGTGCATACAGTCGCACTAAATGCCGATGATCTACTCAGTTATATTCGTGGCATCCGGGAGGAAAGCCATGTGATTGCAGAGACCTTTGAGGAGCTTCACGAAGTCTCGGGCTAGGAGTAAATTGGACCAAGTCATGTGCCTTCCCGCTCCCTGTGGACTGCCCCCACAACAGTTAATAGTAGACACCCACTTGTTGATGTGGGAGTCTCACATGTTTCGTTATCAGGGGATCTGCGTATACAATGCCACTCAGGATCTCATTGAACAGAATCTCACTAGAGCCATATCCTCCCTACGCCCTCAGATCACATTCTGCAGCACCTTACCCCTTGCAGTGCAAGGGCAGATATCGTCTCCTGTACTTCTCTCATAACTTCTCAGTGCATATTCCACAGGTTACCTTTTGGGCCCTACATATCATGCTGGGAACCTTTATTTGGAATAGAGGTAGGAAACGAGTGGCACTAAAGAAACTACAACTGCCCATAGACAAAGGGGAACTCCGGATGCCCGATTTAAAGCATTATTATTTGGCTGTCCAGTTGCAGTGGCCGGCAAGATGGTTGGCAGGACGGTTGATGGACGGACTAGGCTGTGGCTCGGACACAGGCCATGGTGGGTAGTATGTTGCTTCCATGAACCAGACTCCTCGGGAGTCCAATAACTAACTGTGCATAGCCTACGCAAGCTACCTCAGGGGGCTGCGGCTCATGCCATTGATCACAATTTACAACCCAGAAGTTAGCATGAGCAATATAGAATCTTTATATACATTTATCGGACCGGAGTGCATGGCAACTTGGACTGCAGCTGGAGCAGGCACACTGGGCGACTTATTCAGCGTGAGTGCACTTATCCCTTGTGACCTGTTGTGGGAGGAGTATGCGCTCCTGGTGGGACACTTCCTTGCAAACGGCAGGTTGGTAGCCAAACTAGGGCGTCTATGGGACATTGCAGACTCAGAACCAGAGCAACACCTGCTCGTACACACTCTCCATGCTATGGGCAATAGACGCAGGCTCATCACGTGGTTTGCACGGGCGCTAGAGCATGCCACATCAGACCCTCTGCAGGTAATTTACCGCTGCTGGCAAAAAGACATTGGCAGAGATGTGATGCCCAAATAATAGGATAGAGCCCTACATTACCGAAAGAAGGTGTCCCAAAATGCCAAATTCCAGTACATACAACACAATATTCTCCACAGGGCTTACCTCACCCCTAAGAGCTTGCACAGAATGTTCGGGTATTCACTGCATTGCCCCGGTGCCGAGCACTGAATGCCAAAATGGTGCACAAGTTTTGGAGCTCCGCAGCTGCTACGGCCCCCTGGCAGGGGGTCACAGAGGCACTCTTATAAGTGTCGGGTCGCTAGGGGTTCCTTACCATGGAAGGGGCACTGCTTCGCAGATTCAAATGGAAGAGAGCGCAAATGACAACGAATCAATTCCAAGAGTTGGCCCTCCTCATAGCCTGGCGGTCCACAGCGATGCCTTGGAGGGCTCGCATCCTCCCGAACATACAACACTGGTGCGCAGTAACCATTAACTGGGGAAAAAAGGCTGAGGTTGTGGCACTGAGGCAGGAAGAAGTTCAGGAGTTACAAAAGATTCCCATTGCAGCCTTGTGGGAGGGGCACCTACAGGAGATCCAGACATTCAAAGATTCCCTCACGGCCTAGCTGCAAGCCTTCCACTCCTGCACGATGGTTCCTCTGACTGCTGGTTCACTATTAATCATCTCCTTTATTGTCGATTTTGGGCCCCTGCAGCTCTCTCCTCATGAGGGTTTGGGGCAGCTGTCTTTCCTCCGGGAGTATATTTGTGCCTTATGCTGTCAGGTAGAAGGGGGAAGCAAACTAGCCCACTGTGTGCAATTCCAGTGTGAAAGAGAATAATAACACCAGGATAACAGATTTGCTGACTTGAGCAGACGTGGGGTGAATCTGCCTGTTGCGATCTGATGGTTGATCTTGTTACTGCTTTTACCATGACATAATGAACCGACTGCTCCTTACCATGTTGTCTTCGGTACAGGAATGTTTTTTGAATGGTACAAATCTTGTAACCTAAGTACCATACTGAAAAGTAATAAAATTGGTTTTAAAAAAAGTGAGATAGTGCTGGAGCTTTAACCATAGTCCTTAGATCTTCGGGTAGGTAGAAGGTCTTTGATTTTCCTAAGGAGGTGGAGTTAGAAGGACCCAGTTTTGCTTATATTGCTTAGATAAAATGTTTTGTTTAACAATTCCAGCTGCATACAGATTTGCAGAAATAGATATGATGTATTGAGAGCACACCTACATGTTAAACAGCTTGGCCGAGCCAGCAGCAACTACCACAACTGGAATAGCCTTTCCGCCTCAATATTCAAATACAGAAACTTTTAATGTAAACATTTAATTTCAAAACACAACACATCTCCTTTTCATAAACTAGAAAATAAAAGTACATACAACCTGCAACTGTAAAGCTCATAGTCAGTCAGTCATAAAGTCTTTATTCGGTTTTAGTGCAAACCATAAAAGCATACTACAATAAATACATATTAAAAGCAGAGATTTCATTATTAAGAAAATACCAACATTAAAAAGGGTACAGTTCATTTCTTCAAGGTACGAATTACCACAGTTAAAAAACTTGCAATGTTGAAGGTTTCCCAGACATTATTTAAAAGCTGTAAGTACAAAAAAGCAGGTCTCACTTGAACAAAGCCTTTATCTTTTAAAATTGGGATTAAAAAACGTTTCCTAATGTCAATAAAGTGCTCACAGAAGAAAAAAAGGTGTATAATGTCCTGGGGGGCAAAGTTATCACAGGAACAAGGGCCAGGGTCCAACGCCCTTTTCCAGTCTTTCTTAACTCCGATCAATGAGTATAGTTGGTTCAATCTAAATCTGGTTAAAAGAAAACGGTGATTTGGATTTGTTACATATCCAAGATAAGGTTCCATAAGAGGTGTTGTTTTACAGAGCTGGTGGCTCCTAACGGAACCCTTAGCCAACTCCTTCTCTTCCCTTGCCAAAGTGGATATGCAACTGTAAGTTTCTTTGCACCAGTTGATGTCGCCTTTTACCAGGGTCTCGGGAGAAAGATACAACTCTGGTCTCCCGAGATTTTTGGCCAGGATCCAAATATATTTCAACCAGGGTATATACAAACCATGATCGAGCGAGAGACAATCTCTCAAAATAGTGTGGTTCAGGTGTAAATCCGGGTTAAGCCAGATGCTAATCCATTTGAGCATCGGGGCCAGGGCAATGCTGTCTTCAAGATAACCAATACCTAGTTCCTGATGGACAATATAGTTAGCAGTACAGATCGGTACTGAGAGGAGATTTTTTAGAAATCTATCCTCAACAGTCTGAATGCTTTTGGCGTTGTTAATGCCCCAGACCTCAGCTCCGTACAAGGCTATGGAGAGACACTTAGCCTTGTACACCTGGATACGCCTTGACGCCCACTGGGCCTAGCTGCGCATTATAAATAATATTTCATTCATTCATTCATTCATAAGGGCCTTCAATGGTCTGGCTCCCAGTTTTCTCGCAAAACTCAGGACTCCTACTATAGCTCTTGAAAACACAATCTTTTTTGCCTGTATTTGGGTTACCCCGGAATCTCGATCATCAAAAAGAACACCCAGATAAGGAAAAGAAGAGACCCTCGATAATTGAGGACCCCCACATAAAAAGGTTTTAGATTTGGCAGATTTAGGGCCAATGACCATGACGTGTGATTTAACAAAATTGACAGATAAGTCCAAAGCCTTCATGAAGTCAGCGAAAGAATTTAACAGTTGCTGAAGGCCCACTCCCGTTCTGGCGATTAAGGTGGCATTGTCAGCATATAAAAGGGCAGGGACTGAATATTTCCCTGCACGGGGGATATCTTTACATGAGGCGACAAGGGTATTGTCCATATCGTTTATATACAAAGTGAAAAGGAGAGGTGCCAAAATGCACCCCTGCCTAACCCCATAAGATATAGGTATATCTTTAGTGCAATTTCCCTTTTGGTCGTAACGAACTGTAGCTATTAACTCTCTATGTAGGTCCGCTAAAAAGTGAACGATGTCTTTATCAACACCAAGTTCTAGGAGCATGGGCCATAGTTTAGATCTATTTACACGGTCAAAGGCCGAAGACAAATCCATAAAGGCAACCAGCAGGGTTCCTTTTTTGGCCACCGTGTATTTACCAATTAAAAGTTGTAGGTTTAAACATTGGTCTATGGTACCCATCCCTTTCCTAAATCCATACTGGACCATAGAGAGTTTTCCAGATTCCTCTAGCCAACCGTTTAGTTGGGCAAGAACAACCCTCCCCAAGACTTTCACTGAGGAGTCTATGAGAGAAATTGGTCGATAACAGCTCGGGTCGCCTCTGTCCCCCTTTTTAAAAATAGGAACGATGACCGATTTCGCCCATGTTGATGGGAGGCCCTGTTGACAAGCATTTATAAAAACATTAAAAAGAATTTTAGACCAGAGTTTTATGTCTGATTTGAAAAGGTCAGCCGGGACTCCATCGGGTCCCGGAGCCTTATTGCTTGTCATTTGTAAAATAGCATTTGTCACCTCTAATTCTGTGAAGGTCAACGTATAATTGTCAAAGTTAAGTAAGGGCCCCGCCCTTAAACCATCTCCATCGTACACCTGTTTAAAATGAGCATACCAAACATCCTCTTGGATGCCGCATTCAAGCTTGGTGTGACTTTTACCGCTAAAAAAAGGTTTATTTACAATGGACCAAAATTTCGCACTATTTTTAATGACATCAGTAGACAGGAGTTCATTCCATGCATTTTCCCTAATTTCGTTTTTACGTTTCTTCTGAGCCATTTTGTAGGCCTTCCTACAAATGGCAATTTCCGCTCTGTCAGGTGGAACCGCTTTAAGAGCTGACATGAGCTTCCGTTGGGAGGACGAGCAGCTGTGATCAAACCATTTCTCCCCAATTTTGGGTTTATCCTTGCATACTTTTTTAAGATCACTGTTCACCTGACAGCAGATTTTTTCATAAGCTGTCAGAACTGCATCACTACAAATCCCGTCCTGTGAACACAGAAGTATTTCATCCCCAACCGTCTCCCACAAATTTTTGGTGAAATCCTCTGGGACCAACTGACACCATTTCAGGCGTCGCATTTGGTCTGTTGGCCTTATGTCCAGTATACTGACAATAGGTTTATCCGATATTCCTTTTTTAAGATCATCAGTAAGAATTAACTGGACGGGATTGTGTTCACTAAGAGTGGACCAATTAACCTTATAATGACTTACATTACCAGCTAAGTTAGATGTAACAAAGATGTAGTCAATAGTGGATCCTGTTCCACTTCCTTTGTAGGTCGGGGTGTCATTTATGTCATTTACGGGATAAACCAAATGATTCCCAACTAGAAGCTCATCTAAAAAAGTCCCCTGTGGTGTGTGTTCAAAGTGTAAATTACCTTGATCTTGTGGACCCAAACTGTCCCATATAAAACAATTTTTAAAACACGGATGAACATTAAAATCACCAAGCACAATAACCGAATACGGATTTTTACAAAAATCATTATACATTTGTAAAAAATCAAATAGACTGCGTAAATGTTCATTAGGCATATTCTGAATAAATGAGTTATAAAAATTTACAATAAGCCAGATCCCATTTGAGTTGGAGTGAATTTCAACTGCTAAACAGTAAGGCGAGCCCGTTTCCACTTTACTGTATTTGCCATCAATGGTTAGTGCAATAAGGGTCAAAAGACCACCTTTAGCCCTTCCCCTATTAGAGGCCACCGCTGGTGACCAAAAAGCACAAAATCCATCCAGCAAAAAGGTATTTTCAGTGTCCCAAGTTTCTTGTAAGCCAATAATTTCATGTCCTAATAGAATGTCCCTCCAAGTAGGGTCATGAATTTTATTATTTAGTCCAGCTATATTCCAACTAAGGACACTTGTGCCAAGGGGCGTTTGAGAGGCACTGACAGTAGCATCCACTCTTTCATCAGTGGCAGTCCCCAGTGCAGACGTAACATTTTGTGTGCCCTCTCCACTTGTAGCTGGTACAGAACCACCTGATGCCGTGACCTCTCCCTCCACAACGGATAAGTTTTCCATACTAGGTCTTAAAGTGCCCCCATCAGGGTGCAGTCAATCATTAGAGTCTAAATTACTCAGAGCCTGAAAGCGATTTGAGATAGCAAAACCTTGAGGAAACTGGCTTTCAGGGTGACTTACTCTGACCTCCCATGGAACACTGCGGGGTAAATTTATCTGTTCTTTATAAAAATAACCCAATGAATGAAGGGTAATACCCTCGCCAGTGTGAGGGAGCAGGGTAGCTTTTGATAAGATGTTATGCACTATATGGGGATTACTAAAATTTATTATTACACAATCCCCCTTTATAGTCTTGCGTGAGCGCCCAACCCAGGACACTCTTCTCGCGGTTAAAATCAGATGAGATAGATGTGCTGGAAAACCATAATTCTTATTTAGCCACGAGACTGATTTATTTTTAAGAGATTCATGGGTTTCAAAAGAAGAGTTCTGGGCAACGTCCTTCAAAGGGGGAACATTTTTTAGCACAATAACAAATGGGGCACAGTCAGGGGGGAGATCTGGTTTTGCTCCTCCCAAGTAGGTACTTGCTGTTGCGTTATTATCGGTTAAGCAACTGCCAGAAGATAAAGTGTTCTTCTCGTTTGCTGGTGAGACAACTACCAGTGGGGCTGTACTATTTAGAGTATCCTTTGAGGACCTCGTGAACAGAGACAGGTAGGCCCTCTGCTGCTTTAGTCAGATTCCCAGAGGAATTAGTCTTATTTGCCAAAAGATTACGTAGGCCTTCAATCTCAACAGATAGTTCGCCAATTTTGATAACTAGGGGTTCGACAATTTTCAGGATTTTAGACTCTACCAGGCCTAACAAGGAATCAAGTTGATTGGAATCTAGCTTGGCCATGAGATGGTTAGTGGGGGCTGGTTCCTTAGTGGCTTGAATTATTGGCACAGGGCCCGTCTTTTTATGATTACTTCGTATGGAACCCTGTTTAAGATGAGTCCGTTTACGGGATCTTAACACTCTCTGGGATGGCCGGTCCGGAGAGTCTTCTACAATCTCATTAACGTCAGTTACTACATCTCTATTCACTTCAGGTGATTCTTGTTCGCTAGGGAAGGGGTCATCCAAGATTACTAAATCATTCTTTTCATTTACACAGTTTGTGACGTGGGATGAAGTAGAGAATACAATGTCTGTGTCATTTAACAAAGGACTAGTAGTCAATGAGTTTGAACCCTGGCCTAATGATTTACGCCTATCACTGTTGATTTTAGTGACAACTTTAACTAGGTAGTTATCCAACGTTGATATAGTCGTGGATTTACCTCCTGCAGTCGCTTTAGCCATATTTTATGATACCCCTGGGAGGACCTAAAACTTCAATTAAACTTTCACAGGTGTGGCAACGCCAACATGTATAATAATACCTAATGATACTTAATAACCAAACATTAAAAACAGGCCTATAAAGTCTTACAGTTTAGTAGGGTGGCCCGTCCCGGCCTCAATCGGTCCTCTGAGGGCCACAGAGGGCCCGCCCTTTGCCTGGGCTTAGCCCGGCGTCGCCCGCGCGCGTCCCGCGTCGCGGGGGCTCTCGATCGATTTATGCGCTTCAGGCGCGCTTCCGCTGACGTTGGCGGGTTCGTCCCGCAAGGGCCGCTGGGAACTGTAGTTTCTCTGCACACAGCGGCCGTGTAGATGGTGGATACGGCGGCGGCAGGGAAACCCCAAGGTGCGGTAGTGAGTGCGTCCCGCTGGCGCTGACTTGGACACCGTGACACAGGGAGCAGGTAGGCAAAGAAACCGCTTCAGAAACAGACAACCCCGCTCTGCCGAGGGCTCTCGATCGATTTATGCGCTTCAGGCGCGCTTCCGCTGACGTTGGCGGGTTCGTCCCGCAAGGGCCGCCGGGAACTGTAGTTTCCCTGCACACAGCGGCCGTGTAGATGGTGGATACGGCGGCGGCAGGGAAACCCCAAGGTGCGGTAGTGAGTGCGTCCCGCTGGCGCTGACTTGGACACCGTGACACAGGGAGCAGGTAGGCAAAGAAACCGCTTCAAAAACAGACAACCCCGCTCTGCCGAGGGCTCTCGATCGATTTATGCGCTTCAGGCGCGCTTCCGCTGACGTTGGCGGGTTCGTCCCGCAAGGGCCGCCGGGAACTGTAGTTTCCCTGCACACAGCGGCCGTGTAGATGGTGGATACGGCGGCGGCAGGGAAACCCCAAGGTGCGGTAGTGAGTGCGTCCCGCTGGCGCTGACTTGGACACCGTGACACAGGGAGCAGGTAGGCAAAGAAACCGCTTCAGAAACAGACATAGTTAATAACAGAGAAATATTAACATACATTACTACAATGTCATGAAATCCACATTGCATCCAACTACCTGCACACATGGATTTTATTTACTAGCACACTTCCCCAGACTAGCAACTTCTTAATTTGGGGAGTAGTCAAATTCTCACTACCCTGAAACACAACAGTATTTTTCCTCACCCTGAGCAACATATTAGGGGCCTCATTTATATTTACGTGGCTTTTCATGGCCTTCTGAATATGTGCTACTTTCATGCATAAAACTGCATGAAAGGGGCGTTCCATGGATGTTGCTGTCGGTGTTCCCAGCCAACGCCTATGGAACCTGACACATTCCCAGATTTATGAGAAATCGTAAACTTGGGAATGTGTCCGAACCCAACACCACCCTAGGGATGGCGTAAGGGAGACACAACGAGGAGAAAACACACATAGAACAAGCATTGGCATAGCCAATAGGTCTCGCCTTTGGGACCTTATAAGTGTTCAGCCATGCAACAGTTGATGTTGTTGCACCAAGGATATTGTGCTGCATAACTAAACACTTAGAAGGTCCCAAAGGTGAGACCTGTTGGCTATGCCAATGCTTGTTACAAATTGCCCGTGTACAGTCAAACCTTATTCAGATAAATGTACAGAGTGAAATGTCAATGAAAAGCCCGTCTTAAACACTCCAATGTTTGCAGGCATGTAGCGTAAGAAAGTTCTCCTCAGAGACAGTCTGAAACCTGAGGGTTATGGCCGTCAGTCTCACGCAGGTGGGTGCATAGTCCCTCCTCACTATGAAAGTCGTAATTTCCTCTAGTCTAGAGTGCCCGTCACTTGGATAGTTCACCATCAAATGAGACCATCAACACTGCGTCAGTGTGCGCCTTCCCATTCCTGAATTGGCTGACACACATCCAGCGCGCGAATGCTGTGGGAACGCACAGGCTTCCCGTTCCGGTGGGTATTATTGCTTGGGAACAACGTTCTTGGCTGGTGCCAGCAGCATTCCCCGCCACTGTCCCCGATAGAGACACACAGGCTTCCCTCGGCAATCACGGCAGTCCCGCACACGCATTGTGTGAATTTTACTGAGCAGCTAATTACTTTCCTTATGGACTGAACCGGGCTCTCGACATTTGCATAGTTGACAGGTAATTAATTCATTTTCAATAGGTTGTTTTTGGGCTTGGCACAGGTAAGGATTTTCACATCTCATCCCCAGATGGAGCAGCGGATAAAAGGTACAACGAGGCAGTTTATCAGTCACTCTGCCGAGGGATACATTTATGTATGAGTGTAGTGCTTCTTTTATTTACTTTTGGTTGTGCACATCTGTATGCAAGTTTATTTATATCCGGTATGAGCATTTATGATAAGCAAAGTTATGGGTTTTGTAAAATGTGGTCTATATGAGAGAGTCAAATATGCCAGTACAGTTTAATATTGCTTTTCTAATTGTCAGTTTCCTTTGGAGTGGAGTATATAAAAATAATTAATATGTAATTGCAGACATTAGATGTTAGGTTGCCTACCACACAATGCATCTTTTTTAACTCTTCCTTGCTTGGCCCGCCCCCGTTAACTCCACCTCCGCAGCGTCCCTATTTTAGGTTTCCCACAGTCATTATGTCCCAGTTGCAGTACTGACTGCATGCATCCATAAAACAGCAAACTGAAAATAAATCCACCTGTAAACTAGGCACTGAATTACACATCAGCCTCACGAAACGGCAAAATGAATCTGTGAGGAATTCAGCGGCCAGTGAAGTGCTTTATAATGCTAAACCAAAATGTGAAACATGAACATGGTAATGAGAAACCATAAACCGACTGCGGGATGGCTCGAGACCAGCCTATAGGCGCGTGATTGACGGGGTGCCACGGGTAAGGGGCGAGTCCAGGGACACAGTGCACATGTACATACCGTACCCGTGACAAAATACATCGGCACGAGAGAAAGGAAGCATTAAGCACATTCTCTTTTAAGAAAAAAATGAAATCGAATAATGCAAACATTGCATTGGGGTTCGTTCACAAGATTTTGTTTAAGTGTAAGTTTTTATTGGCAATTTCATAATCACGGCATCAATACTGACAAAGTTAGTAACAACACAATATTTAAACATGAAAACATCCGGCGCGGGGAATACAAAGATGGGGGCTGCAGCAGGAGAGAGAGGCGCGCGCGCGCGCCGTTAAACACGAGTGGTGCGCGCGCAAAAGTGAAAGTAATTGCACGTTCACGTGAGCGTGAACGCAAGCATTAGGCCAGTAAATGCCGGTGGGAAGCCCTTTTAAATCCCACTTACAAAAGTCGAGCAACAGCGCATGCGCTGCTGTAGGCTCGACCTAAAAAGGAAATCACTTAAATTGATTGATTTTGAGCAGGAAGGCATACATTTCTGCACAAAATCAATCATCCCGCAACACAGGCACCTTTGCACCTTGGTTCAAAGGTGCCTGCGTTGGCGCACGGCAGCCTATTGTGCACCGGTGCTGGGGAAATGAACAGGAATGCGCTGGATCACATAGATACAGCACATTCCTGCTCTTTTGTTTTGACGTTGGGCAGCGCAGCAAGATTCCTTGTGGTGCTGCCCTACATCAAACCTCACAAATGAGGCCCATATTAGGTGTTGACCATTTAGATTCTGCTTGTTTCCCTAGCCTTGCCACTTTTGCACACACCCAATTATCACTGTAAACATACGGGTACATACATCAAAATCAGATTTAACGATTCCTAAATAGCGATTAATAAGGAGTCTCTATTTAGAAATCGCTATCTGCAATGCATGAACCCGTTTGCGAAAATTAACCGAATCGGTAATAATCGCAAATGTGAAGAGCGATTTCACAAAAGAGACGCGCAAATTCTGAAAAACACATTTTCGATTTCGCATTTAGCAAAATCGCAATCAGCGAAATCGCAAATTACGAAATCGCAAATAGCATGTCACATCAGAAGCATGCTGATGATATCACAACCAGGAAGTCATCCAGCCCATGCTTCATTTAGTGCCCAGAGGAAGTGAGGGAAGGAAGCAGAGTGCTGGAGCTTAGCTTATTCATCATCCAACTTTGTTTGCAGTAACTTTCTGTGCACCAGAATGGATCCAACAACATCAGGGGAGAGTGCCACGCCCAGAAAGAGAAAATTGAAATTCAGTGAAAGGGAACTGGAAAACCTCATTGAGGAGGTGTCCAAGAGCCAAGACAAGCTCTTTGGGAAACTTTCACTCAAAGTGCCAGAGGCAGAAAAAAGCAGGATATGGCTGCGTATCAAGAGCAAGGTCAATGATGTGGGTGTCACACTCCTCAGTATAGATGATCTCAAGAAGAGGTGGTACGACCTGCGTAGCCGTGCCAAGGAGCGAATTGCAGAAAGGCTGAAGGAGGCCAGGAGCACTGGAGGGGGCCCATCTACAGTTCAAGACAACACAGCCCTGGAGGACCTGGTGGAGGAAACAATCCAGCCTGAAGCAGTGATGGGAGTGACCCAGCTGGCCACATCCGGCGCGGCTAGTACCACACAAGGTAAGATGCATGCAACCATACACTTCAAAGTACTGTTCAATTGTGCACATACCCCCAGTCCATCTCCAGTGTACAGGTCAAACTCCAGTCCATGTTTTTCCTCATACACTCAATGCATTATGGGAGTTGTAGGCATGTCAGTCAAGTAGGCAGTCAAACACAACAATGGCAAGTAAAACACGCCAATACTGCATGGCAGTCAGTGATTGCAGTCAGTGATTTAATGTGAGCTAAGTATACTTAATGTCACACAACAGTAACCTTAACACAAATTAACATTGCTCTGTTTCACATCACAGATGCAGCTGAAGGAGACTCTGAAGACAGTGAATGTCTACACATCTTGGAGACTCCTGCAGAGACTGATGTGGAGACACCAGTTGCCCCAGCAAGCACACCTCGCACCCACAAAACACAGGGCCCAAGTTCCATCACTGCAGCCCATGGAATCTGAGCTGCACCCACTCCTGTGACCAGCCAGCCTCGTGTGAACACAACACCTCCACCCCAGGCACAGGTCCAATGTGGACGGAGGCGCAGTTCAAGGGCCCGCATTGCTGCTCAGGATGACCAGTCTCCAAATGTGTGGGGTGGTGTGGAGTCCCAGATGTTGCAGGTGCAGCGCCTGCAAGCAAGACACATGGGGTCAATCCAGCTGCAAATATCAAAATTGGCCAAGAACATCAGCCTCATGACAGATAGTGTGCGGGAACTAACCACAGTGGTTGTGGAGGGAAATAGGCAGACCAACGCAAGCATGCAGGAGCTCACCAGGGTGATGCTTGAGAGCCACGGCACACAGAGGAGAAGGCATCAGCAGTGCATGATTTGCATGGCAGCCCATACCAGGTCCAACAACAACCTCTGCAACACCATAGCACTGCTGTCACGTCGCTCCGTGGCCATGCAAATTGATATACTCCATTGTTGTGGGGATGTGGCCAGGGCCCTTGGACAAGTGATCACTGCCGTGAAACAGATCCAGGCTGCTACTGTTGGTGGCAGCAACTTAACGGGGGGAGGGGTGTGAGGAGGCATCTAGCCTTAGCAACCTGTCGGTGCCAATGACCACTGCCAGGAGGCGCAGTACCCGCAGCACAACACCTTCTGTTGCACATCAGGGGGATGTAACCGATGCAGGCGAAAGGCATATGGGGTTGCGTGGAAGGAAGCGCTAGACAGACATGTCCTCCTTCATTTGCCCATGGTGACGTAACCATGGTCCAAACCATGATAGTGATTGATTTCCAGGTCCTGGAATTGCTTATTTTCCAGTTTTTTCTATGCAGTCACTGTTTGTTCTATTTAGCACAGTTCTCTGTGTGGCTTTTAATACTACATGGGCTCATGTTAGTAAATGCTTTCCTGTTCGACATTAAAGTGTCTTGTCTCATCATTACATACCTCAGAAATAATGCTGTGTAATGTCTGCACGCCTCCTTTGCCTTTCTGCTAAGCTTGCCCCATGCGCTTGTCGGAGTTGTGCGGGTGGTTTGTTGTCCCCCTCAGACTCACTGTCGGACACCTCAATGAGTATACCTCTCCTGGTGGCAATATTGTGCAACATGGCACATGCAGACACGATCCGGCAGCAGGTCTCTGGACGGTACTGCAACGCTCCACCAATTTTGTGTAGGATGCGAAAGCGACTTTTCAGTAGTCTAAACATACGTTCAATTGCATTCCGTGTGCAGATGTATGCTGTATTGTACCTCTGCTCATGTGGTGTGGCTGGGTTGAGATATGGCATCAATATGTAGTTCCGCACGGAGTATGCGCTGTCACCTCCAGGGTGGTAAGCAAAGGGTTAGCGACAGTTATGCATTGACATTCGTTTGATTTATGTAGAGAATAAGTATATGTGTGTACCAAGTAGATATCCTTTGCCAAATTCACTCCTGAGCAGACAGGTGTGGATACCACTATTTCGAAATATATGGGAGTCATGGGTGCTTCCCGGAAATTGCGCCACAATTTTTATTATGATATGTTTTGCATTGCACACTACTTGCACATTGATTGAGTGATAGGATTTCCTGTTCCTGAAAATGTATTCATTAGCTGCTGGGGGACAAATGGGGACATGCGTGCAATCTATGCAGCCGATCACATGAGGGAACTGGGCTACCTGGTAGAAATCCAGTTTTGTCTTGTTCAAATCCTGTTGGGTTTTGGGGAAGGTGATGTGGGTGTGGATCCTTGTCATCATGGTGTCAAGGAAGGTTTTGAAGAAACATGAAAGGTAGCTTTTTGATACCCCTCAAGCTACAGCTACTACCCCCTGAAAATTGCCTGAGACAAGTATGTGCAGGCAACAAAGGACCTGTACATGTGCGGGAATAGCATGGGTCCTACGGGTCTGGGGCTGCATTAGGGGTTCCAATTTTGCTATTAGGTGTAGGATCATTGCACCATTCAGCCTGTACTTATCGTAGATTTCATCTTCTGTTTGTCCCAGCAATGTGATGTGCACTCTGAAAATCCGCTCCTGTATTTTCCTTCTGGGCTGGGCTGCTGCATGGATCCTCCTCCTCCTCGCCATCACATAGAGCGCTGCCATTGTGAAAGCTTCATGGTCCTTCTGAGTCAGTTTAAATAGGCCTCTGAATGGTTGCACCTGTGCGATTTTTTTTTCTCCACTTTACCACCTGATTGTGATTCCCCTTATTCTGCACTTGCTAAATAGCGATTTTCCAGCGATTCGCTAATTACGCGGTTACATGCATTGGATTGCGATTCTTTATCAGCTATTCGTTATTTGCGGACGCTGTTAAGGGACTCGCTAATAAGGATTCGCATTATTGGTTCTCGCAAAATTTGCGAATCAGTTTGTTTTTCGGTAAATGGGTTCCTGCATTGGGAAGGGCTGAATTACACTTGCAAAAAGCCTTTTTTTGCGAATCGCAATTTTTGCGAGGCATTTTTTTCTTGATGCCTTTGCCTGATAGTCCTTAAAACTTGATGCCCTCTCATGTCTTGCCTCGTATATTTCCTGATATCTCCATAGCTTCTCACTCATCAGCTCTATGTCATTCTTCCCTTCCTCACTTTTACACATCCATCCAGGATAAGCCGTTGAACATAGTTCTTTGCCTTTCAACATGGAAATCTGAGTGGCCCCAATGAAGCTATAGGGCATTATGCTCTAGCTCCACAACATCTATTTTCTCCTGTGCAGCTCACTATGTGCAGTTATCATATACTCTCTGAAAACACGCAGTGGAATCACTCCTCCAGTCCATATTCCCGTGGATGATAGAAAGACACCTGATGATGTCTGACTCAATTTTCTCTGAAACAGATTCCATCTGCATTGAAATAAATTGTCCCCCAGGAATTCCATCAAAGTATCGGTATTCACATTGCTAACAAATTTTACTTTGGCGCATTTTGAAAAATTGTCCAGAAGGACCAGGGTGAATTTTCCTGTACACCTCTTCACCGAAAATGGACCACAGATATCCAACCTCAATTTCTCCAAAAGGCCACTAGAGAATTCTGAAGGAGTAATGGGTACTTCTTTTGTCTTGTATGATTTATTACTAAGAGTACACAGCAACCAACAACAGACATGTCGCTCTATCATGCAATCTATTTGCGACCACCAAAAGTGATCCCTAGCCTTCCATTTCATAACAGACATTCGCCCGTAACATCTCAATCAGCCTTACCCACAAAACTTCAAAAACAACCAACTTAAAACCATGATACAACCTTCCATTATACCACATCAACTCATCTCATCCATCTGATAATTTAAACCACACAGCCTTTTTACTTATTTTATGTCAATCTTCCCACAAGCATTGCTTGATATCCACTTTCTCAGAATCTTGACTCACTGCTGCTTCCCATTAACCTTAACTAATGGTTCCTTTACTACATTCAGACATGGTAGCTATCAACAATTCATCAAAGTCAATCAGCTCAATGTTATCTTTCTTCCCCTGAACAGGTAGCAGGGATGAACAATTAGCATTAATATTCTTATGTATTGGTACATACATGATGCTGAAAGAGAATTCTTGTGAATAATATAGCCACTTCGCTTGTCTCAATGTCGGCCTATCTGCTCCTTTGGCTGAGAAAATCTCCCCCAAAGGTTTGTGTTCCACCCTTATTTTAATCACGTTGACACACAAGTAACTTGTGAAATGTTTTTTTCCTTGCCAACAGGGTGACATTTCTTTTTCTATTACACTATAGGCCTTTTCCTCACCGTTAAGGGTGCGCAAAGCAAATGCCACAACAGATTGAACACCATCTTTTTCTTACAGTAAAACTTCACTCAATTCATACAAAATGACACAAGTTGCAAGAACCAGCTGGCAAGTCACAACAGATGGCATCCATTCCACAGCATTCAATATGCTTTTCTTGATCTTTTTAAATGCTCTTCTAAACTCTAAAGTCCATTCGAACTTGGCATTTCTCAAGAAGTTCCTCAAATCATTGGTCATGTCAGAAAAGCATTCTCTGAACTAAGTATAATACTCCACCCATCCCAGGAATGAGCTCAGTTTTTCCTTATTCACTGGACATGGTGCTTGCTTGATCGCCTCTACTAAATTCACTTTAGGACTAATACCATTACCCAATAAGGAGTGTCCAAAATATTCCAGGCCTCATTTATGAGGCCCCTTGCGCTGCCAGAATGTCACTTTCTGTGACGTTCTGTGGTGCAGGAGCCTGCTCCATATTTATGAGGCAGCACTAAGCCACTTTATTGGGCATAATCCTGCCTCATAAATATTGTTCCCTTTAATGCAGTTTTCTGCCTTAAAGGGACGTGCAATGGTTAGTGCTGGGGGCATTCCCAGCAACATCCATGGCTTTTTGACACTGCCCAAGATTTACAAGGAATCATAAATCTGAGGCAGCAGCAAAAAAGTACGCCTCCCAGGGGAGACATAAGGGAGGCACAGCGAGGAGAAATATCTTTATTTCTCCCAGTTTTATCTTTTTCTATGTGTTCTGCATTCTGCATTACACATACAAAGAGGAAAAAGCCTCTTGTGATTGTTTTTGTGTGGGAAGGTTTCTGATAGATACGGCGCATTCCTGCCCCTTTCTCTGGGCCTCATTTATAAGCCCTTTAAGCCGCCACTGATTCACTTTTTGTGAAGCTGCAGTAGCGTAAAATATGCGCCGCACTGCGCCGTATTTATAAAGTGCTGCACCTAGGCAGATGCGTCACTATGTAAAGCCCTGCGCTATATCATACCTGCATCAGGTATAATGTATACAGGGTGGGGGTTCCCCCGCAAAAAAGCCTCGTAGTAGTGGCGCAGTGAAATCTATGAGATTTCATCATGACACTTCTAGGAAGCCACTGCGTCAAATCCTACCGCCTGCTTTAAGCAGGGGTAAAGAGTGATGCAGGACCTTTCACATGGGAATGACCCCATGTGAAAGGACACATTGCTGGAGTTGCATCTCTTTTCAGACACACTCCAGCAATGCGACAATTTTGCGCCAACTGATACATCAGAAATACTGATGTATCAGTAAATCCTTGCGACATGGAGCGCCGTACAGTAAATATGGCACATCCATGGTGTCGCATGGATGGCGCTATGAAAAGTGTTGCATCGCTGGTTTCCCCCAGCGAGGCGTGAAGCCCTCCACCTCCTGTAGACTAAACCAATATTTGCCTAATTCCACAGTCAAGCCTATTTCACACTATATCATTAACATTGTCCTCATGACCTTATCATGCTCTGCTAGATCTTTCCCCTATACCAAAATATCATCTTGGAAAAAAGTCAAATTACACATTTCTTTGTGACTACCGTCTGTTTGCCCTCTGAAACACTGCAGATGCAAAGGCGAGCCCAAATGGCATTTTTATGAACCTGAAAATCCCCTCTGGCATTAGTGAAATTAGTGCGATGGCATGATGCAGTGTGTAACATGATCTGATGATGTGTCTATGATAGATCCAAATACAAAACACTTTTCTCACCTCAATGGTTGATAACACCTTACTGATGATAGGAAGTGGATGCCACAACACCCAAATGGCCTTGTTAGGATCACTGACGTCAATGCATATATCAATCTTGTCATCATGTTTCTTGACCAAGATGGCCGTGCTTACCCATTGTTCTAATTCTAGCTGCTCAATAATGCCTTCAGTCTCTGATTGGTCTGGTTGATCCTGTAAACAGACCGCACAGCCAAATTCACTCCCCTCATTTTATGCACTACTGGCACTATACCCTTCTCAATATGTTTTTGGGTCAGAAACCCTTCAAGCAATTCTTCCTTCCATAATGTAACACTCAAAGCTACCTTGATAATACCAAGCTCCTTTTAGTCCACCTATCCCAACATGTTTTTGTTCTATCTGACAACACACACATTACTGTTTGCTTTCGGCCCGCTGAAACATACATCTGTTTTGAAGCACCCAATCACAACAAATTTCTTACTACAATATCCCACTTGAATAATTGTAGCTTCTTCCAACCTCACATCACCAAGGGGCACATGCATCAAACTATTTACTGGTCGCCTATGGGCCGATTGGTAGAAACAGCCCGTTTGCGACCGGTAAAAAGTCATTTCCGATGCATCAACCCAAAATGCATTCGCAAAATAAGTAATCGCAATATTTGTGATGACCTATTTTACGAATGCAGTTAGGGAATCGCAATTTGCGATTCCCTAAATGCAATGCAAGAAGCATTCTCTTAAAGTTGATGGTAATTTGCCAATCCATAGAAAAATCCACAAAATTGCATTTTTCCAAGTGCCATGTGGCCCACATGTGTGCGCCACATGTGCACTCATACCATTTTTGGAGGTGCATCAGGGTTGCCTTTTGCCCCTCTAGCACCCTTGAAATTGCATTTGCAATTTGTGATTACCTAAATGGTAATCGCAATTTGCGAAGGCTGTTCTATTCATTTGCCCAAAGGAATGAATGGGAAGGTATTCCCTATTAGCGAATTGCAATTTATGATTCGCTATTAGGGAATGTGTAGGAATCGCAATTTATTTGCGGTTCCTACATGCATAATGAATTGCGAGTCCTTAATAGGCGATTCCTTAATATTCGCTATTAAGGAATCGCAATTCCTTTGCTTGATGCATGTGCCCGCAAATCTCTTGAAAGTAGCCTCATCTACAATGGTATTTGGGGAACAAGAACCTGCTGAAACCTCTACATCTACTTCCTGGATTGCATAACACAAAGCAAAGGTTGATATGATTCCATCAACTGGCACATCTTGCTCGAAAACTACTTCTATTTCATTCTCCTCACTAGTGCTACTGTGATCCTTCTACACAATACTCACATTTCCTGCCTTCACCTAATCAGATCTACACATGTAGGAAACTAGGAGAGCCCCTGCACCAGCTGAGCCTGCAAACAGTTGGCGTGTATGTCATGCAACAAATCTCATGTGATGTCTTCGAAAGTCAAAAATGTGCATTTCTCTAACTCACTTCGGTACATCAAATTATATCACAGCATTAAAACGTATTTGTTAAAAGTAAGAGCTTTTAATTTCCACCCGCTCTGCCGTGAAGACCATACCACCAGTGAGCTAAGAGGCAAGTCAGTTGTCTTTTGCACCCCATATGGTGCTTAGATTCTTATTATACAAAGAGCAACGTTAAAGCTTATTTAAAAAGTTTTATTTTTTAAGGCGCACATCCAGAACTCACGTATTTGAAGGTTCTCGTATATGTGCTGATGAAGAGAAAGGAGGCTTGGTGAACGGATCACACACTTTGGTCAAGCAGGGAAGCTGGGATTGAGACCAGGTACTGCAGCTTCGCTAGCTGGGTATGTTTCTCATATCAAAGGTAATGCTTTGTCTTTGTCTTTAATTTAATTCTTGATGTATGAGTTTAGAGGTGTGTGTGTGTGGGGGGAGGGGTATGGGGGAGGCAGACAGATGCCACATTTTGCAGTTTTCACAGTACAAACTTGTCCAAGGACACAAGAGCACCTCACAGCACACCCAGACTGTGTGGCCTCTCTTTTTTTTTTTTTTTTTTAAGACACATGAAGATTGAATGATTTACCCAGTTTCAGAGAATGCTTAGTCAAGGCAGGGATTACAAGACATTCTCCGTGTTCAAAGGTCGCAGCTCTAGCCACTGGACCACATCTCCTCCATAAATATTCGGCTCGTTTTGGGCTCCAGTTTCCACGAGAACCTCAAGCTGAGTCCGAGCCAGGCTCAAGCTTTTAGTGGCTTACACACCTCTGACCGCGCACATCCCGATCACACTGATGTGAAGCTGCTGAAAAGTAGGGTCAGTAAAATGAAATAATTACCTAGGATCACAGTTTGTCTAGCGGGGAAGCTGGGATTGATGACAGGTTTTGTGGTTTAACATTGTGCAATTCAGCCACTATAGAGTTAACTTTTTCTCTCACCCATATTACATCAAAAGTCATTACTTTGCTACGGCACATGAGGTGGTGCACATGAAAGCTTGGCTTGGGTTTTGGGTTTGAGGATCATTGGTGCTTTGTAGCACTATTCCTATTAAACTTTAAAATGAATATCTCCAGTTCCCATACATTTTTTGATTTTGCTATCAATTTTGTTTAATAAATTCCACTCTATTTTTTAAATTTGTTTTGGGATTTTTATTGTTTTGCAATTTGACATCATTACAGTTTTAGTACTTCATAAATACTTTACATGTTGCCAAAAGTTAAACCTGTCTGCTCTGTGCCATAGATACTAGGGGGCGGAGGGGTTGAGCTCAGGTTGATTTGGTGACCTTGAGGTTGACCCTGACAAGGGTTGTGATTGCTCCTTGAGCGGACAGTCGCTGACCCCAAACAATAATCCAATTTCTTATAGTGACCAACAGCCATACTATAGAAACCGTGGCAGACTTGCCCTCTGATGTGGAGGTTGTCCCCAAGAGGCCGGTTACTCAAGCATCATCGGAGCAGTAAGTGACGCTTGTATTTAGAGTACTGCTTACATTTTTTGTAAACGTCTGCTGCAGTGAAAAACCAAAACAGGAGGCATATTATCAAGCCAAGCGATAAAATTATCGCCGCTTTAGCGGCAGAAAACTGCCACTAAAACGGCGATAATGGGCTTGATAATAAACTCTATGGAATTCCAATTGAAGCGCAGGTTAGATGTCCTTCACATCTAACATGGGCTTCAATTGGAATTCCATAGAGCATATTATCAAGCCCATTATTGCCGTTTTAGTGGCAGTTTTCTGCCGCTAAAGCGGCGATAATTTTATCGCCTGGCTTGATAATATGCCCCCTGATGCTTTCAGAATGTAAGGCAACTATGGGGCATATTAACAAGGCGGCGATATGAAATTATCGCCGCTTTTGCGTCCGTTTTCGGGCGAAAAGTGGCGATAATTTCATCGCCTTATCAGCAAAGACACGCTATCGCGTGTCTTGCTGATTTAGCGCCCGTTTGCAGCACGCCTCCGATCGCATCGCTAATGAGATGCAAAGGAGGCGTGCCTGACAAGACTCCCTTGGGAAAATATCGCGAAGGCAGCTTCGCGATATTAACAAGGGAGGGTAGCGATTTTTAAAATCGCGTTAAGTATATCTTAACGCAGGAATTTAACATGTTAAATTCCTGACTAAGGCATACTTAACATGGGGGGTGGATTTTGTGGCTAAGACCACAGGCCCTATCATCTAGGATATCGCCGTTTTCCACCATCGAAAACGGCAATATCCCAACTATCTCTGGAATTTTTATCGCCGCGCAAACCGGGCGATAAATTCCAGAGATGGCCGGCGATAAATATGCAAGCGCTAAGCGCGCTTTGCGATATTTATCGCCGGCCCTTGTTAATATGCTCCTATGAGAGATACAAATGAATGCGTAACAATGTAAAAATATGAATTTCAATGCAGACATTCCAGGGTATGCAGAACGGTGCATCTAACAACCAATAGTGAGGAAAGGGAGTGAAACTAATCTGGGTGGAGCCAAAGCTAACCCGCTGTATATTTTAAAGAAATGTTAACAATAGGTCTTGCAGTCAATAGTCTCGGTATACAATGCATGTATGAGATAACAAAATGAATGTGTGATGATTCAGTGTATTTTTGCGTGTGAATTCTCTTATTTTTATAATTGTTGTCACCTGTTGGCTGGGCTATGCTGAAGCGCCCAGAAAGGCCTCTCTCTTCATAGCCTCATTTCTGCAGGATTGCTGCGCTCTTCTCATGCAGGGCCACAGAACTTTATATAGAGACTGTGAGAAACAGTAAAGGAAAAAAGGAGGAAGAGAAAGGTACGAACACAGTGGCTGAAGGAACAAGCATTGAAAATGCAATAGGCCTGGCCTTTTATTAAGTAAAAGCCATTTGCTTTGCTGTATAATACCATTAGCAAAGCAAATGGCTTTAACTTAATCAAAGGCGAGACCTATTGCATTTTCAATGCTTGTTAATCATGACCCTGGGGGACTTAGAGTGGTTTTGTCATGCCCCCGGGGGACTTAGAGTGAGGTTATCTGATCTTGAAGCAGAGGTTGATGTTTGCTGGTGCCCCTGGGGTATCTACATTAGCGGCTACCTCATGCGCTATTCGAAAGTCAGTAAGTTTGTACTTTTGTCTAAACATTTGGTTCGACAGGTGTAATGGAAAGTTGTTTTCTTATAGAATAATCATGAATTCAATGGTGGTTAAATGCAGGTATCATTTATAGAGGTCAAAAACAATAAAGCAAAAAATAAGAGTGTTTTTTAATTATGACCCTGGGGGACTTAGAACAGTTTTGTCATGCCCCGGGGGACTTAGAATGATGTTATCTGATCTAATACCTTAGGTTGATGCTCACTAGTACCTCTGGGGTATCAGTATTAGTGACTAATTCATGTACTATTTTAAAGCCATTAAGATTGTACTTCCGTGGAATTATTTGGGGGCGTATCAACAACAACCAGCGATAATTATCGCTAAGCGCACTTAGCGCTAGGATAATTATCGCCGGCTAGCGTTGATTTTTATCGCTGAGATAGCGTGCTATTAGCAACGCTTATCTCAATAGCGATAAAAATCCTCACGCTAAGTGGCTAACGTGAGATTATCGCTGGAAACCCAGCGATAATCTCACGTTAGCTTGTTGATAGAGACAGACAAACTTAGCCATGATATCCTCCTTCCATAGGATATCATGGCTAAGTCAGAAAAATACCAGACGTAAAAAAGCAGCGTTAATCGCGGTTAGCGCTGCTTTTTTTGTCTCTAACAGGGTTAGCGATATTCTTGATAATAGGAGAAATGTCGCTTAGCGACATTTCTCCTATTATTTTACTCTGGAACGCCCCCTTTGCATCTCATTAGAGATGCAAGGGGAAGTGTAGAGTAAAAGGGTGCTAACATGCAAATTTGCATGTTAGCACCCTGTTGTTGATAGGGTGCTAGTTTTATCTCTGCTTTTTTGGCTTTTAAAGCCAAAAAAGCAGAGATAAAGCCCTTGTTGATATGCCCCTATGTTCTAAAGGTGTAATGGAACCTTCTGATCTTAAAGAGTAATTACAAATTAAGTTATGGTTGAGCGTAGATGTCACTAATCGTAATATATGTGATGTGCTCTTAATGCTGTAAAACAGTGTTTTCTTAGGAGAGAGATAAAATTTTGGAGTATGTAATCTCGATGGGCGCCCATTTCAAATTACTAATGCCCAAGGAATATTGTCATTTAGTCCTTGTGGGCTGAGCCTAAATGGTAGACCCAACGCTGTTTCTTTCAGCATTTGTGTCCACATGATCTAGAGTTTCCAAAATCACCCACCTCAAATCCTCAGTTGAGTGTTTTGCGGTGGTGAAACGGTTGCTCATTTTTGTTGTAGCTCTGTTGAACCTTGAGGTGCTTCTGTGCTCACAAATGCGTATTTTGACTTTTCTACATGTCATGCCTATATATCTTGAGCCACAAGGGCGGGTGATCATGTAAATAGGGTGTGATGTATTACAATTTTTGTGTCTCTTCAAAGTCCAAATGAAATCTGGTGTGAGCTGTAGTACTTTTGTAGTTGTTGTTAGAGAACAAACTGAGCAGGTGCCACATAGATAGTGTCCTGTAATGGGAGGAAGTCCAAGCATTGTTGAAATTGTTTCCTGCCTTACAACTTTCCTCTTTGGTCGGGTGTGAATTAGATTATCCCAAAGGTTCTTTTGTCTTCTATGGGCAAAGAGCGGTATGGGCTAATTCAAACTGCCCGAGTTTATGTGGTCAGGCATTGCCCAGTCCCAGTCCCTGCCACCCAACACCCTGATTTGATAGCAGCCCTCAGACCATCTACCCCAGGAATCTCCCGACCAGCTTTTGCCCCGAGGTACAGATCACACACAACTACTGTCAGAACCATTTGGGTCAGGGTTCGTAACAACCCCGGATGTATTTATTTACACAGAATAAATGATAACATTTGCATTTCACATTAATACGCTGAAACTCCCATACCACCCCATGCAATATTATTTACATATTCGTGGATGGCTAACCTTAACAGAGACATAACTATTCCTAAACATAAACTAATAAACTATACATTGGCTCTGTGTATCCTGCATTGAGCCCATGCCATGACTAGTCCAACTACCTGTGAGGCCCCTCTGGAGTGACCCTGCGCAGGAGGCCTGACTGCCCAGAAGGTTACCTACCTTGGGCACCCCATATGCACTCAAATACTGCTACTGCTAGCTTGGCACCCAACGAGTCCGTGAGGGGACTTGCCCCAAAGGCCTGTTGGAAGCGTGTATCCCCCCACCCCCGCATCCTCTAGCCGACTTGCCGTAAGTGCTTCATGGAGGTTCCTGAGAAACCACTGTCCCCCACCTATCCCCATTAACAATGGCGATGCCTTCTAAGGACCGTAAATGCCCCACTAATCATGACCTTCCCACATACCAAGGATACTATCATAGAAAATACGACACATATAAGGTCTATTGACGAATTTAAAGGGCCCACCATCGAATTTGCATACAGTATACTTTTAGAGACAGCCTGCAAAGCAAGAACCCAGGGTACAGTCAAAGTCAGTTACCACCAGTATAATTCAGCAAAAAATGGGGGTGAACAGGTCAAAAGGATGACTTTCTAACACAACGAAAAACCTAAGTGAGATTTATCAAGCCACGCAAGGCCATTTGCGTAGCCCTGTATAGCTTGATAAATCTAGACTAACGCAAGTTAGCACAAATCGCTGCCGTGCATTGCTTTACCCCATGGAGGCATTTCATGGGTGGAGCGTTGTTTATCCCACACATCCACTTATGGATTTTGGCGCATTCCCAGATTTACCATTAGTGGTAGATCTGGTAATGCAGCAAAATGCTATGCCTTCCCTGGGGTGGCATAATGAGAAATATCTTTTTTCCTCTTTCTATGTGTGCAGCACACATAGAAAGAGGAATATGCCTCTCAGGATTGTTTTTGTGCAGGAAGGTGATCCTTCCTGCAAAGGAGCACTCCTGCCTGACATGCAGGCACCCTTGTAGCATGAAGCAAGGGTGCCTGCATTGGTGCTAGGCAGCCAAACGTGTGACAGCATAAGGACAGGGCAGGGATGCGGCGTACAGTTTAAAATACAGCGCATCCCTCACCTCTCACACAGTGCAGCACCGCACAGCAAGGTGGCTTACTGCACTGGGTTGCATGAAACATTATAAATATGGGCCTCAGTTTGTGAACACCCCAAAAAATAGTAAACTTACACAAAAGTGTAAGTTTACCTTTGTGAATCAGGCCCCATACGAACAATATTGAGTAGCTGCAGAACACATTGAAGTGGACAAAGTGGCCCAGAGCACTGAGTTCACCCTTTGAGCACCACAGGGTAGTTCTGTCTCTGGCATAACAGCGTTTGACATTTTTATTGTAGGTTGAAGAGAATGCCTTTCAGACTAGCTTCAGCGTGAATTACATTTCAGATATTAATAGACACTGTTTTAAAAGAGGTAGCAGGAGAAGCACATTGTCACATGTTGGTTAGCATGGCAACAGAAGCGGAGTGACAGGCACTTAAGGCAAGTGCTGACAATTCTGAAGGAAATTAGACACGTGCCAGCTAAAGGATCACAGTGTTACATTTACCTCCATCGCACTAGAATAAACAGGGAGTAATGACGAAAAATGATCCAAAAGGCATAGATTACCTCAGGAAACTCCTGGGCTGAATGGCGTACTATTCAAGGACTATTTAACATTTTGTGACAGCCCCAGTGCAAAGAGAGGTATTGAAGTGACACATAAAGTCTGAGTAGGATAAGACATGCTGAGGGAGTTTTTATATTTTGAGACTGAGCACAATAAAAGTGTCAGATACGAATGCATTGAATGTAAAATGAAATATGATTTCTTTCCTTGTATAATAGCTTACAGGGAGTAATGATGCCATTGAGAATGTGACAGAGCAGCAAAATTTGTTTGATAGATTACTAAATACAACATTACCGACAATACCATGAGATGAGATATTAATAATCTGCTTTTTTCCATCTAAAAAGTTACTGGTAAACTGAAGCATGAATGTGTGAATTATATTAGTGGTAACCTTGTTAGTGCCGCATAGCCACTTATTTTTACCTCTGCAGGCCCCATCACAAGTATTTCTGAGTGATACTGTGGCTTACTCTTCAGGGGTACCGAAATTACATGGTTACAAGTGTTATTGGGTGTTCTATAACCAGGCGGTATTAACTTCCCTCGTAACACAGTGTTACTACCACTTTCTTTCCCAGTCCCAAATCCCAGCTTTCCGCACCTGGATGCCCTCACTGGTGATTAACCACGCTCTACCAGTTCACATAACATAACACCTGTTCACAGCAGTTGAAACCTGATAGTGGAAGAGTGCTTAGAATTCAGGAAAACGTTCAGTAAATAGCTCAGTATTAACAGGGCATGTCCTATTTCCCACTATGGGCCTCTACCTCATGCCTGCCAATTGAAGGGCTGGTAATGCCACCATACAATTTAACTCAATACTTGATAATGGGAGAACAAATGGCAAAAAATGATGGGGCTAAAGTCTCACATAAATGAAACTGTTAGCAAGGAAACAAAAGGGTTGCCTGCGGATGTCATGGTGAAATTAATTAGCTAATTAAGGCAAACGGCCAAGCAAAGAGGTATTAAGAGTTATACAGTTGACATTTTGTGGAGGAAAATAAGGTGAAATTGTACACTGGCACTGAACAAAGGTAGAGATTAGAGTAAATCTCTAAAGTAGATGGTGTGGAATCATAGGTCTAAATGAAAGCTTTGTTTAAATATACTGTAGTCTGTAGGGCCCCCTTTGTTTTCTTACTACCAGCAGTTTAATGGCGTGAAAAGCGCCATGAAACTGCTGGTGGTAAGGAAATTCGTAATATGCTTGGCGGTGCTGCAGCGGCACCACCAAGCAATTTGTGCCTTCAAGAGCACCGCGCCTCCGACAGGGATCGCGAATCCCTGACAGTTACGGCCGTTCTCTAGAGGTCTGACCGCCATACTCGTAATAGGGTGGTTGGACTGCTGGTGCGATGGACCCCGAACGCCACCGCACCCCCACCGTGGGTTTAGCAGTCCCATGGACCACCAAACTCATAATTAGGCCCTAAATCCATGCACTTTCTTCACCCAATATTTTCATGAAAGTGACTTGTTTCCTGTTTCATGAATATGTTTTGTGGCAAAAGCTGATCAAGAGTCCCATATAAAACAGGAAAGCAACGTTGCCCTTGTTGCATCTCTACTGCCCTCTTCTTCCATATTTCAAAGACCTCCCAAGGCCAGCCAGTTACTTCCTCCAGGACCAAAGAAATCCTCACCCCACTCCAATCTGTTACTTCTTCCTTACTATTACTGGAATCCCCATTCTGAGGATGGATTCTCAGCACAATGGGATGTAATGTTGTGCCTTTACTTTCAAAAGAGATGTGTAACGTGTGTAGGGGAGCAAGACCTGCATCATTTTTTTGACTGGACTATGAAACCATAGACTCAGCCACTTCAGTCTTAGGACAGACAGTTTGTGAAAGATGACAATGATCAGCAAAAATTGTAGGAAATGTAATGCTTCCATTCATTATGCCATACTGAATTTCATTCATGCTTCAAATGTTAAGTTTGAAGTATTTTCATAGCTGGAGTTAGCAATTTAGGGGCATATGTACAAGGGGATTGTGCCACCAGAACGTCACTTTTTTGACATTGTAGTGCGCAGTGCCCTGCGCCACTTTACAAAGTGGCGTTAAGCCACGTTGCATGGCTTAATGATGCTTTTGTAAATAAGGTACCCTTTCACACAGGTATCCTCTTGAAAGGGACATGAAATGGGTGTTGCTGAGGACATTCCACCACAACACCTGTTGCTTTTTGAGGCTGCCCCAGATTTACAAGGATCTGTAAATCTGAGGCAGCGCCAAAAACTCATGCCATGCAAAAGCAGGCATTAGATTGGCGCAACAAGGAGAAATACTTTTATTTTTCCTCCTCTTTGCTTTTGCAGCACACATAGAAAGAGCAAGTTGGCATTATTGATTGTTTATGTGCAGGAAGGGACACCTTCCCGGACATAAACAATCATCCCTGTAATGCAGGCACCCTTGCACAGTGGTGCAACGCTGTCTGTGTTGGTGCTAGGCAGCTGTTTTTAGCGCCAGCACTGGAGAAAACTTAAATACGGCGAATCCCTGCATTTTGGGAATGGCAAGGCACTTCAAAATTTGTTGCAGCGCTGCGCCATTTCCTTATACATATGCCCCTTGTTTTTTCTTTGTTCATGGAATACTTTTTAAAAACATGTAGCCTGCCACAAAACATTCCATGTTAATGTTTTTCACACAATTATAGTTAAGCATACCTTTTAAGCAAAAACATTTTTTATTTTCAGAGAAGAACACAAATAGCTGATGTCAGATTAGCAGACCTCCACCACTTCAGAGTGGAAATACTAGATGGCCAAATAACAAAAATAAAAATACAATGGTTACAATATATTAGAAGGATAGATTTCCTCATTCATGTTTCATGTGGCTGGGGACAAATGTTTGTTGATGTATTTTTGCTATTGGTTTATCCTGACTATTAACACGCAATATTTTAATTGAATGCACAGAAGGATATTTGATTTGTAAAACTGAGCACATATTTTTTGCTTCTTCGCCTTACATAAGCCACCACTAATCAATAATCAATTGTCTAATTGTAGGCCCATTTTTACTTCATTTACTGTTGTGTTTTCCAGCGAAAGTGCTAGAGATAAATTAATACATGAAAATGCATATGGAAGCCACCAATTTACTGGATAAAACATAAGTGGGGTAGAGGCCACTACTTTGTACAGAGATGGCTTTCATAACAGTAAGTGCTGTTTTTATTATCGATGTAGTAAATATCATTGGATATAATATCGTTCTGTAGTTTAAAATATTATGTAATGTATTGTTTTTTTATTCTATGTGTTTATATATTTTTAAATATCTTTTCATTGTAGAATATTTTTTATGTATATATTTTGTAGTTGATATTGTGGTAATTAATATTTTTGATATGATATATGTTTATTTTCCGATATTCTTGTTGTCGATATACGTAAAAATCTATATATTTGTTAGTGATATTTGTGTGCTCAATATTATTGATTTTTTTATAGTTATGTGCCTCATGGAAATCAGATGTTAGGGAAATGGCCCAGCCCAGCCTCCTTCGGGCTACGAAGGTGGTGGATGGGCCCTCCCTTGGCCCTGGCTTCACCCGCGCTGCGAGAGATGAGGCAGCGCTATAAGCACAGGATGACCACACCTCTCCCCAAACAGCTGCGGCTGGTTAGGGTCCTTTGGTGCACTCTGGCAACGAGAGTCCCCCCAGGGTGTAGTGCGCAAAACAGCAGGAGAACAGCCCCAATGATGTCAGTGTCCACACTGTGGGAGACGAGGAGGCGCAATAAGTGCAGGATGACCTTGCCTCTCCCCAAACAGCTGCAGCTGGTTTGGGGCTTTTGGTGCACCCTGGGACGGGGAGTCCCACCAGAGTTTAGTGCGCAAAGCACCAGGATACCAGCCACGATGTTAGCGTCCCGACATTCTTTTTCCCAATCACTTCACAGGGCCCCGGGTCCCAGAGCAGCAGACCCCACTGTGTGGCAAAGTTCCCTCCTCTACTGCAGTCTGTATTTACTGCTGTTGGAGAAGGGGGGCCACTGACCAGGATCACTCCACTGTCTGCCCCTCGATGTCTGCGGGCGCTCGCAAGGGCACGTACCTTCTCTCGCCCCAATTTGGGCTTAATAACAGTGTCATCTCCAGTTCCTTTGGTCTGGTGTGACTACTTTCTGGTTTGCTTCTCCCTTCAGCTGCCAGGGAAACCGGCTTTGAACTGCTCTCGCCCTGTGATGAAACGTCCTTGGCATAAATTGGATGTCAGTCAACTCTCAGATTTATTGTTAAGTTCAAAACCACAGTTCCCTTCTAACATAGAGGCTACTGACTCTCCTTTCCAGGATTGGCTGACTCTAGCATTAGATACTAACATTCCTGCAAAACTCAGTTCAAAGAAGAAACAAGGGCCATCTAATCCGTGGTTTAATGAAACCTTGGTGAAAGCTAAAAAGGTCTGTAAGCAATTGGAGCGAACTTGGAGGCGTGCTTATGATTTGGAAGCTAAAAATAAATACCGTGATGCACTTAAGTCATATCATAGGTTGATCCGGAAAGTAAGAGCTGAATATATTGCTGCTAAAAGTTTGGAGAGTAAAAACCGGTGAACAACCTTTACAACGAAACTATTACAATGCACTACACTTACAACGAAATTTTTACAACGCAACATCCACTACAACGCATTCCATTACATAGCATGACACTACAACGCATGTTTAAAAACTACCTTTACAACGCATTCCATTACATCGCATACTACCTTTACAACGCATACCATTAAAACGCATCCAACACTTACCCTACTGTTGCACCCCCTGGAGTTAGAATAGTAATTTTTACCCCTATACTATGCGTTGTAATGGTATGCGTTGTAAAGGTAGTATGCGATGTAATGGAATGCGTTGTAAAGGTAGTTTTTAAACATGCGTTGTAGTGTCATGCTATGTAATGGAATGCGTTGTAGTGGATGTTGCGTTGTAAAAAATGTGTTGTAAGTGCATGCGTTGTAAAAGTGTGCGTTGTAACGACATACATCCGTAAAAACCCCCTAAAATGATTTTTTCCCTTCTCAGAAAGATGCAACACTCTAACGTGAAAGCGGATCCCCCAGTCTCCTTCAATGCTCAGTGCGACAAACTTTCAGATTTCTTTGTGCATAAGGTGGAGACTATTTATAATAACCTTCCAACTGCCAGTTCCCATTTCATTAATGTCAACACTGATCAAATGGCCGAGATTGAGGACAGGTTAGTCCCTCCTGAAGAAACGTTGTGCACTCTCCCTCCTCTTACGCTCTCTGTGACAGAATCACTATGTCGCAATATTAAATCTGGCTCCCCAGCCGATCCATTGAGACCAGACCAGCTTCGTCTAGTTCACACGTCAGTTCTACCAGCGGATAGAGAACTGATTAATCTATTGCTGTCCTCTGCATCATTGCCTGTAACATGGAAATATGCAAAAGTTATTCCTCTTCTAAAAAAACACTCTTTGGAGCCCTCGGACCCGGGCAATTTTCGTCCGATCTTCCAACTTCCTTTTTTAGCCAAAGTTACCGAATCCTATGAAAATTCTGTCTTGGCTGAATTTGTAGAACAGAACAAAATCCTTGACCCCTCACAAAACGGCTTTCGCCCCTGCCACAGCACCGAGTCGGCATTGCTGACTGTGATTGAGGATATCCGTGGCAGCCTAGATATTGGGAACTCGGCGGCCTTGATTCTGATGGATTTAAGTGCCGCTTTTGACACTGTCTCACATGACATCCTCTTAGGCAGGCTGCATGATATTGGGGTCAGGGGGCTGGCCTTTACCTGGTTCTGTTCTTTTTTTGAAAGCAGCCATTAAGCACCGGGTCCCTCAGGGCTCGATATTGAGCCCTGCACTCTTTAACATTTATGTTCAACCCCTAGCAATGGTTGCCAAAAGTAGAGGGATGTCATTCGTATCTTATGCTGATGACATCCAGCTAGTCATTGCCTTTTCAAAAAACTGTAAAAACAACCTTTTTAAAATTAAAGAGGATCTGTTAGCAATCCCAGACTGGATGACAACCAACTGCTTGCAGCTTAATGCTGCCAAGTCGGAAATTCTTGTGCTAGGGAGAGACAGTGCTCTCTGGTCAGAACAGTGGTGGCCGGATAAACTCAAACCAGTGCCATTGCCCAAAGAGGTGGTTAAGAATCTGGGCTTCTGGATAGATAGGGATCTTTCATTTGATACACAATCCAAAGTTCTTGCAGGGCTCTGTTTTGGACTCCTGAAGGGGTTCAAACCCCTGCTTGGATTTTTTTAACCAAAAATCCGCCAAGCCATTCTCCTGGCCACAATATTATCCAGGTTGGATTATGGCGACTCCCTTTATCTGGGAGTCAATAAATTGTGTATCTTACACCTCCAACTAATTCAGACTGCCGCGGCTCGTGCTTTGCTGGCTCTTCCCAAGTCCTGCTCGGTATCTAATTTTTTACCAAAGTTACATTGGCTGCCTATAGCCAAAATAATTCAGTTTAAGTCCTTGTGTTTAGCCCACAAAATTCTGACTCAACAAGGACTTCCGATTTTAATGGACCTGTTAGCCCAGTACATTCCGAATCGCCTTCTTCGTTCTGCCAACTCGGGATTGGAGTGTATACCTCGTTTTCAAAGAGTCAGAGCTGGTAGACGTTCTTTTAAGGTCCAGGCGGCCCACCTCTGGAATTCTCTCCCGATTGCTATCAGAGAACTCCAGAATCATATGATCTTTCGAAAGGCTTTAAAGTCCTGGCTTTTCCCAGCGTAACTGGTCTGTGTTGGTTGGAGCAGTCTTTCGGCACTTGTCCTTTGGGAAGCGCTGGGACGCCCCGTGGCTGGGGCAGCTATGCGCTGTATAAATCCGTAAATAAATAAAATAAATCATAATTAGTGCCTCTGTCGTACCCGTGGCAGATAGGCTTTTCACTCGCCAGGCATAACGTCCACCATCCTGATCTGGCGGGGGGTTATTGGCCGCACGATGGCAGTGAACCCGCCACCGGCAGGCTGCCGGTGGCGGATTTACCGCCATCATAATCACCGCATATGCCTCTTCAGCCTTAAAGGAGGTACATTTGTCATCAAAGAGAACTTTTTTAAAACTATGCATCTGGCTCTAGGCGACGAAATGCTGAAACCTCCGGAAGTGCACTAATTTTCCGCATTGATTCAGGCAACATCCCCTAAGCGCATGGTTGCAAGGATATACTCCCAGACACAGGAGCTGTACAGAAACATGTAGACCTATTTGTCATCACAGTTATTTGTTTAAACTGTCATAGCACTGTTTTTAGTCATTGCTAACATGGCAGCGATTTAATAAAATGTGTTTAGTGCCTTGCTAGACAATTTTTATCGAGCACCCCCACAACATCACGTTTCACGAGCACTGCAATCCACACATCTATCCATCATCAAATAACAACTATATCATCCACTGGTCTGGGACACATAAGAGACCAAAATCTACTAATTGCTAAGTAGAATATGGTACTCTTGCCGTCCTCCATTCCCAGATGATGAAGCTAACCTCTTGAGGTTGATGATGGGAATTTTATTTCCAGTGCATACACACATATATGCATAAATGAATCCACAGCTTTACTAAACTCTAGCATTACCTTTATCCTTGTATCTAGGTCTTCTATTTTTTGAGACTCATAGTTGTTCTAGTATGTTATGCTGTACAGAGATCGCCACAATAAGGCCCGGCTAGAATGGCAAGCGGACTTGGAACTGGACATAGATGACGCCATGTGGAGGTATTGCTGCGAGGCTACTAGACGTATCTCGCTCATTGGACACCATAGGCTCATACAGTTTAAAATTTTGAACATTAATACGCTGGAACTCCCATACCACCCCATGCAATATTATTTACATATTCGTGGATGGCTAACCTTAACGGAGACATAACTATTCCTAAACATAAACTAATAAACTATACATTGGCTCTGTGTATCCTGCATTGAGCCCATGCGTAAGATCATGACTAGTCCAACTACCTGTGAGGCCCCTCTGGAGTGACCCTGCGCAGGAGGCCTGACTGCCCAGAAGGTTACCTACCTTGGGCACCCCATATGCACTCAAATACTGCTACTGCTAGCTTGGCACCCAACGAGTCCGTGAGGGGACTTGCCCCAAAGGCCTGTTGGAAGCGTGTATCCCCCCACCCCCGCATCCTCTAGCCGACTTGCCGTAAGTGCTTCCTGGAGGTCCCTGAGAAACCACTGTCCCCCACCTATCCCCATTAACAATGGCGATGCCTTCTAAGGACCGTAAATGCCCCACTAATCATGACCTTCCCACATACCAAGGATACTATCATAGAAAATACGACACATTTAAGGTCTATTGACGCATTTAAAGGGCCCACCATCGAATTTGCATACAGTATACTTTTAGAGACAGCCTGCAAAGCAAGAACCCAGGGTACAGTCAAAGTCAGTTACCACCAGTATAATTCAGCAAAAAATGGGGGTGAACAGGTCAAAAGGATGACTTTCTAACACAACGAAAAACCTAAGTGAGATTTATCAAGCCACGCAAGGCCATTTGCGTAGCCCTGTATAGCTTGATAAATCTAGACTAACGCAAGTTAGCACAAATCGCTGCCGTGCATTGCTTTACCCCATGGAGGCATTTCATGGGTGGAGCGTTGTTTATCCCACACATCCACTTATGGATTTTGGCGCATTCCCAGATTTACCATTAGTGGTAGATCTGGTAATGCAGCAAAATGCTATGCCTTCCCTGGGGTGGCATAATGAGAAATATCTTTTTTCCTCTTTCTATGTGTGCAGCACACATAGAAAGAGGAATATGCCTCTCAGGATTGTTTTTGTGCAGGAAGGTGATCCTTCCTGCAAAGGAGCACTCCTGCCTGACATGCAGGCACCCTTGTAGCATGAAGCAAGGGTGCCTGCATTGGTGCTAGGCAGCCAAACGTGTGACAGCATAAGGACAGGGCAGGGATGCGGCGTACAGTTTAAAATACAGCGCATCCCTCACCTCTCACACAGTGCAGCACCGCACAGCAAGGTGGCTTACTGCACTGGGTTGCATGAAACATTATAAATATGGGCCTCAGTTTGTGAACACCCCAAAAAATAGTAAACTTACACAAAAGTGTAAGTTTACCTTTGTGAATCAGGCCCCATACGAACACTATTGAGTAGCTGCAGAACACATTGAAGTGGACAAAGTGGCCCAGAGCACTGAGTTCACCCTTTGAGCACCACAGGGTAGTTCTGTCTCTGGCATAACAGCATTTGACATTTTTATTGTAGGTTGAAGAGAATGCCTTTCAGACTAGCTTCAGCGTGAATTACATTTCAGATATTAATAGACACTGTTTTAAAAGAGGTAGCAGGAGAAGCACATTGTCACATGTTGGTTAGCATGGCAACAGAAGAGGAGTGACAGGCACTTAAGGCAAGTGCTGACAATTCTGAAGGAAATTAGACATGTGCCAGCTAAAGGATCACAGTGATACATTTACCTCCATCGCACTAGACTAGAATAAACAGGAAGTAATGACGAAAAATGATCCAAAAGGCATAGATTACCTCAGGAAACTCCTGGGCTGAATGGCGTACTATTCAAGGACTATTTTACATTTTGTGACAGCCCCAGTGCAAAGACAGAGGCATTGAAGTGACACATAAAGTCTGAGTAGGATAAGACATGCTGAGGGAGTTTTTATATTTTGAGACTGAGCACAATAAAAGTGTCAGATACGAATGCATTGAATGTAAAATGAAATATGATTTCTTTCCTTGTATAATAGCTTACAGGGAGTAATGATGCCATTGAGAATGTGACAGAGCAGCAAAATTTGTTTGATAGATTACTAAATACAACATTACCGACAATACCATGAGATGAGATAGTAATTATCAGCTTTTTTCCATCTAGAAAGTTACTGGTAAACTGAAGCATGAAGGTGTGAATTATATTAGTGGTAACCTTGTTAGTGCTGCATAGCCACTTATTTTTACCTCTGCAGGCCCCATCACAAGTAGTTCTGAATGATACTGCGGCTTACTCTTCAGGGGTACCGAAATTACATGGTTACAAGTGTTATTGGGTGTTCTATAACCAGGCGGTATTAACTTCCCTCGTAACACAGTGTTACTACCACTTTCTTTCCCAGTCCCAAATCCCAGCTTTCCGCACCTGGATACCCCCACTGGTGATTAGCCACGCTCTACCAGTTCACAGCAGTTGAAACCTGATAGTGGAAGAGTGCTTAGAATTCAGGAAAAGGTTCAGTAAATAGCTCAGTATTAACAGGGCATGTCCTATTTCCCACTATGGGCCTCTACCTCATGCATGCCAATTGAAGGGCTGGTAATGCCACCATACCATTTAACTCAATACTTGATAATGGGAGAACAAATGGCAAAAAATGATGGGGCTAAAGTCTCACATAAATGAAACTGTTAGCAAGGAAACAAAAGGGTTGCCTGCGGATGTCATGGTGAAATGAATAAGCTAATTAAGGCAAACGGCCAAGCAAAGAGGTATTAAGAGTTATACAGTTAACATTTTGTGGAGGAAAATAAGGTGAAATTGTACACTGGCACGGAACAAAGGTAGAGATTAGAGTAAATCTCTAAAGCAGATGGTGTGGAATCATAGGTCTAAATGAAAGCTTTGTTTAAATATACTGTAGTCTGTAGGCCCTCCTTTGTTTCCTTACTACCAGCAGTTTAATGGCGTGAAAAGCGCCATGAAACTGCTGGTGGTAAGGAAACTCGTAATATGCTTGGCGGTGCTGCATCGGCACCACCAAGCAATTTGAGCCCTCAAGAGCACCGCGCCTCCGACAGGGATCGCGAATCCCTGGCAGTTACGGCCGTTCTCTAGAGGTCTGACCGCCATACTCGTAATAGGGTGGTTGGACTGCTGGTGCGATGGACCCCGACCGCCACCGCACCCCCACCGTGGGTTTAGCAGTCCCATGGACCACCAAACTCATAATTAGGCCCTAAATCCATGCACTTTCTTCACCCAATATTTTCATGAAAGTGACTTGTTTCCTGTTTCATGAATATGTTTTGTGGCAAAAGCTGATCAAGAGTCCCATATAAAACAGGAAAGCAACGCTGCCCTTGTTGCATCTCTACTGCCCTCTTCTTCCATATTTCAAAGACCTCCCAAGGCCAGCCAGTTACTTCCTCCAGGACCAAAGAAATCCTCACCCCACTCCAATCTGTTACTTCTTCCTTACTATTACTGGAATCCCCATTCTGAGGATGGATTATCAGCACAATGGGATGTAATGTTGTGCCTTTACTTTCAAAAGAGATGTGTAACGTGTGTAGGGGAGCAAGACCTGCATCATTTTTTTGATTGGACTATGAAACTATAGACTCAGCCACTTCAGTCTTAGAATAGACAGTTTATGAAAGGTGACAATGATCAGCAAATATTGTAGGAAATGTAATGCTTCCATTCATTATGCCATACTGAATTTCATTCATGCTTCAAATGTTAAGTTTGAAGTATTTTCATAGCTGGAGTTAGCAATTTAGGGGCATATGTACAAGGGGATTGTGCCACCAGAACGTCACTTTTTTGGCATTCCAGTGCGCAGTGCCCTGCGCCACTTTACAAAGTGGCGTCAAGCCACGTTGCATGGCTTAATGATGCTTTTGTAAATAAGGTACCCTTTCACACAGGTATCTGCTTGAAAGGGACATGCAATGGGTGTTGCTGAGGACATTCCACCACAACACCTGTTGCTTTTTAAGGCTGCCCCAGATTTACAAGGATCTGTAAATCTGAGGCAGCGCCAAAAACTCACGCCATACAAAAGCAGGCATTAGATTGGCGCAACAAGGAGAAATACTTTTATTTCTCCTCCTTTTTGCTTTTTCTATGTGTGCTGCATTCAGCAGCACACATAGAAAGAGCGAGTTGGCATTATTGATTGTTTATGTGCAGGAAGGGACACCTTCCCGGACATAAACAATCATCCCTGTAATGCAGGCACCCTTGCACAGTGGTGCAACGCTGTCTGTGTTGGTGCTAGGCAGCTGGTTTTAGCGCCAGCACTGGGGAAAACATAAATACGGCGCATCCCTGCATTTTGGGAATGGCAAGGCACTTCAAAATTTGTTGCAGCGCTGTGCCATTTCCTTATACATATGCCCCTTGTTCTTTCTTTGTTCATGGAATCCTTTATAAAAATATGTAGCCTGCCACAAAACATTCCATGTTAATGTTTTTCACACAATCATAGTTAAGGATACCTTTTAAGCAAAAACATTTTTTATTTTCAGAGAAGAACACAAATAGCTGATGTCAGATTAGCAGACCTCCACCCCTTCAGAGTGCAAATACTAGATGGCCAAATAACAAAAATAAAAATACAATGGTTACAATATATTAGAAGGATAGATTTCCTCATTCATGTTTCATGTGGCTGGGGACAAATGTTTGTTGATGTGTTTTTGCTATTGGTTTATCCTGACCATTAACACGCAATATTTTAATTGAATGCACAGGAGGATATTTGATTTGTAAAACTGAGCACATATTTTTTGCTTCTTCGCCTTACATAAGCCACCACTAATCAATAATCAATTGTCTAATTGTAGGCCCATTTTTACTTCATTTACTGTTGTGTTTTCCAGCGAAAGTGCTAGAGATAAATTAATACATGAAAATGCATATGGAAGCCACCAATTTACTGGATAAAACATAAGTGGGGTAGAGGCCACTACTTTGTACAGAGATGGCTTTCGTAACAGTAAGTGCTGTTTTTAATATCGATGTAGTAAATATCATTGGATATAATATCGTTTTGTAGTTTAAAATATTTTGTAATGTATTGTTTTTTTATTCTATGTGTTTATATATTTTTAAATATGTTTTCATTGTAGAATATTTTTTATGTATATATTTTGTAGTTGATATTGTGGTAATTAATATTTTTGATATGATATATGTTTATTTTCCGATATTCTTGTTGTCGATATACGTAAAAATCTATATATTTGTTAGTGATATTTGTGTGCTCAATATTATTGATTTTTTTATAGTTATGTGCCTCATGGAAATCAGATGTTAGGGAAATGGCCCAGCCCAGCCTCCTTCGGGCTCCGAAGGTGGTGGATGGGCCCTCCCTTGGCCCGGGCTTCGCCCGCGCTGCGACAGATGAGGCAGCGCTATAAGCACAGGATGACCACACCTCTCCCCAAACAGCTGCGGCTGGTTAGGGTCCTTTGGTGCACTCTGGCAACGAGAGTGCCCCCAGGGTGTAGTGCGCAAAACAGCAGGAGAACAGCCCCAATGATGTCAGTGTCCACACTGTGGGAGACGAGGAGGCGCAATAAGTGCAGGATGACCTTGCCTCTCCCCAAACAGCTGCAGCTGGTTTGGGGCTTTTGGTGCACCCTGGGACGGGGAGTCCCACCAGAGTTTAGTGCGCAAAGCACCAGGATACAAGTCACGATGTTAGCGTCCCGACTCACAATTCTTTTTCCCAATCACTTCACAGGGCCCCGGGTCCCAGAGCAGCAGACCCCACCGTGTGGCAAAGTTCCCTCCTCTACTGCAGTCTGTATTTACTGCTGTTGGAGAAGGGGGGCCACCGACCAGGATCACTCCACTGTCTGCCCCTCGATGTCTGCGGGCGTTCGCAAGGGCACGTACCTTCTCTCGCCCCAATTTGGGCTTAATAACAGTGTCACCTCCAGTTCCTTTGGTCTGGTCTGACTACTTTCTGGTTTCCTTCTCCCTTCAGCTGCCAGGGAAACCGGCTTTGAACTGCTCTCGCCCTGTGATGAAACGTCCTTGGCATAAATTGGATGTCAGTCAACTCTCAGATTTATTGTTAAGTTCAAAACCACAGTTCCCTTCTAACATAGAGGCTACTGACTCTCCTTTCCAGGATTGGCTGACTCTAGCATTAGATACTAGCATTCCTGCAAAACTCAGTTCAAAGAAGAAACAAGGGCCATCTAATCCGTGGTTTAATGAAACCTTGGTGAAAGCTAAAAAGGTCTGTAAGCAATTGGAGCGAACTTGGAGGCGTGCTTATGATTTGGAAGCTAAAAATAAATACCGTGATGCACTTAAGTCATATCATAGGTTGATCCGGAAAGTAAGAGCTGAATATATTGCTGCTAAAAGTTTGGAGAGTAAAAACCCCCCTAAAAGGATTTTTCCCTTCTCAGAAAGATGCAACACTCTAACATGAAAGCGGATCCCCCAGTCTCCTCCAATGCTCAGTGCGACAAACTTTCAGATTTCTTTGTGCATAAGGTGGAGACTATTTATAATAACCTTCCAACTGCCAGTTCCCATTTGGTTAATGTCAACACTGATCAAATGGCCGAGGTTGAGGACAGGTTAGTCCCTCCTGAAGAAACGTTGTGCACTTTTCCTCCTCTTACGCTCTCTGTGACAGAATCACTATGTCGCAATATTAAATCTGCCTCCCCAGCCGATCCATTGAGACCAGACCAGCTTTGTCTAGTTCACACGTCAGTTCTACCAGCGGATAGAGAACTGATTAATCTATCGCTGTCCTCTGCACCATTGCCTGTAACATGGAAATATGCAAAAGTTATTCCTCTTCTAAAAAAACACTCTTTGGAGCCCTCGGACCCGGGCAATTTTCGTCCGATCTCCCAACTTCCTTTTTTAGCCAAAGTTACCGAATCCTATGAAAATTCTGTCTTGGCTGAATTTGTTGAACAGAACAAAATCCTTGACCCCTCACAAAACAGCTTTCGCCCCCGCCACAGCACCGAGTCGGCATTGCTGGCTGTGATTGAGGATATCCGTGGCAGCCTAGATATTGGGAACTCGGCGGCCTTGATTCTGATGGATTTAAGTGCCGCTTTTGACACTGTCTCACATGACATCCTCTTAGGCAGGCTGCATGATATTGGGGTCAGGGGGCTGGCCTTTACCTGGTTCTGTTCTTTTTTGGAAAGCAGAACTTTTCAAGTTACTGTACCACCATACCATTCGCAGGTACATGCCATTAAGCACCGGGTCCCTCAGGGCTCGATATTGAGCCCTGCACTGTTTAACATTTATGTTCAACCCCTAGCAATGGTTGCCAAAAGTAGAGGGATGTCATTGGTATCTCATGCCGATGACACCCAGCTAGTCATTGCCTTTTAAAAAAACTGTAAAAACAACCTTTTTAAAATTAAAGAGGATCTGTTAGCAATTCCAGACTGGATGACAACCAACTGCTTGCAGCTTAATGCTGCCAAGTCGGAAATTCTTGTGCTAGGGAGAGACAGTGATCTCTGGTCAGAACAGTGGTGGCCGGATAAACTCAAACCAGTGCCATTGCCCAAAGAGGTGGTTAAGAATCTGGGCTTCTGGATAGATAGGGATCTTTCATTTGATACACAATCCAAAGTTCTTGAAGGGCTCTGTTTAGGACTCCTGAGGGGGTTCAAACCCCTGCTTGGATTTTTTTAACCAAAAATCCGCCAAGCGATTCTCCTGGCCACAATATTATCCAGGTTGGATTATGGCAACTCCCTTTATCTGGGCGCCAATAAATTGTGTATCTTACACCTCCAACTAATTCAGACTGCCGCGGCTTGTGCTTTGCTGGCTCTTCCCAAGTCTTGCTCGGTATCTAATTTTTTACCAAAGTTACATTGGCTGCCTATAGCCAAAATAATTCAGTTTAAGTCCTTGTGTTTAGCCCACAAAATTCTGACTCAACAAGGACCTCCGATTTTAATGGACCTGTTAGCCCAGTACATTCCGAATCGCCTTCTTCGTTCTGCCAACTCGGGATTGGCGTGTACACCTCGTTTTCAAAGAGTCAGAGCTGGTAGACGTTCTTTTAAGGTCCAGGCGGCCCACCTCTGGAATTCTCTCCCGATCGCTATCAGAGGACTCCAGAATCATATTATCTTTCGAAAGGCTTTAAAGTCCTGGCTTTTCCCAGCGTAACTGGTCTGTGTTGGTTGGAGCAGTCTTTCGGCACTTGTCCTTTGGGAAGCGCTGGAACACCCCGTGGCTGGGGCAGCTATGCGCTGTATAAATCCGTAAATAAATAAAATAAATTATAATTAGTGCCTCTGTCGTACCCGTGGCAGATAGGCTTTTCTCCCGCCAGGCATAACGTCCGCCATCCTGATCTGGCGGGTGGTTATTGGCCGCACGATGGCAGTGAACCCGCCACCGGCAGGCTGCCGGTGGCGGATTTATCGCCATCATAATCACCGCATATGCCTCTTCAGCCTTAAAGGAGGTACATTTGTCATCAAAGAGAACTTTTTTAAAACTATGCATCTGGCTCTAGGCGACGAAATGCTGAAACCTCCGGAAGTGCACTAATTTTCCGCATTGATTCAGGCAACATCCCCTAAGCGCATGGTTGCAAGGATATACTCCCAGACACAGGAGCTGTACAGAGATCGCCACAATAAAGCCCGGCTAGAATGGCAAGCGGACTTGGAACTGGACATAGATGACGCCATGTGGAGGTATTGCTGCGAGACTACTAAACGTATCTCGCTCATTGGACACCATAGGCTCATACAGTTTAAAATTATGAACCGCATTTATTATACACCAACACGCCTTCACAAATACGGGCTCCGCGAAGAGCCGGACTGTGATCGTTGCGGCGCTCCAGAGGCTGATTTCCTACACTTAGCATTGCTCTGCCCACCGATAGCAAACTACTGGATACAGATCTTTGCGGAACTCCAGGCGATAACGCAAGTAGATCTAAGCCCAGACCTGCTACTAGCACTTCTAGGTTATTCAAAAAAGATACAGAAACCCATTCGACGCCTGGTAGTCATGGCACTCTTAGTCGCCAAACGTGTATTGGCGATACATTGGTCCAGTGGCCCCCCCCCCACGTTGAAACAATGGTCCAGGGGTTTGATGTATTGCAACATACAAACAGAAACCTATAGTGAGCTCCTCCCCCTGGAAATCGTCCGAAGAACCTTTGGAGCCTTTATGCCACTTACATTGAGACTCGACCTCCAGAACAAACAGTAACACCTCCATTGAAGGAGGGAAATCCGCAGACACAATAGACATAACTGACGTACCTGGTGCTGGTCTACATAAGCCGACAAAAAAAAGTGACGCAACTGCTCAATGCAATGATGATATTGGAAGAATGGCCTTGCTGTATTATAGAAGCAACACGAACTGTGCAGACAAGTAATGTAAGACCTGATTGTTTGATGTGACCTGTCGTCATGATGAAGTATCATTTAACTTGATTGGAAGGAACGTTTATGATAATTATGATTTTATTTTGTCCTAATTATTTTATTGTATGGAAATTGATTCCTTTTTTTGTTATGATTTTATTCTTATGATTTGTTTGTATTGTATCATTGAAATGGGAAAAATCAAATAATAAAAAAATCAAATAAAAAAACTATGCATCTGGCTCGTAGGCCCTTTTACAAATAGAGCTTGGAGAGTCTCTCGGAGAAGCTGACAAGTTACCAAGCAAGCAAATCTTCATGATCGGTGGAAGCCATTTTTCTCACAACTCCTCAAATTCAAGTTGAATGGATGGAGGGGGGGGAGATAATTTTCTTTCCTAGATTCTGAAGTTGTGGAAAGATCTTTATATACATTTTAGAGCTGAAACTAAATGCTGGAGGTTTGGTATGGTTTGAAAATATGGTTGTATCAACAGACATAAGATGCTCCTCTTACAACATGTATAGAGTAGCAGCTGCACTTCATAAATACACCTAATCGTCATCATTTCCTATAGTTAATGTTAAAATCAGTGCTTAATTTGTTAAAAAAGAGTGCTGGTGCCCAAAGCTCTGCTCATAAGTCAGCGTCCGATGTATTAAACATTAGCGCGCCAAATAGTAAGCGCCTTATTATGGGTTGTTGGGTCTGACCGCCCGAAGACAGCGGCCTGCTATCAGACTGCGGTGCCAGCGGTCTTCCAACCGCCATATTACATGTTGACCACTGTGTCTACAGTGTTGCTGTGACTGGGTTGCGTGGTGGTGGGTACTTTTCCATATGTATCGATGCAGGTGTGGTATTTTGACTGCATATGTGTCGAATACACACAAATGCATGAGACATATGAAAAAATACCACCTACCCATTGCCGGAATACAGCACATATGTGGCAAGTCCTTGCAATGGGTTTATGGTACACAAAAGACTTATCTGTAGATCACAGCAGACAGGGTCCTATTCCTTAGGGTAAAGATGCGGCTGTGAAGGGAGGACCTGGAGATAGTGATCCATGTTGACTGCTGCAATAGAACAGGAAAAGGGTGAGTATGCCACTGCTGCTTCCCCCTGAGTCTGATGGTCCGCAATCTAGGCCGAAGTCATTTTTCTGGAGCTTTTTCCATCAATGTAAAGCAATACACTTCGTCGGGCCGGATTCAGTGTTGGCTCATCGGCTTGACTTTCTGCGAAGCCCCGGTCATATCCTGGAAGTCTGGAGCTCCGAAGTTTTTAGCTGGACAAACCTGAAATCCATTCGTGTTGAAGGTAATCAGGTTGACTGTTACATCGGGACGGTCACCTCATGGAGCTGTTTCCAAAAGTTACTCCAAACGTCTCTAAACTTCTGAAACCTTTTTCTAAAGTTCCTCTTGAGGGTTCAAAGTGTCCAAAACACAAATCCAAGGGAATTGAATCCCCTAAGATGGGGTCACTTGGTGGAGATGATGCAGGTGGGCTCTGCATCATCTCCACAGGTGGGCTCAGCTGTTAACCTGTAGCTAGCAAAGTGTCCACACCTTAGAATTTCAGAGTGAGGCAAAGTCCTTCTGGTGCTGACTCCCACAGTGTGCAGCTTGTGCAATCCTGGTGAGTGCAGTCCTCTTGGTGCAGGCCAGGGAGTCAGAAGGGCATTCCTTCTTTTTATCTCTTCATAATGCAGATCTGAGGAACTATGTAGTTCTCCCATATTTATAGACAGTTTCTGTGTGTCAAGCAGGGGGGCACCCCTGACCAATGGAATGCAGTGTGCCACCCAGCTGTGGCATATGCTTGGTCCAGAAAGCACCCTCTCTAAGAATCCAACCTGGAGGAAATCTGTGGAGCTGCATCTGGCTAACCTAACATACTGGTGAGGCTAATTTTCCTGAACACTTTCTTTCTAAACCTGTCCCAAACCTAATTACAGAGGCTCCTGTGTGGCTGAAAAATCAGGATGTGGGTATGGGCCTGTGCTGCTCTAAAGTGACATTCTCCGTTTGAAGACCAGTTTGGCTACACCTCACCTCATTCCTGACATCTGCTCTGTAACTTGTACTTCTCCGCCCACAGGAAACCCGTTGTGTCTTCTGACAGGACAATTCACCCCTCATCAGGCAGCCCTGTCACAGCCTGGGAGCAGGCTAGCCAATCAGGAGAGAGCAGCTGAAAGCCTGGACTCTGGCTCACAGAAAAGAAAGTTTACTAACTTATTTCCTGTAATAGTTATCAAAAATCCAACATTGGCAGGTTATTGGATTTATCTCAGCCAATAATTTGATATCTTGAAGTATATTTACATGGCCCCTAACAATATTTATAGTTAGATCAAATATTACAACGTTAGCCTCTGAAACCATTCACTACAATGGGGAAAAAGGCAATTGACAGTTGTTCCCTCAACAAGGCTTATAAAACATCTTTGATTATAGTTACATGACACTGTACCTCTGGGACACCAAGGGGTGACCTTAGGGTGACATATGTAACAATAAGGTAGATTAATGACTTCTAGTGATCACAATGGAGGCTAAAAGTGGGGGGACACTGCAAACAGGTCCTAATTTCCAACACAACCCTCCTCTGCCCAGCCAACAGCCCAGAGGACTCAGCCCATCCCTGGTAGAGTATCCCTGGTCTGTCAGACGAGGAAGAAAGTGCAGAAATCAGGCTGTATAATTACAGGCCCTACTCTACCTTACATCCTCCTGCTAAGGTCACTTCCTCTGCAGTAGCGACCTGTGGTGGGAGTGCTGCCGGGCGCTGATGTGGGGCAGGGGAGGGGCAGGGTGGGGTGTAGTAATCTACGGATTACGGCAGAATACAGGTAAGTAAACATATAAATAAATCGAATTTCATTGCGCGCGCTGCATTGACAAATGCGATGCAGCATGCGCAACGAAATTCATTTTATTTATTTATATGTTTACTTACCTGTATTCGGCCGTAATCCGTAGTTTAGTACCCCCTACCCTGCCCCACCCCCACCTCACGTCAGCGCCCGGCAGCACTCCCTCCGCAGGCCGCTACTGTTCCTCTGAGAAGCTGACACATCTCTACAATAACAGGACCTATTCTAAACTGAAACTTCCCCACAGCTGATTCATTTCGGTCCTCCCTCTTTAGTTTGTTTTGTGAGGTGCCCTCCTCCTCTATCGATGACTTGACTATAACAACACCTAGCGTACCCACAGAGGCTACCCAATGCTTAGGTAACCCCACCTTGACCAGCAGGATCAGGGGGCCTAACTTACGTTTGGATATGGGGTCTGCCTACCATGCTGAGTACAGTGCTGCCATGAAGGCCAGCACCCAGCATAGGCTACTGACAGCTGTCAGAATCCAGAACCACACCCTCAGCTCTCCACTGACAGGTGACGAGGTTGCTTTTAGGGGCCACTGTGAGTTCCTGGAACCTCTCTTGCTGTTCAGAGTGGGGTGCTACCAAATCTTGAGGCAGACACCCTCCTTCCACTTTCCCATCTGTCAGTACAGAGGTGGCACCCTGCTCCTTGACAGCTGCCTGACATCTCAGGACTTCCTTGGGGTCAGGTGAAGCCTCACCAGTACCAACTCTGGATGTCTCCCTTATTAGGATTGAAGACCCTTGGCTAACTGGAACTCTCTTTAAGTGTGGCTTACCTTTCATCTTCTTTTTCCCTTTCTTTTGGGACTCCCCCCAGAACTTCAGGTTGGGGGAACCACATCACTTAAGATCTGACCAACCTCTAGGAGGTTGTTGCCCAGGAGACAATCTAACTGGCGATCTGCACTGACTATTTATTTAAGAGACTTGTAGAGCGCGCAGTTCCCCAACAGGGTCTCCCGGCACTAGGGGCAGACAGTAGGAAGAGGCACAGCAACATTACCAGGCGGCAGACCCAGTCAAAGCAGTTAAAGAGCATGGTTTTTAAGTTCCTACAAAAGTTAAGCAGTGAGTCACAGTTCCTAAGAGCTACTGGAAGAGAATTCCAGAGTTTTGGTCCTAAAACGGAAAAAGAGCGCTCCTTAATACGAGTTTCGCAAAATCTAGGGGTGGTAAACAGTGTGCGATTGGCTGATATCAGTAATCGGGCAGGGACATATGGGGACAACCAGCTTATACCAGCTAAGGGTACTATCACATTCTTGAGGCACTATGGCTACAGGTTTGGTTGTGACCTCACCTGGGGCTACCCTCACTCTTCTAGTCTCTTCTGGCACTACAGTGTGACTCGCACAGGTGTCTCAAGGGCCAATGACAGGGATCCTATTCATCGTAATGGAGTGGAAGTGTCTACTTACACCCTCAGGAATCACCAGGTTACCATCTGCACCTGTCTCCCAACAATATGCTAGGAGTACTTCATCATATGAGGTGTCCTCCTCTATGGCTACACTGAACAGCCCAGTGCTAATAACTATCTTGGAACAGGTGAGGGTCACCCCTGAAGTGACCTGACTGCTGATAGTCAAAGTGCACCCTGTTACTAAGTACTTCTTCAGCCTAGTGTCCCCCTGCCTCTACTTGTCAGAGTGGGAGTGGGAGTTCCTCTCCTCCTGCAAGGCAAGGCTGACTTTAAAAAAGAGTAAGCAGGCACCACAGTAGCACACACTCCAGTGCAGGAAATATACTGGACGTCTAAACCCCCCTGCCCTATTATATACTAGGGACTTATAGGTAGTCTGAAACCCCTTTGCCTAATTATTTATCAGGGCCTGTCATTCCCAATTGTAATTATACCAAATTACTATGTACTTTTAACACAGAGCACAGGCCCTGGCTCTGGGTAGCAGAGCTCAGGGCACAGTCTGAGTCAGAAAACCAGCATCTAGTGTTCAAAATGGGGGCAAAAAGTTGGGAGACACTGCAAACAGGTCCTGATTTCTCACACTTGTAGCCTTTAACCTACTATCAGACACCCCCTGCCCCTTTTTCTCACTCTGGTAGGCTCCTGCTTGCTCCCTTTGTGACGATTTTGCCAATTTTCTCTTCCTCTGTTTTCCCGATCTGTGTGTCGTTTCCTCTCTTGCACTCGCTAACACCTAGTGCAGGAAAATTATTGCTGGTTCCCAAAAATATGTGCTTGTGGCATCCATGGCATCCACCAGCTCAAATTAAGCACTGGATAAAATACTCAGCAGTTCAGTGTGCTTAGTTTGGCTTTGGGTATGTTTATTTGCAGGGTATTCATTTTATATCTTTGGTGGACACGTGGATACATTTTCTATGCATTGGCTTTGTGCTGGAACGACAAACTAGCTCTAACCACTTTTCGTCATTGATCAATTTGTGCTTAGTAAAGATGGTCTCCTCCTTTGTTAAATATACAAAGCAAAACATTCAGCTCATGAAGGCCCAGTAAGTGCCCTTGTGTGTTTTATTAGGGAATTCTCTTACCTCCCAACAAGATGTATTGACGCATTGCAAAGTTTCGAACCGTAATAGTTTTTTCAGGAATAGCCTGGAGCCACCTCTTGTGAGCAGAACAGAGGGGTATTGGAACACTTCTCTCCCTGGCTGGAGGATTGTTTGGTGTGATCTTGTTCCTCAGTCTTTATTCAGTTTCACTTTGGTTTGGTGCATGTTCTTTGACCAACATTTCTCCTTTGGTGTGGTGCTCCCTTGGGGCAACTCTCTGTCTACTGTTTTCTATGGAACTTTTTATGCATAAACTGCTTCTTATGCCATGTTTCCCGCTACCATATTACATGATATACCCTCGTACCACTCTACGCTGGATTTAAAGGTCCACAACGTGTGGGGCACTGTGCCTTGCAGAAGTCAGGAGCTTTACCTATAGTTCTCCCCTGAAGAGGTATTTTGATAACTAACTGGTCTATGGACATGGAGACTGGCTAATAACTAAAATCGGTTGATGACTTATGAGAGGACAAACTGTTTCTGACCTTGTGAGACCGGTGCAATGCTCATTTACATGAAGCCACACCTCTGCTAGCAAACTGGCACAAGGGATCTACAATGATATTTTACCATGCACACATTGAGCAAATTGCACGTTGTGTTTGAATGGTCAGAGTTAGGGTCATCTGCCTCCATGATATCTTCCTTAGTAGTGTCAGCAGCAGCCTCATTTAAAGTGAATGGCGTGCTTACCATATTACCTCGCACCACACCCTCATCAGCAAAACTCCCATTAATGACAACTCTCTGCATCGTACTCCCCTGCGTACCTTGTACACTTGCTCTTGGTACACTTCCATCCCTAGAATTATTCACATCAACTTCCTCCTGAAGCCAGTCAAATTCATCTTCCACCCACCAACCTATCATTCACTTCCGTGCAACCAACTGTCCTTTCAACAGCAATCGTGTTAAGATTCCACACCCTCCCATTCCTTAATTTCACTACATTGCATAACACCACCACCACCTCCTCTGGAATATATGACGTTACAACGCAAACATTTGCAATGCATTTCTTTACAACACAGTTTTTACATCGCAACATCCATTGCAATGCATGATTTTACATCGCATGCCATCACAACGCATTTTTAGAAACTACATTTACAACGCATTCCAATACATCGCATTATACCATTACAATGCATACCATTACATTGCATTTAAGGTAAGTGTTGGATAGTGTAGGGGTAAAAATTACTATTCCCACTCCAGTGAGTGCAACAGTAGGGTAAGTGTTGGATAGTGTAGGGGTAAACATTACTATTCCCACTCCAGTGAGTGGAACAGTAGGGTAAGTGTTGGATTGTGTAGGGTAAAAATTACTATCCCACTCTAGTGAGTGCAACAGTAGGGTAAGTGTTGGATAGTGTAAGGGTGAAAACTATGCTTTGTAATGGTATGCGTTGTAATGGTATGCTATTGTAGTGACATGCGTTGTAGTGACATGCGTTGTGACATGCGATGTAATGGCTGCATTGTAATGACAGCGATGTAAAGGATGTTGCGTTATAATGACTGTGTTGAAAAGGTAGTGCGATGTAATGACTGAGTTGTAAAGGTTGTTTCCCCCTCCTCTGGGTCATATAACCAACCATCTCCCTTGCAAACCATACCAGGTTTCTTTACACGCACCCAGTCTCCCACTTCAATCCTTACAGGCCTCACACCATGCTAAGTATCACAGTAGTATCACAGTAGTACTTACTCTTTTCATCTGTATGTACTATCCTGTCCTGAACTTTTTCCTTCGACCACAATTCTACCCCTGTGGAAAATAACCATCCCGGATTGTGCTTTGATTTAGGTTTCATCCCTCTCATGCTCAAAATTGGAGGTAAACCTGACGCTTTGTTGCATGTCACTCTATACGCCCAAACTGTTTTCCCAATCTGGATGATCCCATCCTCATTGTTTCTCATAACTAGCTAAAGGGTGCCTTTCAGTACACGATTGAATCTCTCAATCATGCCGTTACTAATTGGATTATATACCGATGTGGTTCTATGCTTAATTTCAGGTGTTTCAAATGACATTTTGGCCTTATGAGAAAGAAACTGAACACCATTGTCACTCACAATTGATCCCGGAATACCCTCAACTGTGACTATGTTGTCCAAAACCGCTAAAATCTAATCTGTATTGGATTTCTCAACCACTTTGAAACCTGCCAAGCTTGAAATCAAATCCATCACTGGCCCCTGTTGTCAATTGCAACTGCCTCCCACAGATTCTTCGGAAAGAAACCTTCACTCATGGGTGGACGTGCAAAATGTAAAGATTTAGCTGCGGTGGAGCAAACAGGGTAATCTCTTACTATCCTTTCCTCAGCTAAATGCACCCAAGGCCACCAAAACAATTTTGATTAAAACAGACTTTGTCTGACCATACCTGAATGCCCTTCATGGCATAGCTCCACAATCATGTTGCGTAAACCTTCTGGAGGAATAATCCTATCAACTATCACAAAGGTTTTGTAATCCGCTAGCTTACTTCTTCTGATGAAAAATTGTGGACATCTATGATGGATTTGTAGTATCTAAAACAAATAAACCTCACCTACTGTAGAGAGCAGGATCTGACCTCTTTTAAGACTATGGGACTTGAGGACCTGGAGTCAAATTCACTCTCAGTATTTCCACCCCTTTCCCCTGAGAGGGGGGAATAACAATGTTTTAACACTAAATCTGGCTTACCCATGGAATCTTGTTCGCCAGCAATCCTACATTTGGTGGCTGGCACTGTGGATCACCCTCTCACCAATTTGATGAATACAGCTATTCTCTCTGGGTGTTTTCCCTCCAGATGGAAGGAGGCAGTGATCAGGCCCCTTCTGAAAAAACAATCTGGATAGCAAGGAGCTAAATAACTGCTCGCCAATTTTGCCAGTTCCATGTCCAACTAAGATCTTCTAGAAACATCTGAATGGCCATCTTGGAATTTGCTATAAAGCAGGGACGGCTGGATAACTCCCAGTTCGGTTTCAGAAAACATCATGGAACCAAAACTGCATTAATCTCCGCCATGGAGTGTATTAGGTGGTTAGTGAATGAGGGGCAAGCCGTGACATTGGTGCTCTTAGACCTATCTGCAGTCTTTGATACTGTCAGGCCGAGCACCCGGTAGTCACTGACTGCCGCGAATTCGCAAAGACTACAATTCCCGTGAAGCGTTGCGCGTAACGCGGTTACACGTGACGCTTATGCGGTGCGCCGGATCCCTTATCAGTGAGACGGAAGCAGCAAACAGACGCTGGTTATTCCTCCTCGGCGTCCAGTCCTGGCGAGCAGTCGCTACGCTCCAACCCGAAGACCGGCTTCAGCGCTACCTAGACGAGGGAAGTGAGTCGCAGATCAGCCCTAGTTCCCATTCGGACCTTCCGAGTTGCCCCTCTGTTGGAGAGACTCCTTGGCGGAGCCTCGTGCAGAGGAGCGCTAAAGCTTCTTGTGGTGCTATTTCCAAAGCACCTTCCGAGTTGCCCCTCTGTTGGAGAGACTCCTTGGCGGAGCCTCGTGCAGAGGAGCGCTAAAGCTTCTTGTGGTGCTATTTCCAAAGCACCTTCCGAGTTGCCCCTCTGTTGGAGAGACTCCTTGGCAGAGCCTCGTGCAGAGGAGCGCTAAAGCTTCTTGTGGTGCTATTTCTAAAGCACCTTCCGAGTTGCCCCTCTGTTGGAGAGACTCCTTGGCGGAGCCTCGTGCAGAGGAGCGCTAAAGCTTCTTGTGGTGCTATTTCCAAAGCACCTTCCGAGTTGCCCCTCTGTTGGAGAGACTCCTTGGCGGAGCCTCGTGCAGAGGAGCGCTAAAGCTTCTTGTGGTGCTATTTTCCAAAGCACCCTCCGAGTTGCCCCTCTGTTGGAGAGACTCCGTGGTGGAGCCTCGTGCAGAGGAGCGCTAAAGCTTTCGGTGCTATTTATTAGCCACGCCTGTGATACACACCCTAAGACAAGGGCGAACTACCCGCACCTCAGTCCGACATAACAGTAAGACTCCTTAACGGGAGAGATTATGTACCTACATCTTGCCAGAATAACCAGCCCTTCTCGATCGCCAGCGGCGTCCCCCCTTTTTTTTATCCCCAAGGCCAACGGGGACTTGCGGTGTTGCATTGATTATAGAGCCTTAAATGCCATCACCGTTAAGAACCAATACCCCTTGCCCTTGATTCCGGTTCTTCTGGAGCAGGTAAGGACGGCGGTGGTGTACACCAAATTGGACCTACGCGGGGCATACCATCTGGTTCGCATGAGAGAAGGCGACGAGTGGAAGACGGCCTTCAAGACGCGGTATGGGTTGTTCGAGTACTTGGTCATGCCCTTCGGGCTATGTAACGCCCCGGCCGCATTTCAATTTTTCCTGAACGATGTCCTACGGCCATTTCTGGATCGGTTTGTGGTCGTCTACATAGACGATATCCTGGTGTACTCCACTACCGAAGAGGAGCATCAGACCCACGTAGGAAGAGTGTTACAGGCCCTTCAGGAACATCAACTCTACTGTAAAATCTCCAAATGTGAGTTTCATGTGGCCACGGTCGAATTCCTGGGGGTGATGCTTACCCCGTTGGGTCAGGTTATGGCAGAAAGAAAGGTGCAGGCGATCCTCGACTGGCCCCAACCCCGAACCGTGAAAGAAATCCAGAGTTTCTTAGGGTTTGCTAACTTTTATAGGAGGTTTATCTCGAACTTTTCAGAGACAGTAACACCTCTCACCAAACTTACCCGAAAAAAGGTACCCTTTCATTGGTCTACTGACGCCCAAGACGCTTTCGAACAGCTCAAACAAGCGTTCACTTCTGCTCCGGTGTTGGCCCATGCTCGTCCAGAGATACCTTTCATCGTGGAAGCCGACGCTTCGGAAGTTGCGGTAGGAGCGGTCTTATCTCAAAGGAATGAGGAAACAGGATACCTGCACCCCATAGCGTTCATGTCCCGAAAGCTCAACTCCGCAGAACAGAACTACACGATTGCAGAGAAGGAGCTTCTGGCGATAAAGGGTGCGTTCAGTGAATGGCGACATTGGCTGTTAGGGGCGGTTCACCAGGTCACCGTTTACACGGATCATCGGAACCTCCAATTCATGCGAGCCGCAAGACATCTAACCCCGCGTCAACTCCGGTGGATGTTGTTTTTTGCGGAATTTCATTTTGTTATCACCTTTCGTCCTGGCAAAGATAACCAGAAAGCTGACGCTCTTACAAGACAAGAAACGCCAACAGGCCGTCCCGGAACCAAGGAAAGGGCCATAATCGCACCCCACCAAGTGATTGGGGCAGTGCACACGGATCTGTTCTTACAGAAGACCAAACAAGGAATGAATACCTTTCCCTGGAGAACCTGGTTGAAGTTCCACCCAGAATGGAAGAGCCACCAGGGTCTGTTCTTTAAAAGTCACCAGCTCTTGATCCCAACCCAGGAGTTACGGAAGATGGTGTTCACATGGTGTCACGACCTCCCCTGTGCCGGACATACCGGAGTGAAGAAAACATTGGAAAGGATTCAGAGACAATTCTGGTGGCCCACAGTATGTACCGACGTCATGTCTTGGGTCAAAAGCTGCGTCACCTGTTCCCAGATGAAGACCGAACACCGCCCCATTCAGGGATTGTTACAACCTCTACCCACGCCTGACACCCCATGGGAACGATTTTCAGTGGATTTTATCGTAGGGTTACCCCGGGACCAAGGATGCACTGCCATAGTGGTAGTGGTTGACTATTTAACCAAGATGGGGCACTTCATTGCCTGCAAGCAGGTTCCCACTGCAGGTATGTTAGCCAAACTGCTGCTGGTCCATGTTGTCTGTCTTCATGGCCTTCCAAAGGTCATTGTATCAGACAGAGGGGCCCAGTTCACTGCCCGGTTTTGGAAGACCTGGTGCTCAGCACTGAAGATCGAATCCGCCCTTTCCACTAGTTTTCACCCACAATCGGATGGCCAAACAGAACGACTTAATCAGACATTAAAACAATTCCTCCGTTGCTATGTGGACAACAACACAGAGGCGTGGGTGGAGTGGCTCTGGGTAGCGGAGATAGCTTACAATAACGCCAAGCACACCTCCACCCAACACTCCCCTTTCTTTAGCTCTTACGGATTTCACCCTCGGTTCACACCTCTCGACCTACCCCTTCCACGTTCCAAACTCCCCACGGTACAAGAAAGGCTAGAACACATTCACTCCACGTTACGAGACACACGGGATGCCTTGTTGAAAGCCAAGATGCTGTACAAAGCTCAAGCGGACAAACATCGTCGACCAGGGCCCTCATACAAGAAAGGGGAGTGGGTTTGGCTGTCGACCAAACACATCAGGTTTAAAAAACACAGCGCTTTTCACCCTAAATTTATAGGTCCATACCGGGTGATCCGGCATGTTAACCCTGTAGCTGTCAAACTGACTTTGCCACCCTCCTTACGCATACATCCTGTCTTTCATGTCTCTCTCCTTAAACCTTCCCATTGTCCTGTGAAAAGACGTCCGGTATCTATATGGGTACGACACGATCAGGAATATGTGGTACAAGGTATCATGGACTCCAAAATACTGAGAAACAAGTTGTGGTATTTGGTGGCGTGGAAGGGTTACGGGCCGGAAGAAAACTCTTGGGAACCGGCCTCGTCCGTTCATGCGGCCCGGTTAGTGGCGGCATTCCACGCACGATACCCTGACAAGCCTAGGGCCAGTCAGTGTCCTCGGAAAGGGGGATGTACTGTCAGGCCGAGCACCCGGTAGTCACTGACTGCCGCGAATTCGCAAAGACTACAATTCCCGTGAAGCGTTGCGCGTAACGCGGTTACACGTGACGCTTATGCGGTGCGCCGGATCCCTTATCAGTGAGACGGAAGCAGCAAACAGACGCTGGTTATTCCTCCTCGGCGTCCAGTCCTGGCGAGCAGTCGCTACGCTCCAACCCGAAGACCGGCTTCAGCGCTACCTAGACGAGGGAAGTGAGTCGCAGATCAGCCCTAGTTCCCATTCGGACCTTCCGAGTTGCCCCTCTGTTGGAGAGACTCCTTGGCGGAGCCTCGTGCAGAGGAGCGCTAAAGCTTCTTGTGGTGCTATTTCCAAAGCACCTTCCGAGTTGCCCCTCTGTTGGAGAGACTCCTTGGCGGAGCCTCGTGCAGAGGAGCGCTAAAGCTTCTTGTGGTGCTATTTCCAAAGCACCTTCCGAGTTGCCCCTCTGTTGGAGAGACTCCTTGGCAGAGCCTCGTGCAGAGGAGCGCTAAAGCTTCTTGTGGTGCTATTTTCCAAAGCACCCTCCGAGTTGCCCCTCTGTTGGAGAGACTCCGTGGTGGAGCCTCGTGCAGAGGAGCGCTAAAGCTTTCGGTGCTATTTATTAGCCACGCCTGTGATACACACCCTAAGACAAGGGCGAACTACCCGCACCTCAGTCCGACATAACAGTAAGACTCCTTAACGGGAGAGATTATGTACCTACATCTTGCCAAAGTTTAGATACGTTGTGTGTTTTCTCGTTACAGATCTCCTTCCCTGCTGTCCCTACCCTTTCCTTCCCTCACTCGATCACCTCACCAGTCTGTGTTATTCCATAATTCCGGACTTGGGGAGATCGAGAGGTGGACCCCATTCAGCATCAGTACAACCCTGAGGATCACCGGAGGACGAAGCTTGACAGATACCATCTCCCCCTCACTGCTGATTGATTGCCTTCAATATTTGGGTAACACACAACAGGCTCTTCAGTCCTTTTTCTCAGGGTATGCTGCTACAGCAGTTCTATTCAGGGCTCTTCATTAAGTTACACGATTCTCCCTAACGGACACGAAAGATGTGTTCCAAGGCGTCTTTAATATCCACTGGAACAACCCAGAAGACACCACAACTCAGAACCTCTCCAACCTTCTTCCAAAAAAACAACCTTAAACAAGTCTGCAATGAACCAACACACATTAAAGGAGCCATTCTGGATGCAATCATCACCAAAAATGAACTGGTCTCTCTGAGATCGATTTCTCCCATTGACTGGACCGACCATCACCTCATATTGTTTAATATTGATTCACACGTCAGATACCAACCAATGATCTGACAAACCTAAGCACTGGACCAGAAACATCAAAGAAGTCCCTATCACCGAACTTGAATCCAGGATTCATGCTCAACTACAGCTTCATCCTCAAACATATGGCCGATGACCTCACAGTACACTTTAATACAACAATGACAGGTGTTAGATTAAGTGGCGCCACTCAAACTAAAACTAAAACAATCGAGAGCTATCAAATCAAAAAGACAACAACTCAGACATGCGGAAAGGACATAGATACAAAACCCCTCAACAATGCACCTCTCTCTTTTTTTCGCTAACCAACTAGATCATGCTAAAAATAGACCCAGGGAGCTCTTTGACATTGTTAAAAGGCAAAGCAACTGTGCATCCCTACATGAAATAATAGCCACGAATAAACGCTGCAAAGAAATTCCCAGTTTCACAAAAATTGATCAATACTTCATCCAAGTCTCAAATCCACCTACCCTCTTAACCTGCCCGACTATGCTCACCGAAGACCAAATAGAACTAAATTACACCAGGAAAACCAGGTCTGCATCCAACTGAAAAAAGATGCTAATTTGTCAGAATTCAAAATCATGTCTGAAAAAGAAGTCTTCAATATAATTGCGAGATTAAAGCCTGCTTCCCACACGACGGGCCCCCCTCCCATCCACAATAGTACAAAATCTCAACCGCTGAACGCTGAACAATAGACTAAAGAAAGTTATTAAAACTTAGCATGGTGTGATAATGATCTCAACATTTAGGGGTGGTACATGCCATTAGAAGGGTATAATTGAGGTAGTTTTGTTAGTTAGATTAGCTTGCACACTGAGTGACACCGAGACAGACCGAGATGCTGTCCGAGAATTGAATAAATGCTGAAGAAGAATCGCTTTCCAGACTTAGAATTTGAGCCAATTAATTAGAAGAAGATCGCGGAAGGATCGAGGAGGCACACAATAGAAGATCGCGGAAGAATTGAGGAGGAAGATAGTGTCAGAGAGGGGTACGATGCAGGCGTCATATCTAGAAGAGGTCATCTATCCTGTCCATGAATCCTGTCCTGAACCTTTGTCTCCTGATCTGTCCCAGGGAACCCTTTCCAAATCCTTTGCCAAGGGGTTGGTTTCCACACCATCCTAGGTAACTACAAATCTGTGTAGTATGTCATTGTATTGCTCTCTCTGTTTCTCCCTATTCAGATACTGTCATCGTAATAACATTTTTAATGTTTTCTGTTTAAAATCTGAATTCCTTCCTTGGAGAAACGGTTTACGAATTGTATTTGGGTTCTTGGCTCACATGAATTTAACTAGATAAACATTTAAAACTCCTCCGAGTCTGTGGTTATTTAAAAGATTTTATTCTATGTCAATTTTAACCTACAATAGTTAACTAAAAGGTCCATTGACCAAAGGAAAGTACATTCGGTCAGAAAGCTTTGTTAAGAAATTATACGGTAAATCCATCTTACAGGTATTAGTACAACAAATTGACCCCAGCGATACTTTACTAGCTCATGTGAATGCGTGTTTATTGGGCCCAAGTGAGTATGTTGGTTTGTGAGTATCTCTAGCTGGTAACCCGCTGGATCTTTCGAGACAATTAATCATGCAGCTTTACTTGAGACTCTGAAGATGTACTCTGGCATTAATGGCATGGTACTAAAATGGTTTGCTTCTTACCTTCAACACCAATCGCAACAAATTAAAATCAATTCCTGTCTCTCTAAGCCCAAGGCTCGATTCTCTCCCCGTCCCTCTTCAATCTCTTCATGGAACCCCTTACAATCATTCTGAAGCAAGCAGGAGTCAAATATCACCTATATGCAAATGACACACAACTATACTACAAAATCATATCACCAGTGACATCCGACACCTCAATGCCACACTAACCAAGATACAAACTTGGGTTAATTCAAACCACTTAAAGTTGAGCCCAAACAAAACCGAATTAATACTGTTCTCTCCGAAAAGTAACAACCTACCAATCCAAGACTGGCTCAAGAACCTAGATGCCCTAAATAACTCCCTCGTCCTGTCCGACTCAGTAAATCCCTAGGCATTACCCTGGACAAGGACTTGTCACTGAAGGATCACAACAAAAACTCTGCCAAAAGAGCGCTTTACACACTAAAACACCTCAAGGAAATTAAACGTTTCATCCCCATGATGATTTCAAGACAATAGTACAATCCCTAGTCCTCTCTAAACTGGACTATGGGAACGCCATCCTCACGAGGACGCCAAAAACTCACCTAGACCCACTAAGGCCAGGCCCTAAACATGGCAGCCCGGCTCATAACAGGTGTTAAACGGTTTGAACACATCACACCTGCCCTCAAATCTCTCAATTGGCTTCCCATTAAAGGTAGATGTATTTACAAGTCTGCCTGCATCACACACAAAATCCATCACACACATTTCCCCAACTACCTAAACAACAAACTTGTGAAAGCAGGAAGATTCAGAGATTATTTCTCCACTTGCTGCCATTACATGGGCCTATGAAATGTATGCGATATCCTATGCTGAAGACACACAGATCATTGTGTCGATTCCCAAGAATTCAACCGTCTCTGCAGACAACTTCTCTCAATGCATGTCGGCAGCAGCCGACTGGATGGGACGGAACTTTCTGAAATTAAATGGTGATAAAACCAAGGTGCTTCTCTTCAGGTTGCATTCCTCATGATCGAAGGGCTACTGGTGGCCAAACACCTCAGGCACCTGTACTATCCTAGTTGAGAAAGCAAACACTCAATGACCAGGCTAATCGCACTGTGGCGACTAGCTTTTGGATTATAAGGATGTTCCGGAAAATCTTTCCCTTTATCTCTCTATCAGCGCGAAAGCAGGTTGCACTAGCTCTGGTCATGTCCAGACTAGGCTATTGTAACTCCCTCTATCTCAGCAGAAACTGCAGGTAACACAGAATGTGCTCACCAGAGTGATCCTTGATATTCCCAGGTGCCAATCTGCCACTGCGCTGCAGGCCTTTTGCAGTGGCTCCCCATTAGAAAGCTCATTATTTTTAAAGCCATTTGTATGGTGCAGAAGACCCTTTTCCTCCCCAGCCCAGCAGGGATTAAAGATATGTTTCAGTGGCACACTCCAGGAAGAAACCTTCACTTGGTACACCGCACTATGCTCACTGTGCCTAGGACTCGAAAGTAAAGATGGGGAGATGGAGCCTTTTCCATTGCTGCAAGTAGACTTTGGAGCTCTCTCCCGCAACCTCTGATAGCAATCACTGAGCTGTTGCCTTTCAGAAAGGCACTTAAACCTGGCTCTACACATTATAGGCAGCCTGCTCCTATTTTATGATGGGTCTATAGACATGATCTAGTTTTGGAGCGTCGGCTACAGTGCTTTGGGGCCTTCGAGTAATTGTTGCGTTCTATAAAATCAAAATCAAATCAAAATCACCTCTAGATAGTGTTCCATCATCCAACCTCAACTTTGACCTTTCCTCCCAAAAAGGTCTAACAATGGTATTTGAAGCTTCTTTGTTGGACCAGCCATTTGACATGTACAACATTACCTCTTTTAGTACCTTGTCATTCATTATTCTGTCTTTCACTCATTCTCATTTATCGCAGAAGAAGCATTACCATATATCAATGCCACTTGAAATCCTTTCCATGTTTCATCCTCACACCATTCTAACATAACAGGCCTTCTTGAAAGAAAATCGGCAAGTACATTGTCTTTCTCAGAAGTGTAGACAATTTTGTTTACAAAATTTAGCATGAGCATTGAATTCCTGGTTAGTTTTGTCGATGTGTTGATGGAACCTTCTGTAGTTAAGAATTTGACTAAAGGTTTATGATCACAACGATTTGTTCATGACTTTCCCCATATAACAAATTTGAAATGTTCTAAAACCCATGTGCAAGATAATGCCTCCCTCTTAATAGTTCGGTACTCTCCCTTTATTTTTCCTCTCTGCTAAGACTGCCCCCAACCACTTGCTACTCGCATCTGTAGTAATAATACTATCCGCAGAAGGTTAAAAACTCCTTAGGGCACTGTCGTTGGCAATCACTGAGGTAATAACTCTACAATCCTCATCACAATCAGGGGAGCAATGAAAAGTATTGTTTTTTTCAGTAATTGGTGAATATTATATGTTCTTTATGCAAAGTTGGGGATATACTTTGCACAAAACTCGGCCGTACCTAGAAATGACCAAACATCATTCTTATACAAAGATGATCCTGTAATCATGGAAAAACCCTTTGGTAAAGGAACCCTTTCTATACAAATATTGTTATTTTAATGGTGTAAATCCACACATAATGTTATTTTTTCTATTTCTTCGTCCAGCCACCACCAAGGGTGAAATCCAATATGAAGATTTAATTGGCTCAATGACTTGCAAAGCTACCAACTTGTCAAGCTCCTTTGACACCGCCTCTCCTACTAGCAAAGGTATGTTGCCAACTTTGTTCACCTTGGGTACTGCATCTTCCCTAAGGATTTTTTTGTGTTGAAATCCCTTGAGGTTACCCTTATAAAACACAGCAGGAAATTGTTTCAGCATCCTGTTACCTACTGTAGTGCCTTAAACCACCACTGAAAGTTGCTACTTACTATTGGGATCTAAGATAATATGAACAATTTTCTGGTTGAACCATCCCAATACTGGCTAGAGCGTCTGAGTTTGAACCTGGGGAACTAGGTTTGAGTCTGGTGGGAGGCTCAGCATCCTGTGATTTTGGGCAAATCACATAATTTCCCTGTGCCTAAAAATGAATGTGTAATGCAACTGGTGCTCGTGTAAAGCACTCTGGGGCATATCAACAAGGGCTTTATCTCTGCTTTTTTGGCTTTAAAAGCCAAAAAAGGAGAGATAAAACTAGCGCCCTATCAACAACAGGGTGCTAACATGCAAATTTGCATGTTAGCACCCTTTTACTCTACGCTTCCCCTTGCATCTCTAATGAGATGCAAAGGGGGCGTTCCAGAGTAAAATAATAGGAGAAATGTCGCTAAGCGACAGTTCTCCTATTATCAAGAATGCCGCTAACCCTGCTAACGCTGCTTTTTTACGTCTGGTATTTTTCATACTTAGCCATGATATCCTATGGAAGGAGGATATCATGGCTAAGTTTGCCTGTCCCTATCAACAAGGTAACATGAGATTATCGCTGGGTTTCCAGCGATAATCTCACGTTAGCCTGTTAGCGTGAGGATTTGTATCGCTATTGAGATAAGCGTTGCTAATAGCACGCTATCTCAGCGATAAAAATTCACGCTAGCCGGCGATAATTATCCTAGCGCTAAGTGCGCTTAGAGATAATTATCACCGGTTCTTGTTGATATGCCCCAGAATTTGGGGAAATACGGAGGTAACAGGTCTCCACTTTGAAATGGATGGACATAAGCTCATACTATTTGCAGATGACGTTCTACTGACTCTTACAGAACTTGGGGGCATATTAACAAGGGCTTTATCTCTGCTTGTTTGGCTTTAAAAGCCAAAAAAGGAGAGATAAAACTAGCGCCCTATCAACAACAGGGTGCTAACATGCAAATTTGCATGTTAGCACCCTTTTACTCTACGCTTCCCCTTGCATCTCTAATGAGATGCAAAGGGGGCGTTCAAGAGTAAAATATTAGGAGAAATGTCGCTAAGCGACATTTCTCCTATTATCAAGAATGTCGCTAACCCTGTTAGAGACAAAAAAAGCAGCGCTAACCGCGGTTAACGCTGCTTTTTTACGTCTGGTATTTTTCTGACTTAGCCATGATATCCTATGGAAGGAGGATATCATGGCTAAGTTTTCCTGTCCCTATCAACAAGGTAACGTAAGATTATCGCTGGGTTTCCAGCGATAATCTCACGTTAGCCTGTTAGCGTGAGGATTTTTATCGCTATTGAGATAAGCGTTGCTAATAGCACGCTATCTCAGCGATAAAAATTCACGCTAGCCGGCGATAATTATCCTAGCGCTAAGTGCGCTTAGAGGTAATTATCGCCAGTTGTTGTTGATATGCCCCTTGAAAAGTCCCTCCCGAAGTTAAAAACTCATTTAGAGACGTTTGAAAGGGTGTCAGGATTTTAAATAAATACCACTTAAGCTGAAATTCTTAATGCTACACAGGAATCAACATTGAGATCCTTTGGTGAGTAAAAAGGAAGATCAAAGGGCCATCTGATAGGAGTCACAATTATACAGAGTTTACAAAGACCTTGTAAAAATTAATTTTCAATCCCCAACTGATCATAAAGGTGCTACTACCCTAGTACTCTGGCTCTAATGCTCCAACTCCAGTGCAGGTATTCGGTGACAGCACAAGCAATAGATTCTTTAGTGTCAATGGGCAGTACCCTAAGTGCATTTGAGCATTGCCTAACCCCCTGTAATCTGCAGATCGTAAGGAATCCGCCCTTTCTTGGTCTGGCATATCCTGGGCAGAAGAAGAAAAAGTGGGATAAAATCTCCTCTGCACAACAGCACACTGGCTAGATAGTGCTTTCAGCAGTTTTTGATTTTCATCTTGAGCAACATGTCTGGAGTGGTAAAGTGCCATGACGAAATTTAATGTACAGAAATCTAGCAGCATGAAGTGAGATAAAATCTAGGAAGCATTCAAACTGGCAATGAGGTTTGAAAGTCTAAAAATTCAGTAGTGAGCAACCCATGAGACCTATTACTGACTTCAAGACTCCACACACATGAGCCCAGTAGGCATCTTTAGAATCTGTTTAGAAAGAAGAGGGCACTCCTAAAGAAGGGAACCCCCTCAAATTATTCCATTATAGGTCTGGGAGTAAAGGGCGACAACAAAACCAAACAACCTATCAAAACCTCCCACTTGACCTCTATCTCTTCACTTTTAGGGCTAAATATGCTCCAATGGGTTATTAATATACACTCTGAGACATGATGTATACAACAATGTTACTTTATCAAAACATTTTTATTTGTTTTTTAATTCAATTTATTTCGCTATTTGTATCAAAAAAGTTAAAAACCATACATTTTATTTATAATTTTTTCAATTTTTCCTTTTTTTGACATATGTATTATACATTTCATAAATAGACAAATATCATGAACATTTTTGTGCACAAAATACAATTTTCTCTATGGAACCCCTGTCAATTCACCACATACTCGTACTAACCTCTCGCATCCACACTCATACTCTCTCCTATCATCCACACTATCAACCCATTCAAGAACAAATACACATGGTGGTCAAACCAGGTACAAAGATGTTTAAGTCTCCGTGACTGTGTTGTGGGCGGGGTGCATAGAAAGACAGGCCGAAGCATGTTTCGGTGGTGTTAGTCAAGTTATAACCACCTTCTTCAGGACCATCAACATTTAATAACTTTAGATGAGTAGTTGTGGTATCTGCAATATTTTAAATACCATGTCTCCGAAAACCCATATAAAAAGCATCATTTACACTGAATTGATTGAACAAAGACAAGCTCCAAAAAGTGATTGAAGCTCAAGAAGATAGGGTGAAAAGACCTTGTTCCAGAATTGCCATTGACGTGTAGAGACCTTACAGGACTAGACAAATAAGAAAAATGAGAAGAAAAAATGGGACAGGAGTGTGTCTAGATATTCCTGCATTCCTGTGATGTGAATTATTGAAAGAACAGATGTGATTACATTTCAGACATGCGGAAGCAACCCTTAGGTGACCTGTTAGTATGTTGTGTTACATATGTCCCCACAGGGGAACAAGAGACATGCATAAGTTTGCAAATCTCTGACTTACATGAAATACAACAAAGGGAGTATCCTAAAGACGTCACTGCTCGATGAATCACTCAAGTTGAGGTAACGTCAGTATTATGTTTTGACCTCTCCTCTAGACGAAATACATGAACCTCTTTTTTGCACTGTGAATAATAGTAGAATGTATTAGTGGTAACACTTACTTAAAAGCAGAATCTTACTGCTACCTAGGTATCAATTTATATGTACCTGATGTCAGTGAAATCCCACTGCACAGTCTTGATCCAAATAAATATTGTTAGAAAGGTTGTTCTATATGTCACTCCTCATTTAATATGGGATATCATCAATGCCTGTAGAAGTGTACAAAATGCAACGGCATTGTTATTAGCCACTGGAGGTAAAATATGTCCCATCGCTAAGTTAGAAAATGACTAATGTTCTTTATATTGTGAGAAATCTAAAGAACTGGTTAATAGTACTCATGTCTCTTCTAAAACAAGCTTGAAAATTGTGTTCTTCTATGCTAATATCAAGTCTGTCTAGGATCTACCTGCAGAAGACCTTCTGTGTCACATCAGTAAGGCACATTAGTCTATAATTAAGTGGGATGTCCCTAGAGCCCTCCTTGTAGACAGGGACTATTATTGCTGCTTTCCAACTAGCGATGATTTCAGCATTCTCCAAAATTGCATTGGACAACTTATTGATATAGCTGGCCCACTAAGTCAGCGCAAAATAAGTCCCCCCCCATCTTGTCCGGGTTCGGCAGCTTTACCATAACGATGCTATTGATTGCATTTTTGGGTTCTTTGACATCAAGTGCTAAGAGGGGAAGAGAGTCACTGACCTTAGTAAAGATTGGGGCGCTTACCACCTCCTCAGGTCCCAACGAAGGGCCATAAGGGTCAGAAAAGTGCTTGAATCAGGTGCCCGAGTTAATAGTACTTGTTCAGTGGGACTTCCCACTCCCACCACCATTAGCTACAATTCCCCAATACCTCTTGTCATCCCTGGTCCTAGCTGCCTCAAATAGGTCTTCCCAGTTTTGGGTTCCCCAACTCCTTTGCGCTATTACCTGGGCCTGATTATAAGTTTTCCCCCTTTGTCATTTATGTTACCAGTTTCAATAGCATGGTGTAATGCATTTTGAGCCTGCCTGCAACCATTGATATACCATGAACTGACAGTTTTAAGTCTTTTTGTCTAAAAGTCCATTCTGCGAAAATAAATATAGAAGCTACCACCACTACCACCGAGGTGGATTCACTATTACAAATCCTTAAAACATTAACTCAGTCTTTGATTGTCAAGCTTCTACATAAAGGAGTATTTCACCTGCGTCTAGGTATGGCATATTTAGGGCACAAAATCTGCAGATGTTCCGCTGTTTAATCATTAGAAACACAGAATCTACAGCATCTTTTAGAACTATGCACAGAGGATGCTCAACGTGCAGTGAAAGTAGAAGTAAAGTAGAAGGGTTTCATGCCTAAACTTGGTGAAACAGAGTCTGGGCTCATACTGGGCGAATGTTATTGTGGAATTCCTCAGCATTAGGTTCAGATTTGTACATTAGAAAGCATCTGGTCAGGTTCCTCTGCAGCTTGCCTGCTCAATTCGGGGCGCATGCCAAAATTCAATATCTCTGACCATTACAGCTGCATTGATCAGGATGGAGACAGGATCTTCCCAGAGACTGACCAATTTTAGCCCGATTTATGATTTTCTCAAGTTCTTTAGCCAATTAATATTCTAAGCTGCTTGCTCAAGTTGCATAAAATTGCTAAGGCAAGACCTATAACTGTGGAGTTTGCTAGTGGTCCATATATGGACCAATAGCAGCTGTCTTAAAGCTGCAAGCTCTGCCACTTGTTTGCTCTGGGAAGATCCTGTCTCCATCCTGATCAATGCCTCTTTAATGGTCAAACAGAGATATTGGAATTTGGCATGCTCCTGGATTGAGCAGATGAGCTGCAGAGAAACCCAGACCAGATGCGTTTTAATGTACAAGTCCCAAGGTCTAGTGTTAGGGGCAACAGGGGGGTCCCTTTTCCCACCGCTAAAATGGATCTGAAGAAATTGTTCTCCTCTATACCCAAAGTGCACATATTGCACTGGCTGCAAAGTTCTGCCCCATGAAGGCCCACTCCTTGTACCTGCATTTTATACATCTCTACTGCAGGATTAACTGGGAACCACTGCACTTTTTTGCAATTCTAATAATGTACCCTGCTCTGTAGTTTATGGCATGGGAACGTTTAGTAATCTGAGGGAGTAATGATCCAAGTCCCCATTCTGACACTTAAACAGTCAATCTCAGAACCCATTCAAGTGTTTCGCTGTTCAATGTAACCACTCCATAAAGCCTCTTCTTTGTGCTGCACACCATCAGCTTGGCCTTTGCAACATTTACTTTCAAACCATAATCTTTGCAAAATGAACAAAAGCTATTCACCAGATTTTAAAGCCCAACCCTAGTTTTGGCTAGTAAGAGGCTATTGTCTGCATAAAACAGGCCAGGGATTTTTTTTCCATCTAATGTAGGGGAATCATTGACACAATTTATCAAATAATCTATGCAATTGTTGATACACAGAAGAAAGAGTATAGGCACCAGAATGCATCCCTGTCGGAACCCTTTCCTAACATTTACTTGGTCTGTCAGTTCGTCCATGGTGCCATAACGGATCCTGGCATAGTTCCCTTCATGTAGACATACTATGTATGATACTTACCAATTCACCCAGGACCTTTATTCCCCGGAGAGTAGCCAACAGCCTTCCTCTAGGGACCAGTTCAAAATTTGCACGGAGATCTATAAAAGCCCAAATAGACCTCTGCGATCCACAGATCGGAATGAATCTAAATAATTGGTCAATCGAGCATTTCATGGGCCTAAGCCCTGCTTGGTGATTTTTAAATTACATTATTCTCATCAATCCACTCTACTAACTGATCCACAATTTGCTTACAGAAAACCTTCTGAAGTTTATCCAGAAGGCTGATTGGACGGCAGTTGGCGGGATCGCTAGGGCTTCCCTTTTTAAATATAGGCGTGATCTCAGCTCCCTACCACATTGCAGGAATTGTAGCGGCAACTGCATTGGTGATTATGTTAATGTACGGAACCCAGATGCTAGTGTTGGATTTATATAGGTCACCTGGGATTTTATCCAGACTTGGGGTCTTCCCTTGTTTGAGTGTGTTAGTTGCTAGTGTGGTCTCTGCAAGTGAGAACTCTACTGGAACACAGGCCTCATTCTCAAAATTGGCAAAAACAGCCCTTTCTGAAGAGTGGTCAGTATAAGGGGGGAAAAATTAGAGATCGATAAAGTGGGTTGTCCATTCACACTGGTGTTTGAAGACCCGGTAAGAGATTGTAGGTTCCCACTACTAAAAAGCCGCCAGAAGCTTTTCTGATCAGCAGCTTCTGGTAGATTGTTGCCTTGGCGGCTCCCCTTGCCTGTTTTAGTTCACACCTGTATGCTGCTCTAGTTGCCCTAATCTCTTTACAATTCCATTTTAAGTGCCGTTAGTAGGTCATGTTTGGCCTTCCTGCAACTAATACTAAATGACCCACTGCTGCAGATCTGTCTGCGTACACTGGCGGACCTGGATACATAAAAATCCCTCAATGCATTAAAACATTTAGTATGTTTCTTAATGATCTTCCCACAATTGTTCCAGTTTAAAAACATAGCCTCTATACTTTTAATGAGAGTCCGGTATAGTGCAGCTGTTCTAACAGGGGAACATTTTGTAGCCTCCCATTTAACATTCCTACAGTTTTTTGTCAAAATATGTAAGTAGTATATAATTTTTTCGTGTTAGTCATTGATTTGTGGGGTTTGTATATTTTTTTCCTTGTGTTATATTTGGTTATGTTGAATTTGAGTTGGTTTTTGTGCCTGCCTATGGAATGAGTTCTAGTTCCATAACAAGAACTATGTTTATGGAATTTAGGTTGGGATGCCATTGATTACTCGCATTCCATTAGATGTATTAATTATTAGTAGCATGTTTGTATTTTGTAAGTACGTTAAATGTTGTTATTTATGTGATTGATTTCAGCCCTGATGAAGATGCAGGAGTGTATGGAACGAAACATGATGGCTGGATTTTAACATTTATACTAAAGAATAACAATAAAGTGGATATTTCGAAATCCAGGCTGGAATTGCACTCTTTCCTGGTGCACCTTCCTATATTCTTTAAGCTTTTCACCTTAGAAAATTAATCCTCATCATCCGAACTATCTTGTTCTGGGTGTAATGGGAGACCCTTTCTGGTCGCAATGCAGTGCAATATACTACAGACTGCAATAATGTGTATGCAACACCAGGTGCATATTATAGAGCAGCACTACTTTTATAAAAACCAAGGGGCATATTTACAAGCCCCTACCGGTGTCCCTTCCTGCACATAAACAACCATTCCCACAATGCAGGCACCCTTGCACTATGGTGCAAGAGTGCCAGTGTTGGCGCTAGGCAGCTGTAATTAGCACCAGCGCAGGGGGAAACGTTGGGCTGCACCATATTGTTGTAAATAAGGTGCAGCCTGTGTTTCAAAAGTGGCGGAGCATGGCGTTAAGCCAAGAAGGCTAACGTCGCGCTCCGTCACTTCTCTTGTAAAAATGCCCATTGGGGCAGATTAACAAGCCCCTATCACCACAAGAACGTCACTTTTTTCGACGTTCAAACACCAACAATATTAATTAAACAAGACAAACTATTTCTACTGCATACAAATACAATTTAAACAAAGGATTTCACAGTAAACCAAAACATTTGTTAGTCACACTCCAATATAAACCATTTTTAGAGTTGGACAGTAAAGGGATGACATTTACTATTCCCATGCCAATCTAAACTAATTTGGGGACGTGTAGGACACCAAACGGGTGATATTTACTAACTCCACTCCAATCTATACCAAGTTTTAAATAAAAATGAAAACATATTTATTTTTACAATGACGTTATAATTTCCATCATAAAAATATTTACAAATATATTTAATTATGATTTTTGCAAAAAAATTATAAAATTCTATTTTTGAATTTACGTATTTTAAATAATTCATTTTAACGGTATATATATATATATATATATATATATATATATATATATATATATATATATATATATATTAATCCACAAATGTCCTGCACGGAAGGAGCACCTTGACAGCTGGTGCACGCGTCGAGATCAGGACAACGATCTCGCATTCATATTACTAACCAAAAGAATAATGACGCGGCACTCCTCTCGACGATTAAAGATGTTGTTTAATCTTCAAAAGTAATCCTCCCTACGTGTTTCGAACCGTAGTTCCTGGTCACAGTAGATTGTTACAGTAGTCCTACTTTCATTTCTTGTTTTTATACACACATTCATAAAGGTGCCGTTACATTGCATTCTGGGTGATGTAGTTTAGAAAAAATATATAATGTAAGCAATGGGGAATTCACTTCATTCCTGTTCTAGGGTAAAAATATATACACATGCTACCCTGCTTAGATGCTTAAAGGAGGTCACATATAACTCAATCAGTACCTTTTAACATAAAGAAACATTCTATGTGAAACACTTGAATATGTGTTCATTATTGATTCCTGAATGCGAGGCACATTGTGTATTTCAATGTGTGATGGCGACATGTAAAATATTGTGCATATCCGTATGTCATATAGTATAAATGATGGCATTGTGGTAAGCAAAAAATCATGGCTGAGTGCATTCAGGAATCAATAATGAACACATATTCAAGTGACCAGGAACTACGGTTCGAAACGCGTAGGGAGGATTACTTTTGAAGATTAAACAACATCTTTAATCGTCGAGAGGAGTGCCGAGTCATTATTCTTTTGGTTAGTAATATATATATATATATATATATATATAAAGTTTCACAAGTTACCCACAAGGCAGGGAGCACTCACTTATCGGCGTATTCATAAAAGCCAGGGAGAGTCAGGCGCATCCAGCGTCTGCAGTGACCTGACGCGTTTCGAGTATTCCACCCTTAATCATAGGTTTCTCTGCTACACAAAACTGCCAACAAAATGGTTTCCAGTGATCTCCCTTTATTTTTCCAGCAATCAAACTCAGGTGAGTAAACCTCAAGCTGCATTATGGGACTGGAAGTCCATGAAATAAGTGAGTGCTCCCTGCCTTGTGGGTAACTTGTGAAACTTTATATATATATATATATATATATATATATATATATATATATATATATATATATATATATATATATATATATGTATTATCTACTGGCAGCCACCAGTAGATAGTCATAGTTAGGACCTATTTTCCATAGGAAATCCGCAACATTCTATTCCCAATAAGTCTGGCGCCGGTTGACGAATCTTCACGAAATTTTCCAAGCTTTTGGCCAGCTCCGCTCTGCTCCTACCCTGAAAGTTTTGTGGTGATTCGTCAAGCGGGGGCCGAGAAAAAAGGGGGGTCCCAAAACACGTTTTCCCCATGCAATTTCCCATAGGATCTGTTGTCGCAGCTACAGCCCGAACCGCTGAACGGAATGACACCAAATTTGGCAAAGAGGTAGTCCTCAGTTCAGACTCGTGCCTTTTGCATAAATGGTGTGAATCTGTTCAGTAGTTCCTGAGAAAATTAGGGTAAAAAAGTTAGTGATATATATGGCCGGGGAGGATCCGCGCACCCTACCCGCACCGTAAGCGCATCCTCCCCGAACCGAGCGCGCACCCTCCCGATCGCATGCTGAATGCTAATTGGCTGTCGAGTGTCTGTCTACATTCGAAACCAGGAACTGTTGGTGGCCATTTTCTGCCTCGTTAGAAGCGAGGCTGAAGAAGCAAGGGGAATAAGTGTGTATAACATATAAAGGGGGCAGAGTGAAAATACTCTGACCCTCTAGAGGTGCTTAGGGGGTCCCAGAAGGACCCCCCGGGCCCCCTCTTTAAAAAAAATAAACGGCGAAATGCGCGCTGGGTGCGCACATCCTAACGCGTTGGGTGCACAGATTCTCTTGCGTTGGGTGCGCGGATCCAAGGAAAAAAAATTGAAATTTTGGGAGGTAAAGATCAAGCTAAGTGTTTTGTTCTTGAGTGGCTCTAAAAAGAGCCGTTGTGTTCATTGAGAGTTTTTGGTACTTATAAGTAAGTACCTATACAGAGTCAACAGTAAAGTGTACTCCATCTCTCCTATACATCTCTTGCATATGAAAGCGCAGATTGTTATTGTAAATGGACCCCATTCTATAGTCTCGGAGAAAAGCAGAAACAGATGTATTCACATGTTTCCTAGCTGTCTCAATTTGTGGACAAAAATGATCGGACCAGTTCCATTTCTGCCTTTGGCATATGTTAGAATACACAAAGGCAGTTTGGGGGAAAAGTGAAATCAGTTCTGCAAAGGTATCCTTCATAAGGATTTCCAGACCTACCCCAGTCAAAGTGCCTACGTCATTGCCACCACAGTGCACTATTATGAGGTCAGGGTGTTGGATATGCATGAAGGATTTCACCAATGGCATCAATTGGTGCCACTTTAACCCTCTCTGTCCAATCCATTTAATGTCTACATTTGGCAAACCTAGGTCTTTGTGAATGCCTTTGTTTTCTGCATACCCTTGGCTCCAGAAAATATAGCTGTGTCCCACAATCCACACTCTAAGCATCTTGAAAGGAGGTCTGGATGCACTCAGATGGTCTCTGTAAATGAAATGGCAGTTTGGAAAGTAAGATGTTTCTAAAATGGTGGCTAAGATGCAGTTTTGAAAAAAGACAAGAAATCATTAGTTGTTTGACAACCTTCTACACTAAAAGGTAGGGTGTATATTTCTTTTTTTTAAGTGTATGATTCTTATTGGTTAACAAAAACTGATTGTAAGGAACATTATATATGATAAGCTGATATGTTGAAAAGTCAAGCACACTTGCTGCCTTGATTAGCAACATTGTGTGCTGAACTTGTGACCTGTGTGCTCAGTACAGTGTTCCATGATCTGTTTCTATGGTAACGGGCAGAAGGCAGATTGGGGGAAGGGTTGAAATTTATGTCATTTGTTAAGGGTTGAAATGTTTAAGCAATAGAAATGTGTGTTTGCTTTTGAATTTATGTGGGAAGGAATGTGATTTGATGTTTACATGTATATGTGTGGGGAATGAGAGGGAAACTTTGCCATTCTTTTGTTCTGCTGAGAGGTGCACAGTGCAGAGATTCTGTATAAGAAAATCTGGTCTGTGACTGACATACTTCTTAATCTACAAAACAACTTGAAAGGTGAGTTTTTTAATTGTGAGGGGATGTATGTAGTCTATGTTGATTTTAATCAGACTAATGTGTTTCTCCTGCTAAAGTGCAGGGAGTACTTTTTTTGGTCTAGTATGTTATTGTCAGTGTGTGTGGATTTAGAAACCATTCTGTGATAAGCATTTGTGTTTTTCATGTGTTTGCAGACAGATAACTGTGCTGTTTTCATGTTTTGGTAGAATTAGAAACCAGTCATTGTTTATGTATTTGCAAAATGAGTCACGTTTCTACACTAAAATGCAGTACTCCTTCTAGATTATGAAATGTGTTTTGGTACAGTGCAAGGGATAGTGTTGTTTGTCTAGAATCACACAGTGAGTCTGTGTGCATTTAGGAATCATTTTGAGAGAAACATTTTGGTACTAATGTGTAGTCGAAAATGTTCTGTAATGTGTGCAATCATCTTACATCTTGTAGACTAGTAGATGTATTTTGTACAAGGGATATTTGTTTGTCTGCAATCACACTGTGAGTCTATGTGCATTTGGGCAACTATTGTGAGAAAAGCATTGGGTAATATCATGTATTTGCTGGCAGATAACTGCTTTAAAACCTGTTTTGTTGTCAAGTTTTAGTAGTATTAGAGGCCAATCATTGCTTATGCAATTGCAAAATGAGTCAGACTTTCATAGTAGTGTGCAGTACTGAAATATCTAGAATGTGTGCATTCACCTTACCCCTTCTAGACTAGTGATTGTGTCTTGGTAAAGTACAAGGAAGAGTGTTGCTTGTCTAGAATCACACTGTGAGTCTGTGTGCATTTGCGAACCACTGTGAGAGAAGCATTTGGGTACTTCATATCTTTGCATACACATAACTGCTTAAAAATCTTTCCTGTTCTCAAGTTTTGGTAGAATTAGAAGCCAGTTATTGCTTATGTATTCGGAAAATGAGTCAAGCTTTGACACTAAAGTGCAGTAGTGAAATATGTAGAATGTGTGCAGTTACTTTACCTCTTCCAGAGTAGTGAATGTGTTTTGGTAAAGTACAGGGGATAGTGGTTGTTGTCTAGAATCACACTGTGAGTCTGTCTGCATTTGGGTAAGCATTGTGAGAGAAGCATTTGGAAACATTGTGTATTTGCTCACAGATAACTGTTTTAAAACCTGTCATGTTAAGTTTTAGTAGCATTAGAAGCCAGTCATTGCTTATGCATTCATAAAATGAGTCAGGCTTTGACACTAAAGTGTTGTACTGAAATATGTAGATTGTGTGCAGTCCCCTTACCACTTCCAGAGTACTGAATGAGTTTTGGTAAAGTCCAAGGGATAGTGTTGCTTGTCTAGAATCACACTGTGAGTCTGTGTGCATTTGGGAACCACTGTGAGAGAAGCATTTGGTAACATTGTGTATTTGTTGACAGATAACTGTTTTAAAACCTGTCATGTTGTCAAGTTTTAGTAGCATTAGAAGCCAGTCTTTGCTTATGCATTGATAAAATGAGTCATGCTTTGACACTAATGTGCTGTACTTTAATATGTAGATTGTGTGTAGTCTCCTTACCCCCTGCACAGTAGTGAATGAGTTTTGGTAAGCTGCTAGGGATAGTGTTGCTTGTCTAGAATCACACTGTGAGTCTGTGTGCATTTGGGAGCCACTGTGAGAGAAGCATTTGGTAACATTGTGTATTTGCTGACAGATAACTATTTTAAAACCTGTCATGTTGTCAAGTTTTAGTAGCATTAGAAGCCAGCCTTTGCTTATGCGTTGATTAAATGAGTTAGGCTTTGACACAAAAGTGCAGTCCTGAAATATGTAGATTGTGTGCAGTTACCTTACCACTTCCACAGTAGTGAATGAGTTTTGGTAAACTCCTAGGGATAGTGGTTGTTGTCTAGAATCACACTGTGAGTCTGTGTGCATTTGGGAACCACTGTGAGAGAAGCATTTGGTAACATCGTGTATTTGCTGACAGATAACTGTTTTAAAACCTGTCATGTTGTCAAGTTTTAGTAGCATTAGAAGCCAGTCTTTGCTAATGCATTGATAAAATGACTCAGGCTTTGACACTAAAGTGCAGTACTTAAATATGTAGATTGTGTGCAGTACCCTTACCTCTTCTAGACTAGTGAATGAGTTTTGGTAAACTCCTAGGATAGTGTTGCTTGTCTAAAATCCCACTGTGTGTCTGTGTGCATTTGGGTAAGGATTGTGAGAGAAGCATTTGGTAGCATCGTGTATTTGCTGACAGATAACTGTTTTAAAACTGGTCATGTTGTCCAGGTTTAGTAGCATTAGAAGCTAGTCTTTGCTTATGCATTGATAAAATGAGTCAGGGTTTGACACTAAAGTGCAGTACCATGTACTATTCTCTTCACTGCGCCAGAACTGAAAATTTAAACGTTTTACCCAGGCACTGTCCTAGCAGTAGTCTGATGATTTAGTCAGTTTCCAAGTACTCATGTTGTGAACCAACCATTACCACATAGACTGCTTCAAATGTCTATGCAGTATGCATGCAGTCTTCTAACATACTATACACTTGTCTTTCACACCTTCAATTCCCTAGTCAGTATCCATACAGTCCAGCAAACATCCTATCACTCCCTTTGCGCTCCTCTAGTGACCCATTCAGTACCAAGTACTAATCCATTCACTGTGCCAAAAGCCAACCAATTATAAATTCACCCAGGCACTCTCCTTGCTGTACTCTAATCATTCAGTCAGTACCCAAGTACTCATGCAGTGAGCGAGGCCTTAGCACATCGACTGCTTCAAACGCCTATCCACTATGTATGCAGTCCTCTTAACCACCTACACAGTTATCTTTCACACCTTCAATTCCCCAGTCAGTATTCATACACTTCAAGCAAACATCCTGTTACTCACCAAGTGTGTTTCCTTATAGTACTATAATCATTCAGTCAGTTAGCATGTCGTTTTTTAGTGAGGTAGGCTTCAGGGCATGAATTGCTTCAAAATAGTATGCACTATGCATGTAGTGTTTTAACCATCGTCACACTTGTGGTTCAGAGCTATAGTTTCTTAGTCAGTTTTTATATAAAATGTGTTTGTACAGTAATGGAATAGTATAAATTTGAAAGTTATTAATATACATTTATTTGTGATTCTTTTTTACAGATACTGTTTTTCAACGTTAAAATAGAGAAATCATGGCAGAAAAAAAAGAAAAAGAAAAGAAACTCAGAAAGGCGCAGGAGCAGGAGTGTCTCTCATCCGTCGGCATTCTTCTCGTGCAAGATTGTTCGGATGAAGGGTCCTCAGGTGCTTCATCATACTTGCCGTGCCGCACGAGTATTTCTTGTTAGGATCCCCTCGCAACAGCACTCTTTTGCAAATCTTGCACGTGACCAAGGTGGCATTGGTCTTTGTTTGCCCCTCGGGAAAAGTAAAAAATTTCCACACCACTGAAGAAAAATGTTGTGGGCGTGGTGCCTCCTCCAAAAATTCATCCTTAGATTCGGTGAATATTTTTAAGCGACAACATTTACAGTTTTTTTAAGTTAAACTTATAAAATTTTGTTAGCCATAAGCATTTTATATATGTGTGATTTGTATCTTGTGGTATTTTACTGAGAATAGCATGTTGTTTTTTTTTTAACAATCTTTCTGAATGTTTTTTTTTGCCCGCTGTTAAGTGATGAGTACGATTGAAATCACTATTTCTAGTGAAATTCAATATATTCTGAGAACAGCAAAAAAGGCAAACAAATTACTTTGTGGAAATCATGCTGTGTTGTAAAAAATGTATTATTACATGTTATCATTTTTTTTTTCTTTTCTTTCACAGATCCAAATTTTAAAATAAGCAATGTGTATGAATTTAGATTGCAATGAAAATCTGGAAAAAATGTATACCATTTTTTATTCCTATTATTGTGAAGGTAAGTTTAACTAAATCTCAATATGCAGACTGAGGAGGTCTGCAAGAATCTACAAAGTTGAAACACGTTTCTAAAAACACTCTGTTTATACCTATGTAGTTTTGAAATCTGACCATAATCAGATATCATGTGACCTGCAAAAAAAGAGATTTGAGGGGTTCATAATATTTCCCATTGTACCTATTGAAGGACCGCAATCATTTCAATCCTTTCTTCTTTGAACATCTTTGCAGACAAAACTCTGTGCTTACCTTCTATCATTCGCAAGGAATTTTAAAACCGGAAATATGTCACTTTTTGTAACATAGTTATTGGGCAAGACACTCTTTCATATTTACAAAGAGAGGAAAAGGCACTCTGTGCTCTTTTTATACTCCATGTAAATACAACCTCATTATGCACACCACTTTGCGTTGAAAGGGTGTTCTATAAGTGTTGTTGTGCATGATTGCACTGAATACTCATAGAACAAGACACATGTCTAGATTTATCATAAATCTTGATATGTGTGTGAATGCTGCACCATTCTAAAATTGGTGTAGGAAAGCACAACAAGGAGAATTGTTTTCATTTCTCCACATTTTTTTATCTTCAATGCATGCTGAAATGTTCAGCATACATTGAAGGACAAAAATGCATTTTCTCATTGTTTTTGTTCAGGAAGGTGTGTCTTCCTGCAGAAAAACAAACAGCACATGACACAGATATCCTTGCTCTATGGTGCAAGGGTGCCTGTGTCACCACATGGCTGCAGTGTAAGCAGCCGTGCAGAGAGAAGCATAGATTTGCAACATATTTATGTACATATGTTGCATCCCTGTCCCGAAAAAACGAAAAATTAGCAATTGTGACTTTCTTGCCGGCGGCAGATCAGATCGATCGACTGCTCGCCGTAGCACAAAGTCGCATTGCACTTTTAAAAATTGAAATTGAGGATGGATGTCCAAATTTTGGGCTGATGGATGCACTCTTGAAGTGCTCGGCTGCGATGAGGTGGAAGGCGCAGGAGCAGGAGTGTCTCTCATCCGTCGGCATTCTTCTCGTGCAAGATTGTTCGGATGAAGGGTCCTTAGGTGCTTCATCATACTTACCGTGCCGCATGAGTATTTCTTGTTAGGATCCCCTCACGACAGCACTCTTTTGCAAATCTTGCACGTGACCAAGGTGGCATTGGTCTTCGTTTGCCCTTCGGGAAAAGTAAAATATTTCCACACCACAGATGAAAAATGTGGTGTGCGTGGTGTCTCCTCCAAAAATTCATCCTCAGATGGATGAGGGGATGCAGGTGATGCCTGCTGCCCTGAAGCCATTTTTGGTTGAAAAAAGTTAGAGCTAAGTGAAATCTTAGTCCCAAAAATATTCTTCTCTGCAAAGAGATGCTCCTCCAAAGAAGGTGAAAGAAGAATGATGGAATTGGGTGGGGTCTTTCAATAGTTAGAACAGGAAGTGTAATGAACCAATCAAATCTCTTTTTTTGCAGGTCTCATGGGATCCGCGCACCCTGCGCTTCCGCATCACGCACCCGGCGCGCATCTGCGAAATTGAATATAAAAAAAATATAGGATTAGATGTAAAAATATATTACTTTTAAGACTAGTTTAGAGTTTGTCTTCAATTAATATTCACATGAAATACATATATATGTCTTTTTAAATGTTAAATATTTCGTGTGATCCGTGCACCTTCTGCATCATAGACGCAGATGAGGCATCGCGGAAGCGTGTAAACGTCGCGTTACATACATCGAACGTGTCGCGTATAGGCTGGGAGTCGCGTACCGGTCACATTGCGATCGCGCACTAAACACCTACCCAACACATACCATGCGCGGATGCTATCGCGTAGGGATCGAGAACGGTGCGCATAGGGTGAGCAGATCCCAAAAACTGGAAAAAAATATATAAAATAAAGTTTTGAACATATAGTTAAAAAATATTTTTAAAAATATAAAAAAATATGTTTGAAAAACCCAATAAAACAAATAATATTTTTTAATTTTTAAAAGAATTAATTGAAAAAATAAGTTTAAGAAATGGTGATAAAAAACATAATTAATGAAATTGACACACTGAATTTGAAAAATGTAGAAATCCAATGAAAATCATTAAACATGATATTTTTAGAGATAAGTTATAGATAGGAATTAGCATTTAAAAAACCTTTGAAATTCACTGAAAAAACCATAGGTTTTATGCACATTATAGTTAGGAATTGGTATTTTAAAACCTTTGAAATTCACTGAAAAAAACAAAGGTTTCAGGGGCGTTATAGTTAGGAATTAGCATTTAAAACACCTTAGAAATTCACTGAAAAAACCATAGGTTTCAGGGGCGTTATAGTTAGCTGGACATTTCCCTCGTACAAAACCCTAGAAATTCCCCTGTTATAGTTAGTTCAGCTAACTATAACTCGCGCCCCCGCAATGCACTGCTTATGACGTCACATATTACATCACTCATGACATGGTCAGTGACATCACTGATGACATCACTGATGACATCTCAAATGACATCACTGATGACATCACTGATGACGTCCTCCATGTGATAAATTAGTGCATCTTCTCACACCCTAACATAACCTTTGATACACGGCCATTTTGAAAACCATAGATACTCCAATACCAATAACTACATACCCACTGATTGACTCTTAGGTCTGCATACATCTCCATTCACTCACCTGTACAGTCACTAATACTTACAGTCACTCCATCCAAGACTATCATATGCATTTATACACCTATATAGACACTCACACACCGCTAATCATCCATTGAGGTACTGACACACCTAGTCAGTCATGCAAATAATTAAACACAGTCCAATTTACTCACCCATACAGTTAAACACACTCAAGTTCACTTAAAAATACTAACAAATTCTGACGCTCTTATACAATTACTAATACAAGCACACACTCATCCATACAGCCACTCCTGCAATCACACACTCTCACGTATAGATAGTTATATACTCTTACACACATATACACTGCGTTTCACATATGTTTCACATATGTAGTTACTGACACATGTACAACTGAGATATACATTCAATCACTAACACACCCATACATACACTCACCCAACTATACAGTCCATCACAGTTGCACTCTTAAAACCATGCACCCATAGAATCACCCACTCACACATCTATGCACAGAGTCACACACACCCTACCCACACAAACACTCAGGCACCCATACAGATACTCAGACAACCAATCAATAACCCATATAGACACTCATATAGCTATTCACAAAACCATGCAGCCACTTATACACCAACACACAGACACATACAGACATTCACACAGTTTAGTCACTAGTCTGCAGTAAGATACATTTAATGACTCACTTATAGAGTCAGTTACACACCTAGAAAATCATCCATTCACACACTTGTACACCCACTCATTCTTCAACAGGCCTTTCCCTATATATATTAAACATATTAAAACTGTACAGAAACACATACTCACTGGATGACGTCATCAGTGATGTCATCAGTGATGTCATTTGAGATGTCATCAGTGATGTCATCAGTGATGTCACTGACCATGTCATGAGTGATGTAATATGTGGCACCATCAGCAGTGCATTGCGGGGGCGCGAGTTATAGTTAGCTGAACTAACTATAACAGGGGAATTTCTAGGGTTTTGTACAAGGGAAATGTCCAGCTAACTATAACGCCCCTGAAACCTATGGTTTTTTCAGTGAATTTCTAAGGTTTTTTAAATGCTAATTCCTAACTATAACGCCCCTGAAACCTTTGGTTTTTTCAGTGAATATCAAAGGTTTTTTAAATGCCAATTCCTAACTATAACGTGCATGAAACCTATGTTTTTTTTTTTTTTTGATAAGCACATTTTTATTTCTTTGTAGAAAGCAAAATCAAGGATGACACACAACAGTTCGATTAACTTGGCATCAATAAAACCTATCATGGATGCATCGACAAGCATTTGCAAGACCCATCCCTCCTCCCCAGCCCCCCGCCCCTGCCCCCCGCACTCCCCACCCCTTAAAACAGGCCCCCAAGCCATTTCCCCCATATTTTACGGAATTTTTTGGGGCAGCACCGGGCAGCCTACAACGACCGCTCCTGAGCGGCACACCAGTCCACACCTCTTCTCCAGGTAGCACCTCTGGGTGGGTCAGATTGTTTCCACGCGGCCGCGATATCTCTTTTGGCCACCATTAGGGCAGTAGTTAGAAAGTACTTTTCATTACGGGACCCGTCTAGCCCATCCGTTATGCCCAGCAGAGCCATTCTAGGGTCATGGGGGACCTCCCATCCCAGTACCTCAGTTCACTCAGATTCAATCGCGTCCCAATAACTCTCCAGGTGGGAACAAGACCATACCATGTGGAAGAAGTCTGCCGGATCTACCCCACAGCGAGCACATGAAGCGTCCAGGCAGAGGCCTGCACGATATAAGTGGTCCAGGGTCAGATATGCGGCGTGGAGGTAGTAAAGTTGGATGAGCCGCAGCCTAGCGGAAGTGGTAAGCGATCTGGGTGCCATAAGGGCGTCCCTCTAGTCAGCATCATCCAAGGGACCCACCCAGGTCTCCCATCGCTGTTTCAATCCGCTCCAATCTACCGGGGTATTGTTGATCAGGGATTTATAGATGCGGGATATTCCCCCCCTCCCCAGACACCCCAACATCACCTGAGCCTCGGGCGGGCTATGGGCAGGCAATCTGGAATCTAGAGGGACATGGGACTGGACTGCATGGCGCAGCTGAAGATACTTGTAAAATTGCGAAGACTGTAAAGAGAAGCGGGTCTGAAGCTCCTGGAAGGAACACATGTGGCTCCCCAACCAGACATCACCCAAGCTGGAGATCCCTAGAAGGTCCCACTGTCGAAATCCCTCAAGTCCCGCCACCTCCCGCAGCCAAGTCCCGTGACAAAGTGGTGTGATCAAGGTCTTCGTTCCCTACCAGCGGGTATGCCGCAAGGCGGCGCGGCACGCCAGAAAGGGGGCCCGCACAACACCTGGAAGCGACCGGGAAACCATCACCCCATAGAGCATACTCTGGATAGATGAGAACCCGGTAAGTTACACCTCGAGTCTATAGGCCGGATCGTACCACCCGTTCGAGAACCAGTCATGAATCCCCAGCAGCTGGGTGGCCAAATAATACAAGTAAAGATTAGTCATGCTCAGGCCTCCGTCGTGTGAGGGGATCCGGCAGCGATCCAAAGCTAAACGGGGTCTGCCACCGCCCCAAAGAAATTTAGTCGCCATCTTATCCAGTTCCTGGAAGAAACCTATGGTTTTTTCAGTGAATATATATATATTTTTTTTTTTATTGCAATTTAAATATGTATTCAAATATTTGCAATAACATTTATATTTATTTATAATTAATGTACATTTCAATTAATTATCAATTATTAGTTACAAAAAATGTATAATGTAACAAATGAATACAAAAATATACAAGATTAATTTGCATATCATTTAAATAATTAACATTACATTTATATGTAAATATCCACTTTTTAAAAATCTCCCCACTCTTATCCCTTAAAAACATAATACCCCACTGCTAAAAACAATTGTAAATCAATTATTGCTATACATATACACCACAAAAAAAACACATTTCAACCATTTCATAATTAAGACATTATGTTACTAAAAACACAAATAAAAAAATAATAAACATACAGGGTCAAACACAATACAACAATTTCATAGAAAATAACACTTACAAATAGTACTACCTACACAATATTTTTTATAATGATATTAAAAACAACACAAATTATATTTTTACCTTCGATATTCCTGATGACAATATGTTTGACATCCCGATATTCTCTGCACGATATTTGTGTATTACTTCTGCTAAAATCCTGAGGGCCACCTTGTAAATATCATAATGTGTATTCAGCGATAATATACAAGGTAGTCCATCAGGGGTACGCCCAGTGACGCCCACTTTGCATCTCATTATGCTAAGCGAGGCATCGGGAAAACGCGTGCTAACATGCGCTAATGCATGTTAGCATCCCCTTGTAGATTGGGCGATAATCTTATCTCCGCTTTTTGGCTTCTAAAAGCCAAAAAAGGCCTTTGTTAATATGTCCCCACTTTCTCTACCTCACCCAGGGGCATATTAGCAACAGACGGCGATAAATATCGCAAAGCACGCTTAGCGCTTTCATATTTATCGCCGTCTATCGCTGTTATTTATCGCCTGGTTAGCGCATTATTTACAACGTGTATAACCTAGGTGATAAATATTCCAGCGTCAGCGCAAAAATGGGCAAACATCGCTGGAAAACCAGCAATGTTCACCCAAAAACTGCAAAAACATTGCTGATACGAGCATGTGGTCGTAACCACATAATCCACATCTCATGTAAAGTATACCCTCGTCTGGGTTTTAACAGACGTTAAAATCCAGTGCTAAGGGCACGTTAGCACGATTAAGATTATCGCTACGCCAGATTTGGGGTCCTTGTAAATATCACGAAGCTGCTTTAGCGATATCTTCCCATGGAGTATTTTCAGGCAAGCCTCCTTTGCATCTCATTAACGATGCGATGCGTGCTGACAACGGGGGCTAAAATAAGGAAACACGTGTTAGCGTGTCCTTGTAAAAAACGCGATAATATTATCGCCGCTTTTTGCCCGAACACGGACGCAAAAACGCTGATAATATTATCGCCAGCCCTTGATAATATGCCCCCCCGTGGTTTTCCCCACTCATCTTTGTCTTTCTTCGTTTTCCCCTATGTTTCTAGCTCATTTTTACTTACTTAGGGGTATATTATCAAGAAACGGCGTTAAAATTATCGCCACTTTAGCGCCAGAAAACTGCCGCTAAAGCGGCGATAATGGGCTTGATAATATGCCGCAGAGAATTCCCACAGAAGCCCATGTTCAGGTGTCAACATGGGCTTCTATTGGAATTCTCTGCGGCATATTATCAAGCCCATAATCGTTGCTTTAGCTGCAGTTTTCTGCCGCTAAAGCGGCGATAATTTTAACGTGCTGCTTGATAATATGCCCCTTAATTTTACTTGCTATAAAAGCCCATCTATTTCTCTACCCCTCCTTCTAAACCTACTTTTCTACCTTTCTTCCTGCTTACATCACCTTTCTCTCTTTACCTTACGTCTCTCCAATTCTTAACCTATCTCTCTATCTCCCCTCTATCTCTACTTTCCTTTTCCTTCTATTGCAACCTGTCACTATAAAATTCAGTTCACCTATCTGTTCTCCTCTTCCATCCCACCCGTCACATTCTCTTAATGAGCAGAATCAGAGGGCACTGTTGAACCTGAGAAATATACTTACAGAAAGAAGATAGGAGGGACACGGCAAAGAAACAGATTTTAAGAGAAAACTATCAAGGGCTTATTTATGAGCCCTTGCGTCACTTTTTGGCTGCCGGTGCGTCACTTTTTGTGACGCACCAGCAGCATAAAAAATGTGCCATGTTGCATCATATTTATAAAGTGATGCACCTAGGTAGATGCGTCACTTTTTAAACCCCTGCGCCACATTATACCTGCACCATGTATAATGTATGCATGGTGGGCATTCTGACGTAAGTAAGCCTCATAGAAGTGATGTTCACCGCGCCACTTCTAGGACGCAAATGCGTCAATATCTTACGCCTGCCTCACAGCAGGCGTAAGACTGATGCAAAACCAAAGGAAATGATGGACGGAGTGTTGAACATTGCAAGCACTCACCCCCAGTCAACTGATCTGGGTTTAATCCATCACCGTTCTTCAGCCCACTCTGCCACCCCAGTTCAGACATAGCCATATGCAAATCAGTCTGACCCTGTGCCTTATGGGAACAGTCCAGCCCGAACTGCCAAGCCATGTCTTCCCTGAGCCAGAAATAAGCTGTCAGGACTGGTTTCTGGCATTTCAGCCATCTTCAGCCAGGTTTGCTTGAAACCAGTGGCAAAGTGAGCAAGGGACTCACGTCTGAGCATACCCTGCAAACTTATGGCAAACAAAGCAAAACCAAAGGAAATGATGGACGGAGTGTTGAACATTGCAAGTACTCACCCCCAGTCAACTGAACTGGGTTTAATCCATCACCGTTCTTTAGCCCACTCTGCCACCCCAGTTCAGACATGGCCATATGCAAATCAGTCTGACCCTGTGCCTCATGGGAACAGTCTAGCCCGAACTGCCAAGCCATGCCTTCCCTGGACCGGAAACATGCTTCCTAGGACCGGTTTCTGGCATTTCAGCCATCTTCAGCCAGGCTTGCTTGAATCCAGTGGCAAAGTGAGCAAGGGACTCACGTCTGAGCATACCCTGCCAACTTATGGGGAACAAAGCAAAACCAAAGGAAATGATGGACGGAGTGTTGAACATTGCAAGCACTCACCCCCAGTCAACTGATCTGGGTTTAATCCATCACCGTTCTTCAGCCCACTCTGCCACCCCAGTTCAGACATAGCCATATGCAAATCAGTCTGACCCTGTGCCTTATGGGAACAGTCCAGCCCGAACTGCCAAGCCATGTCTTCCCTGAGCCAGAAATAAGCTGTCAGGACTGGTTTCTGGCATTTCAGCCATCTTCAGCCAGGTTTGCTTGAAACCAGTGGCAAAGTGAGCAAGGGACTCACGTCTGAGCATACCCTGCAAACTTATGGCAAACAAAGCAAAACCAAAGGAAATGATGGACGGAGTGTTGAACATTGCAAGTACTCACCCCCAGTCAACTGAACTGGGTTTAATCCATCACCGTTCTTTAGCCCACTCTGCCACCCCAGTTCAGACATGGCCATATGCAAATCAGTCTGACCCTGTGCATCATGGGAACAGTCTAGCCCGAACTGCCAAGCCATGCCTTCCCTGGACCGGAAACATGCTTCCTAGGACCGGTTTCTGGCATTTCAGCCATCTTCAGCCAGGCTTGCTTGAATCCAGTGGCAAAGTGAGCAAGGGACTCACGTCTGAGCATACCCTGCCAACTTATGGGGAACAAAGCAAAACCAAAGGAAATGATGGACGGAGTGTTGAACATTGCAAGCACTCACCCCCAGTCAACTGATCTGGGTTTAATCCATCAGCGTTCTTTAGCCCACTCTGCCACCCCAGTTCAGTCATGGCCATATGCAAATCAGTCTGACCCTGTGCCTCATGGGAACAGTCCAGCCCGAACTGCCAAGCCATGTCATCCCTGGACCAGAAACAAGCTCCTTAGGACCAGTTTCTGGCATTTCAGCCGTCTTCAGCCAGGCTTGCTTGAATCCAGTGGCAAAGTGAGCAAGGGACTCACGTCTTAGTATACCCTGCCAACTTATGGCGAACAAAGCAAAACCAAAGGAAATGATGGACGGAGTGTTGAACATTGCAAGCACTCACCCCCAGTCAACTGGTCTGGGTTTAATCCATCACCATTCTTTAGCCCACTCTGCCACCCCAGTTCAGACATGGCCATATGCAAATCAGTCTGACCCTGTGCCTCATGGGAACAGTCCAGCCCGAACTACCAAGCCATGTCTTCCCTGGACAGGAAACAAGCTTCCTAGGACCGGTTTCTGGCATTTCAGCCATCTTCAACCAAGCTTGCTTGAATCCAGTGGCAAAGTGAGCAAGGGACTCACGTCTGAGCATACCCTGCCAACTTATGGCGAACAAAGCAAAACCAAAGGAAATGATGGACGGAGTGTTGAATATTGCAAGCACTCACCCCCAGTCAACTGATCTGGGTTTAATCCATCACCGTTCTTTAGCCCACTCTGCCACCCCAGTTCAGTCATGGCCATATGCAAATCAGTCTGACCCTGTGCCTCATGGGAACAGTCCAGCCCGAACTGCCAAGCCCTGTCATCCCTGGACCAGAAACAACCTCCTTAGGACCGGTTTATGGCATTTCAGCCGTCTTCAGCCAGGCTTGCTTGAATCCAGTGGCAAAGTGAGCAAGGGACTCACGTCTGAGCATACCCTGCCAACTTATGGCGAACAAAGCAAAACCAAAGGAAATGATGGACGGAGTGTTGAACATTGCAAGCACTCACTCCCAGTCAACTGATCTGATCTGTTCTGACCCTCACTTTGCCACTAGATTCAAGCAAGCCTGCCTGAAGACGGCTGAAATGCCAGAAACCGGTCCTAGGAAGCTTGTTTCCGGTCCAGGGAAGGCATGGCTTGGCAGTTCGGGCTGGACTGTTCCCATGAGGCACAGGGTCAGACTGATTTGCATATGGCCATGTCTGAACTGGGGTGGCAGAGTGGGCTAAAGAACGGTGATGGATCAAACCCAGATCTGTTGACTGGGTGTGAGTGTTTGATTGGTTCTGATGCTCTGCCCATCATCACTCCCTTTTGTACCGCTTAGTTTGCCATAAGTTGGCAGGGTATGCTCAGACGTGAGTCCCTTGCTCACTTTGCCACTGGATTCAAGCAAGCCTGGCTGAAGACGGCTGAAATGCCAGAAACCAGTCCTAGGCAGCTTGTTTCCGGTCCAGGGAAGGCATGGCTTGGCAGTTTGGGCTGGAGTGCTCCCATGAGGCACAGGGTCAGACTTATTTGCATATGGCCATGTGTAGGAGAGTAGGGTCTGCTATCCTATGGTCACCCCAAATTTTTGCTTTTTGCTTCACTGGTTTTTGACATATTGAGGCTGTGGGCCTGCCAATCAGACCCCCAGCCTGCTGTTCTCTCTACTAAATTAAAACTATGCACCCTAGGTGCATAACCAATTGGAAGTGGATCACCCTGTCAGCCCCTGTACCAGTGTACACTAGGTACCCAGGGCATTGGTGTACCCAAGGCCTGCCAGGGGCTGAAGCATGTATTATGCCACCCCAGGCTTGGCCTAACAATTTGACACAACTGGCTGATCACTCAGCTGGGGTAAGTTGGTGTAACCACCCCTTACTTAGGTGTAGTATACCTATACCTAACCTTAAATGGGACACATGGTAACCTATAAGTCACTCCTATGGCAGGCCTTAACAATCCTGAAGGCAGAGTGCTTGGTTCCATGTGAGATGGTGCTCTGGCATGAGCTGAGCCTGTCTGCAGTGGTCGGAACAACTTCCTTCTACTGTTTCCAGATATCGTCATACCATATACTCTTAAGTGCATTATGTACCTCGCGGTTAAATGCTATCTTTGGTTTGGCTTTATCAAAACATGTCGAGTAAGGTGTCATACGAATTGGAATACTAACCCCTCGCCAATTCTGGCGACGGGGTTAGCATTCCACCCTTCTAGAGGGACACGACATGTACAGTACCTGAAACCCGGGTAAAATCAGACATAGCCTCAGCTCCACAAAATGGATGCTGCCACCACAGACACAAGTCTGCCCTCCTGCTGCTGGGAGTCCTTCCAGCTTGGGAGGTGTGGACAAAGGGTTTCCTGCCAGGGGAGGTGCGTGCACCACCCCAGACAGGATTTTGTGTATTGGTCAGGTAGGGCTTGAAAGAAACCAGACATGCCTGTGGCTCACAAGGAGCCTCGGTGCATATGCCAGTTCCAACCGGTCCTGGGGCACACCAGTCCCGGGCCTGGGGCGAGCTGGACAAAGGATTGGGGGTGTAACCACCCCCCTTCCTGGTCCCACCCATAGGGGGGGACCTAGCAGGTAGTCCGGCCCCTAGAATCCGCTTAAAGGTAGGAGCTGTGTCCTAAGACTTCAGACATCCTGGAATCAACTTAACACTAAGAAGAAGACGGGAACTTCGATGCTCTGCTGCACAGAGGACTGAAGCCAATCTCCCCTGTGGTCAGGGAGTGACCACCTTGCTAACGCAAGCACCATCCAGCGAATCAACGTCTGCTTTGCCGCCGCCTCCCGCTGGAGCCCGAGCCCAGAGACTGACAAGACCTGGACCTCCAGACCTCTCACCGCCCGATCCACAGTCCCTGAAAAGAGGAGACCCGTGGAGGCACCGAGACACGTGGAGCCAGCCATCTTGAAACGACCACGACAAGCTGACAAGTGCAACAACCGAGACTCCCTCCAAGTTGTGCTTTGGGATCTGAGAAGCCCAACACCCGAGCAGCATCTGCACCAAAGGTGAGCCCTCCAGCATCTCCACGATCTGCGTGGGGCCCTTCTGCATTTTGCCACTCGACGCGCCTAACCGGTTGCTGGCCCGCTGGCTAGTAGCCATCTTGGCGACGAACTCTACAAAATACACCGCTGGTCTGGTTGCTCCAGACTGGCCCTTGCTCCCCTCCAAAGGAGCAGTCCTTCTGACCTTGCTGGTCAGAACCATCAGCTTATTTCATCTCCTACCACAATTGCTTTTGCCAAGGCTTGTTTGCTTCGATCAAGTCGCCGACACCGCCGACAGCGAGAGCCTGCGTGGGACAGCTCGTGAACCGACTCCTGGACGTCGTCGACCTCCAGGGACCACGTGGCTGCAGAGACAAGCTACACCTTTCTTCCTGTTTGCACCCGACATTGCCTGGTACCCACCTGGTGCCACGCTGGTCACTGGCTAGTGACTGTGAACACTGTCCCCTCTGCTTACAGGTCTTCAACATCTCCGATCCACTCTTGGATCCACTGCATCTCTCCCGGACCGACCGCCTGCAGCATCTTTGTCTTCAGGCTCCACGGAACAGATAGAAGAAACCCGACGCACTTCGAGGCCTATGCACCCGCTTCCTGTGGGTGAGGTAAAGCTGGCACACCTGTGCCCAAGTGTAGTATTACATCTCTAGTGCCTGTGTTCCAAATCTTGAGTTCCTAGTCCATCCGGAAGATCCTCTTTGCAGTAACTTTGTACTTTTTACGCACCCATTGAAACCTATGGGAGCACGCGTGTGACTATTTGCTCTGCACACGCCACCTGTGGACCTCCTGGTCACTAACTGAAGTTAGCTCCTTGTAGGCCCAGCGATTCTAGAGGCCCTAGGCATTTTCCCTTTTCTGTTCGTGGTACTTATACCACTATTTTAGTATATGGTTTGAGCGGCCACCAGGGCCTATCCATATAAAGTGCAACTTCTGTGTATTCTACTGTAATCTTGTTTGACGATTTGTGCTCCTGTGCTCATAAAGAGACTAGGGGTTACTTTGAGAAATAAATACATATATATTTTGAGTATATATCTGTGTGGTGTCCTTTCATTGGTATAAAGGGGGGTTACATTTGGTAAAACAGCTGGCTTAACACGCTTCACGAGTTTAGCCTCAAAGACTGCTTAGCCTACGCTACCACTAGGGCAGCTAGTCCGAAAAGGTTGACTTACAACCACACCATAAGGGTTGCTTGGCATGGTACAAGGTGATCACTTTAACTAGTGAGCATCATCTACCAGGCCAACTTCTCACACCATGTCTGAACTGGGGCGGCAGAGTGGGCTAAAGAACGGTGATAGATCAAACCCAGATCTGTTGACTGGGTGTGAGTGTTTGATTGGTTTTGATGCTCTGTCCATCACCACCCCCTTTTGTACTGCTTTGTTCGCCATAAGTTTGCAGGGTATGCTCAGACGTGAGTCCCTTGCTCACTTTGCCACTGGATTCAAGCAAGCCTGGCTGAAGACGGCTGAAATGCCAGAAACCGGTCCTAGAAAGCTTGTTTCCGGTCCAGGGAAGGCATGGCTTGGCAGTTCGGGCTGGACTGTTCCCATGAGGCACAGGGTCAGACTGATTTGCATATGGCCTCGTCTGAACTGGGGTGGCAGAGTGGGCTAAAGAACGGTGATGGATCAAACCCAGATCTGTTGACTGGGTGTGAGTGTTTGATTGGTTCTGATGCTCCGTCCATCACCACCCCCTTTTGTACCGTAAGACTGACGCAGGCACACTGAAATGGGACTTGCCCATGTGAAATGACCCATTGATGGTAGTTGCTTCACTTTTGTGACACACTCCAGCAATGCGTCATTTTTGAGCCTACAGATACGTCAGAAATACTGACGTATCTGTAACTCCTTGTGACATGATGCGTCATATTATAAATATGACGCATCCAGCATGTTGCAAGGAGGGCGCAAGGAAAAGTGACGAATCGCTGTTTTCTTGCAGCGATGCGTCACTTTTCATAAATGAGGCCCTGATAGTTTATCAGATGAAATTATTGAAAGGTAGAGCTTTGGTTTTCACAGTTGCCCCAAGAATGCAACTTGGTAAAGGGGAAATATTTGCGATTATGAATATCTGGCAAAACAAGCAATTTAAATCTCTAGGTGCATATGTTTATTATGCAGTGGTCCACTAAACAATCACCAAGAAACGATTCCTGTTTTGTTTCTACAAAAAGCTCAACAGGCTGGTTTGAGACTGAAATCCAGGTTTTATAAATGTGAGGCAAGACAAAAATAAATCCAAGAACAAAAAGAAATTGCTTCATCAATGCATGTTCAAGCTGTCTCTTGGTACCATCTGCTGGCAGACGAAGAACAGCTTGAGATTTCAGCTGTGTGCTACCGTTTCTGAAACATTATCGTGCAATTCCATATTGTTTGTCGTCAGGAGGGCTTGAATTAGCTGAAATGCGTAATAAATTCAGTTTTCCAACAGGGGTCCTAAAATATTTCGTACCTGGGGCACCAAAATATTTGTTGCTCGAGACCCTAAAATATTTAATGATCGGGCTATAAAAAGGTTCATGTTTAGAACATATCCAAGCTGTACACACCTCACCGAATACAACTTATTAGCTTAACTGAAACACCCTTTCAACCATTCACCTAAAAATAGCTCCGTAAGACCTCGTAGGGTATAAAATGTTATAAAAACTCAACACAAAACATCTAGGGGCAGATTTACAAGCCCCGTACACCACTTTTGTTCCACCGTTGCGTCACTTCTGTGACGCAGCGGCGGCATAAAGGCAGCACCATGCTGCAGGGTATTTACAACGTGACGCATCTAGGGAGATGCGTCATGTTGTAAAACCCTGCACCACATGAAACCTGCATCAGGTTTCATGTGGGCATTCCGGAGCAGGGGGGGCGTTGCGGCCGGTGCCGGAACACCTCGGAAAAGTGGCTGAGTGAAATCTACAAGATTTCACTCAGTCACTTTTCCGACCCCGCTGCGTCAAATCCTTACGCCTGCTTGTAGCAGGCATAAGGAGTGACGCAGCACAGCAAGGGGCAGATTTACAAGCCCCGTACGCCACATTTGCACAGCTGTTGCGTGACTTTTGTGACGCAGCGACGGCGCAAAGCCAGCGCCATGCTGTGGGGCATTTACAACGTGACGCATCTAGGGAGATGCGTCATGTTGTAAAGCCCTGCGCCACATGTGGGCGTTCTGGCACGGGGGGGCGATCTGGCGTAGGGGGGACCTTTCCGGTGCAGGAACGCCTCCTAAAAGTTGCTGAGTGAAATTTACAAGATTTCACTCAGTCACTTTTACGGCCATGCTGCGTCAAAACCCTGCGCCTGCTTGAAGCAGGCGTAAGGATTGATGCAGCATGTTAGGCATAGGGGTACCCCGAGCCTTGCTGGAGCTGCGTCGCACTTGTGACGCGACTCCAGTAATGCGTCACCTTTACGGCAGCAGATGCGTCGCGCATCTGTCTATTCTTGCCCCATGGTGCGCCGCATTGTAAATTCGGCGCATCCATGGTGGTGCAAGAGGTGTCTGCTGTGACGCAAAATAACAGCCGCATCCCTGCTGATATGCAGGGATGCGCCAGTTATTGTAAATCTGCCCCCTAATATTTTAGCTGTATGCCAATGAGTATTTTCTTCCTATGCAGCTGCTGTACATAATCTAACGACAGTTTTTTCATCGGGCCCTTTGAACTATATTAATTACGCAAAAAGACTTTCTGCAATTTGTTTATTCAAAAAATTAACAATAACATGTTGTCGTTCTCTCCCTAATGTAGCAGCTTAAAAGGCTAGTGCATGTATCGAGGCACTGAAATCTTGCTTATCGAAGCCCCCTTGGAAGGAGTTTTAATTCTGCAGCTCGGCTCGGTGCCTCAGTGCCCTGACAGTGCTAGGCATGTAAAGTGTTTCCGATCTGAGGTCAGTGCGATAATCAGCCGACTCGGGTGCTGCTGCCTACAGCAAGCGAAATGAACGCGATGAAAGGCGTAGAAAGAAACCCCAATGTCACTTGTTTTCGCTTCCTCCCGGAATATGTCGCTCATGTTCCTATTTTTAACAAGTGAAGTCCCCCACCCAAGATCTACCCGCATGCATTCAAGGCCTTCCACGGGCTTTTGTTGTCAATCGCGTGGGGGCTGCATTGTGCTCCGTTTTGCATGAAGGATGTAAAATACATCAAAACGCTTTTTAGGATTTAATGCATTTGGGTCCCCAGGCTGTGGTTAGAAATATATCTGGGATTACTGAAAGAATGTCTTTCACTGGTATGATTTATCCGAACTTAATGAAGTGCAGAATTTCAATAGAAAAGCATCCGCTTCATGCCCCGAAGTCAGGGAAGTCCCCCAGGGCGGCAGAGAACTCTGCTGCTAATTGCTTTCAGCATTCACATTCCGCACACACTGCTCCCGGTGCTGCGTTTCACTCACCTCAGCTGTTTATGTCATCACCATGGGGCAGATTTATGAGCCCCTTGCGCCACTTATGCGTCATTTTTCCCATGTTAAAAGTGACGCAAAAGTGGCGCAAGGGGCTCATAAATCTGCCCCATGGGGGCAGATTTATGAGCCCCTTGCGCCACTTATGCGTCACTTTTCCCATGTTAAAAGTGACGCAAAAGTGGAGCAAGGGGCTCATAAATCTGCCCCCATGTTCGATGGATTCTGGATCTCTCAAATAAAGTCTGACACGTTTTAACAAGTTCAATTCATCTCTCTATTGACTGACCGGAGGTAATATTGCATACTTGGCTTTTAAAGTCTAGTAAAATATTCAATAGTGAGATTTAAAACAGAGCAAACTAATGTGGGATGCACAGAATGAAAACAAGCAAGTCCATCTAAATCCGAAATGGAGAACTGGAAAACGAAAAAATATTGTTCTGAGATTGCAAAAAACTGTCAAGCCACCCTTCGTTTTTTAATAACGTTGGTGCTAAAAATTAAGGTACAGGGATTGTAATTAATTAATTGTAATGCATAAAGGATTTAAGCCATCTTGCAATCAGTTATTGCCAATTATTCAATGAAATTTCAGTGTGCATTATTGAGGCATGATATGATACAATGAGAACATTAAAGGCTCTCGTGGGCCATGGGTGTATTGATGTTCCATGAGCAATATCAACATTGATTGATAACCACTTCTCTTCCTTAGGTTCATTCAGTCAATTGAAAGTTGTTTTTATTGTGGATGTATTTATTTTACTGCAATATAGGCTACCGAATCCAAACTTGTTTTAATTTTTTTAATTTTATTAAATTTTAGTAAAGACTTAACAGAACAAAGAAGTAGCATGGAATACATGAAAATCGAATCAGCAGTACGGTAACATTACGGTAAACTGTACGCTTTCTACAATGGCTGGGCAGGGCACCTGAACCACCTGTGTTTAAACTCACTGGGGTATATTCACAAGAACGTGTGCTAAACATCACCAAAAAATGCTAACGCAACTTTACACATCGCAACCTATCGCGGCAAAATAACCTGTGTCAACGTGGAATTCACAACATGGCGGTACCATGCGATAGTCCACCGAAAACGCGGCCAATGTCCGCGATACAACCACCTCAACGGAGATAAAAACATAGACCTCAACGCGAAAAAACATGCGAAGGGCCAAAGCGCGATGAGGAAATCAGCGATAAGCAGCGCCAGGCCTGCAATACACACATGGCAGGTGGGAAAAATCACTATAAAAGTAGAAAAAACACTCAAACACAAACTGACCAACACCCAAGCACCATGGAGGCAGCCGGAGCATGGGCAGAGGAGCGCAACCCCACAAGCACCCCGGACAAACAGCCTGGAAGCTCGGGGACAGGGAAGGGCAAGGACAAGAAGAAGAAGAAGAGGAAGACGAAGTTCAGTCCGCAGGAAAACAGGATCCTAGTCACGGAGGTGATGGAACACCATCAACAACTGTTCGTCACCTCCAAAGTGTCATTGGCCCCAAAAATGGAATATGGCGGGACATCGTGGACAAGGTGAATGCCGTCGGAGAGCACAAGAGGTCAATGGATGAGGCCAAGATTAGATGGATTGACATCAAGCGGAAGACCAAGGAGAAACTTGCAGCCAACCAGAAGGCAGAAATGCAGACTGGAGGTGGGGGCCCAGCGCCACAGCTGGAGCTGGATGACATGGTGGAGCTGGTGTCGATAGCCATCAGTGTGGACACTGTGACCGGAGTCGTGGGACTGGACACTGCTCGACAGGACACAACACAACCGCAACAGGGTGAGTGACCATCAGGTACTGGGGGGATGGGTGGAGATGGTCACAATAGCACAGATGCACAATCAAGCAGAGCACAGTGCACACCCACAATGACCCTGGGTCATGGCCCTGATCCACAAACTGTCACAATGTACAATGCCATGCTGTCTGAATGTCAACATGTACCATGCGGCGACATACATGTGGACATATTGCAATACACCATCTCCCCTTCACATTGCAGGGACACCATCAACACCTCCTGCCGAGCAGTCCCAGCCACTCTTCACTGATGACGAGGAGGACAACCCTAGCATCGACACCCAAGCCCTCCAAGACATCATTGACATAATCCGCAACTCACCTCCAGGATCAGGGCAGCCCAGCTGCATCGAGGAGACCCCACCCACTACCCACACCACCCAGCAGGAGGCCCCCACAGCCCCAGCAGTCTCCCAAGACCCCCAGGAACAACACATGGCCCTCCAATACCGTGTGCTGGAGGGCCAGAGGGAGACGGCTAAGCAGGTGTGGGTGGGGCTCGGCATCATGGCTACCAAACTGGACGTCATCCTTGGGTGTATACGCCTGCTCCATAGTCTCCAACGAGCCCTGACTGACATCGCTGGAGTCATGACGTGGAGAGAAGAACACCTGTCTGCTCAGAGTGGCTTCGGCGATGCCAGCCGTGAGCTGGCACACATGCGGAGGCTCATGGAAGACATGGTGCGGATGGAGGCGGAAAGGATGGCAGCCCCTGCTGCACAACAGCGAAATGTAACTGGGATCTACCATGCCCTGTAGATCCTCATCATGGCATTGCTGCCACAAGGCGTGGCGCAGATGAATGCGGCTGCCCCCACACCATCCACATCTACGCCCCCTGGTGTGTCAGTGCCTCACAGTGCAGCAGGCATATCCACTCCGGCATCTGATGTGTCACTGCCACACAGTGTGGCCGACAATCCTCCTCCGGCCCCTGATATGTCAGTTGCACACAGTGCCGCAGCTGGTACTGCAACACCCACATGTGGGGCAGAGCACACATCCGAGGACAAGGACGTGGATGGGTTTGAGTTCAGAAGGAGGCACGTGCAGTCATTTCCGCCACCTGGCCTGTTTCTGCTTGGTGCCGCACATGGCCCCATGACCTTCCACTGGCCCACGATACACTCCGCTGCACTCACCTTGGACCGCGACATAGACTGCCATTTCCTGTTCGATGACCAATGACACAGCGACCAGACAGCGGACTGTACTTTTCCTCTTAGTCACTTCCTTGTCTGGACATGGACTGAACCACGCCCAGAGCCCCCGAGTCATTGTTGCAAGCCCTGCGCTGGTCCGGCGTACCCCAGGACTTACACTCCGAGGGGGTGCCCACAGAGCTACCTGTCGCAGGCGTACTCGCTGGTGGTGTGCAGGTCACTGGTCTAGTTGTCAGCATGTCACGACCACTCCCTGTGGGCAGGTTTGCACACACACCACACCCATCCAGCACAGGCATCACAGGCCATGTGACCCCGCAAATATAAGGGGCCGACAACGCCACATTCCCCTCTGCCAGAGGTGACTGGATGAGCTCCACGGTTCTCAATCATAATGGGCCCATGAGTTGTTGTGCACTGGGTTAGTGGCACTTGAAGCCTTGCAGCCATCGTGGGCCTACCACCATGTGGTGCTGACTGGCGTTGTACAGGGTTAGTGGCACCCGAAGCCTTGCAGCCATCATGAGCCTACCACCATGTGTCTCTGACTGGCGTTGCACAGGGTTAGTGGCACCCGAATTAACACAAAAAGCGTACTCTACCTCTATATTTCAATATGTATAATGTATCATATATTCAACTAATGACACTCTGACTGGACCGAAAAAACTAATTATCTAGATCATGATAGAAAATGTATTCATCTTTTGATTAATTATTTTATTGTTCATGTTTTTGTTAAACAAGGAGAACAGTTCCAAAAAAACTTGTGCTAGCAGTTTATAGATAATAATACATTAAAATGACTGACACATCTCTGCAAAAATGATCAAATACAGCGAAATAAGATCCCAAATACAAACCATTTGATCACAACATTCACTCAAACTCAAACCTAATTCATACAGCACCACAGATACATATGTCACACTTGTACTCGAAACAAACTAAGAGTACATTTGGACCCCACAGACCTTAAATTCAAAAAGTCAATTTGTAAATATTCAAATTAATACATAATAGTGATAATTATGTTATCATTTCAGAGGCATGACATTTAATAAATTGCAATAAGAAGGGGGGGCCTTGTTCCAAGCGCCGACGTGCGTTTCAGTGAACAACCCCTACATTGGGGTACCACCTTCTTCATGACGCAAGAAGAGAATATCAAGAGAGCTAATGATGTATAGGGACTATATATATATAATACAAAAAAAAATATTAATAAAGAAAATATTGAACATGTCACGTATATCATATTATGTCTATTCAAAAACACATTCAGTAAAACAGTCATCAGTACAGAGTGTAACATAATTTACATTTTCACGTTTGAACAGCACTAGAGCCGGTCACTTGGACCAGAGACAGGAGTTGCATCAAAGTTAAAAAGAAAGAAAAAAGAAAAACAGAAAGATAGAAAAAACGATGATCGTAATAAACAGAAACCGTAATTGAATCTAGTGTGCTAGAAATGTATTTTAAACATAGCCGGTGCCTAAAATCAGTAAAGTTCTTATACTCAAGGATTCTAGGTGTAGAAAGAACATTAAAAGTCGTCAGATACCAAACATGACCATTAAATCTCTCTGACGGCCACACGCATAATATGTAGTTCTACAAATAATAACCTCAAGAATACAACTAATCGTTACGCTTACCTGTGTTAATAAGAAGGAACTGTTCGAGACAATGGCTCGCAGGGCCAGAAGTTGAAAAAACAAGGCTACAGTCCTAAACACCGTCACAATATCCAAGATCTAAAAGCTTTAGACAAAAAAACATAGAAAAAAGAAAGAAGGAAGTCACATGTCATATTGATCCTAAAGCTAAATCTCAATCAGCACAACCATAGGCTAAAGCCAATTAAGCAGAAAAAAATGTGTTTTACCTCGATTTCATGCCATGCAAAGTCACAATGTGTTTGCAAAAAAGCTCCAATGGCGTTTCAACATTCAAGGGAAGCGGCCGAAATACTTAACGTGAATCTAAAACGAAAAAAAAAGAAAAGACCGCGTTTCAAAGTATCCAGAATAAACAACTCAGTGAACACTCGTGCCTGGCCGCGAACTTTATGATAGCCAAGCTCGAGCAAATAGAAGGTCACCTGACTTCAATGCACAAGAATGCAGGAAGCCCAGGCGAAACTTAATGGTGACCCGTTTAACATGCACCAAGTGGATCCTGGAATACTGTGCAATAGATGGGAAAATTAAATAATTAATGCCGCGCCAGGCCGAAAGCGCATCTTTAACCCCCAAAAACAAAAAAAAACAAAAAGAGCGTACCTGATAAAACGCAAATCATTATTCAAAAGGGGTGGCAACAAAGTACATCAATCAATTTTATTATGTTTTGGCACTCCGAAGAGGTCCACATAAAACAAAATACACAAATACAAATACACATTCTCAAAGTAAAAATGACAACTACAACATTTTCCACTGAACAAGATAATCAGCGACACATGTCTCCATATTTCATCAAAAAATAGCTAAAAAACCTTTAAAAAAGTTAAAAATATTGAAGCAAAACATTTCATTTGGAGGAGTATATAAGGCCTGCAAAAAAGAATTCACATTGAGGAAACCAAAATCTCCGAACACCATGTGGTAGATTCCAGGTGACATAGGGTTGGGCAAGCTTCATTGAGTATGTGTTAGCAAGGAGATCACCTCCCCTCTTTACTAGCATGGACTTCTTGTCCAACGTGAAGCAAAGAGCCCAAGAAGCCTGTTTCAAAAGAGATTTTAGCTGGGAAGGGGAAATAGTAAAAAGGGTACTCTATTCCAATTCAAGAAGTGCCACAGCCTTTCTAAAGTTCTTAACAATTAGGGAGTACTCTCTTAAGCTACCCAACAATTCCCCCTTGAGAAGGGATCTCAAAGTCCCTGTTTCTCCTCTAGCCAGGCTGGCAACCCATCGCACTAGAGCGGCCAGGCCCTGCACCCAACTACTACGGAGACCGAATTCAAGTCTATAGGCAGCCACAGAACAGGCGGGGTTGAGAGAAGTTATAGACCTTAATAATTTTCCTTCTACCGTCTGTAGAAAACCCCAGTGCTTTAAGTCAACCAGTTCCATTCCATACAAGAGGGTTGATGGAATTTTTGCCCTATAGACCTCCAGTAAACAAGCAAAGTGTCTTCTCCCTGTGGCGGAATAAAGGGCGCTCAGACTTTTGCCTTGGGACAGGGCTTTACGGGAATTATTATCGATATGAGGCTTCTCACTCAGGTTGGCAGAAATTATTTTTCCTAAGAAGGTATATGTCTTAACCACCTCCAATTTCTGACCACCAACTGACCAACCAAAATTCTCTGATTTAGATTTTTTCTTCCCTGTAATGCACATAATTTTGTTTTTTGTGGCATTTATCCTCATTTAGTGGGTCTCTGCAAAAAGATGTAAAGCCTGCAGACGATTAGCTAATCCCTTAGTGTTAAATCTAGGATAAGGATGTCGTCTGCATATAGGAGGCAGGAAATAGAAGATCCCCCCACTACCGGGGCTATGCCAACACAAGATGAAAGCGAGGCTGGAAGGTCAGCAATGTACAGGGAGAACAGTAATGGGGCCAGTAGACAACCCTGTTTTAATCCATTAATGGAGGGAATAACCCGCGATAAACCCCTTTCTCCACCTTGTAACACTCGGCACCAAGTGTCCGTGTGTAAAGACCGCACCAGATCTAATAGAAGAGGGGGCATGCCCAAGTCAGATAGCTTTCTCCACAGCAAGGGACGATCAACTTTGTCGAATGCTGTGGAGAAATCAATGAAAGCCGCATACACTCCTCCTCCCCGAACTCTTATATATTTGTCCGAAATAACCTGAAGGGCTGTGAGGTTATCCAATGTACCATGCCCCTTACGGAAGACGGTTTGTTCAAGGGGTAATATCTGATTCGCATCAACCCAATCAGTAATTAGCGATAGGAGACATTTGGAAAAGACTTTTCCAATGGCATCGAGAAGGGCTATCTGGCGATAATTCATTGGCTTATCCCTATCGCCCTTCTTGAATAATGGAACAAATATGCTCCCCTTCCAAGAAGAGGGCACAGTTTTACTAATGAAGCAAGATCTAAATAATGAAAAAAGAATCTTGCTCCATAAAACAGGATCCTGCTTCAATACCGATATGGGAAGTTCATCAGGCCCCATTGCTCCAGAGGAACGCATGTCCTTAATGGCCATTTCAATGGTTTTCTCCGAAGGGGCGTCAATAGAAAACTCATCTTCTTTAGTAGACCCCTTACATTCTACCCTTACGCCGTTCCCAGCATACAGGTTGGAAATGAAAGTGACCCATGACAATTCAGCAATGGGAATAGGGAGGGGGCTAACTCTTACTCCACAACCCTCCCCAATGAGTGACCAGAATTGTCTAACTTTGCCATGAATTGCGGCCTCCCGTAGACTTATCCAGAGTGAATCTTCTTTTTCTTTTTTAAGTTTCTTCCTAATTCTGCTTCTCCTTCTTTTTAACAGGTATATTTTATTATTTATTTCAATAGATCTACGCAAAAATTGCTCCCGCACTAATTTATTTATTTCCTTATTTAGGAGGGTAATCGGTCTAGAAACATAAATCTTTTTTACAGAAGAGCTAGACCTTTTGGCAACACGGATGACCTCCTTCATAAAATTCTCAAAGTGAATTATTTCAGAACCCTGCCAATCATTCAGTTCTAGAATTGTTTTACCTAGAATACACTCCAGGCCCTTCTTGGCTTTAAAGTTCCAAAAACATCTTCCAGAGTCCTTATGAAAGTTAACTACATCACTGTTAAGAGACCATGAATCGGAATTAGAAGGTTGTAATGAGAGGCTTATAGTGATCACATTGTGGTCACTAAATGATGTCGGAGAGACCACCAGATCCTTCACTAAGGAGAAAATACAATAGTCGGTGATTACATAGTCCAGAATTGACTCACTTTGGGAGGATCTATGAGTATATTTTGCAGGGACATCAGAGGGAAGCCTACCGTTCACTATTAACCCCTCCGCCGCTGAAAGTTCTTCTAGCAACAGCTTCCCTCTCTTATTAGTTTTAATTTTATTAGGGAAGAGAGATTGAGGAATAAGATAGGCTTCTTCTTTAAATTTATTTCTAAATAGCTGTAAGCTAGAGTTAGAAACTTTACAATTAAAATCACCTACTAACAACACATAGGGGGGAGGTTCTAACTCTTTAATCTGTTTAATGTACGAAAAGACTTGCTTCAATAGAATATTAAAACATTCATCCGGGGGGATGTATGCGTTTATTATTACCAGAGGATTATTGTTTCCCATACTGGTTAGACTACAAAGGGTCACCGCCTGAAAGAGGTTGCTTGGGTCAGCATAATGGGTGAAGTTCCACTTTAATCTATTGGACAGAAGGCACGCAATTCCCCCTTTTGCATGTCCTTTCTTCGAAGGAGAGGCCATTGCCTCAAGGACAAAATAATCTCTCCCTGCACACAATCTACTAGCACACCAAGGGGCATATGTATGAAAGGAAAAATTAGTTGCAAACGCTGCGAATCGCAAAAAACAGCGTTTGCGACTGATTTTTCGCTATTTCATATGTATGACACACTTCCAAACAGAAAAATAAGAAATCGCTAAATTAGCGATTTCTTAGGCTGCGAAACATGAAAACAGCGAATTTCCTAGCGAATACTTATTTTGCGATTCCTTAGCGTTGCGAAAATCGCTAACAAGAAATCGCAAGCTAAGAAATCGCAAACACATGTATGAAATTGTCGCAAATTGCGATTTCACAAAATTCGCTATTTAAGAAATCGCTATTAACACCAATTGCTTGCAGGTGGTAAACTGGTGCAAGGTACAAAAACCAGCCCACAATGCAACAAACACACCCACAATGGCTGCAATGTACGTGATAGCCAGGAGGCTGCGTATTCGGGTCCTTGCTCACAGGAGAATGAGACAGGAACGTATAGACAGGCTGCGCATCACCCTGTTCCAGAACACTGAAGAGGACATCTATGACAAGTACAGACTGCACCCACAGACCATAATGGACCTGATTGAGGAGCTGAACCCCCACTTGGAGCACCCTACACGCAGGACACAAACAATTCCCGCACATGTGCAGGTCCTGTGCTCCCTGCACCTCCTGGCGTCAGGGAGTTTTCAACGGGTCATAGCGGAGGTTGGTGGGGTGTCACAGAGTGCACTTTCGCGCTTCTTCCATGCCTTCCTAGATGCAATGCTACTGAGGCTCTCACATCACATTTACTTCCCCACCACCCAACAGGCATTACAGCAAACGATACTGGACTTCTACCAGATTGCACGTTTCCCCTACGTCATTGGCTGCATTGACGGGACCCATGTGGCCATCACACCCCCAGCAGAAACTGAATATGTCTACAGGAATCGGAAATGCTACCATTCCCTCAACATACAGATTGTGTGCAACGCTAAGTATCACATCACAGACATCGTAGCCAAATACCCCGGCAGTACACATGACTCCTTCATCTTCAGACACAGTGGAATACACAGACGTCTGAGTGCTGGAGACTTTGGGGAGGGGTACCTGCTCGGTAAATACATTGCACACACCAATACATCCACTACATCACTTGAGGGGGGGGACATTGACTCACCTATTGTGTTTTTTTCCATGCAAGTGACAGTGCCTATGCAGTGCGCGACTTCATCCTGACCCCATACCTGGATCCTGCAAATGCAAGTGAGAGGAGCTACAACAGGGCACACAGATCTACACGCTGTGTCATTGAGCGAACCTTCGGAATCCTGAAGAGCCGCTTCAGGTGCCTGCATAAAAGTGGAGGCGCACTGCAATACAGCCCTGAGACCTGCTGTAAAATCGTGGCAAGCTGTGCAATGCTACATAACATGGCAATGAGGAAAGGCACCACAATTGATGTGACCGATACAGACACATCGGATGACGAGCGCCCTGCTCCCCCTGCCAGACCAGCACCAGGAGTTGGGGCAGCTGCTGGACGCCAGAGACGGACTGAGATCACACAAAACTACTTTTAGGTGAGTATTGATGAAATGAGACTACAAAGCCTGATGATGTGTCAAGTGTTTAATCACACTTTTTTATTTTTTTTTTATTTTTTTTATTGAGTTTTAATAGCATGTAATCAGAACATACAGTAAGAACATGGAAACCAACATACAGGTCATGGCATAATAACATCCTTCATCCATCATACAATAATTATCTTTATACTCAGATGGCATCGTGCCCGACGTTACCCTACAGTAATAATGTTCACACAGGCCAGTAGTCTCTTGGTTTGGACCCCGTGGGCAATTCCTCCTCATACGTTTGCAGCGTGTCCCTGCAATAAGTCAAGTCCTGAAGCCACTGCCTGACCCTGGGCTCCACCCGGCCACCCCAACAGAGCGACACCCGTCGCTTAGCAATTAGCAATGCAATCAGACAGAATTTGCGCTTGGCGGCCCTTATTCCCGGCAATAGGCCCAGTAGGCATGCGCGTGGCGAGCATTCGAGTTGTGTGCCAACCATGGCACTCAATATCTGTACCACCCTCTGCCAGTACTCTGCCACCGCCCCACAGTGCCATGCCAAGTGTATGAAGTCCGCCAGATCTACCCCGCAGCGCTGACATTTAGCGTTGTCCCTCAGCCCATATTTATAAAGTCTCGCTGGGGTATAGTACGTCTGATGGAGGTATTTGTAATGCAGCATGCGCAGGTTTCCATTCGGGGTCAGCATCCCAGTGATTGTACATGCCACCCCCCAGTCCTCCTCCGACAAGGGATCCGCCAGGCAAGTGTTCCAGCGTTCCAACGCCTTATGTGTCGTACTAGCAATGTCTGCCTGCATCGCCATATACAGCCTAGATACCAATTTAGCGACAGTCGGTGTCGCAATCACCAATTGTAACGCTCCCAGGGTGGGCGGTTCCTCCGGATGCGTGGGGTACAGCCTCCGCAGCGCCCTCTGTAGTCTGTAGTATGTGAATGTAAACAGTGGTGTCTGATTGCTTATGTATGTCAGTTCCTCGTGTGTCTGGAAGGCACCCCCTTCGTATAAGTCCCCCATGGTGGTGATACCAACCCGTCGGAGCAAATCCATGCCAACCTTGTCCTGGGTGACCGAGAGCTCAGGGTGGTGCGGCAGCGGTAGGGCCGGCGCATATAGGGGCAGTCTGTGTGCTTTCTCTCCCATGGTTTGCCAAGCACTATTCGTAGTGTCTATCGTGTTTATGTCCCGAGCGTGTAATGGAGGTCGCCTGTGTGTTATAATAGCACTTTGTGGAACAGGGAGTGCATCCCCCTCCTCGATAGCGGTGTGTGTCAGAAATGGGACCGGGTGGTACCAGTAATGCGCGTATTGAGCTTGCGTGCAAAGATAGTAAAGCAGAAAATCCGGGACCCTAAATCCCCCCTGGGCGTACGGTAGTGTGAGGAAACGCAGTTCTATCCTGGCCTGCTTACCTTCCCACATAAGGCGGAGGACCATGGCTGAGATTCTGCGGAACACCGCCGCCGCCGCCGGCCTAATCGGGATATTTTTAAAAAGGTACAGTAGCTTGGGGAGAACGACCATTTTGACGATGGCGATACGATCTGCCAGTGACAATGGCAGTTGGATCCAGCGCCCTATTTTACCTTCTAAGGTCGCAATCGCCCGCCCATAGTTTGTGCGTATCACTACCTCTGGGTCTCGGTGGTACCAGACCCCCAAATATCTCACCGGGTCTGACTGCCATTCCAGCGGAAATTCCACTGGGCATGGATCCGTGGTGTCCGTCAATGGTATGATCAATGATTTCGACCAGTTAATAGTGAGGCCAGAATGCTGGCCGAACTTTATATATTCACGCAGTAGGGGGCGGAGGTTTACCTCCGGGTCTCGCACATACAGCGTCATATCGTCGGCATACAGCGAGATATGGAGCGGCCTCTGTCGGAATTGGAGCGCTGAATAATGGTGTCTCTGTCTGATTTTGCACGCAAGCGGTTCCAGTGCCAACGCGAATAGTAGCGGAGACAGCGGGCAACCTTGCCGCGTGCCTCTCGAAATCTTGATTGGGTCGGATATATATCTGTTAACCTTTATCCGCGCCGTTGGGTCAGTGTGCAGAAGCGCCACCCCCTGCAGGAAGAGCGGGGGAAAACCCATACGTTGCAGTATGGTATAGAGATAGGGCCACTCAATGGAATCAAAGGCTTTGGCAGCATCAAGGAATATCGCCGCCGCCTTTGTGGTAGGAAGCAGGTAATGCGAGAGGGGGAAGAGTGTCCGGGTGTTGTGCGCGGTAGATCTGGAGGGGATAAACCCAGATTGATCCGGTAGAATCAATTTGGGCATCAGCGGTTTCAATCGGTTGGCGAGAAGCTTCGCCAGAATCTTAGTGTCCACGTTAATAAGAGATAATGGGCGATATGACTCGCATTGCTCCGGGTCTTTGTTCGGTTTCAGTAAGGCGATCAGCATGGCCTCGCGCAACGTAGGCGGCAGCCTCTGTTTCTCGTGGGCAGCCCCATACATGTCAACAAGATGAGGCGCCAGTTGGTCCACAAACGCCTTGTAGAATTCGCACGTGAACCCATCCGGGCCCGGGGCCTTCCCATTTGGCAGGGATTTGATCACCTCCGTCACCTCTTCCTCTGTGATCGGGAGCGATAAGTATTCCCTCTATCTGTCCGACAGCCATGCAACTGCAATGTCTTCCAGGTATTCCTCGATCACCTCTGGGGGCTCTGTGGGGCGTGAGGAGTACAGTGCCGTGTAAGTAGTCATAAATTCACCCAATATGCCCTGCATGTCTCGCTTGAGCAACCCTGTGGGGTCCCTCACCACGCGCACAGTTTGGGGGTGGGATCTCGAGCAGATCCTAGCTGCCAAACACCCGCCAGGTCTACCGCCCTCGCCATACTGTCTCGCAGTCGCGCGCTTGGTGATATATTTAAGCTCATCCTCAGCATAGGCTTGATATTCGGATAGGACCACCCTGATGTCTCCCAGTATCCCCGTGTTGTGTGTCCTCTCGTATTCCGACTCTAATTCGCGCAATTTTACCTCACGTTTGTGTAATTGATGTCTAATATCCTTGAGGATACCCGCAGCGGTACCCAGGCACACCCCTCGGATAGTAGCCTTGAATGCCTCCCACAGGAGCCCCGGGTCATCCACCGTAGATGTGTTGATGTCGAAATATTCCTTAATGGCCATATGTATAGTGTCCATATAGACAGTATCTAGCAGGGCCCGTGCATTAAACCGCCAGCTGTAAGGCGGCGGCGTATAATGTGGGATTTGTAAGGACAACAGTATTGGGTTATGGTCCGAGAGCGTGCGTGGCAAATGCGCAATGGACCTAGTCCATAACAACGTCTCAGGCGAACCCACCCAGTAGTCTAGTCTAGACCAACTACCATGTGCTGCTGAAATGTGTGTGGCTTCCCGGGTCCCCTCGTGTCTGTCCCTCCAAATGTCTGTTAAGTGTCTGTCTACCATTAGATCCCCTATCATACACAGCGCCTTCTTGTGCGGCTCTGTAGAGCCATCCGACCTATCAAGCTGATCGTTGAGTGCCAGATTAAAATCTCCCCCCCATATCACAGGAATGTTTGGGAGGTCACCCAGTGTGCGCCATATCGCGTGGTAGAAATCCGGGTCATCCAAATTCGGGGCATATGTGTTCAGTAACGCTACGTGTTGTCCTCGTAGTGCCCCTGTGACGAGGACAACCCTCCCTGCATCATCCGTAGTAGTGTCTAACACTTCAAACTGTGTCCCTTTTTTAATCAGTATCAGTACTCCCCTGGAATAAGAGGAGTAGGAGGAGCTTTTAATGACCTCCGCCCATCTGGTACCCACTTGACCAGGGGAGGCCGGCGCAAGGTGCGTTTCTTGTAAGAGCGCAATGTCGACGTGGTGCCTATCTAGATATGCAAATATTTGCCTAATTTTCTTGGGGTTGTTTAGGCCTCTCACATTCCAGGTCAGTAGATTTAAGGGTGTATCATGTTCTTTCCTCCTATCCATTGGACTCAGTGCAATGATCAAACAGCAGCCCTACATTACCGCCCATCATAGCAGTCAGTAGTAACGCAATCCGAGATATCATAACCCCACATATAAAACCGGACTTCAGCCATGTCTCTCGTACACCATAACCTGTAATAAACATCCCAACCTTGAGGACCCACCCCCCTCCCACTTCAGCAACCCAACCATGCCAAAGCCATACCCTACCCATACAAAACAACAACTAGCAACTGAGAATGGGGAGCACCCGCCGTGGGGAATCTACCGAGAGCCCAACACTACATCCATTGGGATGGATGTGACCAGGCAGTCACGTACATGTGCTAAGCAGCGCATAGTGCACTTCACCCGCTCGATGAGCAGTTCGAGGATCCTGGGGCTCGCAACGAGCACCTGTTGCGAGTTAGTCGCCATGTCGTGCACCCCCCAAGCCAACCAGTGCAACCTTTCAGCGCAATAGTGCGTGGGAACAAAGTAGCCTCCGATGTCCATCCCCGCAACCCATCCCTCCCATCTGGGCAAGCAAGCAGCGCAGACAGCTGGTCCGCCGTGCAACAGGCGCGAACTCATTGCACACCCCTGGTGCCCGCCAGTCCCACGCAAGGCATATAGTTCCAGTTCAATTGTCACAGTTCAGAGGTTCCAAATCCCAGTGGGCCGTCGCCTCCCGCATCTCCGCCTCCGCATGATACAGCCACAGCACGTCCCCACCTGGACCGGCCAGCGCTCAGTCCCAGCAGGGGTCAGCGGAACATGTCCCCATAGTAATAAATGCGCATAGTCTTACCAGGTCTGGACCAATATGACATCCTCGGCAGCTCAGCCCAGGGTCTCGTCCATGTCCGCTTCCTGCCTCTGCTCTGCCTGTCGCCGGTCTTTCCTCTTGCCCATGAGCTTCTTGAGAAACTCCTGAGCCGCTTTCGGCGTCTGCAGAATCCTTTGACGGCCATCGCGGGTGACGCGTAGTCTTGCCGGATAGAGCATGGCATAGTCAATGTTCAACTCCCGGAGCTTTTTCTTTGCTGGGTTGAATTCTTTGCGTGCCACTTGAACTGCCATCGTATAATCCGGGAAGAACTCCAGATTGTTGCCTTGGTACGTGATGGTTCGTTTCTCTCGGGCCAGCCGCAAGATGGTATCGCGATCGCGGTAGTTCAGGATCCGGGCGACGATCACCCGGGGGGTCGCCCCCGGCTTTGGGCGCGGGCGAGGGTCCTATGCGCCTGTTCCACCACGAAAATAGCCGATAGGTGTTCCATGCCAAACACGCCGCGTATCAGCTCTTCGATATAGGTCTCCATTTTCCCCGTGTTCGTGGACTCCGGAATGCCCGCAACGCGGATGTTATTGCGCCTCGAGCACGCCTCCAAATCCTCGGCCTTGTTACGGATAACCTCCAGCAGCCTTCCCATCTCAGTGCACTGCTGCTGTGTGCCATGTGATTCGTCCTCCACCGCCGAGATACGAGATTCTGCTTCCTCCAGTCGCAATCCGTGGCCATCCAGTTTGGCCGACATGTGGTCCACTCTCTGCGTGATAGTGTCGAGCTTACCGTTGATGTCCTGCAGGCTACGCTGTATGGCCTGCAGCACTCCCTCCATGCCCGCAGACGCATCCACTGGAACACCCTGCGCCGGGCCGGCCGACTGCTCCTTCGTGGTCTTTTTGCCCTCAAACGGCAGCTTTGATTGCGTTTTATCGGGTTTCCCCATTTGTGATAGCGTACAGGGAGTAGCACACTTTGCAGCCACCCGATCTGGGCTCACACAGCAGTCGCCAGCGGTCAGAAGCCCCCACAGGCACGAAGAGGATCCTCTGGAAGGCGGGCCGTCACCCGCGAACGCAGCAACAACAGCGACCAAACCCTGGTCCAGCAGCACTCAGCAGCCACGTCAGTACCAGGCTAGCGATGTGGCTCGGCGGAGGTATGGCGGCCGCGCTCCGCGCCTGTCCATCCACGCGCACTCTGGGCAGTCAAAGGGGACCTCCGCCGACATACGTGCGTCTCTCATCGTGCACGATCCTCCATCTGTGGCGCCCAAGCGGCCACCAGGGGCGGCGTGGCTGCAAGTAATCCAGCCCCCGGCCAGCGCACCGCAGGTCCTCGTTTGAGGTGGGCCGTCCGCCTCACAGCGCCCCCCGGCCCGAGTGGGTGATCAGCGCCGGTCGCGTGTGCACAGTCCCGGATGGGTCGGTGGCGACAAGGGTCCGTGGTGTTGTAAGGTGCCCGTGGCATAGGCATCCGACCCGCCTCCGATCCGCCCATCAGATGTTGGCACTCGCTGGGCCCATGTTCCGCGGGAGCCGCCGTACACCGCTACTCTTCTGCGGCCCAACTGCCGCAGGGCGCCGCCATCTTGGTTGCATCGGACAACGCGTCCGCGGCTCGGGGAATTATGTCTTTTTCACAGTGCTCGTGCGTCAGCGCCCCTTCTCCGGTACACGCACTCCGAGCCCGTGCCTTCCGACATCAGTGGTTGGCGTTAGAAGGCAGATGCGAGCCCGCCATCGCCTCATTCCAGCCGTTAATCGAGCCTGGTCGGCGGAGCTGTCTCACGAGGCAGCCATTCCGCTGTGGGCTCTCTAGCGCCCAATCAAGTGTTTAATCACACTTCACATGAAAGAAATAGCAATTGTCCCCAGCACATGTTGTACACACAGTGCAGAGAAGGCACAAGTAATAGGGCAAACAGCCTTTTCGGGTTAATGCACCCGTGTTGCAGTCAGTGTCCCCGCAGATGATCACCTCTGTCGGTGCCGTCCAGGGTGAGTGCCCCCCATGGTGTGCCCTTGGCCTGCTACCTGTCTGCCACTGCGGCGTCTTTCACCTGGCAAGGTTGGAGTGATGCTGCTGCGACTCGATGTGTCCTCACTCTCAGCAGAGGCCATTAGTGCGCTGCCACCAGCATTGGCTGTCTGCAGCTGTTCCACAGCAGTGGTTACCTGCTCTAGCCCTCGTGCAATGTCCTGGCAGCAATGTGCCATGTCCACCTGCATGGTTACGCTTCTGCGTGTGAGTGCGCTGGTGGTGGTGCAGAGGCGGTTGACTGCCTTTGTATAATTGTGTAGCCGTGCATTGGCACGTCGTCCAGCCCTGTCATTGGCAGCTTGGGTGTCCCTCAAAGTGGCACAGAGCTCATGTATTGCCGCTACCATGTTGCGATTGTCCTGATGTATGCGGCCTAGCTGGCGATTTATTGACCGCATTGCCTTGCTTTGGAGGCGCTGTTCCTGCAGCATGCACTGTTCCAAGCCGGAGAACACGGTGCCTTCTCCTTCTGTTGCAGTGCTGCTCCTGGGCCTTGACCTGGATGTGGCTTGTTCCATTTGCCTTGGTGTTGGTGCGTCATGACGGGGCATGTCTGTCACACCCTGACTCCCCTCTCTCCTGTCGGTGTCATCGCCTGTTGCTGGGACTTCAACCTCAAATGGAGGCAGTGGGGGCACATGTGTGCGCTTCCTGCGCTGAATTGGCTACTGCTCTGTGTCATCGCTGGAGTCCGCAGGGTCTGCAGGCTCCTCTCCCTCTGCGCTGTCTTCTTGTGGCATGCCGTGTGCTGTGGATGTAAAGGGGACTACATGAGTTTGTGTTACTGTCTGCATGTGGCACTCAATAAAGTTACAATTCTTTGACGGCTAACCTCTGACACATTTTCATTCAATGATCCCCAAAACACATATGTTGCATTTAATTGTGATGGTGTCATGGACACACAGTCAGACACAGTATTACGAGTCCCATGATGCATTGCTGGGTGTGCTGTAAGACCTGGGCTGGATTGGCATATTGGGAGTTTACTATGCGCATTTGGGGGAGTGTGCAAGGGATGGGGAGGAGTGCAGGTTGATTTGGCATGCATCTTAACTTGTCTGCTGGATGAGGGGTCAGAGCTGTTTATTGCAGCCACACCACCAACGCTCTCAGGCAGGAGGGTAGACTCCACGAGCTCCTCATGGGGGGTTGGCTGCTCTGCAGTGGATGGTCCTCCTCCAGTCTGATTGGCATCCTTGAGTCTGGCTGCCACCCTCTCCTTGGACCTCTGGCGCATATCATACCACCGCTTGCGCAGCTCCTCGATGGTGCGTGTGGTGACTCCAACAGCATTCACCTTGCTCTGTATTTCCAGACAGATTTTCCTCTTCCTGGCCTCTGGGACTTTGAGTGCCTTCTTCCCAAAGAGGAGCTCATGGCTGCAGACCATCTCCTCAATGAGGACCTCCTGCTCCTTTTCTGAGAACTTGTGTTTTCTCTTTCTTTTTTCTGCATCCTTGCCCTGCTGGTTTTGTTTGGGATCCATTGCTGGTTGCTGTCTCCACTCCACAAGCAGCCTCTGGGTGTGGCTCAGGTGAGCAGGTGCAGGCATTCACTACAGTTTCCTGTTTGTGATGTCATCAGCCTGCACCAGGCTTGCAGATTCCCGTTTTTGCGATTTCTTAATTTGCGAATTTCGCTATTAAGAATTCGCAATACGGGATTCTGCGAATTATTTGCGATTTATAAGTAATCGCAAATGATTAGCAATTTATTTTATACATCCCGTTTAGCGAATCTGAATTTGCGAATCGCAAAATCTCGCAAATTAGGATTCTCTAAAGGGGAGTTTGATACATATGCCCCCAAGTCTCTTGGATGCAAATCACACTAGCGTTCAGAGAGAACAAGTACTTTAATTTCTCGGGACTATTATTTATCCCGGCAGCGTTCCAAGAGAGAACTTTTAAATTACTGCTAAAGATGTTGAAAAAGTTTGGGGTTGTCTATGGATTTACTAGACAAAGCACCGGGCAGCCAATTCCACAGCTGGTTATCTTCTATTGGGAGGGTGTTCTGAATTAACGGGGCAGGCATTACATGCGTCACCAAACGTGTGCTTTTCGAAACCCAAATCTTTAAATCATCAAATAAGGGAGGTGGACCATCTTGGCCAGTGCCCTGCTGAGAGAGTCTATTATAAGGGAAACTATCTCTTCCAGAAGACAAAACAGGTAATACATCAATTCCCCTACACTGGAAGTTCTCAGCCTGTTGCAATATAAGATTTACTATAAGTTTGGAATAGAACTTTACCCTGACATAGGGCGCGGCAACTGTTCCTGATATGGAGACTAATTCAATATCGTTAGATTGGATTAACTTTAGACTCTCTATGTCTTTGAAATACTTGAGTAACCATGCTCTATTTAAAGGCAGATCAAAATCAAATAACGATAGAAAATCCACAGTCAATGTATCTACAAAAACTTCTGGTACTTTTATAGGCAGATGATGAGGCCAGACAACGCCATCACCTGAGGCATGAAAAGTAGGAGCAGAAGGATTAAGAGCCACAGATACAATAGGGACTGATCTAGTCATCTCTGCTACGGGGAGAGGGATCGTCAATCCTCCTACATCTAATAGGGGGCCTCCCACAGGAGAGATTGAACAATTGGAAGAAATTTTAATGCCTAATGCAGAGGGATTCAAACTATCGGAAGAATGAGTGGCCGCTTCCTGACTCAAGGACCCATTCACAGATTCTCCAGTGATAGGTTCATTGATATCAGGGACTTGGGAATCCTCAAACATTATTTGTCTCTGCCTTTTCTTCCTGTATCTGCGGATTGGTTTCCTCTTTTTTCCTTTGTTCTTTCTTTGTTTTCCAGTTTTTTCTTTTTCTTCCCCCCCTATCCCCTTCATTTCAGGCACAAAAATTGGGAATAGCTCTTTTTCAGATTTTGGAGCGGTAACATCAACACTTTCTTCTTCAATTTCAAGGTCAGAATTCCTTACACAGTTAGATACGGGAAGTGTGGGTACTAAAGATTGCTCATTTTTAAGAATAGCCACAGGTTTTTCCGATTTATCAAAACCTGGAGGACCCATGGGACCAATGCCAGATATATTAAGCAGTGGGCTCTTTAAGATGTTATACTGTGAGGAAATATCTAACGATTTTAAAGAGGAGGTACTGCTATAAAGCAGAAGACCAGATGGAGTAGCGCCGATCGGGGACTTAATAGCTTCAGATGATTTCAGAGTACATCAGCTAGGTATCGACCACAAAGCTCCAGGTCAATACTCGACAACTGTGAGTCCCCCTTACCGTCCACCTTTGGCTGTAAACCTCCCATGGGATCATTGGATAAAAACACTTTATGGTTTGCAGACACATTATTTTGTTGCCCACCCTCAGAATTAGAAGCAGAACACTTGATGTCACCAGTCATTTCAGGGGGCGCTGGGCAAGATTCCTCAGTAATCAGGGAGCCCAAATATTCTTCATTCACCAATGGAAGGACATTCTTGGGCACCATAAGGGCTGTGCCAGATGGAGAAGGTATGTCAAAGGCTTTATTTGCAACATTTAACAATTCCTTATCCTTGGGTTTTTCCCACAATTGCAGCAGCTGGCATTGACCCTTTAATAACAAATGACTGGCAGCCTTGTTTCTAAGGGGGTTGGATCTTGTCTTCATGCAAGACCTTCCCCCCAATAGTCTCCCCGAACGTAACTTTTTAGCCATCATCCTTATACGTGAAAAGCAGGAGAGACCGTGACCCCGATGAATACAATTAATAACAGTTAATCAATAAAAGATTGAATATTTGGAGGTAAGTTACGGTAAGTTCCTGGACAGAAAGATAATGTTTACACCGTCATAATACAACGCGAAATATGTAACACTAAGCAAATAAAAAAGTTCAATACAAATAAAATAAAAATATAAATTAGTAGGCCCAGCCCAGCCTACTTCATCCTCTGAGGGCCACAGAGGGCCCGCCCTTTGCCCGGGCTTAACCCCCGCACGCGATCCCGCATCTCAGGAGAAGTGCCACTCCTTTTCTGCGCCTCCGGGCGCGGGCACTGGTGTCAGGGGGGGGCGGAGCCACAAAGGATTGTGGGGATTGTAGTCCCCCCGCTCTGCGGTCGCGGTATAGAGTGCGACGGCGGGGGGGACCAGGCAGCAGGAACACACAGGTAATATCCCCCAAGTGCTCCGCGAGTCCAAAGTGCGGCAAATTGGCTCCAAAAACCGCGTTTAGGCAATGTATTTACCCGCAAGAGAAAGCACGGCAAACTTGCTCCAGAAGTGGCGTTAAGCAATTCTGTCAACCAGACAGATGTAGCAGTGAGGGGGCGGGCGTTCCTGGTACCTTGTGCCTTGTACCTGCTATCGGAGTACTGCAGACCTCTAAGCCCCCTACTGGCTCCCTTACTTCCTTGCTGGCTCCTCGCTGTTTGCAGTTAGATTTTCGCTGGCTCCTCGCTGTTCGCTATTCATTATTCTGGTGCTCTGCTCGCGGCTCTGCAGCTCCGCGGCTCCTCGTGCTGCCCACCTCTCAGGGACTCGCAGCCTCGCAACTCCGGTAGATCTCAGTGGGCTCAGATGTTTGGCTGGTTGCTGTTCACAGTGGGGCTGCAGGACCTATTCAGCTCTGATGGCGGGGGGACACCTCCCGGGCTTACTGCACCGCACAGACTTGCTGCCCAGTCAGGTCGATAGGTTAATTTGCCCCACGCCAGTAGGCCTCGACATTGGATCGTGGCTGCCGTTCACAACCGCAGCTCTCGGCGTCTGCTGCTACTCCGCTCTGCGCTGCTCTCGCCTGCTCTCGCCATGCACTGGTACCTGGCTCACAGAGTCCACCGGCTGTTTCACGGTGATGGTGTTAGTGTTGTGGAAGGTTGGTGAGCTCTCCGCCCTTCACTTTCCCGGGCGGCTCCCTTGCTGTGGCGGTGATGGCGGTAATGGTGCTGAAGCAGCAGGCAACAGGCGGCCAATCAAGCTACTGTGGCTACTGTGGACCCGGTCACCAGGCTCACCACGAGTCACTCGCTGTTCACACCCGCGACCTGCCTCAGTTGTGGTTGTAGTTGTAGGTCTCAAGCCGCTCGAGCCGCTCAGTTCATCGGCCGCGGCTCTCAGCAGCTCTCAGCAGCTCTCCCCCGTCCCGCCTCAACTGCGGGTCTCGAGCCGTGAGTCGCGGGTCGGCGATCACAGCCGCTCAGCTCTCCCGTGGCTCTCGGCAGCTCTCCCACGTGTTCAGCCTCCGCAGTGGGTCTCGAGCCGCAAGATTTACCTGCCGCGGCTCCCGGTGCGGCTCCCGGTCTCGGCTCGGCTCGGCTCAGTTCTCAGCTCCGCAGTTCTTACACCGCGTCCGCGTCTATGCTGTCTCGATCAGACAGTGAGTCAAAAGGGGTGGCAAGGTTGTTCACGGGGATCCGATGATCAGATCCTGATAATAAGCCTTAAAAAGTGCTGTAGACAAAAAATTGAGACTTTTTAAACTAAAGATTGCTAACAAAATAAGAACATAAGTGGTCATATCGATCTAAATGGCCATAATGGTTGAGAAAGGAACAAGAAGCCTGTTAAGCGTACCTTGTAGAATAAAGAAGGCGCCGCGACCGATCAGATTCGCCAATCATACGGCGTCCATATGATGGGGCCACAGGAAACGATCCAGGGGAAAAGGCCGAGCGAGATAAAACATTTAAATAGCCCAATCAATAATCACTGTGTCCAAAAAGGGAGTGTCGCAACAAAAACGTCATTAAAAATAGAGAGAGCCTACCGAGTTTCTTAAAGGACCGAAATCCCATGGAAGGTTCATGATAGTAAATTGCGGAGAATAATAAAAAGCGAATCGCCGCCCTGAAAAAAGCAGCGGTTACGCAGCACATAATGTTGAAATCTGCCAGAATCTGAAAGAGATCGTGGCGCAACTGGTAAAGAAATTCATGTTGTTCAAATCTAAAAAAGAGCGTGGCGCATATTCTATCCATCAAGTAAACATAGGAGAGGCTACCTCTAAACTGAAAGCTGTCACAATGAAAAACAAAATCAGGGGGACTCATCCCAATGCAATTTCTGACGGTAGGACATACAGTTGACATCAAAATCCTAACAAATAAAGCACCCAAAGCAGTTCACAACAGAGGAAGCAGGAAAAAGTGAGTAAGAAATCCCGACAGGATATGATAGTCCTGGATAAACAAATAGTGATCAAAAATTCACAAGAAATGTCACATAAAGAATGGAGTTATCATATCAAGCAGGGTAGAAGTGGCACCCGAAGCCTTTCGGCCATCACGGGCCTACCACCACGTGGCGCTGACTGGCATTGCACAGGGTTAGTGGCACCGAAACAGCTGAGCGGGTGTGCAGCCTGCGATGATGACGTGTGCACAGATGTGGTCTCCGCCATTAATGACTCAGGATTCAGCGTCATATATGGGACCTGCTGGGCCGCGGGGCGGATCCGCATGATGTGGACCATGCAATGGTGGTGGGACCGGGGCCTGGAGCTTGCACGGGCACGTGGTGTTCCCACTGATGGACATGCCGGTGGCAGCAGGTGAGCAGTGGGGCCTGGGTGCGCAGGGGCGGCGGTGTCTTTCTCTTTCTCCCTTCCCTCTATCTCATGACACACGTCCTGATTTTGTGCTTTATTTTCCAGGCTGTGACGTCGAGTTGTCCCTGACAGACCCGACAGGAGTCTTCAGCATTGGTGTTTGTGTTGCATTTCAATAAAGTTTTTGGTTGTTACTTCAGTGCTGTGTGACGGTTTCTCGTTCTTCTGGCCACACGTGTGTTTAATTTTGACAATGTGTTTCATCATGCGCTTTTTGTGCTCTTGAGTCGTGCACAGTATGTGTATGTCCAGGGGGCGGTGGTCGGGGGGGCTGGTTGCGGTAGGTGTTGTGGCCCTCATGGGCACATCGTTGCATGTTCATTGTCTCCATGGCATCTGTGGGTCTTCCAGTTTGGCTGCTGGCTGGGCTCCCTTCTATGCTGCAGGTGGTCGTTCTGCTTAACACCAGCAAAAGGCAGGTGTTAATTCCCTGCTGCTACCGCGGCTTATTGCCTGTTTTTGGTTCGAATCGCAGGTCTGGCAGTTCGTTGCGAAAGTGGTGTTGTGGTTTTTTCATGTGTTTTTGCACGGGAACACCTACTCTGCATCTCATGTTAGTTGGTCGTGTCCACCGTGGAGATACATTTTGGGGCAGTTATTGCGGGAATACTTTTGTTGTCTGCCGTTTGCACCAGCTTGTGAATGGGGTGTTAAATCTATCTCCACTTTTGTGCGTTAAGGTGGAGATAAATCGGAGATAAGTCCTTGTGAATATCCCCCACAGTCTCTGCTCCCTTACTCTCCTGTCTGCATGCAAAGATTACATTGAAAGTTGCCTGGTGGGGGGCATCTGTTATGCCACGGAAGATAGTCACCTAATGACAGAGCTCTCGGTCCGTACAGTGGTTTAGGATCTGCATACGTGCCGGGCAGCCTATCCACTTTGCTAAAATATTACCAAGTCAGTCATTGTAGGCGGGAAGGAAAAGCGGAGCACGATTTTATCTCGAAACAAGGGGCCTCATTTATGGGGTTTTTGCTGTAGAGCAGCGCGGCAGGCCGTCCTGCAGCGCTGCTCTACAGCAAAAGAAAAGGGTAGGAAGGCGCTGTATCTATAAGTTCTCTTCCAGGGGATACTCATCAATAGTCATAAGCACTGAATAGTCCCACCCACATGCAGGGACCCCAGAGCATTAACAAAACGATATATACATATATACCTATATATATATATATATATATATAATGTGCATATATCTATACTATACACACATGTATATGAATATGCAGCTCACAATCCAAATCTAGGCTTAAATATGGCAATATTGCATTGTATTTTTCAATTGAAATACATCATACAAAATAACATTTCCATGACATAGAGAAATGTACTCCCAACTTGTTTGAACACAGCCTTTATTTTCAAAGAAAAAGTAAAGGTGATAGAAAGCAGATTAGCCTAGAAGGCTGCATATAGAACACTTATTAGAGATAACTGGCACCGTGCCTTTAAGACCTCCAGGACCTCCAGGCTCCCATCATGCACCACAGTTGACAGTTAGGTCAGGTCTTTTTTCGGGCTCCTTCTGTGAGGATTCTGGAGCATTGAGCTCGTCATTTGGTGTTTTTTGGTCACCAATTGGTCTTTTCAAGTGAGATTATTTGTCTTCACTCAACTTTTTTAGTACTTATTGTACTGTTTCCATCATTTTGTCTGACTTTCCAGTTATTTTTCCTGTCAGAATGCCAGCCTTATTTAATAAGTGCCCTTCCTGTGGGAAGCAAATAGCTAAGTCAGATCTGCACTCGGTCTGTGTTGTGTGCCTACCACCTACACACAGGTTTTTAGAAAACAAGGGGACCCCAATATGTGAACCCGGGGTAGTAGAATATGTTTAAAGAACAATGGTTCAGGGGTGGCCTCAAAGGTCCAAAGCGAAAAAAGTGACCCGGAGCGGGGCACTGTTGTTTGAATGAAATTAATTTTCAGAACGAAAATGGTGACCCAGAAGGGGGCACTGCTTATTACATGTATGAGATTTAAATTCAGTCAGGAGCAGAAAAAGATTTACAAAGGGTCATGTATGTCAGAAAATGACGGACATTATTTGTCAAATGTGCTTAGTATTCAGGTGCTCACACATTAAGTGAAAGAAAGCGTGACGTGAGCAGTGTTAGTGAGTTTTAAAAAGACATCGCATTGACAACAATATAGTTGACCTCCACAAATAATTTATACACAGTGAGTGGAGTTCATGTTGTAGAGTGGTCGACTACGTTTCAAATCCAATTTGTGGGGTTCATCTTCAGGACATTGGTGAGCTAGTTAATGGCGAAAAAAGGATCTGTTAATTCCACAGATACCCTCAGGTAGACTGATGGTAGTTCAATTTGAATAGCGTGCTTGGAGCTTGCACGAAATTGGTGGAAGGTCTGGCAGTTGGGCAGAGATTTTCTTTTGCGATTCGTGATGCAATCTGCAGGAAACTGTACTGCTGTGTGGTGAAGAGATACGCGATGGCAGTGTTAGTTCTGTTAATCCTAGCGACAGGGCAATGAATGGGGGCCTGAAGCCATGAAACCGGTAGCATCCTCCTGCTGCCGTGACTAGCTGTGAATACCATCTACACACAGACCTGACAAGTGCTACTACTGCCAGCAGTTTTCTAGAAGAACCCTTTGTGAAAGGGAGAAGATCAAGCTGCATGCCATGCAGGAGAGAGGAAAGGAGTCTGTAAGTGGCCTGGAACGACATTCCTCTAAAGAGCCCTCTTCTCAAATAAGGTCCGAGCACAAGAAAAAGGGGGAAAAACAAAGACACTGTTCGAAATCACAGTTGAGGGAAAGATCGACGTCAAAAATACCCCTGGGCTTTCCTTCAGCGTTGACGTCTCCTGTGCCGCGGTCGGCGTCGAAGACTCTATCGCCGTCATAGCGGATGACTCCAGGCATGGCAAAGTCTAAATCTAGACATACTTCAGCTTTCCATTGGCCGACGTCGACACCCCCACACAGACGGTCCAAGTCCGGCTCGCCTACGATGGTGGAGGGCAGACTGTCGACATCGAAGACGCATCGCCGACGGGTGTGGTTGCCGTCGAGGGCCTCGGTGCTGACGTCAAAAACACCACCGACGTCAAGGGCACCTTGGACATCGACGCCAAATCCGACGCCGAAGACTCCGACGTCAGTAGGCCTGAGTCACAGTTGATCAACTTCTTCGTTGCCGATGGCAGGACGAACTTCACCGTCGAGGAGGTTGATGTGGAGGACGGCTCAGGTGAGAAGGTCACCTTCACCATTAAAAAGAAGGTCATCTTCAAGGTCGAGAAGGTCACCGGTGAGGAGGTTGTCATCATGGAGGGCGACGTCGAGGAGGTCGACGTTGAGACCTACATCCACCCACAGGTCTCCACCTGCTAAGAGACTGAGAATGGATCAGTTACCAGTGCTGACATTGAGGGATCCGTCAGCGTTAAGGGAAATTCACGATCTAACATCCAAAGGTCTAAAGTCAAGGAGTGCTTCATCCTCTCTGGAACTACGGATTGTTCAGATCACGCCTAAAGGCTCCCCTGCTCCAGAACACCATACGCCTCCAGCTAACCTCTCCCCAAGATGGTTGGAGAGCATAAAGGACTGGAGGATGTGGAAAATTATCCCTGGCTCAGAATACTCTCAAATATATTTGCTTTCTCATTCTCCTGATAGGCAAGCATGACATGCCACACCTCAAAAGTCCACAGCCTCGAGGAGACATGAATCAAGGTCTCCCCGTAGTCGCTCTAGGTCAAGATCTCGGCACCGTTCGCCTATACAGCAAAAACACAGGTCTCCTTCATGGTCCTCTGACTCCAGATCATCAAAGGCTGACTATTCTCTAACTATCAAGGCTCACCTGGGGTTTCCATGGGAACGAGAGGCAGGAGACCGTTGCACAGGTCCCAATTTCCTGCTGCCACTAGTCCTCCCAACTACTTCAAAGCAGAGCCAGTGAGCAGGGGGAAGAGGGGAAACAAGGGGAGAAGACAACAGCAGAAAAACCATCAACTCAACCTGGGCAGCAGAACCACTGGAGAAGAACCCCACAGCATGACCTGGGCAGCAAGGACTCATCACTGGAGATGTTGAAATCCTGTGGACAAAAGTACCATCAGTAATCTACTCTGAGCTGTTACTGAGACTGATAAAATCCCCATGCATGGACATGAAACAAGAAATTCATAGATGACTACCTGTTGGCTTCCCCTCTTCCACTTGTGTCCATCAACTGTAAAACCAGGGCTTCTAATGCGACACTACCTAAATAGAGCAGAAAGGAAATGACTCATAGTAAGGGGTCCAGTAGTGTAATTAGATGATATGATAGAAGCTTACCAGTAATGTGGTGCAGAGAAGAAAGGAAAATAGCCCAAAAATGATAACGACTAACTGCCGGGAGTCAGTCTGGAAAAGGTAATCAAAATGTGCAAAAAGTGCGGGCTCCACTACCTCGTATCTTTGCCTCTGCTGGAATACAAGATACAGACAGCTCAGGAAACTGTCAGCGTTCAATCATCAAAAGACTCCTTAATCTCATGAGTTAAAGTATATTCAGAAAGCCCCCTTACATCAGGAGAGCCACCTTTAATTCTTACATATGATGCCAAAATGTTATGCCCCCCATCAGGGAAATGCAGATGTTCATGAATCACCCCCATGTGTGAGCAAGGCAATGCATGGGTTAAACACACTGCCGTCTGCCATTCACTCAATGCGCACTGCGCATTACCGCATTGTGTAAGGAGTTCGGTTTGAAGTCACAAGTCGAAAGAATGGTGCTGAGCAGATGGCTAGAAACAGGAGACTGAAGGACCCTACACGGGCCTGCAAGCCTCGAGGAGGAACTGCAATGCTCTACGTGGCAAGGAGCCAGGCGTTCGTGGATGCGGCAGCGGATGTGGTGAAGATCCGGATGGGAATGGAATGCTAGAAAGGCTAGTACGTGAACGACTCCTCCCGTCCGAAAGCAGAAATTTAACTCCCTTCAAGCTCTGCCCCATGTGCTGATGGCGGCCGGGACGGAACGTTTCTGACACTAACTCTGTCATCTACTCCATCAATTAGAATATCACCAGTGGATGATATCGTCACCTTTAAAGAGGTACTGTGTAGAGGGGCTAAAAAGCTCAACATCGAAATGCCTGCAGCTGTCCCTTTGACATCTGTTATATTCGACATACTGCATCACAGGTCCTCCACTAGACCTCTGCTCTCTTCGATGCCTGGGTTACTAGAACCAGCTCTCCATACCTTTCTAACGCCGGCTTCAGTGGGAGCAGCACCATCACGGATACTGAAGAAATACAAAGCCCCAGAACCGGACCCGTTTTTTCTGAGGTCTGATCCACCACCGGACTCTGTCATTGTGTCATCAGTCAGGAAGGGTCATACGGGGGCCTCCTCATCTGCTGTTCCCCTTGACAAAGACAGCAAAGTCATGGACTCTATGGGTAAGAGAATGTGCAACACCTCTGCCTCTTACATGAAGGTTTTACATTGAATGGAGGTGCACTGAACATAGAAAAGAAGTCCAAAATTGTTTTCTGCTTTTCTTTGTTTAATTTTTATTTCAAATAGACAGATACAGAACCACAGCCAACGCGTTTCGTTCCTCTAAAGATACAATTTCTTAACGGAACTTCTTCAGGGCTGTAATAAGGAATAGAAAAAATATGTATATATAATTCAATCATTAAAACTGACGGACGTACACATATATTTACAAACATTAAAAACAGTTTTAGTGCCATTTTGATCATTCAGGTTGTACAGAAACGGGATTTATATTTACAAAATTTATACACATTTTTCTTCAATCTTATACACGTCCACTTATAATATATAGACACAGAATTTCCAAAAATTTGTAGTTGAAAAAAAGAAGAAGGAACTCTAATACGCCAACAAAGTATTCAAAGACTCCGTATTTCATCATTTGTATAAGTTCTAGATAATCTTTCATCTTTCGTCTATTTAACCAAAACTAAAACTTATAGTGCGCAGGCCATCATCTTACCTCAAAGTGACAGCAAATTAAATGCAGGCTTTAGAATTCAAAAGTTGACGGATAAGTGGTTTGTTCCACTTTATAATGGAAATATCCATAGGTCAGAGGATATTCTAAAAGAGAAAGTGTGACACAGAGACCAAATTAGAACAATCTAAATTCATTTTTATGATGTTTGAAAATTGGGCGGAAAAGAGGGGGTGGTTAAAATCAAAAGTCTCACCAGATAGGTCGTGGAGGATCTGGTTAAAGTTAAATGCCAATGGTTGAAATGTAAAATATTTAGATCCATTTGGATAGTGATTGACAAAGATTCATAATGAGAATCTGAAACAAGATGAAAATTAATTATTTACTATATCAAAAAGAAAACAATTGTTTATTTTCTCACTTTTAATCACTTTTGATTTGAAGTGGTAGGGGTACATTACTTCAAAGTGCATAACAGGCTCAGCAGTTTTTGCCCGTACTTTCAGTACAAGAGTTTTTTAGGGGTTTCTACTTTGAGAAGACCTCATGGAGAAATGAACTGCTATTGTGAATCGGTTTCAAAAGAGGAAATTTTTAGATCATAATCACGAAAAACATAATAGACTCCACAGTATTGTTATATGTCCCCCGAAATGGTAATTCCAAATTCGAATGACCCTATACAAAAGCCAATCTGCAACTCTTAGAAGATAAAATAATCAAGAAAGTGCGCTTGGATATATATTTTGAGATATGTTGTGATCTCACCTATACTGATCCTTCAATTCTGTTCATGTAGCAAATTTTCAAACGTCATCTAAAATAGATGCTCAGTTCAATGTCAACATATTTATTGAATAGACACCTAGTGGGGAATATGTAAAAACGCATTAATGGCCTAGCACAAAACTAATTTAATTTTCTGTAATTTAATCGAAATTATCTATAACATCATTCTAAATACGAATGATCCAAATCTAAAATATCAAGATAACCAGTCATTTTATAAATGGTAAAATAGCCCTTATGTTTATAAAGTGATGAAAAGAAAGTATGAAAGGGAATAATAAAACCCAAAATTGGATATTTATAGAAGTTAAGTGGAATAACCTTTAGAAGTCTTGAGTACTCAGCTTCCATTAAAATTTGTATATTCAAAGAGTATACACTCAACTTACTATATCTCCAAGGTTGCAGTCTTCCAAGACTACAAAGATCACAGAAAACCCCCTAATTCAACACAGTTATTTAATCCCAACCATTATCTTCTGGAATTGCATGTTGTTTTATTTTATTTTAAAGTTTAAATTTTAAATTTTAAGTTGAACCATTCATTATCCCCCATACAAAAATCACAAAGAGGATGTTAAAATAATCCAGGTACCTTATTAAGTGTTCTCCAGTCACATCCAGATTCTCCGACCGTTCTCCCCAGCTTTCCTCGTGTTTAAGTAGTTTATTTAATTGCTCTAAAGTAGAAACACCTGGTCCGGCCCATGTTTGATGATGTCATGAATATGCGGCGTCAGCACAAACGCCTCCCCGAGTCTAATAGCCTATCTTGAATCGTTACGCCATTTTGAAATGGCCAATTTCGTATATTATATACGGGATGTTGAAGTTAATCTATGTATAAATTATACACAAATGAGTTTGAATTAGTTAATCTAAGAAAAATAGTGAAGATCGAATCCTTATTGTTTGACACGGGTACCACGTTAGTTTTTTTAAAACAGTTCCTCTAATATAAAGCAGAATCGAGGAGGAGTCTTTCTCTTTCACCAATTACCTTAAATTAATTTCTAATCAGACTATGTCCTATTAACTGTGTATTGATGCCTAGATTAGTTAGTCCAGATCATGAACACCTAGTTTAGCGCTTATTCAAGGTCGCCGTAATTACGCGACGACGGCTAGGGCGCCGACTCGAATACGATAAATTAATAAGAATCGTTCCGCCATCTTAGAATGTTCCAAGTTCTAACAGGGGGCAAGGAGTATGGGAATTGATCTGTGTAGGGTAATACATTGATCGGCCTAATATTGTCAAATTATTCTATAATCTGACTGTGACCTATTGGATGCATTCAAATACCTAATATCATTGATTTTAAACTGGAACACCTAGTCTAACACTTTTCTCGTAGACATCGTCGTAGGGTTCTACATTGATGGTCCTAATGTTATCAAATTGTTCTGTGACAAGACTGTGTCCCATAGGATGCATTCAGATGCCTAATAAGATTGATTCAAAGCTAGGATACCTATTCTAACGTTTATTAATAGACATCGTCACGACGCGATGTCTGCTTATGTGCCGGCCCGGATGTGATGAAATAACACAAATCGTTCGGCCATCTTTAAATGGTCAAATTATTACGGGCATTATGATCAGGTTGTTTCCTACTAGATATAATTAGATACCTGATTAGATGAATTCAGATCTAGAGCACCTAGTTTAAGACATCCTCATCATACGTCGTTCGTATACGTGCCAACTCGAGTTCGATGGGGAACATTTTTGGTTCAACCATCATAGAAGCTCGAATTTTTTTGCGGATTACTGAGAGTATGGGGATTCAACTGTGTAGAGTTGATACGTTAACGAATCACATAGAGTTATTGTAAAAAGAAGGAGGGGGGGGGGAAGAAAGAGCAGAATGGGAATATACTCACTTATGATTAACACGGCGGCCATATTTTTGCAGTATAATTAATTCTAAATGCATCAAGAGTGGATAGATGCTCATCAGATTGTTATAACCTCTTACTGATTCCCATAGGCTGTTAAGTGTAGAATTGTAGGACGACTATTTATAAATATTAATAGACAAGAAAAGATAACAGAGAGATAATATTAATTTTAGGCTTAAAAAAGCTCCGACAAAATTTGATTGGCCATCTTTAAATATAAGATGATATGAGAAGTGTAAATAGATGAAATGATCTTATGCGTGTATAACTGTTGAGATAATTGATTCTAAACACAATAATATGAATTTACTGATGAGGAAAATAATTTGCAGATGAGAATGTATGGCGAGTAGCGTCTTAGACGAGAAAGAGGAAATAGATGCATTAAAAGTCAGTCTAATGTTACTGGGGTGACCACATAACTAACATTGCTGTCACTTTGAGTAAGACAAAAATCAATGCAAGGCATATTGTTATTGATATATCTCCACATCCTATTATACAAATAACATCACATTTGTAACATTCAGTTAATTGGATGGTTTTTCAAAACAATCAATTTTACTACATTTGAGGCATTAATAAATGTCCTAATTCAAAAAATAATGGAATTCGTTATCTGTATTATGGCCAAACTTAATCGCTTGTAATCTACAAATCCATTTTGCCTCACGTTGTCTTAGCATGAGGGCTCTATCTCCACCTCTATTACATGTCGCCACATGTTCAATGCCAAAGAACCAGAATGCATTATCATTTGGATGGATTTTTTTAAAATGCTCCGCCATAGGGTACTTTGAATCTCCTGTCACTAT